>NC_135336.1:55339773-56642273 GCF_023851605.1 Tamandua tetradactyla | reverse complement strand
AGTGGTGATCTTAAGCTGTATGTACCTAGTAAAGCATGTTCTTAAACATAATCCATTCCCGTGGGTGTGAACCCATTCTAAGTAAGACATTTTGAGAATGTTTACTTCAGTTAAGGTGTGACCCACCTCATTCAGTATGGGTCTTACTGAAGTCCTTTATAAATGGGATGAATACAGAGAAAGAGAGCCATGGAAGCAAGAAGCTAAAACCAATGAAACCCCAAAGAGAAAGGTGAGACTAGCAAATGTCACCTTGTGCCTTGCCATGTGGTAGAGGAGCTGAAGATCACTGGTGGCCAGTCTTCAGGAGGAAAGCATTGCCTTGATGATGTCTTGATTTGGACATTTTCTTCAGCCTCAAAACTGTAAGCTTGTAAGCTAGTGAATTCCCACTGTTAAAGCCAACCCATTTCACGGTAACTGCTTTAGAAAACTAAAACATATTGTTACCTCACCTCTCTTTGAGTTACTACTTGCAAGGTATCTTTGTTCTATCCTTTCATTTTTTTTTTCTTAATTTTGTCTTTGAATTTAAGGTGAGTCTTTTGTGAACAGCATATAGCCGGTTTATGCTTTTTTTTAATAATTTTGCCAATTTCTGTCATATGATTGGAGAATTTATCCATTTACATATACATTAATTACTGATGATGCAGAAGTTTCTTTTGCAGTTTTGCTATTCATCTTTATATGTGGTATATCCTTTTTCTTTGACAATTCTTCCATGAATGCCCACTTTCATATTCATTTGAGTTTTTGTTGTTGTTGTACCATTTTGAGTACCTTCTCATTTTCCTCTGTAAAACCTTTTCGTATATTTTCTTTGTGATTGCCATGGGATATAAATTTAACATGTTAACTCTATAACAATCACATTAATTTGATAACCAACTTAACTTCAATAGCATGCACAAACACTTTTCTGATACCCTTCCATCTCTCCACGTTTTTTGTGCTTGCTAGAAATTATATCTTTATAATAAATCAGTATGTTGAAAATCATATATTTATCATTACTTTTAATGCATTTGCAGAGTTATACACTAAAATATACAATACAATATTACAGGTATTTATAATTATGATAAGGCAGCATTTATTGGAGGTCTTTACCTCTTTATGTTGCTTTGATCTTTTAGTGCTGCTTGTAGGGAAGGTTTAGGGTGACAAAATCTCTCAGCTTTTCTTTATCTGGAACTGTTTTATTTTCTTCCTCATTTTTTTTTACATGCTGTATGGTGGAGTAATGTTTCATTATTTTTCCATGTGAGTATCCCATTATTGCAGCACCATTTGTTGAATTTTTTTTCTTGTTTGTTTGTTTTTTGCTTCTTTATTTATTTTGGGGGAAGTGCACAGACTTGGAATTAAACCCAGGTCTCCTGCATGGCAGGCGAGAATTCTACCACTGAACTACCCTTGTACCCCCTTCTCCCTAATTTTTGAAAGATAAAGCTCAGCTGATATAAAATTGTTAGTTGGCAATTGTTTGCTTTCAACATTTTAAGTATTTTGCACCACTGTCTTCTTGTCTCCATAGTTTCTGGTGATAAATCAGTACTCTATCTTATTAGTACTTACTATATACCTTGGACATAGCAAATTGCTTTTCTTTTGCAACTTTCAAAACTCTCTCCTCATCTTTGATACTTGACAGTGTACCATTATATATCTACATATGCATTCTAGCTTCCTAGCTGCCAGAATGCAATATACCAGAAACATAATGACTTTTAAAATGGGGACTTTAAAAAGTTGCTAGTTTACAGTTCTAAGGCTGAGAAAATGTCCCAATTAAAACAAGTCTATAGAAAGGTCCAATTTAAGGCATCCAGGGAAAGATACCTTGGTTCAAGAAGGCCAATGAAGTTCAATGTTTCTCTCTCAGCTGGAAGGGCACACGGTGAACATGGTGGCATCCACTGACTTTCTCATGGCTCTACAAAAGGGTCTCTCTGTCCCAAATGTTTCCTCTTTTAAAGGATTCCAGTCTCACCATTCCTTCAATGGGTGGAGACACACCTCCATGGAAATCATCTACTCAAAAGTTACTACCCACAATTGGGTGGGTCACATCTCCATGCAAACAATCAAAATGCTCCCACCCAGTAATAGTGAATGAGGATTAAAGGACATGGTTTTTCTGGGGTCCACCATAGATTCAAACAAGTACAGTATATTTCTCTTCAATTTTATCTTATTTGGGTTTCACTGGGGATTCTTGGATGTGTTTATTGATGTCTTTCATTAAATTTGGAAGCTTTCTGCCATAATTTCTTTGAATATTCCTTCTCTTTCTCTCTTTATTCACTTGCTAGCACTCCCATAATGTGTATATTGATAAGTGTGATGTGGTGGTGTCTCACAAGTTTCTTAGGCTCTGTGCACTTTTTTCATTCTTTATTCTTACTGCTTCTCAGCTGAAAGTATTTCAATTATCATGTCTTCAAATTTATTGATTCTTTATTCTGTCAGCTCCAATCTTCTTTTCAAACCCTCCTGGCAAGTTTTCATTTTAGTTATTGTGGTCTTCAACTCCATTGTTTCTTTTTTATTCCTTTTTTAAAAATTTCTATATCTTAATTGAGATTCTCATATTGTTCAATCATGATTTTCATTGACATCTTTAGTTCTTTCTCTGAGTTTTCATTTACCCCCTTGAACATATCGAAGATCATTTAACAAAACTTTATCCAGTATGTACAAATTCATTTATCTTTCATTCATAGCTTTGGAATTTTTATCTTCTTTCTTTGGATGGGTTACCATTTATTATTCCTTTTTTTTCTTATAATCTTTTGTTACACATTGCACATTTTAATATTATGTGTTAACTCTGGTATTTAGTCATTGAGCAGTCTGTTCCTTAAGTTTGTATACAGATAGTGAATGATAAAGATTTCACTGAGTTGCCAGGAGCTAACAAAAGCAAACAAGCTAGCACAGAAAAACACATTTCACAATCTTTGTAAGTTGGTTCTGTGTTGTCTATTTCTTCCCTTCATAGTTTAGCCCTTCATCAAGAAGATCAGTCTGAGGCAAAAGTAAAAGGCATGAATTTCTCCATCTTTTCTAAGCCTATGTCTTGTTTTGAGTTTATGCTTGCTCATGACCTTAGGAATTCCCCTGATTGCAGGAATCCAAATGCCCCCTCTTCTTCGTATGAAATAGACTTTCCTCTCCTCCTGGGTACTATATTTTATGTCTTAAAGTTGGTAATCCTTTCTCCCAGACCACTTCAGCTTAACTGCTTTTTATGCTGCTTTAGCAGTTGTCCACAAACTGCTTTTGCCACAGTAAATTTCTGGTTGGGTGATCCAGCAATAAGCTTCCTGTTTCAGATTTTCAGGTTGCCACTCAACACATTGGCTCCAGCATATAAGCACCCTTGTATGGGCACAGAAAATGCTCTGCTCCCTCCAGAACAGGGCCAGGAGACCATGGTGAAAGTTCAGGCTAACTCCAGATTGTGCAGTAGAAGGGGTGGGAAAATGGCCGGCAAGGCCACTGTGAGCTTTTCCTTCCATTTTTAAAGCTACATTTTCCTGATTCAGCACTCAGCCATTAACTGTAACACTTTGCCTGTTTTCTGAAGTTTCAAGGAACATGGATCTGCCAGTTTTTGCTAGTACTTCAAAGACTTTGTGGGGAACCCTGCAGCACACTAGAACATCTTGCTCTTCCATTTTGTTTGATTACAAGTTTTTTTTTAATATTTCCATTTGTTGATGTTCTGTATTTGATGAGACATTATTCTTATGCTTTACTTTAGTTCTATAGACATGCATGATGTCCTTTAATTTTTAGAACATATTTACATTAACTGATTTTAAGTATTTGTCAAGTAATTCCAACATCTGCTTTTCCTCAGGCGTAGTTTCTATTGATTACTTTTTTCCTTTGTATGGATCATACTTTTCCGCTACTTGCATGTTTGTAACTTTTTGTTGAAAAACAAACCTTTTAAATAATATAGTGTTACAACTCTGAAAATAAATCCTCTCCCCACCCCACAGGCTTTGGTGTAGCTTCTGGTTGTTATTGCAGTTTGCTTAGTGACTTTCTAGAAATGATTTTGCAAAGTCTGTGTTGTTTTTACACATTTAGTCACAGTATTAGTCAGGGTTCTCTAGAAAAACCGAATCAACAGGAGATATCTGTAAATATGAGATTTATAAAAATGTCTCATGCAACTATGGGAATACAAGAGTCCAAAATCTGTAGGGCAGGCTGTGAGGGTGGCAACTCCAATGAATGGTCTAGAACCCTATAGGAGAGGTTCACTGGCTGAAGAAGCAATGAAAATTCTCTCTTCTCCCTTAAAAGACTTCAACTGATTGGATTCTCTCACTTGTGGAAGACAAAGCCTTAATTGATTGTAGATGTAAGCAGTTGCAGATGCTATCAACTGACTGATGACTTAATAAACCATCCTTCTCATTTATCAGCCAGCCATGAAATATCTTTGCAGTAATTGTTAGGCCAGTGCTTGCCTGACCAAACCACTGGGCACCATCACTGGGGCAAGTTGACACTTGAACCCAACCATTACAGTCACTGAAATCTCTTCTGAGTTAGTTCAGGGGTCAGCTAAAGATTAGGTAGATATTTCCTTAAATGCTTTGAAGCAATTGCCTCTAAGCTTTTGCTTTGTGAGTGGCGCCATTTCCATTTCTTCTTCTTGATTCCTGGACCTATGACCTTATGCTCTGCTGCTCTTGAGGTCTTAGTTCCAAAGGGAGGAATCTTCCACCAGGAGACGCAACAATGATTCTATTGAGCTGGAACTTAAGACTGTCCCCTGACCATATTGAGCTTCTCAAATTTCTGAATCAACAGGCAAAGAAAGGGGTTATTTTACTGTCTGGGGTGATCAATCTTGATGACCAAGGGGAAATTGGACTGCTTCTACACAAAGGAGGTAAGCACGAGTATCTCTGGACTATGTAAGATCCCTTAGGGAAGCTCTTAGTACTACCATAACCCATGACTAAAGTCAAAGAAAAAATGCAAAAACCTGATTCAGGCAGAAATACTAATGGTTCAGACACTTCAGAAATGATGATTTTGATCACCTCACCAGAAAAAGAATCAAGACCAACTGAGGTGCTCGCTAAGTATAAAAGGAATATGGGATAATGGTAGTGGAGGAAACTACTATAACCATGTGACTTATTACAGAAATAAAAACTATAAATGCTATGAGAATTTGGTCGATATTTTTATGAATATGTTTGTGTGTATATATGTGCATATGTGTATATATACCTACATGTGTGTGTGTGTATATATATATATATATATATATACACACACACACACATATCCGTATCTATATCTATATCCATCTATTCTATTAATCAGGGTTTTCCAGGGAAACAGAATATATATATATATATTCTGATATTTATCTTCTTTCTGACTGCTGAAGTCATCAATTCTCTCTTTAAGGCCTTCAACTGATTGAATGAGATATCTCTCATTTTTGAAGGAAATCTCCTCACTTGATGGTAGATGTATTAGCCATAGATGCAATCCTTGCTGGTGATTTAAATCATGAGATATCCTCACAGTAATGAAGTAAGTGCTTGCTTGACCAAACAACTGGATAACATAACTAGCCAAGTTTGACGCATGAAATTTATCATCATATATGTTTCATATATATTTCATGTAAAACTGTTTTAATTTTATATAATATTTATGTTATTAGCCCTAAGACAAATGAGTTATTTTCCAAAAAAAAAATCTGCTGTTAGCTATATTTCACTTATTATTTTATGTTTATATGTTCAATCTTTTAGGCATTCACCATTATATATGGCTAGAAATAGGTATCCAACTTTATTTTTCTCTATAAATTATCCAGTTTTCCCAATATTATATTTAAGTCTTTTCCCCACTTGTCTGTAGTGAGTGCCAATTACATAAAAACAAATACATCTCTAGTAATACAGAGCTTTATGTTTGAACATTTTAGTCCAGTGGTTCTGTACAATGGACACTTTTGCCCCCAGGGGATATGTGGTGACGTCTGGGAGCCTTTTTACTTGTCCCAATGGGGGAGTGAGGGTGTGTTACTGGCAGTGAATCAAGGACAAGAAGTCATAAAACGACCAATTGCAATTGTTTCCCAACACCCCCAAAATTATGTGATTCAAAATGTAAATGTGCTGAGGTTGGGAGCCCTACTCTAGTCTATCTCAATGTCCTATATACTGTGTCTACACTGTGCCTAATTATTTTTATTACCATGCATTTCTATAGTAAATCAACTATTATTTAAGATATGTTTCCTTTCTTTAAAACTGACCACATCAATTCAATAAGATAACGAATTCCTCAAAACACTGTTGAACTGGGCCTCTGGTTGTTTTAGCAGTCTTCATATGTAAGGCTGTTCCTTGGACCTTTGTTCTTCCTCTATATGTACACTCCTTTGTGTTGTTTCTTTTTCAGGAGATTCCTTGATGTATCACTTGTTACTTAGAGAAACCAGATGTTTGCCTGCCTTCCCAGATTAACCTTGATATGTAATGAGTTTTGAGGGCAGTGCTCATTCTTGTTCTTAGAGTACTTTCAGTTGAAGTCCAACCTACTGCTGGAGACAGTCCCCTCTGTTTTGGAACATTAGCCATAGAGCAAATGAACCACCTGTATACCCTGCGTAGACTGTGGATAATGAAAATTTGGAGAAATACATGTGCCCTACTACTACTCAGTTGTAAGTTTACCTCCAATAAAGTCTATATTATACTTCTATCACATAAGTCTATACACCCTAACATGAAATTTAGGTCATTTTCTCCATAAACATGATACCTTTATCACTTTCAAAACTTTCTTATGTCTTTTAAAAGACTACTTGCTTTTTAAAAAATATTTTGCTGATTTTATTAGGTAAACTCCTAGATCTTTTATATATTATATTGCTACCATAAATGTCTTGCTTTTTAATATATTTTTAGTTAATTTTTGCTGATATAGAGGAATGCTTAGTTTGTGTTAATGGGTATTAAACCCACCATCCTTATTGCCTTTTTGTATTAATATATCAGAAGATTGTGTAGCGTTTTCTAAATAAAATAACATAGCATCTATAATGATAGTTTTGCCTATCATCTATCTATCTACCTATTAGAGTTTTAACTGTATTTCCTAATGTATTTTGCATCTTATTGAATCAGTCATAGACTCCAGACTTTAGTACAATATTGATAGTAATGATGATAACAAGTACCTTTCTTTTATGACCACTGCCCCATCTTAATAAAAATGTATTGAAATTTTTTTAATTGAATATGATGTTTTCTATACATATGCCACATAAAGAAAGCACTATTATAGATTTTGTAACCATAAGAGAAAATAATAAGCTAACCATTATATAACAGACAAAGCAGAATAAAGGACCAGAGAGGACATGCATTCAAAACAAGCATTTTTATTACTGTTTTAGTTTTCCAGCTACTAAAACCAATACCGTACAATGGGTTGACTTAATATCAGTAATTAGTTGACTCAGAGTTTCATAGGCTAGAAGGCTTTTTCCCTTTTGGGTCAGTATCTTCTGCTTGGCTGGTAATCTTTGGGGTTCCTTGGCTTTTCAGCACTTGGCAATGCACATAGTAGCATCTTCACCTTTATTTTGTGGGTTCCATTGACTTCCAGCTTCTGGCTGTTCTCCATGGCTTTTCTTTCTGTGACCTTCTCTGTAAGGCTACCAGTAATAGGAAACCCATCCTAATTCAGTTAGGCCATACTGTAACTGAAATAAACTCATCAAAAGGTCCTATTCACAATGGGTTCATGCCCATAGGAATGGATTAAAATTAAGAACATATGCTTTTTCTGTTGTTGTTTCTTTATTTCCTGTTGTTGTTGTTTTGTGCATGGCACATGACACCAAGTCACCACAACTATCATCAAAGAAATAAGGGAAAATCTTGAAAACACTTATCAGGGACAATGAGTCATAAAGAAAAATGAACTGGAGCTACTGCTTAATAAAATATAGTGAATGAGGGAAACAAATAATTCAAAAAATCAAGTTGCTCTGGTTACTGGACTTAGGAGCATGGCCCCTAAATGACAATCTTCACTCCTGCCTCAAATGAAGAAAGTAAAGCTGCTTCCTGCCCCCAGACCAGAGGAAACATTGGCTGCTCTGGACTTGCCAAAAGGAAAAAAAGAACAGCAGAAATCAATTGAACATATTGATGAAGTACAAAATGAAATAGACAGACTTAATGAACAAGCCAGTGGGGAGATTTTGAGAATCGAACAGAAATACAATAAACTCTACCAAGCATTCTTTCAGAAGCAGACAAAATTGATAGCCAAAATCCCAAATTTGGGGGGAACAACATTTGTTAACCATCCACAAGTGTCTGCATTGCGTGAGGATGAAGAGGCACTGCATTATTTGACCAGAGTTGAAGCAAGAAGAATTTGAAGGTTTTAAATCAGGTTACAGAATAGATTTTCATTTTGATGGAAATCCTTAATGTGAAAATAACGTTCTCTCCAAAGAATTTAATCTGAATAACAGTGTAATAAAATGGAAACCTGGAAAGGATTTGACAAGACAAACAAGTCAACACAGAATAAGGCTAGCAGGAGGAGGTGGCATGAAGAATCAGAGAGCTTCTTTACCCGGTTTACTAACCATTCTTATGCACTGCAGATTAGCTAGAAAAGTTCCTCAAAGATGATATTTGGCCAAACCCATTACAGTCACTATTTGGTTCCTATTATGGGTAATGAAGAAGGGGAAGGAGAAGAAAGATGGGGAAAAGATTAATGAAGAAGAAGGATTGGAAGATATTGACTAAGAAGGGAATGAGGATACAGGGGAAGACGATGAAGATGAAGATGATGGTGAGGGAAAGGAAGGAGAGGAGGATGAAGAAGAAAATAACTAATGGAACATTGATGGATTCCAACATTCTTTTTTTAGTTTTTTCGAGTGCCTGGGGGCAAGTTGCATTCTTTTTTATCCCTTATGTGCTCAGTTAACCTGTTTTTGAGGTCCCTTCTCTCTCCTTTACACCATGGTTCTCAACTTATTTGGGGGGAAATACCTTGCTCAGAATACAGTGGGCAAGAATGTCTACCTGTTTCTTTCCAAATTCATTTTTATCCATACCTTTCTCAATGAAAAACCTTATGGAATCAAAACACCACCGTGCTCTGTGAGAAAAAGGAAAAACTTTCTGCTCCCTTCACTCTCCTGGAAGCTGGGTGGTGCTATGCCATTGTGTAGTACTGCATAAAAGTCTAGCTTTTTTTCTGCTTTATCTGTATATTGGACTCAGAGATTACACTGTATCTCTATGTGAACAGGGGCAGTTAGCATTTACCAACATGTATTTGTCTATTTTCTCTTGCTTGAAAAAAGAAAAAAAGACTTTTACAAAATGGAGTTATAGAAGGTCAGCAATGGGTGGATTTGAGAAGTTGAGTGGGTTAAGTGGGCATTTGAAAACATAGCTTCTCCTTTGGCATGTTTAATTGTGATGTTTACTAGACATCCTTGCAGTTTAAAATGACACTTTTAAAATAAAATTCTCTCTTAATGATGACTTGAGCTTTGTCACTTGATGGGGGAATCAGTGGAACCTGTAGGATTTGATTTGTAATTGACATTCCCTACCGTAATTTTATTCCTGTTTATTTTTAAATTTTCTTTTGTTTCACTGGAAAGGAAAGAGCATACTCAATTTTAAACATTAAAAATGCACAAGTTGCTTTGTTACAATAAAACTAAATGTGTACACACACATATAAAAAGTCAAGTTGAACATAAGAATAGATGCAGCCAAAGGGAAAAAATCAGTAAAATAAACAATTTATGGAAGGACTCTTCCTTAAGACATTAAAATGAGATAAAGAGATGGAAAACTGGGTTTAGAAGTAACATTAAAATATTGAACATGAACAAGATTGAAAGGGGTTGTACAGACCTATGTGTCCCACTGATTCACACTAGAAATATGAGTGAGTTCTTGTAAGAATTGCTTCAAAAATAAGATTCTTGTATAAAGAGTGTCTAGGTCTAGGGTACATGCGGAAAACTGCTATTGCATGCTATGCCCATATGTTCAAAAGGAAACCATCCAGCACCACCACAGCAACAGCAGAGGTAAATAATGGGGGGAGGGACAAGAGTTAAGAGGAGGTTTAGATTTCCTATTTGGTGAGGGTGTCTTTATTGGTTTTCTGTCTCTTGGGAAGAAAGAAACTATCTGAAATTGAGAATGTTGATGGACTGTGGACTTTGGGCCCTCTACATGATGCCCGATGAATGCAGGTGGCTGAAGGATGCACTGACAGAGAAGAATATTGGTGAACGATGGTGTATACTTATGAATGAAAGCTGTGCAGCTACAAAAAGGAACAATGTCATGAGGCATGCAACGATGTGAATGAACATGTAGGACATTTGTTAAGACAAAACAAGCCATAAATAAAAAAAACAACAATGGTATGGTCAACTTTAGAAAATGCTTATAAGAAAACAGGGGACTAGACTGTAAGCTTTAGAGCAGACACATTAAGTTTGGAGTGATGATTATTATTTCTGAATTTTGAGAGGCTGTTTTATATATGTAACCTGATATTTAGAGATAAGAATGAAGCTGAACAGGTTAAGGTTAAAGTAATTCAGAACATAGGGGTAAGGAAGACAGTGTCTATATTTTAGAATCACACATACTCTTTGAGACCAATGAAAGAAAGGTTTATTAGTTCTGGAACTGAAATTCTCTGTAATGCATAATCCAATTCAACCTATCCTTATAGCTCATTTGAACAACTGAAACACAGAGAGTACAGATTGAGAAAAAGTCCCTTTAATCCTGTATAGATTATTGTAATGCCTGGAAACATCCTAGAATATATTAACCAGATAATCAAAAAGTATTGGCAAAGTCCCTTAAGGGTGAGAGAAAGACTACAGAACTATTAAACCTTACCATCAGGTAATCCCCTGATATTGTGTCAAACTTTAGGGAAACCCACATCAATAGGCCATGCCCTCGATCATGAGGCTTACTCTTGTGAAGCTTATGTAGGCAGCATAGAACTTAGACTACCTGTAGGCATGCCTAAGAGCTACTTCTGGAGGACCTCTGTTGTTGCTCAGATGTGGCCTCAGTCTCTCTAAGCCCAACTCTGCAAGTGAAGTCATTGCCATCCCCCTACATGGGACATGACATCCAGGGGTGAAAGTCTCCCTGGTGATGTGGGAGAGGACTCCCAGGGATGAATCCAGACCTGGCACCATGGGATCAACAATTCCATCCTGACCAAATGGGGGAAAAGAAGTGTAATTGATAAAGTATCAGTAGTAGAGAGAGTCAAATAGAGTCAAGAGACTACTCTGGAGGTTGCTCTTACTCAAGCTTCAGGTAGACCTTGATACCTACCATAACCTGCCAACCTCCAGCCAATCCTAAAGAACACCTATGGAAATTTATAAGATTCCACAAGGGTTCCAGGCACTAGAGTAACTTACCAGAAACCTCCAGATGGGTCCCTGGTCCAGATAAGTCCTTACACCAAACCCAGCCTCTCCAAAACATCAGATAGTTCCATCTCCCTACTCTATATCAGTGTCAGACATTTCCAATATCAAAACTTTAGAATTGTCATAGCCCAAACAACCCAATGAGAGGAATGGAAAGCTCAAAGTTGCTGGTAGAATTATACATAGAAGATAGGACTTAACAAATGAATATGAATGCCAGATCATTAAACTAATATCTCTTTTAGTCTCCAGTACCTTAGAGTAGCTAAAAATAAAAACCTAAAATTGTGGAATTGTAACCCATTGCAAACTCTGAAATATGTTCTACAAGTAATTGTGGCACTGTGCTTGGAAATTTATAGCTTTTTTGTATATATGTTATTGTTCACAAAAAAAAAGTCGATTTTGATGATAAAAAAGTATTTAAGCCCTAGCCTCCTATATTCTTGAGCCTATATTCTTGAAGGAAAAATATGAGAGGGTCATATGGTAGCCCATGACAAACTTAGATCTATCCTGTAACCATGTTTTGAAGAGTGCTTTGAAACTATTGCTTTTTTATGTCTTTGCTTTGTATATATGCTATACCATACAATTAAAAAAGTTTTTAAAAGAAGAGATGGAAATCTGTAAATGAAAATTTAAGAGATCTGGAAGATAGAAGTATAAATATTAAGATCTTTATTGTTGGAAGCTAAAAGAATAAAATAAAAATAAATAAATGAATCAATGAGTCAAAGAAATATCTGAAGTAAAAATGTATAAAAAATTCCAGTATTTGAGAAAAATGTAATATCTCAGAATAAATGGGCTTATAAAGTGCCAACATGCACGTATTAATAAAAAGAAGAAAATACAGACATATTATAGTGCAGTACAAGGATTATGAATTGATCAGAGTTCATAAGAGAAGCAAAATAACGATAAATATTTTGAAATAAGGAATTTATTATAGAAATTAGAGCTTAAACAATTGGGCTAGGAGCTTGGAAAATAAAGTTCCAAAAATACAAGTTAAAGGATTAGAGAAGAGTCACTAACAACCCCTGGCATGGATGAATGAGTAGAGCTGGCAGGAAGATCTGGATGTTTGGTAAATCTAACTGCTACAGAGTGTTGACAAGGGGGCTGTTCTAGACGTCTACAGAAGGTTGTGGACTCTTTATGGCTATGATTTTTTAGTTCACAGAAACCTATCATGTGAAGGGCCTGGAGACCCTGCTGACCAGCGGTACAGCATTTGGACATAATCTTAACTGAAGATGAGTTTGTTACTTTAAATTAAATCTACTCTCAACAATTTTTAAAAAGATGGGTGGTGCAACAGTGACTCAGTGGCAGAATTCTCCTCTGCCATGCCAAAGACCTGTGTTCAATTCCCACAGCCTGCCCATGAAAAAAAAAAGACTATGTCGCCGATTTAAAATAAAGTAGTGACCTCTCACCTCCCTCACCTCTGTCTTTGTGAGACTGCTTGCATGTCCTCTTACATATGTTCTCATAAATTTCCTGCCTGCTTACTCTAAAATGAAATAATTATAAAGGCATATCATTTCAATGCAGATAATGCTTTGTCACTTGAATCAATTATATAGCTCCAATTGTCAGCCTGACTGATGGTAAAAGTCTGAATTACCAGTGTCCTTGAAAATATATTTTCCCCAATTAGTAATGAAACATTTTTTTTTTTGCTTTCTTTTATACTAAAATACCTGTCTTAAATTGAGATCCCTGGAAGCATATTCCTGACATAGAAGGTACATATTTGGGAGTATTCCTGAGAGACTTATCCAAAATGAAGTGAGAAAAGTAGGACAGGCAGGTGGAGAAATTTTCCCACAGTGTGACTGTCATCATAGTATCAACTGATCTCATCTAAGAGCTATAATGACCCTGTTGAGTTGTTTTAAATTAGGGATACAGGGCCAAGGCTGCAGCTTCATCTAGTTAATAGCTAAAGATCATTGCTGGGAAGGGTACAAAATTGGATGAAGCTGATCTCCATATCATAGTGAAATTCATAATAAAAGATGTCTATGAGCCATCAGTCATGGGATATTCCTAGCACATGGAGGATGGATGGTTTGACCAGGAATAGTATACTTGTGCCACTCACATCCACTTGCATCTCTTTGTCTTTAAGGAGTCTGACCCCTAGTTGTGATGCTCATCTCAGGTAATGACTATTTGCCCATCGACCATTAAAACTGTCCATAGGAATACCAGGTGGTTTCCCATACATTCCCTGAGAATCAAGCATATTCTTCCCTTCCTTTATTATGCAGAAGCTCCTACTTTCTCACACACAATTCCAGTATGTTGATTCATTCTCATGTCTGTTGTTTATGTTGTACAAGAGCCTGAAGTAACTTCCTAGGTAGCAGATGTGACTTCAATTTTATTTAGAATTTTTAGGGGTCCCAAAATGAAGTATTTATCTCTGGAAACAGGTCTTGTGTACCCAGAGAGTCTATGTCATGGGGACAGAAATCATGAATTCCCTAAGTAAATTACTGGAAATGATAAGAAAGGCCACTTCTATTTCACCCCTTTGTTCTCAAACCCATGTAGAGTGTCTCATTCTTGAAAGCTCTCTTTTTAAATTTTTTAATGGCATATAAGTGATATCTATAAGAAGTCGTAGTACAATTCTATAAAGCTGGTGTTTTCTGGGAGGTGTGATATATGATAGAATTAGTGAATCCAATAATCACGTGCCCACTGATGCACAATTTTGCTGTGAAGGGTTGCCTTAGTTCACAGCAGGGCTATGCATGGTCTCTTGTTGGTGGATCAAACATTCTGTATACCTTCAAATAATTGAGCTAGCTGAGGCTTTTCAAACAAGAAAGACAACCCTAATTCCAGAATATGTGTTGATCTCAATCTAAATGAATTACAGCCCTTTTCATGAGGGAGGGAATCTTATAAAACTTGCCTCCAAATGGCTGCTTGATCTCCTCAAGAAATGACACTGTTTGGGAGGCTCAATTTAGTCTCTGTCAGTGGCTGTTAGGACATTTGCCAGCTACAGAAGCTAGACCAACTTTGATGAGTGAGAGCTCATGCTGTTGCATCTATGTAAATCCTCTATCCCTGCTGCTATATATACTTTGTTCATGTGCCCCTTGTGGGGGATGAGAGCCTGGCTGAAATTGACTGGCCAATTCATTCTGTCTGCATAGTTATTTACTGTCTTCACATGGTGGATGCTGTCTGATGGATGTCAACAAGTAATATAAAAATCTTTATCCTTCATGCCCACTCTCATATACCTATCCATATGCCCTTTCTTTCTTGCCTTTGATCTTCCAGCCTTTCTCCTTCTAGGTCTCTGATTCATCAACCAGATAATGCATTGCTGCTCAAAACTCCTTATATATGCTTACCCTAGATTACTTTTCTTTCTTAACCCTGCAGATGATCAGGTGTACCTCCTAGGAATATATCAACTGAGACGATTTCCCTTTATCTCTGGCTCAATGTGTAGTGCAGCACCTGCCCATTTCAGTTCTCACTGGTACACTGAACTAATTCACCCATAAACTAAACTCAGACATTTTCTTCCTCCATCAGTGAGTCATAAACTATACTCTATGTGGCCTCTGATATCTGACTCTGAGAGGTTTCTTCCTCCTTCATCTTTATGCCAACTTCATCAACTGCCTCTAAGCATACAAGGATCCTCTGGCCCTCACTCATCTGAGAAGACATTATTCCTCTGGAATTTAGCTCCTTTAGATTTCATTACACCCGCAGTTCTCTGGTGATGTTAAGAGAGAGCATGTTATTTTAGTTTATCCAGGATTTCTTCTTGTTATAGCAATATGGTAGCTTTAGAACTATGTCCACAAATTCTTTGATACTCTTCCATTCAAGAGGGAAAATTTAATTCCCGTCTTCATGAGTGTGAGCTGGATACATTTTTGATTAATAAAACATGGCAGAAATGATGGCATGTCAATTCTAAGATTAGATTATACAAAATAATGAAGCCTCCATATTGCAGAGGACTCTTCTCACTCTCTTAGCTCTCTTGCTTTGGGGGATTTGGCTTCCATATTGTAAGAACACTCCAGCAGGCTGTGGTGAAGAACTGAGGACACCAGTCAACAGCCATGTGAGAGAGTCTTCTTGAAAGTGGATGCTCAGTAAGAGGAGCCTTAGATTATTACAGATCCAGGTGACAGCTTCACTGCAACCTCACAAGTTCTCCTGAGTCAGAACAACTAAATTAAGCCACTCTCGGATTCCAGCCTATCAGAAAGTATGTGAAATAACCAATGTTTATTTTTTAAGATGCTAAGTTTGGAGGTAAATTATTGCATGACAAGGCACAACTAATGCACCAATACCAAAGATCTTTCAAGGCCTTCTGCATCCTAACTGGAAGCCATTCAAGGATTTTATCCACCCACTTGAATGATTGACAAATTTGTATCACTAGTTCACAAATCTCAGACGAGTTTTCACATACAGTGTTGATTGTTTTCCATTTGCCCCCATCCATCCAGTTCCATTGTCTGCCTCTCTGTGACCTTATTTATGTTCCAGGGAGATTGCCTTGCATAGAATCCATCGTCTTTGTTTCCTTGTCATCAGATAAGGTTCAGTCAATAACCCTGGAGAAATAAATAGGATATCAGAGGGTAAAAAGAGCGAGAGTTTGGGGTATTTATCTCTTCTCTTACCTATTTCCCTGAGATTCTGACAGGGGCTGCATTTCTTTATGACCTAGCTACTTTCTAGCCACTCTTTTTGATGACTTCAGCTCTGGAAATATTGTTCCTAATTTGCTATTCAGGCCCAGAAAGGAAAGCAGCTTTCTGTTTTTCCTAATCTCTGGCAACTTCATCATTCATTGCTGGTTAATTTATTCCTGCCAAGATCTTTGGAAATAATTCCTTTATTAAATCGCTTTTAGTGAAACCATTTTGCATGCATCTATTTCCTATTGTGACTCTGATAAACTTGGTCCTTTGGATTTATTTACCTGAAAGTTTCACAAGCCACACACAAAAAGTCAATTTATCTAAAACTGAACTCAGTCTTAACACACAAACTTGCTCCTATTTCTATTCTTTATTTTGCTTAATTTTATCATCATTCTTTTCATTGGTCACCCAACCTAGTTACAACCATATTGAGCTGTCAGTATGCAATTATGTTTACCCTGCAAAAATGGAAATTTATTCTGGTTCAACCTTAAAACCTGGAAGTTACCTGTCTTAGTTTGAGTTGCCTCAAGTGAAAACCTGAAAGAGTGATGTTATTGAGAAGAGATCCCAGGAAATACAGATAGAAGTATGGAGACATGAGACAGAGAAGGGAAAGAAGTCAATAAAAGCGTGAGTTATGAAGCAAGTTATCACTGTGGATAACTAGAACTTTAGTTCATTAGAATTTAATCCCAGTAGGGAAGTCCAGGATATAGTATAAAACATTACTCAACAATATCCTAAAACTGGATTGAGGAAACTGGGTGTTTATCTGCCTCCCTCCCTCTATTGTTTGAGGCCAGCTGCCAGGCACATTATCTCTGGCACTTCAAACTTGCCTTGTGCACCAGCTGAGTTTACTCCTCCAGGCAGGGGGTAAAAAAAAAGGACAAGAAAACCTTCGTTCAGATTTACAGGGATTCCAGCTAAACAACCTCTGACCCTGTAGAGGTGAGTGCTCAGGAAAAATGGATTGACACCAACAATGATACCATTCTTGTCTCCTCCCTCTCCATATCTCTCTACAGGTGATCAGTCACAAAGGTCCAAAAGATGTTACCACCAAACTCTTTTCTGGATCCATTCCTTCCTATCTATCTGCTTTAGTTTTCTATTGCTGTGCAACAAATTGCCACATATTTAGTGGCTTAAACCAACACACGTTTATCATTTCACCATTTTGGTGGGTTGCATCAGGAGTCCAGCACACTCAGGCTGCGGTCAAGTTATTGGCAAGACTGCATTCTTTGCTGGGGTTTAAGGTCTTCTTCCAAGTTTATGTAATGGTTGCAGAATTCTGTTTCTTACAGTTCTATGGCTGAAGTCCCTGTTATATTGCTACCATCAGGCAGGGAACACACTCAGCGTATAGGATACATTTGCAGCTCCTTGTCATGTGGCCCTTTCCTAAGCCTTCTCACAACATGGAAGCTTCTTCAGATCCAGCAAGGGAGAATCTCTCACACCAGTCTGCTAAGACAGGGTCTCATATAATATAATCATTGAAGTGATATTCCTTCACCTCTGCCATATTCTATTGATTAGAAGTAAATCACAGTTTCTGCCTACACTCAAAGGGAGGAAATAATACAAGGACATGACTCATTGATCATCTTTTGGTGCATCTGTCATACCATCTAACTAAATGCCATCCTATTTTAGATAACATCAATTTTAATTCATCTGCTAAAATACCTGCACCATCATTCTCAAACCTGTTTCTCAAGAGCTGCCAAAGGGGTCTAACATGAATGGGATTCTAATTTTGCAACTTTAATTTCAAAACATTATAATAGCTCTCCTTCAAATGTATAATGAATCCCAATCTCCTTATCTGATAAATAAGGCCCTCCATAAATCAGACTCTTTCTACACCTCAAGCCTCATCTTTTCTCATTCAGATGTTACTTACCAACAATAACAAAATGCATACAGTTTCTTGTATGCACCATGTTGTTTCTTGCGTTTGCTCAGCAGCTGCCATCTGCACCTGGACACCTTCTACCCACTTCACTATTGAAACAGTATAACTCAGCAAAAGCACCAGGAAACCAGTGCAGGAGGTCCCAAAGCTGACTTTTGGAGTCTTAATATCCTGAACATAACTTTATCATTACAGTTAGCACTTTGTAGATGTTTTAATATTTCTATCCTATCTACTACACAGTGAGATTCCTGAAGGTAGGGATCAAATCAATTTTGCATGCCTTCGCACCTAACAGATATTAGTCCTCAACACTTTGATACTGAATTGATGAATGCATAACCTGAGGCAATTGTGAGTGGAAAAATGTGGTTTAATGGAGTCATGATGAGTATGTAACTAAGTGAGGATACTGTGAAACATTGTTTATTTTAGATGGAACATATGCTGTATGAATATACAGCTCAACAGAATCTGAAGATTCAAAATAAATAAATAGAAAAATTCAAGTGCTAGAAAAAAGGTAATGAGGGAGGCATCCCTATTCAATGTTGGTAGGGTAGCAGAATGGGGTAGCCCTTCAGGAGAGTAATATTGTGGATCCACAGGAGGTAATACAGGGTTGCCATATGATTAGGTAATCCCACTACTGGGACTATACTCAAAAGAATTGAAAACAAGGACTCAAATAGACATTTGCACACTGATGTTTATGGTGATATTACTCATGATACCCAATGGATGGAGGTGGGCAAAAAGTACATTGACTGAGAAGCAGAAGGCAAACTGTGGTATATGCGTACTATGGAATATTGTACACTATAGAAAGGAATGAAGTCAAGAGGCATGTAATGAAGTGAATAAAGCATGAGGACAGTATGTTGAGCAGAATAAGCCAGAAACAAACGGACAAATATTGTATGGTTTCTTTTAGAAAGTAATTGCAAGAAATTTGGGGCCTAGAGTTTAGCCCATACAGCAGCCATATTTATTCCTGAACTTTAAGTCTCATTTCTAAATTCTGAGATGCTGTGCTATGTATGTATAACGTGGCATTTTCTTGGAACCGTGGGTTCCTGTGTGATACCTGAGACTCAGAATTGGAGTACTACAGCTCTGAAAGCAGCATCGCTACATACTATAACTGTAAAGAAGCTGAAAAAGAGATCAGCTTTCAGGTAGAGAAATGAACAAACTTGATCTAGTTGGGACTAATGTAAATGAAAACAGGGTAAAGAATGATATTGTTTGTATTTTAGAATTTTACCTACTGTATGATACCAAAGGAAGAGAGGTTTATTATGTCAAAACCTAAATTTTCTGTAGCTCACAATCTAACTTGTCTGGTCAGTTCAGTTAAACAGCCTAAATACATGAAGCCTAGAATTGGGAATGAGATCTTGTAATTCTGTATAACTTAATGTAATACCCAGATAGATACATTCCAAGTATGTTGGGCCAATAATTAAACACTGTTGGCAAAGTCCCTTGAGGGACTAAAAACAACTATGGATCTATTAAACTTCCCCACCTGGGAAATTTCTGATACCTTTTTAAACATTAGGGACTCCCCAAGTTAATAGAATAGGCCAAGTGCTCAAGCTTGAGGCTTGCTCTTATGAAACTTAATGGAGTTTCTGTAATGGAGAAGCTAAGCCTACCTATAATTATGCTTAATAGCTACTTCCAGAGAACATCTTTTGTTATTCAATGTGGCCTCTCTCTCTCTCTAAGCCTAACTCTACAAGTAAACTCATTACCCTCCCCTCTATGTGGGGCATGATGTCCTAGGATCTAAGTCTTCCTGGCACCATGAGACATGACTTCCAAGGATAAGCCTGACCCTGGCACCAAGGGATTGACAATGCCTACCTGACCAAACGGGGGGAAATAAATGCAAAAAATAAGGTATCAGTGGCTAAGAGATTTCAAATAGAGCTGAGTGGTCATTCTAGAGGTTACACTTATACAAGCTTCAGCTAAACATTTTCTAATTGCCATGGTGTGCCAATCCCCAACCAACAGTATTCTTGTAAACACTAAAGAATACCAAAGCTTTATTTAAGGCTTTACGAAGGTTTCACTCACTAAACTTTTTTCAGAAACCTAAAACCTCCAGATGGTTCCTAGGCCAGATAACCCTGAAATCCAAAGTTACCAGTCTTTAACCAAGAGCATCAACCATACATCCCCTACCCCATAAGGTCAACACCCCTTCTCAACATGAAGAAGCTATAATGGTCATAGCCCAAATATCCCTAACGATTGGCAAAAGGATTAAAAAAAAAAAAAGGAGGAGTTGTAATACAGAAGATATTTAACAAATGAGTATGACTATTGAATCATTGTATTGATATTTCTTTTTAGCCTCCAGTGTCTTAGAGCAGCAAGAAGGAAATAATTGAAATTGTGTAACTATAATCCCTACCACACTGAAATTTGTTCTATAACAACTTGTTAATATGCACTTTGAGATTCACCACTTTTTTGTATTTATGTTATATTTCACAATAAAAAATGTTTTTAAAAAAGGCGGTTTAATGATAGAGTCGGTTACCAAGCATAGAAAAATATGACAAACATTAATTGCATTTTTCAGTTAAACTGGTATTGATTGAACTTCAGCCTACTGTTCCAGAATCCTTCATCAGTGTTTATGATATCTCCCATGGGAAAAAGAGTCTTCAGTGAAATAAGTAAATCTAATTTATGCCATCTAATAAAGAAAAGATGAAGGGGAGGTTAAGATTCAAGTCTGAAATGCCAGATGAGTAACGGTATCTGATTTACTGATTATCTTAGACCAGAACTAATTTTTATCATCATGGTATTTGCTAGGACTCTAGACACATGAGGTCTTTGGATGGCCCATGACAAGTGTATTAATGCTTCCCAAGTTCATGAACTCTGTCCCTTCAACCTTGACACCAGTAAGAATAGGACAGACCACAGTATATTTTCTGTTTCTAATTCCTTGTTATCAGGCTGTCTTTCCTTCATCCTCTGCCAGTTATTCAGCTCCTAAAATCATAATCCCTGGGACATTAATCAATTGCAGAGGACATTGCACTGATGAGGCTCTTTAACCACAATCATTTTACATACTGCTTGTAATCTGAACAGTCATATCATTATTCAGCTTCCCTTTCTTTCCACACTTCCTAACTTATAATTCAGTTTCACTGGCATAAAAACAAAGAACCCTCCCTGCAATAGTCTAAGAACAGGCCACTGTTGGCCTTAATCTCCATCTAAAGCTGTAAAATACAAATTAGGTCTATATTCATTGTGCCCCAAAGAGCTTTCTTTTTTGAGACTTGCTCTCACTGCTGTGGGGCCTCCCCAGCAGTTCATAACGGCCATTTGGTTGGTGTGCCTCCCCAGATGGGCTCAGGCAGCCCAGATTCCAGGGTCTAGGAAAAAAGAAAAGAAATAGACATTTGGTTTCAGACTAAATTTTAAATTGACAATGTTGAGACAAATCAGCATTTCCTTTGCTCTCAGCTCCTCTATCACCTGCATAAGTTATTTTTGTCTAACAAAAATTGCCATTGGATTGAACTTCACAACATTTATGATTTCCTGACGAAAGAATATTTTGAGCGATAAAGAGGATTGCATAATTGTGACTGGTTCATTGATTTTTTTAAATCTTATAAAAATGAAAATGGATTATTGGATTATTGTGATAGAGTCAGAAGGATGTATTGTATCCTGCAATATAAAAATGGGAGGATATATGCATTCTATCAAATAATAATAAAATAAACCACTTTCAGAGGACTTAAACATGCCAGATAGTGCCCTGAATAATATAATCCTCGCAATAATCATGGGAAATGCTTATTATATCTCCATTTTGCACATGAGGAAACTGAGGCAAAAGAAAGGAAATAATTTGTGCAAAGTGACACAAATACTCAAGATTTCAACCCATGATTGAGTTGTAAAGTGCATGGTACTCTCTTGAGCATAATGCTATTTCCTCCACCCTTTGTCCTATATTCTTGGTCAGACTACCAAGACTAGTCTGTGTTTCAAAACTTCATCTCTGTAAGATTATTTTATCCCTTTTTTGGTCTTTCAATACTGCCAGAACGCAATACACCAGAAATGGACTAGCTTTTATAAAGGGAATTTATTTAGTTATAAATTTATAGCTCTTCAGAGGAAAGCCAGCTGCCTTTCCTATGGCTTTTCCTGTCACATGTGAAGACATACAGTGATGTCTGCTGGCTTTTCCTCCCAGCTTTTGGATTCAAATGGCTTTCCCCAGGGTGGTTCCTTTCTGTATCTCCAAACTTCTGGGTCTGAGTTGCTAAGCTCTCTTCTGACCTCTCTCTTTTAAGTCTCCAGCTAATTAAATTAAACATCACTCTTTGCAGAAGGCACTTCCCTTAGGTGACCATATAATCAGCCATAGATGAAATTCACATGCTGATGATTTAATTCACAGCAAAAGAACAACTGGGCACCATCACCTGGTCAAGTTGACACCTTAACCTAACTACTACACCCTCTAATTAACTTTCACTGAGCTGGCAAGCAGCGCAAGTAACTGATTAATAAGAAGGGGTAAGGCTAAAGTTTGATAATCTCTACAATCTGCCATGTCAGAACTACCCAGAACTTTGTTTGCTAATATTAACTTCTCTTAGGTTGAGGAAGTGGATTGATGGATGGGTCAGTTCACGCAGCCCTGATGTTGAGCAAATAAATGCTTACTGCACCACAGTAAACATATTTCAGATTTTTTTGCTTTAGGTTTCTTGCTGCACCAAAAGCCATCTCAAGTTTTCAGCAGCAGAGACCACACAATGAGTGTGTTTATTATTTTTGAGCATATATACATGTTTAAAATCAATAATTTGGTGTCCATAGTACTTAGTTCATCATTTGACGACTTTTGATAAAGTATGTGAAAAACTATGTTGTCATCAAAATGGAAAAGCACACAAATGTCTAACATGAAATTCTCTGTCCTATCAAGCAGATTCAGGAAACTGGTATACATTAAGTACAGGACTATTGGATATGATGCCTTCTACACATCACATTATCAAGATTATCATGAAGCCCTATATTCACTGCTATATGATAAAAGTGCAAATTGTGTGAAAAGAAGTTATACAATAGATTTCCAATGAGGCCACAACCCATAAGAAAAGAAGTGGACATGTGACTGGACCATACCTGCAGCACAGAGAGTCACACATCAAGGGAAAACCTTGCCTCCTTTGCTTTGGAAAGTAGAGATGAATTAGCGACAATCTGGGAGAATCACAATGTGATTTCTCCAGTGAAACAGCATACAAAGTCAATAACAGCATGCAGTTTCAGAAACAGCGCACAGTTTCCATGGCAAGCAGGAGTGGTCATTTAGTGGGGAAAAGTGAAAGGAGTGCCTTCAAATAGGAAGATGGAGCAGCATAAGGAGGTGAGTTCTGAGAATTGTGGGAAGGCTTTGAGCAGCTTAGTCTAGGGGTGTGGGGTTTAAAGTATTGTTTGTCTGGATTTCAGAAACAAATAGTAATCACAAGGAACATTTGGTTAGAATGGGGAACAGTTAGCTCTCTTTCCTCCTATGATGCTAAATCTCCCTTGGAGAATCATCACCTTTTAGCCAACCTGTGCTTTCCATGGTTCTCTTACAAACAACTTTTATAAACAAAAGATGAATATTTCCACAGCATTTTTGAGGTCCCTATGCATTAAAAAAAAGAGGAGTTTAAGATATAAAATTCTTGATCTTTTGGGGAATGTCCAGGAATTACTTAATACTGCCCAGCTAGAATTAATCCTTATCATACTAATAATCTCAAAATGTATGCATTTCATGATTTATAATCTTGTTTATCCTACACATGGCAATATTAGTTCAGTTACTCAAACTCTTACATAAAGCCTAAATTAAAAACTTTAGATGGGAATTTGGAAATAGATTCGTTGCACAAAAAAAATTTTTAAATGTTGCATTGCTTATGGAATATTCTCTTTGCATGTTGGGAACATGCAAAAAACAATCTATCTGCACTATTGCAGATACACTTGCATAGAATAGAAAATAGAAAACATAGAATCAAGATGAGAAACAGATAAATTGGTGCCTTGAAAGAAAATGACTATGCAAAAATCTCAGCAACAGTACATTTTCTCAACTGAAATTTTTATTGTGATAATTGCAGATTGATACACGGTTGTGACAATGAATGCACAGAGATCCTGTATACACTTTGTCTCCTAATGGTAACATTTTGAAATTTATAGTTAAAATCACAACCTGGATCAACTCTAGGGAAGATGGCAGCTTAGTAAGGCGCACAGGTCTTAGTTCCTCCTCCAGAACAACTACTAAAGAACTAGAAACAGTACAGAACAGCTCCCAGAGCCATGACAGAGTCCAGACACACAGCGTACCCCATTCTGGAACAGCTGGACCGGCTGAGAGTCTCCGCTGCGGTGAGGTCCCTGAGAGGCGCGCGCTTCCCCGGGCTACGGCGGCTGGCGGCTGGAGCTCCCTCCCTCCTTCCCGGGCCAGCTGGGAGCTCTGGATCGGGTTCCCCAAGCCGCAGCGGCTGGTGCCCCTCCCCACGCATGGCTTCCCGGGCCAGCTGGGAGCCTTGGAGCGGCGATCCCCCAACCCGCGGTGGCCGGCACCGGAGCCCCTTCCACACATGCAGCTTCCCAGACCGGCTGGGAGATTTGGATCGGCAGCTCCCCAAGCCACTGTGGCCGGCACCTCTCCCCCATGCGTGGCTTCCTGGGCCAGCTGGAAGCCTCAGAAAAGCAGTCCCCCAAGCCGCGGTGGCCGGCGAACACAGCCACTTCCACACACGCGGCTTCCCGGGTCAGCTGGGAGCATCCAAACAGCCGTTCCCCAAGCCGCAGTGGCTGGCCCCCCTCCCTGACAGGCGACTTCCCAGAGGGAAAGGAAAGAGTCTCCAACAGTAGTAGAGACTGAGCCCAACCTAACACCAATAGTGGCATTAATGGACAACTTCTGACTACTAAAAATAGGCCCTCAGCTCAGGTGAAACTGATCAAGGCGGAAATCGCCAATTTGGCTAACTGAAAAAGAGGAAAGGGGGCAAAACAGAGCCTTCTGCGGCTGTTTCTATGGAGGCTTCATTGCCTCTGGGCTCAGCACTGGGATTACATAGGTTATAACTGCCCCGAACACAGAAACAGGCTGCTTTCAGGGCTCTCTACCACCTGAATCTTCCCAGCGGGAGGGGTGAAACACAACTCAGGTGGATTCCCTCTCTCAAGGAACTCAGATCCCAGGACATCACAATTTGAAGCCATTAAAACCAACCTATAACCTTTCCTCTGTCTCCACCACACACCCAGCAGCAAGAGTCTTCCAAAGTTAAAGGAGTAACAACATCTTTTGCTGGTGGGACCCGCAGACAGAGAAGCACCACATACTGGGCAGGATAAGAAAAACAGAGCCCAGAGACTTCACAGGAAAGTCTTTCAATCTGCTGGGTCCCACACTCAGGGAAATCTGATTAAATGCCCAGACGCCAGAAAAAATAATGAATCACACCAGGAAAATTGAAGATATGGCCCAGTCAAAGGAACAAACCAATAGCTCAAATGAGATACAGGAGCTGAGACAACTAATGCTGAATATATGAACAGAAATGGAAAACCTCTTCAAAAACCAAACCGATAAATTGAGGGAGGACATGAAGAAGGTATGGGATCAACAAAAAGAAGACTTGGACAGTCTGAAAAAACAAATCACAGAATTTATGGGATTGAAAGACACAGTAGAAGAGATGAAAAAAACAATGGAAACCTGCAATGGTAGATTTAAAGAGACAGAGGATAGAATTAGTGAACTGGAGGATGGAACATCTGAAATTCAAAAAGAAACAGAAATTATAGGGAAAAGAATGGAAAAATTTGAGCAGGGGCTTAGGGAATTGAATGATAATATGAAGCACACAAATATACATGTTGTGGGTGTCCCAGAAGAAGAGGAGAAGGGAAAAGGAGGAGAAAAACTAATGGAAGAAATTATCACTGAAAATTTCCCAACTCTTATGAAAGACCTAAAATTGCAGATCCAAGAAGTGCAGCACACCCCAAAGAGAATAGACCCAAATAGGCATTCTCCAAGACACTTACTAGTTAGAATGTCAGAGGTCAAAGAGAAAGCGAGGATCTTGAAAGCAGCAGGAGAAAAACAATCCATCACATACAAGGGAAACCCAATAAGACTATGTGTAGATTTCTCAGCAGAAACCATGGAAGCTAGAAGACAGTGGGATGATATATTTAAATTACTAAAAGAGAAAAACTGCCAACCAAGACTTCTATATCCAGCAAAATTGTCCTTCAAAAATGAGGGAGAAATTAAAACATTTTCAGACAAAAAATCACTGAGAGAATTTGTGACCAAGAGACCAGCTCTGCAAGAAATACTAAAGGGAGCACTAGAGTCAGATACAAAAAGACAGAAGAGAGAGGTATGGAGAAGAGTGTAGAAAGAAGGAAAATCAGATATGATATATATAATACAAAAGGCAAAATGGTAGAGGAAAGTATTACCCAAACATTTAGTAATAACACTAAATGTTAATGGACTGAATTCCCCAATCAAAAGACATAGACTGGCAGAATGAATTAAAAAACAGGATCCTTCTATATGCTGTCTACAGGAAACACATCTTAGACCCAAAGATATAGGTTGAAAGTAAAAGGTTTGGAAAAGATATTTCATGCAAATAACAACCAGAAAACAGCAGGAGTAGCTATACTAATATCCAACAAATTAGACTTCAAATGTAAAACAGTTAAAAGAGACAAAGAAGGATACTATCTACTAAAAAAAGGAACAATTAAACAAGAAGACATAACAATCATAAATATCTATGCACTGAATCAAAATGCCCCAAAATACGTGAGGAATACACTGCAAACACTGAAAAGGGAAATAGACACATCTACCATAATAGTTGGAGACTTCAATTCACCACTCTCATCAATGGACAGAACATCTAGACAGAGGATCAATAAAGAAACAGAGAACTTGAATATTACAATAAATGAGCTAGACTTAACAGACATTTATAGGACATTACATCCCACAACAGCAGGATACACCTTTTTCTCAAGTGCTCATGGATCATTCTCAAAGATAGACCATATGCTGGGTCACAAAGCAAATCTCAAAAAATTTGAAAAGATTGAAATCATACACAACACTTTCTCAGATCATAAAGGAATGAAGTTGGAAATCAATAATAGGCAGAGTGCCAGAAAATCCACAAATACGTGGAGGCTCAACAACACACTCTTAAACAACGAGTGGGTCAAGGAAGAAATTACAAGAGAAATTAGCAAATATCTCGAGGTGAATGAAAATGAAAACACAACATATCAAAACCTATGGGATGCAGAAAAAGCAGTGCTAAGAGGGAAACTTATTGCCCTAAATGCCTATATCAGAAAAGAAGAAAAGGCAAAACTTCAGGAATTAACTGTCCACTTGGAAAAACTGGAGAAAGAACAGCAAACTGGCCCCAAAGCAAGCAAAAGGAAAGAAATAACAAAGATTAGAGCAGAAATAAATGAAATTGAGAACATGAAAACAATAGAGAAAATCAGTAAGACCAATAAGATTGATGGGCCCTTAGCAAGATTGACAAAAAGAAGAAGAGAGAGAACGCAAATAAATAAGATCAGAAATGGAAGAGGAGACATAACCACTGACCTCACAGAAATAAAAGAGGTAATAACAAGATACTATGAACAACTTTACATTAATAAATACAACAATGTAGATGAAATGGACAAGTTCCTAGAAAGGCATGAACAACCAACTTTGACTCAAGAAGAAATAGATGATCTCAACAAACCAATCACAAGTAAAGAAATTGAATTAGTCATTCAAAAGCTTCCCAAAAAGAAAAGTCCAGGACCAGACAGCTTCACATGTGAATTCTACCAAACATTCCAGAAGGAATTAGTACCAACTCTTCTCAAACTCTTCAAAAAAATGGAAGTGGAGGGAAAGCTACCTAATTCATTCTATGAAGCCAACATCACCCTCATACCAAAACCAGGCAAAGATATTACAAAAAAAGAAAACTACAGACCAATCTCTCTAATGAATATAGATGCAAAAATCCTCAACAAAATTCTAGCAAATCGAATCCAGCAACACATTAAAAGAATTATACATCATGACAAAGTAGGATTCATCCCAGGTATGCAAGGATGGTTCAACATAAGAAAGTCAATTAATGTAATACACCATATCAACAAATCAAAGCAGAAAAATCACATGATCATCTCAATTGATGCAGAGAAGGCATTTGACAAGATTCAACATCCTTTCCTGTTGAAAACACTTCAAAGGATAGGAATACAAGGGAACCTCCTTAAAATGATAGAGGGAATATATGAAAAACCCACAGCTAATATCATCCTCAATGGGGAAAAATTGAAAACTTTCCCCCTAAGATCAGGAACAAGACAAGGATGTCCACTATCACCACTATTATTCAACATCGTGTTGGAGGTTCTAGCCAGAGCAATTAGACAAGAAAAAGAAATACAAGGCATCAAAATTGGAAAGGAAGAAGTAAAACTATCACTGTTTGCAGATGATATGATACTATAGTCGAAAGCCCGGAAAAATCCACAACAAAACTACTAGAGTTAATAAATGTGTACAGCAAAGTAGCAGGTTACAAGATCAACATTCAAAAATCTGTAGCATTTCTATACATGAGCAATGAACAAGTTGAGGGGGAAATCAAGAAATGAATTCCATTTACAATTGCAGCTAAAAGAATAAAGTACTTAGGAATAAATTTAACTAAAGAGACAAAAGACCTATACAAAGAAAACTACAAAAAACTGTTAAAAGAAATCACAGAAGACCTAAATAGATGGGAGGGCATACCGTGTTCATGGATTGGAAGACTAAATATAGTTAAGATGTCAATCCTACCTAAATTGATTTACAGATTCAATGCAATACCAATCAAAATCCCAACAACTTATTTTTCAGAAGTAGAAAAACCAATAAGCAAATTTATCTGGAAGGGCAGGGTGCCCCGAATTGCTAAAAGTATCTTGAGGAAAAAAAACGAAGCTGGAGGTCTCATGCTGCCAGACTTTAAGGCATATTATGAAGCCACAGTGGTCAAAACAGCATGGTATTGGCCTAAAGATAGATATATCGACCAAAGGAATCGAATAGAGTGCTCAGATATAGACCCTCTGATCTATGGACATTTGATCTTTGATAAGGCAGTCAAGCCAATTCACCTGGAACAGAACAGTCTCTTCAATAAATGGTGCCTAGAGAACTGGATATCCATATGCAAAAGAATGAAAGAGGACCCGTATCTCACACCCTATACAAAAATTAACTCAAAATGGATCAAAGATCTAAACATGAGGCCTAAGACCATAAAACAGTTAGAGGAAAATGTAGGGAGATATCTTATGAAACTTACAATTGGAGGCGGTTTTATGGACCTTAAACCTAAAGCCAGAGCACTGAAGAAAGAAATAAATAAATGGGAGCTCCTCAAAATTAAACACTTTTGTGCATCAAAGAACTTCATCAAGAAAGTAGAAAGACAGCCTACACAATGGGAGACAATATTTGGAAACTACATATCAGATAAAGGTCTAGTATCCAGAATTTATAAAGAGATTGTTCATCTCAACAACAAAAAGACAGCCAACCCAATTACAAAATGGGAAAAAGACTTGAGCAGACACCTCTCAGAAGAGGAAATACAAATGGCCAAAAGGCACATGAAGAGATGCTCAATGTCCCTGGCCATTAGAGAAATGCAAATCAAAACCACAATGAGATATCATCTCACACCCACCAGAATGGCCATTATCAACAAAACAGAAAATGATAAGTGCTGGAGAGGATGCGGAGAAAGAGGCACACTTATCCACTGTTGGTGGAAATGTCAAATGGTACAACCACTGTGGAAGGCAGTTTGGTGGTTCCTCAAAAAACTGAATATAGAATTGCCATACGACCCAGCAATACCATTGCTAGGTATCTACTTAAAGGACTTAAGGGCAAAGACACAAACGGACATTTGCACACCAATGTTTATAGCAGCATTATTTACAATTGCAAAGAGATGGAAACAGCCAAAATGTCCATCAACAGATGAGTGGCTAAACAAACTGTGGTATATACATACGATGGAATATTATGCAGCTTTAAGACAGAATAAACTTATGAAGCATGTAATAACATGGATGGACCTAGAGAACATTATGCTGAGTGAGTCCAGCGAAAAACTAAAGGACAAATACTGTATGGTCCCACTGATGTGAACTGACATTAGAGAATAAACTTGGAATATGTCATTGGTAACAGAGACCATCAGGAGTTAGAAACAGGGTAAGATAATGGGTAATTGGAGCTGAAGGAATACAGACTGTGCAATAGGACTAGATACAAAAACTCAAAAATGGACAGCACAATACTACCTAATTGTAATGTAATTATGTAAAAACACTGAATGAAGCTGCATCTGAGCTATAGTTTTTTTGTTTGTTTGTTTGTTTGTTTTTTATATATATTTTTGTATTTTTTATTTTTATTTTTTTCTCTATATTATCATTTTATTTCTTTTTCTGTTGTCTTGCTATTTCTTTTTCAATGCAAATGTACTAAGAAATGATGATCATACATCTATGTGATGATATTAAGAATTACTGATTGCATATGTAGAATGGAATGATTTCTAAATGTTGTGTTAGTTAATTTTTTTTTAATTATTAAAAAAAAAATTCACAGAGAAAAAAAAATCACAACCTGGATATGGACATTGATACAATACTACAATCTTACTCAGATTTTCCCAGTTTTACTTGTAATCATTTGGGTGTTGTGTGTGTATTTGGTTCTATATATTTTTTCACATATATAGATTCATGTATCCACCACCACAGCCAAGAAACTGGATGGTTCCATTACCAAAAGGATGTCTCCTATTGATTTTTTAGAACCACATCCACCTCTCTCTTTCTCATCACCCATCTTTAATCCCTGACAACTAAGAATCTGTCATCCAATTCCAACATTTTTCATTGCATAAATATTCACATAGAGTATATCCTTTTAGAGTTTATCACCTTTAGGGATTGGCTTTTTTCAGTCAACATAATTTCCTGGAGATTCATCCAAGTTATTGCATGACAGTTGCTTCTATTTTATTGCTGTGTGGTGTTCCACTTTGTTTCTTCCAAATTCTCTAATTTGTAAAGTTACTCATAGCATTAGGCTTTCAGGGACAAACAGGCCACCCAAGCTAGGCCCCTTGCTATGACTGGGTCTCTCATGCCAGTTTCATCCCCCTGCTCCGGTGTCTATGGGCAGGGAAGGAGAATCTCATGCTTATGGGGACAAAGAGGTCAAAGAGGTTTCAGGGCTGTGTTGCTTATCTTGACATCACTTCTTGCCCAACCTGTCCACATGCCCCAGTATCTCTGGACAGAAGCTGAGAGTCTAGGCCTGTGAGAGTAAAGTGGCTTCCCAGTCTATAGCTGTGTTCCTGTTGCTAGTTCCTTCTGTCCATCACCCCTGCCTAGCTTCCCTTATCAGGAAGGGGAGTCTCAGGCCCATGGTGAAAGGCATCAGCCAATGCTTCCACTGGCTAACTATTGTTACTGGGGCTCTCCGTCAATCTCCTTGTTGATGACACCACTCTCTCCTGAAGTTTTCAGAGGGACACTCTTTAGATCCAGAGCAGGGAGAGGCCCACCTGAACTAGTTTTTGTGGCTAGGTTGGGCGTCAAAAACTGTCACTTCTAGAAGACCTTCTTCTGTTGGGGAGGCACAGATGCTCTGCTACTATATTGTCCCTCAAAATTTGAAGTTCCAACCCAGATTACCTTTTTCATGCCTTATTTCAGAATTCTCCTTTAGTTGTCTCTTGCACAGTTTCCAAAGTTCATAGTTATATTTAGTGGGGAGAAATGGAGGGAGACAGATCTATGCTCTCTTTTCTAGACCAGAAGCCCAGTGGTACATTTGTTAAATGAATCTCCATAGAAACTGGGAGAAAATAAATGTTAAGTTGTTTTAGGCTTTGAGCTAATTTGTTAGACAACAGTTGATATTAATGCAAATATATTACCTTATAAAATCTTGAAAAAGAAACTTGAAGAGAGCTAGCTTCAATTGGTGAGAAGTTCCATTTCTACCTGCCACTTATCTTCAAATTATTTTTCATTACTATGCTTCCATATGTAGGGATATGCAGAGTAAGCCAAAACACTGAATCTCAAACTTTAGTATTCAACAGAATCACCTGAAGTGGGTATTAAGGCACAGATTTCTGGGCCCCATCCACAGAGTTTCTGAATCAGTAGGTCTGGGGTAGACTCAAAAATTTTCATTTCTAGCAAGTTGATAGTTAATGCTGATGCTAATGGCTCAGGGATGGCCCTTTGAGAACCACTGAGAAAAAGAATACTAATATTAATTTACACTTAGGGCACTGATTATTTAAAAATAAATAAAATTTGAAAATGCCAAATTTTCCACTGCCTATTTTCTCTTTGAGTTCCCATGAGCACTTCAAGCCATAAAAGTTCAGAACTAACACCATTTTCTTTTCTTTCCCATCTCTACCTTTCTCTATTCTTTAGCTCAGAGAAAGCCATCCTGATGCACCCAGTCTCTACGTTAAAAATCCCAGGATAGCTCAGGCTGCTCCCTATCACTCAGCTCTGGCATTCAGTCAGACAGAACATTTTTAATTCTCACACAAACATTACTAAGTATAGTTAGCTTGTTTCACTATTTTCTACATCCATCCTTCAAGATCTTATCATTTGCACAGCACTAACCTTCTAAAAGTCTTCCTAGCCTTAAGAGTCTCATTTTACATACCTTACAGGGTGACTGTTCTCAGTGCAAATAGGATTTAATCACTCCTCTCTCTAGAAATCCTTTATGATTGCACCATAAAACTATTCAATCCCATGAAAATGGAGCATGTGGAACATAACGTTGCTGCTCACCTAAATTTTCAAGCCTCTTTTCCTGTTTTTGCAGTCTAGATGGTGTTCTGCTTGAGAGCAGGAATTATAATTCATTCCTCCTTGAATTTTCATCCATGTGTATAGTGTCTAACACATGGTACCACTCAGCACATGAGGCTGAATGAATCTAATGATTGGCAAATAAGTTGGATTCTATGCATTCATTATAACAAACCACTCTAATTCTTGCATAACACGAAAAGATGCATAATTTTCTCCTCTGCCTTTAGTCAACTTGTTTTTACCTGTCTGAAATACTTTTTCTTCTTCCATAGAAGGCAAATTGCAATTCATTCAAGAGACCCAATTCAAATATCTCTCCTTCTGTGGCTAAAAGAAAAAGTTTAGATTTCATATTGTTCAAGCTGTGATGAGAAAACATGATAAGGAAGCCAAGTGAAAGCACGATGATGAGATGCTTAAGTAAGGTATTCAAAGGCAGTCCATTTGGAGGTTTTTAGCAACCTCAACAGACCCTTCAGCCCTTTCTCCTAGGTCCAGTCCTCCCCTCTCTCCCATCCCTCAGAACTCAGAGAAAGCTCTGGAGTTAAGAAAGCTGACTGGTCAAAAGCTCTAAAGCCAGAAAGATTCTCTATATTCATGGACATGAAAGAAAACCAATGCTGCTTAAGTAGAAGAAACAAGAAGGGAGATACCAAAGAACCCTAGGTAATTCAGAAGTCAGAGCCTGTACAGTTTTTAAATAGTGAGAAAAAATGGCAGCAGTTTAGATACATGCATATTTTGATACAAATATCTCTGTGTTACAGAAAAGGTACAACCAGTAATTCAAAAATACTCATTTTATACTTTTACCTCTGCTGGCCTTCAATAATCTATTTCAATTATTAAATGTCGGCTGCGTGTCAAACATAAAAGTAGGAAAAGTCATCCCCATCATCTCATTTCAAAAATTATTTCCAAGATGGTGATAAACATACGGGACCAAAAGAAAAGGATAAATACTTAATGAATTATAAAGCTAATCCATTTAATAAATTGTTGTTAAGCACTTTCTGGGTATATAACCATGTGCTAACTGTTGATGTACCTATATTGGAGGAAAAAAACTTTCTAAAAACTGAGCTGGTTAAACAATATAGGCACTGGTGAAGACTGAAACAAGTTGAAATAGAAATATTAGAAAGAATAAAGAGTCTTCTGAGAAAGAAAAGAAAAATATATATACATATTCAATACAAAATTAATTAACTAATGAACTGTTTTGAAAGAAAATCACAGATGTTGGTAGAGATCTTCATCCTAAACACAGAAATTTGGACAATGAAATATTAGATTTTGAAATGTGTTCATTGTAAGAGCTTTTACAAATGCTTCTGCAAATAGTTGAATTTTGTTTGCTTAGATTTTTTTCTAAAGAAAGTAAGTGCCTTTGAAGAAAATAATACTTCTTAGGTATGAGCATTTAGATTAGAATAGTTAATTCTAAGTATTTTAATATTCTATTTCTAATAAGCATTCCTGTGCTATGTAATGAATTTTAAAATACATGTATTAGGCAAGAATGGTTATGCTTTACCTCTTTTACAAGAGCTGAGGCACATAACAACATCTGAAGAAGTCCTACTGAATACCTGGGAGAGGAGGAAAAAAAACATTTTAAAAGATCAAAGAAGTTAAGTCATTTCCTGTATTTTAATACAAAAAAAGGAGAGGGGCCGAAAGATAAAAAGAGAAGGATAAAGCTCAGGGCTCTTTTGTGGAGTTGTAGTACGAGAACTTTGGATGATTTAGATTTGATTTTTAATGAATTGTCTGTCGCTTTCTCAGTATGTGACTCGAGAGAGTTAGATATCTAGCCTTTTAAAAATAGTTTTAATAATACTTACTTCAAGGTGTTAGTGGGAGCGTTTGATATCATGGAAATGACTTTCTTAGTACAGTGCTGGAACACAGTAGCTTATTATTACTACTAATGGTGAACTGAAACATATGTGATGTAATATTTCTAAATACCAAGCCAATACCCTCTTCCCAAAGCCACTCTAATTACTGTGGGAATAATTAAAAGTTGAGCCTCTTCTTGGAGAATGTAACCATAGCCTACCATGCACTAAAATTGTTTCCAACAACCGACATTGTAATCTCCATGGTCTAACCTGTTACAAAATTATAGAAACATGCTGGGGAGAAACAGGTGAAAACTTCCATAACTTCTCCTTTCCAAATCTTTAAAAAAATGAACATCTTTTTTGAAGAATGGGATCACACCCTTTGATATCCAGAAGTAAACATGGTCCGACATGCTAAATTATAGAAACACGCTGGGAAGTAACATACCTTCTCCCTTCCAAAAAACTCAACTCCACCCCACCTTTCAGTTATCAATATCTTTACTCCAATCCACCCCACTCTTTGATTTCTTTTGAAATTGACAGATTATAATAACAAATTTGCTACATTTTTTAGACAGACAATTTAGTCAACTATTTGTATTTCATTAAGGTTTTCAATGAGAGATTTGTTACAATATTGATGTCTACTCCCCAGCAAATCAGACAATTATGCTTTTATTCACAGGCTATTATTTAAAATTCCTGTTCTGACCTTAATATGGAATTTTTATGTACCTGATCTTTGTAAATAAACTATTTTAATTTCATATTTAAAAAAAAAACAGGAGAATGATCTGGATTTTAAATATTTGTGTTTAAATATATCAGCACATTCACCTTTAATGTAAATATTTCTGGTAAGGTTAATGTGAAATTATCTGGAGCAAGCAAATGTGCTGGGTTCAGTGTTAAGCAAGAACTAAGAGATTTCCCTCAAGTTGACAGTCTTGGGGGCGACATAATTCTGTCAATGGTCAAACTGCCTTCTCAGAAAGTCTACTGTTCTGTGCAAGGAACTCCCAGACAGAATGCCCTAGGAGTGATATTAACAATCCTGGGCAAACCCAGTACCATATTTTTTCCATCTAACCCTCGTATGGTTTTCATTTTTCACAGAGCAGCAAAATTGTTGGAAAGTGTTAGGCAGATAGTTCCCTTGGAGGGGACATAAACTCCATGTTCTCATTCTAAAATAGGAACACATTTTTCTCAATAATTATTTCATTGTTATTGTTTGGCTTGGTCAATTCCTGTGTATTTCATGATGGGTTTTTCTAGGATAAATTGTTTTGTTTTGTTTTGTTTTGTTTTTTAAGATAAATTGTTTTAACTCCAAAACTTGGTATCTTTTTTTTCTGAAAATAATTGAAAATTAGGTTTCACTGAAATAATTTGGAAAGGGATAAGTTGTTGCAAAAACGCAAGTTTTAATTAAACATTTTATAAGTCACAAACATTGACTAAATTTAATTAGCTTTCAAAATTTGATAATAGTCTAAGTCATGATCCAAAGGAGAAATAAAGGTATGGGCAAATTACCTTACATGATACAACACCACGAAGATTGCATAATGACAAGATTGAATAATTCTGAGCATTTCATTAGGAAAAGTTGCCTGGAAGCTCATTTGAATATCATTTCAGTATTAAATTAGGATAAAGCACAACCAGAATCTCACATTTATAGACAGGGTGACAGTTATTAATTGCCAAAATGAAGTGTCATGGCATTTTAAAATTAAGGTTAACAATTTTGCCATCACACCAACCACCCTTGACACTAAGGCTGAACGGCTCCCCTGGTGCACCCAGGTTAGGACAATACCAGCTCCTGTCTTGTACACAGCGTGAACATTTCAAAGCACTGACAACTGATCCTCAGGAATCTGAAAGGAAATATCAAGTAGGTGTTACTTATCCACATGTGAGGCTTCCAGGAAGCCCAGAGAAATTTGTAAGGCTCAATATCCCTGGAAATTCACTTAATGTGCTCTGTCCTCCCCAGTGTCTATGCAGGAATGATTTAGGGACACAGGCTGCCATATCTTGATTTAGAACTAAGATCTTAATCACAATAAAACCCTCGCTTTAGCAGACCTTTCCTGTTATCATCTTGAAGACCTAGGAAATAACAGGCACTCAGGTCCTCACAGTTCTCACAGCTTTATGGTTTTTCTGGCCAGCCATTTCCCTTTTGGAACTTGCATTTTGACCAATGGGAGATCAGATCTGGTGCTTTGGGGAGCAGGTGCTGAGAGACCCAACAGAATATGGAGCTGTGGAGAGTGTAGAGCAGTGGAGGTTGAAGCAATCAATTTTACTGCAGGGCACTGTTTCTCCTGCTTCTAACAGCTGCTCAGAGGATAGCAGGGAAGCTACCCTGCTGAGCAGATTTCAGTCCATGGATGGAAAATCCACCTCATTTCCAGGTTGAAGGTCCCACATTAAAAGACCATAAAGCTAAAGTCATTTAAATAGTAGCTCCAGGGGCACATTAACTTTGCCTTCTTACAGAATGCCTGTTAATATAGATCTCAAAGACAAGTTTGCTTGTCACTTTAACATCAGACACAATGTAGCAAGTTTTTAATTTGTTTTTCTGCCTGAGACATTCATGTTTACTGATACACAGATATACAGGTTTGACCAGATGAAGAGAAAGAACAAACCATTCGTGTTTATAAATGTGGTGATCACTGTCAACTTAAAGCTAACACTGGTGACTTGAAAACTTTGCAAAGCACGTAAGGCACTGAAATGAACTTTTCATCATTAATGCTGGATATAAAAAAAAAATTATTGCCATACATATTTCCACAAATGTAATGAGGCTTTGAAATTCCTGGATTGTTGACTTTGGAAGGCTTCTGTCCTAGAACAAAGCTTTGGAGGAACAAATTTGGAATATAAACTGCTTGTTGAGAAGTCCACTGAGTTAGATGGTTAAATGTATAACTACTTGTGAGTGTGTCACAGTCTTCATAGAGACCCAAATGGATTCAAAGACTGCCTAAACTGCTGTCAGTTGGATATTCCTTTGAAAGATACAGCTTATGGGTGCCATACTGCAACTGTAAACTACTTAGGAAAAGAGTGGGATTTAGAAATGTGCCTGGCAGCTCAAGAATCTGGTTTGAATGCCAAGTAGCAGCTGAGACAACTATATAATCTTTACATTCCAAGGGAGAAGGGATTAACAGGGAAAAAAAGGCAGCTAAATTCCTGTCTACTATTTTCTTAGAATAGGTAATGCCAGTGCTTCTCAACAAGGTAATTATTTTGAGCTTTAAAAATAATATATAGGGCTGTCCACGGTGGCTCAGTGACAGAGTTCTCACCTGCCATGCCGGAGACCCGGGTTCAACTCCCGGTGCCGGCCCATGTAAAGATATAAAAATAAAAATAATAATATTATATAAAAATGTTTAATACACAAGGCAAATTTAAAAACTAAGTTTTTGATCACTATGCCTGTCTAAATGCAACCATATAAATCTGGTTATATAGCTTGCAAGCTATTAATGTCTTATCCACAGTATACTGTGATACATAAAATACCTGGATTATTTTATTCAATTGCTATAATACCTATGGAGTAGGCAATTTTTATACAGAATTTTGAGTGTGCCCATAATATTAAAATGTCAACATCATTTTATTTTTAGCAATCATTATTTTTATTAAACTATTGAAGTCATTAACATTAGATATTCAAACAGAAAAATTGTCTGAAAGATTAATAAAACACTTCATCAATTGCTTGAGATATAAGATTAAATGGTAATAATGAACTACAGGACACATAATATTTATGCATAATAAAATATGCTTATAATATTTATTAGCATTTTAAAGAATAAGAAAAAATTGGAGTTAGGAATTAAAAATTTCAATCACTTAATAGACTTGAAAATTTATATGATACCTGGAGATTAAATCTTTCCAAAATTTTTTATTTTTTATTGTTTTATTATTACATAAATTATTTGTATGAGTAGGATTTAAACAATTTACCTAGGTGGAATCTTAGCAACTTCATTGTGAAGAAAATCAAGAAAATTATTATAATACACACACTCTTTTCTGGTGGCAATTAGAAATGCCAGCAAATTCTCCTTGCGTTTTAAGAACACAAACCAGCCTTTTGTCTAAAATTAGAACATCCTATTTAGGGAGCTTCTCCTGGAAAACAATCTGATTTGATGTCTCAGAGCAAACCAGGAGTTAAAAGAATTTGCCACTGATTGTGCCTGGGGGGCTTGTGCCATAAAGTCTGAGTCAGCATTCATTCTTCTAACCTGGCCAGCTGCCCTTGTCCTTAATTCCTTTTCTATCTGGCTGACTCTGATTCCTATAGCAAGGCAGCAGCTGTCTGACTGTCTTCCTGAAGATTTTTAAGCCTCAAGTCTGAAAATTCACAGACAAGGAAATGCTAATTTGTAAACATCATCACCCTTCAATCACTCTGTGGACTGAGTCATAGGGAAGACTCAAAGCGATTTGTAAACACGCTAGCATACAAAAGTGTTCCATAATTCACACTTTTGTTCCATTTTAAGAGAAAGCAGGGTCCAGATGCTTATGTAATTGCCACCTTCACCCAACACGCTTTGAAAATTACAAAGGGCAAGGGGGGAAAGGAAAAACACTTGGGTAGGTATGATTCTTACCATATGTACCAAATTTCAAGTCCTTTCGTCAAACATCAAAATATTCCAGAAATCCCTACATTTTGGCCTCAAAAATGCCTACTCCATATTCACTCCTGTTCCTAGAAGCCATGTATTTCCCTTTCCTTATCTTCATTAGTTTGAAAAACATAGTCCAGAGGGATTTGGTGGAAAACCAAAGATTCTGGATATATTGTAAAAAGTTTCTTCTAATCAAATTAACACAATCATTTAGATTCATGTGGCACAAACACATTATTTTGCAAACTGTAGGTGCTTAGTCAATACAGAGCTTATTTTATTTGACTCAGTGCTAAACGTCATAGGAATAACATATTTGATCATTGTTATTCCTCGTCCCTCAAGAATATACTCAATGAAAGATCCATATTTTTCATAAGGAAAAATTGTGAAGCAATCAACAAATATTAAGTTTTACCATAAACAATAAAGATCATTATAAACAACGTCATATACAATGATACAGAAATAAATAAGAGAAAGAAACCATGCAGTATGACTTCAAAGTTCCCAAAACTCATGTAGTCTGCCAATCATGTCGCTAATAGTATCTTATTTGAGAAATGTCTGCCATTGTTTTTGCTTCTATTATTAAGCATATTGGGGGTTTCAGAGGGCTCTTATTTACATTGCGCTGAATGTGTAGTGAATATTATATGCTGAATGTGTAGTTCATCATTTTAGCCTTCATTATTTCACTGAGTGGATTAGATTTTTTAGTTTTCCACTGTAGATTAAGAACATAGAAATGCACAGTAAGATCAAGTTGTTTCTTAGTGGAGTGAGTTTAGTTTACGTAAAGTTCTAAACACAGTATACATTCAAAAGAGTATAAATAATCAGGATGGTAGAGGGTGATCCTCTGGGCAATCAGGAGGACAAGTTCTTGAGGATAGGAAATGTCTGTCAGAGGTTATTCAGGAAGACAAATTACTACAAAATCAAAGTTTTCTGGGATTTTTTTTTCAGCTTGTTAGCCATGGTGTGAAGTCACCCTTAGGCCTCATGGGACATTACATAATTAAAGATTTCAATCACCTTAATACAGTTCAACAATGTCAAAGAAGCAACACTCAAAAGGCATCATAGACTTGAAAGTCAAAAAAGAAGACAATGATAAAATAGGAAGAAAAAGACACCAAAGGCCCAAGTCAGAAAAATTGTGAATGGATGACTTAAACCAGGAAAAATAAGACAATAAAGAGGGGAAATAAGTCAAACATATTGAGTTGAAATTGTAAATGACGTGAAGACTATCAAATGAAGTAAATCCATGGGGTCTTAATAATCTGGAGTAGTGGATAGCAAGGACAAGCTATCTAAGTTATAACTAGGAATATTCTTTATTTTCAAAATATCATTAACAAGTAAAGTTAAAAATATTTAATTAGGCTTTTTATTTTTCAGAGTGACCATTCAAAATGAGTGCATAAATTGAATAAAAACTTACTTTAAAAACATACAGCTGTTTTATGGATTTATCCCATACAGTTCATCAAACAAGGCTGACAAAGTGCAGTTGAGAAAATAATTAATTTAAATGTACAGATAAGCCTGGTTGGTAGCACCCCCAAATCATATTGTATGTTAAATTCCATGCTACTAAATTATTTATTAGAACAGTCTCTATTTTCTTCATAATTCTTCTGCAATGTGTTTGCACTATTTATATTCATCATAACTAAAGAAACTTCTGGCAAATTGTGGTGCTTAAGCCTAAGTGAGTATTAATTGATCATTCCGTAAGATGTGACAATATGACATGAAAATCAGCATGAAAGCCATGATAAAAATAAAGAGAAAGGAGATGGATATAATGTCCTGTATTAATTTAAAATGACACAGTATTTGAAGGATAGCAAAATATGATCAAACTAGTCTTATCTGTAAATCCATTTCCTAGGTGTTCCTGAGCAAAAGAGATATAAAAGCTACTATACCCAGCCAATCCTGGAAGAGAATAACTTGATCTTATCTCTTTATCCCAGAGCCTATTTCTCTGTTATAGTAGTTAACATCCTCCAGTAGTTATTTTTGTGTATTTATGTTACCCATCCTGATTGTGACTGCCTTGATACGAGATTGTGTCTTTTGCATTTTGAACTTTTAATCTTCAAGATACTCCCTTCTTGAATAGTGTAATAAATTAGAATGTATATCTGGATATTTTCTATCTCACTAACAGTTTGATTAAGATAGAAAACTTTGGGGAATTCATCATTTGCAAAAGTCAAGAAGCCCACTTCAACCCAAGATTATTAGAAGGAAAAACAGCAGTTAAAATTAGTGCTGAATGTTTTAAATAGGCATCATTCCAGTAACCATTTAAGAAGTACTGTAGTGGGACGAAGAACTTAAACAGAAAAAGTGATTTCCCATACTGCCCAAGAAAAATGAGGGTTATGCAAATAATGTAGCTATAATACTATGACTATGAATTTGGATGAACATCTTGATATTCCTAGAAGTATTCTTATTTTTAAGGTACCTCTGTTCAAAAGTCTGTTACGTGCCTGACATTCTTTAGATAGGTCTCAAAGACGATCTTCAACCCTCAGAACAGCAGAGTAGTACACCATTGTTCCCTTTGCTAGTAATTGGTCAATAGAGGAAAGACTGTCAACAAATGGGGACATCCCTGCTTTTCTTCTTCCTGGGAACCACTGATTTTTCACCACACCCATCCTAGAAAGTTAGATTGAATCACCTAGAAAATTCTCTAGAGTTTTAGAGGTCATCTCAATTTTCAAAAATATAATTTTACGTTCCCCAATTCTGTGCACTCAATGACTCTTTAAAGTATCAACAGTTACAGCTTGGATTTCTACATTTCACTTGGAGCCCAACCTCTCAGTAACAACAAATACAGTGCAGCAAGGCCTCACACAGAAATCATTCTTGGTGAGTCTATGGGTGATCCATCATGGGGATGCTGACCTTTCCCCTCAGATAGTGCTCTTCAGCAGGAATTGTGATCCTTACCATCAAATATGAAGAGAAAATTGGGCTTATTGTAGACATAAATGTCTTCATTTTATCAAAAAGAATTTCAGGACGTAACAAAGTCATCTAGCCCACTAGATTACATCTTTGGAAATCTTCCTTGATGATATTAATATTATATTTTGAAATTTCCATCCATCTCTCACCTTTATAATATTATCTCTGTTGAGGTGATCTCTTAGCTGCAAAACCTGATTCTTCCATACTTTGTTACAACTTGCTTAAATTAAGACATTGTTTAAACAAGGCCCTTTATTACAATTCCATATGGGTTAGAAAAGAGAATTTCTTAAAATGCCTCACAAAACCAGGGAGTGTCTGAAAGCTGAAAGAATTAGGAACCATAAAATCTAATTCATCAGGGAAAGACTACTAAGTAAGGATTGTCAAATTTACCTGTAGCACCCTATGAAACTTTTTTATCTGTAAAAAAACCTTTCCAATCTCTTGTAATGAAAATCTATAATGTCGTTGTTATTTTCAATTTAAATACAGCTCTTCAAGTCCTTGTAAGTGTAATCTAGAACAAACCAAATGCATATACTAAGAGTGAGGGAAGTAACATTAAGTTGGTTTGTTTTATCACTGTAATTTCAGCCGATTAGGGTGGACTGAACAGAGAGATGGTGACCTTCAATGACAATTAGGCCATATGAAAGAGTCAAGATAATAAGGGCTTCACGCTGTATAAAGCTGCCAAAATAAGTAGGCTGACCAAAAAGCCAATATTAACTACATGGCAAAAGTGATTTACTTTTGGTCTAATCAAAAGATGCTATTAAATATTTAAATAGGAAATATTTATGTATATAGGCTTATATCAAATTTAGAGGTATATGCTCAAAATATTTTGATTAAGTGCTAAAAGATTTGATTTATTAGTATAAGGTAATATGATTTAGTAGAATTTTACCACATTTGTCCTACTTCCTTGGAAATAGCCCAAATGAAACTCTGTGAAAAAAAACCCCTTTACAAATGATTAAATGAAAGAAAGCTGCTAAACATAACAATTTATTATCCCACAAAAGTTAATACATCACACAAAAAATTTTTAATAAGAACAAATTTTCAATTTTTAGATTGAAAAAGAAAGACACAAGTTAAATATTTCCCTTTCGATCAAAGTGCCATGAACTTGAAAGGATTTGCAAAGTGGAAACAGGTGTAGTCAACTGTTGGAGTAGTTCTAAAATTGTTTGACACGTTATAATAGTATGATCCAAAGCTGAAACTTGACATTTCTATAAGCATTGTAAGATCATAAATCACTCTAGACAGCACACTATGGTCTTAGTTCTTTCATACTGGAAGTATTTTGCAACTGTGATATTCCATATTAGCCAAAAAATAACACAAAGTTTAAATAATAAAATGAAATTTTAACTTTTTCCCACATGTTCATTACATTATATATGATTCCATGTTATTTATGAAGCAATTAAATATTTTTCCTGCTTTGGCATATTTTAGATATTTTATTTAAGGTTGGACATATATAATGTTTGGGAAGCAGATGTGAATGTTGATTTAAAGTGGACTTTGACACATTAATGTTTTATAGTTTGTTTAATTGATGCATAATTAAAGTTAAAACAGAAACAAAAAATATTAATTTTATTTTTGCATACGTAAAGGTCAATTTCATGTAAATGCAAAAGATTCTGCTTTGCACAATGCCTTTTTTCAAGTTTCCAATTTCTTTTTTTTTGACACAATTTTATAGAACTGTTTTTATAACTATTATGTCATACTGATACTATGAGTACAAAATAACCCAGGTAAAAAGAAGTGACACATAGGATCTCGGCTCCTTCCCTACGTTCTGCACTGCACATCTCCACTCCTACTACAACTTAAAAAATTAGAAGTCATCCTGAGTATTCAAGATTGCTTCATAATGACTCAAAAATAACTTGTTATTGGCTTTCTATATGTTAAATAACAAGAATAAATTAAATCCATTTATTTCTATTAAAAGTAAATATTTTAAATTTAGTCTAAAAATATTTTTAATCATTAAAGAAATTTAATTAAACTTTAATTTGCTTTAGATTAGCTCAAAGGGTGTCTTTGAAAACTTTTAATTTGGTTTATAAAGTTTGTCAAATTCTCAAAGGAATAGTGCTAAAAAAACTATTCTTAAAACAATTTATTTTTGTTAATGTTCAACTGTTTTGTTTCTCCCCCCACTGGTCCCAAGAAATTCACTGTTGCGGTCCATTCAATTCTTTCATTTCTTTTTTAATTCTTAGGTCCAATTCAGTGAAACATATTAAGACTGGAACTCAGTCTTATAGCTATTTTTAACATTGAACTATGTTTTCCTATTGTTCAATGTTACTAACAATATTTGCTATCACCTGATTTCTTTCTATTTTCTAAAGAATTCCTTCCTGCTATGAAGTTTTGAGAGCACATTGCATGAATTGAAAGCATCCAAACACACTTCAGCAAGAAAATATATAGCACACAATCCTTTAAAAACGGCATGCATAACAGTTGGGATTTATAACAATAAATGAAGGGAAAGATAAAGGAAACATACAAATCACAAGCTTCAAGAAACACTTATAAATCTTTATGAAGCCTTATCATCACTCAAGCAGAATGTTATCCATTCAAAACCTGCCAGATCATGCCAGGTATTATATCCAGTTTTAAAACTCAGGTGCTTGGAAGTTGTTGTCTTTGAAGTCCTCCTGGCAATGGAACTTTGATCACTTCACAGAGCACAGCAATTTTGTGTACTAGTTCTCTGTTATCCTATCATTTCCCGAAGTCAATCACTGGTTCCTCTTCCCTTTAATACAAAGGTATATAATTTAGTTTTCCATGATAGTTAATCTTAAAATGATAAATATTTTTGTACAAAAATGTTAAATTTATAAAGTTAATAAAATAAGCTAGATCTAGTAGATTGCAAAGAGAACACCTTTTTTCTTTCAAACTATTATCTTCTTCAAAACTGCTCTATGTGTTCTTTCCTGCTTGCAGATGAGATCCTGGCCAGAGATTTCTAATTCTCTCACATTCAATCATTTATTAATTCATTCAGAAATAGTTTTGAGCATCTACTAAATGCCAAGCACTCTTCGGGTGCTTGGATATGTCAGTGAAGATGAAAGACTGTGGTGAAGGAAAGACAACAAAGGTTCTATGGAAAAAATGAAAAATAAAATCAAGCATGTTAAAAGAGTCATAAGTTCTGGGTTGGGAGTAGAAGTAAATAGGGATGTGGGGGTGAAGCATGGCATGTCAAATTTTAGTACTAATTACAGTTAACAAGGTTGGCCTCATTGAAAAAGTGGGATTTATACAAGGAGGTGAATTTAATAACCCAGTTGATATCTGGAAGAACATTCCAGAATCATTCCAGATAGACCTAAAAACAGGAGCGTGTTTGGGTTGTTCATACGACAACAAGGAAGTGAGCATGTTGAAAGTGCCTGAGTATGTCTGCAAATGGTAGGAGAGGGGGAGAGGGTTGCAAAGCAGGAGGCACCTTGGCCATTTTCTTGCCTTGAGTTTCTAATCTGAATGAAAGAGAAAAAAAGATGTTCTCTGGCTCACATTTTAGAAGGATAATGATTCAGACAAGGGTAGTATCAGTGAAGGTGGAGGTGGCAAGAAGGGGTCAAATGGATTTGTTTTGAAGATAGGGCCAGTATCATTTCCTGACAGATATGATACAGAATATGAGGGAAAAAGAGGAGACAAATATTGTACAAGTGTTTCTCAGATTGAGCAACTGGAAGACTGGGTGTAGAACAGATTTGTTTTGGGGTGGAGGGGGGAGCAGATTTGGGGCAGAACACTTGGAGCTTTAAAAAACCCAGTTATACTTGTGACGTCTGTTAGGCAAGTGGAAATGTTGACACGTGAGTCTGTGTTTGACAGCACAGTCTGGACAGAAGAGTTAAAAATTTGAGAGTCATCACCATATAGATAGTATTTGAAACTTTGGGACTGGATGTGATCACCACTGGATTTTATCTAAAAACTGGAAGTGTGAAAACTGAGCTCCAGGCCTTGCCAAAGTTAGTGGATCAGGTAGGAAAGGAAGAACCAGCAAAGGCAATTAAGGATGAGCAACTTGTAAGTTAGGAAGAACGCCAAGTGCAATTTCCTGAAAACAAAAATAAAAAAATAATTAAGGAGAGAGAGAACAACTCTATTAAATGCTGATGATAGGTTCAATAGATACAGTACAAATGGCCACATACTGGTGGACTTCAGATATATAGCATCAGCTACATTTTGTTCCAAAAATTGGTGCTCACATTACCAACTAGCAAAACTTTTAAATAGAAAGATCAGAACTTATAAAATTTATTTTAGCATCAGTCTGATGTCTTCTAAAACTCTGATTTTGGTAGATGTTATCATCCCCTATATGTAACAATATCTGAACTTGATTTCAGCAGCCAAAATTTCCATGATGTTGATGGTTATTGAATCTAAATCCACGATTTTTTGCATTCTCTAAATGTCTTTTACTCTTGAGCAGAAGAATTTTTAGAGTAAAAAAAAATCTTTAGTTCATTCTTCATTCTTTGAAACCTTATAGACTGTTCCAACATATGTTTAATAGCATATTTATGGCTGTGACTGACTCCAGAAAACTGATTGTATTTAATCCTCTAGTTATTGCCTTCAGGAATAGCACACAACTGCAAACTTTGAAATATTCTTTTCCTAATACTGAAGCTAAAAAGACCATAATGTAATTGTGACACAACAAGGGATATCTGCCAAATGCCAATCAGTCATTTTCCAAAGGGGTCTTTTAGAGAAATTGCAGATGAAAACCCTTCCTAAATTCTTTCTAAATATGAATACTTGAACTACAAAAAAAACTTAAAGGTATTCTTGGGCCGTTTTCGAGCATGCTTTCATACTTGCCATCTACCCATTGCATTCTTTCTCCCACCAGACCCATCTTAAACACAGAGTACTCATACAATCATTTGCAATATCAGCAAATATCACCCATTTATGTGACCTTTAGCTATTCTCTTAGCCACACAGGAGTCTCAAATCTACCTGTAAAATTTTATTTCTCTCTTTGAAATTTTTATTTTTAAATGCATTATAGTTTTTTTTTTAAAAAAAGACAATACTGAAATCTATACAGTACAAACACAATTCTCTACTTTAGCAGACATGCTAATTGTCTAATCCAAGTCCATTTCCTTTTTTTTTTTTATTTTTTTTTATTTTTTTTACAACCTACATCTAGGTTGTAAATGAGATGAAAGCAGAAATCTCTAAGTTTGGGATTCCAGAAAAGCTCTTTAAAAAGGTGATGGATCAGTTACAGCACCCTTTTGCCATTCTCCCTTTCCTTTTTTAACGATGGAAATGCAGAAACTGTGTGTGTAGATGAAGAGAAGGGCAGAAGAAGTAACTATCTTCTAAAATACAATGTGACAAAGCTGAGAAGGAATACCTCACACAAAACATGATGAAGCAGAATAAATGGCAAGTGGATCTCTGTGGGCAGAGTAGAGCCACTGTACCAGCCTTAGACTGCCCACTTCTGTGCTCCTTCAATGTAATGAAAATTAAATCTCTATTCGAAAAGGCTCTATCTTTGGAATTTGCAGTGATAAGAGTGTCTTGCTATTCATGGCGGTCCCAGAACCATACTCGATAACTTACATGGTAATGAGGTGACAGGGTACCAGTCATATCTAGTCTTGGGGTGGGGGCTGGCCACACCAGAAATCCAACCACCTGACTGGGCTTTGAGCCACTTCTATCAGCCCAACCTCCCCAACCTCTGGGAGGGAATGGGGCTGCAGACTGAATTCAACCACTTGGGCATTGAGTCTACCAATCATGTATTTGTAACAGCACCCCTATATATTAACTTGGAACACTAGAAGTTCTGGTGACTTGCATAGTTGGTAATGACATCACTGTGCTGTGGAGAGGATACAGAAGCTTGCTTTGAGATCCTCCCATACCTTGCCCCATGTGTTCCTTCTTTTGGCTTTTTCTTATTTGTTTTCTTTACCATAATAAAACTATAATTGTAATATAGCACTTTCAATGGGTTCTGTGCCTCGTTCTAGTGAATCATGGAACCTAACAGGGAGGTGTAGCCAATTGGTCAGAAATACAGGGGACCTCAGCATCCAAACTTGTGACAGTTGCCTAAAGAACAATCTTACAGGGGCTTGCCCTTAATCTACAGAGTCTGGCCTAACTCCAGACAAAGTCAGAATTGAATTGAATTACTAAAGTATTTGCAGTTCATACAGGAAGCTGTTGAAAGCTACAAGTTTTTGTAAGCCTTACATAAGGCAAATGCACATTTGTTCAATGAGAAAATAAAAAAGTTCTCTGACCAATATTTTTTAAAAAAGCAATTAAAGCTGTAGATGAAATGTCATGTCTAGCATGAGTTGGCGGCACACAAAAGGCAGCCTTATGATGCAGACAGTATAGAGCCTAACAAAAATAATTAGGTCTCCCAGAGGTCTATTTCTAACCAATGAGATGAAGCAGAAATCTTTCTCATGACTGAGGACAAAGAGGAGACAAAGTTTTGGTTATCCTATACCTTAAAATTAGAATGTTCTTATATGCAGAAATATATAATAGCTTGGATATAGACAATATCACTATTTTCCTATGTGAATTAACCATAATAGTTCAAAGCTGCTTTTTAAGATAAATTTTTATTTTCAAGAATTAATGGTTTTAAATATTTATAAAAGACGTTGAAATTAATTGACATTTGTTCAACATCACCTACTATGTGGTTGAATTAGAACTGGAATACAGGCACTCAGATATTCACTTCAGTGCTTCCCCAATTATTATACTAATTTCATTAAGGTTCTTCAGGATCTTATATTTCTTAAATGGATGATAGACTCATAGCTAGATTGCAAGAACAAGAGACAAGGTATGAGAGAGAAACAGAGCAAAACAAAGAGATGAAAGAAATTATCAATATAAAATTTACTCAAATTTTATTTAATCTCAAATGTAGAAAAGAAACTTCCTTTAAACTAAAAAATTTCCTTAAATAACTCTTTTCAAACAAAGAAGTCATCTTTGAAAATATATCTTTTTAAGTATGGGTTAGTTTAGCTTTGTTTTATTTGTTTATTGTTTCAAAATAAAACAAATTCTTTAATCTTTGAATATAGGGGTCTGGAGCCCTGGAACAAAGGCTATGGGTAATGATTTTTGTCCATGGTGTCCAAGAAATACCATCTGCATAATGCATTAAACAAGTACCATGGGAAGTTTTGTTCTTAGAATATTAGAAGAAAATAGAATTCGAAACTATTAGAAGTTATTTTATCAAGTCACTGAGTTTGCAGGGATCCTGGATTTCCAAAATATTAGGATGTCAAGTCTGCTTCTTCCACCTCTTTTTGTATAACATGTGAAACTACTATTTCTCTTAAACAGAGCAATTAGGTAAGAAAGCCATACCTAAGATAAAGAAATCATCCTTTGTTGAAAGAAAATAGAGAGAATTCCTTGGAAAAAAAAGGTGAAATGTCAGAACAAATCTTTACTGCCTCAAGAAGGTATTGATAAATCCAAATTAAATTAGCACAAACATTTCTCCTCATATATTTAACAAATGGGCGAAATAAGGTTCTAATCCCTGTTTTGCACTTGGGGTTGTGAATAAGGATGGGCCAGGGAAGAAGGAATTGGAATAAAGAGGTGTGGACACACAGCTCCTAGAGTGAGTGTTCCAAAATATTAATGAGATCATGTCATTTGCCTGCTCAAAACCTTGCCAATGCCTTCTCATTTTATTCTGATTATAAACCAAAATCCTTACAATGTTTAAGAGTCCCCATAGAATTTACCCCCAAATTCTGCTATCTCACTGACTTTACTTTTAGATCAGTTTCTGCCTCATAGCAAAACACCCTTTAACTTAAAATACTTTATTAGCTCATATAAACATAAGGTCAGCAATGACAATTTTGAACTTTTACCTGAACCCTATGATCCTGGAAAACATTGTAGGTTAAGAAATCTCCCAGCTTTCATATTCCAGAAAACAGCTTACTAAAAAGAACCACACTTCTCCATATGACTTAGATAAGACTCATGGATGCCCACTTGTTCACCTGTAACAAGGTCAGACACACACCCTTCATTGTGGGAATCTTTGCCTAATAAGTAATTAGCTGAAACACTCATCTCCATTAATCAATCAGAACAAAATGTTTGTTAAACAAACTTTGGTTGGGATTCTCTCCTTTCAAGCCCTGGACTTTACAGGAACCTCCCAGAAAATTAGGCTGTTTCAGCATAAAATATCCTCATATCTACTATCTGATCTTACCAACCTTTCATCCAACCTCCCTTATTTCAGTTCTCTCCTCTCTACAAAAGAAAAGCCCTTTCTACCTAACTCATTTTTTAGTAGCTTTATTGAGAAATCTTCACACACATACAGTCCATACCTAGTATTCAATCAATGGCTCACAATATCATCACAGTTTGTGTATTCATCACCATGATCAATTTAGAATATTTGCATCACTCCACAAAAAGAAATAAAAAGGAAAAACTCATACATACCACTAGTAGTTTAGTCTATCCAGCTTTTTATACTCTTTCCCCCTCTATTATTTATCATTTTTTTTTATTTATCTGTTCATACCTTGGATGAAGGGAGCATCAGACACAAGGTTTTCACAATCACATGGTCACATTGTAAAAGCTATATAGTTAGACAATCATCTTTAAGAATTGAGGCTACTGGGACACAATTCAACACTTTCAGTTACTTCCCCCCAGCTGCTTCAATACACCACATAAAAAGGGATATCTAAGTTATGTATAAAAATAACCTCCAGTATAATCTCCTGACTCTGAAATCTCTCAGCCACTGAAATTTTAGTTTGTCTCATTTCTCTCTTTCTCCTTTTGGTCAAAAAGGCTTTCTCAGTACCATAATGCTGGGTCCCAGCTCATCCCAGGAGTCCTGTCCCACATTACCAGGAGATTTAGACCCCTTGGAGTCATGTCCCACATAGAGGGCAGGGCAGTAAGTTCACCCTCTGAGTTGGCTTAGAAAGAGAGAGGCCACATCTGTGCAACAAAAGAGGCTCTCCAGGGGTGATTGTTAGGCATAATTATAAATAGGCTTATAATTATAAGTAGGCTTTGCAAGAATAAGTTTCACAGAAGTGAACCTCAAGATCAAGGGCTTAGCTTATTGAATTAGCTGTCCCCACTGCTTAGGAGGATATCAGGATTTCCCAAGATGGGGAAGTTTAATATTTCCTCCTTTCTCCCCAGTCCCCCGAGGGAACTTTACAAACACTTTCTTATTCTCTGTTCAAATTACTCTGGGATATATAGGGACATCACACTAACCTGTACAAACCAACAAGATTTCATGCCCTATTCAAGATTCCATCTAGTTATGGTATTGAAATAAACTGACCATATAAGTTAAATTAGATAATGTGCTACCCAAAATATATATTTTAGACCAAATAAACATCTCTCCCTTTGGTCTCACACAGAAATTGAAGTTTTAAAATATGGACCATACAACCCTTTACCCTGTATTCTGATTTACCTTAGTCCCATCCAAATCAGCTATACCCTATTTCTAGTTGAAGTCTGATCACTTTTTCAGCTTTTTAAACAGTTGCTGTATGGAGTAATGCTGACTTTCATAGCCTCAGTGCTCTGACTCAGAGTCACAGCATCACATAAATACTCAAAGTTTCAGGAAACAACCAGGTTATATACAAATAGCTCAGTATCCCAGAATTTAGAAGTAACAGTTACAACTCCTGAATATATGTGACTACTATAAGAGCTTACAATCTAGGACCCTTTACAATACCTGTTATCCCATGTTCTTGACTTCAATTCTCCAGATTTGTGTATTACAGTTAGTCCATATTAGTAAGGCATGATAATATTTGCCTTTTTGCTTCTGCAGTTTCATTCCTCACACTGTCCTTAAGGCTCATGCACCTAATAGCATCCTCACATCTTCATTCCTTCTTGCAGGCACTCTGTCGTCCATTGTATGTATACATCACAGTTCCTCCTTCTGTCCCTCAGTCATTGGACCCTTAGGCCACCTCCATCCATTGTGAATCCCGAACACTGCCACCATGATGAACACCAGGGTTCTGCCTAACTCTTTGAAACTTGTGGTCAGAGTAATAACCTGTTGATACAGTCCCCTCCCTCTATTGCAATAAAATTTTTTCCCCTTTGAAATAATCTTTTTGAATAAAGGTTTTGTTTACCAAGCCTGGTTCTTTTTTTTTTTTTAATGGTTGTAGAGTCTGTAGTCAGCTGGTGAGTCACCGGGAGCTGTGTTATAGAGGATGGGCTTGGGTAGATGACTCAGCTCTGTTCCATGTGGTCTTTCATCCTCCTTTATATTAGTTTTGGTTTGTTCCACAGTCATGACAGATTTCCCAAAGGAAATGGAAAGGCTTTTATCAGCCTCTCTGAATCAGGTTCACTTGTCCCATTGGTACATGGCTAAACCCATTGTTAATGTGAAGGGGTACTACTAAAGGGTACAGACAGGAAGGCATAAAATATTGGCGCCTTTAGTGAAACCAACTTATCACACTTCTAAGTTCCTTTTATGTTCCTTTTATGCACAGAGCCCAATCTATACTGATTCCCATACTGTTTATTCAGCACAACACACCCAATTCCACATTAATCTTAACTGAGCTATTCTTTCTGCTGAAAGTGTTCTTCCCAATATACCGACTTTGCTAAGTCCCTCACCTCTTTCAATTCTTTGCTTTAATCCTTCCTTAATAAGCGCCCCCTGTCCACCCAATTAACATGGCAAACCGCTATAGCCTCTACACTCGTTTCCCCTACTTATTCTATTTGTCTTTCTTCCATCTCATATTTGAATTTATAACATATTATTTACTTGGGTATTATAGTTTTGAGTTCCCTTTCTCTCTCTCAGTTTCCTCTCTCTCTCTCTCTCTCCTCTCTCTCTCTTTCTCAGTGAAATATAAACTCTGATCTATTTTGTTTATGATGTATCCCAAACTGTTAAAATAATACTTGTACAACATAGTGAAGCCTATTACAGATGATGGACTATAATTAACAGCACAATTTTCAAAATGTTCTTTCATGAATTATAACAAATATTCCACACTAATGCAAGGTGGTATATATGACTGTATTTTATGCATGATTTTTCTGTAAACCTACAACTTCTCTAATTAAAAAAGAAAGCAGAATACCTGGAACATAATGTAATAAATAATTTTTTTAAATAAATGAACATAATCAGGTTTCTTCTTCTATAAGTTGTATATAAAAATATGGATTTTGTATACCTCACAAAGTGAACATCAACCAGAAATGAATACAAAATAGACTACAATAAATGTAAGAGTTCTGTTCATAAACTTCAGCATCATTAAACAAGCAGTTTTGGTATTGGAAAGAATCACAGCAGGTACAAATGCAGGCGGTAGAAGTAAAATAAGAGCATTTTTTCCAACCCCTTATTCTACTAATGAAGACAATTAAGCCCAAGGAAGGTAAGTGCACTGAAGAATGTTGAAAAGTCAGCTAGCGGTAAAACTAAAATTGGAACAGCATCTTCTAATTACCAATACTATATTCCTTCCACTTCCTCAAAATGACAACATCACAGCACAGACAAGATTTATAACAATCAAATGAAAGTGTGAAAGAAGAAATTTCCCAAATTACTGAGTACTTAAAAATGCAGGGCTCTTAAAATCAAGCTTGTAGTTTCTAATTTCACCAACCCAGAATCCAACAGGCTGGTATATTTGTTTCTCAGAAACAGCATAGCTGATGGTGGTTTAGCTTCCCTAAGTATAAAACCGTAAGAGGAGAAAGATGCTCTATGGAATCTAAATTTATAATCTTATTGTGAATTCCGTGGGAATTTCATTCTCAGAACTGAAATGAGCATAGTAGAAACTACTACCGAGAAAGGGAAAGATTATATCAACTAATGATGTGAAGGAAGTAGTTAATTGTCAGTAAAAAGATTTCTTTAGTCTACTTTGCTACTGAATAGTCTCAAAGAACTATTTAAACAAATAGGGAATTAATTTAGCTCAAAGAAAAGCATCTAGTAATTGTGGTTATGCTTCTAAAGACTGAATATTGCCAGTGGAGTATAATTACCCCAAAGAGTTTTATAGAATGAGAAACTGGGTCAATGTTTTATATTACCAGTTTTTCCTAACAACAAAATAATATGATATTCATTGGTGAAACCAAATACCAGGAAGTTAATAATTTTGTAGCAAAGTTTATAATTTTCTTTCCCAGGCATTTTGTTCTTTTTGTCTTATGTCTTCCTTCCCCACTTAAATGTCATGGCTAATCAAGACATCTCTATATCTAATGAAGGCTGAATGAATCTTCCCTGGTGAAAATTTTATGAATTTATAGCTATTAATGTCCATTTCTTTAATCTCATTTCACTGGTAATGAATTCATTATTAGGTTATCTATATAGCCTTGGCAGCAATGCCAAATAGATAAACATCATTCAAAGGTCAATCTTTATATAGTAAAAAATAAAAATAAAAATAAATGTAGAGTGTCAGTATAATTCCCTGATTTGACCCAAATAAGGGAACACACTTGTACACAGCAACTACATTAAATATATTGTCTAAAATAAAATTATAGTAGCAGTATTGTCTTCAAATCCTGTCACATTGAAAATTAAGTACATTATCACTAAAAGCATTTGTTAAAGCTTGAAATTATGTGCTTTATTAAGATGAGGAATCTTTCAAACTCTGATATCAGACTGTATTCATTTTCAAACAAAACATTACTTTATTTACCCATTGTAATTTGGTTAACTAACTGAAATGGTAGGATCCTTGTCCCAGCATGTTAAGGATAAGGATATCCTTATCCACAGCATGTTAAATTATATAAAAAAAGTTTGTTACAATTATTTTCTAAATTTTAGAGACCAACAAAATCCTCTTTTTTACTGATAATATGCATTTTTATTTGAAAAACTCTACTTCCATTCCTGGTACTGCAAATTTTATTTAAATGTAAACAGTATCATGAAATAATTTTCATCAACATAGAATTCTCAAGTATAGGTATAAGCAGCTTAATTTAAAAAATGAAATTGATATGTAATTTATTAACTAGGGATTTTTGCTAAATTCATGACATTCCTGGAACTACTTTCAAATATATTTCATGCAATGTAAATAAACAATGTTCTATTAAAATAAAAAAGACAGGATGATCTACCAAATCTCAAAAAAATAAAAATAAAAATAAACAAATTTGGTTTTAGTTCAAAAATTGAACTTCAGCATTGCTGCAAGCTCTCTAAAGTGATCAGGAACATTCTGGGATGGGGGTAGATGTAAGAAAATTATGGGAGCACCCAGAAGATTGCAGCGACTTCCCATGAAGAAAATTAATCCTCGCATCATTGGATCATACATGAATTATGCATCAAATATACTAGAATTTGGTTAAAACTTTGAGTATCCTCCCCACCAACTTTTCCCCTGGATATGGCATTGAAAAAAAAGCTATGATTAATGTAAAAATCCCCCCTAAATTACTAACTAAGTTCCTACCTTCTCCTGCAGAGAATGTAAAAAATCTCTTTCATATCCCCTTTGAAACAATAAATTGTTCTGAAAAATAACCAGGACTATAAAAATAGGTCAGCATAAGCAAATCGGCTTTACCTCTAAAATTGAAAAGATGTCTTATTAGCATTAGAAAACATTGGAAGTAAAATTTTGACTGTGGGTTTTTTGTATATCCGTACTTTCCATGGTCTGGAAGAGAAAATGCTAAGATGACTCATTGCAGACCAGAAACATGGAACATGTTTCCATTCCAAAAGTACACTAACCAAAAGTATATTTTTTAAAAATAGAAGTATACAAAGCTGGGTCGTCTGGCCAACCTTGCCCTGAAGCATTTCACATGGAATGCAATTTATTCTTTAAATTGAATAACAGCTTCACAAGAGCATAACACTATAAAAACAGACAATAACCCTGCCCTGTAGGACCTCAATATTTCTTGCTGCCAAATAAAAGAAAGTGCACAAAGAGAAAACAGAAACCCATAACTGGAGTGAGAAATAACAATTTTTAAAACACGTACTTCTCTTCAAATAAGTAGTAGGAAAATGGAAAGGGAAAGAAAATCAACCCAACAGAGTTTCAGTGAGGAACATTGAGAAGTATAACCTTATTTTCATATGGAAGGAGACTGATGCCCCAGAGCTTTAGGATGCTTAATAAGGATACAAGCATATATTTGAGGATTCCCACACTTTTTTTAAAAAGTGAAGCTTTGTGACTCGCAACACTGGAAGAAAATTTCAGAGGATTTTCTATTTCATGGGCATTATGGTGCTCTCAATCAAAGTGACCTAAGGCTCTATGTATGGAATAAATGATGATAAAATCTCATCTTAACAGTGTCACATTAGATAATAATACAAAAGGTAATATTTATTAAATATGTCCCATGGGCTGGGTGGGCATTGTTTTAAGCACTTCAATTCTTTAAATAACTTCACAAAATATAGTTATTATTATAAAACCCATTTCATAAATCATACAGGTGGTAATTTTCAATGCTTGTAGTCTCACTCTAGGAACCACCTACTTAAACACAATACTTCACAATTCATTAGGCCTTAGAAAGTTTGATGAAGTCAAAGGAACATGGGTAGTAACAGCAAAAGTCTAGACCAGTGCCTGATACATAATAGGTCTATAAGAAATATTTGTTGAAAGAATGATTTAAAAAGTTTACTGCTTTCAAATTCTGCTCTGGCCACTTAATGATTACCTGACTTTGGTGCTTTCTTAATCTGTCTAACCTCAGCTTTCTCATTTATAAAACATGAATGCTTACTACTCAGGGTGGGAAAAATTAAATGACCTCATTATGTATAATGCTTAGCCAAAAGTCCTGCACATAAAAAAAATTTTTTAAAAAGCATAGTAAATAGCTGTTATTACTCATCAACTATTACACTAAAGATTTTCTACATTACAAGATGAAATAATAAAGCATAGACATTCTAAATTGCGTTTATAATAAGAACGCATATTTTTATTTCTTCCCAAGAATTAACACATCAAACCAGTAGCATAAATTTTAAAATTTACATTCTGTCCCAATAAAAAATTGCCAGAAAATGTCTACTTTAGGAAAAAATAAAATATATCTCCAGGTGCCTTGAAGGGCAGGAGTCAATTGAACAACATTTTATGTCCTCAAACCACTACTTGCTTGTTATCTACTTCTTTCTCTGTTTTCTACAAACATGAAGAACAATTTCAAAATTCTCAGTGAACTAGGCAGACAATTTATAGCACATGTTAACCCCCACAAGTTTATAAGCTCATGCATCTATGTGATGATGTTAAGAATTACTGAGTGCATATGTAGAATGGTATGATTTCTAAATGTTGTGTTAATTTCTTTTTTTTCTTTTTTTCTTTCCGTTAATAAAAAAAAAAGTAATTGTTAGTTTGTATTTGTGGAATTTTATGACATTCTTAAAAAACTCAGTAGGTACATTTGCCACAGCCCATAGCATGAAAGGACCTATATTCTTCTTTTTAAATGCCTTCAATCTTATCAAACTCTGGGCTTTGAAATATAGGGAAGTTACAGTGTGAAGAGTTATTTTAAGCTAAGAAGAAGGCTTTCTACCAGCCTCTATAACTCAGAATTCTATCTGCACTTCTACTCTACTGGCCCAATCAGGAAAAAGGCAGAGAAGGAACTCAAATTTCATGAACGTACCTCATTTAGTTTTCAATGTTCTCTTTTCACATCTTTGGTTTCAGGGAGAAATCTGGTCTTTTTAATCAAAAAGTACTGCTGGAAGTCCCCTTGGGGGAATGGTGAGAAAGGGGGAAAATTCAACTTCCCCATGTGGAGAATTCCTGATATTCTTGCAAGCAATAGGGACAAACAAAGCAATAAGCTGAGCCCTCAGTCTTGGGGTTTGTTCATATGAAACATCCTCACAAAGATTAGGCTAAGCCCACTAAAATTAGGCCTATGAGTCACCCCCACAGAACCTCTTTTGTTGCTCAGATGTGGCCTCCATCTCTCAGACAACACGACAAGCAAACTCACTGCCCTCCCCGTCTCTACATGCGACATGATACTGAGGGGTATAAACTTTCCTGGCAACATGGGACAGAAATCCTAGAATGAGCTGGGACTCAGTGTCAAGGGATTGAGAAAACCTTCTTGACCAAAAGGGGGAAGAGAGAAATGAGACAAAATAAAGTGTCAATGCCTGAGAGATTTCAAACAGAGTCAGGAGGTTATCCTGGAGGTTATTCTTACATGTTATATAGATATCACCTTTTTTAGTTAAACTATACTGGGGAGGCTGGAGAGAAGTACCTGAAAATGTAGAGTTGTGTTCCAGTAGCCGTGTTTCTTGAAGATGATTGTATAATGACATAGCTTTCACAAAGTGACTGTGTGATTGTGAAAACCTTGTGTCTGATGCTCCTTTTATCTACAGTATGGACAGATGAGTAAAACATGGATTAAAAATAAATAAATAATGGGGGAACAAGTGTTAAAATAAATTTAGTAGGTTGAAATGTTAATGATCAATGAAAGGGGGTGGTAAGGGGTATAGAAAAAATAGCAAAACAAAGATTAAAACATATTGGGATGGAAATACTAGCAGTCAGTGAGAGGGAGAGGTAAAGGGTATGGTATGTAAGAGCTTTTTTTCTTTTTTCTTTTTATTTCTTTTTCTGAATTGATGCAAATGTTCTAAGAAATTATCATAGTGATGATATTGTGAGTTTTTGATTATATACCAAGAATGGAATGATCATATGGTAAGAATGTTTGTGTTTGTATGTTATGTTAAAAAAAATTTTCTAATTAAAAAAAAGAAAAAAAAAAGTATTGCTGGCTACCATGAAGCCTAAGTGTGAAAAAAAAGGAATACAGACTGTGCAACAGGACTAGATACAAAAACTCAAAAATGGACAGCACAATAATACCTAATTGTAAAGTAATCATGTTAAAACACTGAATGAAGCTGCATCCGAGCTATAGGTTTTTGTTTTGTTTTGTTTTGTTTTGTTTTGTTTTTACTATTATTACTTTTATTTTTTTCTCTATATTAACATTCTATATCTTTTTCGGTTGTGTTGCTAGTTCTTCTAAACCGATGCAAATGTACTAAGAAACGATGATCATGCATCTATGTGATGATGTTAAGAATTACTGATTGCATATGTAGAATGGTATGATTTCTAAATGTTGGGTTAATTTCTTTTTTTCCGTTAATTAATAAAAAAAAGTCAAAAAAAAAAAAAAAAAAGGAAAGTTAAACAAGAGATAACTCCTAAGGAGTTCACTGAAGACCTTCATTGAAGCTCTCAGCCCATACCTGCCCTACAGATTTTGGACTCTGCCATCCCTATAGTTGTGTGAGACACTTTTAAACATCTCATATTTACAGATATCTCTTGTTGGTTCTGTTTCCCTGAGAACCCAATATAACACATTCAATAACCACTTGTAATTTCCCTTTGTGTGAGCTATTTTTCTCATTTTTAAAATTCTTTGTCTATTGATAAAAGTCCCTGTTGGGCTTAATTTTTGTTTTTGCATATGCCAATAGATTAATGAACCTTTAATGAAAACATTAATATTTTATAATATTTATTGAAAGATTTTTTCAGTTTTTAAAAAAACATATTTTTTCATTTTATATATGAAAGAGTTTGAATTAGTCTTATAATCATTTTTTCTTTTGTGATTTCTTACATTACTTTTTCCCCTATTATATTTTAAGCACATGAAATACTCCAATTTGCAAAAATTTAATAGATATTCATTTCAGTTGAGATCATAAATAAGACTAACAATCCAATGTCTTCCTTTTTTGTCTGATCACTGCATCTTGGGCGGTCTCTCTAGGTCTAGAAACATCCGTAAGGATGCTGCAATTATTTGGCCATAGGTCTGGTACCCTGGTTTACCAGACTGAGAGCTGTTTTTCACTGCCCTCACAACCCCAGACTGTTTTGGGGGGTGCACATGTAGAGAGCGTGTCTCAGGAGAGTAAGAGCCAGTTGGTTGACGAGGTTACCCACCTCATCCTGGAAGTAGAATAAGAATATCGTTCCCTATAAAACATTCCACCTCGTCTAACTAGAGGATGCCCTCTTACCACATAAGTTTGGAAGATGGGCAACTACGGAGGCCCAGCTTGTTTCTGTGTCCCTATTACTATTGTGTTGTTGAGAGATCAGAGAGAGCTAGTACAAATTATGAGAACAAAACAAAGTTTTCTCCTATTTTATGATGGTTTTTCAAATCTCAGCAAATATAATAACTTCTTTACAAAATAATGAAGAAAAGGAGGAAAAGATATCTTGTATTAGTGTGTGTGTGTGTATGTGTATCTGTGTCTCTTTAGGGTGGGGAGTGAAGCTAGAGAAAGACTTACAATAAGGCTATTTAGAAAAACATGTATTTAGTTAAGAAGGAAATGAAACATGTTACTAAATCTAACACTCAAGTAGATAAAGCTTAGACCATCTTCACAGGAAATAAATGAATAGTGCTAATAGGTGGATTCAATTTATAAGACACTAAACGGATATTATAGGAAGAAGGCAGATAATTAATCTTCAGCTAGAACAATGAAAGATCAGCTAAGGTATTATCACAGAGCCACATTCCAAGACTCTGGAGGTGGTTTGCCTTCCAATGTATTAATCAAAGACTTTTCAGAGTTAAGGTGTTTAATTATTTGCAAAGATTCTTTGTATTGTTTTTATCTCTGCATAAAGACACTGATTATTACACTTAAAAAGTTTCCCTTTCTTGTTATTGCTGCATTGAGACTGTAGCAACAATATTAATAGCTGAAGAATATAAAAATGAAGATATTTGATTTTTTAATTGTTTAACTAAGCAACAATTTGGGGGGACGCCTTGAGTATTTGGTTTACAATTTTTAAATCTTAGAATTTATAGAAAATGCTTCATTCTACTTTCAGTTAAAGTGGATAAAAAAATTAATGTTACAATAGTTACATGAAGGAAAATAGATTAATTCTATTTTTGGAGGTCATCATTTCAATCATGTATAACATTAGTAATTGCAACAGTGTTATGCAGTCTATGCTCCATTTACAAGTGCATAAAATGGAATAAGAGAGTAGAGGAGCACAATATCAATTCAAACTCATTCTTTACCTTGCAATATTTAACGAGTTTATTAGAAGATTTGTAAACAGACTTCTACCATCACCAAATTATGTGAAAAACACACCGCACAGTTTCTCTCCATTGGTTGTTCTCTTTTCCACTCAAAAAGGTTTTAAATAAGTAATTATTTTTAGCTTTTCCTCCCTTTTCTTACATGTACACCTTCCCATCAATTTCCAAAAGACTACCTCCATTGTATGATATTTTCCACTCCTTTCTATTACTTTGATCATGCCCTCTAGTATATTTCTCAAATATACTCATATTTTAAGTCAAGCTTCTTACCTTAGGTACACTGATCATGTCACACTTTCATTTATTAACTTTCAAAGAGTTCTCTTTTACCTATTAATAAAGCCCAAACTCCTTAAAATAGCTAGTCAAGTTCTGCCACGGGCTGGCTCTGCTTAGCTATTCAGTTGTATCTCCTATACCATTCTTTCAGCTGTACGCTATTTACTCAAGCTAGCAGTTAGTTTCTGAAACCCTGTCAATGGTTGCTATCAATCATACTTCTTTCTGCATAGAATTCTTTTTTCCTCCAAACCACATTGTTCTTGGAAAATTCATGCTTTCCTTTCAATACCCATTTAAAGGGGCATGCTCCTTACCAGATTCCTACCACTCTTCCCATAAAGAGTCAGTCCTTTTTCTGAAGTGCCACCGTATCTCTGTTCTTATCAAACTGCATTATAATTACCTTATATACCTAATCTCTAGATTTTAGAAGATGCTGCACTCCATATGCACCAAAACAAAAAGGGTAGCTGTTTTTAACAGTTTAGCTCAACAAATATATGCTGGCTTAAAGAATCTTACCTTATTAGTAGATCAGCATGTCCTAACATGTAAACTGGGTTACCTGTGACCCTCCACTATGTGTGTATGTTGATTTTTATTATATTACCATATATACCATAAAATCTAACATTTCCCTTTTTAATCACATTCAGATATATATATTTCAGTGCTGCTAATTGCATTTACAATGTTGTGCTACCATCACTACCACCCATTTCAAGCATTTCCATCATTCCAAATAAGAACCCAATACATATTAACCTTTAACATCCCATTCCCTATCCCCATCCTATTTCCTGGTAACCTATATTCTAGAGTCTGAGTCAATGGGTCTACTTACTATAATTATTTCAAATTGGTGATATCATGTCTTTTTGTTTGTTGCTTATTTCACTCAACATGATGTTTTCAAGCTTCATCCATGCTGTTGCATGTTTCAGAACTCTTTATGGTGGGATAATATTTGATCCACATGCTCAACTCGAGCAAGCCCACACTTAAGCTTTTGCTTCCCATCCATCTATCCATGGTGAATGCTATATTAATCCATATTTTCCTGAATAAAATTAAATGGAGCAATATTTTAGTAAGAATATAAAAAGAAAAGGTCATTGATTTTAAGTGATTGTTGAAAAACAATTCTCCATGAGCCTTTAGCATTTCTTCAGATCTTTCAGACAAAGGCACTAACTGCTCTTTTGTGCCAGACAAGCTTTGCAAGTATGTTTGCCTAGAGAATGACCTTGAAGGATATAGGACCTAGTGTCTTCCTTTAGAGAAGAGGGCCCAGTGTAAGAAAGATTATGTCTTCCCCTTGCATAAAGGTTGATCTGATTTTCTTGCAGCCCATTAGAAAAAGATTCAGGTTCTCTAAGGTCAGTCAATGTTCCTCAGCTGTGCCATTAATCACACAATAGACATGAGAGGTAAGGTGCATCATCACAAACAGGAGGCTCATGTTGCCTGTTGGGCTGTGAGTAATTAAGCCCCTTGTTTCCGACTTAGAATCTCATGTCTTCTGCCAACTTCCAAGAAAGTATGTCAAGCTAACTTGTTAGTTTGCAAGTAAGGTAAAATCTCATACCCTTGACAGTTCTTGACATATTTTTGTCAATGACGATGGGATGTTGGTAGAGCAATGTCTTCTTGGAAGAGAGAAGATGAAGGCCTCATGAGCCCATGTGTGCTGATTTGAAAGGATGTATGCCCCCTAGAAAAGCAATGTTTTATCAAAATCCCATTTCATAAAGGTAGAATAATCCCTATTCAATACTGTATGTTTGAAACTATAATCAGATTATCTCCCTGGATGATGTGATTTAGTCAAGAATGGTTGTTAAACTGGATTAGGGGATGACATGCCTCCATCCTTTTGGATGGGTCTTGATTGTTTTATTGGAGTCCTATAAAAGAGGAAATGTTTTGGAGAATGGGAGATTTGGAGAGAGCGGAGAATGCTGCAGCACCACAAAGCAGAGAGTCCACGAGCCAGCGACCTTTGGAGATGAAGAAGGAAAACACCTCCCAGGGAGCTTCATGAAACCGGAAGCCAGGAGAGAAGAAGCTAGCAGATGATGACATGTTTGCCATGTGTCCTTCCAGATGAGAGAGGAACCCTGACCGTGTTCACATGTGCCTTTTCAGATGAGAGAGAAACCCTGACTGTGCTCTCCATGTGCCTTCTCACTTGAGAGAGAAACCCTGAACTTCATCGGCTTTCTTGAACCAAGGTGTCCTTCCCTGGATGCCTTAGATTGGACATTTCTATAGAACTTTTTAAATTGGGACATTTTCTCAGCTTTAGACCTGTAAACTAGCAACTTATTAAATCCCCCTTTTAAAAGCCGTTCCATTTCTGGTATGCTGCATTCTGGCAGCTAGAAAACTAGAACACCATGTTAGGGAATATGAAAAAATTCCCTGGGATTCAGTACTAAATACTGTTAACTAAGGGGTGAGCAAGAGGGAGAAGAGCATTTGCTCTATTTGTTCTACTGTCTTACCTGTCACTGAATTTTAGAAGCTGAGTGATGAGAGATAGGATTGAAACAAGTTGTCCTGATAGCTATATGGTTGTTGGTCTCTCTCCTCCAGCCAGGCAGAGGTAGGGATGTTATCATAACAATGGGGCAGCAAGCATTACAGCCCTAGCTGAAAGTCTATGTGAGTGTAGTTGTGAGTCAAGAAGTCTCCAAAGCTCAAACAGATGGTCTCAATAATAATGAACTTGGCATCTGATATAGGAGATTAGGTTGACCAAATAAATTAGAGCATGCAGCTCCTGCACCACTAAAAAACAAAAGTAAATGTGACATACTTACTAGTGTGGAGTCATTCTTCCCTTCCAAGCTCTTAATTCCCCCCTCCTCTTCTACCCTAAGCTCAGTTGCCTTAAGGAGAAAGATAATTAGGGATGAGCTGAACCGTATGCACCTGTTTAAATATTTTGGGGAACTTCAGAGAGGAAAGAGACTCAGACTTTTATACCTCTGTTGGAACTAGGTACACAGGTCACTATCCTACCCAGTCATCCAAGGTAGAAATGGCCAAATTCAACCGATGCTACTTGGACAGGGTTCACAGTGAGGGATAATTTGTAGATGTGGTCCTTTGGGTCAACTCAAAATATTGTCGTTGATGCTTTTACATATGAATGTGCAATAAGACTGATTTGTTATATTCTTATACTTCATCATCCCACAAGTGTTATAGAGAAATGTTGGTGGGACAAACTTGTCCTGTGGCTTGCCACCAGTAGGTGGTTCAGGAGTTAGCATGAGTGCCTCTGTTCTCTAAAGTCTATAGCTTTCACTCTATAAATGATAGCCTGCCAGTTGGCAAGTCAGAAGCCCAGTTTCATGGTCCTTAATGCAATGCTATCACACCTATTTCAATAGAAGTATCTAATAAACCCTGACCAAAAAATGTAGGTGCCTGCTTACCAAGTGGATTCACAATGCTCAATGCCTCCAGATATCAAAGAAAAAAATCGTGTCTCTTTGGAACCCCCATGATCGAGAGGAAACCCAGCATGTTATTGACATTTTGGGCATTCGAGACAGTATGTGTCTCTCTTGGCATTCTACTTGTTCTTTATTTAAGCTAACCTGCAAATCATAATCCTTTGAGAAAACATCTAATCAACATGTTGCACTGGAAACCACCCCACAAGCTGTGACTCACTCTCTACCTCTGCAATCCCACAACTCTAGTGATTCGTTTGTGCTCTGAAGCTCTGAGACTAATGATTTTTGTGTATTGGGAATTGTGGCAAAAGAAAGAAGTCTCCACTCATCAAAGTTTCTTGTCATTTTGGACTCATCTCCCTGTCACAGCTATTAGGTATACTCACTTCAAAAGACAGCTATTAGATTGTCACTGACCTCTTGTAAAAAATTAATGACTAACACAAGGAGGTCACATGACTCCTTTACTAATATTCCTATTTTTGAGGTAGGTCAACTTATCATCAATGACTACGAAGATCGGAAGAGACCACCAATCTTCACTTGCCAAGCAGAAATGAAATATTCTAAGATGCAATCATCCTAGTCCCAGTGGTATCTCGACTTTACAAGAAAAAATGATCATCTCTCCCTCTGGGGGAAAGTTAGCCCCCACTCCACTGCCTAAAGAAAACCTTCTGACTCAGTAGGCCCTTAATCACAAAGGTTACCATAAAAATGCTTGGGCTTATTCATTTATCAGCTTAGTTCAGATCAACAGAAACCCAATGATTTCTGCTGTACCTCCACAGCTATTCAACCTTAGTACTAGTGATGCATAATGAAAAATAGACAAGGTCAGTCTGTTCAGTGGAAAGAACTTAAAGCCATTTCAAAACTCTGCTTCCTTTGATGAAACTTTTTCTATTCCTATTGACTCTTGAGATGCTGCCAATGTGCTATTTGATCTGCCACCTATAATACTGTAAATTGCCAGATTAAAGACACCCTCTTTGGGACCACAAGCTAAGGAACTGTTTATTGAACTGCCTACCTAACTCACTCAAGTAGATGCCCAGAGTAAGTCCCAACTGTCTGATGAGATTGAGGAATCAAACTTCTGCCCAAACCACTCTGCTGTGATTGCCAACATTTTTGCCTGGACTTATCATCATTAGAGACATGACTATACATCCATCTTCATGGATTACACACAAAGGGAGGACTCTATAATTCTAATACAAAGGCTATATTGCAAGTGAGATTTGTGTTTTCAGCCAAAAGGGACTGTCTCACAGAGAGGAAGGTCAATTACCCCCAACCACTCTTGACAGATTGACTTCACAATGCATTTGAATCCATATCAGAGCTCTTTAAGTTACAGAATTGCTATTCCAGTCCATTCTGTCTATAGTATTCTGGCCTTTGAAAATAATGCATTGTGTTTTCTGCTTCCCAGACCATTTGCAGTCTGACAGTAGTATACATTTTATTGCAAAATCATTCAACAATTGGTTAAGAGCCAAGGTATTTGATGGAACTTCCACTCTCCCTGCCATCCCCAAGCATCTGGTACTACTTAGTTATGGAATGGTCTCCTCAAAAATCAACTCAAAATATTTTCTTTCTTTAGCTTTTTCACCTCTTTCTGGTCCACACAACTTCATAAATTAGTTCGGTCACTAAATGAGACTCTCAGAAAAGAATAAAACACTCTTAACCAGTTCCTAGAGATGAAAATTTGAGATTCATTCTGACCATTCTGACCATTCCAGGGCATGATACTACTTTCTTTCTCTTAATGGCAACTGTCGATTGCCCTGATTGTCACCCTGTCGAGTTGGCTGCCCAGTGAAAATAGGACCTAAGAGATTCAAATTAATTCTGGTTCAGTCAACTGGATCTCTTGATGACTTGACATGGTCTTAGATCATAAAGATAATGACCATTTAGATGTACATGATTCACTGGGTCCTCCTACAGTAAACCCATGTAGGCCCAAGTGGAAGACATAATAGGTCTCTATAATTTTATAATAATGTTTTTCTCCCCTTTTTCTTTTGGATTAAAGGGCTGGGTGTATGTAGTGGGTTAAATAGTGTCCTTCCAAAATTCACATCCATTCAGAACCTCAGAATGTGACCTCATTTGGAAATAGGGTCTTTGCAGATGTAATTAGTATGATGAGATCATACTGGAGAAAGGTATGCCCTTAATCCAATGTGACTGTTGTCCTTATGAGAAGAGGAAATTTTGATGCAGAGATAAAGACACAGAGGGAAGCTGTCCACATGAAGACAGAGGCAGAAATTAGAGTTAAGTTGCACAAGCCAAGGAAGGCCTCAGACTATCAGGAGCTGGGGAAGAAGCAAAGAAGATCCTCCCTTTAAGACTGTAAGAGAGGACCCGGCTCTGTCAACAACTTGATTTCAGACTTTTAGTTTCCAGAACTGTGCAATAATAAATTTCTATTGCTTTAAGCCACCTAGCTTTATTAGCATAGCCCTAAGAAACTAAGACAGTATAAGAAAGGGATAATTGAGGGAAAAGGTGAGTTATAACTATTGGAATGAACATAGTGATTTTGTGGAGGTAAATAGAAACAACCCGGGAGCCTAAGAAAGAAATAACTTGGGCTCCATGAAGAATGGGGAAGAAAGAATAATTAATGATCTTTTTATTTCAGCACTTTGCCTAGTGCCTTCCTCATGAAGGAAAATGCCCTGGTTCAGATGTTGCAGACTTAAGTGTTTTAAGTTAAACTTTAATCCTAGATCTGCCATCCACCTTCAGCCAGTTCTGAGCATAATTTGATTACCATTTCTCCTAATCTTATTGAAATGTCAACTGGAAAGAGTAGTGAATGGTCCTAACTCTTTAAATATCTCCGGATATCTACACTGTCCCTATTCTCAGTCTGTGGGATGGAAGAATGCCAGTTAGCTGGTAGTGAGGACAAACTAGAAGTCCTTTAAAATTTGGGAGTAAACTTGATTATTCAAACTGAACTTGGGAATCTGAAGTCTACCAGGAAATCACATTAGAAGTACTCTCAACCTGTGCCCTATGACTTATGTAGGTCAGAATTGAGGATCCTATTAATTGTAACCCATTAATTGTAAACACTTTCCAGAAATACCCTCAGGATTGTACTTCTCATGGGGAAGTCCAACATTAACATAGTTCTCTTTCAAAAACATGGTGACTTGCATCTTATTGATATTATAAAAGAACTTCAAATCCATTCAAATGTTTAAGGAAACATCATCTCAGCCTTAGGAAACATTCAGGTCAGCTCAAACTCACTGGTCAGTGTTGATATGAATAAGAGAATCATCTTAGAGGTTTTTTTGCATGACTAAGAGGAGTCTGAGAAATCTCTAATATATCCTTCTGCACCTGACTTCATTCCTTAAGCCAAGTAAAAGGTCATTACAGAAACTTAGGGGAAAACAGACTGAGTTTCTAAAGGAGACCCTACTGGTTCACAAAAGCACGTGGTTGAGGTAAATTGCACATTTGCCCCATCCTGTATCCTTTCAATAAGGATTGAAAATAACCTTAATTAAATGCTGTTTGAGACAAAGTGAACATATTTGGTCCCCCAGCCTTTATCGGACAGATTATTTAAAGCAATGACTCCTGGGAATATCTGCCTGAGTCAAGACGTTGTAGAAACAAGGAATGGCTAGTGTTAGGAGACAAATTTCCATGGCTATTTAATGTTTCTACATGTTTTATAAATAGAGACACTAACTGCATTTTGTTCTAGACCTTCTTTTCAAGGATGTTCGTACAGCAAACAGTCTTAGAAGACAGAGATAGTAGTATATCTCCTTCCAGAGCAGAAGGCAGAAAGATAGAGTAAACAAACTGCCTAGTATAATAAAGGTGATATCTCCCTCCATGGCAAGGGCTGGGTAAATTTGCTTGCAATTCATTATGAATTGGGGGTTCCCTAAGCTTGGGGTTCCTCAGATATCAGATAAACCCACTGCATACACAGAATCCACCTGTGTCCTCATAAAAATGGGGGGGGTAGGGGAGGAAGGTGAGATAATATACACATGAAGCACATAATGCTTACTATTCTTTAATAGTAAGTCCTTTGTCTCTGACTCAAAGGTATTATATTTTTTATAAAAATTCATAAAATTTGGCAGGCTAATTCATTAGTTTGTAGGTGGACCTATTTTTCAGACCCTTTATTGTTCTTAATAGATTGCTCACTTTCAAAGCAAATCTGTATTAGCTAAGATGGAGGCAGTCTGAATGAGAAAGAAAAACTACATACGATTTCCAGGGTTGTTCACTGAAAAGTTTTCCACTTTGGACAAATTTCCTCTCTCAACTAAGCTGAGACATAAAGAAGAACAGAATTCCCACTATCTAACCTACAGCAGGAAAAATTTAATTTGCATATTTCTTTACTTAATTTTCAAGCTTAATTTAGGCAGGCATGACTTCATTTTATAGGTGTCATTTGGAAAATTATTATTTTCAACCAACGTTGTAATATACCATAAATAGTGTCAATTACTTAGGACAGTACTTTTCAGAAATTATTGTTAGAGTAATATAATTCTTAGTTGCTCTGCTTTGCCAACTGAGCTGTACAAAATATGTGCCTGTAATGAAGTATTCATATAATTCCAAGAATACTCGGAAAGGAAATACTATAAGCAGCATTCAGTCCCATGACAGTTATACTGAACCTCATGTGTGCTGTATATTTTTGCATTATGCACATAGATGTGATCATTTAAATTGCTCCATAGATATGCCTGTTTTGAGGGTATGAACATGCCATTATATAATATAAGTAATTATAGGCTATTATGCTATAAGATTATCAATAAAATGATTTATAAATGTTTTATAATCTGTACATTATCCATAATTGCTGCTTGTTCAAAGTGTACTTCATCCTTCCTGGATTGAATGGAGTGTGTACTCTGGGACATTTACATATAAAAGCCCTTGGGAACAGCTGTTTTGGGGGCCTGATGTCTTGTAAATATTAAATCTAATTTTCCCCTATTACCGTCAGCACATATGGATGTAATACTAGTAGAGGCATCTCATTTTAATGTATCAAGATTGTTAATATATTTGGGTTCATTTAAAGTTTACAGTCAGAACAACATTAGGACAAAGATTCACGTTTTCAGTGTCTGCTAGCTGGTAAATATCTAGGTAAGATAACTCAGTTGGTTGCTCTTCTTATTCCAATCAAGTCCTATATCTGACTAATACTATTGCTGCAAAATAGACATAGTCAGAAATACTCCACAAATATTAAAGAATATTTTAAATCATAGAAATTAGCTGTCCTTATATATGTTCTCATGAAAATGATTCAATTATTTTAAATGTTTCAACATCATAAAATTATTTCACTTCCTATATATCTGAATTTTTACAAAAATTGCAATAATTAAAAATCAGAAATTTTAAATAATTAAAAATCAGAAATTTATCAGTTATACATTTCTGAAATATTATTTTGCCATAACACTGTACTCAAAAGATCTTATTAAATATTGACTTTTTCAATATGATAATGAATCTTAAACTATAAATTTTATGTGACCTAATATTTTTGTATATGTATGCAATAGACTCTGCAAATGAAAACTCAGCTTTCTTGGCCAGTGGATAGCTGTTTATGAGGGTGATAACTCAATGGTTCCATAATTTTTAACCTATTGAAAAGCTGGTCTATTGGGTTGAATCTCCTAAAAGAAATAAAGAAAAAGAAAGTGTTCAAAGAGAAAAAAATGGAGAAGAAAGAAGGAAAGAAGAAAGGAAGGAGGGAAAGAATTTACAGAAATTTAAATAATTTAAGAATTAAATTTGAAGAAATACAAAAATGTTATAATCAGTCATATTCTCCAAATAGGAAATATTAATAAATACCCTTTCTGTTCACTAAATGATAATAGAATTAAAATGTGAAAATAATTTGCTTTCCATCAGAAAATAATTCACTCAAGCAGAAATGTTGATCTCTGTTTGATTACCCATGTCCACATTTGAAAATGATACAGAAGTTCAAATGTGTGGTTAATATAGGGAAAAGTGAGAACATGGAAGAACTTGAATATGTTCCAAAGAACTATTGTGAAAGAAATCCCAGGGTTTAATTCAATTCCCCATCAATATTAAAAACTAAGATGTGTATCTATAACCCTGTCTTTGACATGCAGACTTGCTGTGTGCTGAAATATTAATGATCTTGAATCCCGAAAAGCACTGTAAACATGTTGACCATAGTTACTATGTAAGACAAATTGAGAGAAAATATTTTTATAACAAGTGATAACCAGACATTTATGTCAGAATATGATATGGAATGACTTCATGTCAGTCAGAATGATATTTCCTACAAAATCCAGTGCAGATTGCTTTAGTGGTTATCAGATAGGAGTCTGGCTGACACATGGTCACTATGACTCCCAACTCGTGTCCATGCCATGCTGCTAGATTTGTTGCCATTCTGGCTGACTCATTGCAACCAGATCAGCGTCTCCCTCTGTGGGTTTGGAACCAATGCTGAATGCTATGTCAGATCTGGTTCCTGAGACCTTTGATAAAGGTACCACCTACTTTTTTTCCAGCCCTCAGGCCATGAACTTTTGGGTATCTACCACCTCTAAATTGTGTCCCTTTGATTGGCTATTGTGCATGGATTATTTTGGCAGCATGCAATTAAGCAAGCAAATAAATTGAACTGAGCATTCAAACTAATGTCCTGTCAGATCTGCTTTCATGTGCTAATTTACTTTGGATTTTGATCTACTTTGAGTTTGTTATGACAATTACATTTATGTGACATTGTCATAGAAGGCAAGGGCACAATACCAATGCAAATACCTTCTTAGAGCACTGCAACTGATTTAAATTCTAAATTTTGAAAAAAAAATAAAATAAAACAACTTATAGGAAGTGAGAATCAGGTTTCTGTCAGACATATTCTTACTGCCTGTTTGGAATGTTGTATGTTCCTATTTTAATTGGCATTTACATTTGGGAAAATGATCTTGGAAAAGGTTAAAGCATTGTCAAGACATAGAAAAATCTTCTAAACAATGAAAACTATGAGTTTAAAAAAAATGAGGATCCTTGGTGGCCAATAGAGGACTCATGAGACAAAAATGTAGAATTAAAGGCACTATAGCTATTGCCCCAATCATTCAACCAGAAGAGTTATATCCAGTGGTTAAGAAGCTCAGAAGGACAAAATCCCTTATTTCTGGTAACATAGAAAAACACAGAAATAAAGGGGAAATTCTGGCCAGAAGGACTGTGTCTAAAAGACCAATCACAAATTCCAACCCACTGGATCCATAAGGATCCCTCCACAGATCCCATGCCAGGAGATAAAGACTATCCAAGTGATCCATACCACTGGATAGATGGGGAAGCAAGACCCATGACTCTAGTTAAAACTACTAAGAACAACCATGATGATGACCCTATTGCAGTAACAGTGCAGAGACATTTATCAGACAAGAAGTCAACAACAATGCAAGAATTCTTACAAAATACAGAAACAACTGAAATCCAGTGTCTATTAAATCTATTGTTCAAAGAAGGATGTAATTTGCCACTAACAGGCACCAAATTAATGCAATTAGGAAATATATCAAATGATACTATACTAAACCAAACTACTTAGAAGTTCTGGATAAAAACATCCAGAAATAGAAAGATAACTGTTTGATTGGATATTTAAGACCTGAAAATTAAAGTGGCCTTTCCCAAATTTAAAAGCAGTAAAACAGGCACTTGGTCCTTTGCTGAGGATGCAGCTAATATAATTATAAGCTGTGGCTATTGACTATGGTTTATGAAAGTCATATTAATCATCCATTAGAAGCAGAAGCCACAGACCAAATTTTATAATTACATTATGATCAACACCAACTTATGAGAATGTCACTACTCACAATTTTCACAGGTGCTGATAAGCTTGGTAAATCAATTGCAATTAGAACTGCTGAAGAATTAAGTTAGGATAGAAATTAAGAATACAGGGCACTGTTTGGGTTTAAAATATGAGTGATACCATCCCTATTTAATCCAGAATGGGAAAAGCTTGTGCCAATAGGGAAAACAGAAACAATATGGGATACAAAACATTACGAATACCTTCAAAATAGGAAAAGGGGATTTAAGAAAACCAAATTAGAGAAGAGCACAGTTTAGAAATACTGACAATGGAAGGGGGAACTTCATATCACCTAGAACTCCTTACATAACTAGGGAAGAAAAGAGTAAAATGCAAGATAAATCATAAAAAAGATGGAGATGCATAGGAAACTTATATTCCTATAGGGTCTTGGCAGTCTTTGACTTTTGGCCAAAGGCAGAGATAATTGCCCCTATGTAGAGATGGCAATTTCTAAGAAATATTGTAAATATGAACATTTAATATTAGTAGATATTGGACCACAAATTACAATGATTAAAAGCCAGATTAGTAAGGATGAAGAAAATAATGAAAATTGTTGTATTTTCAATATATTTCTATATATTTCAATAGGAGGCAAAATTATTATAGGAACTTGGGTAAATAGGTATATTATAACCAAAGAAATAAAACCCATGAAAGCCAACTGCCTGAAAACACCTACTTTAGAAAACATAAATAGTAATGTAAATAAAAATAAAGAATGTATGACAGTGATAGTTACATTAGCAAAGGTTAATGGACTCCTGTAGTGTTATCAGAGGTAAAGAGAGTAATTAATAATCCACAAAATAATTTAAAAAGAGGTTTCCAGGATATTACCAAAAAGATAAGAGTTACTGGAAGAAGACATAATAATCTCTACTCACCTAATATGAATCCCATTTGGCCTGTTAAGAAAAAAAAGTAGATCTTAGTAATTAACTATCCATTTTTAAAATCTCAGTAAGGCTACTCCTAAACTGGAAAGAGCACTGCAAGATTTGCTACACTAATTGTAAAAATTACCACAGGAAAATGTGTGTGGTATACAACCATATATCTTAGTGATATGTTCTTTGCAATATCTATTCATGGTCACAGCAATAGAACTAGGCACCTTCACCAAGCCAATTTGACACCTGAATGTAACTATCACATGTCACCCCTTGTCAATTTGGCAATTATACTCATCACCTTAAACAATATTAAAGTGCAAAAAAATCTCTTCTAGCTGTGGACCTACGAATCTCAAAACAAGTTACCTGATGCCAATATGCAAAGGAGGGATAGTCACAGGATCACATAAGAAGAAATTGGAAGGAAAACCTGCAGTGCAAACACCATTGGATTTCAAAATCTGAAAGTCATTTATCCTTCAGCTTTAGAAAGTGGCAGTCCCACCCTTTCCAAGGGCCTATGCAGTGGTCCACTTCTTTCCAAATCAGCCTTGGGTGACATTGAAGAGACCACCTTTTTCTCAGCTCCACTCTCTCCAGGCATCCAGGCCACATCTAGGCTCTCTGCCATTTCCAGAGCACACACTCAACCCCTCCATCTGGTGGCAGCCAGGCTCTCCCCAGTTCCCAAGGAGCATGCTGTACCTTTTCCAAGGTCTGAGGTGGCACAGCTCTTCCACTGCCATGAGGTGGGAGACTCATCCTCTCCATGTATATGGATGGGTCCACTTTCCTGGCTGAGGTTTCTTGGCTTCAGACCCGAGCTTCCATGGTTCTCACGCTGCAAACTCCAATGTGTCCCTTTTGTGTCCCTCTTTGTCCAGATTGGCAGTAGTTCCATTTACACCAACAGTCTCTTCAAGCACTCCAGGACTTCTCCATCATTCTTTTCTCAATTCCTCCAAAATCTTCCCCTTAACCATCCAAAAAACCATCCCAACATATCTGGTATTTGCAAACTGCAGCAGCACCTCACTTCTGGTACCAAATCTGTTCTAGTTTGCAAGCTGCCAAAATGCAACACACCAGAGATGGACTGGCTTTTAATAAAAGGGGATTTCTTTCATTAGTTCTTCAGAGGAAAGGCAGCTAACTTTCAACTGAGGTTCTTTCTTACATGGGAAGGCACAGGGTGATCTCTGCTGGCCTTCTCTCCAGGTCTCTGAATTCCAACATCTTTCCCCAGGGTGATTTCTTTCTGCATCTCCAAAGGCCTGGGCTGAGCTGCAAGTGCCAAGATGAGGTATGCTGAGCTGCTTAGGCTGGGCTACATTGAGCTCTCTCATTTAAGTACCAGCCAACTAAATCAAACATCATTCATTGCAACAGGCACGCCTCCTAGCCAACTGAAGATGTAACCAACAACAAATGAGGTTCACATGCCATTGGCTCATGTCCACAGCAATAGAACTAGGCACCTTCACCAAATCAAGTTGACACCTGAACCTAACTACCATAAAAGGGCATTGATGAAGGGTCTCAATGAACTCCAGAAGAGAGACTTGCTGGCCAAAGAAGCACTGAAAATTCTCTCTTCATCCTTAAAATCAACCAATTGTGTCAAATACAACTAATTGAAATATCTCATTTGTGGGAGACACACCCTCAGTTGATCATAGATGTAATCAGCCAAAGCTGCAATCAACTGACTGATGATTTAATAGCCCAGCCTTCTGGCTTATCAACCAGCCATGAAATATCCTTGCAGCAATGGTTAGGTCAGTGCTTGCCTGTACAGACAGTTGGGCATCATCACCTGGCCAAGTCGACACCAGAATCTAATGATCACAGTCCATACCTAGTCACCTTGGCAGCTATGCACATCACCTTGAAACATGTTAATTCTAAATAGAACACAATAACAGACATATGTTTTATCTAACAATACTCAGCTCTCCTGCATACAACAAGAAATGCACTAAATCTCTCCAGAATAAGGTGCAAGTCCTTAAGTAACATTCACTCTTAAACTTGATATCCTATAACCTAAGTACCATAACATGAACAATACAACTATGTCATATAAGAGGAACACAAGATATTTGTTTTATGTACAAATACAAACACACTTAACAAAACAGAAAGGAAATATTCATACCATCACAGTCCACATTTCTGTAACTGGTCACGTGGTCATAGTTCACATTCATCACTACCTACTTCCACCACCCATTCCATATTCCCTTTACCCAGAGCAATCAATTCAGCACTACAATCCCATTCTGGGATGTCCTTTAAGTTGATGAAGTTCAGGGTTTCTTTCTCAACTGGAAAGGCATGTGTTGAGCACAGCAATGTCTGCTAGCTTTCTCTCCAGGCTTCTTGTTTCATGAAGCTTTCCCAGGGCGTTAAGCAAGCCACAACCCAGAGTTATGCCCCATAGGAGCAAAATGAATACCCACAGATGCTTAGAGAGGAAACCACTGGTATCAGAAGCTGGAAGCAACAGAACCAGGAACAAGCACCAGAAGATGCCAACCACATGCCATCCCAGCTGACAGAGGTATTCTGGAGTCCCTCAGCCTTTCTTGAGTGAATATGACCTCTTGTTGGTGCCTTAATTAGGCTACTCTCATGGCCTTAGAACTTTAAATTTGTAATGCAATAAATTCTCTTTATAAAAGTATTCCATTTCTAAAAAAAAAAAAAGTGTTTCATTTCTGATATATTGCATTCTGGCAATTTAACAAACTAATACAATACTAATATCATGCCTTTCTAACTTGCAGATGTGTTGCAGAGTACTCATAGTACTCATAGTGGCAATCTTGGTTGGACTTGATAACCATCCTGTTCAGAAGCCAAACTCACTACAAGAGAGAAGCAGTGGAGCAAAGTATCAACCATGATGATATGGAATGACTGGAAATGGCCAGCACCAACCTGGGGCACTGAGGACTTTGATAATTCCCTACAAAAGTGCTGAGACAGACTGTCTTGAACAATTTTTTAATGGGTTAGATGCAGTTTTAGGCACTATTCAAAGTTCTAGTGTACAATATACAGAACTGATACCTGATTTGGCTTCCATAATCACATACTGGAGTGAAAGAGTAAGTGCATAATATGTACAATAGGATGGAAATATTCTAGAACCAATAGAATATACCTGTTCTAGTTTGCTAGTTGCTGGAATGCAATATACCAGAAATGGAACAGCTTTAAAAAGGGGAATTTAATAAGTTGCTAGTTCACAGTTCTAAGGCTGAGATAATGTCCCAATTAAAGCAAGTCTATAGAAATGCCCACTCAAAGGTATCCATGGAAAGATACCTTGGTTCAAGATGGTTGCTGAAGTTCAGGATCTCTCTCGCAAGTGAGAAGGCACATGGTGAACAGGGTCAGGGTTTCTCTCTCATCTGGAAAAGCATGTGGCGAACATGGCATCATCTGCTAGTTTTCTCTCCTGGCTTCCATTCATGAAGCTCCCCAGAAGGTGTTTTTCCTTCTTCATCTTCAAAGGTCACTGGGTGTTGGTCTCTGCTTCTTATGGCTATGTCATTCTGCTCTCTCAGAACCTCTTTCATTCTCCAAAATGTCTCCTCTTTTATGGGATTCAGAAACTAATCAGGACCCACCCGAATGGGTGGAGACATGCCTCCAGCTAATCCAGCTTAACAAATCTTGATTAAATCACATCTCCAGGGAGATGATCTAATCACAGTTTCAAACACACAATGCTGAACAGGAAGTAGAAGTGGCTGTCTTTACAAAATAGGATTAAAATTAAAACATGGATTTTCTAGGGTACATACATCATTTCAAACTAGCACAATACCCATGGGGAATAGCAACTAATCGCACTAAAAGGCTATATATCTCATTGTTATTGTTTAGTGTTATGCTTGTTACATTTTTGCTGAGTGATATTGCCAATAAAATACTAATCATGGGAGACATGGAAGAAGTGTGACTGATAACTCTGATAATGAAACTACAACCATAATCACAACTACCAAGGACCCAATTACACAAATTAAAGGAAAATATTTAATTTATGGCTGCCTATACTGGCTAGCAGAAACAAGCAGCCTTTGCATCTTGGAATACCTATCTGAGTATATTAATACATCAGAATTAGAACATTTATTTTTCATGCTTGCACAGATTAACCTATGTTTCTAGTAGAAATGTAATGACATTTTGAGATGCTTAAGTACATTTGGAGATCATGACCATAAGCACATTATAGTTCATAATCTAACCACATGGGCAAAACAAAAGCACTGCCATTGCTCTATTAATACTAATGTAGTTACTGCTTACCAAGCAATGGGAGGTCAAACAATATGATAGATGAATAGTTACTATCATCTTCTAGACAGAAATATGACAACTCTCACAACAGACCCCACATAACCTCACATTGACTCACATGACCTACAAAACAGGAAAAGTTGTGAATGGTACTTAGAATTATCAGCAAGAGATTTATACTATTTGGCTATGACACAACAAATATCTGAGGGAATTAATAATAATGTGTATGATGATGATGATGGTTATCATGATAATGAGGAAAAAAAACAAAAGGAGATGAAAAAAGCAGGAAAAAATTAGGGAAATATCACTATACTTAGTAGTATACTATGACCACGCCTCATACCTATAATTCTCACACACACACAGCAACAATTGTTAGGTTCTGTGGAAGAATGGCCTATGGCTCAGGTGAAAATGCCTCCATTGTCATATAATCAAATAATGAGAATAAAGGTGCTTTGGAACTATGATACCATAAGTAATACTCAAATATATTCTATTATTGAAATATGACTATATCTGAAACTAAATTAGCCACAATAAAAGCTGAATTCTTTAAACCAGAAATATTCTGGGAGTGGTTTGATAATGTGCTTAACAAAATAGGATATTTCCCTTAGTGCTAAGCACAGTCAATTTTTTTAATTATTAGAATTCTTTAAATTTAGATTATAATTTACAAATAGACCTTACCCACCAGACTTTCATTGATGATTTCTAAAAAACACTTTGCCATAAATGCATACGAATGCATAACAGATACCTACACATTAAGGAATTGTAAACTAAGCACAGGAAGGAGAGCAATTCATCATGAGGATACACAGACAAAAATTAGATCACTGGAAGCATGATACAATATTATACTATAACCCTTATAACCATGTAAAAATTTCACAAAAGCATCCATTGACTTTATGACCTAACTTGGTTAAAACAGGTGAACCATCTCTGGTAAACAGAGGAACAATACAGAATAAGGATTACTATACAGAACATTACCCCTAGTATACAACCAGGTTATAGGATGATATCAATTATTTCAACTTGTAGAACCTGGGAATGTAAATGCTTACAAAAGATATCTGTCATAGCTTATACTCTATACTAGCATACACCTTATAATTTAATAAAAGAACTTATACCTTTTAAGTGTGACAGAACCAATATTGAGTAAATACTTCCAAGAACCATATAGCTTATTATTTATGGATTTACCACTTAAGAAGAACTACAGAAATAGGAAACCTCTGCAATTCCAATGGAGATTAGTGGGAGGACTGACAGGAACCTTGATATCACAGTACCAGATAGAGAAAATGGATGTAAAATTGGAAGATTTTAAAAGAATACAACAAAATTACAATGCCCATACAATGGCACCTCTTTCACATTTAGAACTTCAAATTACAAATATATATGAAATCATGGATCACATTCGAGAATACAGAAGAAAGGTAAAAGAATCACAGGACCTTCTAAAAACAGAATAGGCCAAATAGATTTTAACACCACAAAAATTAGGAAAACTAAAGGCAGAATACAGCGAGAAAACCAGTGTAGCACTCTCCAGCTGAAGTGAATAGATGTGTAGAATTTTTTAAGACTAATACTCATGACAGGCACCGAATATTGCTCATATCTGACTAGATCTAAATTATATGTGACTTATAACAGATGTGAATAAATAGGAACATGTGAAATGTGAATATTAGCTTTAAAAGGAGAAATCCAGAAATCAGCATATCACATGATGGCAGGAGTTGGAGCAGATCAAGCACCTACAGAAATACAAATTGTACAGATACCAACAGAGAATGGAAAAGTGAACTTTAGGTGTTTACATAATCCCTGTTATGCAGAGATATCAGAAATAAACATACTTATGACCAAAATGCTAGAGGAATTAGTGGTATATAATCTAAGTAATTGGACTAGATAATATGTTCCAAAATTGAAAGAAATATAACATCTTGGAATAGGGAAGGAAGGTGGAATTTCTCCCCTGAGAGTGTATCAAATTTCAGCAAATAACAAATTTATTACAAATGATAGATAGAAAAATTAATTATTCCCAGTCCATAAAAGATAAAGGAAATCTGAGGTTAAACAATGAGGTATATCATGTTGCTAAGAAGAAATTAATGTAAATAAAATGTTGGCAAAATCTGATCAGTTGGAGGAAGAGACAAAACAGATCTATCCCTTTCCCAGAAAGCAGACAAGGATTGTGAGAAACATTTCCCAAACATAATGGCTGCATTAAATGCTGCCTATATGGCAACAGAAAAGAAAATCATTGCAGCATGCTATGAGCCCTTGCACACCTAGTAGTCTCATAAAAATGATATTTACTTAGAAGAAAAATTGTCAAGGTGACATATTTGGAAGATTTGGAAAATGAAGCCTTATGAAATTTGGAGAATGGATGTTTGAACATTTTAAAGAAATTATAGCAGCTATTATATTGATTGCATTAGGATTATATTGTTAAATGTCAATAAAAAGTGGATGCCAAAATATTGTGATCCAAGATCAAAGAGTGGATTGCTATATATTAAAATTATATTAGTGGTCTTGACTCTCTCCTCAAAAAAAACACAGTAGACATGTTGACCGCAATTAAAATGTAAACAAATTTGGAAAAATATATTTTTGTAACAAATGATAGCCAGACATTGATACAAGAATTAATATGGACTAGTTTGATGCCAACCAAAGGGCACTTCCTATAAAACACAGTGTAGGAACTCTCTTCTGATTTCTAAATGGGATGCTGCTAAATTCATGAATTGCTCATTAAGTCTGTGAGATCCCAAATTGCATGAAAAGTTTCTTATTTATTATTTTTGGTCATGAGGACGGGATCTGAAGATGAGTGCTGACAACTCTGGAAACTGAGAAAGAGGCCAAAGACAACTGTTTTGAATCCTTTTGAGTTCTCTGTCCTCCTTATTGTCTCCAAGGTTCATGGATGAATTTCCCTCAGATTCAAGCTCCACTTTCTTTAATTTGAGCTCTCCAATCTCACTAGTTTTTAGTCCAAAGGTTAATGGGTCAATTTATTGATGAGAGGGCTCAAATCTTGGGCCTATCTTTTAGTGTAGTCCACAATTTTATTACTGTTACTGCTGGTTTCTTTGTCCTATGCACAAGGTAAGAAGCGAAATAATAAAGATAAGATCCCCATACCCTAAACTCTTTGAATCTCCTTCCTCTGGTACCTTAGCATACTATTTGTTCAAAACTTGTGGGGCTGGAAGCTATGTCTACCTAACAAAATAGCAGACAGCCTAGAGGTGCAATGGTCATTATGAGGATTGTCCTAATTTGACAAACTTACTCGTCTCCTAGGTGTGCATGAGAAAAAGGGCTTCCAAATTAAACAGGCCAAGTGGAATGCCTATTTTAACTGGTACTCAGGCTCTCTTAAGAAATAGCAAGACTCTAAATACAGTTTATATAAACTAATGAGTTCTGTATCTCTGTGTTTTTGGTGTTTATGTATTTTCATGTCTGACTCATGGCTGAACATTATTTGTATTTAAGTTGGAAGCACTCTGCATGTTTTATGTATGCTATTTTCCTACCTCACAATGTTGTTACCTATTATACCATCCCAATTATATTACCAATTTATAAAACTCATTTAAAAATCTCAACTCAAATTAGCTTGAAGAAAGACAGGCATTGTATGTATAAATTAACCTCCTAAAGTCCTAGAAATTAAGGAGGCCAAACTCCTAATATTTCTAAATGAAAAAAAAGAATACATGTAGAATTAAACCCGTATGTGTAAAAAATGTTCAGGTTTGCATAATTCAGTTTTACAACCCAATTTAATATCGTTAGTCAAATAAAACACTATGCTTTCTGAGTTATCAACATTAAGTATAATACAAGCAAACAACTTTATTCTACTTGGGTATGGTCTTCCTAAACTTATATGGGTCTACTGAGAAAATCAGCTAGCATTATAACTACTAGATCTTTAAGATGGTGAAAAATGTACATTTGTATTTAACCAGATTGAGTTATTATTCCGAGAAACTTCATTTGAAGAATAATTGCATTTTGTAGGTTGTTGGCTTGAAAACTATTTCCAAGATCTTCTTGGTAACTTAAATATGTGTTATATATGCAGGATGTGTTTTTTGAAAGGAAAAGAGTAATTTTGTCCTAAAGTAAAATGGTTAGCTGCACAGAATGAGAAGCAGTAATGCGTAGGGCAAAACTTAAATGGATATAGAAAGTTGTAGAATGTTCGTGGAAAAGGAATTGTATCTGTCATGGTCGAAACTGACTAAAATTCAATAGGTTTATAAGATTTTTAATAGTTTTATCAGATGGTATCTACATGCGAAGTTAGGATTTGGTTGTTTCTCTGTTAAAACGGCAAAACCCAAACTTTTTTAGACTGTTGGTCTGCTCTCAGTAAGAACTTGTACAAAGTTTATCTTAACATTTGAATAATCTGCCTAAAAGGCAGAGAATTTTTACATTAGCAGAATAATTTCTTATGCTTTAAATTGACCTTATTATCATTTACTGGCTCAATATTATAGAAGAATGAATATCACTTCTGAGAGAACTTAAGTTGTTTTTTTGATAATATGTTAACACTATTTACTTTTTAAATCTTCTATTGTCACTTCGATTAAATAAGGAGCCAAATACTGTTTGACAGCTACCCATTTAACAAAATTCAAATCTGATATATTTTTGTTTTGTTTTCTCAAAATCAAACCCCAAATGACATCTCAATGATCACAAACACTCCTCAGGAGTCTCCAGAGGGCCTTTGGAAGATCACAAAGGATCTCCTTTTCTATCTTGTAAAAAGAGGTGCTGAAAGAATTAGGCATATTTGATACATTATGGGTTGCATAGCAAGTGTTGTCAAATTAAATAGGATTTTCTGACTTCCTGCTGATTACATTTGTATAGGTAAAATGATATTATTACAAACATTTAAAAAGTTATGTAAAGTTCCTAGAGATTTGCCAATATCTCACTGTCTCGAAGATGTTATGGTATATGTACTTGATCTGCCTGATATTAGACAAAAGTATAGTGTTATTGGTCATAATTTCAGTTGTTCTTTAAAGAAAAGTTACTTGTAACAGAAACAACCAAAATTCCTTCTCAATTGCATTATTTTTCTCATGAATTTTCACTTTCGTAAAACAGAGTAGCAGTGACGTGAAGGGGAACCAGACTTCCTGAGATTGTACCCTGATTTCCTTACTCCTATCTGTGTAACTTTTTGAAAATTACTAAAGATCCCCATGCCTCAACGTCTTCACCATAGAATTGCTGTGAGAATTAAATGAGTTAATCAGTGGGAGGCACATGGCATGAAACATGGAAAGCATTTGTTTTTGTTAGCTACCCATCATTATTTTTTTAATCTCTACACTAAGCACAGACCCTTTGTGTTCACAAAGTTGGGAAGTATTCATAAACTTCCTTTATACCCACAAGAGAAGATAAACTTTCCTTAAAATATAGAAAAGAATCAATTTCATATGACCCAGAAAAGGGAGAATTTATTTCCCTTTTCTTGAGCAGACAGACTTTTTTCTTTTTGACATGAGTAGGCTCTAGGAATTGAATCCAGGTTTCCAGCATGGCAGGCAAGAATTCTGCCAGTGAGCCACTGTTGCCCCAGACAGACATTTTTTGCCTAAACTTCCTAAAACTGACCAGTCAGAAATCAGCTCCAAAAATCTCCTTTGATAATTTATCCATCATAGTCCTTCTGCTTAGGCCTGGAGAGACTTTTTCATTAGTAATCACTATTTCCATTCAACACGAAAAGTGGATTTCTCACAACTTCATGTGGCACAGCTCACGCTATGTAGCCAATTGGAATTGGTTTCAGGTCTGAAAATGGTTTTCATTTTTCTCCCCAATCTAAATTCAAGCATATGCTTTCCTTCCAAAAACAAGCTTGAAAAGATAGTGATTCACTGCATCTGATTAATTAAAGCCTCTTGCTAAATACAACCCAGGCAGCAGCTATAGGATGGTTATTTGTATGTAGATATGTATCCTTAATCTTGTGTTTTGGCATATAATGTAACATAAAAAAAATTTAAAAAAAGAATCCATTGTGTGACAACCAAAAGAGGTATATTGCACCCTGATTCTTAACCAGATTATCATTCTTAGCATGCTCTGTCAGAGAACAAGAAAAAAGTTCAGACTTGAGGAAGTGAGAGATTGATCTATCATGTATTCAGGAAATAAATAGCTCTACTATGTTAATAGAATTCTAACATAACAGGCTTACATGGAACTTGTAATGACAGCATATTTAAGAGAAATCAACTCAAGATATATAAATTGATTGAGTGCTGAACTGTACTGCAGTTATTAAAACTAATTTCCCTCCTCTGAATCTTACATTGGCATTTATACCATTTTAATAAGAATCCATTATGAGTCTCACTTTAGGGAAAAGGATTCTATTAAGTAAAAGCAACCAAATACTCATCCAAGAAAATGCCAGAGAGAACAAGAAACAGATTTTAAGTGGGAACTAAAATTCATAAATGTCATGAATGATAATACCTCTTATTTGTATAATCCTTTTCATTAACAGAGCCATTTCAAATATTCAGCCCCATTCAGTCTTTATCAAAGCTCTTTGGTAAAGAAAGATATTTATCTGTAGTTTAGGCCTGACATCCTATAGATTTCTATTGATGTTTGATAATATCATCTAATGAGTAAGGATTTAATGGAGGAACAATTAAAAATAAACCATGAGAATTGAATTAACTCTTTAAAAAGTTCTAGAAAAGTCAATTGGAGTTTAAGAACACTATTTTCCCACTATCCTTAATCCTTTAAGAAACATGACTAACTTGCATGGAAGTCCAGATAATCAATTTACATAGATAAGACCCAATAAAATGTGTGCTACACTCTGAAGGTTGGAGTGTAGGAGAGGGAAAGGCAGGAAAAATCATGCAGGGCTTTTTAGTTTAGTTTTGTTTTGTTTTTTAATCTTTGGTTTGCAAACTCAGGCAAAGTCCAAATGGATCAGTGGGAAACAAATGTCTCTGCTCATTTTTGACAGGTCACAGGGGATGGAGCTCAGGCCCCAACCCCTCTCCCCTTGCAGCAATGGCCAAAACTCAGGGTCCCCTGACTCATGACCCTTTCCCTCCCCCCTCCTCCTTGACACAACATGTCATGCCTATTGTCAAATGCTGCCCAGGGCAAGAAACCACATCAGAGAATGATATGACTCCATGAAAAAGGAGCAAACAGCTCAAAACAGGCACAAAAAGAAGGAAGCAAAAATACTAGCCAAAGGTAATCAGACAAGTTGCCAAATGCAGAATTCAAGACCAATAAGGGACAGTGAACTTCAGAGTATAAAAGGAGAAACATATCACAATGCAGGTGGACATTTTCAGGCTCTTGAAGAAATTGTTCCTTTACCCTTTACCCCTCCCTCCCTTCCTTCTTCCCCTTACCCCCTCCTCCTCTTCTTTTCTTTACAATAAACCCTTTTCACCTCAGCTCACTATGTGATTATGAGTGTTGGACTGAACCACCCCATTTTGTTCCAACAATTTTTTTTTGAAACAACTATTTCTCAAATAAAAAAGATCATATTTATATTTTACATAGATTTAATAAAGTAAAAAAACAAAAGAATAGGAAATCGAAATAAGAAATAAAACCTGGCTAAAAAGGTAGATTCAAATAACCAGAAATTTCATTTTCTTGATATATTATATTTGCTTTATCCTTCTACTTAAAATATGCTATAATATTAAAATTTACCAGATGGAGAAACAATATTTATTGCATAGAATGTGAAAGCAATGAATATAAAAATATTTCAAGATCATTAGAATAAAATTGATAGAATGTTCCATCTTCCTAAAATTGGCATTAGGGACTGGAATGTGATAGAACTAACAGAAAACAGGAAACTGACCTGACCTGTCGAAACTGACCTAACCTTTCATGCCTGGTTGAACTTCACCACCTTGGCAAACTAGAGAGCCCCACCTGCCTATTCCAAACAATTTCCAAAATATACCAAATGTTTAATCACAGACATCTAACCACAAGGATATTGTTTTTTTGTTGGTTTCAACAAGCCCTGTTCTATAAATATGCCACTCTCCCTCCCCTTAGCACGGTTCTTAGTTCAGTCAGTCCTCCAGGCTTGATCCCTCTCAAGCTCTCTAATAAAGCTTGCCTTGATCAGTTGAGGTCTATCCATTCCTTCTTTTCAAGCATTCTTCTCCTCTACACTCCTTCACTTTCCTTTCATAATGGTGCCAAAACCTGGGAGACCACTAAGGCAGGGACCCACCCCCAGTCCCTGGCTCTTTTCCCCTCCATTTGAACACTTCCCCTTTAAACCCTCCATTTCTTTTCTATCATTTTTTGGCTCCTGGCACCACAGGACCCAAGTGACCCTCCAAGTTCACTACAAGCAAAACGGCCACTGGAAAGTGACCTAAAGCTGCCCTCTCTTAGGAGAGCATGACTTTTATAGCTTCATTGCCACATGAGCAATGTAAGGACCCCAGTGGTTTTTACTGGTCCTCTCAGCACATCCTGAGCCTGAGCAATCTTTAGCCCTCTGCTCTCTCACTAAAATCTCCATATCAGGGAACCCTCATCATTTCAGCCACTGCATCCACCACTGACTGATTAAAATCACCCTCAGATATTGCTAGTGGGTGAGTCTCTTCCTATTACTCTCTCCCCACAAAGGCACCCTGTGGGCTCTTTTCTCTCTCTCTCTCTCTCTCTCTCTCTTTTTCTCTCTCTCTCTCTCTCTCTCTCTCTCTCTCTCCCTCCCTCCCTCCCTCCCTCCCTCCCTCCCTCCCTCCCTCTTTCTCTCTCTCTCTCTCTCTCTCTCTCTCTCTTCCAACATGGATCCTCGCGGTCCCCTCAGCTGGCTGCAGTAGGGGATGCCTTCCCCATCTGATAAGGATTCTGTTCTGGCTCCCCACCAGATAGGGGATGCCCTGCCTGGTGTTGAAAGTCCCAGCCTTTTGGCCTCTCAGAGTTTTAGCCTTCTGTGTTAGTTTGGGTTCTCTAGAGAAACAGAATCAACAAATTTACAAATATAAAATTTATAAAACTGTCTCATTTATAAAAGTGTCGCATTTATAAAAGTGTCGCATTTATAAGTGTCCAAAATCCGCACGGCAGGCTGTGAAGCTGACGATTCCAATGGAAGGTCTGGACAAACTCCACAGGAGAGGCTCACCAACCAAAGCAGGAAGAGAGCCTGTCTCTTCTGAATCCTCCTTAAAAGGCTTCCAGTGAGTAGACTAAGCATCACTCATTGCAGAAGACACTCCACTTTAGCTGATTACAAATGGAATCAGCTGTGGATGCAGCTGACATGAGCATGATCTAATTCTATGAGATGCCCTCATCGCAACAGACAGGCCAGCACTTACCCAACCAGACAAACAGGTACCACCACTTGGCCAAGTTGACACATGAACCTGACCATGACACCTTCCTTCCAAAATCTCTTCTCAAAATGGGGACCAGGACCTCCATCCCAGCAGACTCTCTTCTAGCTTGTGTCATAAAAAATCTAAAAACATTAAGATTAATGCCTGATTTAAAGGTCAATAAATTCCTCTGACTCTCAACCCAAACCTAGCTGCAATACAATTTGAACAATCAATATTGATGGCCAGAATTTGGAACTTTTGACTGTGTCATTCTAAACGAACTAGACTCCTTCCTCCATTGAAATGGCAAGTGGTCTGAGGTACCGTATCTCCAGACTTTTTTCTATCTTCACTCCAGACCTTCCCTTTGTAAATCATGCTCTCTACTCCAACAACTCCTGGCTGATACCCCCACCGCTGTACTGAGAAAACACTTCCCCACCCCCACCCCCACCTTCACCAACCCAGAGCCTACTGATGACACCCTCCATACTGACCCCCTCCCCAAAACCCTAACCCATCCCCTCCTATTCCCCTGCTGGATACCTCCATTGAACCTCCAGCTTCAACACCCCAGATAGCCCTGCCCCCCCCTTTACATATGTTCTAAATATACATTGGACCCAAACCGACCTCACCAAGTGTTTCCCCTCTGAGAGGTGGTGGGAGTGGAGGGACCAATTCAGGTTCATGTCCCCTTCTCAATGGCAGATATGTCTCAAATTGAGGAAAAATTAGTCTCCTCTGAGAATCCTACTAAATATCACAAAGGATTCATTCGCCTTACTCAGGCTTACCTCCTTATATGGTCAGATCTTTATTACATCTTCACATCCAACTTAACCCCAGATGAATGGAACCTCATTTGGCAATCCTCCTGAGAATATGCAAACTGCCTCCATGGTGAAAATAGAAACCTTCACCCAGTTGCAGATCTGGCCTCCCCACCAGTGAGCCAGATTGGACATTGCAACCCAGGGACCCCAGAATTCAGAATAGGGACCACATGATAGCCTGTTTACTTGAAGGGATGCTCAAGAACACCCATACCCAGGTAAATTACAAAAAAAAATCCAGGAAATTACCCAAAAGCCAAAAGAAACCTTCCCCTCTTTATGGCCAGACTAACCAAGGCTGTAACAAAATACACTAATCTGGACCTCAACACATCAGACGGCGCCTCTTCTTACATGTACAGTTTATCAGCCAATCTGCCCCTGACATCTGAAGAAAGCTGCAGAAGCTTGAACAAGGCCCACAGATTCCACAACAGGAACTCCTCCATGTAGCCTTCTGGGTGTTTAACAATGGTGACGAGGAAGCAAGGGGGGAAAGAGAGAAAACTCTCAAGGCCAAATACCAGCTCTTAACCATGGCCCTACAGGGTCTTCGACATGGCCCCACACCCCGGCCTCCCATCTGCCTGGAACAAAAAACCACAGACTCATCTGGGCCCTGCTTCTGCTGTGGCAACCAGGGGCACTGGGCAAAAGCCTACCCAAACCCTAAACCTCCCTCCAAGCCATGCTCCAGTTATGGACAATGGGAACATTGGAAAGTGGAGTGCCCTCAGGGACAGACACCCTGTTTTTCAGGTCTCCCACTTACAGAACCAAAACACCCTTTCCTGCAGTTACTGGAATGAGGGAGCCCAGACTTCACTGCCCTTGTCACTGAGTGTAGCAATCCCAGGGAGACCAGGGTAGTAGGAACATTGACTGTTCATATCATTTCCTTCATGTTTGACACTGGGGCAACTCAGTGACCCACAATAAATGGAACCCAGCCCATAGAAGGAGCATCAGGAACCATTCACTATCCTCACAAATCTCCTTCCCTCCTCTGCTTCTTCAGAAACCTCACATTCACCCACTAATTCATTGTCATCCCCACTTGCCCAGTTCCCCTTTTAGAAAGAGATATCCTCCATAAGCATCATGCTTCCCTTCACATCCCACCCCTACAAGAAGCTGCCATCTTTTTACTCCAAACAGCAGAACCAGGAAAACAATCCTAGACTGGCTCCCTGCTCCCCAAGCCTCTAGGCCCCATAGGCCCCCTCAACCCATCTGACCCCCACATCAACCCTGCCATTTGGGACACAGACCATCCTCAAATTGTTTCTCATCATTCCCCCATCCTTATTAAGCTCCAAAACATTGATTCTGTCATACCCTCTCTCTCCTTCTACCCTTAAGGGCCTCTAACCTCTAATTTCCTGGTTTCTCACGTCTCACCTTCTGACCCCTGTCCATTCCCCCCCACCCTACTCAATGAAACTACCAAACCTGGAAACTATTACAGTCAGGGCAGAGGACATCACCCTGATATAACAGGCTTAAAGACCGCCCTTAGCCAAACCCAAATCCCCACACCCCACACTCCCCAAATTCACCCCAGACTTGCCAGAGACTCCTGACTCATGAAAATACCTTTGGTATTTTGTCAACCTTAACACCTTAATGTTGCAACAAGAAACCCCTCCAAATGTTACAGCCCTAACAAAGTTTCAGCCCCTTACAGCCGTGGCCCTTGGACATTCCAATCTCCTTCTGGCACACCAAGAAAAACACAAAATGCCAAGGAGCAGTTAAAGTCTTCCCAGTTTCCAGCATTAATTTGCTCCCCTGCATGGCCTACAAGTCTGGACTCTTCTGGGTATGTGGTTCAAATGTCTTCCTGTGTCTCCCCACCAACTGGATGGGAACATGCACACCAGCCTTCCTATCACCCCAAATAAACCTAATTCCCCCCAACACCCCTATTCCCACAAACCTGATCCAAAACACCCCCCCCCCCAAAATCAAAAGAGCTATCCCCCTACTAAGAACACTTGGGATCCTCTCTGGAGTAAGTACAAGAACAGCAGGACTAGGTGTGTCATTACACAGCTTTACTGTGCTGGTTTGAAAGGAATATGCCCCCTAGAAAAGCCATGTTTCAATCAAAATCCCATTTCATAAAGGTAGAATAATCCCTATTCAATGAGGTATGTTTGAAACTGTAATCAGATCATCTCCCTGGATGATGTGATTTAGTCAAGAGTGGTTGTTAAGCTGGATTAGGTGATGATGACATGTCTCCACCCATTTGGGTGGGTCTTAATTAGTTTACTGGAATCCTATGAGAGAGGAAACATTTTGGAGAATGAGAGCAATTCAGAGAGAGCAGAGCCACAAGAAGCAGAGTCCACTAGTCAGCGACCTTTGGAAATGAAGAAAGAAAATGCCTCCTGGGGAGGTTTGTGAAGGGAAGCCAGGAGAGAAAGCTAGCAGACGATGCCATGTTCGCCACATGCCTTTCCAGATGAGAAAGAAACCCTGACTGTGTTTGCCATGTGCCTTCTCACTTGAGAGAGAAGCCTTGAACTTCATTGGCCTACTTGAACCAAGGCATCTTTCCCTGAATGCCTTAGATTGGACATTTCTTCTTAACAGCTGCACATGGAGGCATCGGTGCATTACTCCAAGGACAGTGCTGTTGTTATACTAACCAATCCCAGTTAGTCCAAAATGGAGCCAAACACCTTAGAGACCTAGCTACTAAAATCAGGAATCAAGCCTCACCTAGCTCCTTATGGGCCCTAGGTAATCTTCCCTCTTGGTTCACACCCCTTATAACTCCCCTCATATGTCTTATATTAATTTTCTCTTTCCTTCCCTGTTTTAGTAATCTCCTGCAAAAAAAAAAAATTGCTGGATGAATCACCACCATGTCTTGAGCCACAACTCAAGATCATGGGAAAGCCATGTTCCTCCTCCATGTTGCCAAGGACCTCCCCCCATGATGACCCCCGATCAGCAGGAAGCAGCCAGATGCAACAATGTTGCCCTGCTCCCTTCTTATACTCCTCCAGAGTCTGGAATGAGGGAACTTACAGAAAACTGACCTGACCTGTCAAAACTGACCTTAACCTTTTGCACCTGGTTGAACTTCACCCACCTTGGTGAACTAGAGAGCCCCACCTGCCTATTCCAAACAATTTCCAAAACATACCAAACATTTAACCATAGACATCTAACCACAAGGATACTGTTCTTTTGTTGATTTCAGCAAGCCCGGCTCTATAAATATGCCACTCTCCCTCCCCTTAGCAAACTCTTGGTTCAGTCAGTCCTCTGGGTTTGATTGCTCTGGGGCTATCCCTCTCAAGCTCTCTAATGAAGCTTGCCTTGATCCATTGAGGTCTATCCATTCCTTCTTTTTGAGCATTTTCTTCTACACTCCTTCACTTTCCTTTTAGAATGAAACTCCCTTAATCGGACCGTTGGTAGATAAAAGGGAAACAAATGCTCCACATGTGGATTTTGCTCTAGGAAGGAACAGAATAGATTTCCACCACTACAAACCCCCTCCCTCTTCTACTTAAAATGCAGTTGTTAGAAGGGGAAGCTCTAGCGGAGATTGACATTATCTCAGTAACCCTTTAAATTATCAAAGGGAAGTCCCTGTGTAGTCCTGATAGGAATGGAGAGGAAGGATGTTATCTAAATTACTCTTAATTTATATGCATAATAGCCAAAGTTTATGGTACACAGGACAAGTTTATTGGTACACAAGAGATGGGTGCAAATTCTATGGAAAGAAAGAAAAAAAGGCTGCATCAACCTGCATTGGGAGAAAGCCTGAGATGGCCTACTGCAGTGAGATATTTTCTGTATTGGGGTATGGGCAACAAATGATTATTTAAATGATGTCTGACATTTAAGTTGTTACATTTTTAGTATTTTAATTAATCTCCATCATTCTTAAATTTTTATTTAAAATATCTTGCCTAGAAAAGCCTGTGTGATAGAAAATTGGAGAGTGAAGATACATAGAGAGAGCAGAGGCTGTTCAGTATGACCAAGAGACAAAGGAAGAAATCATGCTGTGGGAAGATGAAAGAACAGGAAGATCCAGGAATCTGTCCTTCTACCAAAGAACTATTGAACTGGCAAGACCTATCTGAATCACCTACTTTGAAACTCTGCTGTCTAGAAGGATAATGAGCAGCAGCCAGGGAAGAGCAGGAGGTAGAGGATGGTGAGCTGCAATAAGACTGGTGAGTTTCACCCTCCCTGCAGTGGCTACCATCCTCCTCCCCCAGCATCATGGCAAGCAGCAGTGGGGCCTGGAGCTCTAGCCCCTAATTCAGTTTGCTGCTGCCAGGGTGGGACATAAAGAAACAGCCCTCCAAACTCCAGGGATGTTGTCTCATCCCAGATCTCTACCTTCCATCAGTTACTTCAGTTCAAGGACACCAGCTCTGAGGGAAGCCTTTGTTCCAATCACCCTGGGGCAAAGTGGCTTGCAGACAGCTGAAAGAATGTGAGAAACAATTAAGTTAAAACTGCTTAGGGCAAAAAACTACCCCTATTAAGGCATTAAGGTATTCAAAAGAGCACCAAAGAAGGGGAGGAAGTTCTGGTCCAAAGGGAGTGGGGGTGGGATGCCCTTCCAGCTCCAACTCATGTGGACCCTAAATGGGGAATTCCTGGAGACTTTAGCAAACATAGGCTCAGGACAATGCATCAAAGCAGCATAAAGAAAAAAAAACCCAATTTAAAAATGGGTAAAGGTCTTGAATAGATACTTCTCCAAAGAAGAAATCAGATGTCCAAAAAGCACTTAAAAAGATGCACAACATCATTAGCCATTAGGGATGTGCAAATCAAAACCACTATAAGATGCCATTTCTCATGCATTAGAGTGGCTACTCTTTAAAAAAATGGAAAATAAATGTTGGAGAAGATGTGGAGAAATAGGAACACTCATCATAGCTGGTGGGAATGTAATATGGTGTAGCTGCTGTGGAAAGTAGTTTGATAGTTCTTCAGAAAGCTAAGTATAAAATTACCTTAGGACCTGAAAATCCCAATTCTAAGTATATATTCAAAGGTTGAAAGCAGGGACTCAAACAATAAAAAATATATATTTTTTATAAACACTAATATTTATAGCAACATTTTCCACAATTGTGTAAAGATGGAAGCAACCAAGTTTCCATCAACTGATGAATAGATAAACAAATGCAGGTATATAAAAGCAGTAGGATATTAACCAGCTATAAAAAATAATGAAATTTCATACATGTGATAATAATGAATGCAACTTGAAGACATCATGTTCAGTGAAATAAGCTAGACACAAAAGGACAAATATTGTGTACTCACTGATACAAGTTAATTAAGATATGCAAATTCATAGAGTCAGAAACTAGAATACAAATCACCAGGGCCTGGGGTAGGGATAGGGAATGAGAGTTAATGTTTAATTGGTATAGAATTTCTATTTAGAGTGATAGAAAACTTTTCTTAATGGATAGTGATGATAGTAACACAACATTGAAAACATAATAAAATGTGTGTGTGTGTGTGTGTGTGTGTAAATAAATGTGGTTAAATGGAAAAATATTGCATATATGGTGCTAGAACATTTTTTTTAAGTTTCCATGGAACTGTACAACACAGTGAACCATAAATTAAACCATAGGCTATAGTTAATAGTACAGTTATAAAAATGTACTTTCATCAATAGTAACAAATGTATCACACAAATGCAAAGTGTTAATAATAGGATGGTATATGGAAACCCTGTATTTTATGTATTATTGTTCTGTAAACCTACAATTTCTCTAATAATAAAACAAAAAGCAAGGAAGGAAAAAGAAAAGTACAGGACTGTTCAATGAAAACAATAAACCCTAATCTAAACTATGGACTATAGGTCATGGTACAATTATAATAATATTCTTTCATCAGTTTTAAAAAAGGTAATCTAAGCTGTTAATAGTAGGGGTGGGGCATATGAGAACCCTGTGTTTCTGTATGATTTTTCTGTAAAGCCAAACTTCTCTTAAAAATTATATCAAAGGATAGAGTTCATGGTATTTAATAGTCAATGTAATAACCATTATTTTAACTGTGTGCATCCATAATTATTTTTCATCTGGCACAGATTTGAATTGAAAGATAATATTTTTTAAGTGTTCAGTATATATTTCTATGTTATCTAATCAAATAAAGAGTACCAAATATATTACATTAATATATACAATATATGCATTAGCCCAATATATACATTAATAAGTGTCAGTACAGTTGTTTCTGCTCACTCAAGCTTACCTGTTCTCTTTCTTCTATGAATAGGTGTTTTTAAAAATATGTAGCTTTCTATAGAAGCACAACTTCTTGCTAATATTCCTACTCATATTGCCATGTAAAACAAAAAACAATCACATGGTTTGTGGGTTTTAGCAGGATAGATGCCTATTTATCCTATGAAGTCCGCATATTAAGCAAGCATTAATATTCCCAGACACCTTTCCTTGACCAGATGTTACTAGCTACAACTGCTCTGTCCTTTACAGAATGCCCTTTATGTTAAGAAGCTACTGCTTTTCTATTCTCTCTAGTTTTATTTCTCTTATTCCATTTTCTTGGGTAACTTTTCTTTGACAGCCCAGCACTGCACTCTTTATTCTAAGAACTCTCCAAACTGACCAGCCTGGACTGTTTTCCAGGATAGTGCCCTACATGAGAAGGAATTGTGGGGAATGGAATAAATGTCATTCAGGGAAGATGCAAAAGAGTCAAAGAAAAAGGTTAAGAATATAATTGGAGAGGGGAAATAGCACCAGGAAATCTCACAAAACAATTCCCATGTTTTTAAACCTTGTATTTTTATAATTAAAAAAAAGATAGAAGAGAGTTCCATGAAGTTAGAAAAGTATGCTAAATCACATCTTTTTCTAAAAAGTAAAAAATCTAATTTTACCAAAAAAAAAATCTAAAAAGATCGTGGTGAATTCTGTACAGTTATTATGAGAAAAAAGATTAAAAAGTTAAGTAATATCCTATAATGAAAATAATGTAAATGTAAAAATAAAATAATGACAAATTGAAACTTTAATGCATTGTATCAAAAATAGTGAAAAGGCATTAAAATAATTATAAAAGCCATGAAAAATAGCAACATAAATCTGAGTCAGAAAAAAAGAGAAATGAGGCATCAGAACTTGGAAGAATTCAAAATAAAAGAAAATCATTCAGAAATGAATAGTAAACTAGGAATAATACAAGACCTTTAAACATAGCAGATAATGTCTTATAAATAAAAGAGCAAAAGAAATGAAGAAAGAGATAAATAAGATTAAGAGAAAGCAATGATTATTGAAGATAGAGACAATCCAAAAAACATATAATAGGAAATCCTGAAGAAGATAACAAAACCAGGGACAGGAAAAATGCCGAAAACTTTCCCCAGAAATGTAAATAAAAACAAATTTGAAACTACATATTAAAAGATTGTACTCCAAACCTGAGATTCTCAAACACCAAATTTAAAGTCTAGTTAAATTACTGGACTTTAAAGAAAAATACACAAATCTTTGGGTATTACGGTGAAAAGAGCAAGTAAATAATAAAAGGAGAAGGGGAAAATATTTTGTTATTATTAGATGTTTTGACACAATGCTTTATGCCGGAAGAAATAAAGTAAAATTTATTCTACTGAAGGAAAGAAAACAGGATAGTGCCCTACGTGAGAAGGGCACTTAGAATTATATAGTAAACAAAATGAATTTTTTAGTATAAACTTACCTGGCATCAATACACAAAAACTCTTTAGGAATGCTGTTCCATTGATCCTTTTCTGAGAAATCTATGAGAGGATGGCTTTAGACAACCAGAATAACTACAGAGAAACTGACATACAGACTGATGGTGACCATTAAATGCATAGTTACATTTTTAACTAAGACCAACTAGTATTTTAAGTAGAGAAAATCAAATATGTGAAAGCTATATGCTTTAATAATGTAAACATAGTAAAACTATTTTTAAAAATTGGAAAATGAAGAGAATAAGTACAAAACAATTTTTAACCATTTTCAGTAAGTATATTGGTGGTGTTAATATTAGTGAGGCAGGGTTAGAATTAGGGTGGTGGCTGGCTGATGAACAAAGGACAAATTTGAAGATAAGGTCAGGCTGTGAGGAAAAAGATATCTCTGAGAAGAACCACAATAAACTGCAGCTGGGACCAACCAACCCTATCTAGAGTCATCGATGATGAAGCATCAATGAAGGAAGATAAAGATGAGGTAATAAAATAGTTAATAAAAAATCACGAAAAGAACAAAATATTACAGGAGCAGATTGCCCCACAGTGCCAGGGCCTTTTGCTTCTTGCTTTCATCCTCTTGTGTGTGTGCCCTTATGCTCCCTCACTACCTGTGTACTAAATACATTTTCTACCTGCTTGCTCTATCTGCGCTGTATCCTTGAGTTCTTTATTGCAGCATGGCCAAGAACCTAGGAACTCAAATCTGGCAACAACAGTATTGTAATTCTGAGTAAATTATATATATAATGTGGAGTAAAACAGTTGAGTAATCCTAATGCAACCCAGAAATCAGGATTTAAGGGATGATTTTGATTACTGAATCATTACATAGATATTCCTTTTTGCTTTCTGGAATATTGGAGTAGACAGAGGGAAATTACTGAAGTCTTTAAATTGTAATCCAGCAACCCTGATCTCTGATAATGATTGTATACCCATATCTTCTGCCCCTGTGCTTGTAAAAACCATGTGACTAACCTTCATCGATACTCAGTTATCCATTTTTTCAACTTCAGAGTCTTGTAATCACTAAAGACAGCCCCTAATGTTTATTAATAAAGGGTCTTGGGTCAGCCCAGAACTAACCCACCCCGAGTCCAAAGTAACCTTGATAAGACTGGATCTAACCAAAATGGGTACATCTGACATGCACAGTAGCTTAGACTTTAACCTACAAGTCACCTATACCTCATTCTGCCATTTTCTTACATACATTCTGTGACTAAGCATGCAACTAATCACACATGCTCAATAATTAGATCACCTCTAATTACATCATCTGGAGCCACTGTGCTCATTACCCTAAACCCTGCCCATCTTTTCCTCTAATAAAACTATCAGGATTGCTGAGGTTCAGGGAGACAGATTTTTGGGCCAATAGGCCATCTGTTTTCCCACTACACACCTAGTAATAAACTCTCTCTCTTTGAAACCCCAGTGTCTCAGGAATTGGTTATTGAGCACTTCAGGTAAAAGAACCCATGACCTTTGTCCAGTAACACTAATTCTATCATCTTCTGGGTCATTATGAGTAATGGTACCAATAAAAAAAATAAAGAAAGGAAAACTGAAAAAAGAAGGAGATGGAAAGGGGAAAGGAAAAGAAGGAAAGGAAGTGAGGGAAAGTTGAGAGAAGAAGACTAGAGGAATGAATTGTTCACCTCAGCAAGATAACAGAGAACAAATTAATTAAGGAAACTAGCATAAACTATCCTTAGAAAACTTTGATGAAGTTTCACTTCTTCCTCACCCTTGCCACTCTAGGCTTACAGCTCTCATATGAATTATTGGTATCTTAATCTGTGCTTCAGACTCAGACTCTACTTTCTGGATACATGGAAAAAAAAAACAGTACTTTATTTAGCCCTTAAAATCATCCTATAAAATAGTTATCATTATCTCAATTTTACAGGTGATAAAAAGGAAGCTCCAAGAGGCTAAATTATTAGGACAAAATTAGACAGCTAGTAAGATGAGTTATGTTCAAATCCAGTAATTTTGAGTCAAAATTCAATGTTCATTCTACTATGACACAAATGCACTCAAACACAAGAAAAATTAGAAAGGATGGAAAGACTACTTTTCCGTACTTCTAATAGTTCCACTGACTAGTTTTTTTTTTTTAATTTATAAAGGTGTAAAATACACAGAGAAAGGTTTGCATGTCTTAAGTGTATAGCTTAATGAATTTCTGAATATTTGCATATAATACATGTACTTATTGGTGAGTGAACATTTTCAACATCTCAGTAGGATCCTTCATATCCTCTCACAGTCAATATTCTCCCCCAAAGACAACCCAGCTTCTATCAAAACATAATTTGTTTTATTATTTATGAACTTATTAAAAGAGCGTTATATAATATGTTCTCTTTTGTGTCTGGCTCATTTTACTCAAATGTGTCTCTTAGATTAGTTCTTGTCGCTGCTGAGTTGGTTCTTTTCTATCGATGTATTCTATTACATGGTTATGACACAATATATACATTTTTCTGTTGATAGAGTTTGGGTTGTTTCAGTTTAGGGCTCTTATGAATAAAGCTGCAATAAATATTCTTTTGCTCACATTTTGATCACCAAAAACACTCACTGTTCTTGGGGAAGCCCCAAGGTCACACCTTTAGTTGAAGCTAGTATATTATCCAAACAATTGTTATATTATCTAACAATTTGGCCAAAATCACTACTGCCCCTTAGGGGCATTTGACTTGCTTCCCACTGCAGATAAACATCAAACTTCTTAAAGACAAGTAAGAAGGGCCTTTGCTGCACCATTTGTTGACTACTTTTCCAGATAATCTATTGCCATTACAGGCATTAAACTTTACTCATTAGAGACATAACTGCTTGAGATTCCTTATGCTGTTTCCACACTCATATCCTTGCTAACAAAGCTTCTGCTTAGAAAGATCTTCCCCTCTGTCCTGCTCAGCCCTGATGATGTATTCATGCTTCTGATTACTAGGCAGACCAAGAGTTCTTTCAGAACATTCTTTTACCCATCTTTTTATTCCTAATTTCCAGTATCATATCTCACACATAATTGGGTAAATGAACAAATTAATTTAGGAAATACTCAAGATCAAACAATTAGAAACAAAGATATCTTGCCTAAATTCCAAATGTGTTGCACCAGTCGCTTCCTCCCAAATCTGCCCCTCGTGGTGCAAACCACCTCTAGAGATAAAATTTAAAATTAAATGGAGGAAATACCAGCATCTTAAATCCCTAAGATTAATATATATAACCCAAATTTTAAAGATTATGGTCACTGATTTGAGCACAAATGCAAAGTTTAAAAACTGAAATTACTCCATACAAGTGCCTATAGTCATAATAATTTCAAGACAATGTTCTAAATAGAACCATCAACAACAGAGAAGATCAATATATTTTTGCAATTTAGGCATTAGAATTTCTGTACATACATAAAATTGATCTGGAACTAAATTGCACACCTCGGAATATTTTATAAACTAGATTAGAACCTGGTGAGAAATCAGAATGCATGACAGATTTAGTCCAAAATTTTAGCTTAATTATAGTTCCCATTCCCTATAAGAAAGCATGTTTTAAGCTTGAATTGTCATGAGAGGCATATGGCTAACCAAATGTGTGAAGAAATACAAAGACTGTAGAGCAAAACATAAGCACTGTATGTGCAAATGAAAATGTGCATGTGTCTATACCAAAGTAGACATATGCGTTAAGAAATTGCCAGTTATCTTTCACATCACAGAACCTTTTCAGTTTTATCGAGGAACCCAACTGTGTTTAGTTTGGGAGCTCAATAGACAAAACATTTTATTAGCTGAAAAGAATAAATCTTTATGCATTAAATTTCCAGTGCCTTGCATGGCAATTTTTACTTTGAAATCCGAGAAAACGCATTTTCTCTCTTTCTCATAAATATTCCACTTATGAAATACATCTTCTTTTTTATTATTTCCAATTGTTTCTTCCAATAAAGGAGCATCATGTCTGGACAACATTCTGCATTAACTGGTGTTGAACAAGCAATTCTAAGTTTTGACCCAATTCTAGAAGGTGTAAATTTGTGCCATTATTCACTATGATTATTTTTTTTCGGGAATCAGATATTATAATATTATCTGCTTTTCTTTTTATATTTTATCATAATTTCTTTGAAGAGTGAAATATTAGAAGGAAATTCATATAGATTTCATTTATAAAGTCACTTGAAAATAAGTTTTGCTTTTAGATATCTAAATGGTCATCTCATTTAATTTGGAGAAACAGAGACTGTTGGCAAAGTTTACTAACAGGTCCTGAGTTGCTACAGTGAAAGGTCTAGCACTCTAGGCATTTCCTTTATTATTTTAATACCATTTTAAATATCTTTTACTATTTTTTGTTATTAAACTAGTTCATTGGTAAAAATATTGAAAATACAGGAAAGCAAAAAGAACTTGGAAAATGTTCAACCCTAATTCTATCCTAAAGGAACTGTAGTTAATTGAACTGTCCTTTTATAAAGGGATGCAAGGGATCATTAAAAACATGGTAAGAAGCCAGCAAGTTCTTGAGAAGTCTGGATTTTGTCTGAGGAAAACAGACAAAACTGATCTTCTTCCAAGAATATTTGCACAATTCTTGGGTGAATTTTAGAATAATTTTACTTTATGACCAACTGCAACTGAGGACTCTATAGGTCTGAAAATTCTTGGATCATATGAGTTTACAGAAAATGGAAGTAATTAAACCCATCAAATGGTAAGGGGAATGACATAGAATGAGTTGAAGCTAGAAAAACCTCAGAAAAATATTTAAGAAAGAGCCAATGCATAAGTAAATTTCCTAAGCATCACCAATACCTGTCAATGGCAACTCCTTTCCTTTGCCAAATACCTTCAGTAGAAGAGAACTGAGTAGTTTGAAGACATTTAAAACCTTTGTTTTAGGTTCTACACATACTAGAAAACCTCAGGACAGAGCTTGAGATGAACAGGAATCATTTACTTCTACTAACCTCAATCCTTAATACCGCTAACCTTGCTGCCTCATTTATTTGGGATTATGAAGAGGAGAGAGGGGGCAGAGAAGGAAGGAGGCAGTGGAAAAAAAGGGGAAAATAAATGGACAGGTGAATAGAAAAAATTCAGAAAATTCCTCCTGGATCCCTCCAAAAAAACTGCAGAAATTATAGGAAAGATTTTATCAGAGAAATTAACAAAATCAACAAATCACTGCAAAAAACCTGCAAAAAGCCACAGGAAGAGACTAAAGATCATCATCAACTGGTCATTGTTGTAAGAAAAATTTATATTCTACTCTTTCCTCTCCGCACATGGATTTGGGAAAGTCATAATCTGCCACATTGCCACAGAAATGTATGCTGGTAACAGCCTAGGCAACCAATATCCATAGAGTAACCAGCATAGTACAGAAGCTCTGGTGAGATGAGAAGTAAATTCAAACAGATTCAAGCTGGACATCTACCCTCTAGCATTCGTTAATGCCTTCTTCTTCCACTCAGGAGACTATATCCTTTCATCCTTTCCAAGAATTTGAAAGCAGTTTTCTGACCTCAGCGTGGCTTTCTCTGCTGATGATAATCAACAGTGAACATCAGTGGTTCTGTAGTGCCTGCAACTCTCCACCATTTCCCAAAATTTAATAGGAGCAACACAAATTAAAGTTTGGTCTTTACTTTTTCCCGGTAGATGCTACTATGCATCTGATAATCCTGAAAGATGATGCACATACAAGGCAAAAGAACAATACAACCATTATAAAAGAAAGATAATGAATTAAACATATGTGAATTAAAGCAGAACAGAGGGATTAAAATTAGTATAACGAAATGCTCAAAGAGATGAAGATGCTAGCAATATAAAATAGTAACAAGAATATTGAAGAACTAATCAAAACATTTGGCATAAAAACTGTAATATTTGAAAAAAGATGGAACAAACAGTATGAAGGATACAGTTTAAAAACAAATACCTGGGGGTGCAAGGGTAGTTCAGTGGTAGAATTATTGCCTACCATGTGGGAGACCCAGGTTTGATTCCCGGCCCATGCACTTCCCAAGCAAATAAACAAAGAAACCAACCAAAACAAACAAACAAGAATTTAACAAATGGTGCTGCAATACTTACATGGAGAAAGAATGAAATGTGACCCGGCCATACAGCATACAAAACAGAAAAGGACAAAAACAAAAAAAACATACAACTGAGGAGAAAATAAGATTGAGGTAATCTTCTAGAAGGTAGCAGGAAATGATAGGAAATTAAAACAAACCATCAACAACTATCACACACAAAAAAAACAAGTAATTATAGAGAGTATCCAGATGGTGGGTGTCTATGAAATACAGGAGGTAAAAAAGGAAAGATGAAATAATGAGGATACATTTCCCAGAATTAAAGATTTAAGACAGACTGAATGGCCTCAGAGTACCAAAGAAATCAAATAATAAAAAACCTCACTTATAGATATATGGTTATGTTATATAAGAATTTCAAAGACAAGAGTAGAATTCCAAAAGCTTCCCAAGAGGAAAAGGAGATGATCTATGTAAGGATGGGAAACCACTGACCTTAATCTCCTCAGCAGTAGGAATGTAAGGAGATTATTTTAATGCAAGAATTTTATAGAGAGCCATATTATCATTTAAACATTAGGGCATGATATAAATGTAAATGCCTTGGATATTTTGCCATTTTAAAGCCACCTTCAAAACAACCTTGGAGAAAGTATTGAAATAAAAAGTTAAAACAGGGGAGTTAGAAAAGTTGTTTAAAATTAGGGTTAGCAAATACCTTGACAATATTTGTTATCTAAGAAGCTAGAACCAAATAAAGAAAAAGAGAAAATATATATACAACAAGCTAGATGTAAATTCTATTAAAGATCAAAACTGTGGTAAGGGGTGCATGGGTAGTTCAGTGGTAGAATTCTTGCTGGCCATGTGAGAGACTCAGGTTAGATTCCCAGCCTGTGCACTTTCCAAGCAAACAAAGAAAGAAAAAACAAAAACAAAAATTCAACAAATGGTGCTGCTATAATGGAATACTCACATGGAAAAATAATGAAATGTGACCCCAGGCATATAGCTTACAATAAAAAAAAAAAAGAAGAAGCAAAACAAAACTGTGGAGTGTCATCCCCATAGAAAGATCAATGAAATTGACAGATCAAACTGTTAGAATAATAAAGAAATGGACCAAAGTTTGACAAAAGCAAATTGCAAAATTGAAAAGTATCTCTCTATACCAATAACAATAAGAAGAAAATATAATAAAGAAATACTATTTATACACTGTAAATTTAGAAATTATTTTTAGACACAACAACTAAAGACTGCTTAGGAAAAAAAGTTAAAACTCTAATGTAGTTTATAAATGAGCTGAATAAATGAAAACATATCCCATGTCATTAGGTGAGTCAACTTAAAAGTATAAAGAGGTCAGTTCTCCCTAGAGTAATTTATAAATTCAGTGCAATTCTAATCCATTATTATTTGAGAAATTTGACACATGTACACTAAAATTTATTTGGAAAAACAAAGATCTACAAAAAAGCAAAGTCAATATAGAAAAGAAAAAAATGGAAAATTTGGCATGCTGCATATTAATTCATACTTTGCAGCCCTAGGGAAAAAAGAGAGAGAGAGAAAAAAAAAAGAAAAAAAGCATACTGCAGAAGCAGTATATTGGACCAAGAATGAACAATGGTCCAATAAAAGAAAATAAGAGAGTTCAAAGACAGACCCAAAAATAGAAATACAACATATGATAAAGACTGAAAGCATAACCACTGGGCCAAATGACAGATCGTTTAATAGATGGAGTTAAGGAAACTGGCATTATATGAAGAAAAAAAAACCTAGATCTCCATTCCCATCACATGTAAATTTAGACTCAAAATATTAAGAACTGAATATCAATTGTAAATTGATAAAGGTAAAACAAGATAATATGGAAAAATAACTTTGTGATGTATGGGGAGGGAATCCTTCTTTATAAAAAACCTGAAACCACACATACAGAAATAGATACATCTTATTACATCAAATTTGAGGATTTGGGTGGGAGGGGGAGAATCTCAGAGACGAAGAGCGCTGAAAAACGGCAGAAATCAATGAAAGTCTAATACACAGACTATACTGAGAAAAACTTAAAAAAAAGGCAGAAATCACAATTTAAAAATGTGCAAAGGAAATGTTCTGGCAATGTAAAGATGAGGGAGTCCCAAATGCCAATCAGCATACAAGAGATGCTCAAATCCATTAGTAATCAAAATGATACACATTAAAGCAATGAGATATTTTACACTCACCCAAGGAAAGCTGGCTATGCAAATGCTGGCAATGCTGTATGAATATGAGAATCTGCAACAAGTGGGAATGTGGAAAGGGACAGAGATTCAGAGAGCAATGTGTCAATTTTTTTTTTTTTTTTTTTTTGCATGGGCAAGCACCAGGAATCAAACCCAGGTCTCCGGTATGGCAGGCAAGAATTCTGCCACTGAGCCACTGTCATACCGCCTTAATTACTAAAATTGAAGATATTATATAACCAATGACATAGCAACCCTGCTCCTGTGTATATACCCCAAAGAGATCTTCACTCAAGTCTACAGTGATTGTGTAGCTTTGTATGTGGGACAGAAGGCTGTAAACATTATGGATGATACAACTGAGGAAATGGGTAAGTAACAAATGGTGAATGTATACTATAATGCACCAAACTTTAAATAGACGCATTGGATTATATTATACATGAAAAGGTCAGAAAAGCAAATTTATGAGTGCAAAAGTAAAAACAAGAACAATATATATCTTAATACCATTTACATAAATTTAAAATAGATACATATGAAACTGTGTATATTTGATAAACATAGTAAAACAGAAGGATCTGCGTTATGTTTGTCTTTAGTGGTAAAAGGGAAGGCACACGAGTACAAAGGAAATATATCAAAAAGTAAATGAGAGAGAACTTGCTGAGACCAATGTTGAGCTTCACCCACAATCTGAGGAATGCACTTTACCTTCTCCTATAATTAAAAAAAAAAAAAAACAAAAAAGGACAGAAAGAAGGACAAAAAGAGATAGAAGGTAAGAATATGAAAAGGTTAGACTCATACCAAAAACCTTCATAGAAGGGCTGGGGTTCCTCACTTTTTTTCCTCAAGGAGGGATGCAGATTTCAGCCTTTTGAAAGAGCAGCTATTTCTCTCACCTCAAGCGTTGACAATAATGAAATTGAGACTTGCTTCATTTGAATAAGAATATTCTATGTTCTTAATTTCCTTACTAGAAACTATAAATTATAATAAACACAATGATTATGGTGCATTGTTTTATTTCTTTACTGGGCATGAGCATTATTAAATGAGTATAATAGAATACTTAAAGGTGAAAAAAATAAGGAAATATTATATGTGCTTGAAATATCCAATCATTCATTCTTCAAACAAACATTTGAGGTCCTGTTGTACTGATCACAGAAATTTAGAAAGAAAATATAAAGCAATAAATTAAAACAAACACTTCCATACTATAAAATATAGATCATAAAAAGTAATTTAATTTTTCTTTATGAAATTTTTTTTTTACTTATGGGCCATGTACATAAACAGAATTTATACAGTTTAATAATAATCATGTTTCAATGCTATTTAGTATCTGGACAAAAGATAAACCTTTACAAACCATCCTCAAGTTTCTTTAAATTGTATATAATGCTTACGAAGAATCTGAGCATTGAAAAACATTTTGACAATAATCTGACAAACTCTCGCCTGGCATTTTGGCCTTTATTCATCAGCCCCCAGAAATCTGCTCTTTGACAGGACAGACAAATACAACTTTATTAGCTACAAATCTATTTGGCAGCTTCTAAATGGTTTTCTCAAACTGTGCTGCTCTCACGGTGCAACAACTCCTTTCATGTTGATTAAAATATTTGAGGGATACAAACAACAACAGAGTAACAGGAAATCCAGTCATTCCTTTCATCTTCACAGTATGAGCCAGCCAGCGCAACTTGATTTTCTTCAAACAAAACTCCCCTTTTTGCGGCTTGAAGGAAGGCTTTGGCAAGCACTTATCCTTTGATATGCTATGCACTTGACAAAAATCGCAGAGCAAATGAAGCCACCACTTTGAAGAAAATGCTTATTAGAAACCTGAAGCTCTTAAATGCACTAGAGCTAAGCGCTGTCCTTAGCAACATGAGGCCACATTCATCTCTGGCCTTGATTTGAAGTCAATTCCAAATGCATTGACTTCAGGACTGCAGCTGCCACCTCATTCCTTCATTTTATTGCTAGTATGCTTTTAAAAATTATTAAATTTTTAAGGATATTTTGGAGCGTTACTGCTACTTTCCAGTCCAGTGAAACATACGTTACTTAGGTAGAAAGGAATGTGAGAAAAATCTTGTTCAGCAGCCTCTGCTGGAAATCTAGAGACTTCAGTAACAAATCAATTTCTTCTCAAAGTAGAAACTCAGTTTCTGAGGTAAGAATGCTGAGACACCCAACGTCACACTAGAATTCTAACACGAAAAGCCTGGGTTGGAATTCTGATACTGCCGAGATCCCACAGGAAAGAGAGAGTACATTCAAATTAGGATAATTTGGGGGAGTTTAATAAAAGAATCTTGTAACCCACAAGGGAAAAGGCAGTACCCTTGGGCTGGTAAAGGGAGTAGCGCTAGCAGCAAGGGGAATGAGTAGTGACCAAAATCCAGAGACAGAGACTGAGGGGACAACAGCCACCCCTGGCAACCCTACAGGAAGGGAAACAGGGGACTAGACCCCCAAATTCACCCTTCTTCCTTTCTTCCCTCTCTCACTGGTCTCCTCACAAGGAGACAGAGGACAGGAGAGCCTTGTCGCAGCGCCCCCGGGTCAGAGTTCCCAGGACCAGGGAAAGGTGGACGTGATCTAGGAGCTCTGAGAAGAAAGCCAGCACATATGCAGCATTGCTTCCACCTTCACTGTCCCTAAAATAGATTTGCCCCAGAGAAACTGCAATAGCTGAACAGCAAAGAAACCTGGGATATCTGCAAATGGAGAATTAGATCCAAAAATCTTTATCAAGTCATTTAAGATAATAGTCTGTAAGGGAAATGAATGAATGCATTATTAACCTGTCAAAATCAGTAAATCTCAGAAATGCAATCTTAATTAGAAGATAGTAAAAACTGCGCACACACAAAAGGCTTCAGTTTAAAAGTGGAAAGAACAATATCCCACAAGGTGCTCCATGTCAAACCTGGAACCAATTATCTGTATAGCCATAGGTAGTTATAAAGTGCATGTGGTAAAATTGAAAGAAAGGCTATACATTGATGACTGCTGAAGTGGGTATAGGTAAATAGAGGTACTATATCGAGATTTTCCAATAAAAATATAATGTGAGATACATAAGTAATTTCAAATTTTCTAGTAGCCACATTTAAAAAGGTAAAAAGAAGCAGGTAAATTTCATTTAAAAATATTTTTTATTTAATTAAACATATACAAAATTATGATTTCATCACATATCACTAGCCGCATTTAAAATGCATTGTAGTTACATGTGACTTACATATCAGAAAGCATATTTCCATGCTAATCTCTCTTTTATATGTATTAAAAATGTTTCCATAATAAGTTTTTAAAAAATGCTGATAAACACTTATCTCTCTCTGTGACTCAGTTTCCCCATTTATTTATTGAGGGAGATAAAGTGGTCACTACATGATTTCTAAAGTTTCTTCTAACCCCCTATTTCCTAGTTTCCTTTTGTAAAGCATTTTCATTCTGTTTTTTTATTACTCTATAGAAAAATTATATATTTTTTAAATTGTGAACACAACATACATGCAGAAAAGTGATAAATTTCAAAGTACAGTTTAACAAGTAGTTATTGAGAAAAATTCAAAGTTATAGTATGGGTTATAGTTCCACAATTTTATAGAGAAAATTTCAAAATATGATATGGGCTACAGTTCCACAATTTCAGATATTTCCTCCTAGCTGTACTAATATACTTGAGACTAGCAAAAAATATCAATATATTGATTCAGTAGTCACAACTATTTGTTAAATTCTCCCTCTCATTTGATTCTTCTCCCAGTCTTCAGAGATATTTGGTCAATGGCCATTCTAACGTCTTCATGTTGAAAAGAAGTTGCAAGGGTTCTATGCATGAGAATAACTTTTCAGTAACCTACAACCTCCAGATGGACCCCTGGTCCAAGTAAGTCCTGAACCCTAGAGGGTCCAGCCTCTCCATAACATCAAATAGTTCCATCTCCCTATCCCATATTAGTGACAGACCTTTCCAATATGAAAAATTTAGAATGGCCATAGCCCAAACACTCTTAAAGAGAGGGATGGAAAGATCAAAGGTGATGGTGGAGTTATACAGTGAAGATAGGATTCAACAAATGAATGTGAATGCTGAATCATTAAAATGGTATCCCTTTTAGTCTCCAGTATCTTAGAGCAGCTATAAGTAAAAACCTAAAATTGTGAATTGTAACCCATATCAAACTCTGAAATATGTTCTACAACTAATTGTGGTGCTGTGCTTTGAAACTTACAGTTTTTTTTGTATATATGTTATTTTTCACAAAAAAGAATGAAAAAAGTTGGTTGTGATGATAAAAAAATATTTAAGCCTCCTAGTCTCCTATATTCTGGAACAGTTAGAAGGAAAAATCTGAAAGGATCATATGGTAGTCCATAACAAACTCTGGGATCTGTCCTGTAATTACTTGCTGGAGAGTGCTTTGAAAACTATTGCTTTTTTTTTTCTTTCTTTGATTTGTATATATGTTATATTATACAGTAAAAAAGCTAAAAAAAAAAAGATAAGAAAAGATTGTCAGCGTTATGGGGTAAGGGGAAGCAACTAATTGATGTTCTTGGAGAAACTGATGCCTCTGGATTTCAGGGCTTACCTGACATAGAAACAAGATGGGAGTTTCAAGTTTATGAAAAATAAATTTAGTGAGTGAAACCTTTATAAAGCCTCATATAGAGTCCTGGGTATTCTTTAGGATTTTCAAGAATGTAGTTGGTTGGGGATTGACATACCATGGCAATTAGCAATATCTAGCTGAAATTTGCATAAGAGTAACCTCCAATAGCCTCTCAACTCTGTTTGAAATCTCTAAGCCACTGATACTTTATTTTATATCATTTCCTTTCCCTCTTTTGGCAAGAAGGCATTGTCAATCCCATGATGCCATGGACAGGCTCATCCCTGGAGTCATATACTCTATTGCCAGGGAGACTTACACCCCTGGAATCATGTCCCATGTAGGAGGGAGGGTAATGAGTTTTCTTGCAGAGTTGGGCTTCTAGAGATGGAAGCCACATCTGAGTAACAAAAAAGATTCTCTGGAAGTGACTTTTAGGCATTATTATAGGTACGCTTAGCTTTCCCATTATAGAAGTTTTGTGAGAGCAAGCCTCAAAATCAAGGCCTTGGCCTGTTAACTTGGAAGTCCCTGATATTTGAGAGACCATCAGAAGTTTCCTAGGTTGGGAAGTTTAAAAGCTCCATATTTTTTCTCAGTCCTTCAAGGGCCTTTGCCAATTGTTTTTAATTATCTGCCAAACATAAATGGGAATGTATCAGGGTATTACATTAAGCTAAAAGAATTATAAAATCTCATTCCCAATTCTAGGCTTTATGTGTTTAGATTGTTTAACTGAACTGGCCAGACAGGTTAAGTTAGATTGTGTACTACAAAATATTATGTTTTGGACAAAACTAACCTCTTTTCTTTTGATATCATACAGTAGATGAAGTTCTAAAATACAGACAATATCATCCTATCATCCTCTACCCTGTATTCTGATTTACCTTAAGTCCAACCAAACCAACTTCATTCGTATCTCTAATTGAAACTTGGTCTCTTTTCTGGCTTCTTTAACAGTTGCTATATGGAGCATCGTTGACTTTCACAGCTGCAGAACTCCAGCTCTGAGTCTTAGGTGTCACTCAGGCACCCAAATTTCCAGGGAAATACCAGGTTATACAACATCTCAGAATTTGGCAATAAGACTTAAAGCTCAGGAATAAATGTGACTGCTATAAAGGCTCACATTCTAGACTCTAATTTTCTTATAAGTATTTTCTAACAGAGACTATACAATATTTGTCCTTTTGTCTCTGGTTTATTCTGCTCAACATATCTATTTTTCTAAAATCAAGAAATTCCTTCGTGCTCTCAAAGAATAAAACCTGGAAATTAATGTGTTCTATTTAGTTAAGGAAATTTTGAAGACAAATGACCATTTATGTATACATTTTTTTCTTCTACTCAAAGACCAAATGATAATATATGGGGTTTGTTTATGATACTATTCTTTCCTTATTCAACTTTTTTCATTTATATAATAAGATTTATTGCCTACCCAGCACTAAACCCCTATAAGAGATGGGTGTGTAGGCAGGGTTAAATTCAAAATGCAAATGCAAATAATAATCCATATTCAATAAGAAATTTTGAAGGAATAGTAATTAAAATACCTTAGGAATTTTTCTCATCTATACTTTTAATTTAATCCAATAATATCACTGATTTTAGCTCATTTAACCATTTGTTTTTTTATGGTAAGGAAAAGTATGACTATGGTTTTCTAGTTATATTTTATAGTCTCAGTCTATTTATTTAATAGACTATTAAATAAATAGTCTTAAATCAAAATGAAAATTCCTGTAAATAATTATGTTTTTGAAAAATAATATCCAGCTTAATGACTGTCAATCTTTAATTTTATTCTGATTATTTTGTTGGCCTGTAGACCTATTTCATTCCTCCTAGTTCAACATATAGATCAGGCTCACCAATAATTATGCCCCTGGTGTCATTTTGGAGAAAAGTTATGGGTGCCTCTTTTTCTCTTTGTTCAAATAGAAGAAACTAAGGCCAAAAAGTTGCACATTATCAAGTTTTTAAAATTTTGATATGTGAAAATTCTAAGCTTACCTGTTCCATTATTTTTCTCAATCATACTGCAAGCCTAGGGTAGAAATGGGTCTAACACAGTCTTGTGTCAGCCACTGGAATGTGAAGTAAGCTATTTTGTTCTGGCTACTCTATTTACCTCTTCCATTTGCTAGTTTAAAAGTGTTCTTTATCTCCTTTTGTAGCTTTAACAATGGGCTCTATAGGTAACTGAGAGTTCAGGGTATTATGAATCTGATTCTAAAATTCAGACACACACATGCACATACATACACACATCTATAAAAGGTCTGTTTTTCTATCATATAAACTCCCTCACTATTACTCCTATGAGGAAAAATTAGTAATGGGAGCTTTTTTTGAACAAAGAAAAAATTCATTAACATAGTCAATTGTTTTCTTTATGGTTTTCTTCATTTAATCAGCTTGTCTGATCTATACTACCCATGAGCTTCCAGCCTTCTCATTCTACAACAATCACAAAAATAAAGATCCACTTTCCTTAATGGGACTAAAAATCTATTGTCATTAACAAGAACAGAAGTCTTTATGCAGTTATGAGAATAAAGGTTGTTTCTTAGTTGTAGGGAAAAAAGGGGCTGATCTCCTGAATTGGCAGCCCTTAAACATAGCATGTTGGAGGGAATGTAAGAATACATAATAAGGAAGAGGATTATTTTTTCACCTTAAGCACACATTTCTACTTTCAAAGTAATTAGAATAGTTAGAGATGTGAATTTAATTTAATCAGTTCAACTTTTTAAACTTTTCCTTCCACCAAAGCATCCACAAGTGCCTCAAGGTTTTATCATGCAAGCTCAGTATCAGTAGCAACTAGTCTGGCAGAAAATATTCTTGGAAAATATAAACAATGGAAGGCAAAAGGAAAACTTATAATCTTCTATAAGACCTGCAGTTCTCTATTCTCTTTGTACCAAATCATTTGCTCCATTTCAGGCCTCATATATCCCAACCACTGTCATCTGAAAAGGCAGAGACCCTCTGGATGAAATGACAATCCTTCTGCAAGGAAGTTGAGACCCTTTGTCAATATTTAGACTTGTATTGTCAGTAATAATAAGTTTCAGGGAAAAAATACAGATGTGGTAACTCCAGATGAAACACCTACAGAAGACTTCCAGTTATTATAGCAAGAAGAGTAGGATATAAAATGAGGAGCAACCTAAAGACCCAATTGTAAGCATCAGCCCATGGTCACTAAACCATGAGTAGAAACATATTCTAAGTCCTTTACAAAGATGAACTTACTACCTCTTCAATAGATTTTCCTGCTTTCCCTTACATATGTTCTCCTCTCTACACATAATATTCCCTTATTATTGCCACCGCATGCCAGACACCTTTCCCCAAAATGTTATCTCCTATCCCTTCCAGGAAATGGAGTGTCTGCATCATTTGAAGTCAAAGGCAAACCTACTTTTTATGAAGTCAATCATGGCAGATCTATCTGAAAATGAATCACTCATGTATCTCAATTCTATCGTCTGTTCCACCTATGTGGCACTTAAATGCTGACTTAAAAGTTCAATTTGTCATATATTATTATATTTCTAACTTCCATAACTGTGCAATAAGCCTCTTAAGGCATTAGACTCTACTTAGTTCATCTTTGTACTTCCCTCAGCATCTAGTAAATTACTGGTCCCTGCTTAGTATTTAATAAAAGTTAAATGGGGGCAGTGTGACGATGGCTCAGAGGCAGAATTCTCACCTGCCATGCTGGAGACCCAGGTTTGATTCCCAGTGCCTGTTCATGTGAAAAAAAAAAAAAAACGGATTTCATAAATGAAGAAAGGGAGGCAATGATAAGCAATATGACATCTTTATATTGAATTTGGTCATTGGTGAAAGATATGAAACTGAAATGTAGATTTTACTCTCATGAGTTTAGTACTTTTTCCAATAACTAATGTTTTTCAAAACCACACACCCTTTCGTGGTCAATTCTGGTTACCACCTACGAAAGTAAGACTCTTAATGGTGCCAGTGATAGTGATGTCATTCATTTTTGAGGTGGTAGAAATAAGACCTCTAAACTTTTATAGCAGAATTGACATGCTAGAAAATTGTTCACCTCAAATCATTTCATTATTACAATGGCAACAGAGGATACTAAGCAGAGAGTGATGCAGGATAGGTAGTAATCCAATCAAGAAGAAATAAGAGCAGAATCAGAAAAGACAAGAGGAAATAATTGGCAGAGCTTCCAGTCACTCAACATACATTTATTGAGAATTAACTACATACCAGTCAATGTGATAGGCAAGTACAAAATAACAATACAGACCTTTCTCTCTTAAGATATCCAGTGGGGAAAACAGAAATTCATAAATAAATGTATTAGAATATTTAAACTAATCAGAATAACAAGGAGTTTTAAAAAGCTTTAATAATGGGGGGAGGGGGCATGGGCAAGGCCAGGCACAGTTTATCAGTGCTAAAGCTTAATTTAGCACAGCACCCAACATCTGTGGACACTTAATAACTACCAGTTGGCAAATGGAAAGTGCCAGTGGTTGAGGGTTAGAGATGAGTGTGTTATCTCCCCAATAGCCTTGCAAGTTGGTAGGAATGGTGGGGCCTCCTTAACTATGATGGCTACACAGTGACTCCCAGTGGTCACAAGTTGAACCCCATCTTTGTTCATAGTATAATAATTAAAATTTAGGTATTGAGCCATCATTGCTTTAGTGAATGCTGGTGTTCATCCTGCTGAAAGGCAAAAAGTATTTCTGCAAATCATGGTGATGTGTGTTAAATAAATGTCAAGTTCCTTTCCAATTCTAAAATCTGAATTCTGTGATTTTAAATGGAATTTCTAACATGGTCAGGATGATGTTAATCATAGTACAAAGCAGATCAGATACAAAAGATGTGCATTCAGAAAACTATGCATTATTGTTTGCAAAATAATGAGAACGTCTTCTTCCTCCAGAAAAGATCTAGGAATATTTCTCTGTGTTTACCTAAGAATTAGATGCCAATTGTCTTTACTCAGAGCAATCATTATCTTGAAAATAGTTCTAAATCATCCCAATTACTTATATACTACAGATATTCTCCTCCTGTCTTTAAAAGTAAAGTGGGCAATTATGTTTTTGGCCGACATTATATGAGTATTTCTGTTCATGTTTAATATTTCTCCACCAATAAAAATAACTATGTGGTAGGCCATTCCAACACATTGACATTTACTGAATTCTGTTCAGTTCAAAAACAGAATCAGTGCCAAGTACATGCCAAATATTGTGCTAAACAGTGGAGAAATAACGGTGGGAAAGAAGTAGCTCCTATTCAAGAAGAGATTTCAGTACAGTGGAGAAGAGAGACTCCAGTGCCTTCCAGGAGCCAGAGGAAACATGAAAGAAAATAATAGAAGCTGGCCATTAGAGAAGGCTTTCCTAGTTATGTCATCCTCATAAATATCTCCCAAATTTCAGTCATACTTCAAATCCAGTCCTACTATGAACAACTGTCATATTTAAACCCTTTCAAAATGGCTTTGGGTATACCCTGATCTATGATTTTGTTGTTATTGACAGCCATTCTCTTGTTCCAGCATCTTAAATTAGATGAAAGCTATGAATTGACATCAGACAGAAGAGAAACAAGGCAGCTAAGGGAAGAATTAAGCTATAGACTGAAATCCTAAGAGAAATGCCCTGTCAAGTCTGTAACTAGAAAATTCAAGCTGCAAGAAGCTGTATATTACCATATAGATGTCCAAGGAGATTCTTCTATTCCTAAATGAAGCAAAATGCATACATGAAATGAAATGAAATGATAACACTGTCCTCAAACTGGACCCCAGTGTTTATACATCTGCTCATGACGTCTGACCCCTTGTGGTGAAACTGATTGCTGCAGGCAGACGGACACTCTTAGCAAAGATGACTGCCTTTAAAAGAGAGATCACCCCTCTTCAAAGGATAGCATCATACAGCATCATATGCATGGACATCCTAAGCAAGACATATGGTCATATTGTCCTCTAAAAACTAAATAAACATAATCTGATAAGTTCACAATGAAAGAGAAATCAGTTTAACAGAGAACAGATATCAAGAGTCGATGAGACTATCTCCTTTAAATGTCTAAATATGTTATTCAATATCACCCCTGTATTGTCACCACATCTGCAAACCGATGACATAATAAGTATTCAAATATTATTGCAAATGGCATATACGACAAATTCTGTTTGGTTTTCAAAATCCATTTCAGTGAATTCTGGCATGCCAAAAATAAGCTAGCCTATAATTATAAAACATGTTCTACCACAAATAATTTGCAAGTTTCCACATAATAAAACATTAAAACATATATTATTAGCATGTTAACTAAGGAATAATTTAAAATAAAATTGAAAGGGCAAGTTAAAATTCTGAGCAACATATTTTCATATAAAATATTATGTGTTCCTTTTGACAATGAAAAATACATATCAAAATTCAATTTATGTTTAGGTTTAAGGAACAATGAGATAAGAGTAAGTAAATGGTTTTATACATGTTAAACTAGAAGTGAATGACCTTTCTTCTCTACCAATGTGAGAACGTAGATTAACTAAAATAATTCTTATTATAACTTAACAGTTTGGATCAAAAACCCCATATGGGTCAAATAAGAATTCTCATGTGTATTGTGTCCTTCTTCCAGATGTTTTCTCTCCCATTTTTCTCTTGGTTTCCCAAGGGAAAATGTAAAGAGTCCCTTTATTTTAAGCACTCTTTTCTTTTTTATTTCTCAGAGAGAAGTATCTCTATCTTTTGCTTGTCTGCCATACCCACTAGATAAATCTATGAGTTAAATATGAGGGGTCAGGAGGGGATAGTCATCCTAAGCATAAGTAATTAAAGATACCTTTTGTTGCATATTCCTGCCTTCTTTTAAAAATGGTTATTGCTGGTTATGTACTAGAAAAAATACCGTTACAGCAAATCATAATGTGTAGGCCATCTGGAATGTTCCTTTACTAGGAACACATACCACAAGTCACAGCAGTCCATGTAAATAATAAAGGAACCATAATTTCTCGACTATATAAAGTGCACACTACTAAAATAAAAAATCAAATCAAAAGAAATGAGGTAAATTCACACAAGCCACATTTACAACCTGTAGGGTTAACATGAAAAGGTTCAGTAAATTCAGGAATCCCTTGAGGTCAACTCATCAAGAAACTCATAAATGATGTGGCCTTTTCTAAGCTGTTAGTGTCTTGGTAGAGAAATGTTTCTTTTAATTATCTTCTTCCCCTCCATAACCGAAAAGCACAATAATTAAAGAAAGCTAGCAAGTGAACAGAGAGAGGAAGCTTTCCCGAAGAAAGCCAAGCCAACAAATGCTCATTCAGGGCCGACATATCTTGCCATACCACTAAAACTAAAACTAAAAACATTTTTTGAAACTCAAGCTATAAAAGTTTAGCCATTCTAAACCTTTCACTCCAATTTATTGCACAGAATTGGAGAACCAATAGTGGTAATTCTAGGAAGAGTGTGCGATGTTTGTATCAAGGTTGAAAAATGGGAACTAGTTTCAGATAAGTATATATTCCCAGAAAATACTTTATAACACACTATATTTTCCATGCCTCTTGCACTAAATAAAAGTATGCCTTCAGATATATATATTTTTTGAGGACTACTTTCTTCTTTTTTTTTTTTAAAGGAAAGACAGAGAGAAGGAAGGAAGGATAGAAGGAAGGAAGGAAGGAAGAAAGGGAAACATTGTTAAACATTTTCTTGTTTTTATTGTATTCTGTTTCTCCGTTTTTGTTACATGGGCTGGGGCCGGGAATCGAACCGAGGTCCTCCGGCATAGCAGGCAAGCACTTTGCCCGCTGAGCCACCGCGGCCCGCCCTCTTCTTAACTCATTTTCAAAAGCCATTCAAACTCTACCTTGTGGAGGGCTTCTGGGAAGATGGCTGACTAGGGCACCTTGAGATTAGCCCTGCCCCAAGGGAAAGGAGGGCACCTGAGGCAGCAATTCAGGAGTGCAGCTGACCTGGGAGAGTCTTCTGCACCACATGCAGCAGCCACGCTTGCAGAGGCCAAGGAACTGAGAGGCAGGAAGCTGGAGCCTGGCATGGAGGCACAGAGTGGCAGAGCCTGCAGGAGTGCACGGATGGGTTCAGAGGACTAGGAAGTAAGCCAGGCCACATTACTTGGGTGCACTAGCCTCAGCAGCACAGTCTTCTGACCCACAACTCACCCCATACACCATACACCTGAAACCCTCACCCACTCCCATTCCCTGCACTTCAGACACCCTGACTCCACCAGCCCCAGGGTATGACATACTTGCCCCACACCACCACCCGAAGTGCACCCCAACCCACTTCTCTTACACCCCTCCCAAGCTCAATCTCCCTGTTCCCTGCAGGATGTTACCAGCACATAAAAGTTGTGGGCACTAACCACCATGCTTAGGCTACCGCCCCCCCCCCCCCCGCCCCGTAGTATCGCACAGCCTCACTCCACCCTCCCTGAGCTTGGCACATCTGTTTATGGCATTCCCAGGCCCACGCATGTGTGTGAGCCCCCAATCACATTATTCAGCTCTAAGAACTGCACATTACAGCAATCCTAGAACTGCACATTCACACAGCCCTCAGCTTCACTTCCCAGCTCTGAGAAAGTGCCGACCTGCACAGCTGCCCCCAATCCAGAAAGACATAATGCCGACCTGCTGCCACAGCTCTGTGCATGCACACAAACGGCCCTGTGCCTTAGACCAGTGCACACCAGGGTTATGCCCCCCAGACCAGTGCACCCGCACAGCTACATCCTCTCTGGTTGCAGGTGTCCACATTCACAAGCACCAGTGTAACATCCCCAACCTGCACCCAACCTGATCTGAGACAAATCACTGTACTGAGTGCTCCACCCATGCCCTGCTCCCTGCTGTAAAACCATCCTGCAAACACAAGGCCTTAGACTACTGAAAGAAATCAACTCCCAAAGTAATTCAATCAAGATATCTACATGCCACAAAGGAGGCCAAAATAACTAAGCATATCACAATGCAGACAGATATACCCTACCTAATGACCAAATTAAAATATCTGAGGAGACACAGACATTAGAACAACAATCAAAGATGTTCATACAACTCTTCTTAATAAAACAAGTGGGATAGCAAATGAAATAAAGGAGATTAAGATGACAGTAGAAGAGCACAAAGAGGAATTTGAAAGAATAAACAGAAAAATAGTGGAAATCATGGAGATTAAAGACTCCGTTGACCAAATAAAAACCATACTAGAGGCACGCAATACCAGATTTGAAGAGACAGAAGAAAGAATAAGTGATATAGAGGACAGGATAATTGACTTCGAAGACTCAAAACAGCAAATGGCAAAAAAAGGTGGAAAAAATTCAACGGGCTCTCAGGGAAATGATAGGCAAAACAAAGTGCACAAATATAAGAATCATTTGTGTCCCAGAAGGAGAAGACAGGAGTAAGGGCTAGGAAAAGTAGTTGAGGATATAATGGGAGAAAACTTCCCATCCCTCATAAAGAACATAAATATACAAGTCAAAGAAACCTAAAGAACTTCAAACAGACTGAATCCAAATAGGACTTCCCCAAGGTGCACACTAATCAGTCTGTCAAATGTTGAAGAGAAGCAGAAAGTCCTGAAAGCAGCAAGAGAAAAATAATCTACTACTTACAAGGGAAATCATATAAGACTGAGTTCAGACTACTCAACTAGCACCGTGGAGGTGAGAAGGCAGTGATATGATATATTCAAGATCCTGAAAGAGAAAGACTTCCAGCCAAGAATTCTGTACCCAGCCAAACTGTCCTTCAAAATTGAGGGAGAAATTAAAGCTTTCATAGACAAGGAGTCCTGAAAGAATTTGTCAACAAGAGACTGGCCATGCAAGAAACACTAATAGTTCTGCCAGCTGAAAACAAAAGACAGGAGAAGAAGGTTTGGAGGAGGGCACAGAATTGAAGTGTACCACTAAGGGTAATTTAAAGAATACAAAAAGAAAGAGGGAAACGAATATATAGATCTGACAAATAAAACAAAAAAGGTAAAATGGTGCAATCAAGAAATGCATTTTCAGTAATAACTTTGAATGTTAATGGACTAGACTTACCAATTAAATATACAGGTTGGCAGAATAGATTAAGAAACATAATCCAGCTATATGCCACTTGCAAGAGACTCATCTTAGACACGAGGATACAAATAGATTGATAGTGAAAGGATGGAAAAAGATTTTCTATGCAAGTTATAACCAAAAGAAAGCAGGAGTAGCTGTACTAATATAAAAAAAATAGACTTTAAATGTAAAGACATCATAAGATACAAAGAAGGACACTATATACTAATTAAAGGGTCAATTCACAAGAAAATACAGCAATCATAAATGCTTATGCTCCCAATCAAGGAGCTCCAAAGTATATGAGACAGACATTGGCAAAACTGAAGGGAGTGACAGATGTTTCAACAATAATAGTAGGAGACTTCAATATACCACTCTCCTCTATAGATAGGACAACCAGACTGAAGACCAACAAAGAAATAGAGAAGTTAAATAACTTGATAAATGAATTAGACCTAACAGACATATAAGGTCATTGCACCCCAAAGCACAAGGCTATACTTTCTTCTCTGGTGCTCATGGAACATTCTCCAGGATAGATCATATGCTGGGGCACAAAACACCTCTTTATAAATTATTCAAAGCACTTTCTCTGATCACAATGGTATGAAGCTGGATCTCAATAACTACCAAAGAATGAGAACGTTCACAATTATATGGAGATTAAATAACACATTCCTAAACAACCATGGGTCAAAGAAGAAATTGTTAGGGAAATCAGCAGCTATCTGAAGATGAATGAAAATGAGAATGCAACTTATCAGAACTTATGGGATATAGCAAAGGCTGTGCTGAGAGGGAAATTTATTGCCTTAAATATAATTTTAAATTATATTGAAAAACAAGAAAGAGGAAAAGCCAAGGGCTTAATAGCAAACCTGTAAGAACTTGAGAAAGAACAGCGAACTAACCCAAAGCAAATAAAAGAAGAGAAAAAAACAAAGATTAAATCAAAGATAAATGAACTGGAGAACAAAAAAAAAAAAAACAATAGAAAGAATCAATGAAGACAAAAGTTGCTTCTTAAGAAAATTAATAAAATTGATGGGCCACCAGCAAGACTGACAAAGAAAAAAAGAGAGAGGATGTAAATAAACAAAATCAGAAATGAGAAGGGGTGCATTACCACAGACCCTTAAGAAATAAAAGAAATTATAAGAGGATACTATGAACAACTATATGCCAACAAACTGGACAACATGGATGAAATGGACAAATTCCTGGGGACACACAAACAGCTACACTGACTCAAGAAGAAATAGAAGATCTCAACAAACCAATCACAAGTAAAGAGATTCAATCAAAAATCATCCTACAAAGAACAGCTTAGGACCTGATGGCTTCACAGGGAAATTTTATCAAATATTCCAGAGAGAACTAACACCAATCCTGCTCAAACTTTTCAAAAAAAAATAAGGAAAAAGGAACTCTACTTAACTCATTTTATGAAGCTAATATCAAAACCAGGTAAAGATGCTACAAGAAAGAAAAACTGCAGGCCAATCTCCCTAATAGCAAAGATGCAAAAATTCTCAGTAAAATATTAGCAATTAAAATCCAACAACACATTAAAAGAATTAAATTCTATGACCAAGTGGGGTTCATTCAAGGATGAATGAATTGCTTGAGGCTTGGGTGTAAAGTTTAGGAAGCTGCCTCCTATTACTAGGTTTTAAAGATGTTTCCCTACATTTTCTTCTAGAAGCTTTATGGTGCTAGTTCTTATATTTAGGTGTTCAAGGATGGTTTAACACAAGAAAATTAATTAATGTAGTACTGCACATTAAAAAATCAAAAGGGAAAAATCTCATGATCTTCTCAATTGATGCTGAAAAATCATTTGATAAAATTCAGCATCCTTTTCTGATAAAAACACTCCAAAAGATGGGGATCAGAGCTAACTGTCTCAATATGATAAAGGGAATATATGAAAAAATGATAGTCAGCATCATACTTAAGGGAGAGAGACTGAAAGCCTTCCCCCTAAGATCAGGTGCAAGACAAGGTTGCCCACTGTCACCGCTATCATTCAACATTCTGCTAGAAGTTTTAGCTAGAGCAATCAGCCAGGACACAGAAAAAGCATCCAAATTGGAAGGGAAGAAGCAAAACTCTCATTATTTGCATACTAATAAGATACTATACTTGGAAGATACTAAGAAATCTACAGCAATGTTATTTGAGCTAATAAACAAATTAAGCAAGGTGGCAGGATATAAAATTAATGTGCAAAAATCAGTAACACTTCTATACACAAGCAATGACCTAGCTAAGGAGTCAGTTAAGGAAACAATTCCATTCAAAATAGCAACTAAAAGAATCAAATACTTAGGAATGAACTTAACTAGGGACGTAAAGGATTTGTACACAGAAAACTGCATAACATTGCTAAAAGAAATCAAAGGAGATCTAAATAGGTGGAAAGACATTCCCCGCTCATGGATCGGAAGGCTAAATGTAGTTAAGATGTCAATTCTCCCCAAATTGATCTACAGATTCAACACAGTACAATCAAAATCCCAACAACCTACTTTGAAGATTTGGAAAACTTACTACCAACTTCATATGGAAGGGAAAGAGACCCCAAATAGCCAGAAGCATCCAAAAAAAAGAACAAAGTGAGAGGATTAACACTCCCTGACTTTAAAACCTATTATAAAGCTGCAGTAGTCAAAATAGCATGATATTGGCACAAAGACAGAAGCATTGACCAGTGGAATCAAATTGAGAGTGCAGAAATAGACCACTAAATCTATGGTCAACTCATTTTGACAAGACCCCCAAATCCTCTGAACTGGGACAAAATAGTCTTTTCAATAATTGGTCATGGAAAAACTGGATATCAATAACCAAGAGAATGAAAGAGGACTCCTATCATACACCCTACACAAAATTAACTCAAAGTGGATCAAACACCTAAATATAAGAACTAGCACCATAAAACTTCTAGAAGAAAATGTAGGGAAACATCTTTAAAACCTAGTAATAGAAGGCAGCTTCCTAAACTTTACACCCAAGCCTCAAGCAACAAAATAAAAAATAGACAAATGGGAACTCCTTAAAATCAAATGCTTCTGGACTTCAAAAAACTTTGTCAAAAAAGGTGAAGAGGCAGCCATCTCAATGGGAGAAAGTATTTGGATATCACATATCAGACAAAGGTTTGATTTCCTTAGACAAAGAAATCATACGATTCAACAAAAAAAGAACGAACAACCCAATTATAAAATGGGCTAAGATATGAATAGGCATCTTTCTGAAAAAAAATACAGGTGGCTCAAAAGCACATGAAGAGATACTCATTCTCATTGGCTATAAGGGAAATGCAGATCGAGACTTCAATGAGATACCACCTCACATCTATAAGAATGGCTGCTATTAAATAGAAAACTGTAGATGTTGGAGAGGATGTGGAGAAACTGGGACATTTATGCACTGCTGGTGGGAATGTATAATGGTGCAGCACTATGGAGACTGTTTGGTGATTCCCTAGGAAACAATATCGACTTGCCCTATGACCCAGCAACAGCACTATATGGTATATACCCAGAAAAGGTGAAAGCAACAACACAAACACACATTTGCACGCCAATGTTCATAGCCGCATTATTCACAATCGCCAAAAGATGGAAACAAACCAAATGCCTATCAACAGATGGGTGAATTAACAAAATGTGGTATATACAGATGTAATATTACGCAGCAGTAAGACAAAATTACATCCTGAAGCACATGACGAGATGGGTGAGCCTTGAGGACATAATGCTGAGCAAAATTAGCCAGACACAAAGGGATAGATACTGTATGACTCCACTTTTATGACCAGCATAAAGGTATAATCAGAGGCTTATAATACAGAATATTGGGGACTTAGATATACATAAAAGCTAGAGATGGGTGATCCATTAGCTAATGAGGTTGAACTCCAATGCAAGGGAATAGATAGGAGTGAAGGTGATTTTATAGTGGGTCTAGAAGTAATATTACAATATTGAACATGAACAAGATTGAAAGGGGTTATACAGACCTACATGTCACACTGACTCACACTAGAAATATGAATGAGTTATTGTAAGAATTATTTCAAAGATATAATTCTTGTATAAAGTGTTTAAGTCCAGGGTGCAGGGAGAAAACTGCTGTTGCATGCTATGGGCTATGTTCAAAAGGAAACCATCAGCACTAGCACAGCAACAGCAGAGGTAAATAATGGGGGGAGGGACAAGAGTTAAGAGGAGTTTAGATCTCCTATTTGGTGAGGGTGTGTTTATTGGTTTTCTGTCTCTTGGGAACAATGAAATTATCTAAGATTGAGAATGTTGATGGACTGTGGATTTCGGGCCCTCTACCTGATGCCTGATGAACACAGGTGGCTGAAGGATGTACTGACAGAGAAGTAGAATGGCGAATGATGGTGTATACTTATGAATGAAGTTGTGCTGCTACAAAAAGGAACAATGTCGTGACGCAGGCAAAGATATGAATGAACAAGGATGTGGGACATTTTGTGAGACAAAATAAGCCAGAAACAAAAAAACAACATGCTATGGTCACCTTTAGAAAAAGTGTATAAGAAAACAGGGCCTGGATTGTAAGCTTTTAGAGCAGACACGTTAAGTCTGGAGTGGTGATTATTATTTCTGGATTTTGAGAAGCTGTTGTATATATAATCTGATATTTATAGAGAAGAATGAAGCCAAACAGGTTGGGGTTAAAGTAATTCAGAACATAGGGGTAAGGAAGACAGTGTCTATATTTTAGAACCTCATAAACTCTTTGAGACCAATGGAAGAAAGGTGTATTCGTCTGGAACTGAAATTTTCTGTATTGCATAATCTAATTCAACCTATTTGTATAGCTCATTTGAACAGCTGAAACACAGAGAGCACAGAATGAGAAAGAGGTGGTTTAATTCTGTATAGATTATTGTAATGCCTGGAAACATCCTAGAATATATTAACTGGATAATCAAAAAGTATTGGCAAAGTCCCTTGAGGGAGAGAAGAAAAACTATGCAACTATTAAATCTTACCATCAGGGAATCCCCTGACACTGTGTCAAACTTTAGGGACACCCAAATCAATAGACCATGCCCTTGATCATGAGGCTTACTCTTGTGAAGCTTATGTAGTTAGCATAGAAGCTTAGACTACCTATAGGCATGCCTAAGAGTTACTTCTGGAGAACCTCTGTTGTTGCTCAAACGTAGTCTCAGTTTCTCTAAGCCCATCTCTGCAAGTGAAATCGTTGCCCTACCTCCTATGTGGGACTGACGTCCAGGGGTGAAAGTCTCCCTGGCAACATGGGAGAAGACTCCCAGGGATGAATACAGACCTGGCACCATGGGATCAACAATTCCATTCTGACCAAATGGGGGAAAAGAAGTATAATTAATAAAGTATCACTGGCAGAGAGAGTTCAAATATAGTCGAGTTGCCACTCTGGAGGCAAGTTTCAGGTAGACCTTGCTACCTATCATAACCTGCCAATCCCCAACCAGGACCATTCCAGCTAATCCTAAAGAACACCTAAGGCAATTTATAAGATTCTGCAAGGGTTCCAGGCACTAGAGTAACTTTCCAGAAACCTACAACCTCCAGATGGGTCCCTGGTCCAGATAAGTCCTGAAACCTAGTTGAGCCTCTCCAGGATGTCAGATTGTTCCATCTCCCTACCTCATAATAGTGATAGACTCTTCCAATATCAAAAATTTAGAATTGCCATAGCCCAGACAACCCTATTGAGAGGTATGGAAAGATCAAAGTTGATAGTGGAATTATACATAGAGGATAGGACTTAACAAATGAACATAAATGCTGAATCATTCAATTAATAACTCTTTTAGTCTCCAATATTTTAGAGCAGCTAGAAGTAAAAACCTAAAATTGTGAAACTGTAGCCCATGCCAAAGTCTAAAATATGTTCTACAACTAATTGTGGTGCTATGCTTGGAAATTTGTAGCTTTTCTGTATATATGTTATTGTTCAAAAAAAAAAAAAGAAGGGAAAAAAAAAGTATATTGTGATGATAAAAAAGTATTTAAGCCCTCTAGCCTCCTGTATTCTGGAGCAGCTAGAAGGAAAAATATGAGAGGATTATATGGTACCCATGACAAACTCTGGGATCTGTCTTGTAACCACTTTTTGAAGAGTGATCTGAAAACTATTGCTTTTTTTTAATTTCTTTGCTTTGTATATATGTTATATTATACAATTTAAAAAGTTTAAAAATAATCTATCTTGCCAAAATTCCATACATACATTTTCCAAATCCCCGAGTGTTGTCAGAAAGCCCTCTCTTGAACAATGGTAGCCAGCAACAAGGTTTGGCCCTCACCCACTAAAGCCTATTCTTTGTATTTGGAACTACTTACTAACAGTTAAGTCTGTTCATCAAGGAAATTTTTATTTTGTTTTTTTTCTCACATTTTCTTCTTTTTATTTCTTAAACCAGTATTTTGAGAATCTCTTGTCTGGTGCAGTAACTTTCAACATATACTTCTCTGCAACTGAATCTAATTCAATTGGAGCAATTACAAAGTCTAAGACCATCAATCAAAAAAGATTTGCACAAAAGCAAGCATAAATTCCCAAATCAGCACAAAAGTAAAATCGTCAAGTGCAAAAAAGAGTGAAGAGCTAGAAAGAAGAGGAATTCTTACTCCACAAAGCGAATTTCAATCCCAGGGCAATCTTTTATTTTTCTTGTTGTATTAAAAAAAAAAAAGCTTGTATTAAAGTCATGTTAATGATCTATCACAGTAAACAGATCCAGATGGAAAAACAGATAAATGTTCTCCAATTCACACTAAAAATGGACAAAAAGCTTAAGTTTAATATTCACTTACTATACAAATAAGTCTCCTAGATACTTTTGCATTGTCTAGTTTAAAAATGTTCAATTTTTTAACATGTGGAAGATTTAGCCACATTGAACTGTTATTTGTAATAGGTCTTGCCCTCCTTCTGTCCTTCAATACTCCATAGAGTTATGAGCAAAATTATTCTCCTTAACAGTTAAAGAGTTTAGAAATTAAAACTATCAGAGGTAGATAAGTAAAGTCTCACTGTATGAAAACTTTCCAGATATCTTTACATCCGCTTCTTTCCCTCAAGGCAAAGAAGAACCAATGTGAAAAACCCTAATATTTTAAATAATGATCTTGCTTTCTGGCAGTTTTTCCTGCATAAGGCGAAGTTCTGAGTCTGATGTTGCTTGTAGCTTTTCTGGTGGGCTGACATTCATAGACACATGTACCGTATAAGGATGCCAACATTTTAGTTTCTTCTAAGTTTAACAGTTACCACTGAATGTAAACTTATTTGTGCTGACATGGGAAATTGTAACAGGCAAAGAAATTTCAATTAAACAAACTATGCTCCTTTCCAAACAGTAAATGTCCCTAAGGCCAGATCCTTAGAGTCAGTCAAACATAAATGTCATTTCAATCATTCCAAATAGTTTGCTAATACATAAAAGAATCTGGAGTTGTCAGCTTTCTTTTTAAGCTGAATGACCTATCAATAATAATCCCTCATACGTACCTAAACCCAGTCTCCATGGGTTTTTATCTACCCTATGTCACTCAACTCAAAGTTCAGATGTAGACAAATGTAATATTCTATAGATTTCAGCAAAAGCACTTTCAAATCAAATAGCAACCAAGATGATAGAGTGAACCACCCATGAATCCAGTGCCACACAACAAAATGAGAAAGCAAATGTGATTTACTAAGTAGAAAAGAAGAGAGAACTGCAGAGAAGCTCTAGCATTCTTAGATAAATGGAGTGGGTTGACTCATACAAGACTGTCTTTAATTTCATATGGAATTTATCAGTGACTCTTAGGCACAAAACTAATAGTAAAGAATATAGATTTATTTGATTTTAAAGCAAGAGAGGATTTTGGAAGTTATGTGGCCCAATGCTTCATTTTATTAAAAAGGAAAATGTTACCCAAAAGGGTGACATGAATTGCTCCAGGTTAGATGATGAATAAAGGACAAAACTGGAACTAGAACTCACATCTGTATACTTCTGATTTTTATGTTCTTTCTGTGATTCCATGTGCCCACTCACACAGTAAGTGTATGTCTCTGAGTTCCCCTAGTTCCTCCACTATGATACCTTGAAAGAGAAAGTCAAGAATTAAATTTCAGGTATTTAGGAAAAGGAAAATAACTGTAGACATACTCTGGATTTCTAGGTATTTTAATGAATTTCAGAACAATATTTAGGGAATTTTTCTAGTAAATACTCTTTAGCGTTTGCTTATAAAATGTATTCCAAAGATAAAAAAAATAATATTCCTCCTGATTCTTATACTTACACAAAACTTATTCCACAGGTACAAAATATGTTGTTTTAAATGACTCCCATCTACAAATTAGAATCATTAGGAAAATTTACCAGATTATAATCTTATTCTTTTAACTCTTTTATGTTATCTACAAAAGTTGGGTCTTTGTCCAAAGTTTCCCCCTTCCAAACTGTAATAAGTTTCCTAAATGAATATCATATTGGAACAAACTCCTAAAACTAAAGGCTCATTTCATTCTTCAGATTTTTTACTAAAATGGCAATAAACTATCACTTATGAAAGTGATATGGATGAGTTAAAATAAGAACTGTTAGCTATAGAAACCTACAGTGGTTCTGACCAAGGGCCCTCTCTTAAAGCAGAATATCTTCTTTATTGGAGAGTAGGAAGAACTTACCACAAGTAATTGCTTATAATATTGAGACTGGGCCCAATGTTGACAAGACTTCTTCTGTAATTTCTTTCTTTAGTTAAACTTGTATTAAAAACTTTAAATGAAATATAATTTCTAACTCCAACAGGGAGTGTTTGGCTTTGCAATATATATTAGACTTACAAATCACATTCAATAGTTGAGCTTCTAGGTACATTATGTAAAATTCATTTTGCTAGAAAACTTGCAATAGTTGTTCCAGCACAATGAATCAAATGTAAATTCTCCTGGTGAGATGACATATGTGAATTTTAGAGACATTATATTTTCCCTGGGGTGCATTTATTATAGATTTTGAGGCCTAGAATTTGCAGTGCCTTCCATTATAATGGAAGATGAGACATGACTATTTTTATTTTTTACTACTGTGTGAAATAGTTTACTGAGCTCTATGAAAACACACAGTATCGTTTTGACAGCACATTTTGTTTTTACTGATAATGTATTTTGCAAACAAAACCTTTAAAGATAATAGTTTCTCCAGACTGAGAATGGAAAACAGGTTTTATGTTTGATTAGAAAGTGGCTACAATTAAACGTCAGCAAGCATCATCAATATCTGATGATTTCTCATCAGTTCCCCACAAGGTCATTTTGATCAAAAATACTTGTTTAAAGCTTACTCCATAGAAGCTAAACCCTACGGTAGGTTATTATTACTTTCTGTTTGTATGCTAAAATAAACAGATTCTAAAATAGCCCAACTGCAGAGATGCCTAGTCTTGACAGTGAAGGAAACAATCATGGTTATTAACAGAATTCCTACACAAAAATAGTGGGAGAAAATAGGCTCTTCCATTTAGGAAAAATTCTGAAAAGCAAATTTGGATGACTATCAAAATGCAGTATTATATTACACTACTTGACAAAAAAATAAAAGATTTTATTTCCAATTTTTGGTCTTACATGTTCTCCTGGACATTTTGGATCTGACATATGAAATATGAAATTACTCATGGTGACAGTAATTTTGAGAAACTGAAGGTATTAATTTATTTTTTAAATGATTTACAATGTTGTATATTTTTTAAAACAAACTCCAGTAAAATATGTTCTCTCAGCAAAAATCTTGCTATTTCAATTGGAAAAAAGATCTAATGAGCAGTTTCTCTTATATGTTCAAGAATCTTTAAAATAAGAAGGAGTTTCACAAATGGAAAGGGTAAACAAGAAGAGGGGAACAGAAGTGAAACTCAAGAGAACTCATTCATCCACCTTATGTTAAGTTTTCATAAGTGAATAATTCATGGGAACAAGGGCATGATATTTGTCAAATTTTCATTGAGTATCAGTTAATCGGATGAAATATAGTTTTAATAAAGAGCTGCTTTATTAGTATTTTGAGCATTAAGTCTTTATGTCAAATTATATTGACTGACCAAATATTCACCAAGACCCTACAATGTGCAAAAATAACTGTGGTAGATGATATAACTGGATATTCATTTATTAAGGAAATTGCCGCAAAAACAGGAATAGGTAAGTTGAACACAGAGCTCAAATTTTAACCATAATTTATCTCTTATGATTCTTACTAGGCTATTGGATAAAACCCACAATAAAAAAACTAAATATCTGTTGACTTGTAGATTCCAGTGATGAAGTGCAGAGAATATTTTGTTTTAGATCTCTTTGAGATATTACTATATTGTCCAATGATGTCACTTATTTAAAAATACAGTGATTTTTAAGATAATCGGCATTTTATGTATTAAATTTAAAAGTTTAAATTTTTACTTTAACTTAAATTAAGTTAAATTAATTTAACTTAATTAAAAAGTTAATTTAATTAAAAAAGAGAATTTTTAGAGCTACTCTGAATTCTGAGTGGCTCTAGCCTGTGAATGCCAATCCGTAGCCTGACAAACATGTGAATCTACGAAATTCTACGTACAGTGCTCTAACTTATCAAATGGGTAAAAACCTTCTAGAATTACAGAAAGTGAGAATCTTGGAGAAAATCAATAGTGTTCTCAAAAATGGTCTTCTCTAGAATCTTAATTTATGATAAATTCAGGGTTTGTGGAAGTTCCAAATAGATGGCAAATATATACTTTGAAACATTGGATATTTGTATAAAATATGTACATTGTAACAAAAATATTTTTTTGTTTCAGGGAAATTTTTTGGAATTACATTTTATCACTCTATTCTACTCTGGACCATGTTATATTGGGTAGAGTTACAATATTAGAAATAATAATTATGCCAAATCTTAGCCACAAATCAAATGAGACAGATGAGGCACAGTTTCAGTGTAGATTATCAGAGAAAAAAAGCATCTCGTCACATATTCAAATCTAGGAAAAATCTGTTGGGTGCCTATAATGTGTTAAGCTTTGGTTCATATTCTAAAGAGGATATAAAAATAAAAGTTTTGATCTGGAGAAACATCGAGTTTAGTAGGAGAGATACGCCCAACAATTAAAGGAACTATGCACTATGAAGCAGAGGCACCAACTGCCAGTATCAAAAGAGGTTGGTCTTATTGGGTAGAAGGAATACTAGTGGTCATTGAGAGGGAGGGGTAAGGGATATGGTGTGTATAAGTTTTTTCTTTTTTCTTTCTTTTTCTGGATGATGCAAATGTTCAAAAAAATGATCATGGTGATAAATACACAACCATGTAATGATATTGTGAACCATCAATTTTACACAATGTATGGAATGTTTGTGTGTTAAGGATGTTTGCATGTTTGTATGCTGTTTTATCAATAAATTTTTTTTTTAAAGGAAAGACAGAGAGAAGGAAGGAAGGATAGAAGGAAGGAAGGAAGGAAGAAAGGGAAACATTTTTAAACATTTTCTTGTTTTATTGTATTCTGTTTCTCCGTTTTTGTTACATGGGCTGGGGCCGGGAATCGAACCGAGGTCCTCCGGCATAGCAGGCAAGCACTTTGCCCGCTGAGCCACCGCGGCCCGCCCAATAAATTTTTTTTAACGAGGTTGGTCCTTGATAGGACTTTGACATATTGAGATGAGTTGTTACAGAAGTTAGTAGAAAATTAGCTTAAATGTGGGGAAAACAGGGACAAAAACTGCATCCTGAATGAGGCCAGGAACAAATACCCAGAGCACATCCTGGATGTTAAGTGAAGGCAATAATGAAACTGAAAGACAGAAACAGTGATGGTATTTATGGTGAGCCAGGTTACCCACAAAATCTGTTCAAAGATTTTACAAATAAAAGAAAGAAAAGGGTTCAGACAATTCCGGTATCCTTTACAGGAAATGTCTGCTGGAAAGGGATAGGTTATGGCCAGTCATATGAGTGTTGTACATGTTCTTTTTTCTGAAAACCTAATGCCCTGAGGGCAGAGCTGAGAATGGATAAAGATAAAAACTAGGAACAAGTTATCCCCGCTTGGAGGATGTGAGGAGGCTTCAAGAAGAATTTATTATTTTAACAAGACTCAATTTAGACAGTTTTCAGACAGGTAGTAATTTTGAAAAGGACATGTAACCATCAATAAAAATCAAGTGTTATGAAATCGTTCCTTCGCTTCCAGCAGAGAGGTGCCAGCCACGTGAACTGCAGACAAGAAAGCAGACGAGAGAAGAGGCTGAGGATGCTTCAAAGAGGCATCAGCTGAGTGCTAGGAAGCCAAGCATGTGGAGTGAATTGGGGGTCCACAGAAGTGACAGGTGGCAAGACAACCAGTGTGGTTGGGAGATTGCTTATTATAAACAAATGAGGAAATTAAATGAACAGATAAATGTGAGCGTGTGTTTGTGTGTGTGTGTGTGTACTGAAGATAAAGGAAACAGATTTTTCACTGCCAGAGAGGATACTCACAAATTTAGAGAGAAGGTCAGAAAGTATCTTCAGGTAGCAGATTGAAATAACAGATATCAGAATGAGCTCTTTAGTGTATATATAGAGAGAAATAAACACAGATGTGTTTATGCAAGTTGACAAATATGTGTACATGTATTCCACCTGGCTCTGTTTGCTGAGATTTTCCTCAACAATGATGAATACACAGAATACCTACATCTCAGTTTCTGCATATTGTCATGCATGAAAAAGGAACCTAAATTCTTAGGAAAATGGCTGATTCCAGGCTGGGAAAAAAAAAAAAAAAAAAGATTTGCCTGGGACATTTTACTGTGCCAGACAGTAAGAAAATCCTTAAAGAGTGATGGAGATGTTTCGAAAGGATACAGGATAACTTCTTGAAGGGGATGACACTAGCCAATTCTAGGACTCTTTACATCTAAATATACAATAAGAGTAATGGATTGCCATTCCATTGAACAAAATAAGAATCCATGAATCTATACTAATATAAATAAATGAATAAATAAAATAAATTGTAAGCTTTCCCTTACAATACAATGACAACTAATAAATGAGGACAGAATTTTTTTTTTAAATCAACCATTTGGCTACCATTATAGACTGGTGACTGATGCAATAGAAGTTATCAATGGATGCTAAAGAAGGCTGGAGATTAGACAGGTAACTGAACAGTAGTGTAATGTCAGAATTTCTCCCCATAGAAAACTAATTAACTATAACAGGGTACTGGAGATGAATGGTACACTCCAACTTAACCAGGTCATCAAAGTTAACATGATCACTGGTAGGATGACTCAACATTATGTGCTTCCAATGTGCAGAACTGAGAAGAGTACAGCATCATTTCTGTTGCATTTCTTCCAAGAATGCACAGCCTGAAAATGATTAAGATAAAACACCATTTAGACACAAGTAGAGTGCAAAACATTCAGACTCTTTAAGATTATCAAAGTTATGAGAGACAGAGAAAGACTGAGGAACTGTTAAAGATTGAACAAAACTGAAGAGACATGACAACTCAATGCAACATGGGTTTCAGGATAGAATCCTGGAGTACAAAGGAAAAGCCACATTGTTGGGACAATTGGTGAAATTTAAGTGGTGTCTGTTGATTGAGTGGTGATATTTTATCATTGTTAATATCTGGATTTTGAGGGTATGGAGATAATATAAGTGAATGACTTATTTGGGAGGGACAAACACCAGAATATTTGGGGGCGATGGGGCTGCACAGCTGCAGGTTGCTCTCATATGGCTTAGAAAAAGATTGATGACAGTAGGTAAATGCATATAGAGAAGAAGGCTGATAGAACATGTAGGAAGGGATAACTACATACTATTCTTGCAACTTTTCTATTGGGCTTGAAATAATTTCAGATAAAGTTTTAAAAATAAATATGACTTTTTATTACTATCACTCAATTTGATTTTTATGTTGAGCCAAGTTTCACTGAGAAGGCAGAAAATTAATCACCATGAAATCTAGGTTGTCCCTTTCCTAGGGACATGGCTAAGAAGTAACAGCAGACCAGAAAGCTACCAGGATACCACCGAATGTGGGGGTGGGGAAGGGTTAGCCTTCTTAGTCCTTGAGTCGTCTCACCAAGATTATACTGACTGAGTAGTGCATTCCCCCCTCCTGGCTCTCTCTTCTGCTTCCACACTTACTGCTTCTGTGAGCACCCTCCTTCCCGTTTGCACAGGCTGCTTAGCTCCTGTGGTGATTTTTCCCCACTTCAGTAGACTCAGCGGATAAATAATCTCTTTTCCACTTTCAAGCTATGACAGAGGAACTACGTGAGTTAGAGCATAGTTCAGCCCTTTTCTCTCCAGGTTCTGGTCCAGTTCAACCTGGACTCTTTCCATAAATGTTAGGTTCACCTTAGAGGTAGCTGGAGCAAACTCTTGAATGGTTTCAGACATTTGAAGAGACATTTTCTCTTCTATTTTCAGACCTGAAATAATTCCTCCCCCAAGATAATGAACATAAAGCCAAATATCAGCTTGCACAAGGCAGGAATGTACAAAATACGTGTGGAGAAAGTCAGGATTGTTTAACATATTTGCGTTAGAGTTTGCTAGGTGATGCTGATTCTGAGACCAAGCTTTGAGAACCATTGGTCTAACCTAACATCTTCCCCGAAATCAATTTCTTGCCTTTATTGTTAAATTACAGAATATTCTTGGATTATGGAGACTGATAGATCTAGACTCAAATCCTGGCACAGGTTCTTACCAGTTGTGTCAACCTAGGCAAGTTGAATTTTAATAATCTTTTGCTTTTGCTAGGTTGAATAACATCTAATTCTGTGATATATATACTACTATTTTCCTAAGAAATTGAATATAAATGCCTCACTGAGTAAATGAGCTAAAATGTGATCTATTATTTCTCATAGTTCTATTATAACGACATAACTTTCTTACCTCATGATATTCCAAGATTAGAAATGCAATAAAAGAAATCACCTTACTAACACACAGATCAAAGTAATCAATGAAACATGTATTAGGCAGAAAGTCCATAATTTCATTAAGCAACAAACTTTGTGAAGTCTGTGCTGAGCAAGGTTGTTGTCTGTTCAAACATCTAACCGCAGCAGTTCACAAAGAATCACCTTCACTATTAGAAGTGGGTGTGCTGAGGTCCCTTTTTTTTTTAATGGAAAGTTTATTTGCTCAGTACACCAAATAGGATGCAAGCACTGTCATGACAAATATACAGAAATATGCAGATCAACTTAAAACAGTAATTTAGTTTAAATGAAGGGAAATCTCCTTAAATGTTATGGCGACATATTCCCAAGAAGAATCTTGTCTTTAGTTAATTATACATTTCAATAAAATAAAGGTGATGATGGAGTAGGTAGAAGTTAGCTTGTATGAATTTTCCTTAAAAATAAAATTCTAACTCTATTAATCCATGCCAGTTAAACACTAGAACTAAAATTTTCACATAAGTGCAAAAGAAGAGAAAGGAGTTACTCTTTTTGTTTGAATAGTCCAGAAAAAAATGGCTACTACAAACAGAGCAGACAAACTGTTAAGACTGACTGATCTAGAACATAGTGTAGTACTGAATTTCAGTCTCCAATTGTGCTAAATGCTCATCATTAGTATGGCACATTTTGGTCCATGATGTCATTTAATGCCAAGCTAGATCCCAATTTGTTACAGAAACACATAGATTACTGTTGCTTTTTAATTTGTTTTTAAATATATATTTTAAAAAGCCAGGTATACTTCCACATACAAAGGCAGGTTTTCTTTTTTTTTTTTCACATAGACATTTATTTTTAATCCTTCTTCAATTTCTTGGGAAACCTGTGCTAGCTATACCTTTTCTGTTACCTGCATGTACAGGACTGGGCAATCATATCCTCATACTCCTTGTACAAGATACGCCCATTTGCCTCAATCAGAAGAATACTAATGGGAACATACTTATAAGGGACACAGGAGGGCTGAGGGACACTCTGGTCCACCAACTCATTGACAAGGTTCTGGATGATAGCATGATTGGCGGAACTGAGACCATAGTGGAATACCTGGGGGCAGGCTCCCTTACAGTAGTTTGGGGTGTAGAGATGTAAACAATTTGACAGGGCTGCAGGCTCTGGACACTCATCACAGCAGACACCAGATTGCTTGGCAGCTTCCTGTAAAGGAATGTTTCGAAGAAGTAATAAAGGCTTTTGTGAATTACAAGTTTACAGCCAGATCTCCCTTCTTAAAATAAAAAAAGCAAGAGACACTGGAAATAATCGATCTAATAAATAATCAATCAAAACTAAACTAAAAATTATGATGCATGCCTCAGTGTTTTCTAAAAAATTTAAGAATTCCCAGCAAATAATCTCTAACACAGGGCATGAAAATATGAAGATGGCTTTTTGGAAAGCTAATCTAAATAGTTGCACTTCAAAGATACACAAACATACATACGTGCAAGACTCAAAAATTTTAAGAGGAATTTATCATTCATTGAAAGAATCTGTTAACATACACACACACATATATATCCATTAATAAATGACTGGAGTTTAACTACCCTAAGCCTAAATTCAACCATAGAAGAAGGCTGAGAAGAATTAAATTAAAAAAAAAAAAAAGTGAGAAAGAAGGAGAGAAGGTTGACAAAATGGATGGCAAGAAAGGGTGAAAAGAGAAAGTGAAGATAATAAACAGTGTTTGCGAAAGGAGAGAATTTAAATCTATACAAAGAATGACTCCAGCCGAATCTGGAAAAAAATTGAGCCAGAATAGCATAGCTAATTAGAATTAATTTTACATAAGGCATTGTGGACAATTAGGGTTTGTCCACAGTCACACATTTTAAAAAGAAATACCAACTTTACAAGTAATAGAAATAGACGTAACATACTCCTAAAACATTATATATCTTTAAACAGGAGCTGACATAATATATAAGATGTAACATATAACATATAAATCCAGAGAACTTTCCAAAATGGGCACAGTTATATTATTTGTACTGAAAGAGCAAACACAAGTCTCTTCACCGTGCAAACCTGTCTCTCCTGCCCCAGCCTTAGTTCTTCCTCTAATCCTGTTTATCATCTCCATAAATGGTGTTCACTTTAAAGTTAATGAGGCTGGAAAGAAATCATGCAGCTAGCTTTGAGAGTAAAAAGGTAGGAGGGTTCAGATTAATTCATCATGAAGATCAGCAGCATTCTGCCCTAGCTTTTTTGCACCATTCATTCTTGTATATAGAAAAATATCTTTAGTATATTTTCCACAATTTAATTGAGTTGGCTCACTCCCAGCACAGCACTTGTTCCTCTAAGTACATTAAAAATACTTGAAATCATATGCTTTTATAGAGTAATTTAAACATTTTACTTGTGGAAGTGGCTTCTCTACTGAGCTCATATAATTACATTTTACTAGCAAAAATGCAAAATGATAATAATAATAATAGTATTGTACATTAAGGTCACCCTTGAGGATTTAACTTTAAAAGAGTCTTTATAAATTAGCAATTATTCAAAGAAAAGTTGTAAATGGAGGAGAAAAAGAAGATATGGTGCATGAAGTTGCAGCATAGCTGAAACCCCGTGTGGTTGATCTACTGCTCTAGTTGTTATACAATTGGGTGCATACTTGATTCAATGCAGCAGAGTATAAAATAGTGTATGTATAACTGCTTAACAGTGGTTCTTATGACTTTGGTAGGTTTTAAATAATTAAGATAATATCAAATAATTGCATAGCCCAAAATTATCCATTCTCTCATTTACATCACCTCAGTTAACTCAACCCAGTAAAATAGGCTAGACAGAGAGGTAGTTTTATTCCAGTTTTATAAGCAGGGAGACCAAGATTTAGTGTAGTTAAGTACCTCAACACAGGAGCCTGGCAGGTGTAAGAAGTGAGGCTATGTCTCCCAATTTTGATTCCAGAATGTTATGCTTTGCACAACTTAAGGTGCCTTATGTTTTATTTATTTTTAGCTAACGTTTATAAAGGGTTTAAATGTGCCTGGTGCTCTAAATTTATTAACTCATGTAATGTTCTGTTTTGATAATAACATAGAGTACAAAGAAATCAATAAAAATAGAAGTGGTTGGTTAGGGCCTGATTTGGAGCATCCATAAATAACATACTGGGCACGTTACACATTTTTCATGGCAGGAGAACCACTGGGAATTTTATGCATATGAAAACAACAATATCATATCAGTACTTTGGAGACATCTGCTTCTGGCCATGCGGAGGTAAGAAGATTTAGAATTACTGTTTGTGGGGGTTTGAAGCTGTATATACTTATATTTAGTACATTCCTGTAGGTGAGAGTCCACTGTAAATACAACCTTTTGATGGAGTTACTTCAGTTAAGGTATGTATGGCACACCCCAATCAGGATGGGTCCTTATCTTATTACTGGAGTCCTTCATAAATGGAATGAATTCAGACATGAGAGAGAGAAACCATAGGAAGCAAGAGGCTTGATGTTAGCAGTACCTGGAAGAGAAGACAGAGTCCAGGAGATGCTGCCATGGGCCTTTCCATATGACATAGGAGCCAAGGATCTCTGTCAGCCAGCTCCAGAATGCTACCATCTTCAGGGAGAAGTATCTCTTTGATGATGCCCTAATTTAGACTTTTTCCCAGCCTCAAACTATAAACAAATGAATTCCCATTGTTCAAGTCAACCCATTTCATAGTATTTGCTTAAGTGGCCCAGGAATCCAGTACTCCCTCCCATAATAAATAATTAGAACACTAGAAAAAATAGGGAAAACTATTGCTACACATTGGACAACGATAGCACCAGGCTATGGACATAAGGAAGGGGAAATAAGGCAAGCCCTACTATCACTTAGGTTTTCTGCTTCATGGTTCTGGAGTATAGACCAGGAATGTGGAAATGAAATAGAGCTCAGCATTTTCACTAAGTTGAGAAGAAAAAGATCCGAATTTAAAGAGACCAAGTTGGCTAAAATTTGTAGTATGGTGTCCTGGTCAGGTTCATGTGTCAACTTGGCCAATTGGTGGCACACGTTTGTCTGATTGGCAAGTGCTGGCCTATATATTGCTGTGAGGACATTTTATAAAATTAAATCAGGATCATGTCAGCTACATCCACAGATGATTCCATTTGTAATTAGTCAAGGGGAGTGTCTTCTTTAATGAGTGATGCTTAATCTAATCACTGGAAGCCCTTTAAGGAAGATTCAGAAGAGACAGGTTCTCTTCCTGCTTTGGCCAGCGAGCCTCTCCTGTGGAGTTCATCCAGACCCTCCATCAGAATCATCACCTTCACAGCCTGCCCTACGGATTTGGGACACTATGTTCCCACAGTTACATGAGACACTTTTATAAATTTTATATTTACGAATATTTCCAGTTGATTCTGTTTCTCTAGAGAACCCTCACTAATACATATGGTATTCTTGAGAGGCAGGATTTATACAGAGGAATAATTTCAAAGATCTGTATACAAATTCCCTTGAATTTTTGTTTGAATACCAATCATGCATATGGTTAAAAAAAGGAAAAAAGCCCAGAAGCCCTGGCAAGAACAACTTCCAGGGAAAAAGTAACAACCAGGAAGCTGTATGACAAACAAGTCCTCGAGCTTATATAGGACTTGGACTCATTAGAGTTCACACAAGACAAGGTGGTAAGAACTCAGTGATTACTTGGGGCATTCAATAGAGTCCTTAGAAATTAGAAAAATATAGCCCTAGAATAAAGGCTACTCTAGGTCATGCTTATAATAGCTTTAAAAACTAACTTTAAAAATACCAATAGCAAATCCCTGCCAACAATGTCTAACACTTTTAAAAGAATACAACAAAACATGAGACTTAAAATAAAATCCATTATGACTAGAGTTCAAAAAAAATCCCTAGACATACAGAGAAGCAGGAAAATGTGACCGTACTTTAAAGAAAAAAAGTCAGTCAACAGAACCAGACCCAAAAATAACACAGATGATAGAATAGGCAAAGTCATGAAAGCAACAATTAGACATATGCCTTGTCTGATCAAAAACATAAAGGACAGCCTGGCCAAAATGAGAACAGAAATGAAAGATGTAACAAACAAGAAACAAGTGCAACTTCTAGACATTAAAAAAAAAAAAACCACAATATATGAATTGAAAATTTACCAAATGGTATTAGCAGCAAATTACATATCACACACGCAAAAAAAAAAAAAGATTAGTGAACTTGAAGTCAAAACAATAGAAACTATCTAAAATAAAGCACAGAGCAAAAAGTAATTGAAAATAAATATGAATAGAGCTTTAGTGAACTGTGGGATGATACCACACTGTCTAACAAAAAAAGAAGACAGAAGGAAGGGTCAGAAAAAAATTTTTTTAATATAATGGCTAAACTTTTTCCAAATTCAATTAAAAAAATATGAGGCCACTGACACAAAGAATTCAACAAACTACAAAAGAATATACAGAAAGAAAACCACAACAAAGCATACCATAATCAAATTTCTGAAAACAATACAAAGAGAACGTCAAAACAGCCAGTGAAAGATCGCATGTTACCTGCAGGGGAGCAAACACAACAATGGACACAGGCTTCTTGTCAGAAGCATTGTGAGCCAAATGACAATGGAATGGTATGTTAAAATGCTAAAAGGAAAATGATGTCAACCTAGAATTCCAAGTCCTGAAAAAAATATGTTCCAAAACTGAAAAGAGATTTTTAAGACAAATAAAAGATGAGAGGCTTTTTGCTAGCACACCCACGTTACAAGAAATATTAAAGGAAATTCAACAGGCAGAAGGAAAATGACAGACAGAAACCTGGATCTCCACAAAGGAATTAAAAGTGCTGGTAATTATTAATATGTAGGTAAATATAAAAGACATTTTCTCTCTCATCTTTTAATTTCTTTAAAATTGAATATTTAAAACACAAATGAAAATAATGTGTTGCAGACTTAGAACATATATGGAAGCAAAATTTATGTCAGCAATAGCACAAAAAACTGAAGGGGGCAGATGAAAGTATAGAGTTACAAGTTTTATACTTTATATGTGAATTGGTATCATATTATTTGAAAGTGAACTGTGATAACTTAGAAGACATGAACTGCATACCCTAGAATAACCACTAAGAAAAAGCTGCAACTCATAAGCCAGTACTTAGTGAAAATAAAATAAAATACTAAAATTGCTAAATTAATCAATATGGAACTAATTCTAACCTATGATATTGATTTCAACATCCAAATTATTTTGTTATTGTTGTTTCCAGGGTTGACTTTTACCTTTACATGGTCAATTTTCATTTAAAATCTTCTTTTACATTCTTTTATACTAGAAATATAGCATAAAAATATACTATATAGTATATAAATACTACGTATTTATTCATGCTATTATTTGCTTAAAATATATTCCCTCATGAATATATTTTATGATGGCAAGGACTATACCATTTTCCTTAAACACTGTATTACCAGTACCTAGGAGAATACAGGAATTACACAGGTTCTTATGAAATATATGTGATTCTGTTATATAAATGTTAATATCTATTAATCATTTTAAATAGAGACAATCATAACTTTTTAATAATTTGACTGTGATCTCAGTAAAATACTGCATTGAAATAATAAAAAGCTTGAAAGAGAAGAAGAAACTGTTTCAAAGTTGAAATACTAGCAATATCTAATAATTACATTAATGTCTTGTAAAAGTGTTAAAATACAGGAAAAATTTACAGAAGGACTTAAAATTTTCTGTAGTACAATATTAAAGTTATACATTTACCTTAATTGCATAATTAACAATTAATGACATGATAAAAAACATGTAGCAACCAGTAGTGCTTGAGCCATGTTTGCCATTTAATTAAGGATTATTCAATTGTGCTGTAGCAGTGTGCTTGTGGTAATATTATGCATGAGGGCACATGCTCTGGCATGAAAATAGAATGTCAATGCATATCTGCTATTTTTTAAATCTGATACTTATCTTAAAAGGTACAAAAAGTATGCAAAGGTGGTAAAAGAATCTGTATTTCAGGTCCACAAAAGATGTCTTCAAAGGTAAAAATTTGTTATGCAATACATTTGAATATGTGCTTTCTGCATTACCCTTTAAAATGTTAAAATGTGTTATATAAAACAGAACATTGAGTTAAATATTTTCAGAACCCTTGAAGCACTGGCACCTTGGTTTTCAAAAGAACAGTTTGGAAACCACTGATCTATTCCCATTCTTCATAGATAAGAATGTTAAACAATTATGTAAAATAATTCTCCAAGTCCAAAGCAGAGTTAGCACTGATATAGGTTTCCTGATCTCCATTTTTCCCTACTGTATCATAATTCTTCATGGAACAGATTTCCTAATGTGTTTCAACAATTAAATGAATTATTGTGAACCTAGGTATTTCAGTTTTCTGTTGGTGAATAACTTCTAAATCTTAGTGTATTTTGTTAGCCATTGCATTGCACTAAGCATCAACAAAGGAAACAGTTAATAGACAAAAAAATGAACAATAGGTCTCTTTGGGCAATGCTAATTAACTGGAGATAGAATTCTTTACTTAAAAATTGACTGTAAGCTTGTAGAGTTAACTTCAGAAGAGTAATGAATGCAAGTTGTTGCCCTGCCTGAAAGTTCTCTTTGGAGCAAAATGTTCTCACAATCTTTTTACAATATATGTATCACATAAATCCAGCACCTCAGAGATGGGGCCTTTTCTGCATCAAATGTGTTATAACTAAGTTTTTACTGATAAGGTGGTATTTGAACTGAGTCTTAATGGGTGAATAGCATTTGTTGGGCACAAAAAGGTAATGAAAAGAGAAAATATTCTCTGGAAAAGAAATAACCCAGGAAAGTTCCAAGTTATGGAACTGGTGGGTTAGAGTGAGAAGGACTCATGAAAGAGTCTCTGAAGACTCATGCAATGGGTCCAAATGAAAGGTGATCAGTGGTGAACAGCAAGAGCACAAGAGGAGAAGCAGATTTAGACATGTTTGGTCTGAGGTTCTTGTACACATCCATACATGTGTTCTCGGCTAAACTGAAGATTTTGATTTGGGAGTTCTTAACAAATTGATGGCTGTGGTGAGTAGACCCCTAAGATAACTCCCAATGATCCCCAACTTCTACAATTCACATCCTTATGCAATCCTCTCCCCTTGAGTGTGAGCTGAACCTAGCGACTTACTCGTAATAAAATATGACAAAGACAATGGTCTGGTACTTCCATGGTTAGTTTTTAAAATTATAGCTGACATTTTGTCAGCAGATTTCCTCTCATCTTGGCCTTGATGAAGCAAGTTGTAATGTTGGAGTGTCCCACACTGCATGAACTGAGAGCATTTTCCAGCCAATGGCCCATGAGAAAATAAGATCTTCCATCCAACAACCCTTGAAGAACTGAATCCTGCCAGCTACCATGTCTATGAGCTTGGAAACAGATCCTTCCCAGCCAAGTCATCAGGTAAGACCCCAGCCCAAGAGATTGGGAAGCAGAGGATCCAGCTAAACTATGTCCATCTTTCTGACCCACAAAATAGCTAAACTGTGTCCATCCTTCTGACCCACAAAATCTGTAGGATGATAAACATGTGTCATTTTAAGCTACTAATTTATTGCACAGCAATAAATAACCAATATAATGACACTAAAAATTATGGGAACAAATGATATTTATAAATGAAAAAGAAAGAAAAATTAGCTATCCCTGGACAAAACTCTGAAGGGGATCAAGTATATCTTTGGGGCCCTGCCCTCTCTTATACTGCCATTTGTGGATTCTCAGGTTCTCAGTTCTTTTACGTGTCAGCTGTCTTCCTGTAAAGAAGATGTGGGAAATTTATTTTTATTAAAGTGTTACTTGGTCATTAGGTGCTAATCTGGAAGGAAGGAGTATTGATATTTGAAGAGAGAAAGCAAGGAGAAATTCTCTAGTGCTTATACATCAGGCAAAGATATTTATGGGCAGGAAATTTGCTCCTGCCCACAAAGCCCCTTAAATCACCCCCTATGGGTGACTGCCTATTATTCCTGATTTTAAAGATGAATTTTATTTGCCCATGGAAATAAGTAAATATAATTTTTGTTTCAATCCGGATTTAAGATTGCTATTTAAAACTATCTTGGGTGAGTAACTTTAAATTTCATATCAAAATAAGACCATGATTAAAATATCTGTGTGAAGTATCTTTTATCTTCCAGATTGATTTGGAAGCTCAATGCCAACATTGCCCAAATCTTCATAGTAATATCGGTAGCCTTTTGTATACTATCCCCAGATACAATGACATAAATAAATCTGCAGAGAAAATGCTTTTTTTTTTTCTGATCAATTTCATTTGGCTGCCTGAAGTAGTTAAAATATTACATGAATATATATATTTTTTAATTATACATTTGGGGTCAGATCCTCCTGGAAATTTTAATTTCTCCAGAAACAAAACAAAACATATTTCAATATTACTAGTTGTTTTTTTTTATGGGATATAAACCCTGAGAAAAATCTCTGGATTGAACACTTGAGTGAAATCAGGATTTCCCCAGTAATGCTAGCAGCTTAAATAATGACACAAATCAAGAAATTATAGATGTGTGTGATACATATTTGAGTATCTGCTAAATGGTTCTGTAGTTAAAGGAAACTAAAATGAGAATCCAAATCGTCTAAAGATATAAGACTTCACAGATGAATAAATTCTGTACCAAGATTGGGTTATTGTTAAGAATTTGCCACATTTTTATAAGTAGCAAAATAAATTCAGGGCACAAACTTTTTAGAATAGTGTATAAAAGCATGATTCACAACCCCTGAGGCGAGGCCCAAACTCCCTTGAGCATCATATCATTTACATCTCTTTGAATAGACCTAGCCATAAAGCATAACCTCACCAGCTTTGCAGAAATGCCTTTTGAGCTTTCACAAATTCAGATTCCTCATCCCTGGACCCCTGAGATTGTGATTCAGAGACTGCAAAGGGCTCTAGACATGCATGTTCTACAACACTTCTCATGCAATTCTGGGCACAGACAGTTTAAAGATCACAGATGACTATTTAGGATTTTGAATGCAACTCTTTCTGCTTCAGGAACTGAGGTGTGAGTGCTAAATGGCACAGACACCACAGGAGATGCGAGATGAATCCACATATGCAAATATTCACATAATTTCTCTTTGAGCTAATTCCATGACTCTTGAACCCTCTCAGCAAATCATGGGCATATAAAAGTTGTCAGAATGTGGTAAAGATGTCAGGAAGGAAAAACAAACATTGGATGAAACTCTTTTCATTCATTCTAATTAATGGGTGTTCATTATCTCACCTCAAACCTTTTAAGAGGGTGATGTGTTTCAAGGGACCCACTCTGAGAACTTTGAAATATGTTCCCTGAAGTTGAATGACACAGAAGACTGGTACCAAATCACCAGAGAGTAAAGTTGAGAGTGCCCTGGATGGAAAGAGAGGCTAAAGACTGTCTTCAAGGCAGAACTAGGAGATTGCTGCTCTGTGGCTGCTGGACTGGTCACTCAGAGGAGTAGTCAGGACATGAGACTCAGCCTCGGGTCACCTTGGGTGCTATTCCATGGGGCTTCTCTGGGTGCAAGAAGATGTCAGCAAAAAAAATGGCTGGATGAGTCAAGATTGTGGCCCAGAACCTCAGGAGGGAGTGGGAGTCCTCACAATACCTCCAGAAGAGAAGTTAGACATTCATCTGCTGTGTCAAAGGACCCGAAAGAGGGCACAGGTACCTCCAAGAGCCCATAAAAGGACACCATGAGGGAAAGAATCTCCTGTTAGATCCAAAAAAGCATATAGTCAACTAATCATATTACCATATAAAGTCAAAACTGCTCAAATCCCTCACTTCCCTTTTTCTCTTTTTCCACTCTTCCTCCTTGCAGGATAAGAAACAGCAGCAGCAAGTACTGGGAGCAGAGGGATGTGGTGCTTCAGGGAAGGGTGGAAGGAGGAGAAGAAACTAGACAAGGCGCATTTCCTACACTGCAAGTTTCCACGCCTGTGGCTGCTTAACCTGGGGATGGAAGAAAGATGCTGACAGTAAATCAAGTTCATAGTTTTTATTAACATAGGACCAGACATTCTATTTACCAAACTGAAACTTGTTCAAGACATAGAGTTAATGGAAGTCCCATTATGTATGAATGACAGAAAAGTCATGATGCCTGCAGCTATTTTCATCCATAAAGCAATCTCCTCACTGACTACATTTTGAACGACTAGCAGAAGACAAAAATAAAGTTGCATTTTAATTATGTCACACACCACGCTTGTTTGATAGGTTACATTCAAAAGGTGGTAATTTGATTGAACAGGAGTCAGAGGATCATTAAATTTCACTTGTGATGTAGATAAGTATTCTGGATGGTTTGTTAAAAGAAGAATTTGATGCTTTGAATGAAGACAATTTAAATGGTATTTTATTTCCCAACCACTGAGTCAAAACACTTTTTAAATTTGCACCTATAAAATATATAGCTATCTTTATGCCTGTTGCTAACAAATCCCTAGTTCTTGAATGGAACTTATTTATACTGTAGTACTTATATTATTAGTTTAGTGTGTATATACTTCCTAGTTCTGGAAAGGATTTTAAAATGATTTTCATGAAAGCACATATAATAAAATGTTGAGACCAAAATAGAAATATGGAACTATGTCAGGGAAATATAAGGAGCAATTTAACCTGATTGAAAAGGAAAGCACATATATATGGTGCCCTGATGGTTGTTTAAAAGCTAAAGTTAAAATTTCACATTCAGGATCCTGGAGACCAAAGCAACCCCAAAAAAACTCAGTCACATAAGCTCTTTATCACAAAGTAAGTGATACATTATACTCTCATTCACACAAAGTTTTCCTATCACAATTTTCTAAAAAAATTCTCATAAGTATGAGATCTACAGTAAGTGATACAAAACAAGTAAAAAAATTCATGCAGCTCTGTTGTTTACCAAATTTCTAGCACCAAGATTTGCATTACTCATGCTCTTTGGTAATAAGGGTGCAAAGAATTATTGGCATACGCAGTAGTTTCCTGTGGCTGCTGTAACAAATTATCACAAACTTGTTTGCTTCAAACAAAAGAAATAGATTCGCTCACAGTTCTGGAAGCCAGCAGTTTGGAATCTGCTTTACTGGGCTGAAATCAATGTGTTGGCAGGACCACACTCTCCTGGAGGCTTTAGTTGAGAATCTGTTCCTTGTATGGTGGCCATTGGCATTCCTTGGTTGTGGACACATCATTCGAAGCTCCACCTCTGTGATCAAATTTCTTTCTCCTCTTCTGTCTCAAACTGTCCTCTGCCTCCCTCTTATAATGACCCTCATGACTATACTGAGTCTATCTGGATAACCCCGGAAAATCTTCCCATCCCAAGATCCTTAATTTAATCACTTCTGCAAAGACACCCCCCCCCTCCCCTTTTGCCATGTAAAATAACATTCACAGGTTGCGGGAATTCGGACATGGATTTTTGTGGAGTGAGTTGCTACATGGTATGTTGTGAGAACGCAGGTTCAGGGCACAATAGATATTTTCAGCAAATGACCTCTTTACTATTTGCACAGCATAAAGATTCCAGGAGAGCAAATAATCTCTTTGTCACTTACACAGAACAAAGAGTCCATAAACAACAAAGAAAGAAGTCCCATCTTGGCCAGTCTCTCAGAGTGGTACAAATTGCTCGCTTTGGGGTAGGTAGAGGCAGCTCTGCATGCTCCACTCGGCATCCTAAAAAAAAGACCAATAGATATTATTTGAGTGTGGTATTTATCCATCCTGGGAGAGGGGTCCCTGCCACTGAGAATTTCTGTTCTGCTAAGAATCTGGAGCTGCTTTGTTCCCAGTTTCTAACTCCAGCTGGGCTTTTCATTAGATTTAACATCTCCCTCAGTTGTGGAACAGTACACAATAGAAAAGGAGGTGGAGGTACATGAGGTCTGGGCACTGGCCACTTTACAGGTGTCTGTGATTTCCCCAACAGGTATGTTCTGGAGGGGTCATTTTTCATTTCAAACTAACACAGCTTAGAAATAGCAATTGATACATTATATAGTATGTAGAATAAGAATTTCATCCACCCCTTAACTGGTATTCTAAATTTTAAATCACAGTACATTTGAATAATAACTTCATTAATTAACCAATTCTCATACTGTAGCTACAAGTAGGATTTTTAGCATTCAATAATGAGAATAAAATAGATTTCTGAATCCAAAATACATTGGCAAAATGGTCTGTGTAAAGATGGGGCCAGATTATTGTAACATTCGATTGCTCATGAATACTAAAGAAAGCAAACTTATTGCCATTCCTTCAATATCTTAAAAGACTGAACTGGCTCAATTGGGGACCAATGCTTACTACACAATTTTAATGCTAGATAGGATATCAGTTCATCATTTTTATTTTGTAGATAAGAAAATTGAACCACAAAGAAGTCAAGAGTCTCCTCTTAGGTGCAACAAGAATGGGACCAAAATTAATACTTCTTCACTGCTGGTCCATGCTCTTTCCTTCAAGTTATGCAGCTGTCTTTTGATTGATCATTTATTGAAAAAATAATTAGTTTTAACCACTCTCCTCTTCAGGTGTCTTCAATTTTTAGAATTTAAACAAATTAATTAGGATTTAAATCTTCATTTCTAGTTTTAGTAAGGGTGATCAATATTTTTACTGACCCCTGACCAATGAAAGTCTGAATCATGGGAAAGGGAACTCAGGAGAATGGTACTCAATATTCAACTGCTATGAGGTTAATCCAAAAGAGTCTGTTCAGTGAGGTTTTAACACGAATGAAAAGAAACAAACCTACGAATGTACTCAGTATGGAAATATCTACCTGGACCAGTCAAGAGGTTTTAATTTCTAACAGTTGGGGTGGTTTCCAATCGCAAACTAAATGAGATGCAGAAATTTTCTCCCTCATGCCAAACAAGTTGGTTTGTGGTTTTCTAAAAACGCAATTGTTTTCTAAAAAACTTTATTATTTGCTGAGGAAGAAAGATGTGATAAAAGGGTACAGTGTCACTCTGTATGTCTTTTAAATCATTTGCTTTCAAGTCTACAAGGCAAGTTTAGAGTGAAGAGATGGTTGATTAAAACTAACCTGTCCTTGTGTCTCAAACTGATGCAAGGATGACGTTTGACAAATCCTACGTTAAATACCCGAGTGGGTCAGTTATTTTGAAATGATTTTCTTTTTACAGTTGTTCAGAACATAAAATACAGGACACTTTACAACATAGTCCAAAGTTTTTTTCTGAGTATTATATATCATGTATGGACAACTAGAACTCCCTGTTATTATTTATTCATGCCAATATAAATTATTCTCGTGAACTGAACTCAAGTCACATAAATGCTGGCTTTCCAGAACCAGAACTTGCTTTCTTTTAGAGACATGAATTTCACTTCATTCCTTGAAAATTGAAAAATCAGGTAACAAACAACACAAGAGATTGCGATCAATACCTAGCTCAGTAGCTCCTTCAGATTGTCTGACTCCAGTGTGCATTACAGTCCTGGGAGTATTAAGGGACTTGAAACCATTTTTTTTTTGCTATCAGCTCCAAAACCAAGATGAGCTACAGTAGGGAGCTGCCTTTATTACAGGGGTCTGGAGGGTTTCTCTGGTTTGTTTTATTTATTTTAAAGCCAAAAGCCAATAGAAGGATGATGAATGGTATCAGTTTATACTGCACCAAAGACTGAAATTCTTCATTTCTTCCAAGGTTTAGTAGGGCAATGACTGCAATTTCTTTTACAGTTTACCCCCATGAAATACATTAACTCTTACCTGGATAAGCTGAATCTAAGAAAGTGCTATCACTGACAATTCCTTTTCTCCTGATAGCACCAAGTATGAGGATAGATGTGAGAGTAGATTAAAAGAGATTCTTTTTACTTTTTATGAGAAAAATTTTTCCAGTTAGAGCTGAATAAAGCTTTCCGATTGAATTTATTCAGGTGAGCACACTTGTTAAAGGATTGAGCTGTTTGGACCTGGCCCCAACAATGACTTTTCTGTGGGCCCAGTCTCAGGTGTGTCAGATAAATTGACCTGAATTTTTACTTTAACAAAGATATTACCTTGCTTTTTGCTTGACACCAACATTAGTGGTGATATAAGGGAATGAGGTTTGTTTGGCATTGAGGGGAAAATGTGGAACAAGAAGAGAAAAAGCTGTGTTCAGCTACTGTAGTAGTTAGGCTCAGGGGCCAGGTGATGGTGTCCAGTTGTTCAATTGCTGTGGATTTAAATCATCAGCATATGAATTTCATTAACAGCTGATTGTATCAGTGGTTGGCTAAGGGGAGGTCCTTCCTCAATGAGTGAGGCTTAAAAGCTAGAGAAGCAAATCAGCAGAGCTCAACAGCACTCAACACCTCAGCACACCTCGCTTAGGGCTCAGAGTCAGTTCAAACCCAGACATTTGTGGAAAATGGACAGAAAGGACACGCTATGGGAAAGCACTGGAACCCCAGAGCCAGGAGAGAAGGCCAGCAGATATCATCATCATGTACCTTTCCATGTGAAAGAGAAACTCAGATGAAAGCTAGCTGCCTTTCCTCCAAGGAACTGTAAGTTAGCAAGTAAATAAATAGCCTTATTAAAAGCCAATGCATCTCTGGTGTGCATTAGCAAACTAAAACAACTAGTCTTTACCGTTGAGATAACAATGACTTTGGGTTGCTAATATGCAATGTTTTAAAATAAAAATCATTTTCTCTAAAGCAATTTATTTCTTACGTATTTCTTGCCATAAATACAGTATGACATTTAAATACTTTTTATTGAAATCACATGGAAACAATAAAGAATAAAAATCATTTTCATTATTTCTCACTTGCCTTCAACATTTTAAAATATGTTCACTTTTTAAGACAATGTTATTAGTAGAGACTGATGCTGAGTCCACATGCATAGCAATAGGAAAATTTAAAGAACCATTATAATAATGTTTATTATAATAATGAAGCTAAATTTATTTGAAGATCACAATATGATAGAAGTTGCTAAAAGCTGCTGAGATAATGATGGAAGCAAAGCTTATTCTCAAGCTATATATAATTCTGTTAGTTTCCTAGGGCTGCCATAATAAGGTACCATGAACTAATAGCTTAAAACAACAGAAAATTGACAGTTTTGGAAACTAGATGTTTGAAATCAAAGTGTTGGCAAGACCATGCTCCCTCTCAAACTTGTAGGGGAGAATCATTATTTGCCTTCTCTTGCTTCTGGTGTTTGCTAGCAATCTTTTGGTATTCCTTGATTTACAGCTGGAACATTCAATCTCTGCCATGTAATGGCCTCCCCCCCTGTTTCTGTCATTTTTGGATTAAAAGCCCACCCCACCCCAGTATGACCTCAATTGAACTTTAATTCCATTTGCAGCAACTCTACTTCCAAATAATTTCATATTCTGAGGTACTAGGGGTTTGGACTTCAACCTGTCTTTTCGGGAGACACAATTCAATCCATAATAATAATGGAATTAGAAGCACAAGAATAATACAAACAATCTCCCAACCATTTGACACACAACTTGAGTGTTACCATCAAATACTGCACTTTCGTATGGAAATTGTTCTCCTTACTTTAGAGTGACTCTCTTTTATATGTAATCGGGTGTTAAATAATGTGACATGGGCTCTAAATACTGTAAAAATTCAAATAAGGAAGAAATTAAATGAAGGCTGGAGTATTTGGATCATGAACTAGGTTTTGGGGAAAAAAGAAAGTGTATTTAAAGGAAAGTAGAATTGGAGGAAAATATTGCTTGTGAAAGAAAATAGTGTCAAACGTAAGATGTGAGCATGGATTACACTTGGAACAGTGAGGCTTTCTCATCTCTCTAGTGGAAGAAACACACTTTGAAGTAACCTTAATTAATATTGTTTTGCCTTTTTTAAAAAAGCTTTTAGGATATAAATAACTGATCATCTCAGCCCCAGTTAAAAAAAACCAAGCCACCTATAGCCAACCAAGTTAGGGGGAAGAAAATAATTCCATTTTTGTAATAAGATTTCCCACCCACAAGAATGGTAGATTTTTAAAAATCCCTTTACTAATTTAAAATAATGAAAGTTTGCCACTTATTTGAATGAAAAATTACCTTGAATTCATTACATTTATGTAGCACTTAATCATTTACAAGTTTACATACATTATTTATTTTATCCTAGATTGGAGAGAGAATAACTTAAGTGTTTTAGTTTCCTAACTGCTAAAACAAATACCACACAACGGATTGGTTTAACAACAGGAATTTACTAGTTTACCATTTACGAGGCTAGAAGGCTTGTTTCCTCTCCAGTAGGTTTTTTCTGGCTGGCCAGAAGTTTTGAGGTTCCTTGGCTTTTCTATCAAATGGCCATTCAAAGAGTGATATCTTTTCCTTTCTTCTCCAAGTTCCACTGACTTCCAAATTCTGTCTACTTCCTGCGGCTTCTCTTGCCACTTCACTTCCCCACCCTGCTTATAAAGAATTCCAGCGATCCAGATTAAAACCAAACATGATTCCTGTGGGCCACACTTTAAGTGAAGTAATATCTTGAAGAGATCTTATTTACAATGGATCCGCTCCCACCTGAATGTGGATAAAACCACAAATGTGTCTAAACTGGGGTACACAGTTGAATCTACCACAGTGTTGATTATCACTTTCTAGCTGTGTGAGTTGACCTTTACTGTTCCTATTCCTTTTGAAGTTTAGTTTTCTTTTTCAATTATATAACAATAATAACTGTCTCATGGAGTTGTAAATATTTATTAAAATATAGTTCCTGAAACAAAGTTAGAATTGAAATATTAGTTCCCTAACAGACTATGCATTACCATCATTTTATAAATCACAAAAGCCAGAAAAAAAAAAAAAAGAAAAGTCCTGTGGCTTGCAAAAGACTTCACAGATTGAAGGGGAAGACATGATAGCAAACTCCAGATCTACTGCCCAGTAACTTTTCCATTGCATTGTGTAGCTTCAGTTTGAAATAATTTCATATGATCATATTGTGATAGGCTTTAGAAATATTTTTATTTACATCCAACAAAGAAAATATCACTTATACATTTAAGTAATGTGCATACATGCTTGCTTATATATCTTTGAGGTAGGTGGCTATGTGCTATTATTATTCCAAATCATAAGTTAAACATGGAATACCTTGAAAATGAGGGGAAAAAGCATTTGTATTAAAGTAAGTAATAGTATATAATGAAACAGACCTATTTTTAACTAAAACAAAAAAAGTGCGTGAAGAAATTCATTATAAGTCAAATCTCAACCCCCAGTTTATAGGTTCACTCTTTTCTTCTATGACTGATAGTTTGAAAGGAAGTTTGGATAAGCAGTGAAATATTATGTTAATGATCATAAAAGTACCTGAGTTTATCAGAAGTCATTATTTCCCAGTTTACGTGACTGAGATGGCTTGGTCCCTAATTATCTCTTCATTCTCTTTCTCCTATTCATTGTTATATCTACACATTCCAATTTTTCCCTCTCTATTTTGAGGAAAGAGTAGTTCACAATAGCCAAAGATGACCTAAGAAAGGAAAGTAGAGGGAAACAAAGTGGACACTTTTATGACATGTATAGTGGTTTCATATTTTACAGAACATGCTCTTACTTGAGGTAAAATTAAAAGCCTTTAATTATATTAAATGTCCTGGTATCAGTGATGTGTGTTCTGGATAATAAGCTTTAAATATAATTCTCTACACTATTTTTCTGATGCTGGGGCTTCACGTCTGTAAGCCACATTTCTGCTTTGCCCAGTTGGCTCCCTATAGGATTCTTTCAATATAAAGGGACCCTGGAACTCTGGAGGAAAGAGAAAAGACCTGTGGCTTTCTGTCTATTTCATGTCTTTCCCAGTGACCCCAAAAACACACCTTCACCCCACCATTGACACTTCTTCCATTACCACTGGTAATTCCAACATGCAATTTTTCCAGCTTTCCCATAACAAGTTATATTATATTACCTAGGAGATACCAGTGTCAGCCAATTGATGCCTTTTCCTTGAAGTCTTTATTTCAGATCCATATCCCTTCATCTTTAAGGTTCTAGCTTTCAATCATTTCAACTTCTATCTTTTGTTTCCCCATCTCCAGCAGTGCTTTGTGTTGCTTGTCATTGCTATTTGTACAATACTTATGTTCCCATTTCACCTCTTTGGTTCTCCAATTATTGGTTAAAATGTGTTTTTGTTTTTGTTTTCCAATTCTATCCCTACATATAACTCCTTCCAACAGTCTTTCTTCCTTACTAGTCTTTGAATTTCTTAAGACCAGAGATTCTCCTCATCTATATCTGTAAACTTATTGCCTAAATCAATAAATTTTTATTATCTAAATGATTAAAGGTTTTTCTCGACTATACAGCATTTTCTGAATTCTAATTTAATATTAAAATGACAATTTCAAATATGGAGAATTAAATTTTAGTTTGCATTAATATTTATTATTGAATACTGTGCTTTTGTCATGAATTTTCCAAAATTAAGAAATCTGTGTGAATTGTCAATTTGAATATAGATAAATATAGCTATTTCTATATTAGTTTATATAAAACCCTTTTTAAGAGAAGCGGGACATTCTGCTATTATCAGTAGAAGACAATCTAAATGGGTTATACATTTGGCAGTCCACAGACCAAAATGTCATGAATCCTAATTTGGATTTTAATTTCAGAAACCTCATAGAATGTTAAGAATCCTGGAGTCATAATGTGAGCATTAAATTGAATTTTATCATTTAATCTCTATGTGACCTTGAGCAAATTACTTAGATTATCAGATTTAGCCTACCAATCTTTAAAATGGGGATAACATTACCTCTTCTGCCTTATGGAAGTAAAATGATATAAATATGAAAGGACATTAAATACTATGAAGTGTTATATTGTTTTTAAATACATTCAGGACAGAGATTGTGCCTATTTTGTGCAGTGGTACACTCCCATTTCCAAGCACAGTAGCTAAGTACATAGTATGTCCTCAAGAAATATTTGTACAATGTTTATCTTGTCATATCATTTGCCTTAGGGAGAAAATATATTAGTCCCTCAAGTCTCTCTTTTTCCAGGAATAACTGGATCTGCTGGCTGATAGAGCAAATAGCAACATCTCCTCCTTAGAAATCATCTAAACTGCCCTTATGTTTCAAGGTTCGTGTAGGGAATTTGAAAATAAATGGAACTTACTGCCATGGGCCTGCTCTCATATTTATCACCTATAAACTCACCTTCAAAAACACATCCCAAACCCAACTACCTCTTACAACCTCCTATTTGGTGGTTCCAAACCACCACCATCTCTTACCTAGGATTATGACAATAACGTCCCTCCTTACTGGCCTTTCTGCTTTAGATCTTGCCGTCTTAGCCTTTTCTCAACATGCATCCAATGATCTGTTAAACCCTCAGTGAGTTCTCGTTACTTCATTGCTCAAAACTTTCCAATAGCTTCACATGTCCCCTAGCAAAGAAGCTATACAGCTTATAATGCCCTAGACCTAACAAACAATCCCCACTCCCCAAGTTTGTTCTTTCTTCTAGACTTCTCCCTCAGCAACAGCCACTCTTCCCTGCTGTTCCTGTCATGACACTGACACTCCCTCGCCAGCACTGCTGCATTAACTTTCCCTTCACTACCCCAGATAACTGCTTGGCTAACTTGCTTATCTAGGAAAATTCTTTACTCAAGTGACAAAAGATGATCCCTATGTTCTGACTCTTTCTTTTTTGGAGAAGAAGTCAATGGAGTAAACTTCTCAGTACATTATTACTCAGTAAAGGTCAGAATCAGGCATGTAACCCATATTTGTTTCAAGGGTTTCTAAAAAGTGAAATAAAAATTCACTTAATTTTGGTTGACTCAGGTGAGATCTTTCTTTGAAGAGGGGTAAAAAATGTCACAGTAACTTCTGGATATGTGGATTCCATAGAAAGGGATTGCATAAGGAGTTGAAAGTGGAACTATTCAAATGCGCTCCATGCATATAGCCAAAACCCTATTTCCTCACAATATATTACCATTGCAGCCCCACTTTCTGATTACATGCAACCTGGCTGAGTTACCATTGTTTTCTTTCATTGATTGTCTACTAAGCAATTGGCTTATTTTAACTCACTGATTCAGGCTTTATTTCTTTTAAAATCATTTCCTTAGAGCCTCAGTTATTATTGTAGGTGATACTGCCAGATTTGCTTATTCCCCCTCTGTCTTGATCTCTGTCCAGAATCTCAAAAGCAAACGAACTAGCTCTTAGCTGTCCTCCCAAGAATCCTAAATAGGTTTGGGTATCTCTTTCTATGATTACTGGCAAGAGAGTGTTCAAATAATTAAAAATTTTCTCAACAATACAAGCCATGAGACCATGAGATCTTATTTCAAACCATGTTTTAATGTGTCCACATAAACATTACTAAATGAAGTAATTAATTTGGACTTGCAATTTTTAACAAGTTCTCATGAGAGCTTCTATAGGATTAGCAATTTTTTTTGTATTTCCCTCACATGAAGTATAAATAAATACATCAGAAACCTTAACCACTGTACCTCTCACATCTGTTTCTTCCTACCCCATCTTTTATATATCAAACTTTTTCATTTGATTTTATATATGTAAGATTGAAAAGAGCTTCATGTGTCATTGACTACTTAATAAAACTAATAATGACACTAATTAACTTTTTATTCTTGCAAGATCAGTGTATCAAGTCATATATCAATTAGTGAAACAAGTATTTTCAGTTTTCTACTATTCCTTAGAAAATAAATACCTATAAGATGTCTTAAAATATTTTAAAACCTTTGATTTTTAAGATTTTGAATCTTCCAGAAAACTAGAAAAATCAGTATAAGTACCCAAATACCCATCATCAATAATAATTGGAGACATAGCCACATTTACTTAAATTATTTTATATGTAATAATTTAGCATAAATACAGATGTCATGACTTTGCATCCCTAAATGGGCACTATTCACAATCTCTAAAAATAAATTTCCCTACATTAAAAATGCTTCTATCACGCTTAAAAGAAATCCTTTATTCCATCTCCTTACTCCATATTATTGACAAACCCTTCCAACATGAAAAAGTTAGAATGGCCATAGCCCAAATACCCCTAAAGAAGGGGATTGAAAGCTCAAAGGTGATGATGGAGTTATACAGAGAAGACAGGATTTATCAAATGAATGTGATTGCTGAGTCATTAAACTGATGCCTCTTTTAGTCACCAATATCTTAGAGCAGCTAGAAAATAAAAACCTAAAATTGTGGAATAGTAACCCGTGTCAAACTCTAAAATATGTTTTACAACTAGTTGTGGTGCTGTGCTTTGAAATTTATTGTTTTTTGTATATAAGTTATTTTTAGCAGAAAAGAAAAAGTCGATTGTGGTGATAAAAAAGTATGTACACCTTCTAGCCTCCTATATTCTGGAGTAGCAAGAAGGAAAGTCTGAGAGGATCATATGGTTGCCCATGACAAACTTTGGGATGTGTCCTGTACTAATTGTTGTAGAGTGCTTTGAGAACTATTGCTTTTTTCTTTCTTTGCTTTGTATATATGTTATATTATACAATAAAAAAGTTTAAAAAAATGAAACCCAATGAGAAAAGAAGAAAATGCTTTAATATTATTTAAAACTCACACCATTTTGAAATTATCCCAATAATTTAAAATTAACTTGTTCAGATTAGAAGCTGGTTAAGAACCAAGCACTGTATCGGGGTGTGATGAATCACAAACTTTGTAGGTAATGCTGTGTACCTCATACTGCATCACAATGAGAAGTGCATAATGTCTAGTTGCTACACTATAAGAAGTGATGCTAATATTGAATTCCATATTAAGTGGGTGAAAGCTTAATACATCCCTCCTTTGTAAAGTTATTTAATTTTCCCTTTGTGGCCAGAAAGTAATCTATGGAGTGATATTTTGGCACCATGTGAATATCTGTAGCAATCTTTCATCTAATGATTTCAGCATCTATTAATGATCTTTGCTTGAATCAAATATTTTATTAGAGATTGCCAAAAAAATTAGCCAAATATCCAGCAATAATTTAGTGTAGTATTACATACAGCCAGTAATCTCCTCCATCTTTTCCTAGTTTGCCTCTACTCTGAGCACAGTAGCATGGAATTTTAGATTGTCCTGCACTGCATTCACTATTATCAAGTAAAGGGAATTATTCTGGGATGGAAGAGAAACACTCCTATAAGATCTAGTATTGTGGAGGATGAAAGGAATCTGAAAATTTAGTCATAGGAATATTGACTTTCAGCCTTTGGAAGCCCCAAATCATTTTTTTAAATTACCTAGGATACACTATATAAAATTTTCTGATAGATACGGACCAGACAATGGATAAATTATGCTTGTCAGTGAACACTAAAGAGCTAATAGCTATAATTGTTTTTTATCAAGACCTAATCAAATGACATTTAGTGTATGTAACCTTCTAATTGACTACTGTTTTTATCTATTGCCACATACCTTTGTAAGATTCTGAGATCTTATTTGCTTTTCATTAATCTCTTATATTCACTTAGAATCAGAGATTTTATAAACCTGAGTTTTGCCTGTTTGTACTTTAAATTTTCCTATCACTACATATCATCTGCATATGCAAATTTAGTTTTAATTTTACTAAGTCTGGGAGGAGGGAACACCCACTGCGAATGAATGGAAAAGATATTAAACTTAAGGGAGATAGGGAATTTAGAAATTAAGATTCTGATAGAAACAAGAGGATGCAAAGGCAATACTGGACAAAAGCCAGTTTTCTCAGAGCTTTTGGTCTGCCTTAGTAGACTGTGGAGGTTTAACTAAGCTCCCACTAGACTTTTGAACTCAGAATACTTATTCAAACTCATTGTGAACCCTTTGAGGTTGATACATTGCTAATATTTTTCCATTTCAGAGTAAGATTTCCCATTGACACTAACCAACACAACCTCAATGTGGATAAGTGAAACAGGAAGTTCAAGATCACTGAACTCTTGTAAAATGACTTATTTATTGTTTTTACTTAATTCCTTAGACATGCTTTGTGGATTTGTTATTATTATTATTAGATTTTTAAGTTTTATTTTTCATCCAGTGACCCTAATCTTCATAGGAAAATACTGAACAACAGAGGCAGCTGTTAAAAGAATGAGCTCACTAATTAGTTTCACATTGGAAAAATAAATAATGTAACAAGTAACTTACCTTATTGTTTATTTGTTAAAGAACAGTGTGGAAAATGTCCACTCATAACTTAATTGCAATAAAATAAGCAGAATTCAGTTTGTGTTCTTTGGTTTGACAAATTTCTAAGAGTAGAACTGTTCCAAATTAAAATAAGAACCTGTCTTCATAAGCTTAGTTGTTAATTTTCTATCTATTTATTTATCTTTTTGGTCCAAGAACAGTGCAGTGGTGCATAGATTATTCTCTCAAATTCAAGTGGTGTGCAAATGGTCTGCTTCTTATAGAACACCAGAATTAGATCTACATGTCATTCTATCAAGGGGAGCAATGTAAAAAGTAAAGTTCACTGAGTAATGATGTGTTGGTAGAGTCTAAATAAGTATCTTTTATAATATTATCATATTGTTTGTTTCAATGATAGAACTTACTCATTTCACCTGTTCTAAAAATGACTTGAAGCTGATTTTTAAATTTATATGTTTTTTTTTTTCTTTTTATTTCCATCCTTCCTTTTCCCTTCTTTGGTCACATACTAAAATAAGCTAGTTGAAAAATAATGCTGGTCAGATTTTAATATGACATGTAAAACTTCATCACACTTCATTGTATTTTTTTCACTTTTACTCAAAAGATTCAGTATTGTATAGTTTATAAATTCATCTTCCTTTTGGACAAACTTAAAATTAAAACCCATCAGAATTATTATGTGGTTTAACACAACTTTGCTTCTCATTTTGCCTGGCACCAGTCAATGTGAAGAAACCCACAACCAGTTCCTGTGGGGGCAGAAAATGCCTATTTGTGTTTCCCTGGAACCATCATAGGCTAAATAGCATCTAACCTGAGAAATTCTCAAGAACACCCAGCCATTTAGGAATGCCTTCTTATGTTATGTCACTTCAAGCAAAGAAAACTGAGGAACAAAGCGAGATTGAGAGAAGCAGTGAGAGAAGGAACTGTTTAGGAAAGAAAGGGGGGAAAAAAAGAATAGGTAGGAAACATTTACAGTGGTTTCCTACCAACTTTGTAATGCTATCAAACAAGTTCTGGAATAAAGGGCAAGTGGCCATTGTAACATGATGTACAAGTAGTAAGCTATGCAAAATGGGGTGTTTTACTGAGACCTTAATAAAAAAAAAATTGGATGCTCAAAATCAAATTTAAAAAACCAACTTAAAATTTAGCAAACAAGTTACTAATCTCAAGCAAATAAAATGAACGCATATAATGGACGTGAAAAAAGTTGTTGCCTATTTGCCTCAACTGAGCATCCAGAACGCTTAGTTACAGACTCATTTTGACATTTTATTTACTTTCACGATTTTTCCAAAGCATAGTTTACAATTTGCTCTTTTTTCCCTTCTCATCTCATGCATTCAACCACCTTCTGGATTAAAATAAGTTTAGAAGTTGCCTTTGCTAAACCTATTGCCTTTCTTTATAAGTACATGCATTAAATTAAATATATATGGTGTCATATAAATCCACACATTGCTAAGCCATGAATCAACACTTGCACTTTGCTCTTCTCTTTTTGGTGATTCTGCAGTGAAAGAAAAATGTATATGATTGATTACTTGTGATGAGAGAGAACTGCAAGGGAAGATGAAAGTAGTGGTAAATCAAATAGAAGATACCAATTTATACTCCTCAAAGCTTGTTAACTATATATAGTGTGACAGATTGAATTTTCAAAGAATTGCCACCACAATATTTCTGGTCTCATGGCAATATTTTCAAATCCTTGTCATTCCCCCATCGAGAGGTGGAGACTATTTCCCCTCCACTGGAAACTAGGGGATCTTTGTGAATGAAATGTAGCACAAGTGATGCTCTGTGACTTTAGAGGCTCAGTCATAAGAGGAGACATGGCTTCTACCTAGTTCACTCTCTATCTCTTGAAATACTCTACTTCAGAACCTGGAAATCACAGGGAAAATCACTTTAGATGTTCAGCTGGTGGCTTCCACTAAAGAACCTAGTCAACTTGTAGCACCAGCTGTCAGACATTTGAGTAAATGGCTCCAGTCCCCAGACTTTTAGCTGCCTCTGCTGATACTGAGTGGAGCAAAAGCAAGCTGAACGAAATGAGCCTTGCCCAAATTGAGAATCTGTGAGCAAAATTAATGTTGTTTCTCATTTCAAGACACTTGTTTTGGGTATTTGTTATATAGCCACAGAAACACTAGGAAACCGTTTAAGTTCAGAACTTTCATAGGTTGAAAACATTTTAGTTTCAGGTTTTGAGAACTATATTAGATGAGAAGGCATAAAATACAACATCCAGAAAGATGTACAAAAACTATGAAAACAAGTCACAGCACATTATTTTACACTACAATAACTGAATCATTCAGTCAAAGTGAAAGTAAGTTGAATATCTCCTTTTTAAAAGTACAAGATATGCTGTAGAAATAAATGTCTTCTAAAACATATTAGAATTAAATTTCATATAAAATATTTTTATTCACAGTTGGGAAAGTTCTTAGTGAAAATTCTGCCTTCTAAAAATATCAATACATTCCTTAATAGTTCTGAATGACAGGTATTACTTCTCATTTGGACTTCTATAGCAGCTACCTATATTTTTTCCATGTCTCTAGCCTTTTGTTGCTCAAGTAAAGCTTTCATTTTGCAAATCTTATGGAGGCATCAAAGAGGTTCCCTTCTATTCCTAGTTTCTTGACAGTTGTTGCGATGAATGGTTGTTGATTTTTGTCAAACACCTTTTTCTGAATTTATGGAGTCCATATTATTTTTCTATTTTATTCTATAATTATGATGAGTCATATCTGAACATTGAGACATATATGTTACTAGTGTAAAGTCAACATTTCTTTCTCTACAAACTGTTTTTATTAGGTACATACACATTTGGAACTGCTAGGTCTTCTTGGTGAATTGACCACTTTATCATCATGCAATATCCTCCTGGTGATGTTCTTTGTACTGTAATCTCTTTTGCTGATATTATTATAATCACTGCAGCTTCTTTATGATTAGTGTTTTCATAGTATATCTTTTCCATCCTTTAACCTTTAAATTAGCTGTATCTTTATAGTTATAGTAAGTTTTGTGAAGACAATATGTAAATGGTTTTGGATTTCATCCTGATTGAAAAGCCCTGCCTTTAATATGGGTGTTTACATTATTTACACTTAATAGGGATCAATTGAGCATGGTTCTGAATTATTGATTTTACAAGTGAAGATAGCAAATGTAAGTCAATTATAAAGTAAATATATACAAATAAAATCTCACTTTTTCTACTGTATACCTTGGAAATGTGAATTTTTGAAAGCAAAACAGAATCTGCCACAAAAATTATTTTCAAGCTATAAGTTATCTTCGTTTGATCAATTAATAGCTTTTGATCAAATGAAATTATTTTGATTGATCCACACAGAGATGTTTTAGGAGATTCCCAAATGAACTCTCATTTCAGATTATAAAGACGGGCCACTGTTTGTCACACTAATGATAAATTTCAGGGACTAATTCTGCCATCATGTGGGAATTCTACCAAGATCACATCTTTCAAATTTTTGTGTTTGCTCAAAATAAAAAATAACTGGAGGCTCAGCAGGCAGAGTTCTCGCCTGCCATGCCGGAAACCTGGGTTCGCCTTCTAGTGACTGCCCATAATAAATAAATAACTGGAAAGGGAAATTCTTCTCTCATAAGCTATCTTTCCAGATAGAAATATGTATGTGCTAAGCCACCTTTTCAATCTAGGTCTCCATTCCACTATGTGAAATATGGAAATATATTATTTTCAAAGAAAAAAGATTTAAAGGGTGATTACAAAAAAAAAAAGATATTTGCTAAAGTGGTTATTAATTCTGTTTCTCTAAGGACAAATCTTATATTTATATTACCTCTCTTTCCTGAAAAATGCATCCATGTTGTATATGAGACATTTTTGTCTCTTCTCTTTCATGTCTCAATTTTAACCAAAGAAAAGCAAGTGTTATTATCCAGACATTAGCCCAATGTTCTTTTAAGGAAAGTTTCTAAGTATCAGTCGCTAGACATTAAAAGACACTTATAAAAATATAAATGACAACAAATTGATGTATTAAACACTACTAGATTTTAAGCACTTTACACATTTTTCCTGTTAAGTGTCAGTTAGAAAATAACAGAGAGGGGTTACGATAATAATGTATGAAAAATAATGAAAGTGAGCTTTCTCTTAATTGAATAAATGTGCCTCAGGTCTGACCTCTTGTGTTCACCTTTGAACTAAATATAGTTATTTGTCTGGAAAAATCAAGAACGTCAATGTAGGATTTCAGTATACAAAACGCAATGGTAAGTCTACACAGAAAATAGTAAGCAGCTATTTTTCTCAGGCTATGTAAAGGACAAAAAGAAAAAAATTGTTTTATATTTTTTCAGAGCCTGAACTCTAGTAACGTCTGTTAAATACTTTTGCATTTTACCTTGAATAGATTCTGATTAGAAGATACAGTTGAGAAGGGAAAAACCCTTTATCATTTTAGAACCTAATATCACTTGTTATAATCACTAAAATTAGATAATCTAACTCTTTAAACTGTAGATGACAAATCACTCACACGAGTCTACATTAAAATATAAAGAGTAGCATGAGTAGAGCTCTGAACCCAAATTTACAGAAATTTCAATACTGAAAAGAGCTTAATATCTTGTAGATCATTTCAAAATGGATTTGTCTAAAGTTCTTAATTTCCATAATGAATTGTATATTTTTATCACATCTAAGCTGCCACATATTCGTTTGAACTTCAATAAATACCATTTTGAAATTTAAAGAGATTTTAGTAATTACTAGTTCAATTATATTACCTCAGTTTGGAGCAGATTTAAGTGAAGAAAAGATGAAAGATGGGCCCAAGATCTTACTGCTAATAAGTGCTATAATGGGACTAGAACCCACATTTAGTGACTAAAAATAATCACAAAAATGATTTAGAATAATACATTGCATTATAATTTTAAAAAATACTTTCAAATAACATCTTTTTATCCAATACACTTTTATTACATCAAGCAATTTTTTCCCCTCAATTTATTTTCTCCTATGCATTTTAAGTAATCACGGATTAAATGTGATTAAATGTAAGAAATGACAAATTATTTCACCTTTCTTTTTATGTGGTGTCAATTACTAGAATAGAACAGTACATTTTCCTAATATGAATGACATTATTTTATCTTAAACGTGGTGACTTTGTTATATGGCAATCAGTAACGGATTTATTGATCTGAAAAATGAGAACAGTGAATTTTCAATTCATGTTTTTTTTACCATTGAAATGTTTCTTCATTAATAAATTATTTCCACTGCTCATTTAGTCTAAGCTGAAATTCAACCCCTCATTTAAATAAAACTCTTATATTTGTATAATTACTTCTTACCCTAGAGTATTTATCAGAAGGATATGATATTATCTTTGAAATGTGTTCTAATATATTACAATGGCAGAAAACATAAGTTTGAACCACTTTATTCTATATCATGGTGAATTGTTCACTCTTATGTTTTCTTCAATATTTTCTTCTAAGCCTCTATTATATAAGAAGTTGAAGGTAGTATCCTGAGAGAAAATAGACACCTTCAAATGGAGATTAAATCACAAACAGTGTCTCTGGCAGAGAACAGAGTATAAGAAAAGGAAAGGGACAGGCTGTTTTGAATAACTGATGGTATTTATTGACACTCAAACCCATCATTTTAACATTTGGTAGAACTATCAAAGACAGACAAGTGGAAAATAGAAAAAAAAAAAGAGTAAATAATTAAACAGTGCAATATTAAATTGTTCTATATAACATTCTTTTATATTAAGAAATCGCAATAAATTATATCAGGCAGTGTCCCAAAATTGGATAGAATGGCAAACATATTTGGGTTTTCCGCATGTAGAGATAAAATACAGAAATAAACAAGGCTCCCCTCTACGTGATTATAATTATCTTCATCAATATTTATTTAATTCCTGTTCATGTTAAAACTGTGATTTTTACGTTTTCTGTATTTACAGGATAAGCAGGATAATTTAATACCATATCTCAGGTGTGATTTGTTTTCCTTCCCTTACTGGGAAAATGTTCTAATTCCCATGGATTATCTAGAATTATATATGGTTTCATTATCTTTGTTTATTCAGAGAGTATTCAATTGTTACCTTGATGGTGACTGTGAGATGCACACTAATAAAAACAAAAAAAGAGTTCTTTATTTGATACCAAGAAGTCATTAGGATTAGCAAGTTAATATTTTTCAAAATCACTCTAACCACTCAAGCGTATGGTTCTGCATTAGTACAAAGGATTATCTGGTAAGCTAAATTAGTATGACAAAACAAGAATCATCTGCTTTTAGGAATTAAGTAATTATGTATAATTAATGGAAAGGAATAATAATTAGTGAATACATAGTACTTACACAATAATCAGTTAACACTTTAAAATAATTAACTTTCCTAATGACCATTTTTAACAAAATTAATGTAGTTTGCATGAGTAGTTGGTGACAAGTAAAATACTAATAGCTCCTCATTACAGCACAGCCAGAGGGGGTGGAATGAAGACAGTGAAAGCAACCTTCATGTTTTCCATTAATATACTCCTCCTCATTCCTTTGCTGAAGAATAATAATTCCTCTTCAGAAAATTAAACTCAGGTCAAATTAAATATACAAATTTAATATACTCTTTCTCTCTCTCTCTCTCTCTCTATATATATATATATATATACACACACACGCATATATCATCTGTACATATAATATAAATATATATTCATCTATTTATAATTGCTTCATGTAAATGTCATTCATTTCACAGGAGTAATTTTAAAACTATCTCAGTATCCATCTTTGATACTCTCATTCCCTTTTTATTCAGTCAGTAACAAATCTGCATATTTTTCTTCCTCCTTGACATATTTCAGTCCTTTCGTTTCCATGCTCCCATCACAATATGTCTGATCACCTCAAAGGTACCTTGCTTCAGCTTTTAAATTCTACAGTGCATCTTATCCATAGTCTTTTATACATATACATAGTCATTTTTTACATAGAGACCCAAGTCTCCCACATGGAAGGTGAGCATTCTACCACTGAACCACACATGTACCCCTTTAATATAGTCTTTTTCCCCCTAAAACATCATTTGCAACTAGGTCCTACCTCATTCAAAAATTATAATTGCCTACAAGATTAAGACCGAAGATGTCAGGCTGACATTCGATATGATCAATCCCTAATTTCCTTCTACAAACTCAATTCATTCTTCTATCCCTGCTCTTTAAATGCATTCTTTTTTTTTTTTTAATTTTTTTATTAATCAAAAAAAGGAAAAGAAATTAACACAACATTTAGAAATCATTCCATTCTACACATGCACTCAGTAATTCTTAGTATCATCACATAGATGTATGATCATCATTTCTTAGTACATTTGCATCGATTTAGGAAAAGAACTAGCAAAACAGCAGAAAAAAATATAGAATGTTAATATAGAGAAGAGAATTAAAATAATAATACTAATAATATATATATATATATATATATATATATAAAGGAAAAAGAAAAAAAACAAAAACAAAAGATACAAACACACAAACAAACAAAAAACCATATTTCCGGTGCAGCTTCATTCAGTGTTCCAACATAGTTACATTACACTTAGGTATTATTGTGCTGTCCATTTTTGAGTTTTTGTATCTAGTCCTGTTGCACAGTCTGTATCCCTTCAGCTCCAATTACCCATTATCTTACCCTGTTTCTAACTCCTGCTGGTCTCTGTTACCAATGATATATTCCAAGCTGATTCTCAAATGTCGGTTCACATCAGTGGGACCTTACAGTATTTGTCCTTTAGTTTTGGGCTAGACTCACTCAGCATAATGTTCTCTAGGTCCATCCATGTTATTACATGCTTCATAAGTTTAGTCTGTCTTAAAGCTGCATAATATTCCATCGTAGGTATACGCCACAGTTTGTTTAGCCACTCGTCTGTTGATGAACATTTTGGCTGTTTCCATCTCTTTGCAATTGTAGATAATGCTGCTATAAACACTGGTGTGCAAATGTCCGTCTGTGTCTTTGCCCTTAAGTCCCTTGAGTAGATACCTAGCAGTGGTATTGCTGGGTCGTAATCCATTCTGCCATTCTATGTCTTTTGATTGGGAAATTCAGTCCATTAACTTTTAGTATTATTACTGTTTGGATAATATTTTCCTCTACCATTTTGGCTTTTGTATTATATATATCATATCTGATTTTCCTTCTTTCTACACTTTACTCCACACCTCTCTCTTCTGTCTTTTCATATCTGACTCTAGTGCTCCCTTTAGTATTTCTTGCAGAGCTGGTCTCTTGGTCACAAATTCTCTCAGTGACTTTTTGTCTATAAATGTTTTAATTTCTCCAAAGAGAATAGACCCAAATAGGTGTTCTCCAAGACACTTACTAGTTAGAATGTCAGAGGTCAAAGAGAAAGAGAGGATCTTGAAAGCAGCAAGAAAAAAACAATCTGTCACATACAAGGGAAACCCAATAAGACTATGTGTAGATTTCTCAGCAGAAACCATGGAAGCTAGAAGACAGTGGGATGATATATTTAAATTACTAAAAGAGAAAAACTGCCAACCAAGACTCCTATATCCAGCAAAATTGTCCTTCAAAAATGAAGGAGAAATTAAATGCATTCTTGAATGAAGTCAGTTGTATTATTCTGTCACAGATAATCAATGATAATATGATCAAAATTGAAAATATTCTAAGTAGTCTGATATTACAATGATCTTCCAAACTATGGTGTATTTTCTCATTAAGATTAGCATTCAAATAAATAATTGGTTACTAGTTACGTTAGTTTGAAGCTGTTATGCAACCAGAAAAGGCCGTGTTCTTTTAATCCATTCCTGTGGGTACAGACTTACTGTAGGTAGGACCTTTTGATTAGGTTGTTTCAACTGAGATGTGACCCACCTCATTCAAGGTGGGTCTTGATCCTTATGATGAAGTCCTTTATAAGAGATAAAATTAAGAAAATAATTTTCTCATACAGAAAAGCCCCAGAGAAGTTAAGAGAGCACCCACAGAAGCTTTGAGAAGAAGCCACTGGAACCAGAAGCTGAAAGCAATGAAACACAGGAGAAAGAAACCAGCAGATGCTAGCCATGTGTCATCCCATATGACATAAGTGTCCCAGATGCCAGCAGCCTGTCATCAGAGTCCAGATAGTGCCCTGTTGATGCCTTGAGTTAGACATCTTCTTGGCCTAAGAACTGCAATTTGAAAGTTAATAAATCCCTATTGTAAAAGCCTACCCATTTCTGGTATATTGCATTACACCAGATTTAGCAAACCAGAACACTAGTTTGCACCACAAAACAAATGAGTCTTGGTTAAGGAAACAAGTTAAAACTCTCTGCTCTCACTGCACCTGCTTCTAAGTGCTCTGCAGTTACTGACAACTCTTTTTAGGACTGTGAGTATATTCTATAGAAAGTTGTCTTTATTCTTTTGACTCTTGGACTTTTGCCTGAGGATCTTACCAGTTGGATGGTACCAGGTTTGCCCATCTTAGACCCCTATGTGCTACTCTGACAGAGCCTATATTGGAAGTCTTTTGGGGATGAGACATTTTGATAGACTATATGGGGGAAAAAGATAAAGAATAGTTACTCAACCCACAATATTGTGTTAAAATTCACTAGGGGATGCAGCAGGAATAAGTGGGAAATCACATCAAAAAGAGCTGGGTTTCATGAGAAGATGAAAAGAACAGGAAGAAATAGACACATCTATGATTAATTGAATTTTGACAAGTCTACTGAACTGGGACAGAAAATTCTCAACAAATGGTGCTGGGAGAACTGGATATCCATATCCGAAAGAATGGAAGTAGACCTCTGTTCTAGTTTGCTAGCTGTCAGAATGTAATATACTATAAATGGAACAGCTTTTCAAAAGGGGAATTTACTAAATTACGAGTTAACAGTTGTCCTAATTAAAGTAAGTCTATAGTAATGTCCCAATAAAGCAAGTCTATAGTAATGTCCAATCTAAGGCATCAGGGAAAGATATCTTTGGTTGAAGAAGGATGATGAAGTTCAGGGTTTCTCTCTTGAGTGAAGAGGCACATGGTAAACACGTTCAGGGTTTCTCTCTCATCTGGAAAGGTATGTGGCAAACATGGCATCATCTGCTAGCTTTCTCTCCTGACTTCCTGTTTCATGAAGCACCCCAGGAGATGTTTTCCTTCTTCATCTCCAAGGGTCGCTGGCTGGTAGACTCTCTGCTTCTTGTGAATATGTCATTCTGCACTTTCAGAATCTCCTGCTTTCTACAAAATGTTTCCTCTTTTATAGGATTCCAGTAAAGTAATCAAGTTCCTCCTGGAATGGGTGGAGACACGTCTCTACCTAATCCAGTTTAGGAAGCAACCACTCTTGATTGAGTCACATTTCCAGGGGATAATCTAATTAAAGTTTCAAACATAGTATTGAATAGGGATTAGAAGAAATGGCTGCCTTTACAAAATGGGATTAGGATTAAAACATGGCTTTTCTAGGGGACATACATCCTTTCAAACCAGCACATTCCAACCTCTGGACCCTAAAAAAGACATGTTTTTCCCATATACAAAATATTAATTCCATCACAATATCAGAAATCCTTAAACCATTTCAGGAGCAATACAAATGAAATACAAAGTTAGAAACAGTACAAAATCCTATGAAAGTTAGTTACAGGCATGGTCTGTTCTAAGGAAAAAATTATCCTCTGGCTCTGGACCTGTAAAAATTCAAGACAAGTTATTTGCTGCCGACATGCAAAGGAGGAACAGTCATAGGATACATATACACATTTCCATAGGGAGGAAGGAACACAGGGGACACCGGACCCATACAGTTTAGAAAACCTGCAAAGCAAAGTCCATTAGATTTTAAAGCCTGAGAGTCCTTTATCTTCAGGGCTTTAGAAAGCAGCAGTCCCACCCTTTCCAAGGGCCTATGCAAAGGTCTGCTTCTCTCTGAATGCAACCTTGGGGAACACTGGGGAGACCACCTTTTTCTCAGCTCCACCCTTTCCAATAATCGGGCCTGCATCAGGCTCTCTGCCATCTCTGGGGCACAAGCTCCACCCCTCCATGTGGTGGCAGCCAGGTTCTCCCCAAACCCCAAGGACTGTGCTTCACCCTCTCCAAGGCCTGAGGCGGCATGACTCCTCCACTGCAATGAGGTAAAAGGCCCATCCTCTGCCTTTGAGGCAAACTCACCCTCTCCATGTCCGCTCTCCTGGCCCCAGGCTTCTTGACTTCAGACCTTAGCCTCCATGGCATTGCCTCTGAAGTTATTTTTCTTCCAATGTGTCCCCCTCAATTTTCTGAGCCCCACAGTCCAGACTGGCAGCGGCTCTGTTTATACAGGTCCCACAGCACTCTCATTGGCTTTCTATGCAGTAACCTTGGATCATGCCCATCAGACACAAGGAGTTTCCACAAATCCTTCCTGGATAACTCATGTCCAATCCTGGCTTTCTCTGAAATGGCTGACTGGTTCCACATTTGGTCAAACCCTCACCTAGGGCACCACTCTCTGGGGTCTCCCCTCCTGGAAGCTCAGAATTTTCCAGAGCATCAATTCCTGGTTTCTTTGTACTCAAGAGTTCGATTCTCAGCTTATCTCTTTCCTACCACATTTCACTACAAGCTGTGAGGAGAAGCCAGGCTGTACTTTCCACATTTAATTTGGAAATCTCTTCTGCTAAATATCCAAGATTATGACTTTTAAAATCTGTATTAGTCAATTTTGCCAGATTATCTGCCATTTTAAAACAAGGAGCACTGTCTTTCCAGTTTGCAATAACACATGCCTCATTTAAGTCTAAGGCGTCATCAGAAGTATCTTTAGAGTCCACATTTCTACCAACAGGATCTTCAAAGCATTCCAGGCCTTCTCTATCAAGCTCCTCACAACTCCTCCAAAATCTTCCCCTTATCTATTTAAAAAGCCATTCCATCATATTTGGTATTTGCAAACTGCTGCAGAACCCCACTCCTCATACCAAAATCTGTTCTAGTTTGCTATCTGCCAGAATGCAATATACTAGAAACGGAACAGCTTTTGAAAAGGGGAATTCACTAAATTACAAGTTAGCAGTTTTTAAGCTGTGGAAATGTCCCAATTAAAGCAAGTCTATGTTAATGTCCAATCTAAGCCATCCAGGGAGAGATGCCGTGGTTCAAGAACACCAATGAAGTTCAGGGTTTCTCTCTCAAGTGAGGTGCATGGCAAACACATTCAGGGTTTCTCTCTCATCTGGAAAGGCATGTGGTGAACACAGCATCATGCGCTAGCTTTCTCTCCTGGCTTTCTATTTCATGAAGTACCCCAGGAGACATTTTTCTTCCTCATCTCGAAATGTCACTCTGCTTCTTATGAATATGTCATTCCGCTCTCTCAGAATCTTTTGCTTTCTTCAAAATGTTTCCTCTTTTACTGGATTCCAGTAAAGTAATCAAGACCCATGTCTCCACCTAATCCAGTTGACAACCACTCTTGATTGAGTCACATTTCCAGGAGATAATGTAATTAAAGTTTCAAGCATACAACACTGAATAGGAATTAGAAGAAACAGCTGCCTTTACAAAATGCAATTAGGATCAAAACATGGCTTTTCTAGGGTACATACATCCTTTCAAACCGGTACAACCTCTATCTTACATCATATGTAAAAATTAACTCAGTATGGATCAAAAACCTAAATATAAGAGCCAGGACCATAAACTCCTAGAAGAGAATGTAAGAAAGCATCTCAGACCGTATGTCTCCAAAGTAGAGTGTGTGCACCCCAAATATAACTAAACCAAGTAATTATATTGAGCATGGAAAATGTTAGCATTTATAATTATATGTACTTTTTATATTTAAAAAAGAGAGAAAATGATTAAGCTCTACGAGATTTTAACATACAGATGTATTCTAATGCCCTCACTATGCTGAAATATATGTCAGTTGATGGCAATCACAGAATCAGGGTGTCCTTGAAAATGAGTGGGAAATCTATAATTGGGAGGAATGGGACAGAGGTGTCTTCATTTATGCATTAGCTTTCATCTTATTAATTCATATGGCAGTTTACATTTGCACTGGAAAATACATTTATGGATTATATTGCCTAATTTTAACTAAGTGGATTAATGAATTATATTACCCTCCTAAAATGGGCAAGTAGCTTACAATAATCCCTGCAATGAAACCAAGGACTGAAGATAATATTAATAATGTAAGTACCAGCAAACAAAACAATGCACAGCTTACATTAGCTTCACTGCCCACATTACGTAGTAAAATCAATGAAATCTTCATCATGTCTAATAGAAAATCAGCAGCAAAACAGACTATTAAGTATATGAATATACTTTCACTGTCAGGAACAAAGAATCTTACCCCAAGTGTAGCTTGTGCCTTGAGATATGAGATAATGACAGTAGTACTTGAATATAATTGATAATAAAAAATGTCAGGGGTAAATGTTCAAAAGTATCTGATCTAGATAGGGAACTGCATATCAAATAACAACTGTGGGACAGAAACTTAAAACAACCCAAATGTGCATAAACAGGAAAATGGATAAGCCAGTTGTGATACATTTGTATAATGAAACGCCAATCTTCAATTTAAAAGGAATTATGGTTATACTAAACAACAGAGATAAATCTCCAAAACATGTTGAGAAAAAGAAGCCAGACCCTACCAAAAGAAAAAAAAGTACATATTGAATTATTTCAAATTCAAGTTCAAATCCTATGGTGATAGAAATAAGGACAATGGTTGCAAACAGGTACTTTGCAAGAAGGTACAACTAGAAGGTGGCAACAGAGGACTTCCTGGGTGATGAAAATGTCCTGAATCTGGATTTGGCTATTGGTACCATCAAAATGCTTAAATTATACATTAAAGTTTCATGCATTTTGCTGTGCAGAAAATTTACCTCAATGAAAAATGTTAAAAACACATTTAAATAAATAACATCAGGTAAAATTCATTTTGTTTATACCTGGGGATCCCCTGTTCTAGCTATTGTTATTTAAGATTGTAGTTTTCATTCATATATGCAGTTCTCCTCCTAAGCAGCAGAACCTGTGAGGGACGGATACTGCCACATATTTATTCATGTTTAATTCTGCATGTCACAGAACATCCATCGCACTGCCTCAAGGCAGGTTATGTTGAAAAACGAATAAATGAACAAAACACTAAACTTTTATTTACAAGTTGTATAATGTTATTTTAATGAGAATATCTCCCCATAATAACTCCATAAGGAAGTTTCTCATTATTACTAGAACAATAGCAAATAAATTTGTCCAAGTCCCTGAAGACATTTGGGTCTTTAAATCAGTCCATTTTAGGTCCCAATTCCAGATGGGCTTCTTACCTAGCTGAGGGACCTTAGGCAAAATCGATGAATCCCTCTGGGCCCATTTCTCATTTATCTAAATGGGAAAAATAAGACTTGACACAAAAGGTGTTGATGATTATAAGTGATATAGAGAAAGCAGTATCATACAGGATGATGCATACATTAAGCAGACCATAAATGCTAGATTTATTGTTGCGTCCTGTAAACAACAGGAGTGCATTTCTCCTGTAGCCATCAAAATAATATAGACTACTGTTTCTCTCAACTTTTAAACATGTGTGCACATGGCCTGAGAGGTTAAATAATTAACCTCTTGTGCCTGCATCATTTAAAGTTGTCAAGCTATGTTTCCCCAGTTCCGTGTTTTTAATTTGGTGTAACTGGGTAAGTAGAAGTGTTAAGCCCCACACCTTTTGTGGTTTATGTGCCAAAAATTTCTTTTAAGCCCACTAGAAACTTCCTCCTAGAGCACAATGGGACTCTTTCAGGACATGACAGCTGAATGAGACAGCTCCTTGCAGAAAGCAGTTTTGCAACACTGCTGAATTATCTAAGGAGCTTCTCCCCTTCTGCTAACTGTTTTACTGCCTGCCTGCCTTACCCAAAACCATAGTGGGTCAGTTGTTTCCTGCTAACTGCCTCATAACATATTCCATTAAAATAGCAAAAATTGGTGGGAAGAACGCCAGCAGTTTATACTAGATCTGTTCTCTGCAATGTTCATCTTGTAAAAAGAAGAAGAAAATAGAATGGGTAGTGTTTTTATTTATAGTAATAAAACTAAACTCTAAACTTAGAGATGTAGCAGTTTCTCTAGATTCAACCCATGAACTATCATTTAAAATTCAGAAGCCTCTCAGAAGAAGCATTGGTTTACTTATTTTAGGCATTTCACAGTTAAGCCTACAGAGAACAGATATGATAGATAAGCCTCAAAATTTTACCCTTTATGAATCAATACCTATCAACTTCTTTATATAAAAAATATATACACATTTAATGCATGTGATTTCAGGAAGAAAGATGTGAAATTCATACTAGTCTTTTGGTAACAAATTATTTCCCTTTTAATACTCTGTATATAACAATTTTTCCTCAATCTTTCCATTCCCACCACATTTTCTAATTAATATGAATAAGAAATTAAAAATGGAAGTAAGCTAACTAATTTAAATAAGAAAAATGGCCTTTGCTTCATAGAAAATGGCATTTTTACTGGAATGCTAGAGAGAGATCCATATATCCTCAAAACCACAGAAGCCTCTTAAGGAAAGTGACCAGAACTGGTTCTATCCTCCATGAGCTACTGCACGTATATTGAATGAAACCAATATCAGTCCTTCAATGACAACTGATGGCAGGAAAAATCAGTGCACCAGGCAAAGACAACCACGTTTAAGCAGAACAAAATTGAGGCCAACCTCTCTGAAGAGCTTTGGCCTGAAACTCTACCCAGTGAAGTTGTTCTACATGTGAAGGTAATAAACTAAGTCAATTAAATCCTCTTGTTTTTAGAAATGTAAGTTAAATGAGGTTCACAGACCTATTATATTACAGATAATACTGAGTTATGGTCTCAGTTCTTTAAGTGAGATAGTAAAAGCCAATCTTAGAAGAAATTTCAACCTATTTTTTTCTGTACATAGGTGACGGGCTCCCTTTGCCAAAGTTAATTCCTCTGTGCTTTTTTCTTACATTATTAAAGAATCTGACTAACGTAATTATACCATACTGGAAGTAATATATTTATTTTTATGTGTATAATGGAGTAATACAATGAACGAAGCCTTATCATTAATATCATATATCACATTTCTTACTTGCAACTCTCCTTACAACTGAGAACATGTTTAAAGGAACAGAAGTTTAAAGGAATAAAAGCAATTAATTTAGCAAAGCAGTATAATTGAGAGAAGAATACTAATTGCAAAGAAATACATTGTTTAATTCATTATACTACACTCCTATTTTCCTCAGGCCCTGAATAGGTTAAAAGTAAAGCTTTTGTTTTGAAATAAAAGGTTGACAGAATGCAAAGTGTAAAATGAAAATTCTCCCCAATTCAGACTACAAACCATGTCCCACTAACAAAAGCAAATAACCAGAAATAAAAAGACACAAATGGTACCTAGTCAAAAATAAAGAAATGTACTTAATTATGGTCAAACTTCTTAAATAGACTCTTAGAAGGCAGTGTTGCCTATGCTGTGGCCCATATGAAGACCTGAAGTGGGTAGTGCTTACATGTAGAAGCTTCTGTACTATCATGGCTTATCATTATTTCCCCTCTTATGTTACTTTCTCAATAAAGTAAGCCCTGGTGCAGTTTACACAAATATCTTATACTTTTCCATGGTATATGCTGGCTTATTTATAATGCAAATCTAATTATATTCAGGCATAAAAAGAGTAATAGTATTTTGCTAATACACAATTGATTTTAGCAATGATAAGACATTATCACTGAATTTCTGTTAAAAGCGTGTGGCTTCATATGTATCACTGATCAGTGAAATCAAGTATTTTCTCACGTTTTAGTCTTGTCTCTCTGTTTCTAGCCCTCATTTTCTTATAGCAGTTTGAAGATGCATTGTGCTATGTTCCCCCCATGCATAATACTTCACCTTCTATAGACCTGGCTTTGAAATGATGCATGACATCTCTTCCTCTCACCTTTCTTGCATGGAACTCCAAACTACACTTTCTAGTTAAGACTCATACTCTCTTCCTTTTATTTTTTTAAACCTTAACCCAGAAACCTTGCATACATGTTTGCTAAACTTTGAATTGAAGTAGCTGAATTGGTTTTGTACAGGATGTCTAATTAAATAGCTAAACACTAATTAATCTTAGGTGGCAAAGAGTAGCTGAATTCATCAGAAGAGGGAGAGCTGGGAAGAGGAAGGCAAGGGTCAAAATCTTGGTTTCCAAAAACAATTTTGAATTTCATGTAGCAGCAATCAGCTTCATTTAGAGTTAACAATATGAATTCAACTCTCCAAGGTGCCAACCTAGAATCTGGCTTAGTATTATTAGATTGTCAAGACAGCTCCTTGTACCTAGTGGTCAGAGGTACAAAGAGAAGTCTAACTTCAAGTTATTTCAAGTGTATTGGAAACACCTATCAGTCCTTATTCCCCACAGAAATCATCTAAGAAAGAAATTGTCTTTTGAAACTCTATGCCCATGAAACAAAATAAAGCTAAACTTAAAGAGTTTGTCTCTGATATTCAGAATTCAAGATTCATTGGAATTTTATTATTCAAATGCAGCATTTTATCGAAATAAAATGAGATTCTTTTTTGGCTTAGGAGTACAGGCTATGGTGATGGAAAATCTTAAGGATGATTCCTGGGTCGAATACCATTGATGTCTGTGATTGGATCAGTTGGTTATGCTCTAGTTATTATGAAAAAATCCCTAGAATTTTCTTAGAATTCATAGAATCTTAGAGCTGAAAGGGAGCATGGAAATCACCTGCAGATAACCTAGAGATGAGAAATTGAATCCCTTGACTAGTTAGGGGAGGGATAATACCAAAACCAGATTTTTTCCTCTTGAAGCAGCGCTCTATTACACTAAAGCAAATAGAGAAAAAAAGCTTTTGTGCACTTGATAGTTTCATTTGGTCTTTAAATTTGTTTATAAAAACAAAGCAAAATTCTGACTCTTTATTTTGGCTTGCATCTCATCATGAATATGCAATTTCAGCCCTAAACTATTCTTACAAAGAATACTTTTTTTGCTATTTGAACCAAAATTGAATTTCTTAAGCATGCTCTAAAGCACTTTAGAAACTCAAAATGGTATGTGTAGCCAGAAAAAAAAAAACAATTATTTTTTTCTTTTTGCTATTATAATTTTAAATGGAATTGTAATCTAAAAAATAACAAATGTATTTTAGATCACTAGATTCCATGTTAGGCACTTACTAACCTTATAATATATTGCAAGGTAGCCAAAAATAAATACCAATAACTGTTAACCATAGCCTTGATGTATGTTAACCTTTTGAGGTAGCCAGAAGCCAATATTTGTAACTATTGTAACTCATTGAACTGCAACCCAGAAGCCTTGCTTCTTTGCTGCTGATGCTATGTTTGTAACTGCATAATTTTACCCTGTAATGAACAGTAATGAGACGACTTGTGACTGGCCCCACTTTTATTCCTTACGTTGTTTTGCAACCCTGAAGTCAGGTACTTCTGCACCTAGTCCCCTGAAGTCCAGAGATCCTGCACGTGGTCCCTTAATGTTTGTTAATATTTATTAATGAAGTAAGATGAGTCAGCCCAGAACTGACCGCCCCAATTTCATAGCTACCTTCTAAATCGAGCCAGTTCTGGCCAGAATTGACCTGCCTGATATGGACAGTAGCCTATAGTTTAAACTTCAGGTGTGGTCTGTGCATGTTAAGTAATTAGACTCTCTCTCCAACCTCTTCATCTCAAACCTTCTCGCTCATTATCCTAAGCCTACCTGCCTTTGTTTGAATATTATAAACACTGAAGGTTTCTCCAGTTCAGGGAGACAGATTTAAAGTCTTCTGATCTCCTTCGTTTGCACTTGGCAATAAACTCTTTCTCTCTTTGAAACCCTGGTGTCACAGAATTGGCTCTTTCATGCATATTGAGCAGAAAACCCTAAGATTGATCTGTATGAGAATGCATAAATTCTTATTAATAAATTAATTATCCTATGGGCTAGCAAGAAAACTGCATATAAACCAGAACAATAGTTCAGTCACCAGGTATAACATATTAAAATAGAATTGTGTAGAAGAAGAGAATCAAAACACGGAAAATACAAAAGAAATAAAGTAATATGAAGTCTAAGATTTGTGTAACAATAGTTTTATTTCCATGCAGGAGGATAAAAAGCAAGTACAGGCTCCAGGGACACAAAATTACTAGTCAAACAAAAGAAATTTGACTAAAGCATCAGGGATGAACCAAGAAGAAACAAAAAAGGATGAGACCAGAAAACAAAAATAATTTTGACCAGAATTCTTATTTATCTTTGAAACGAGTCCTGATTCTCCAATATGCATATATTTCTCTTTTCTACATCTGCCTGGAAAGAAGAAGTCAAGTGAAGAAAAAAGCTATATCAAAAAATTTCTTAGTCAAATGTTAGGGAGGAAATTTATAGGCTGTGGGAATTGAGGGAAGGAATGCATGAATGGAACGGTAGCCGGATTCAAAGAGGCCCAGTCAGCCTTTTTGAACATCCCAAATAATGACTAATTCCAGTCACTGCCGGACCTGCACAGCCTCTGGCCCTGCTGGATAACCACCTGAGTGATATTCCACGATTTTCAAACTTTGTAGTGAGTCAATTGTGTTTTAGAATTTGCACAGCTGGTTGTTTGGCTAAACGTGGGGAATTCCCAAAGTCCTCGTATGATTTTGAAATGTATCTGTTCACTGAAAGCAGACCGTAATGTGCTGCCTTAGACAGTGTATTTGTACCAGGGGAATTAATTCAGCAAGCCTCTGCTCCCACAAACAAAACCTGTCCTTTGGAGAGATGGTGGAAGGCGTTCTGACCAGTGAAGTCCTCAATGCACACTACCTGATAAGTGTTATTTTTGAACAGAGAAGCTACTAATATTAGTAAGAAAATAAAAGAAATTTTGAAAAGCATGGGCATTAAGTTAATCCCCAAATGATTTGTTTTGTGATCCAAAATACAATATATAAATGTTGTCTGAATTTAAGTACAATTATAAAACAATTCCCTCAAAGAATTGGGTCACAAGGCATTAGAAAAACCGCACAGACATTCTAAAATAATTTAGTAGGCTAGATTATGAGACTTGTTACTAATAAACGTTAATTTATGGCATCAATTTAACCAGAGTTGTCTTCTTATTTTGAATATACATTTCCTTTTTCTATTACGTGAAGATTTCTTCCCACCATCTAGTGAGGAAAAAAGAACTTTCTGTTTATCCTTCCTTAAAAAGAAAAAGGGGTGAGTGAATCTGTAATAATGCAGAGCCTTAAGGCTTTTCTGCAGCTGCTATTTAGCAGCTTGCTCTCTGATCCCAGTTCATGATCCCATTCTCCCGCTAAAATGGTTATGGATTCCTCTTCCTTCGTTACTTTAGCTTCTGAGATTTAGCTTGGAGAAAAATACCTAGATGTATTGTATTTATTTAATAGCATTGTGCTGGTTTGAAAGGAAGTATGCCCCCTAGAAAAGCCATGTTTTAATCAAAATTCCATTTCATAAAGGTAGAATAATCCCTATTCAATACTGTATGTTTGAAACTGTAATCACATCATCTCCCTGGATGATGTGATTTAGTCAAGAGTGGTTGTTAAACTGGATTAGGGGATGACATGTCTCCACCCATTTGGGTGGGTCTTGATTGGTTTATTGGAGTCCTATAAAAGAGGAAACATTTTAGAGAATAGGAGATTCAGAGAGAGAAGAGAATGCTGAAGCACCACGAAGCAGAGAGTCCACGAGCCAGCAACCTTTCGAGATGAAAAGGAAAACGCCTCCTGCGGAGCTTCATGAAACCAGAAGCCAGGAGAGAAAGCTAACAGATGATGCCATATTCGCCATGTGCCCTTCCAGCTGAGAGAGAAACTCTGACTGTGTTCGCCATGTGCCTTCTCACTTGAGAAAGAAACCGTGTACTTCATTGGCCTTCTTGAACCAAGGTATCTTTTCCTGGATGCCTTAGATTGGACATTTCTATAGATTTGTTTTAATTGGGACATTTTCTCAGCCTTAGAACTGTAAACTAGCAACTCATTAAATTTCCCCTTTTAAAAGCCTTTCTGTTTCTGGTATCTTGCATTCCAGCAGCTAGCAAACTAGAACAAGCTTTTTAATGAAAAACTATCTACATGATATTTCCACTGAACCTTGTCATTTCTTAGTTTCTACCCTGGTAAAAGGGAATGATTTCAAAATCTATCTCAAAAGGTTTTAGAAGAAATAAAAGATCTGATGCACGTAAAGTGCATGACACATCATGTGGTGATTAAAAAAAATTCCATGTTAGCTACTATCATTCACCCTATTAAAAAGTAAAGAGGCACTTAAAAACTTAAAACCCATTTGAAGCTTAATATTTCAAGGTAGAAAAAGAGAAAAGGTTAGTAAGGGGGAGATGGGATAATACTAAAGTCAAATAATCTTTAATTTGCTTCCTTTCACTTTAATTCATGGTTCCATATCTGCCTCATGCCCAACCCAAGTGCTAAAATAATGAAAGTTAATATGATTTTACATTCTATCCTTTTCCACCTTGACAGAATATTCCATTTATTTCAGAGAAAGGCTACAGAAAAATTCCATTTCTGAACATACTGGAAATTGGTAAGCACTGTGATATTTTTATTTGTTTTTGTGATAAGCACCTAAAATGAAACATACAAAGAGGTAGTGGGAAGTGGTAGTCTGGAGTGGGAGGCAAATAATGAAAAACCCTTACAGAATTGGCAAAAATATACTTAAAATAATTCCAAAAACAAACTGAAATCGATACAGACATTGCATGAGCATTTCTATATTTGTAGATGCTTTGAAATACATCCCTTCTTTAAGAAAGTGAGTGAAAATGAGCATGAGTATGGTGGCATGTGAATTTTTAAGAAAAATTTATATCAAAGAAAGCCCTCCTTAGAATTGTAATTGTCAGTATTACCAGTTACCCCTTTATGGACAAAATTCGTTATTTTTGTTTCTCCAGTTGCCTAGGAAGGTCTCAGAATTAAAGTTTTGTTTCCTTTGCAAAGAAGTGAGAAAGGAACAGATAGCAAAGAAGCAAGAACCAACCCCAAGAATTTAATGAGGGTGTTGGAGAAGGAAGGGAGACAGGGCTAGGTAGCCGGTACAGCTGGGGATCATTAATAGCAATCAAGGGCCACTATAAACAAATCAGCAGGAAATAGGGAGGCTCAGGAGCCATCTGGACAGAGGGAATTTGGCTTAAACCCTCATAAGGGAACTTGACTTTTTTGTTTTTTAAACCATTCCAGCAGAATAGACCACTGAAGCAAACAAACTGAACCTGCTCATGCTATAACAGATTAAGTCACTGTCATAAATTGTAGAATCCACAATGGATTACGACCAACTTAACACAACAATATAGGAAGACTTTTACAGCTAGGTGGAAAGCAGACACTGTTTTAAGAACAGATAGTGAATTTTTTTAATTAAACAAAGAAAAGAAGAAAAACATTATTAGTTTTTTATCTATATTTAATATTCTCCAGAGTTTAAAAACAAAATAATTGGCTGTTTAGTAACATTTAAGTTAGCATAACACGTGACCATGATCAAATCTGTTTGAAAATATCTCATAGGCAGTCCTGGGTAGTATAGGTGCTAATGAGGGAGGAAGTAAAGGACAATAGGAAAAACATATTCAAAGGCTTTTCCTCCAGCAAAAGGAATATATCTAATCATAACAGAAAGAATCACAAACAACCAAATAATAGCTTTCTCCAAGGCCCTTTCTCCTCTCTGTGCACTCATAGATCTCCGTCATCTCTACCCCACTCCCAAACTCTACTACACCCAGACCAGACTCCAAATCTTTTTGTGTTTGTTTGCTTAGTTTGGCATTTGCTTTACTGCTCTGTGGTTGGCTTTATTCTATCTCTAAGCTGCAACATCTCACTGTCAAGGGGATAAGCAGGCTAATCTGTCGGGGAGAAAGGGATCTCCAGCTATGAATCAGCAGGGTTAATTAGCTGTCTCTTCTGACTTCCGTTCTCTCTCTTTTTCAATTTTCAAGTCATCAACTCTTTGTAAGACTGACTCTTTTAAACACAGAATCTAGTTAAAACTCTAAGTTCAAAACTCAGGTGGTAAAACACACAAGTTGAAGAACTGAAGCAAACTCAGGATGCTATATTCACCATTCTCGGCCTCTGACTACCATTAAAAAGAAATGGATATTAAAAAGTTTCTACGAGAGGCTATTTTGAAGGCAACTCTTAAGCAAGCTTCAGCTAGATATTGCCAATTGCCATGGTTTGCCAACCCCCAACCAACGTCATTCCTGTTAACCCTAGAGAATACTTTGGGCTCTATCTGAGAATCTACAAAAGTTTCATGTACTAAGTTTATTTTCCTGAAGCCTATAACCACCAGAGGATTCGTAGGCCATATAAGTCCTGAAACCCAGAGAGGACAGCCTCTCCAAGAACATCAGCTCATCCCAGTCCCCTGTTCTATATTGTTGACACCTCTTTTCAACATGAAAAAGTTAGAATGAGCATAACCCAAAGACCCTATAAATTTGGAGTAAGAGCAAAGGAGAAGGAGGAGTTATAACAGAGAAGATAGAATTTAACAAATGAATATGAGTGCTGAATCGCTATAATGATATTTCGTTTAGTTTCTAATGTTTTGGAACAGCTAGAAGGAAAAACCTGAAAATGTGTTTTTTTTAATCCGTTCTGTAACTACTTGTCAAATGTATTTTGAAAATTATTGCTCTCTCTTTATATATATATATATATATATATATATATATGTTTCACAGTAAAAAAATAACGTGTTTTTTTAATTAAACTTCTGAGACACATATAATATTAGTATCAGTTGGAAAATTTGATCCTAAGGGATACTCCAAAAATGTCTGGCCCTATGGAATTGACTGAAACAGCCAAAAATGGCTTTACTCTCCTGGGAGTTAGGCCTTACATCCACATTGCTCCATGTACAGCAATATATTGTGTAGTTAATTGTCAGACCATGTGCAGTGGTTTCCCAGTCCTACCATTTAGCAGCTGCATAACCTAGGCAAGTTTCAAAACCTCTCTGAGATTCAATTTGCTCATCTGCATAATGGAAAAAAGTAGCTCCTTCCTCACAGCGTTGCTGGAGAATTTACTGTTAACATGAGCAAAGTGTTCAACACAGGATGCAAAGAACTTGCTCTGCAAAGGTCAGCTCTTACTATTATTTCCAGGAAAAGCTTTTGAAAAACTTTTTACAATTTCTTTCCATTTTAGACAGACTCCTATTTGACTTGTGAAATTATAAATATTTTGCTGTGAGTAGTTAGTTCTACATCTCATTTCTCCTTATTTTTAATCAGGTACATTATGTGCACATAATTCCTACCAAATGAAGGCAGAAACAATTTCTTCATTTTTGCTTTTCTCTCTTGGGCAGCAATTATAATTTGCTTGGAACACAGTTTATTGTAAGTCATCAAATATATTTCCCTATGGTGTCATTGCATACCACCTATCTAAATATTTTTTCTGCTGATTTTTTTATTTGTTCCTCAGTACAAAAATAAAGCCATATGACAAAAAATATCATTTACTTATCCAAGGGTCTTATGAGAAAAGGCATATGCATTTTTAGTGCATTGACCCTGTATTTACAATGATGATGATTTCAAATACCAGAGAGGTTTCAAATTAATTCTATGCTTTCCCCAAACCCTTAGTTTGGCCTAAGGGGAAGAGATTCACATTCAGCAGCATAGACTACATTTGAAGAAAGAAAAACTCAGACATTTGTCCAGACATTACATAGTCATTTCTTTTTTCCAATCATTAATTTAACAAACATTTGCAGCTTACTTAGATGTACCAATAATTTTCTAGGAACTGAGAATATGATAGTGAGTAAAAAACCTTGCCATCCCAAAGCTTAAATTGTAGTGGGGAAGATGAATTATATATGTGTATATGTATATATATATAGAGAGAGACACACACACATATATACGCATATATATAATGTGTTACATTGCAATTAGTGCTAAAGAGAAAAAGATAAAGTAGGGAGGGAGGACAAAAAAATATGTGGAAATGGGAGCTTTAAATTTTAAATATGTTGACCAGGAAGGTTTATTATGAAGGTGAGTATTGATGAAAGACCTGAAGGTATAAGCAAACTAACTCTATGAATATCTGAAGGAAGAGTAATTCTGGGAGAAGGAACAGCAAGTGTCAAGTCCCTCAGTCTGGAGTGTGCTTGGCTATTTGAGAAAGAGCAAGGAGGAACACGATGGCATAGAGAGGATGAAGTGAAGAGAAATAAGAAAAGATGACAATATTGGCAGCCAGAACATATAGGGCCTTACCTTCTGAATTCTGTGAATGAGGAATAAATAGTGTCTAAAAAATAATGGAAAGTTTTATTATCCCTCAAAATATATACCCAGATAAAAAATACCCTCAATAGAATATTTTTTCTTCGTTTTTGTTTTTGTTTTTTTTTTGGTACATGGGCAGGCATCGGGAATCAAATTGGTCTCCGGCATAGCAAGTGAGAACTCTGCCACTGAGCTACCGTGGCCCACCCTCAACAGAATATTTTGAAGCGGGAAATCATTGTTTTATTTTGTTTTTTATTTTTTGGCTAGATATAATCTCTTCATTTGCATATATATTAGCTATATTGAATCTGTTATATACATAATTCTTGATTCAATCTAAAGCTGAAAAATGTGTTTTGAGATGACCATTGCACTTACTTTTCTTACCTTATAAGATAAATCATAAGGTTTGCCATTTAATAATTTACCTTTAGTTTGGAATATGTTAAGTAGAGGTCAAGAAGATTTACAAACAGAAACAAAGCACGAGCAACGAGTGAGAAGTTCTCACAGTAAAAAAGAACAGTTTATTCCCCATGTTAAGGAGTCAAAATCCATAATGTTCAGTGAAGAAGCCTCTTTCAGTCCCTGAATTCACTGTAGGTAAAAATCATTGATAACAGCAGGGTGCAGACATCTATAAAATGACCCAGGTTCTTTAGAACAAAAATTGCTCAAACTGTGGCATAAGAATGCATAATGTAGAAAAAGCTTAAGTACTGAAACTCTGTTAAAAGAGTGGGGTACTAAGAAGGATCAAACTCAATAGACATAAATTAGGCAAAATGAAGAGACCTATGCTAGATACCATTTATAAACAGAGAGGAAAGGAGAGATTAAGATTTACTGGGGAAGTCAGAGGTCCCTAAAACACACACACACACACACAGAATTTTAAAACCAAAATGAAATCAAAAGGGTTCAGAGTCATTTTCATAAAGTCATATATAAATCTACTCAGATAAAATTAAAATTTTCAGCTAAGGTATGTGACATATATAGAACTTTTTCATCCGAGCAATGAATTTACTTACCATTAAGGAGAAAATGTATTTTTCTTTTGCTAATCTTGAATTGTTTGGCCATTTCTCTCTTTTATAACCATTATGAAGTTTTATTCTCATCTTACCTTATTGTTTTACATCTCAAAAAATAATAACATCTAAAATAGAAATAGAATCCTTCGATTCATCAGTGTTTTAGTTTGCTAATGCTGCCGAAACACAATACACCAGAAATGGGTTGGCTTTCATAAAGGGAATTTTAATAAGTTACAAGTTTACAGTTCTAAGGCCATAAAAATAGCCAAACTAAGGCATCCGTAGAAAGTACCTTGACTCAAGAAAGGCCAGTGGTATCTGGATCACCTCTGTCAGCTGGGAAAGCATGTGGCTGGTGTCAGTTGGTCCTTTGGCTTTTGGTTTTAAACTGCTTCCCGAGGGTGTTTTCTTTCTGCACCTCCAGATGTCTCTGCCTATGTCTGCTCTGGCTTTTTCCAAAACGGTTCCCTCTCAAAGGACTCCAGTAAGTGGATTTAGACCCACCTTGGATGGGCAGAGATACATCTCCATGGGAACCACCTAATCAAAAGGTCCCACCCTAAACAGTAGGTCTGCCCCCACAAGACTGGAATAGGATTCAAAGAACTTGGGGTACATAGCAGTTTGAAGCCAGCACAGTCAATAATAATACTGTCCTCTGAAAAAGGAAAAAATATGAGAATATATTGGAAATTTTCTCATCTTCTATTTGTGAAGACAAACTCTCCACACATGGAAGTAAGTAGGATACAATTTGGTTCCTATGATCTTAATACTTTCATTTCATGTAGAAGATAGGGCCTCTCAATATACAAAAATTATGCTTGATAATATCACCCATAATTTTCTACCTTCTTTCTAATCTGTACCTAAAATTAATCTCTACCTGTGCTTTTCAATCCAGATCAGTTTAAGTTCCACTGCAAGCCAAGCCTAATAGAAATTTAGCAATTTGCTCATTGGTAGCAAACAAAATCTGGAAATAGCCTAGTTTATTCCTTGGCTATGCAGTGTTTGTAGTATGTTTTAAGATGAAAGAACCTTACTTCTTATCACTATCACCCAGCAGCCTCTCAAATATCTTCCATCACTCCCAGCAAGGTGCGGCCAGGGCTTCTTTTGGATCTCAAGGTCCCAGAGTTTCTTACCAGAGTTCAAGGGTGGGTGGAATGGAGAGAAAAAAGATAGCAAGTGGGAGGATGGCCTCCTTAGAACTAGACAGAATTCCAGCCTGGGATTGATGTGGTCAACTATCCCACCCCTTGAATAAGACACATTAAATAGTTATACTTGCCAGAATAAGGTATAATTTTGCCATATTTCTGTTTGAACATCACTTTTTCCTGCCAGCTACTCTTCTATAAGCTGAAGTTTAGAGAACTTTGTCTGTACCTCTCACGTCTTTGCTTTTCGCTCATTCCCTACTTTCCCCACCATACATGACAAAGAAGTATTTCCAAATATGATACTGAAGCTATACTATGGAATCAATATGGTGTTTTCTTCTCCCTTATAATAAGGATATTATTGCTTCTCACCCATTTAAGTCATTTGACCAGTTTGATAAGGCTCCTTGTGTATTCATTCTAAGCAATTTAAAAAAGTAGAATGAAAATTTCATTTTGCTTGCACTTGCCTCCAGACTTCTGAAACTAATGTACAAGAGCAATCACATGGGGAGTCCAGGAGTAGAGCCAGATCTATGTATCAGTCTTAAAATGTAGGCTCAATTTTAACACTTTGTTTATTTTTGACATTGTATGTCTCACCATACTTAATATTGACTGGCATTTGATACCAAATAAATGATTATTTAACATATTTTCCCAAGGACAACTAGAAAGATATTTTTTAATTTATCAAATATTCCAATCCTCATTAGGGTACTGTTTTCAGGTACCTCCACCCAACAAAAAGTTATGGATAGAGGTCATGAAAACTTTTATCCAAGTCCCTCTGCACCACAGTATGATTTTCCTATAGTCACCTCAACTCTGAATTTAATACAACTGGATTTTTTCTTCTCTGAACTATTAGAAATGAAAGCTACCAAAATGTCACTTTCAAGTAAATTAACCTTAAACTCTTCTCAGTAATCACTTCCTCTATCTGTACATATGTAAGAATATATATAGTAGTATAAATAGAAGATTCTGTTATTTGCATGTAAATACCTCTACCCCAATAACCTCTATATACAAAACTTCCTTCTCACTACCAAAGCCACACTTAATCTCTATTCTTTGCACATTCATGTCACTCTAACTCTTAAAATGGCTCCCTGGAACATTCCTGATAGTTTTTTTCCTCGTATGCTCCATCTGCTTTCACACTGACCCCTCCAGTTATCCATACCTAATTCTACTCTCTCTTCCATGAGTTCTCCTCAGAAGCCCAGCCTTCCCTCTCCCTCCCTGAAGCTTTACACATTCAATAGAAATAAACTATCTTGATTTGTCAAGGCTGCTACTACAAATAGCACAAACTGGTTGGGTTGAACAGGCATTTATTGTCTCACAGTTTGGGAGGCTAGAAGTCCAAAGTCAAGATATCAGCATAATCCTACTTTCTCTGAAGCCTATGCGATTCTGGTGGTGGCTGCACGGCAGTCAGCCTCTGCCTCCGTACCAGCCCTGTGGCTCCTGTCTCCTGCTCTGGCTTCTACTTCCCCTGTTCAGTTGTCAATCTAGATTTCCTTTCCTTAAAAGGACTTCAGTCTTGATGGGTTAAGCCTCCCCCACCAACCCTGGTTCAATTTGACCTCATCTAAACAGAATCTTCAGAGATCCTATTTACTGATGTGTCCATGCCCACAGGACCAGGGTTAGGTCTTAAACATGTCTTTGTGGAGAATGATTTAATCTAACCCAATGACACTTTCCTCTCCCCCCCCCCAACTGCCACATAAAATCCCCAAGATTTTCATTCTACCCTTTCCTGTAGATTATATATTAACTCTTGCCTTTTGCACGTCATCAATTTCAAATGCTTCTCACTTATGTTTTCAAGAGTGGTAAGGCTTGCCTGGTGTTTATTTTGCATGACACACTGTTCCAGGCACTTTGAATGTTTTGATTTATTTAAGCTTCACACCCACCCTACGAGGTAAGTACATGTTTAGCCCTCTTTTACAGCAGAGGAGATTGAGGTACATAGAGGTTAATTGCCAAAGGTCATATGTTGGTAAGCAGGAAAGCTGAAATTTGAACTGACACTCCAGTGTTCTGCATCTTTTTGTTCAATATTTGTCATTTTATTTATATTTTAAAAGTCTTGGGTGGTGCAACAGTGGCTCAGTTGCAGAATTCTCACCTGCCACGCTAGAGACCCAGGTTCGATTCCTGGTGCCTGCCCATGCAAAAAAAAAATTTTCTGCACCTATGTTATCAGTCCTAGTATACTATAAATTCTCTTGCTACAAGGACAATGCCAATTTAATTCAAACTGCATTTAAATTTTAAGTTTTATTATTCATTAGGAGTTGATGCACAGAGGGCACTAAATTGGACAGTGCCATACAAAATGCTGGTACATTGGGAAGGGAGACAAAGAAGAGATGAAGGAATTATGATGAAGCTGTATAAATAATACATTCCCTGAGATTTTCTTTAGGAAATTAATCATCTCCTTTCAAACGTGTCTATTGCCTCAAACCTTTACTGGAAGATTATATTAATATTTTAGTCCCTTCAAATGGATTACTTGCTTTGTCAGAAGTATTTGCAGGGTTTTTTCTTTGGAAATCAAAAGACTACCCCAACTTTAAAAAGGTACTGTTGTTTACAATTCACTTTTACATATATTATTTCATTTAACTACATAAAAATGACTTCTCCCTTTTTCCTGACAGGGGATAAGTAAAATGATGCAAATATGAGAATTAATTTATTATAAAGCCTTTATTTTGGACAACTGAAAGGAATTCCTCATGAAATACATGCATCTTTCCTTTCCTAAGAACTAAAAATCTATTTTACCCTATACAAATGTTTATGCTATCCTTGCAAGAGTACCATTTTGTGTCAGTTCCTATTAGGAATCAATATAAACAAAAATAAATAAATAAGAAAGGATTGAGAGGCAGCATCCATTCCCACAAAAAGACTTATATGTACATGTAAGTCATGTACAATTTTCTTAGATATGTTGTCAATTCTTTTAGAAAAATATGTTAGCTTAATTACCCCGAAATTAAGAGCTAAATCTCCCTCTAAAGCTCTCTCGCTTTCATACACACATACACAAATAAATAAAAAAGAAAAAAAATCCTTTTAATATATAGCTTTTTTCTTCCATGAATTTATTTATTAATTAACAGCTAATAGAAAACAAATAGGTAATCTCTTCTCAGATATTATTTGCTTCTATTTCAGAGAAAATGTGTTAGGTATAACAAAACAATATTCTAGCTAAATTGTAAATAATTTTAAGAGTGAATTAACTTTGCATTTATTAAATCCCCTTAAATTCCTATTACTTGGGGATGGGGGCAGAATTCAACCAGCTGATACTTTTGAAGGTACTGTTCCACAGAGTTTATAGCAAAACCCAACAACTTACAGTGAATAACAGTAGATGAAGTTAAGAGCTTACTTAAGGGAAAGATCACCCATATTCCATATTCTACCACCAACGATTTTACAATTAACAGGAAATAGGCCAGTTGTTTCTCCAGAAAGACTGTTTCATTAGGAATTCTTATGATATGATTGCCAAGAATGGATTTCTATGTCTGCTTAATGTACATTGATGAAATGATCCATTTGTAAAGTAAACTAATCAATTTCTTCCAAAGCTCTCTTACTTTAGTATAATAAAAAACAGATAAGCAAAATTTCTAAAGTTCTTGAAGAATGTTTCAAATTGTAAGTTTTACACCCGTAACATAAATAAGCACCAAATGCTGTCACTCAACTGAGAAAAAAATTATTCCTCTCTTTGAGGTTGAGACTAAATTACTAGATATGATATATACCAAGCTTCCTATCTGTGAGTTTTCCCTTCAACCAGGAAGGGAATTAGCACATTTTTTACCACCCGACAACACAGAGAGCATGCAATTATGTTTAAGATAAAATCCATACTGTGGAATCAAACAATCATTGTTGTATAAAAAGGCTCAAGTCATACAAAGCTAACGTTAATCCACAAAATCAATTACACTGATGTCTGAAATCCACAAAGAAGTCACTGTAGCTGTTGTTCAACTGTTCCTTTGATTGATTGTTTTGCTTCCTTCCCAAAAATCAGACCCTGTTACTAGCAAGTTGAATGGAAAACTATCCTAGAGACATCTGTAAATGAGGCTGGAAGCAATGGCCAAGGCCAAACCCCAAATTTAATTATGTGTAAAATGATAAATAAAACAGAAAAAGTTCTAAATTTAATTAACATGTGAACATTAAATGGATGCAATGGATCATATGCACAAACTCCCATAATTTAACAGGCATATTTATGCAAATGCAGTATTTTTCTTTGCATCACAAACGGCACTAATCATGAATGAGAACATGAGAACATGTGACAATTCACTTAAAACCTTTCTGAAACTATGTTTTTCTCCACACAAATCATCACTGATGATACTACACAGCTCTATTCATAAGGAGGCTAGGCCAAGACCAAGCTAATAACATAAATAGAGAGCTGACTCCTTGTCACCAACCAGAATATGCTTAATTTTTTGTTCTTCTGAGCTTAACACAGAAAAATCTTTTCTTGTCATTCACATTTGCTTTGTCGTTTGAGATATTTGTCAGGAATCCATTTGTTAATTCAAATGTTTGAGGAGTGACATATTTCCTGGCCTTTTGGTTAGGGATATCTTTTGTTTATTTATTTATTTTGCATGGGCAGGCACTGGGAATCGAACCCAGATCTCTCTAGCACGGCAGAGGAGAACTCTGCCTCCTGAGCCACTGTAGCCCACCAGGTTACTGGCGTCTTTTAATGCCTGAAAAAGATCACAAATAGCAAATTAGAAAGGATAGCAAACACCTGCATTTCTCAAGGAGTGAGCTAATGGCTGCAAAAGCAAGGGCATCAATTGATATTTTCAAGGTAATGAAATGCCTTGAAATTTGAGTAATAATAAAAAACACAAGTTCTGGGTCCAGAGTGCCAAGTTCAAGCCCGCATTTTCCTACTTTCTGGGACATTTGTCAAGTTACTTAACCTTTCTGCACCTCAATTAGCACAATTGCAAAAGGAGGATACATATAGGGCTGTTGTGAGGAATCAATCAATTAATATGTATGTAAAACTCTTAGAAAATGTATTAATCATTATACCTCATAATTTTACTGTTACTCAAAAGACATTGTGATCATATAATACTTGAACTATTTTCTCCATTTCCAGGAGAAAATGTACCTTCTTTATGTCACTGGTTCTCAAACTTGGCTGCACATTAGAATCACTTGGACAAATTTTAGAATTAGCCATAATTGACCACACATGGGCATTAGAGTTTTTAAAAACTCCCCAGATTAGTTTAAATGCTCAGCCAGATTTGAGAACCGTGGATCTACACCTCTTAACTTGTTGGGCCACTTCTAGAAATTTTTAGTTTCCCAGTCTGCTTCAAACAGATACCATGAAATGCATAGGCTTAAAAAAATGGCAATTTATTAGCTTACAGTTTAAGGCCATGCACGGCATCATCAAGGGAGCGCTTTCTTTCTTTAGCCCGGCTGCCAAGACCCATGGCTCCTCTGCCACATGGCAAGGCAGATGGCTGCCTCTGCTGGTCTCCCTTCTCTTCTGGGTTTCATTGATTTCTGCTTCTTGCATTCACTTTTTCTCCCTCTCTTTCTGTATTCATTCTGTTTACAAAGGGCTCCAGTAAAAGGTTTAAGACCCATCCTGAATGAGGTAGGTCCCCTCACTGAGGTAACCTTATCAAAAGGCCTTACTTACGATGGCTTTACAATGTCCACACTTTGAGAACATGTTTTTCTGGGGTATGTACAGCTTAAAACTACCACAGAGGTACCTCGTGCTGATTCACAAAGCTCCCTGTGGATTATAACAGTGGTTCTTAGTCTTTAGTGTGCATAAGAATTACCAGAAAACTTTGTTGAAACAGAAGCTACTAGCCCCACCCACGGAGTCTGTGGCTCCATGGGACTGGAGTGGGGCTCAATAATTTGCATTTCTGACAAGTTGCATGGAATGCTAACGCAACTAATCCAGAGACCAGAAATTGGGACTGAGGAGCCCACAATTGCAACCCTTCAGTGCACATCTAAAGTATGGCCTCTTCTGTATACAAGACCAGATACAATGTGAACAAAAAGTAACCTTCCTTCTCCAGATCTCCTTACTAGTATGAATTACTGTTGATAAAGTTCAAATTAATCAGATGTTGGCAAACAATAAGAAAAGGTGAATGGCCCAAAGTGATTGTGTTTGGCCATAATCAGTGACAAAAATCTCAACGTCTTAAGTGAACCAAAAGGGTGAGCTTTCTAATAAAATTTGAGATGCTTATGAAAAATAGACAAGATTTGCTCTTGGTGCATTTAAGAAGCTGACTCTTCTACGCCTTCCTGTTAATTCCTCTATAAAGATGACAGACTTGTAGCGCTGTTTTATAAGAGTCTCTCAGTTGCCTTATTCCCTCCATCAAAATGTATCTGCCTTGTGTTCAGATCCCAACGTTTTCTAATCGCCACTGAAAATTTAATAAAAAATCAAACTAAAGTGTTGAAATGCCATACAGCTCAAAGATAATTTTGAGATACTAATTTTTATGTGGCTAATGAAATAAAACTATTTTTTCCAAGGAGCTGCACATGGAGAACATAAACAAGCACTTGAAGAAATGTATTTTTCTAACTTTGAATCTATTGTAAGGATTAAAATTAGTGGAAGAGATTTTTCACAGAACATGCTGCCACTTTGCACTCCCTTCCCTCCCTGGATATATTAATAAGCCCAGGGATGGGATTGCTCCAGGTAATTCAAATAAAATGCCTTCCCCTTAAAACAGTTGTCCTCAGTCCTAATTGTATATTAGAATCACCTTGTGAGCTTTTGTTATATTCAGATGCCCGGGCCTCTTCCCAGTTGAATTAAGTAAGCATCTCTGTGATGACATTTAGGTATTCAGTGTGTTTTAAAGCTGCCCTGGTGATTCTAATATGCAGTCGAGGTTGCGAACCACTGCCTTACATTAAGAAGAAATGATAAACTATGAGGTCACTGTGTTTGTGAAAAAAATGGACTGCATAGCCTTGAGCATAAAATAAAATAAAACCTTTATGGTACCAGTTTTACAAGGTATACGAACGCTCTACTTACAGTCAACTGAAGTTAAAAGCAGCCTAGTGTAGGGGGAGGCTTTCGGGAAAAGCACATAGGATGAGACCCTTCAAACACCTTTAAACTTCTCATCCTCTTAGCTTTATAATTCTTACTCATTGAAGTCTGAATACATCTTTCCAGTGGTACTATGAATACCTAATTTCTTAGTTATAAAGGTGATTTTTAAAGTAAAATAATGTTTAAAATGGAGCTCCCCCCTCCCATTTTGGGCTTGTTTGTTCTTCCAAAGAGCATGGAAGAGAAATGCCTTGTCACCATCCTGAAGTTTGCTTGTAAAATTTGATCATAAGAAAAGTCACCGAGGAATCTCCACAGTCCCAGAATAGAGAGGAGATCAATGAGTATTTATTGCTTGGCTAATGGAGGGTGGGTCGTTTTAACTTAAGCGTTATTTTAATTTCTAAGGTATTTTAAATGTATTAAAATAAACATGTTTTAATAAATGAATTTAGATAGGATATAGTATACATGTATTTAAATACCTCTATTTTAGAAGAGCAATGTAAACCTTCAGAGAATATTTATAGTGTAAAAATTTGTGTCTAAGACGTAAACTTGAAAAGGATCAAAGGACTAACATATTCCAAGAATAATACATACTATGGGACTATTATTTCCAAAGTATTTCAGACTTAAGAAAATTTTAATTATCTGGAAAAAATATTATAACCATTACTGATTCTTATGTAAAGAAGACACAGAAGTTGTGGAATTGTAACCCATACCAAATTCTGAAATCTATTCTACAACTATGTTGTGATGTGCTTTGAAATTTATTGCTTCTTTGTAAATATGTTATTTTTCACAAAGAAGAAAAATAAATTTCTTCTAGCCTCCAGTGGTTTGGAGCAACTAGAGGGAAAAATCCGAAATAGTAAAATGATAACCCACAACAAACTCTGAAATCTCTAAGGACTTGCTGAAATGTACTTTGAAAATCATTGCTTTTTCTTCTTTTCTTTATATATATGTTATATTTAACAATGAAAAAATTTTAAAAAGAAGACACAAAAGGACAAATATTATATGATGTCACAGATATAAAAATTAAAATATGCAAATTCATTGAGTCAGAAATTAGGGTACAGTTTACCAAGGGTCAGGTGGGGATAAGGAATGTGGAGTTAATGGTTAATTGATACAGAGTTTCTGTTTGGGGTGATGGGAAAGCATGGATAATGGATGATGGTGATGGTAGCGCCACATCTTGAGTGTAATTACCACTGAATTGTATGGTTAAAAATGGTTGAAATGAGAAAATCTAGGTTGTAGCTATATATGTTGTCAGGATAAAAATTTTTAAAAAACCCCACAAAATCTATATAACATAAATAGTGAACCCTATGTAAACAATGGACTACAGTTAATAGTATAATTTTAATAATATTGTTTCAACAATTGTAACAAAATTACTACACTGATACAAAGTAACAATTGGGAAAACTGTGCGAGTGAAGGGAGGATATATGAGCGCTCTACTTTCTGCATGATTTTTCTGTAAACCTACAACTTCTCTAATAAAAACAAAGACACAAGCAAAAAATGACAATGGATAAACAAAATAATTTAGTTTGAAATTATGGAGTAGGCAATTACCTACATAGTAAGGTTAGAGATGTAACGTATCTCAGTACCAAGCTCCAAAAGTTGACCAAGGAGGATTGAAATGTCACAGGTGTTATTAAGTATATAGCTTAAACATTGATTGCTTCCAACAAATACTCTGAGAAAAGTAACAGTCTCAGTGAGTTAAAGTTAACTTTTAACAGGCCATGACCTGAAAGCACCTGGTGTGGGAAGAAGGGCCATTTAAGTACTGCATTCAAGTTATTTCAATACCTTTTTAAGATAATGTGGATCATTAGTATGTGATTGCTAAGTGGATAATGCTGGTGATTTTTTAAATGGTGCATTTTGTTATATTCATTTTAATTTATTATAACGTTTCAGTATTGCTTCATTTTGTTTACAACTTTGCCATGACTGAAAGTATATGTAATCAGATTTGCAAATAGAAAAATTATGGATGAGATTGTAAACATGATGCTAAAATATTTTACCATGTATATGTGTTACACTATTTTCTTTATATTAATGGATTATTTGTATATGTCCATTTTACTATCAATATTCTAATGCTTCTTATGTCCTAAACTTGTATTACAAGTTTAATTTTTTCATTTAAAAAGTAACTCAGAAATATTATATCCAAATGTCAGTTCACATAAATCTCTTTAGAAGTGAAACTAAATTCTGCATAGAAAACATTCTAAGTAGATTTTATATTTTAGAGACAAGTAGTTGAATTATAATTATAGAATGTATACATTTATTTGAACTTATAATAGATTTAAAAAACTTAAATTATTATGAGTTGAACAAAGGCTTCCAAATTTAAATCTTTGCTATTATATTTCAAATACCAGTAAGTGAAATTATATATGGATCTCCCTAAGTGAGAGTTCCTCAATGTCACTTAGAAGTCTGCAATCTGCTATTCATTTTCTGCATATTGCTGACCTTCAATCAGTACATTTCTAAAATCTTAAGTTAAGCTATCTAAGAAAGAATGAGAAATTTTATTAATCAGGCACATCTTCCAAGAACATCAGTATCATTACAAGTTTTAGGAGGCTCAGAGTGGGAACCAAAATTGTTTAGCTAGTGTATAATAATTTAAAACACTGTTTTTATAGTAAACAAAAAATGATATCATAGAGATAAGAATAATTCATCAGAATTTTTAGTATTAAACAGGAGGTGTCAAACATATTCAAAACAGCTGTTTCAGGCTAGATTCCTGCCACCTACAAACATTCACTCATTCTTACCTACTTTGAGAGGTACTTCAGAGGGAAAGTTAGAGAAGTATGTTCATTGAACTGCCAACTGCATTTCTTGCCTTGTGTAAACATTCACAGTTTGCTTCTTTGATTCAGCTCCACAAGTAATGCAAACTCATTTTGAATCCAGCACTTTAATATGTACTTGAAGAAATACTCAAATATAAGATACAGTAATAGAGAAAAGAAAGAAAACACAGCAATTTTTATAACCAATAGATACAATAAGTGTACAGGGCAGATGCACATGAAATGATTCAGCATTTTAATAAACCTTACAATTGTTCCCACAAGCAATACAATAATTGTTAAGCACGGGTGGGAAAAGGAGAGAGACTGTCAAAGTGAGGACCAGAGGCTCCTCTAAGTTAAGAAACTTAATTTACTGTGAGTCTTAAAATAAGTGGAGAGAGAAGAAGGGAGTTGTGTCCTCATCTGAAGCAGCACCTTGAATAAAATCACATCACTGGGAATAAGCAAGGTCTGAGAAGTATTATAAAGGAAGAAATTATCAGTCATGAAGTATCGTATAAGAATAAAGAGAACAATAGAAGATTATTTCAGGGTGCATGGGTGGTTCAGTGGTAGAATGCAAGCCTTCCATGCAGGAGACCTGGACCACACACCACCACCACTCCCCAAAATAGATTATTTCAAAGTTCCAAGCCTAGGAGAACAGGAGAATAATACCAACAAAAGTCCAAAGGGAAAATCTAAGGAGATAAAAGGCTGAGTTTAACCTTTAACAGATTGAATTCCCAGACATTTTGGGATAACCTAAAGAAAATTAAGAGTAGTATTAGAGCTTGACCATCTTAGAGAGCGAGGACAGGAAAAGATTTCTGCCACCATATTTGCCAAAGGAAAAGCCACAATAGCATAAATTTTGAATCATTTCAACCATAGTTTCTCTCCCATCAATATGAAATGTGGAGCAATGGATGTTCTCAATGAAAGTTTCAGTGTAATCCACAGGCCTCCTCACATCTCAGAGTTTAAACGAAGTTCAGGGAATGAGGTGCAACTCAGGGGGGTTGATCCAAGCACCCAACCAAGACTTTTGTTTTATGCTGGCTTTCCCACATTTACCAAATGCCTTTCTAACTCTTCCAAGAGGCTTCTAATTTTTTAAAACTTGAACTTTACTCCAAGGAAACTAGAAAACTACATAGCTGGTGGCTGAGCCTAGAGTGTCAAGCTAAAGAGTAGCATGACCACACTTCCACCCCTGTTCTCACTGGAGAAACATCACGGTCTAAGCTCCTGACTGGGTGATAAGCAAAATGACCACAATGGTTTCCTACATTCCGTGCCCTATCTTCCTGAAATACAGAGTAGCCCAAGTCACCATTATATATCCATTTTTCCTGTGTCTGTAACTCTTATCCCTTAAATGGATGGCAGCAGCTCCTAAAATTCTTCTTCTCTGATGCTCTCACCTCCCAACCAACACTGCAACTCATCTCAACCAGTCCACTAGCGTTTTTGCCTTTCCTTCCATTCTTATTTTCCTTCATTGCTTTTTTTTTTCTTCTTCCCAAAGTAAATATTCCTCTTTCTCCTTTCTCTACTTTAAAAAAAAAAATTCACTGGCCTAAAGCATCAAAGAAACACACGAACTGGGCTGCGGAAGAGAGAATTCTCCTTGAAGTTAGCCACGAGGAGAAAAGAAGAGAGGGAGTCAGTAAGGAGTAAGGCTTGCACACATTAAAATGTTATGTTCCTGTGGCACATGAACACTTTGCTTCAAAATAATTCCACTGTTATGATGTTTAATTTTGTTCTTAAACTCCAGGCTCTTCAAAAAAGTCAATTAGAATTCTCAGGAAGTCTCCAGATCATTTCTTCCTTTGGGATCCTTGGGCCTTTTGGCATCAAAGAAAAACTATAGAAACCTCCATAGTAATGTCAAATCCTGATGAGACCTCAAGGACCCTTTAGTCCTACAGATGCCAAATGTCTTCCATGGTTCCCTTGGCACCTGAGATGAAAGAATAGGACAAAGAACAGTGTTGGCACCCACTGAGCTATGGCTTTTGCATTCACTTGCAAATGGACAAGCATGAAATTTCTATTTCAAGAACTAGTAAGCTGACATTCTTATTTTGTTTCTTTTTTCTCACCCAGCCTGTGTTTTTGTCCTATTTTGCTTTCAATGAGTAAGAAGAAGTTCAATTTCATGATTAATCAAAGCCAACGCCTTACTCAAATTATATTTAATTTTTTTAAATGTTAGAATACTACCCAGAAAGAAAAATCCTATGAATATATAGAATGCACTCCATTTTTTTTTCTAAAATGCCTAGGGTATTTTAGGTAGTAGATAGCTGAACATCTTGCTAGCCAGAAATATGTACATCTACTACTAATTTTCAACTGAGTAGAATGTAATACAAAAATAGTAATGTGTTAAACACAATTCAAGACATCATTTGGCCCATAGTGAGACTTCAATAAATATTCATGAATGACTCATTCTTCAGGAGACTAAATTATTGAAGGTAGTTGCAGCTAATATTCTCTTTACTAGAAAACTAAAGCACTACTTTTTTCTTAAAAACAAAGGCTTTTAAGCAAGTTTGCCCTTTTAAAAAGAGTCAAATTTCAGGTAATTTATTTTAATCACATTCTCTATGATGATAGTTACACACTTTTTAAAAATTACTATAAATGTATTAGGTACCACCACCATATTTTAAATTTCTATTTACAAAACAAGAGACAACAGTATAATAAATTCAGAGGTATAGGGGTTGTAACTGTGGTAGAATATGTTCTTCCTACTGAACTCTCAACATATCTAGCACTTCTTCAATTACATGACATGTAACTTTCCCTTATGCCTATTCAATCATTTATTCAGCTGAGGAAAGAGACATCAACCTAAGTTATAACAAGCAGTTTAAGATTGTATTTAAGTTCTAGATTGCTTCAAAAACATTTTTTAATTATAATTACGCAGTAGATAACAATTACATGAAATAAAATAAAAGCATTAAGAATGAATGAATTCGTACTTAGAACATATTATGTGCCGCTTAAATGTTGAATACTTGAACTAGGATAAAAGAAAATTTTAAATAAAGTTCCATAGTTTTCTACAGCTATTCTGTGCATGCATTCATTTAATAGCATTATAAAATATCACTTCTAAGACACCATTATATTTGCAGACTGCATATTCTTAGGTCACAAAGTTATGATTCATATATCTCAAGTCACTTAGCACTACTGGCAAGTGTTGCCAGCCTGAAATATAAAACAGAGAGAGTAATAAAACTTTAACAAGCAGCAATAAAACTAATGAAATATAATCTCAAATATACTACTTTAATTCATCCAGAGAGGAAACACAATCACCGAACACTAAGGATGAGGAAATGGAGCCAGCTCCATAAAAATACATTATTTATCATAGTAACATGGATCATTTTAGAATTAGAGCTAAAAGAGAATTCAAGCTGGTTACAGTAGTATAATTATCATGGCCAAATACATGAGGATGACAGGATGAAGCAACAGTTCACATATGCTTATTTTGGCTCCATATTTAAAGCTATGGAATGAAAATATTGCTGTTATTTTTAATAGGGATAATCTTTCATGCTGAGAGTAGAGAAATTTCATGACAGTCAGCTTGAGCAGCCTGTAAAGAATTAGTTATGACTTCCAAGATCAATAGGTAAGTGGCTCACAAGTTTTTATTTACATACAGTTTGCATGTGCATATGATAATCATGCAATCTAGTCCAAAATAACTTCAAATAGATGTTTTATTATGTTGTCCTTGAGGTTGTAATTTTATATTGTGCATTTCCCCTTTACTGTTTATTTTTCTCATCTGTTTTGGGGAATCTAGAATTCCATAATTAGAAAATGGGAACTTGAGAGAAAGGGAAAGTAGGGGAGAGGAAATGAAGAATGAGAAGCAAAAAGGAGGCAAAATGAAATGTACAATTTATGTGTCTTTTCTCCATAGTTTGACATTCTGCACACAAAAGTGATTTAAGAGAGTAAACTAAACAACAGAGAAAGAACTTATCTGAAGATGACTTCGGATTAGTCAAGAGATATATTCTTTTAATAGCCAACCTCTGTTGTTTACACAACCAAATAAATTAGAAAACGAAACTAGGTCCATCATTGTCCATTCTCTGAAACACCCATGCTAGAATTTTCCACTGCCGGAAGATTTATGAAAAAAATAGAAAGGTCAATGATTGATAGCTATAATTCAAAAAAGGTGAGGAAACAGATCATGCCAGGTGGGGTAAAACAAAGAATAAAGAAGGATATGGGACTTTGTTCGAGTATGTTTAAGATAAGTAAACAATGCACAAGTACAAAATAGTGTACAAAGATTACACAAAAATTAGAAATTTCTATTAAACAAAGTGCAACCTAAATGGACTAGGATATTTTCCTAAAAGAATAAACTCACAGAAAATGAGATTTGTTGCAGCCTGAATTGAGTAAAGCATTTTTAAAAACTTGAACTAATAAGTACTTATTAAGTAATAAGGTACTTAAAAATACAACAATGGAATGAAATAAGTGTCACATGAGCAATATGAGAATAATAGAAATGACGTTTTCTTTTTGTAATCCCTATATTTTATAACAAGAGAAAATAGAATATGAGGTTTAATTCCAGGTAGATAATCAAATTGTTCTTACTTTCTGTTACCTTAATTATCTTTACTATGTATATACACTCCTATATATTGGTTTCCTTTCACTTTCATAGATAGGAGTAAAAATATTGTTCTCAAAATTTTCTCCCTCTAAAAGATACTGTCAATATTTCCCACCTGTTCTGAAATTTCAAAATGCAAATAACTTATTTTCCAACTTTAAAATGATAGTTATTTAGTTTATTACTTACATCTGAGGGATATCCTGAGACTAATAATACAGGCGGGAAATACTTTATACAAATGAATTGATGAGTTTTGTAAGAACTATGGGTTAAGAACGAGTTAAAGCTACTACTTTTCTGTTGACCATAGAGGTCAGATCATTTTTCTATTAAAAATAAAATCAAGGCAGCAATGGCCTCATCATCTACCTCTTTTCACTACATGTTATGTCAGTCCAGAGTGGGGAAAAGGAGAACCTCAACATAAATAACATAAATTGACAACGTGTTTAATATAAATAATGTTCTGTGGAAGAGGAGACTTGAATTTGGTCATGTTAATGTTTCAAATAGATAATTTGGGTTATGGCACACAGTCTGCAGTCTTTTTAGAGCGTGCTTTCATTTTTAAGGCATTCATTTAGCGCCATCTTATGGCAACCCAAACACATGCCAGCTTTTTCGAAATGGTGTAGAAAGTCCCAAATGAGAAGGATGAGGCATTTGTTTTGGCTCCCACTGGTAATCTTCATTTTGTTAAAAAGAACCTAGCAAAAGAGTTAATTGCAGTAACCCCACACCACAGCTCTAAGCCCAGTGACTGACTTTGTAGTAGGCTCCGATAGTGGTTGTTTGAAGTCAGAGCCAAGTCACCCTAGCTGATAAGGTCACAGCGCACAGACAACATTTCCCATTTCAGGACTATTTAATAACCCATCAAATGTTCAAAGTAATTTTCTTTATATAATTGTTTCCAAAATCATAAGTTACAGTTAAAATATTTTATAATCACAGTTCTTTTTTTTTTCCTTTAAATTTAATTTATTTCAGTTAGTTTAAGTAAGCAAGGGGCATTTGTTACATGGCTATGTATAGTGCTACTCAGAGGGTGATCCAAAGACGCTGTTTGTTAAGATCCATGACAGGATGAGATTTTAAAAAATGGAGATTAAGCATTTAGAAAGTTGTGTAGCGACTTGATAGAGTAAATTTTTTTGTCTACTGATTCTTCTAATAAAAAGATATGCATTTTTTATTAGTTGCCTATAGCTGCTGTAACAAATCACCACAAACTTGGTGGCTTAAAATAACAGAGATATATTCTCTCACAGTTCTAGAGGACAGAAATCCAAAATCAATTTCACTGGGCCAAAATCATGGGGTAGCCAGGGCCTCACTCCCTCCAAAAGATCTGGATGAAAATTTGTTCTTGGATTTACCAGCTTCTGGTGGCTGTTGGCATTCCTGGCTGGTGTCCACATCACGCCAATCTCTGCCTCTGCCTTCGCATCATATTTTCCTCTGTATGTGTAGTCAAGTCTCCCTCTTATAAGGATATCTGTGATTGTATTTAGGGTTCACTGGATAATCCAGTATAATATTCCCATCTCAAGGTCTTTAGCTAATTCACATCTGCAAAGACCCTTTCTCCAAATAAGGTCAGTTTACTGATTCCGGGGATTAAGACCTGATTGATACCCTTGGGGGACATTTTTTCAGGCTTTTTAGGCTTGTATTTTGTATGCCTTTGTTTTTAGATGTTCTTTATTGTCATCTTATAGTAATTAACTTTTATCACTTTTTACAGAAGTCGTGGTTCACCATGTTTTGCATGGGGGAGGTGAAGAATTGGCCCTTCTCCACAGATGGTTTTAGAGGCACAAGTAGAGTGTCACAGTTGATTCCTCTGCTCAGATCCCTTGTGTGTTTCCCTGGTGTCAGTGTCCACGTGCCTTGACTGCCAAGGAGCTACTCCAGCCATCCTTTTTGAGGACAACCTTGAACTAGTGGAGTATCTCTGCCAGCATAAGCAGAAAGCAGGAAGTGCTTGGGACTTAACAAACACATATGCCTCACAAGATACTCACAAGCCAATGAATAATTGGTCCTGGGGTATGAAAGCCCAGTTCTTGCTTTCCCTCAGGACAAACACTGAGGTGTAACTTAATATTCCAGAATTCCCCTGCACTATGAGGCTGTCATCACCCTTACTTGAAATCACACCCTTGATTCTTAACTTCCCTTTCCTGCTTCCCTCACTCCTTTACCAGTCATCTGAGAGCACTTCCTTAATAAATTACTGGCATGTGAGTTCCTTGTTTAATATCTCCTTGTTTTGAAAAACCTGATCTAACACAAAGTGTATTTTACAAATACCTCACTTAATGTATCCTCAGCCTGGGGAACCCAAAGTAATGCAAAGGATATCTCAGGCAACCAAATGGCAACATGAACAAAGTTTATTTAAGATCATCCAGTTCTCTCTCTTTTTCAGGACCTCTGGACCCTCATGAACCGTTCTCTTTGTTTCTCTCTACATGTCTATTTTATATTGTCTCTTCACATGTCCATCTTTGCTTTACTGTACATAACCATAACTTTAAATCAAATTTTTTGTTTTCAATCTCTTGCTAATTCTATAATATCCTTCCATTTAATATAGAACTTGTTCATGAATTTTATGATAGTTATATATCAAAGTTTATTCCAACGAACTTTAATAGAAAAGAAGGATCATTACATGGATCTATAGATTATAAATGCTTTATAGTGACAAGATAGATTAATTATTTCTAAGTCCCATTCAAGAAAGGAATAAAAGAAGATCTGGTTGACACAAACAATAAAGGAGAAAAGTAATGACAATATTGAGTGGGATTAGTAGGATTATGTAGTTCGCAACATGATTTCTGTCTCATCATTTTAATAAAAGTCTTCACTTTTAAGAGAAACCATAGATTTTCACTACAGTATAGTGAATGGTACATTGCATTCTGGCAGCCAGCACACTAGAATGCCCAGTTAATCGTTTTTTTAATTAAATAACCACAATAGAGTGAGAAGTCATCTAGTATATTCTGCTGCTTGTTGCCTAACTGTATTTAATTCATCCCAGAGATGGGAACACTTAAGCCTGTTTAAAAGTCATCACATAAAACCAGATGTGGACATGTTTATACATTCTGAGGAACTGGCCATGAAATAGAATGATGCACACATATGACATTTTCTGTACTCTCCATGAGCTTTTCCATTAAAATCATGGAATATATGGAGGATGGCACAGGAAGTCTTATTCTTGGACCTTGGAAAGCAAAATGCAGGGAACCCTGACTGATAGGGAGGAGTATCCTGGACCAAAAATATTTATCTTTGACTACAGAAAGATTTATACTGAATGTGACATAAGAAAACATTATTAATAATTACTACCATTTCTGATTACTAAAATATTGATTCGGTCATTGAGAGTTGTATCAATTACAATAATTGAAGAAAACGTTTTACTAATTATGATTAAATGCAATATTATTATTTTCATTTAAAAGGTAGCTATCATTTAAAAGGTATCATTTGAATACCTCTTATACAGCATACAGTGTATTTAAATCTCCATATGTATTAGCTCATTTGTTTGTCATATCAATCCTTTGATATATATATATTATCCCCATTTTAAAGTTTCCAAAACTGAAATTCAAAGAGTGGTAACTCACTCCTGGTCATACAGCTAATAATCTGGAAGGGGAACACAAATCTTTGTTACCAAAGCCCAAGCCATTTCTACCTACCTGCCATAACCCACATATAGATTAAGATGTGTCAACAACTCTTTCCCATAATATATCAACCAAAAATCTTCATCAACATCATCAACTGCCTCAGCTTTACTTCTTTCTCTCTCAGAAACCCAGAAGTCCATGACATTAATGGAAAAGCTCATGGAGAGTACAGAAAATGTCACATGTGCGCATCGTTCTACTTCCTGGCCAGTTCCTCAGAACGTATAAACATGTCCTCATCTGGTTTTATGTGATGAATTTTAAACAGGCTTAAGTGTTCCCCTCTCTGGGATGAATTAAATACAGTTAGGCAACAAGAAGCAGAATATACCAGATGACCTCTCGCTCTATTGTGGTTATTTGTTAAAAAAAAAAAAAAATTAACTGGGCATTCTAGTTTGCTAGCTGCCAGAATGCAATATACCAGAAACAGAATGACTTTTAAAGTGGGGAATAAGTTACTAGTTTACAGTTCTAAAGCTGAGAAAATGTCCCAATTAAAGCAAGACTATTGAAATGTCCAATCTAAGACATCCATGGAAAGATACCTTGGTTCAAGAAGGCCGATGAAGTTCAGGGTTTCTCTCTCAAGTGGAAGGGCACATGGTGAACACAGGCAGGGTTTCTCTCTGGGCTGGAAGGGCACATGGTGAATACTGGTGTCATCTGCTCACTTCCTTTCCAGCTCCCTGGGAGACGTTTTCCTTCTTCATCTCCAAAACCCGCCGGCTGGTGGACTCTCTGCTTCGTGACATTCTCCGCTCTCTCTGAACTTCCAGGTTCTCTAAAATGTTTCCTCTTTTATAGGATTCCAGTAAACTAATCAAGACCCACCCAAATGGGTGGAGACACGTCTCCACCTAATCCAGTTTAGCAACCACTCTTGAATGAGTCACATCTCCAGGGAGATGATCTAATTACAGATTCAAACATACAGTAATGACTAGGGATTAGAAGAAATGGCTGGATTTATAAAATGAGATTAGGATCAAAACATGGCTTTTCTAGGGTACATACATCCTTTTAAACTGGCACACTGGGAATAAAAAGTTGTTGAATTAGATTTAAAGATGGGGAACAGTTTTTGACTGTCCTTAACAAAAAATGGGAAATAGGCATGACTTTGTCCCACTGAAACGTTGTATCAGAGATTGCTACTTAAGACTAGATTGTCCAATTCAAAATTACCACCTTTTGGGAAGTCAGGAAAATAGTAATACACTTTATATTACTAAAATGAATGAAAATATCATAGAAATTAAGAGAACAGTAGGCAATTTAATCATGAACAGCATTACAAAATTATGTTATTTATGTTCTGTCATTACTTATACCTTCATGATTGTGTTAAGTAAAAGCCTAATTCAGTACATTATATTGAATCTACTTCAGGCATCATGTAAGATTCCGAGAATACTAATATGAGGAACCCATAGTCCTGCTCTCAAGAAAGGAGCTTACAACAATCTTGTACAACATAATACGTTGAGTTCTTATTCTCTCAACATATTTTTACTGAGTCCCTTCTTCCAGGAACTGAGGATAAAAGCCCCTTCTGTTTTAATGGTCCACAATTCAGATGGATATTAATAAAGGAACCGAGAGATGAATAATTATTATATTTCTTCCTGAAGATTTTCGTATTCTGGGGCAGGTTGCTGGTGATCCTTCATCCTTAGTTTGTCACATGGAAAGGTACATGATGGCATCTCTTGGTCTCTCCCTTCTCTTCTGATGTTCAGTTTCTGGCTGCTCCCTCTGTTGTTTTCTCTCTCTCTTTCTGTCTCATTCTGCTTATAAAGTAATAGGATTAAGATCCATCTCGACTGGGCTGGGCCACACCATATTTGAAGTAAACCCAGAAAAGGTCCTACTTACAATAGGTTTATACCCACAGAATGGGTTAGATTTAAGAACATGTGTATCTGGGGTATATACAACTTTAAATAACCACACGATGTTTGGCATGTAGCAGCTGTTGAATAAATGAATAAGTGCTTATGTAAAGTAAGTGTCATTCAGAGCACCCAGACTGTAAAACATGAAGAATAAAATGATCTAAGGAAATAGAGTGGAAACCTAAGCAAGAATAAAATGAGTTTGAATTTCCCCTCTAAGCTATGGGCAAAGAAAGCTTTAGGCACAAAATCAACTTGCTGGATCCTTGCTTTCAAAAAGATAAATAGTAACAAACAACAGAAAAAGAATGAATACATGGAGATTGGAGAGTTGAGGCAAAACACATTTAAAAGGCAAATACAATTATCCACATATGAGATAGTAAAGCCTAGGACAAAGCACCACACTGGTGACTAAGAAAGTAACAGATTCCAAAGTTATTTTAGTGGTGGAATCTACGAGTCTCTGTTACTAGATCAGGGAATGTGAGAGAAGCAAGAGGGGAAAAAAAGCATGAAGTTATGGATGAATGAAACATTTAGAGGAAGCATCTGAGCGGACCAGTGATTCCTTTATTTATGATAAAGAACACAACAGCAAAAACAGACTTGCAGGAATTAATAACAAATGCAATTTCAGGTTCTGTTAATTTTGAAATGCCAGGAATGCACTGGATGTATTCCAAACTTAAAGATGAAAAGCTCACCAGAAGTTGGAGCCAGAGATAAATCTTTGGAAGCGATTTCAAAAGAGTCTGAGCTTTCAAATTGAAATACACACAATGTGGTTATACTCGGAAGTACACCAAGTTTAAACTAATTCACAGGAGATTTAAGATTTGTCCTCTTGAAGCATCCATTTTACTCTATAGAAAGTACTTTTGAACATTTGTATGGGGAAAAATGGAAACTAAACTCAGAGTAGCTATATTTTGCTGAAAGAATTCAGCTTCCAGAAGAGCATAAAGGTATGAGTCTCAGAAAATGTAGAAGCAGAAAATATTTAGGGAGAGAAGAGGCTGAGGCAAATGGAAAACAATTATGTGGTGAATTAAATAAGAAATTTTAGAAACAACAATAGCTAATATCAATCTGAGGTTTTTTTTGTTTATTGCACTTAATTGTCATCTAACTCATCAAATCTTCAGTAAGTCTGCCATACCCATAAAGTTCTGTAAGGGAAAATTCGGAGAAAAGAATCCATCTTCTACATCTGAGATGATACTATCCTGAATGGTGGTAAACAGTACTAATAGGTTAGTAAAATAATATGCTAAGTGACCCACATCAAAAGACGCAAGAACTCAAAGCCAGAGGTGACTAGGAAAAGTTTAAACTATACCCTTTCCTCCGCACTAAATATGCACCATACCCCCAATTCCCAGAGAGACAGAGAAGGACCCGTCATACATGGGATGAAATTTGAGCTAGTGAAACAATCCCAAAGGTAAATTACTTTGTCTGCCATTTTAATTACACATGCTTTTTAAATTAAACAATGGTGACCATAATATTGATGGGAATTTAAAAATACCCTAAATTAAGATAAAATCTGTAACTTCAAAGCAAGTTGGTGATTAGGGTAAACAACTTCAGGTTATGCTCTCAGACTCCCATGAAATAAAAGTTCACTCTCCCCTGTGGTTGGAGTTGCTTTTTCATTTTGAAAAGCAACTGAAATAAGTTACAGGAGATACCAAGAGAGATTATGAAATCAACCAGGGTAATGTATAAAGTGAATAGAAAGCCAAAGATGGAGTTCGGAAAAATTTATGTTTAAAGGAAAAGGATCGCTTTTCCTGAGGTGCCTGAAAACTATTTTGAGAAACTCGTGAAAAATCCTGAGCCTAGACATGGCACAAAAAACAAAGACTGACGGTTTAAGATAGAAGGCCCTAGCCAACTGTCAAATGTGGTTAAAAGATCAATGATAATTATAATTAAGTACTTCCCTTTGGTAAATAAGAGGTCAATGGTAACTTTTACCAACTGTATCTTCAGTGAAATGGCCGAGATGGGTGGTGGGTTAAGTAGTAAATTGAAGTGTTTTGTTTTGTTTTGTTTTCACATGAGGCAGAAGATATGGATTTCTTCAGAAATTTAGCAGTAATGAAGGGAAGAAGAAAAATAAGTAGCAGCTGAGAGAGAAGTAGGATTGAACAAAGACCTTCAGAGGGAGAAATCTTAGATAAGTTTGTAGACCAATGAAAATTGGCACAGGGAAGGACTGATTAAGAATGCAAGGATTCTCGCCTGCCATGCCTGAGACCTGGGTTTGATTCCCAGTGCCTGCCCATGCAAAAAAAAAAAAAAACAATGCAAGGAATGGAGGGTATTTGGTGCACAGGGTACCAACAAAATGGAAGCAACAGGAGAGGAGCACAAGCAAAGGGCTGTCCTAGATAAGGGAAACACAGTTTTTCCAGTGCTTTAGGAAAGAAAGAGTAAAGGAGGGTGCAAAACCTCTGGAGAGCCAGTGAAACTTCTGTCTTCTCAATGAAATTTTAATTTAGGTTATCTGATGAGGGCTGGGGGCACAGAGTTGGGCTCAGGCAGGAAAAGTTAATAAAAGCCTATAAAATTTTATGGGAAATGGGTCAACTTGAGAGAAGTAAAGAGTTGATAATAGTCACATTGTAAGCACAAGACCCTTGCTGTGAGTATACTAAGTGCCAATGAATTGTACATTTTTAAATGGTTAATTTGAAAATAGTTAACTTTACCTCAATTTAATGAAATAGTGCCTTAATTAAAAAATTTTTTTTGAAAGCCAAAGTGATATACTGAAAAGCATGTAATCAAGGTTAGCATGAGAAAATAGGAATGAAGAGAAATAGGATGCTCAAAGACAAAGACTTGTTCTGTCAAATATCTTGACTTCACTGCATTGACCTTACTGACCTAAAACAAAATTAAGACCAAAGTGTGAGTTTATCTTCAAAGACAGACAGAGAGAAAAAGCAGCATTGCTGGCAAAATTATAAAATGAACAAAAGGAAAAATATAGTTGTATATTAGACTTTTCAGTGAGAAAAAACCCAGGTCTGTTAAATGGAAATGATTGGGTTTTTTTTCCTCTGAGACTGAGTAGAATTCATTTGAGTTATTCCCAAGGATGTCAAAGTAATGATGAAACACTCCTTTTGCATGAATATTTGAAAAATAATGACATGTCCAGGTTGATATAAAAGTTGAGGATTTCCTCTGAGACAGCTCTGGCAAGATTTGTGAATGTGGGATGTTCTACAGTAATATTAGTCATCTGTTTTGCCTGGGACATGAAATTCCAAGTATGAGAAGGAAAATAGGATGCATCTTTGCATGTCAATATCTTTCTTACATGGTAATATCTCTTAAGAGTTCAATGCTTTTTGCCTTAAATCATTCTGTTGTGTTCTTAAGTAGGGAAGCTCATTCTTTTCTCCTATTGATAGAACACAAACACAGAAGTATTCAATGTTTTCCTTTATCCCAAGCCAATGCACTACTGTGAATACTCACATGCCTTCCTCCAAAAATCACTGTTGTGATATTCTATTATAGAGATGATAGAAGATTTAATGATACAGAGATTTTTTGTTATCCAGTATGTCATTAGCATTAAAAGAGGTAGGGGAGGTTGTCCAAAGCAGGTGTGAATTTAAAAAGAGTAATAGGTATTTTCTCTGTTCTTAAATGTTTGCAAACTAGTTGAAAAGGAAGTAAAGCAAGTATATATAAACAATAGAATTCATTTATTGATTCAACAAACATGTATTGCTTACCAAGTGCCAAACGCTGAGATCTCTATGATGTCCCTCATTTCATAAAAATCACAGTCTATGGAGGGACACATAGTGTAAACAATCAGTACACAAGGAATTATTTACAAATGGGGTTAAGGGCTACAAAGGAAAACGGATGGATTGATTTGGGAACTTCTGAAAATCATGGGGAGGGATCTCTGAGGTGAAAACACAGCAAGCAAAAGCTCAAGAATAAAGACATATGAATTGAATGGCATCTATGAGAGGCCATGAAGTAACTGACCTGGTAAGACAGGGATGATGGGTGGGGACAGTAGGAGGCAGAAATTCAATTATGGAGGACCTTGGAAGCCCTCCAGAAAGCTTGAATATAAAACAAAGCAATCAGGCTCCAAGGAAGTAGTCTGTATTTAAAATGGGTTCAACTATTGTGGTAGTAAGATTCAGTTGTCAGCCTGGCCAGGTGAAGGTGCCTAGTTCTGTTGCTGTGGACATGAACCAATGGTACGTGAACCTCATCTGTTGCTCATTTCATCTGCAATCGGCTAGGAGGCATGCCTGCTGCAACAAATGATGTTTGATTTAATTGGCTGGTGCTTAAATGAGAGAGCGCAACGTAGTATAGGGCAAGCAGCTCAGCATACCTCATCTCAGCACTCACAGCTCAGTCTAAGCCTTTGGAGATGCAGAAAGAAATCACCCCAGGGAAAGTTGTTGGAACCCAGAGGCCTGGAGAGAAGGCCAGGAGAGATCACCCTGTGCCATCCCACGTAAGCAAGAACCTCAATTGAAAGTTAGCTGCCTTTCCTCTGAAGAAATAATGAAATAAATTCCCTTTTATTAAAAGCCAATCCATCTCTGGTGTGTTGCATTCCAGCAGCTAGCAAACTAGAGCAACTCTAGAACTAGCCTCTTTTACCTATAATAATGATTTACTGTTGGTCCTATGATTAAAGAATTTTGCAGGTGAGGAAAAGGGTAGACATCAGGGGAAGTAATGAGGATGCTTAGCAACTCTTCATGTCTGTCCTTAATTACCTTGGACTTTCCTTACATGTTAAACTGAAAGCATAAATGGATAAGGAGGTGAATGCAAATTACTACTTTAAAAATCTCACTAAGTCATTAAGAACAAAAATGAAAAACATCTATTTCAATTAATGAACTTGCACAACACATAAGAAGCATTTTTGATCTTCTTTTATTGGCCCTAAGTTAAAACTTATATGTAGAGTATTTTATTGTGTAAATAACAGAGATAAGTCTTTCTTAAACTTGAAGTGTTACTGAGTAATGCCACAAATACAGAGCAATAGAGAAGTGCTAGAATATGTTGACATGTGTACTTTCTTCCAGGCTTAGCTTCAGTATGGTCAAGAGATGGCTCTTTTAGGTGTGATAGGCTATCATTTACAGTTTCTAATCTGTCATATTAAATATAAATAATAGTAAAATACATTTGAAATCTGCTTCCAAAAACACAGTATTATGAATCAAAAATGAATTTTTCATTTAATAATTGAATTATTCATCATCTCCCTTCCTGCCCACACCATATAAATAGACCTTATGTTTGTTTATTTTTCTTTATTAGAGAAGTTGGGTATTTACAGACCAATGCATGGGATACAGGATCCCCATATACCACCCAATTATTACCTTGCATTGGTGTGTAATATTTGTTACATTTAACAACAGCACATTTTTATAATTGTACTATGAACTATAGCCCATGGTTTAACTTAGGATTCACTGATTGTGTCATGTAGTGCCAAGATTTTTTTAAAGACTTTTATTCTGTTATCAGATATGCAATCTAGCATTTCCCCTTTAACCACACTCAGGTATATATTTCACTGATGTTAATTACATTCACTATGTTGTGTTACTGTCACCACTATCCATTACCAAAACCTGTCCATCACTCCAAATAGGAACCCAGTACATTTTAAGACAACTATCCATTCCCTATCTCCATCCTGTCCCCTGGTAACCTTTATTCTAGATTTTGTCTCTATGAATTAGATTATTCTAATTGTTTCAAGTCGGTGATATACAAAATGTAGTGTCTGGCTTATTTCACCCAAATAATGTCTTCAAGGTGCATTCATGTTGTCACATGTATGAAGACTTGATTTCTTTTATGGCTGAATAATATTCCATTGCATGTATATACCATCTTTTATTTATCCACTCATTAGTTGATGGACACATAGGTTGCTTCATCTTGTGCCAATTGTGAATAATGCCACTATGAACATCAGTGTACAAATATCTGCTCAAGTGCCTCCCTTCAATTTTGGATGGTGTATAGTAGTGGGATTGCTGGGTATACATGTAATATAGTTGTACTATAGTTAGCTTCCTTAGGAACCACCAAACTGTGTTCCACTGTGGCTGTACAATTTTATGTTGATACCAGTAATGAGTGAGTGTTCCTGTTTACCCACATATCCTCCAACACTTATTATTTTCCATTTTTTAGTACTAGCCATACTACTGGGGGATAACTGCTATGTCATTATGGTTTTGATTTGCATTTTTATGATAGCTAATGATGTTGAGAAGCTTTTCATGTACTTTCTGGCCATTAACATATGTTCTTTGGAGAGGTGTCTATTCAAGTCTTTTGCCCATTTTTTAATTTCTTTTTTGTGTTATTGTTGCTGCTATTGTTAAGTTGAAGGATTTCTTTATACTGTGGATATTAAACCTTTATCAGATATGTGTCTTCCAATGTATTTGCATTTTAGCACCTGTAGGAAGAAATGGAGTTATATAACAAATAACAAACTACAATAATACTGGCATTTATTACACAAACAAATATCTTTATCTCAGATCCTTATTTCCTTATGCCAGTTAGAACACTGTCCAGTGTCCTTTTCTTTCCAATCCAAAGACTCCCTTTAGCATTGCTTGTAATGTAAGTTTACTGGTGAAGAATTCTCTCAGTGTTTGTTTATCTGAAAATGTCTCAGTGTCTCCCTCATTTTTGAAAGACAGTCTTGCTGGATGTAACATTCTTGGTTGGCCGTTGTTTTTGTCAGCACTTTAAGTATTTCAACCAACTGCCTTTTTGTCTTCATGATTTCTAATGAGAGATCAGCACTCAAATCTATTTGGAACTCCTTTGTACATAAAACTTTGCCTTTCAGTTTCATCTTTCAAAACTGTATCTTGTCCTTTGTATTCAAGAGTATGATCAACATATGATGGCATGAATCGTTTTCAGGAAGTTTTCTGTCATTATTTCTTTGAATATTCCTTCTTCTTTCTCTCTTCTTCTGGAACTCCAGTAATTTGTATATTGGTTTTCTTGATGTTGTTCCAAAGGTTTCTTAGGCTATTTTCATTTCTTAAAATTATTTTCCTTTATGCTTCTCACCGTGGCTCATTTCAAGTGCATTCTTATCTAAAAGTTCACAGATTCTTTCTTCTACCAGTTCAAATCTGCTCTTGACACTCTCCTGGAAATATTTCATTTCAATTATCATGGTCCTCAACTCCAATGGTTCTTTTTGGTTCCTTTGTAAAATTTCTATCTCTCTACTAAGATTCTCACATTCCTCATTCATTGTTTTCCTGCTATCCTTTGGTTCTTTTTCTGTAGTTTCCTTTATCTCCTTAAGCATTTTTTTTTTTTTTTTTTAAAGGAAAGACAGAGAGAAGGAAGGAAGGATAGAAGGAAGGAAGGAAGGAAGAAAGGGAAACATTTTTAAACATTTTCTTGTTTTATTGTATTCTGTTTCTCCGTTTTTGTTACATGGGTTGGGGCCGGGAATCGAACCGAGGTCCTCCGGCATAGCAGGCAAGCACTTTGCCCGCTGAGCCACCGCGGCCCGCCCTCCTTAAGCATTTTTAAGAACATTTTTTAAAGGCTTTCTTTCATACGTCCACATTCCGGCTTCTTCACTGGTATTTTCTGGCTTTTTATCCTCTTCCTTTAGGGGCCATCATTTCCTGTTTCTTTGTCATTTACTCTTTTGTTGCACACTGTACATTTTAAATTTTTTAAATGTTAAATCTGGGAGTTATTCCTTGAAATGTCTGTTCCCTGATTTTGTAACCAGATGGTGGTAAGTCAGAGATTTTCTTCTTATCAGGAAGGTCTGCCAAGTGCATTGTTTTTCATGTTTCTCTGGGTCTGTGACTTGTCCAGGCCCTCATTTTTAGTTGTTTTGAAGTTCCTTTGTTTCCAAGAATTTGGTTGTTCCTTTTGTTTCCCAGGAGTAAGACCTCCCTCTCCCAGGAGTTTGAAGCTGGCAAACCTTTGTCCCAGACTCGGTAGTTTTTACATCCCTTTCCTTGTGTCAAGCTCCTTTTGCCTGGAAAGAAAATTATGGGAGGTAGGGAATGCCAGAAATGACTTTCCCGAGCCAGCTGCAACAGGGTCAGGGCCCATGGAGGGGACACAGGCCAGCTCCAAAATCCCTGGGGAGGAGATTGATTGGAACAGCAGAAGCTTCTTCCATAATACAGCCACTATTGTTATCTCATCTTATAGATAAGGAAACTGAGGCACAGAGTTAAGTAACTTGCCCAAGTTCACACAAGTAGTTAGCAATGGAAGCAGCATTTAAACCAAGTAATCTGGCTCCAGTATCCATGCTTATAATAAAAACACAACATTCCTCTCACTGTCACTGTTCTCCCTCATTTTAGCATCAATCTAATATGTAATATGAATTTTAGACATGTAATACACGTAATGGGCTGAATGGTGGTCCTAATAAAAGATATGTCCATGTAGTAATCCCTGGAAGATGTGAATGTTGCCTTATTTGTGATTAAATTAAGGATTTGAGATGAGTAGAGTATCCTGGATTACATATGAGCCCAATATAATCATGAGAGTCCATATAAGAGAGAACTTTTAACAGACACGAGGAGAAGGCATTTGAACATGGAATCAGAGATTGGAGTGATGTGGCCACAAGTCAAAGATTGCCCAACCACCAGAGGCTGGAGGAAGCAAGGAGTTGATTCTTCCCTAGAATCCCCAGAAGAGATGTGGCCCTGCCAGATGTCAGACTTGTAGCCTCCAGAATAATGAGAAAATACTTTTTTTTAATCTACCAAGCTTGTTTTTGATGATTTGTTACAGAAGCCGCAGGAAAATAATACATTAAATAATGAATTGGTTTTGGATGACTATACTTAGAAACACATTTTGAGGAACTACAAAATGGGGTCACACCTAGGACACACTTTTCTAGGCAACAGTGTGCTGGAACCAGCACAGAGCAGCCGGCAAGAACCGATTCTTGAATATTCAAGAATTTTTGTAAGCTGTTTAACTGGCATCTCGAAATCAGCCATGGTGAGAGCATACACCCTACAAATCTGCAAATGCTACCAATCAGGGTTTCCCCCCAGCCTGCTAAAGTCGGTTTATCATTTTACCATGATCTCCACTTTTCAGCAGTCTTGGAGGTTAATACAGTTCTCTCTTGGCGTGGGTAGCTAAACTTTTCACAGTTACCACTCATAGAGACAAATAGCCCTCTGGACTCTGACAACAGGAAATGTCCTCTTTCCTTAGGAAAAGGCATCCCATTTCCTTTGACTACTTTAATTATTAGAGATATGAAGAAATGTGTATAAAACAAGTTAAGAATATAAAGACTTGCTAAAGCTAAATATAAAAAATAAAAATAATAAGACTTGCTAAACCTGAGGAAAAGGACTTTTATAATAACCTATTCAGAAAGCTTGCTAGGCATGCCCCTCCTTCCCACCTCCTCTCGACCATCTCATACATATACACACTTCTATTCTATTTAAGATTGACTCCATATTTTTTATAGAATACTTCTAGAGATTCTGTCTTAATTCAAAAGACATTTTAAGCCAAAACCTGGGGCATGGTGATTGCATACCATCTATATTAGTTAGGGTTCTCTACAGAAACAGAATCAACAGGGAACACTCACAAATATAAAATTTAAAAAGGTATCTCACGTGACCACAGGAACATAGAGTCCAAAATCCACAGGGCAGGCTGTGAAGCCGACAATTCCAATGGAGGGTCTGGATGAACTCCACAGGAGAGGCTCGCCAGCCGACGCAGAAAGAGAGCCTGTCTCTTCTGAATCCTCCTTAAAAGGCTTCCAGTGGTTAGATTGAGCATCATTCATTGCAGAAGACACTCCCCTTGGCTGATTAGAAATGGAATCAGCTGTGGATGCAGCTGACATGATCATGATTTAATTCTATGAAACATCCTCATAGCAGCAGACAGGCCAGCACTTGCCCAACCAGACAAACAGGTACCAACACTTGGCCAAGTTGATGCATGAACCTGACCATGACATCATCTTTAAAGATGTCCCTGCTGTCTAAATGTCTATTATTTGCGATATGTTTCCTTTGTGTGTGTGTGTGTGTGTGTGTGTGTGTGTGTGTGTGTGTGTGTGTGTGTGCTGTATGGTGGGGTCACATTTCATTATTTTTCCATGCAAGTATCTCGTTATTGCAGTACCATTTGTTGAATTTGTTTGTTTTGTTTTTGCTTGCTTGTTTTTTGGGAAGTGCATGGACCGGGCATCGAACCTTGGTCTCCCACATGGCAGGCAAGAATTCTCCCACTGAACTACCTTGCACCCCCCATATGTTTCCTTTTTATTTCAAAACCTTTATCTAAAACACACCTCCAGGAAACCTTCTGCAATCCTTTCCACCCCAGAAGCTTATTCCTTTATCTCTTCCTTCATCATCATCATCTCTTCCCCTTCCCTGGCTCTTATAGTTAAAGGATTTGAATATATTCTTCAAACTAGCATAACCTGAAGAGCAAAATCAAAAAGCAACAGATCATTAATTTTATCCACATATGAACATAGATGTGTCAGAATATATTATGAATAAGAATTCCTCATCCAGGGAATACATGGATGGTTCAACATTAGAAATTCTGTTGATAATTTTTTCTCTTTTATTATACATCATCTCAGTGGCTGAGAGATTTCAGATAGAGCCAAGAGGTCATTCTGGAGGTTATTCTTATGTAGTATGTAGATATCCTCTTTCAATTTTTGATGTATTGGAGTAGCTAGAGTACAATGCCATAAACTGTAGGGTTGTAATTCAATAGCCTTGATTCTTGAAGATGATTGAATAACTACAGAGCTTTTAAGGTATGATTGTGATTGTGAAAACCTTCTGACTGACATTTCCTTTATCCAGTGTATGAATAGATGAGTAAGAAAAAAAATTAATTAATAATGGGTGTATGGGATGTTTTGGGCTTTCTTTTTCACTTTTCTTCTTGCTCTTACTCTTTTTCTTTTTTTGGAGCAATGAAAATATCCAAAAATTGATTGTGGATGATGAATGTACAGTCATATGATGATACTGTGAAACACTGATTGTACAATTTGGATGATTGCATGGTATGTGTATATATAATATATCTCAATAAAATTGTATTAAAAATGAGCTACCACTTTTTCTCAACAGATTGACAAAACATTAAAAATGTTAGCAATGTCAAGTATTGTTGACGAAATGGAGACCCAGGATATGCAAATAAATGTTGAGGGAATATAAATTGGTACAGCATTTTGGAGATTTGTAATATCTATCAAAAGTTTAAGTTAACACTCATTTTGACCCTGCAATTTTAGCTATAAGCACCAAACAAATAACAATTTTACTTATGTTTATGCATTTAAAGTGATTTAAGAAGAGCATATATTTGTAATTTTAAAATATCTTTAAAAATATTGTCTAAAATGTAGATTTCTAGCTCAATGGATTGATGAATTCTAAACTATTGTGTTGTTATATAAGTCTCTGGCCTAGGCTCAGATCTGGAAGTCTGAATTCACAAAAATTGTAAGATGCACAAAAATTGAAGCCATAGTGTTAGATTAGAATGCTATTGCTACTAAGTACAGGATGTAACTACATGTTGCATCTGCAAATAAAAAAAAAATCGGTAGAACTAGAGGTTTGGGGTTTTTTAAAACTGATTTTAAAGCGTAAGTATTTAGTATACACTAACTTCTCATCAACTGTCACTTTGTCCACGACAGAGGTGATATGGTTGCTCATATCTACATACTAAAATCTTTAAAATCTGTTTGATGGGAGACTTCCGGAGAAGATGGCGGCTTAGTAAGACGCGCGGGTCTTAGTTCCTCCTCCAGAAAAGCAATTAAAGAAACAGAAACAATACGAAACAGCTCTCGGGGCCACGACAGAGACCAGAAAGACAGCGTACCCCATTCTGGAATGGCTGAACCGGCAGGGAGAATCTGCTGCGGTGAGATACCCGAGGGGCGCGCGTTTTCCCTGCCGGGGCGGCTGGCGACTGGGGTCCCCTCCACACACGTGGCTCTCCCGTCTGACTGGGAACGTTGGCTAGCAGGGCCCTCCCGCCATGCTTGGCGTCTCGGGCCAGCTGGGCAATTTGGACCGGCACTCCCCCAAGCCACGGCGGCCGGCGACACCCCCCTCCACGCGCGGTTTCCCGGGCCGACTGCGAGATTCGGACTGGCAAGTTAAAGGAGCCACAGCACCTTTTACTGGTGGGCCCCGCAGACAGACGAGCGCCACGAGCGCCACCTACTGGGCAGGAAAAGAAAAACAGAGCCCAGAGATTTCACAGAAAAACCTTTCAACCAGCCAGGTCCCACACCCAGGGAAATCTGATCAAATGCTCAGACACCAGCAGAAAATAATGGATGACGCTCAGAAAATTGAAGATATGGCCCAGTCAAAGAAACAAACCAATAGTTCAAATGAGATACAGGAGCTGAGACAACTAATGCTGAATATACGAACAGAAATGGAAAAACTCTTCAAAAACCAAATCAATAAATTGAGGGAGGACATGAAGAAGACATGGGCTGAACAAAAAGAAGAAATAGAAAATCTGAAAAAACAAATCACAGAACTTATGGGAGCGAAGGACAAAGAAGAAAAAATGGAAAAAACAATGGATACCTACAATGGTAGATCTAAAGAGACAGAAGCTACAATTAGTGAACTGGAGGATGGAACATCTGAATTCCAAAAAGAAACAGAAACTATAGGGAAAAGAATGGAAAAACTTGAGCAGGGGATCAGGGAACTGAATGACAATATGAAGCACACAAATATACGTGTTGTGGGTGTCCCAGAAGGAGAAGAGAAGGGAAAAGGAGGAGAAAAACTAATGGAAGAAATTATCACTGAAAATTTCCCAACCCTTATGAAAGACCTAAATTTGCAGATCCAAGAAGTGCAGCACACCCCAAAGAGAATAGACCCAAATAGGCGTTCTCCAAGACACTTACTAGTTAGAATGTCAGAGGTCAAAGAGAAAGAGAGGGTCTTGAAAGCAGCAAGAGAAAAACAATCTGTCACATACAAGGGAAACCCAATAAGACTATGTGTAGATTTCTCAGCAGAAACCATGGAAGCTAGAAGACAGTGGGATGATATATTTAAATTACTAAAAGAGAAAAACTGCCAACCAAGACTTCTATATCCAGCAAAATTGTCCTTCAAAAATGAAGGAGAAATTAAAACATTTATAGACAAAAAGTCACTGAGAGAATTTGTGACCAAGAGACCAGCTCTGCAAGAAATACTAAAGGGAGCACTAGAGTCAGATACGAAAAGACAGAAGAGAGAGGTATGGACTAAAGTGTAGAAAGAAGGAAAATCAGATATGATATATATAATACAAAAGCCAAAATGGTAGAGGAAAATATTATCCAAACAGTAATAACACTAAAAGTTAATGGACTGAATTTCCCAATCAAAAGACATAGAATGGCAGAATGGATTACGACCCAGCAATACCACTGCTAGGTATCTACTCAAAGGATTTAAGGGCAAAGACACAGATGGACATTTGCACACCAGTGTTTATAGCAGCATTATCTACAATTGCAAAGAGATGGAAACAGCCAAAATGTCCATCAACAGACGAGTGGCTAAACAAACTGTGGCATATACCTACGATGGAATATTATGCAGCTTTAAGACAGACTAAACTTATGAAGCATGTAATAACATGGATGGACCTAGAGAACATTATGCTGAGTGAGTCTAGCCCAAAACTAAAGGACAAATACTGTAAGGTCCCACTGATGTGAACCGACATTCGAGAATCAGCTTGGAATATATCATTGGTAACAGAGACCAGCAGGAGTTAGAAACAGGGTAAGATAATGGGTAATTGGAGCTGAAGGGATACAGACTGTGCAACAGGACTAGATACAAAAACTCAAAAATGGACAGCACAATAATACCTAAGTGTAATGTAACTAGGTTGGAACACTGAATGAAGCTGCACCTGAAATATAGTTTTTTGTTTGTTTGTTTGTTTGTATCTTTTGTTTTTGTTTTTTTCTTTTTCCTTTTTTTATATATATATTTTTTTATTAGTATTATTATTTTAATTCTCTTCTCTATATTAACATTCTATATCTTTTTCTGCTGTTTTGCTAGTTCTTTTCCTAAATCAATGCAAATGTACTAAGAAATGATGATCATACATCTATGTGATGATACTAAGAATTACTGAGTGCATGTGTAGAATGGGATGATTTCTAAATGTTGTGTTAATTTCTTTTCTTTTTTTTGATTAATAAAAAAAATTTAAAAAAAACCTGTTTGATGAGTTCTCCATAAGTTTTTCTAAAATCATGACAACTTTGATAACATTGCCCTGTCTGTCTAGAAATCCATTCCAGATGCTGTCTATATTAAGTTACAGAGAACACATGCTTGTTTAGACTCCAAACTTCTAGTAAGAACAAATAGAACAATAAAACCAAAAAGCATTATAATAATTTATAAAAGATAAAAACATTTGAATATGTTTGGCCATGACTTCTGTATTTATTCAGGGTTCTCTAGGAAGACAGACCCCAACATAAAATATGGAATTTTATAAAAATGTCTCACACAAATTTGGGGATGCATGAGTCCAAATTCCATAGGATAGGCTGTGAGCTGATAGCTCCAGTGAAGGTCTTCATAGTCCCCCAGGAAAGGCTGACTGGCTGAAGCAGAGAGATTCTCTCTTCTGACTTCTCCTTCAAAGCCTTCAAATGATTAGATTTAATATCACTTACTGGTGAGACGTTCCCCTTGGCTGACTATAGATATAATCAGCATGGATGCAATTAACATGCTGATGATTTAATAGACCAATCTTATGGTTTATTAACCAATCATGAATTGTCCTTGCAGTAATGATTAGGCCAGCGTTTCAGGTAGACCTTGCTACCTATCATAACCTGCCAGCCCCCAACCAGGACCATTCCAGCCAATCCTAAGGAACACCTAGGGCAATAAGATTCCACAGGGGTTCCAGACACTAGAGTGACTTTCCAGAAAACTACAATCTCCAGATGTGTCCCTGGTCCAGATAAATCCTGAAACCTAGCTCAGCCTCTCCAGAACATCAGATTGTTCCATCTCCCTACCCCATATTACTGACAGACCCTTCCAATATCACAAATTTAGAATTTCCATAGCCCAAACACCCCTAAAAAGAGTTATGGAAAGATCAAAGGTGATGGTGGTATTATACATAGAAGATAGGACTTAGCAAATGAATACGAATGCTGAATCATTTAATTGATATCTCTTTTAGTCTCCAGTTTTTCAGAGTAGCTAGAAGTAAAAACCTAAAAATGTGAAATTGCAACCCTTGTCAAAGTCTGAACTATGTTCTACAACTCATTGTGGTACTGTGCTTTGAAATTTGTAGCTTTTTTGTATATATGTTAATTTTCACAAAAAAAAGAAAAAAACTAATTGATTGCTTTTTTGTTTCTTTGCTTTGTATATATGTTATACTATACAATAAAAAAAAACTTTTAAATAAATGTAGTTGCACAGAGAGACATAGGGATAAGTAATAAAGAAATGGAAGTTCCTTAGCTCACTGTAGCAACCTAAGACCCAGGTATATTCTTACGAATTTTGAATTTCGTAAGTTATTCGAACATTGTTCTAGTTTGCTAGCTGCTGGAATGCAACACACCAGAGACAGATTGGCTTTCAATAAAAGGATTTATTTAGTTAATGTTTAGTTCTTCAGAGGAAAGGCAGCTAACTTTCAAATGAGGTTCTTTCTTATGTGTGAAGGCACAGGAAGATCTCTGCTGACCTTCTCTCTAGGCCTCTGGGTTCCAACAACTTTCCTCAGGGTGATTCATTTCTGCAATCCAAAGGCCTGGGGCTTAACTGTGAGTGCTGAGATGAGATATGTTGAGCTGCTTGGGCTGTGTACATTGAGCTCTGTCATTTAAGCACCAGCCAATTAAATCAAACATCATTCATTGCAGCAGGCACACCTCCTAGCCAACTGCAGATGTAATCAGCAGCAGAAGAGGTTCACATGCCATTGCCTCATGTCCTCAGCAATAGAACTAGACACCTTCACCTGGCCAAGTTGACACCTGAACCTGACTACCACAAACATCCTTTCCAAACTTCTTTTTGCTTAAGCTGGTTTGAGTTTTTGTTATTTGCAACCAGTGAAGTTTTAACTCATTTGTTTGCTGTCAGAAATAGAAGAGCATTTAGTAATGCTCTAAAGTATACTCTCAAGTATGGAGAGCCTGATTTGGGTTGAATATAAAGAAAGGCTTTCTAATAGTCAGAGCTGACTGTAGTAGGTATGGAAGTGTTCTTGGACATTCTTCAAAAGAACCTGCTGCAGGGAGCATAGTTGGCCGACAGTCCAATTGTTAACTCTTCGGATCTACATTCACTACTTCCTAGTCAATGGTTGAGCATAGGAGAATACTAAAGCCAGGCCATTCCTGTCTGATGCTTTTTTTTTTTTTAAGTCCTTTCTAAGACAACCTTTGTTTAAGAACTCTCCATTGACCTAGCTGAAGCTTTCTCAGAACTTCACTACAATTCCTACCCAAACCTTCTTCCTACTCTCATAAGTGTCAGACATGTATGGCTATCTGAAGATGCTGTCTGACTGTTCCTGTTCCTTCCTCCTTTTCCTTCAGAGGTGTTTCTCCCAATAAATCTATCTGTCCTCTTTGCATCTGCTTCTTGAAGCTGTCAAACTGCCACAATGAACAAAGAGGAAATTGACTGACTTTGGGAAATAGTGAACTCTGCAACACTGAAGGTGTTTGCAAAGAGTCTGCAAGTTCACTTCTCAGTGATAGCTTCTAGACCTATGGCCTAGGTGTCTACATTCCAGATCCTCATAATTTTGTTTTTGTTTGCTGTATGACAGGATCACATTTCATTACTTTTCCACGTGAGTATTCCATTATTGCAGCACCATTTGTTGACTTTTTATTTGTTTTATTTGTTTTGCTTGTTTGTTTTTTGGGAAGTGCATGGATTAGGTATTGAACTCAGGTCTCCTGCATGGCTGGTGAGAATTCTACCCCCCCCTCATAATTTTTTATTGAACATTAACAGTAAAACCTGGTCTAGAATCTGTCAGCCTGATACTATGATAAAAGCTGATTTAAATTACCATCTATCAAGACATGATATGATAAGAGCCCAAAAGAGGACGCTTTTGCATTTGCGAACCTCTAAGTCTCCTTCCATCTCTATGATTTTATTTGTTGATAGCTGCAAATATTTCTGTTTGCTTTATTTACTCATGTAGCTCAAGTGCCCTGAAAAGTGTCTAGCACATTGCATGTACTCCACAACTAGTGATTGAGTAGATGTTTTTATCTTTGCCTTCTCGATGCCTCAAAAGTTTTTGCCTGTAGTAGGTCTTCAGATTCTATGTATTTAAAAGCATCGAATTAGGGGATTATTATCATTATAAAGCAGGTGGGAGATTTGAGACAAGTGATTTTACTGATTTTTCTTCCTTCATTGCATATCGTAGGAAGCTCATCCTGGGGGACAGGAATAATAAAAAGTCTTCTCAAAGTCTTCCAATAAAGATATGCCCCCCAAACTTACCACAGATTGTTCTTCTCTGGGGCAGATAATCCATCACTGGGAAGAGTGTACACCACAATGCCTATAGTTGTCAAGTAGCCAAAGGCTTCTACACACAGGGCTGATGAGTGGAAAAGTAGTTTGTGCTATAAGACTACAGATCCCTAGGTTCATAGATTTTTCCAGAGGCTATTGTAAACAACAAAGGGGAAAATACACTTACCAGAGTATGTGACAGTCTATCTCAAAGTGGCTTGGCACAAGAGAAAAAAATATTTAATCTAATTGTAGTTGGGTATGCATATGTCAAATCTTTTCAAGGACACAAAGTTTGGAGCTATGGACATAGTCTGGTAAAATTGGATGATGCAGGCAAAAAAAAAAAAAAAACAATTTCCAAAATTTCTGGAGAGATTATTTTAGGTATCCTTAGGCTTTTTAAAGTCATGGGAATGTTTAAATTGAGAGAACACTTCAAAGGTGGGATTGAGCAGATATTGAGGAGGATAAGTTAAAGCATGACTTTAATAAGTGATTGATCCATCAAAGAATGCAATTCAAGCAAGAATCTTTCTTTATTGAATGGAATAGTTACAGCAACCTCCCTAACTCAGTGGACTTCACAACCTAGTCATTTTGGCTTACTGCTGGATGTTCTCTCCAACCATCCCAGGAGTTACACATTTGTATTTCTAGATCACTGTTAGTGTGCCAACCGTAGTGAGTATGCCAGTCTCCTTGTTTGGCTGTGGGTTTGAAAGTTCTAGCAGTGCTGAGTCCAGAGTCAATTTCACCATGTTCAGGAGAGCACTCCCTCCTCAACATTTCCCCAGATAAAATCATCCACAACTCCCTTTGGTATAAACTGGCTAAGCCCCAAAGAATTCAGGAACAGGACAGAAAAACACCAGAAAAGTAAGTAGATAGCAAGCTCTTCCACACATCCCTGGCAGAAGGCTACAAGGTCAGCATCCCTGTCCTCTCCAACGATGGGCTCCTTGATGATTGCAAAGGTCAGGGACACTAGACCTCCTAGTGGTCTTTCGTGTCTACATGAACCTACTAGAGTGTATGTTCTAGTAGTCATTCAGTCAATAGCTTCACCTCAAAGGCATGAAACACCATCTATACACCACGTCTTAGGGTTGCCATCCTCACCTTGGATGAACTAGCTGAGCACTCTCTCCCTCTTCCTTCCTGCCTCCCCATCTCTGTTTCTGTCTTTCCCCTCACCATCTCTTCCTTTCTTTTCCCCTTGCCCCTGCTTTCTTTTTTCTGACGCATTACTCTTTTAATTTCTCTTCCGCATCTTTCTTTCTTTTCCTATTTTTTTTTTTCTGGCACTCTCTCCCTTCTCCCTATGCTATTTGTTCCATCTTTTTGTCCTTTATATATGCCTGACTTACCTTCCTTTTCTCTATTTTTGCCTCCTCTTTCATATATGCTGCTCTGGTCTGTCTTCCTCTCTGTATGTCTCTTCCTTCTTTCTTAACCATTTCTTATTTCCCCTTTCAGCCTTTCTTTTTAATATCTCTCTCTACTTCATTTATGCTTATTTCTTTGAGTGTTTACAGGGAAATTATTTCATTTCTTTCACTACTTTTTTTCTTGATCCCTACCCTGCTCTCATCACCCAGTATCTTTTTGTATGCTTTGCTTCCTTTCCTTCTTTTCCCTCATTCTTTCTTATGTTTTGTCAAATCTTTCCCTGAATTTGCTTTCAAATCTTTCTTATCATTTCACATAAACACACTGTAAAGGTAATTAGATGAGATTTATAAATGAGCCTCTGGTGCCTCTATAAACATCCTGCGTGACAAGTTTCTAATTCTGACTGAAATGTGGAATTGAACCCTATATCTGAGCATAATTAAATGAGAATTAGAACTTTGCCCCATTTCCACATGAAAATGAAGATTTATTTTCCCTCTTCTCTTTTTTCCTCCCTTTTTTATATTTCTTCTCAGTATTTATCCTTGCTGTATATTTTTTATCCCAAAATAATACTCAACAGCCAGTAACTGAAGTACATCACCCACAGAACATGGGAATAATTTGCATCATCCATCCTGATAATTGGATATGTTTGGGTTCAAGTAAAACTATGGATACCGTCTCCCACATTGTTCATTTCCATTTCCATCAGTAAATTCTGTCTCTTCTAATTTAATCTAGAGCTTGTGGTGTTTACTCAGCCAAATTTGAGAAATGTAGTTATCACAGTATTACAGGTTTCCATACCCATCCCAAGACAATCTACTGTCTCATTCTCATAGAATCAAATTTTATCAACCCAAAAGATTTGTGTGCTGCTCTCTAGAACATTTCCCACCTGTTTTCTAACTCAGTAAATTTACTCGCTCAAATTTCTTTCTGTTAGCTAGGAGGAAGTTCAAGCCACTTGAGGAGTTGCTGTGGCATAAAGTTTTACGGCTTTCCAGTCAATGCATACACAATAGACCACTGCCTCTTCTGCCTTCATTAGGGAAAAAATTGAAAACAAACAAAAGACACATCGTATTTGCTAGGATCATTAACATTTAGTCATATACAGCTTTGCCTGGGTTTACTTTCTGGCCTTATGAGAAAAATAGATATTTAAACACTAGTCATGAAGAAAAAATTAAATTTCACCTTTGTAAATATAAAAAGTAAAGCAAGATTATTTGTAGCCAACAGTTTAAATTTAAAAAGTTTTAGGTGTATAATTTAATCTGTAGACAACAACAGAGAAAAGGATTTTTTTTTTTTGTATGCTGTATGGTGGGGGTGACATTTCATTCTTTTTACATGTGACTATCCCACTATTGCAGCATCATTTGTTGATTTTTTTTTTTTTCGGAAGTACATGGGCCAGGAATTGTACCCAGGTCTCCCACATGGCAGGTTAGAATTCTACTGAACTACCCTTGCACCCTCAGGATTTTTTAAATATGGTTTATATCACAACAGAGTTTTTTCCTTGAAAAAGTACCTTTGTAAATCGCAGAAAGGTCAAAGTATTGCAAAATAATCAAGGTCTACATGTCACAAGTAAAACCTTTCAACTATTTATTGAAACAAAGTACAATTACCCATAGGGAAAAGATAGCAAAGAAAAAACGCTTTAATAACTGTTTTTTTTTGTCAAAACTGACGGACATGAGTGAGCTCTAATATCATTATGTTTAGAAACAGCTTCATCCAGGTCCAGCTGTACGCCATTAATATTCACTTCCATGCAGCCATTATAAAAGGCATTCACTGGGATGGCATTGAATGGAACATCTGCAAGAACAGAATATGAAATTATTAGCCCAAGGCTTTTAGCATTTTATTTGCTTATAATTAGTGGAGTCATTCAGATTTCCCATTTCCAATCAACTTCTAACCCTAACAGAAATATAATAATGTAACTCTATTCAATAAATATATATATATTTAGTGACTCTTATGTATAAGGTGTTGTGCTTGATACTGAATTCAGCATATCATAAGTTCCTCTGGTTTCATAAATACAATCACTTTCATCCAAAGTTAAGATATGCAAACACCCTAAAAGAAGAATAGAAAAAGTGTATTCATTTGTGATCTTCTACTTTATTATTTTCTCCTTAAATTTGAACAGTTTAAGTATTGTTAAATCTGTTTTTCAATAAAATCTTTTTAAATATCATGATAAATATGCCTCATTTATTATTGCTGGAATAAAATCAGATTTCTGTATTTTTCAAAGAACTGTTTCCTTGTTGAGCATACAACAGCAGCTCACGATACAGAATTCACTTTTGTGTAATATTTGGTCACAACTGGTTGTCTAGTTTTCACATCCACAGACAGGGGAATCGCATCCCATGACAGACCGCACCCATAGCCAATTTTGATGAGATTTTGTACTTAGCATTTTTACTAAAATAACTTAAGGCTTTTGGGCTGTTGTGATGGAATGAATTACTTTGCATGTAGAAGAAACATGCCTTTTTGTGATTCAGATGGTGGAGTATGGTCGTTTGAACCTGTATGTAGCCCAGAAAAGCAAATTTTTAATCCATTCCTGTAGGTGTGAACCCACTGTAAGTAGAACCTTTTCATAAGGTTACTTCAGTGAACATGTGACCAACTCAGTCAAGATGAGTCTTAATTCTATTACTGGAGTCCTGCATAAGTAGAATGAAATTCAGATGTAGAGAAAGAAAGTCACAGAAAGCCAGGAACTGGACATCAACAGAATACAGAAATGACAGGTGATACCAGGAGACGCCACCCTGTGCCTTGCCATGTGATAAGCTAAGGAGGCAGCCAGCCTCAGAATACCTGTCTTCAGGGAGAAAGCATCACCTTAATGATGCCTTAATTTAGACCTCTAAGCCTCAAAACCATGAGCTAATAAATTCCCATTGTTTATGGCATCCCTATGCATGGTATTTGCTTGAGCAGCCAAGGAAACGAAAGCATTTGGTATTCTAAAAAAATGATAATTTTAATAACTCTTCACTGATCATTTTAGATCATTTTGGCCCTTTCCACATTTTCATTCTCTAATAAAACTTAATACTTAGGTAATACCCTTGGATTCTTAAAAACCACGGTTCATCTTAAAAACATCTGTCTCTCTACTTGCTTCATCTTTTTTTTTGGCATCTCCTCTCCATGATTTTTAATTACCAAAAATTAAATTAAGTTCAGCCCTTCCCCTTCATCAATATCCTATACAAAATAATAAAAATGTAAAGTTCCCACATCTAACTTGTGAATAAAGTCCACACATTTCTGTGGGCTCATAGCATCTTTTAAGAAAACATTTCAATGTATGGCTAAGAATCATAAATTATGCCACTATTATGAAAGTCCTCAGAATCATCAATTCCCCTGATTTTATTTTTAGTATGCAATTTTATCATTCCTCCTTCCTATAGCAATTAATGTCAACTAATATCTTACTTACCCCATAGTTTACACCCTCAGTATCTCAATTTTCAGTTCTCCTCAATTTTTCCTCACTCTTTAACTTAACACATCTTGCCTGAAGTTAGATCTCAACACTGTTGCAAAGTCCTGGAACTACTGAAATCCTGATCATTCTACTTCTTTTGAACTCTTTCAGTCTTTGATTTCTTTCCTAAAAAATTGCATTTAACTAAACTGTGAATAAGGTAGTAAGTGGATTTATAATTCATTCATTCTTAACTCATTATACTTCTTAATAATTATCTATCTGGCTAATGGTTAATTATTATGCAATATAGATTATATTATGTCATATTATGAATATATATATTTTATATAAACACACACAAAGATATACATATCTATATAACTACTAGAGCTTATTTACTTCTACTCCTCCAAAACACAGAGCAGTGGAGATTAATAATTCAGATAACATTTTCATATTGGGAAAATTAAGATACTGATTAGTAAAGTGATATAATGAAGGTTCCAGATGTCCAGAGAATGAAATCAGAATTCTCCCCTGGAGAATACATTTGAAAATTCTTTTAAAGAACTTACTGCATCAAATTTTTATCATTTAAAGTAAAATGCTGATGCCAAAAATATATTTTCCAAAATAAGTCAAAGATGAGCCTGCTTTTCTTCCAGTTTTCCTCATCATGGTTATTGGAATCTCCACCCACCTAACTGCTCATCCCAAAAACCTCAGAGTCATCCTTTTATCTGCCTTTCAGCCATTAAATCCTATTGATTTTATTTCTCAACTTGTCCCATCTATTCACCATACAGCACCTTCACTGTCATCATACTAGACTAAACATTTCAACTTCATCTGAAAAATGGGGATAATAATAGCACCCATCCAACTGGATTATTATGAAAATTAAATGAGCTGATAGTTTTGAAGCACTCTGAGCAGTGCTGAGTCTTTTGGTTAAGTTATCAGTGGTAGTTGTAGCTATTGTTGCTGCTGTTATTGTCACTGTTTCTTCATCTGGACTACTTCCACAGTCTTGTCACTCATCTCAGCTACATGCACTTTTGCCTTCCACCTACCCATGTCCACCCAGCATGCAGGATAGACTTTTCAGATCGCACTATTGATACATCACTTCTTTGTCTGAAACTTTAATGATTGCCACGGTTCACGTAATAAAATTCAAATGGTGAACCACATCTACAATCCCCCTAATCCACCCACCCAGTTCACAGCCTCACCCTGTACTTCCATCTTTCTCACTCACTATGCTTTAGTCATGTTGATCTTCTATGCATTCATCAAATGTCAGCACCTTCCCCCTTTGCCCACACATTGACCATTTTAATTGCATACTAACCTTAATTCCTTGTTCTCATCACCAAGATGAGGTTAAATTTATTTCATCTTTCAAATATCCCATTTATATCTCAGTTTCTTCTTCAGACAGATCTTTCCTGGCCCTCACAGACTAGATCTAGTCCCCATTTTCAGGTTCTAAAAGCAATTTTTACTTCATAAAAGTGAACACAATTTTAATTATTTTGATATTTTCTTCATTAGTTTTTAATATCTGATTCTCCCACTAGATTGTAAGGGCCTAACAGCAGGAACCATGTAATATTTGTTTATTACTGTGTCTCAGTTCTTGGCACATATGTTCGTAAGATACATTGGATGAATGATGGATAAAATGAAGAATGAATATTGAACTCACAAGATTATTGTGAGGATGAATAAAACAATAAATCCTTTATGGCTAGGCTAGCCTAATGCAGCAAAATATGTTCCGTTTTGACTCATCATTTTAAAAAGCAAACAGAAACAAACCATAAAAATGTCAATACAAGCCCTCAGGAAAAGAATAATGGATACTGGAATTTTGTCTTCTCTTCTGATGCCTTTGTATTAAAATTCTATATTGAAATTAATATCAGTTTGACTGAAATATCCATGTTAAAAATGAAGACAAAGCAAGCAGTACCTGGAATGCCCCCCAGGTAGGTGTCTAATGTTCCCTTCATTGCTCTGTCCAAGATGACAAGTTGTCTTTGAAGTTCTTTAGACTGGATGACACCGTTTTTAAATGGAGTCAGCAGCTCCATATTGTTTTTGTTGATTCTGAATTCCAGATGGGAATGTTGACTAGAACACAAATTTATGGCCTCTATCCGAGCTACAATTCTATTTCCAATAGATACCAGGATATCCTGAGGAAGAAAGCAAAGACCCAGTATAAATGATAGTACTCATATCACTGCAGAGTAACTTTTGAGGGAGGTTAAAAACCTGAATTTCAAAGAGAAAAAAAATGTGATAGAGCCTCCAAGTTTAAATAAAAAAAGTACTTATTGATAATAGTAATAGTTGTATAAATAGATTAATTTTACAAACTCCAGATTTTACTAAAATAAAATTCATACTGGGTTCTGTAAATTCAATAAGCCAACAGGGTTGTTTTACCAACATTGGGAACTTAAAGTAGGTTCTTAAGCAAGATTTCCTTTCTTGTGAACCTTTTTAAGTTTATATTAATAATCCTTCCTAACTTGAAAACTTACAGATGAAAAAGGAAGGAGCTGAACTATGACTGTTGGGGAAAAGGCTCAGATAATTTAAAGTCGCTTAGTAAGCACAGGCCAGCAGCAACTGAAATGTTTGTTTGTGCACAAAAGCAATACTGTAGACTTGGAACCAAGTGAGTGAAAAGGCTGTGTGAGAGAAAACCAGGATTCCTAACATTAACTGTCAGAGTATTTACCAGAAGGTTCTCAAAAAAGAAAATGGGGCAGGCCACAGTGGTTTGCCTACCATGCCAGAGACCCAATTCCCAGCGCCTGCCCAAGCAAAAAAAAAAAAGAAGAAAATGTATTCATTTTACCGAACCTTTCAAACTGCTAATACACTTGACATTCAACTTGTTGAGGTTGATCAACATGAAGGACATATAGCAAGTAAAATATAGAAAATAAATCAAAACTAAGGAGATGGATGTTGCTAGCCCCCTCCTTGTGATGCTTTCCTTACAGCAGAATGATAATTTGAAGTGTTTACTTAGGAATCCAAGATACCTATGTTAATTGAAAAATCTATACTTCTACAAATAAAGGTTTATTTGAGGAAATCTTTACTGTACAAGTCTTTATCGTTGAGCTCAATAAAAACCTGCAATAATGGCCAGCTGAGAAAATATCCCAGAATCATCAGTGATGTAGAGAAATAATGCTTTGAAATATTGTCATGTATCTTGGAAGAAAATCTAATGTTTCAAAAAAAGAATCATGGAGACAAATGCAGAAAAGATAAAATAAATATCAAAGGCATGACATGCATTAATATCCTCCAATGCATGAATATATGAATGTACTATTGAAGATGGGAATTCTATTTTGTTTAACCAAAACAAGAACAGAAAAAGCTGCAATCCAAATGTAGTAAGTGTTTGTAAATAGTTTGGAGATTTTAAAAAACTAATCTGGATGTGTGTAGGTTTCTTATGGTTAATACCCAGTCATCAGAAATTCCCACAATTACCCTTTAAGTTGCAAACAACACCACTTTTTTATTACTACAAGGGCTTTTTAATTATATGTCTCTGAAAACTGTGGACAGCATCACAGCCAACCTTGGCACAAGCAGAAGCTTCTTGTAACTTGTTGGAATCCATTGTGGATGACATATGGACACAGAACTATTAGTACCTAATAAAATATGAATAATATAGATTCTCTGATAATTTTTATGTCTCCATAGATCTAACAATTTTTCCTATTCTTCCTCCTAATGTCAAATCAGAATCAGAGTTGCCAGTAAGAAGCCAGGTGGATTGGTTTTAGTTTTCTCTTATCTTCCCCCTTCTACTCATGGGAAAAAAGGTTAAGAGGGCAAAAAAGCACAAAACATTATAATTAAACACTGAAAATCTGGGAGTGAAGTGCAGTCATATTCACTTCTATTTTGTCAGTAAAGGTTAATATCCAAGATAGAGCATAAGGGCAGGTCTCTCTATAGTCTGTGAAGGCTCCAAGGACCCTGCATGTGAGTCTGTCTCATTTTAGCTATATGCAGTGTGCACTTCAATCTCCCCCTCCCAATTCCCCTTACTTCTCGGTTCAGACTTTGGAAATAAGCCAGTCAAAAAATAATAACAATGATGAATTTTATGACTTCTTAACAAGGTACTGGAGATTCTGCCAAACACTTGACATCAGTTATTACATTTAACCTTCAAAATAGCCCTTTGAAGTAAATAGTACTATTTTATCCATGTTACAGGTGGGGGGAAAAAAAAGGTTCAAAAAAGGTTTAGAGCACAATTACCTGAAATTTTTCAGAGACAGAGTCCACCAAGGACAAGGCAAGGGGCACTGTGCTACCAGAAACCAAGGCAAACATAACACCACTGCCAGCAGATGGACGGATATTCAAGGTCACATTTATGTGCCAACTCTCAGAATTGGAAATGTTATCTGTTTAAAACAATGAAAACAGAAGCAGCATCAATGTAACACTAAAATGCACCAAAAGGAATTGTTATAATCTGGCTAGTACTCAAAGCCATCTTTGTGTAATACTAAAAATTTTAGTTCTCCTTTCACAATGATCTACATAACGTAGAGAAACCAAAACAAAAGTTTTGTTTGTTTGTTAACACAAGCAAGAAACACACAAATGGAATTTCAGCCTTCCTTTCTTCATACTAGAAAAGAATTATGGATGGCCATGTTTAGGATTATTATACGCCCCTGTTTGTTTCCTAATACTCTTCTTTCTACTTTGTATATTCACAAATGTTCAAATCTCAGAATGGTCATAAGTTAAAGTAGACATTTAGCAGAAAGTTCTTCAATCTATTTATTGGAATATGCCTGGGGAAAAGTTGGGTATAGTTGCCACCGTGAACACTCTTCATCTATAAAGAGGTCAGACTAGAGCAAGTGGGAAGGATAATTATACAGATATATACATCAGGGAGTTGGATAGTTTTATCATAGAGAAATACTCTGAAGTCAGGGATTAACTTTGAAATTAAAATAGGATCTCTTGTTCTGTGATTCTCTCTTTTTTCATTAGAGAAGCTGTAGGTTTGCAGAACCATCAAGCATAATATACAGAATTCTTTTATCAAAATACTCAACATCCTTTTTAATTACTAGGCTTGATGTTGTTACCTATCCCAGAAAAGGTCATGTTCTTTTAATCCATTGCTATGGGTGCAGACCTGCTGTGGGTGGGACCCTTTGGTTAGGTTCTTTCAATTGAGATGTGACTCATCCAATTCAAAGTCAGTCTTAATTCTCTCCCAGTCCTTTATAAGAGGACTTAAAAAAAAAGACCAAAGAGCCCAAGAGAAATTTAGAGAGTGCTTAGAGGAAAAGCCCCAGAGACCCTAAAAGAAGACCAACAGGACACAGAGAGGAAGCCACTGGAACCAGAAGCAGAAAGCAATAAACCCAGGAATGAAGGACCAGCAGATGCCGGCCATGTGCCTTACTATCTGACAGGAGCCCCAGATGCCAGCAGCCTGTCTTCAGAGAAGGTTTCATCCTGCTGATGCCTTAATTGTGATATTTTCACAGCCTTAGAACTGTAAATTTGTAAGCTAATAAATCTTCATTGTAAAAGCCAACCCATTTCTGGTATATTGCATTCAGGCAGATTAAGCAAACTGTAATGCTAGGTTAATTGTTTACCTAGTGCAAGATCTAGGAGGTATATGTCTCTCCTATCACTTTGTTTCCCACAGTAATCATTCAATAAATTTTTATTGAATTAATGTGATTCCAAAGTAACTGGATTCCTAAAAATATTATTTCATCATATGAATAAAGCCTTCCTAATTTAATATGAAGTAACTGCACTGAATATTACTTGGAGCCATTGAAAGAGTAAATGTGAATGCAAAAATAATTTCCCTTTGACAAGGTGCTCTCTCATCGAGCCACAACTAAGCTATAACATCATTTAATATAATGTTTTAACTCCACCCAAAAAAATATATAAATATAAATATATATATATATAATCATTTTGAAATAAGAAAATTTATTACCAGGTAATAACAAACTCAATATAAAATAAACATGAAAATGTATAGTTAATAATCTAACATTAAATTAAAATTTTTCTGTGTACACTGTATGGTGGGGTCACATTTCATTATTTTTCCATGTGAGTATCCCACTATTGAAGCACCACTTGTTGAATTTGTGTTTGTTCTTTGTTTGTTTTGATCATTTGTTTTTTTGTTTTGGGGGCAGTACATGGACCAGGAATCAAATCCAGGTCTCCTGCATGGCAGGTGAAAAACCACTGAACCACCATTGTACCCCCTAAATTTTAATTAAGCAGGTCATCAGCAAGTTTTCTATGAATTACTTATGAAATAAATTTTTCAGGTACAATATATACTTTTCCTTTTCCTGAATTTTTTCTTTTGAAATATATGGGTTTGAAGTTTTTTTTCCTATATTCAGTCATCAATTCATTTAAGGCATTAAGAAAAACAAATTCTTTTTATGCAGAACAAAGCACAAGTTAAAGATACCATAGTAATATCTGTTAGGAAAATAGAAGACATTAGTATGATATTCTTCCTTAAAATTTTAATTAAGATACTTTTTTAGGTTACAAATGAACACATTCAAAATCTATTTTATTCTTAAAACAGAGATATTTGGATTAATACTAAACTTAATGTATAATACAAAGTATCAGTAGTATAAATAGTCAACTCCTCAAAAAGCAAAAGGCAAAAAATCCAATAAAATAAAATATACAAGTATAACAAATAGCTAATAAATATTTGGGAAGATATCCAATTTCAATATAAATTAGGTTAGAAATTTAGTTTTTCTGCTATCAGATCAGAAACAAATTCCGAGCATAATAATCATTCTATTTGTAGAAGTATAAATTGATAAAACACCTACAGAAGAGAATCTGATGGAATCTAAAAGAATTATATATCGCTATAACCTTCAATACAAATAATCTGTTTCTATCCTACAGAATTAATCACATAAGAGTATGAAGATGTATGTCCAAAAACATTCACTGAAGTATTATTTGTAAAGATACAAAACTGGAGTCAATCTGTTAGGCTTTTTGCTCTGCTTAGAATATAGAAACTGGAAAGAGCACTACCCTAACCTCACAATAACAACTCAAGCCAAATTATCTACATAATCACAACTTTTCTTGAACTGAGCTGGAAAACATTTCAGAGCAATCAACTAACTGGAAACCTAAAAATAGACAGGTTTTTTGTCTCTAAGAAGAGAAAGAATGAGAGCATTTGCTACCTCGTACAGACACCAAATGCAATACATATGATAAGAAGAATTTAGGTAAAATTTCTTAAAACTTGCTAAAGCCCAAGTGGGGGCTATGAACTGCAGACACAAGGGAAATATGAACTCATTATCAGGCTCTTCTTCACGAACTTCACGGGAACTCAAGAAAAAAATTGAGAAGAGAGGAAGAGACATGAGAAAGCCTCCCTGCTAGCACAGGCCTGGGGGAGGGGAGTAACACCAACTGTAAGAAAGACACGAAATTCCACCCAGATTGTCCTAAATATCCTCTATGGAACAAAAGCCTTTCAAGGCACTGGGGAAAGGCAATAAACACTGTCATTATTAAGATATAGGCAAAGACCCATTGCACCTACAGACTAAAGTAAGGAAACAAGAAGGAAAAAACCCTCTAATGAGGAAGAGCATGACAAAGTCCTGAGTCCTCACCATTAGACATCTCTCCTACTGCTGAGGTTGTGGTTTATGGACAGGAATACTGAAAATACACCAAAACGCTAGAATGTCCAGAATGATCCATACCCCCAGGATCCTCTACCATGCTAGTAAATGTCAAGTAACAATAACACTATGCTGACGAGGCCAAGGACATAGAGAGACACTTCTTAAAGGCACAGTCAGAGAATACCTAAAGCTGAGGATAGAAGAGCTTTTAAGAAAAAATTTGTGGCAAATCAGTCCCCAGCCCAAGCACAAGGTAACCTTGAAGGAATGTGAAGACTTTGGTGGGCCAAGGATAATCATGGTACATAGAAAAGAATTTCACCTTGCACTGAGAAGTCTGGCCTTTGTCCCCAGCTCCAGAGAGGTTACCTCTAAACCTTGGAATTTCCCACTTGACAGGAGTGCCTTTGTTATTTGTGATAGGCCCCTTGGAACACACCAGATGGTTTACCCTATGAAGTCATGGTGGGCCCTCAGACCACACTTGATGGTTTATGCTAATGAGTTGACTTATGTTGGGCTCCTCAGGCTATACCATGTGTCATCAACCCAACCAAAGAGAAGGGAAGGAGTTGGAGACTTCAAACTTGAGCAATCAATCAATCATACCTATCTAATGAAACTCTAGTAAAATCTCTGGACAGCAAAGCTTGTATGAGCTTCCTGCATTGGCAATACCCCATTTTGGGAAACCCCAACTTGCAGTTGGTATCAGAAATTAAGGTAATCTTCTCTTTAGCTTTGTAGTTGGATCCTGATTCCTTGAAGTTGGAGTCAAAAGTATTGGGCATTCTTAGTAGTTTCAAGGTCTGTGTTCCACTGTAAAGTTTAGCTAATTACACATATATGGAAACAACAAAACCCAAGCAGCTCAACTCCTGACTAGTTTGATTTGGTCCTGTGCACTAAAGACCTAGTTAAAGAAGAGGTATGCTCAGTTCCAGACATGAATATTATTTACCTTAGTCTCCCTACAGTCATATATAAGATGTCCACTTCTAGACTGAAAGTTAACTGTAATACACAAAGAAGCAAGGGAAAACAACACACAGTCAAGAGACAAAGCAATCAACAAGATCAGACCCAGAGCTGGCCCAGATGTTGGAACTATCAGAGAATCTTAAGTAACTATTATTAATATGTTAAAAGCTGCAGTGGTAAAGGTGTACCACATGTATAAACAAATGGGAAATATCAACAGAAAGGTAGAAACTATAAGAAATAAGTGAAAATGCAAGAAATGAAAATGAATCTCTTTTATGGGCTCAACAGTAGACTCAATACAGTTGACAAATCAGCCAACTTTAAATTGGTCAATTGTCACCCAAGATTAATCAGGCTTGTGCCAATAAACTTTAATAGTATAAGTAATAGCATAGCATATTCAACTGCCTTTATTTTTTTCATTTTATTTGGAAATTTCATTAAAAATATAAAACAGTAAGAGAACGTCTAATATATGCCTGGCTTCTAGTACTCAATAAAGTTCACTGAAGGAATCATTACATCACTGAAGGAATTCATGTGTCAAAGAATAAATGCAGTCACTAAAGAAAAAAGAGAGAGAAAAAGGGAAATCACTTACTATAATCTAGGTTAAACTGAGCAATTCCAGAACCAGGATAGTAGGACCCCTTCTCCACAGTAACGAGGCAATGCTTATTTTGTTTTTCTTGAATAATTTCCTTTACTCCTGTAGCTCCTTGATTCATCAATTTCCAGCCTCTTATACATCCATCTAGCCGAGGGTTAATCTAATAATTTAAAATATAGGTCAAGGAGTGCATTTTAAACTTAAATCAGACTGATAATTGCCTCAATTGATTATAAATATAGGTCTTCATTTAGAGGGAAAGTCTTTCGTCTATGACAATTTAGAATAGTTTATACAATTTATGTTTTCTTTAAAATTTTTCTTCATTTGGACAATATTTTTCAGTAGAAATGAACGTATGCCCTCACAGGGGGCTCTGGGATTCTAATGATTTTGAACATTCACCTCAAGCCCCTCCTGCCTCTCCTATGCCAACCAGCACAAACATTTTTGCTCTCAGATTCTATATAAATGTCTAACTATAGCCCTGTGCTCTAAGCTGCCTTCTGTTTTCATTTAGCTGAATTTAGAGTGTAGCTTTTGCCTTGCCGAAGAAGAACGCTAAGCCTCTTTGAGAACAAAAAGTGTTTGCCATGTTTAGCCTTTACCAAAGCACTCAGCCAAATTCAGGATATGTAGTGGCAACTTAATAAATAGTTAATTTTTCTATAATTTACTTTGCTTTTAAAGTGTCTTGATTTATCATTTCAAAGAACAAATGTAGTCATTCTTACATGGGTTGACTAATTCAAGTTTTATATCATATCACAGAAATCCTTTTAAAATTAAAGTAACTGCAAATCCCCGTGAGTGAAAGATGAATATAGAGCAGTAAATATTTAAGTTAAATCAGCAAGCACTGATTTAAGTATTAAGTTAAAATATTTCAAGGATGGTGATTAGTTTCCTTCACAAAGCTCATTCTACAGTTATTAGACATATATCATATTCAGAAAATCATCCATTATATCTAACTTCAATTTATATGACAGGCTAAAGTTATACCCTCAGTAAAGATTAAAAAAAGAAATCTACCTTAACCTCCCAAACTTAAGTCCTAAATAGACCTGAGAAAGTAGTTTGAATGACTTTCACAAAACAATATGTATTTTATTTCAATATGTGCATTTATATATTTAATGGCTAAATATGAACTATAATGATGTTAACAATGAATTAAAATTGAATAACTTTAAAAATCCACATCTTTATGAATAAACACTGGTGATTTAAACGTACTCCATAACACTATACTCATTTTCTTACTTCCTTAATGTAATATCAAGAATCAGCAATATTAATTTACTATGTTCGATTAAAGTTGTTATACTTGGTATGGTCAACAAAATAACTTCTTCTTGACTCTTAGAAAAACGTATCTTTCAAGCATATCACACATAAAAGGAATTTCTTCCATGATGAAAGATTTAAGACTGGATCATTACCGGTTTAATAAGTGCATTTTCCACTTTCCGTGGTAATCCTGCAAAGTATACTTTGGTTTCCAGAAATCCATTTGTAGGCTTAAAAAGGCTTCCAGGTTTATTTATATTCATCACGGGCTCTTTAGCTATTTTAATACTAATACTATGTTCTAATTCTTCCACAGAGATCTACAATTAAAGACACAAAAATTACCAAAACACAGCCAGACATCACTTTGTGCCATATGAAACACAGGATTGAAAAATCCTCTTATAATTCCAATAAATAATTTCTAAAAGAGTTATTTTAATGCAATTATTAATTTGTTTCCAGCTATTTGAGATGTCAAATTATTACAAAGCTGATAAAAATGTGTTTTAAGGTGACAGTACTTAATTAAAAATTAAATATAAAACATATTTAAGAGTTAAAAATGACTGCTAGTCTGTTAAATTTAAACATTCAGTTATAATATATTACTAAATTAACAATTTTAAGAAGTGTCTAGTACTAATTTCTTAGGAAACATTAAGTGTCTTATTTAGTAATTGCCTGATAGTAAACATAAAATCAATAATATTACTAAGTTCTTCATCTAAATCAAGAAAAATCAGCATCTTGTATTCTGTACATTAGACACAAATTATATTTTATTTCAAAATTTGAGTGATTAAAGTTATAAGGAACCTCAATACATAATTTTGAAAGTAGTTTGGATTTTTTTAAGAAAAAGTTGAACGTGATGGTGAACAACAATTAAAAATCCTCCTGAACAGACAATTTGAAACCTCGTTGCCATTACATAATATAAAACTGTAGCACTCAAACTGCAAGTTCTTCCTGATTTTCCTTTTTACTAATCAGTGGTAGAAGCCACAACAATTACAGATCTAAAGCTTGTCAACACTCCATCCTTAATAAAACCAATATGTGGTATTTCATTCTTTTGATTATTCTTAACTTGGCAGTACATAGAATGAATATTACTTCACAATAAATAATAAAATACCCAGTATCCTTCAAACTTTCTGTGTATCACCATTACCTATTCACGTAGGGGTTAGTCATGTTTATAATTGTCTAAGCTTCTGTTTACATAAACACAAAATACCTGTTGAACTATTTTAGCATTAACTGAATTTTTCAAGAATGCAGCAATCTTGTAAACTAAGGAGGGACTGATCTTTGTTTTGTGTGGATCTTTCCTGAGAAAGAGGTTTTCATCATTTGGAGTCATCATTACTGATGGCAACACCATTTACACACTTACAGCATTTGAGGTGCCAATACAATACCCTAGCATAAATCTTCATTTATAGCTCTCATATTTGTTAATCTATATATAGGAACAAACTTTTGACAGTATTGTAGCTGTACTTGAGCATTTGCATACTGAAATGTATATTATTTTCTTAAAATTACTTTCTTTTTATTTCTTCATATCATCATTGATATGAAGCAGTATATTGATTTCTATTAGGTATATGTGAAAGTAACTTACATTGTTGTATTTCATTACAGATTAGTAGGAGCATTATAAACCTGGGGGCACAAGATGTAGGATAGAGTTTAGAACTTCTGATTGACACAACCAAATTTATGGCCTTAAAAACTCTCTTTATTCTGAGTATCCAAAAATTTATATCTACCCTGAACTGAAGACTTGGACTTAAAAATATATCCATAATCTGACCACTTCTCACCACTTCCACCAACAAAGCTACCATCTAGCCACTGGGTTAAGGGTCGCCTAAACCTATAATTCGTTCCACCCTTACTTCCTACTATCTAGTCTCCACAAAACCATTAGGGCCTGATCAGGAGTATCTTCTTGAAATGCAATGAGGTTGTTCACTTCTCAAAACCATCCAAGACCTTTTCCACATCACTTATAAAATTGAAGTCCTCACCATGGTCCCCGTAGGCCTACATGGTCTTATTCCAGGCACATTTCTGATCTCATTTTCTACACCTCACCCCATCTCTCATTCCACTGCATCTACTTTCCTGTTCTTCAAGCACACCAGGCATGCTCTCTCCCCTGAAGCTATATACTTATAGAACCACCTCACCCCATATACTTCTCATGACTTATGTCCCCAAGTTTCTGCTCAGATCTAATCTCATCAGAGATACCTTTCCTGATTCCAAATATACAATCACCATTATCACCATTATCTTCCCTTGCTTTTATTTTCCTTCATATCTTTAATCACCATCTGTCATATCTATCTGTTCATGCATTTATTTTTTTATATCTTACACTAGAATGCAAACTCCATAACAGCAGTGACTTCATTCTATTCATTCGTGTTTTCTCATCCCTGAGAAGAGGGCTTATCACATAGAATGCTCAAAAAATATTTTGTTGAATGAATAAAATTATGATAATTACAGATTTCCCACAAATATTAACAGCATAACCTAATATAAGAATTAATCATAAATACTGCTTATAAAGTAGCAATATTTTTTCCATGAGCTACAGTAATATTAATTACCTAATAACTACACAGCTGATTTATTTTTCTGAGTATTTCTAAATATGCACTTTAATCTCAATTTCTCATATTTAAAAGCATTTTATTTGAAGTTCGTAAATAATTTAAAATTAAGGAAACAAATGCTATCAAGTTAACATTCCAGTTTATACATAAATTTAAATTAACAACTGTCATTAAATGATTACTTAAAAATTTATTTACTTGAAATAATTCCTGGTTTAAGTAAATTTCCTTGATGTACTACAATTTTTAATGAACTATCAAGGTTTATAAGCTGGCAAAATATTATACACCAAGATTTTAAAAATAAAGGACATGGAAAGCTGGCAAAATCCTATTTATATCAGGGGCATGAAAATTCATAATTAAGATATTGAATTAAGAATTAAATTTAAGAAAAATAAACATCACTTAGTTTATCAGCAGACCAAAATTTGCATTTGACTAATATGAAAAATAATTCTTAAATCTTTATTTTTAATGTAAAATTGATTCAGCTTTTTAAAAATCATTTTTAATTAAATTTGGACATATCCACTAAATAATCATTTCTTATTAACAAGGATCATAAACACAGGAGACCAAAATGTGTGGAATTGAACAGCTGCCTTCCACCTAGACCAGAATTTCTGCTTTGACAGAATCATTTAAGAGAAATTCTTTAGCAGACAATATCTGCTACCCATGATAATGCTAACTTCACAGATAAACATTCACTTTCTTCTTTATTATTCATTATACTACCTAGAAATTGATCTAAACTGTCCTTGAAACTATTGATATTTTCAATTTATATAAACTCTGTGGATAAATATTCCCTATGTTTGCTATCTTTGCTGAAAAGGTGACTTTACCACACAGATGATTTAAGGACATTAGCAGTAAAAATGTTGTGTTCTTCAGCCCATCAGAGGAATTACTTTATGCATCCAATATTTTAGAGCTCTTCATTCTGGAAAGATGAAGTACCAAAGGTCTGCCCAAATTAAAGCATACAGAGAAGTCAGAGAATTTCAGTGATTTCTCTGACAATTACACCTGAACATTTGCAGACGTTATTCTTTTAGATATAGGAGACTAACATCCATGGCTGCCAAAAACCTCTATGTGGTAAATCACATCTGTTCCCAAATGTGATCTGTTCACCCCTCCACTGCAACATATTTCAGGCTACATCAGTCACAGAACTGTGAAGCAGTAAACCTAAAAGCAAGGAAAAAATAAATCTCTTGCAATATAGGTCTATTGCTTTGAGTAAATGAATGCATGAGCAGGTAAATGAAGTAAAGAAATAATTTAGAGACAACTCCACATGGCTTCTCAACAAAGACTACTTGTCAACTCCAATAGGCATATCTCTTTGGGGCACCAAAGTGCAATAATTTCACTCTGTAAGGTAAAGCTGATCTTTCAGTTATCCTCTGCTGAAACTCGCAAAGACTACTGGAGAAGACTTCTTCTCACTATAGACTATCAGTTATCCCTTTTCCAAGACAAGTTCCATTTAAAGCAGTTGATTAAAATGATGTTCCCCATTATTATACTAAATGCTTAGTTTTGAGAATTAATTGAAAATGCTTATTTCTAATCTCTCTAATTGCTATCAAGTTGTGTATATTGCTTACACAAAATAGATCATTTATCTTTATACTTATAATTAAAACCAAATTAAATTTTTGGTTTGCTACTCTGCGTATTTATTTCATTTTATAAATATCAATGGCTATAAAGGATAATTTTCCTTTATAGAAAGGTAGATCAATTCTACCTTTGGGTAAACTATTATTCCTGCTAGTAATCCCAGTGATAGTAACGAAAAGGTAAAGAGTACTTCAAGCTAATAACTGAAAATGACTTATGATAGTTATGGGAAATCCTAAATATACTAAAGGAGGGCATCCCTGTTTCAGGGATTTATAGTGTATAGAATATAAACACAGTGTGCAGAATATAATTTACACATCAGATACACCCAAAACCAATTCAGTTTTGGTATCACTATAAAAATAAATTTCAGTGATTTTATACAAATGGCATTAAAGCAGGAAGATTCTTTATGAGACCTGAAAAACGTACTATATTCCATAGACCATCATTAAGAACTTTGCCTCCAGTTGTGACTTTGGCTGTATCCTCATTCTTAAACTGAATTTCAATCCTTCCATCGCGAAGTGCAAGCAGGAACCAAGCTGAATGATCAAGAGATTCAGCATACAGTATGATGCCTTCTGAATCATATGTCCGGAAATCAAATTCAGCTGAAAATCTAAACAATGGACAAAGAGAGATCCTTAATAGCAAGAAATATGGATTACATATAGTATTGTTTTTCCCCTTGTACTGGCAAACAGTAATATGTTGAGTCAACTATTTATTTTGTTTCCTGGAATTAATAAAAGAGAAGGATGTATTATTTGTGCATATTCCCTGGAATTAATAAAAGAGAAAGATGTTGATATATTATTTCTGGCTCCATGTGTGTTTAAAATGAAATTATATTTTCTATTCTTGGAGTCTTTTTCCTAGTGAAGAGACACCTTGGTAATTTTTCATCTTTTTATTGGCATACATTTTGAAGGTACTCTTTCAAATGTTGGAATTAATACATATATACAAATCTGCATATTATGATTTTTTTTGTTGTATCCATAAGCGATTGGTAAAAGATGTTGCCATTCATTACTGGTTTATCCATCAAAAGCACATCTTCTCTATGATTTCATGTATGTCAGAAAAGAATCACACACAGAGTTCTACAAGAGATATGATGGATGATTGCAAACACAATTAAGCCTTCATATGCGGTAAGTAACAAAAAGAGTTTAAAAAAATCTTTTAAATATATCTGCTAGCTTGATTTCAAAAACTTTCCAAAAACTTTAATTTCATAAAACACTCTATCAGAGTATATGGGAGGAGAGTTTGACAGAAGGGATATAGTCTAGCCATGTATTTGGGGGTATCTGAGCTCTGACAATGCCTGTGGCTGTTAAAATACATAGCTATTACTGAGAAGGAAAAATCTTAGGTATGCTGGATTAGAAAGAACACATGTTAATTCAGTGTCCTTAGAACACTTTAATAAGAATGAGCATTAAAATTTCTGAAGGACCAGCAAATCAAACTGATTAGGAAAAAAGCAACAGGGAAGAGAAAAAATAGTCGTATATGTATTAGACATCTGAGTTAAGTTAAATAAAGGTTAATTTAAGTTAAAGTTTCAGTACTTAAGGCAAGAAGTAATTCCATGCCTTATCCTCACATATATAGCAATCATTGTACTTTGTTGTAGAAGTCATCAAAATGCTAGTCTACCTTCTCAGAGTTTTTACTCTAAAGTAAATTATTAATTCTAAGATTAAGTAGACTTTGTCCTTTATCAAAAATAATGCCAGAGCTTTAGTGTAAAAATAAAGGCATGATTCTCAGTGGAGTTATGGAATGAGATGCTTATAGTAGGAGAATGACAAAGTTAGGTCTCTAGAGAACAATGAGGTTAGAAAAGCATTCCAAACTTCTAAGTAAATGAGGGACATATAGCAGGGTATGATTTTCTGACCAGTATAATCAAAGGATATATTCATATTTTATTTCCCTGGCAAATTAAGTACTGTTGAAGACATAAACAGAGGGAGGAGCAACTTTCAAAAAGAAAATAACCATAGTTTTAACTTCCAACCCACATATTTGGGTCAAAAACCTTATATAGGGGGTACAAATGTAGTTCAGTGGTAGAATTCTTGCCTGTTATGCGGGAGACCAGGGTTCGATTCCCAGTCCATGCACTTCCCAAAAAACAAACAAAAATTCAACAAATGGTGCTGCAATAAAATGATACTCACATGGAAAAATAGTGAAATGTGACCCCGTCATACAGCATAACAAAAAAAAAAACTTATATATACAAAGTACTTCTGATGTAGTCTGCCTAACCCCAAACAAGGCAAAATGAAACAAAACAAAGGTCTCTTTGTCAGGGCTGTAGTTAATGGAACAGCTATTCTAAACTTTCTCCTTTCATGGCACCCCTGGAAGATTCCTGAATATAAATTGTGAGTCTTTAACTAATGAGAAGATTTTCTTTAGTATTACCTGGGACTTATAAAATAGAATCTTCAGAAATCACAACAGACCCATCCTAAAAATTTGAGCAGACAGTGGGTGTTTGAGTTTTCTACTTGCTGTGTAACAAATGACTGCAAACTTAGTGGCTTAAAATAACAGCCTTTATTGCCTCACAGTTGTGTAGTTCAGAAGTCAGGGCACAATACGATGGATTCTCTGGTCAAGGTCTCACAAATCTGGGATCATAATGTAGGTCAGGGCTACAATTTCATTTAAAACTAAGGGTTATCTTCTAAATTCATTGGTGTTAGCACAATCCGGGTCCTTGCAGCTGTAGAATTGAGGTCCCTGCTGTCTTGCTATTGGCTGTAGATGGTTCTCAGATCCTAGAGGCTATACTCAGTTTCTTGCTAGATGGCCCCTTCCATTGGTAGTTCATAGCATGACTATTTATTTCTTCAGGAAATTCTCTCACTTCAAATCTCTCTCCAAGAAGGGTCCAGTTCCTCTTTTAAGAGCTTTCCCTGATTAATGCAGCTCCATCCAAGATAATCTACATGACTCAGAATCAACACATCTCAGAATCTTAAATATGTGTGCAAAAATCCCTTTTGCCATATGATGTAACATAACGGTATAATCACAAGAGTAACAGTCCCTCATAGTCTCAAATGACTATGAGTCATTGAGTAAATCCAGATCACACTCAAGAAAGGAGGATTACAAAGGGTGTGTACATCAGGAATCTTGGAGGCTATCTTATAATTCTGCTTACCGCATGGGATACGACACAGAATATGCCTCCCACAATATTGAGTGTGAAGCAAGGCATGGTAATAGTTGGTAGAGGTACCATTTGAAATGTGTAACAGATTTCCCTCAAGTGGAATAGAAAAAAACATAACAGAATAAACTTTCCACTTTTAGAATTCAAAGGAAATAATTGAAAGAGGAGCCAAGGACCAGGAAGTAATCCAGGCCATGCTTCTTGGGCATGCTACCCTAACCAGCGTAGCCCTGTGACTAGTGACTCACCCCACACCCCACACCCCATACACTTGAAACCTGTCACCTGCTCCCATTCTTCATGCTCCAGATACCCCACCTGACCAGCCCCCAGTGCACATACCTACCCCAAAACCCCACCCCAAGTGCAGCCCAACCCACCTCTCCTGCACCCATCCTGAGCACTACCTCCCCCACCCTGTTCCCTGCAGGCTGTTGCCAGTGCATAAAGGCTGTGGGCACTAACCTCCATACCCAGGCTACCCCTGCCCCCACAACCCATGGTGTCACACAGCCTCACTCTGCCCCGTCTGAGTGCTGAGCATCTGTTTACAGTACTCTCAGGCAAATGCATGTGCATGGTACCCAAGTCATTCAGGTCTAGGAACTGCACTTTACAGGAGTCCAAGAACCGTGCATGCACATGGCCCTCAGAAACACTTCCCAGCTCTGTGAAAGTGCTGACCTGTGCAGCCGGGTCACATCTGCCCAATTCCATGAAGGCATAATGCTGACCTGCTGCCACAGCTCTACACATGCACACAAAGGGCCCCATGACTTAGACCAGAGCACAACAGGATTATTCCCCCAACACCAGTGCACCCACGTAGTTATGTGTCTTAGGCCATGGGGAGCCCATATTCACAAGCATCAGCATAACATCCTCAACCTGCACCTATACCTGCCCTAATGAAAATCACTGCACTTAGTACCCCACCCTGTGCCCTGCACCCTGCTGTACAACCATCCTGCAAACACAAGGCCTTAGACTACTGAAAGAAATCAACTGCCAAAGTAAATCAATCAAGATATTTACATGCCATGAAGACAGTAGAAGATCACTAAGCATGTCACAATGCAGACAGAAATAGTCATGCCTAATGACCAAATTAAAACACTAGAAGAGACACAGATGTTGGAACAACTAATCAAAGATATTCATACAATTCTACTTAATAAAATAAGTGAGATAGGAAAACGACATAAAGGATATCAAGAAGACAGTAGAAGAGCATAAAGAGGAATTAGAAAGAATAAATAGAAAAATACCAGATATCACAGAGATTATAGACTCTGTTAACCAAATAAAAAACATACAAGAGGCACAGAACACCAGATTTGAAGAGACAGAAGGAAGACTAAGTGATATAGAGGACAGGATAACTGACTTCAAACAGCAAATGGCAGAAAAGATGGAAAAATTTTAACTGGGTGTCAGGGAAATGATAGAAAAAACAAAGTGCACAAATATAAGAATTATTGGTGTCCCAGAAGAAGAAGAGAGGAATAAAGGGCTAGGAAGAGTAGTTGAGGATATAATGGGGGAAAACTTCCCAACCCTCATAAGGGACAAATATACAAAGAAGCCCATCAACCTCCAAACAGAATAAATTTAAAGAGGCCTTCCACAAGACACATACTAATCAATCTGTCAAATGTTGAAGAGAAGGAGAAAATCCTAAAAGTGGCAAGAGAAAAACAATCTACTACATACAAGGGAAACCAAATAAAACTGAGTTCAGACTACTCAACTAGCACCCTGGAGGCAAAAAGTCAGTGGTGTGATATATTCAAGATCCTAAAAGAGAAAGACTTCCAGCCAAGAATTCTGTACCCAGACAAACTGTCCTTCAAAACTGAGGGAGAGATTAAATTTTTCACAAAAAAAGAAGCCCTGAAAGAATCTGTCAACAAGAGACCAGCCCTAAAAGAAATATTAAAGGAGTTTTGTCTGCTGAAATAAAAAGATGGGAGAAGGAGGTCTGGAAGAGAGCACAGAATTGAAGAGTACCACTAAGCACAATTTAAAGAATACAAAGAGAAAAAGGGAAAATAATATATAGATCTGTCAAGTAAAATAAAAAAGATAAGGTGGTGCAATCAAGAAATGCATTTTCAGTAATAACTTTGAAGTTAATGGACTAGATTTACCAATTAAAAGATACAGGTTGGCAGAATGGATGAAGAAACATAATCCAGCTATGTGCTCCTTACAAGAGACTTGTCTTAGACATGAGGATACAAATAGATTGAAAGTGAAAGGACGGAGAAAGATTTTCCACATAAGTTGTAACCAAAAGAAAGCAGGAGTAGTTATACTAATATCAGGCAAAGTAGACTTTAAATGTGAAGGCATCATCAGAGGCAAATAAGGACACTATATACTAATTACAAGGTCAATCACCAGAAGATATAACAATCATAAATGTTTATGCTCCCAATCAAGGAGCTCCAAAGTAGATGAGACAGACATTGGCAAAACTGAAGGGAGCAATAGATATTTTAACAATAATAGTAGGAGACTTTAATAGACCACTCTCCTCTATAGATAGAACAACCAGGCAGAATATAAACAAGGAAATAGAGAAATTAAATAACTTGGTAAATGAATTAGACCTAACAGACATATATAAGTCATTGCAACCCAAAGTACAAAGTTATACATTCTTCTCTAGTGTTCACGGAACATTCTCCAGGATAGATCGTATGCTGGGGCACAAAACAGGTCTTTATAAATTTAAAAACACTGAAATTATTCAAAGCACTTTCTCTGATCACAAGGTGATGAAGTTGGATATCAATAACTACCAAAGAGCAAGAACATTCACAAATATATGGAGATTAAAGAACACACTCTTAAACAACCAGTGGGTCAAAGAAGAAATTGCTAGGGAATTCAGTGGTTATCTAGAGATGAATGAAAATGATAATACAACTTATCAGAACTTATGGGATGTGGCAAAGGCTGTGCTGAGAGGGAAATTTATTGCCCTAAATGCCTATAATAAAAAACAAGAAAGAGAAAAAATTGAAGACTTAACAGCACACCTGGAGGAACTTGAGAAAGAACAGCAAACTAACCCCAAAGCAAATAAGAGAAGAGAAATAACAAAGCAGAGATAAATGAATGGGAGAACTAAAGAACAATAGAAAGAATCAATAAAACCAAAGGTTGGTTCTTTGAGAAAATCAATAAAATTGATGAACCTCTAGCAAAACTGACAAAAAAAGAGAGAGGATGCAAATAAACAAAATCAGAAATGAGAAGGGGTTTGTTATCACAAACCCCAAAGAACTAAAACAAATCATAAGAGGATAATATGAACAACCATATGCCAATAAGCTAGACAACTTAGATGAAATGGACAAGTTATACTGACTCAGAACAAAATAGATCTCAACAAACCAATCACAAGTATCGAGATTCAATCAGTCATCAAGAATCTTCCTACAAAGAAAAATCTAGGGCCAGATGGCTTCACAGGTTAATTTTATCAAACATCCCAGAAAGAATTAACAAAATCCTGCTCAAACTTTTCCAAAAAGTTCAGGAAATAGGAACTATAACTAACTCATTTTATGAAGCTAATATCATTTTAACATCGAAACCAGGTAAAGATGCCATAAGAAAGGAAAACCCTAATGAACATAGATGCAAAATTCTCAATAAAATAGTAGCAAATCGAATCCAACAGCGTGTTAAAAGAATTATGCACCATGACCAAGTGGGGTTTATACCAGGAATGCAAGGATGGTTCAATGCAAGAAACTCAATTAATATAATACAGCACATTAACAAGTTGAAAGGGAAAAGTCACATGATCATCTCAATTGATGCTGAAAAGCATTCAACAAAATTCAGCATCCTTTTCTGATAGAAATACTCCAAAAGATAGGAATCAAAGGTAACTACCTCAACATGATAAAGGGAACACATGAAAAACTGATAGCCAGCATTGTACTCAATGAAGAGAGACTGAAATCTTTTCCCCTCAGATCAGGTACAAGAAAAAGATTCCCACAGTCACCATTATTATTCAACATTGTGCTAGAAGTCCTAGCTAGAGCAAACAGGCAGGACAAAGAAATTCAAATAAAAGGTTTCCAAGTTGGAAAGGAAGAAGTAAAATTATCATTATTTGCAGATGATATGATACTCTACTTGGAAGATCCTGATATCTACAGCAAAGTTACCTGAGCTAATAAACCAATTCAGCAAGGTGGCAGGATATAAAATTAATATGCAAAAATCAGTAACATTTCCATACACAAGCAATGAGCTAGCAGAAGAGTCAGTTAAGGAAAAAAATCCTTTCAAAATAGTAACTGAAAGAATCAAGTACTTAGGAATGAACTTAACTAGGGATGTAAAGGACTTGTACACACTTTGTATATATGTTATACAATGCAATAAAAAAAGGTTTTAAAAAAAAAGATTCCACAAGGGTTCCATGCACTAGAGTAACTTTCCAGAAACTACAACCTCTAGACGGATCCCTGGTCCAGAGAAGTCCTGAAACCTAGCCCAGCCTCTCCAGAGCATCAAATACTTCCATATTCCTACGAATTTTAGTGATAGACACTTCCAATATCAAAAATTTAGAGTTGCCATAGACTAAACATCCCTAAAGACAGGTATGGAAAGATCAAAGGTGATGGTGGAGTTATACAGAGAAGATAGGATTTAACAAATGAATATGAATGCTTAATCATTAAATTGATAACTCTTTTAGTCTCCAGTATTTTAGAACAGTAGAAGAAAAATCTAAACTGAAAATGTAACCCATGCAAACTCTGAAATATGTTCTACAACTAATTGTGGTGCTGTGCTTTGGAATTTATAGCTTTTTTGTATATATATATGCTATTTTTCAGAAAAAAAGAAGGAAAAAAGTTGATTGTGCTGATAAAAAAAAAAAATTAAGCCCTCTAGCCTCCTAAATTCTGGAGCAGCTAGCAGGAAAATGTGAAAGGATCTATGACTGCCCATGAGAAAATCGTGGTTCTGTCCTGCAACCACTTGTTGAGGAGTGCTTTGAAAAGTACAGCTTTTTCATTTCTTTGCTTTGTATATATGTCATAATATACAATAAAGAAATTTTTAAAAAAAGACTACTCTGGAGGTCACTCTTATGCAAACTTTAATTAGCATGACTACCTGTTGTACCTTGCCAAATCCCAAACAAAGTAATTCCTGCCAATCTTAAAGAACACCTTGGGCATTGTTTTAGTTAGGGTTCTCTAGAGAAACAGAATCAACAGGAAACACTCGCAAATATAAAATTTATAAAAGTGTCTCATAACCGTGGGAACACAGATTCCAAAATCCTCAGGACAGGCTGTGAAGCCAACAATTCCAATGGATGGTCTGGACAAACTCCACAGGAGAGGCTTGCTGGCCGAAGCAGGAAGAGACCCTGTCTCTTCTGAATCCTCTTTAAAAGGCTTCCAGTGATTAGATTAAGCATCACTCATTGCAGAAGACACTCCCCTTGGCTGATTACAAATGTAATCAGCTGTGGATGCAGCTGACGTGATCATGATCTAATTCTATGAAATGTCCTCATTGCAACAGACAAGGCCAGCACTTGCTCAACCAGACAAACAGGTACCACCACTTGGCCAAGTTGATACATGAACCTAACCATGACAGTCCGCCCTTTGTCAACTTGGCAGCTATACATACCACCTTAAACCATATCTAATTTCTAAAGAAAAAACAATAAAATGCACTTTTTTTTCTTTCACCTAACAATACTCAACTGTCCTGCATATAACTGGAAACACAGTAAATCTCTCCACAATACGGTGCAAGTCCTTGGGCAACATTCATTCTTAAACTTGATATCTTACAACTTAAATAGTATAACAGGAACAAAACAGCATTACAGTCCTCATTTCTGTAACTAACCACATGGTCATAGTTCATATTTATCACTACCTTCTTCCACTACCCATTCCATGTTCCCTTTACCCTCAGCAAGCACTTCAGCTAGCCGTGGTTCTTTGCCTGCTAGGGTGACCGAAACCTTAATTCCTGAAGTTTCAGAGCCATTGGTAGTCCTGCCTGGATTGGGTTGTTAGAGTTTTCCATTGATTTTAATCACAGGGCATGGTAGTACTAAAAGATGCCCTAGGGGATCTCCTATATTCCAAGAAACTCTTCTTTACCTCCATTGTGTAGTTGCAAACTATTTCCCCCTGATAGTCAGGATCAGTTACCCCAGCCAATAATGCAATCCCCTTCATGGCTTGTTGGTCCAGGGGCATGAGTAGCCCAAAGTGTGGCAGTCTTAGATTCCAGTTCAATGGAATCACTGCTGTTTCTCCTGGTGGAAGCACTCCCCCTTTTGGAACTAAAACCTATAGACCAGCAGAGCTCAGGGTGGCAGGGACAGGAAGCAAAAATTTTCCTAGTGGATCACTAGGAGTAATAATGAGTGGTGCCATTCCCATTTCCACACCATGGTTCCTGGACCCATGGATCCTGGCTACGGGAGAAATAGCACCATTCAGCGGATACTGATTCAGAACATATACAGTTTCCTGGAGAACACTGAGAATATTACCCCAGCACTTCAAGGTATTGAAATCTAGTTAGCATCATAATTGAGTTTTCAAAAGGCCATTCCATCCTTCTATCAATCCAGCTGCTTCTAGATGATGGGGAACATGGTAAGATCAGAGAATTCCATGAGCATGTGCCCATTCCCACAATTCATTTGCTGAGAAGAGTGTTCCTTGATCAAAATCAATGCTAGGTGGAATGCCATGATGATGGATAAGGCACTCTGTGAGCCCATGGATGGTAATTTTGGCAGAAGTATTGCATGCAGAGTTTGTGCCTATTCCACTTTAAACAAATCACTGCCCCTTCCATAAAGGGAGTGGTCCAATGTAATCAACCTGCCATCAAGTAGCTGGCTGGTTACCTTGGGGAATGGTGCCATATTGGGGGTTGAGTGTGGGTCTCTGCTGCTGGCAGATTGGGCACTCAGCAGTGGCTATAGCCAAGTCAGCATTGGTGAGTGAAAGTCCATGTTGCTAAGTCCATGCATAACCTCCATCACTACCACTATGACCACTTTGTTCATGAGCCCATTGGGCAATGATAGGAGTTGCTGGGGAAAGATGCTGACTGGTATCCACGAAGGGTCATCTTATCTACTTGATTATTAAGACCTTCCTCTGCTGAAGTCACCCTCTGGTGTATATTCACATGGGACACAAATTTGTTCATGTTTTTAGCCCACTAAGAAAGGTCTATCCACATACTTCTTCCACAGAAGAAGTATGTCACCAATTTTCCAATTATGGTCTTTCCAAGTCCCTGACCACCCAGCCAAACCATTAGCAATAGCCCATGAGTCAGTATACAAATGCACCTCTGGTCAGTTCTCCTTCCAAGCAAAATGAACAACCAGTTGCACTGCTTGAAGGTCTGCCCACTGGGAGGATTTCCCCTCACCACACTGTCCTTCAAAGACACCCCAGAAAGGGGTTAGTGTGCTGCAGCTGTCAAATTTCAGGTGGTACCTGCATATCATGCTGAACCATCTCTATACCAGGCCCAAGTTTTCTCCTGCTCAGTCCATTCACTGTAAGGAACTCCCCAAGAGGCCATGGCTCTGGTTTGGGAAAGAGAAGGTAATGTGGCTGGAGTGGAGACCATGGGCATTTGGTCCACTTCCTCATGTAACTTACTTGTGCCTTCAGGAACTGCTCTGGCCATATCTCATATGTACCACTTCCATTTTACAATAGAGTCCTGCTGCACACACCCAACTTTATGGCTTGGTTGGCCAGACAACACCCAGCTCATGATAAGACAACTCAGGTCTCACCGTAACTTGGTTAAGCGTTCAGTCTCTACTAGGGCCCAGTAACAGGCTTTGGTAGTTAGATTCAGTTGTCAACTTGGCCAGGTGAATGTACCTAGTTTTGCTGCTGCAGACATAAGCCAATGGTACGTGAACCTCATCTGTTGCTAATTACATCTGCAGTCGGTTAGGAGGTAGGCCTGCTGCAATGAATAACTTTGACTTAATTGGCTGGTGCTTAAATGAGCGATCACAAAGTTGCACAGCCTAAGCAGCTCGGCATTCCTCATCTCAGCACTCGCAGCTCAGCCCAGGCCTTTGGAGATGCAGAAAGAAATCACCCCCGGGAAAGTTGTTGAAGCCCAGGGTCCTGGAGAGGAGGCCAGCAGAGATCATCCTGTGCCTTCCCACATAAGAAAGAACCTCAGTGGAAAGTTAGCTGCCTTTCCTCTGAAGAACTAACAAAATAAATCCCCCTTTATTAAAAGCCAATCCATCTCTGGTGTGTTGCATTCCTGCAGCTAGCAAACTAGAACACAAGCCAAGAGTTGTTTCTCAAAAGGAGAGCAGTTATCTGCAGCAGATGGTGAAGCTTTGCTCCAAAATCCTAAGGGTCTGCATTGTGATTCTCCTATAGGGGCCTGACAAAGAGGCCAAACAGCATCTCTATTTGCCACTGACACTCCAGCACCATTGGATCTGCTGGATCATATGGCCCAAGTGGCATAGCAGCTTGTACAGCAGCCTGGACCTGTCGCAGAGCCTCCTCTTGTTCAGATCCCCACTCAAAATTAGCAGCTTTTCTGGTCACTCAATAAATGGGCTGGAGTAGCACACCCAAATGAGGAATATGTTCTTGCCAAATCCAAAAAGACCAACTAGGCATTGTGCCTCTTTTTTGGTCATAGGAGGAGCCAGATGCAGCAACTTATCTTTCACCTAGGAAGGGATATCTTGACATGCCCCACACCACTGGACACCTAGAAATTTCACTGAGGAGAAAGGCCCCTGTATTTTTGCTGGATTTATCTCCCATCCTCTGATACACAAATGCCTTACCAGTAAATCTAGAGTAGTTGCTACTTCTTGCTCACTAGGTCCCATCAACATGATATCATCAATATAATGGATCAGTGTGATGTCTTGTGGGAGGGAGAAACGATCAAGATCCCTGTGGACAAGATTATGACATAGTGCTGGAGAGCTGATATAACCCTGAGGTAGGACAGTGAAAGTATATTGCTGACCTGCCAGCTGAAAGCAAACTGTTTCTGGTGGTCCTTACTAATAGCTATTGAGAAAAAAGCATTTGCCAGATCAATAGCTGCATACCAGGTACCAAGGGATGTACTGATTTGCTCAAGCAATGATACCACATCTGGAATAGCAGCTGCAATTGGAGTTACCACCTGGTTGAGCTTACAATAATCCACTGTCTTCCTCCAAGACCCATCTGTTTTCTGCACAGGCCAAATAGGAGAGTTGAACAGGGATGTGGTGGGAATCACCACTCCTGCATCCATCAAGTCCTTAAGAGTGGCAGTAATCCCTGCAATCCCTCCAGGAATCCGGTATTGCTTTGGATTTACTATTTTACTAGGTAGGGGAAGTTATAATGGCTTCTACTTGGCCTTTTCCACCATAATAGCCCTCACTGCATGAGTTAGAGAGCCAATGCGGGGATTCTGCTAGTGCTCAGTATGTCTATACCAATTACACATTCTGGAACTGGGGAAATAACTACAGAATGGGTCTGGGGGCCAATTGAACCCACTGTGAGATGGACCTGAGCTAAACCTCCATTGATCACCTGGCCCCCATAAGCCCCCACTTTGACTGGTGGACCAGAGTGATGTTTTGGGTCCCCTGGAATTAATGTCACTTCTGAACCAGTGTCTAATAATCCCCAAAATATCTGACCATTTCCTTTTCCCCAATGCACAGTTACCCTGGTAAAATGCTGTTGGTCTCCTTGGGGAAGGCTTGAAGGAAGATTAACAGTATAAATTTGTGCCAGTGTAACAGCGTTCTCCTCCAAAGGGACCTGGCCTCCCCTTCATTCAAGGGGCTCTGGGTCTGTTAACTGTCTCAAGTCTGGAAATTGATTAAGGGGCCATACTCTGTGTTTTTGTAATTCAGGTTACACTTCTGTTCACTTGACCTAGAACTCTTTTGTTTATACAGCTCGAACAAGAATTTAGTAAACTACCCTTCTTTTGTATTCCTTGGTACCCCATGATATACTAGCCAATGGCAAAAATCTCTGCCAGTCATATAATTTTGACTCCTGCTTTGAGTTTGCTGTCTATTGTAATAGCCACATCTATTAAGTGCTATTAATCGCAGTGGCGATTAAGTGCTGCCACCTGGATTCTCCCAACTCAGGATCCAGTCATCCCCTAGTATTTAAGGATTCCAGCTCAGTGACAGCAGTTTCTACAGTAATATCTGACCTACAGAAAAGCGCAACTACAGAGCATTTCTGGGATGATGAAGTTAGTCTCACAACTTTATTTCTCACAGTTCTGGTAAAAGGTGTGCCCTCCAGACATTCCTGGGGTGTAAGAGCAGGCTTTGCATGATAAATCCACTCTAACATTCCAATCTCTCTAAGACTCTGGATCCCCTCATCTACATTGTACCTGGGCAGTTCTGGCATTTCAACCTTAGGTAATGTCGGCCACCTTTTGATCCATGTTTCAACCAACCATCCAAATAAATTGTCAATACCTTTTCTAACTGCTCGAGCTATCACACTGAATGCAGAATCTCTGCTTAGTGGGCCGATATCAATAAATTCAGCCTGATCCAGCCTTATATTTCTCCCACAATTATCCCACACCCTTAAAATCCCCTGAGATTTCTGTCTATATAAAATTGGAAAACTCACACAGTTCTTTTGGAGTGTAATGTACCTCCTCCTGTGTGATACTTTGTACCTCACCTTTAGGGGCCTGTTGGGACATTAGTCTAGTTATAGGTCTGGAAGAAATGAGAGGTGATGGGGGTGGGTCAAGAAAAGAATTAGAAACATCTTCCAAGCCATTTGTTTCAGGGCCTTCATTTGCAGTTTCATCTGGTGAAACAGGATTAATCACTCTAGGGCTGATACCTTCAGGAGGAGGTTGAACAGCCAACTCCTCAAGGCAAGCTGGAGGTGGGTCAGCTATACCCTCAAGGCAGACTATTACAGGGTTATCTAGAGAAGACTCAGAATGACCTAGAGTTTCAACCTCACCTTCAACATCATTTATCAATCCATATGTCACCATCCCATTTTTAGCGTCCCTCTCCTTTCCAATCAATGCCCTCACTTTAACAGCAAACACCATGCAACATTGAGATTTCAATTTATGTTGTAAAGTTGCTTACTCTAACAATAAGATTCTGAGCCTGATTTTCAGAGATCTCAAGTCTACAGCTCTAGGAAATGAGATTTTCCTTCAGAATACTCACAGAAACTTCTACATCTGTCAGACGGCAATTAAGCTTCTCGTTTGAAGCCTTAAGCCCATCCCTTTCACTCCTTAATGTAGCCCGTGTATCTAACAACAACCAGCCAACATCTCTATACCTCTTATTTCCACAAAACTCCGTAAAGGTGTCAAAAACATTATCCCCCAGAGCCTGACTTCATACAAGCGAAGCATTAGGAGAATCGAATGTGATATTTTGACTATCTGTTTTGCCACCTCACTCCATGGATTGGGAATATCATTCTGATTATGGGAATCAGAGTCCTTAGTGCCTTTGAGTCCAGTCAGAGTAGAAAACCATTCATAAAAACCCATTTTTAAGATTCTGTTTCTTAAGAACCACTCCTGGTACCAAGTTGTATTAGTTAGGGTTCTCTAGAGAAACAGAATCAATGGGAAACACTCACAAATATAAAATTTATAAAAGTGTCTCATGCAATTGTGGGAATGCAGAGTCCAAAATCTGCAGGATAGGCTGTGAAGCCAACAATTCTGATGTAGCATCTGGATGAACTCCACAGGAGAGGCCTGCTGGCCATAGCAGGAAGAAAGCCTGTCTCTTCTGAATCCTCCTTAAAAGGCTTCCAGTGATTAGATTAAGCATCACTCATTGCAGAAGACACACCCCTTGGCTGATTACAAATGGAATCAGCTGTGGCTGCTGCTGACGTGATCATGATTTAATTCTATGAAATGTTGTCATTGCAACAGACAGGCCAGCACTTGCCCAACCAGAAAAACGGGTGCCACCACTTGGCCAAGTTGACACATGAACCTGATCATGACAGGCATTATATAAGATTCTACAAAGGTCCCATGCACTAGGGTGACTTTTCAGAAACTTACAAAATCCATATGGATCCCTGGACCAGATAAGCCCTGAAATGCAGAGGGGTCAGCCTCTCCAGTACATCAACTAGTTCCATCCCCCTATCCTATAGTATTGACATGAAAAAGCTTGAATGGGCACAGCTCAAATACCCTTAAAGAGTTGGATAATGAACAAAGTTGATGGTGGATTTGTACAGAAAAGGTAGGATTTAACATATGAGTGTGTTGTTGAATCATTATATTGATATTTCTTTTAGTCACAAGTATCTTAAAGCAGATAGAAGTAAAAACCTAAAATTGTGGAATTGTAACCCATACTAAATGCTGAAATCTGTTCTAAAACTAATTGTTGCAATGTGCTTTGAAATTTATTGCTTTTATATATATATGTTATTTTTCACACAAAAAAGAAAAGGTCAATTGGGATGATAAATACACAGCTGTATGATGAAAAAATTAATGTAATCATGCACTGCATTAAAGAATAAAAGATTTAAAATCTCAAAATAAAAGTTCTGTAAAAACAAAACAAAGAAATAAACAAAATAGTCAGTTTACCAGAAATAGGGACTTTTATTCTCTTTCATAAACACCTTACTAATGTGAAGCATATATTATCTTGCCAAAAGGCAAACCTGTGTATGCTCAGGATCTTTCAGAAGATCTTATTATGAAGATAACATCCTTCTTTTTGCAAAATCATGCTAAACTGATCATTTAAAGAGTCATTTTCTGCATATTGTCTTTCTGGAATTCATCAACATGTTGATTCATTACATTGGAGAGCAGTTCATTCTTTTTCACAAGTATTATAGTATGAGAAAACAATGAATTTGTTAAACTTTGGGTAAGGGTAGCATTTAATCATGGAAAACAGAAGTGAAGGAATTTGCAAAATCAGAAAAAAAGAAAAGCTCTGGCTATTTTTTGTGCTCGTTACCTGGGTGCATTTTATAAAAATTCACCTAGCTCTGTATTTATGACAGGTTGTGCTGGCTTGAAAGGATTATGTACCCTAGAAAAGCCATGTTTTAATCCTGATCCAGTTTTATGGAAGCAATGTTCCTTTCAAACCCTATTCAGTACTGTATGTTGGAACTTGATTAGGTTATCTCCATGGAGATGTGACTCACCCAATTGTGGGTATTAACCTTTCATTAGGGAGATGTTACTCCACCTATTCCAGGTGGGTCTTGATTAGTTTACTGGAATCCTTTAAAACAGGATGCATTTTGGAGAAAGGTTAAGAACAAGATCTATGAGGAAAGCCCACACAGCCAGAGACCTTAGCCTTTTCTGAGTGAAAGTCTTAATATGGACATTTTTAAAGACTTGCTTTAATTTGGACATTTTCATGGCCTTAGAACTGTAAACTAGTAATTTATTAAATTGATCTTTTTAAAAGCCATACCATTTCAGGTATATTGCATTCTGGTAGCTAGCAAACTGGAATACAGGTTTATGTTTCTATATGTATTATGGATATACATACACATATTTATGCATAAAATACTTCAATAAAATGTAAAATAATAAAAACAAGTATTTCACCACTTCTGAATCAATACTAGGAATCAATCTATTATGAATTGTCAGAAGTGACTAAAGGCATAAGGGAATTATTTTTTTCTCTAATTCTCAATATTTTCATAGCAAACAAGTGTTTCCATTCTGCATGATTAGAAAAAATATTTAGCTCTGAGATGTATTGCTAGAGAAACCACATTTAGGAGGAAAGGGAATATTGAAGGAACACAATTACATAAGTCAATCAGAATAACTTTCAATGTTGCTTAATGATAAGGCAACTATTAATTCAGTTGAATTATTTAATAAATAACCAGTATATATATATAAAATAAATTAAATTATAGAGATGTATGCTTCTTTTATTAATATATTTTAAAATTTGTGACTCCATAATCAGTCTCACATTTGTTTTCTTCACATTTTTCCAAACAAATAACAATTTCTTTTTTCTAGTTCAAACAATTATGGCTCTGAGAAAATTACAATCATGATTCAAAAACATAAGCAGGTACTCCTTCCCAACCTAGCTACAAAATAACAGATAAAGTACTCAGGTAGTCAATCCAAAATTATATGATGCATTTCTTTAAAATACCATTTAAGCAATTTTAATAATAAATTTATCAATCTTACTAATTATTTTCCATAATATTTTTAAATAAACTATATTCTAAAAACAATACTTTGGGCGGGAAAAGTTCTCACCTTCCATGCCAGAGACCCGGGTTCGTTTCTGGGTGCCTGCCCATGTGGGCTTAATCAGATAGGATTAAGCAATCAAACAAACAAAATTAAAAGCAATACTTTGACTATTTTCTCAGTGCTTATTTTTCATAACATGATAAAAAGGAATGAAATCTGCTTTCCCAGCTTCTTAGTAAATATGTATCCACTAGAAAAAGAAGAAGCATGGAGTAAGATGAAATGCTTATTGGGGAAGGTCAGGTTAGAATGACCCAAAAAAAGTTCTGCCATGAAAATTATATGTGGGAAGGAAACAATTAACTGTAGGATTCCCTAAATCATCTGATTACTAATATACCTTAATTACCTATTAGACAGTATAATTTCATACATTTTAAATCGTTTCAGCTACTTCCTTTCTTCTGTCCTTACCTACTTAACCTCTAGAAGTTATCATTGACATTGGTTCCTCACCTGGTAATTTCTGGCAAACGAAATTTTAAATACAAAACAACTCCTACAAACTGCTCTGCTAAGTAAAGTAATTCGTAATTTTTGCCAAGGTCCAAAGGAAGGCACACTGGGATCGCCTGGAGAAAAGGAAACAAAGAAACAAAAAACATAGGTTATTGTTTGGTATATTGCCTCAGGTTATTAGTCATTCCCTGGTTCCTAGTGTATCCTGTCAAAGTATCCTCTCTGATAACTAAAAATAAATTAAGAATATCTCGGTACGAATACAATTGTATCTTTCATTTCCTTATGTAAACTATGAGTATAACCTACAAGAAAATGTGTATTTAAAGTACTGCTTAATGATTGTGACTTTACATTTTTGTCAAGTATTTCCTTTGCAAATCTCAGTCCTAAACAGCCCCTTCCTTATAGTAACAGCATGTACTCCCTTAATTAACTGCCAGGTATGATCACTTCCAGGAATTCTATCAGAAAAAAAATTGTTTTAATTTGGAGTCATAAATAGGTGGAATAATTAGTGTGTCATTAAATGGCTTTTCTCCACCATTCATTCACTCATTCATGTAGTCAGCAAAAATTTTCTAAGTAAGGATATGCTATCAAGATAAGAAAAGGACTATGCACTGAAAAACTTAGAAGGAATAATTTAAAGTTAAGATATCATCTTCGTTTCTAAAGAATTTAAAGAAAAAAAGTGCTTTAAAGCCTAGTTTCAATATTTTTTTCCCTTAACAGTAGAAACACACATTAATACAGAAAGTTTTTAGGGATAAGTTCTTAGGTATATATAAGAGTATATTTGGGACTTCTGGGAAGATGACCGACTATGGTAGCTCAATATTAGCCCTGTCCCACAGAAAAGTTAGAGAAGGGACAGGAGGGCGACTGAGATGGCAATTTGGGAGTGCAGCTGACCTGGAAGAGCTTGTGCACCACATGTGGCAGCCCTGGTTGCAGAGGCCAAGGAACTGAGAGGCAGAAAGCTGGAGCCTGGCATGGAAACACGGAGGTGCAGAGCCGCCTGAGTCCACAAAGTGCATGGACAGGAATGCAGGATTAGGAAGTAAGCCAGGCTGCCTTCCTTCTGTGCTCTACCCTCACCAGCACAGCCCTGTGACTGGCAACTCACTCCACAACCCATACACCAGAACCCCATCACCCACTCCCATTCCCTGGGCTCCAGGCACCCAACCCATCAGCCCCCAGTGCACGTGCCTGACCCCCACCCCCACCCCAAGTGCAACCCAACCCACCTCTCCTACATACCTCCCGAGTGCTACCTCTCCCTCCCTGTTCCCTGCAGGCTGTCACCCAGCACATGAAGGTTTCAGGCACTAACCTCCATATCTAGGCTACTCCTGCACGCCCCCCCAACTACCACCCATGGTGTCGCATAGCCTCACTCCCATTCCCTGAGCGCAGTGCATCCCTTTATGACACTCTCAGGCCCATGCATGGGCACGGACCCCTAATCACGTCATTTAGCTCTGGGAACCACACTTTACAGCAGTCCTAGAACCATGCATGCACACAGACCTCAGCCTCATTTTCCAGCTCTGAGAATGCATCAACCATTGAGGCCTGGTCACAGCTACCGCTAATCCACAAAGGCATAATGCTGACCTCTTGCCACAGCTCTACGCATGTGCACAAAGGGCCCCATGCCTTAGACTAGCACACACTAGGGTTACATCATCCAGATGAGTGCACCTACACAGCTACATCCTCCCTGGCCACTGGGTAACCATGTTCACAAGCATCAGCAAAACATCCCCAACCTGCACCCATACCTGCCCAGAAGCAAATCACCACACTGAGTGCTCCACCCTGTGCCCTACTCCCTGCTGTACAACCATCCCGCAAACACAAGGCCTTAGATTACTGAAAGACATTAACTCCCTTAGTAAATCAATCAAGATATTTACATGCCACAAAAGCAGCAGAAGATCACTAAGCATATCACAATGCAGACAGATATAACCCTGTCTAATGACCAAATTAAAACACCAGAGGAGACACAGACATTGGAACAAGTAATCAAAGACGTTAATATAACTCTACTTAATAAAATAAGTGGGATAGCAAATGACATAAAGGAGAATGAGAAGACAATAGAAGAGCACAAAGAGGAATTTGAAAGAATAAATAGAAAAAATGGCAGATATTACAGAGATTAAAGGCTCTGTTGACCAAATAAAAAACACACTAGAGGCACACAACACCAGATATGAAGAGACAGAAGAAAGAATAAGTGATATAGAGGACAGGATAACTGACTTCAAACAGCAAATGGCAGAAAAGATGAAAAAATTTGAAGTGGGTGTCAGGGAAATGATAGAAAATGCACAAATATAAGAATCATTGGTGTCCCAGAAGGAGAAGAGTGGAATAAAGGGCTAGGAAGAGTAGTTGAGGATATAATGGGGAAAAACTTCCCAACCTTCATAAAGGACATAAATATATAAGTCAAAGAAACCCAACAAACTCCAAGCAGAACAAATCCAAAGAGGTCTTCCACAAGACACATACTAATCAATCTGTCAAATGTTGAAGAGAAGGAGAAAATCCTAAAAGTGGCAAGAGAAAAACAATCTACTACATACAAGGGAAACCAAATAAGACTGAGTTCAGATTACTCAATTAGCACCCTGGAAGTGAAAAAGCAGTGGTATGATATATTCAAGATCCTGAAAGAAAAAGACTTCCAGCCAAGAATTCTGTACCCAGACAAATTGTCCTTCATAATTAGGGAGAGATTAAAGTTTTCACAAAAAAGAAACCCTGAAAGAATTTGTCAACATGAGACTGGTCCTACAAGAAATACTAAAAGGAGTTCTGCCAGCTGAAAAAAAAAATGACAGGGGAGGGAGATTGCCGGAGGGCACAGAATTGAAGAGTATCATTAAGGGTAATTTAAAGAATATAAAGAGAAAGAGGGAAAAAAATATGTAGATCTGGCAAATAAAAAAAAAGATAAGATGATGGAATCAAGAAACACCATTTCAATAATAACTTTGAGTGTTAATGGACTAGACTTACCAATTAAAAGATACAGGTTGGCAGAATGGATGAAGAAACATGATCTAGCTATATGCTGTTTACAAGAGACTCATCTTAGACATGAGGATACAAACAGATTGAAAGTGAAAGAATGGAAAAAGATTTTCTACACAAGTTGTAACCAAAAGAAAGAAGAATTAACTATACTAATATTGGACAAAGTAGACTTTAAATGTAAAGACATCATAAGTGGCAAGGAAGGACACTATATACTAATTAAAAGGTCAATTCACCAAGAAGATATAACAATCATAAATGTTTATGCTCCCAGTCAAGGAGCTTCAAAGTACATGAGACAGACATTGACAAAACTGAAGGGAGCAATAGATGTTTCAACAATAATTGTGAGAGCCTTCAATAAACCACTCTCCTGTATAAATAGAACAACAAGGCAGAAGATCAACAAGGAAATAGAGAAGTTAAATAACTTGATAAATGAATTAAACCTAATAGGCATATACAGGTCATTGCATCCCAAAGCACAAAGCTATATATAATTCTCTAGCACTCATGGAACATTATCCAGGATAGATCATATGCTTGGGCACAAAACAGATCTTTATAAATTTAAAAACAACAAAATTATTCAAAGAACTTTCTCTGAACAAAATGGGATGAAGCTGGATCTCAATAACCACCAGAGTGAGAACATTCACAAACATATGGAGATTAAATAATGCACTCTTAAACAGCCAGTGGGTCAAAGAAGAAATTCCTAGAGAAATCAGTGGCTATCTGGAGATGAATGAAAATGAGAATACAACTTATCAGAACTCATGGGATATGGCAAAGGCTGTGCTGAGAGGGAAATTTACTGCCCCAAATGTCTAAATTAAAAAATAAGAAAGAGCAAAAATTGAGGCCTTAACAGCACACCTAGAGGATCTTGTGAAAGAATAGCAAGCTAACCCCAAAGCAAATAGGAGAAGAGAAATAACAAAGATTAAAGCAGAGATAAATGAATGGGAGGACAAAAGAACAATAGAAAGAATCAATAAAACCAAAGATTGGTTCTTTGAGAAAATCAATAAAATTGATGAAGCACTAGCAAGACTGACAAAGAAAAACAGAGAGATGAGGCAAACAAACAAAGTCAGAAATGAGAAGGTGTGCATTACCACGGAGCCTGAAGAAATAAATCAAATCATAAAAGGATACTAGGAACAACTATACACCAACAAACTAGACAACATCAAAGAAATGGACAAATTCCTGGAGACACACCAACAAGCTACACTGACTCAGGAAGAAACAGAAGATTTCAACAAACTAATCACAAGAAAAGAGATTCGATCAGTCATTAAAAATCATCCTACATAGAAAACCCCAGGGCCAGATGGCTTCACAGGGGAATTTTATCAGACATTCCAGAAAGAACTAACAAAATCCTGCTCAAACTTTTCCAAAAAACTCAGGAAAAACTAACCCATTTTGTGAAGCAGATAACATTTTATTACCCAAACCAGATAAAGATGCTATAAGAAAGGAAAACTGCAGGCCAATCTCCTTAATGAACATAGATGCAAAAATTCTCAATAAAATAGTAGCAAATTGAATCCAAAAGCACATTAAAAGAATTATACACTATGACCAAGTGGGGTTTATACCAGGAATGCAAGGATGGTTCAACATGGGAAAACCAATTAATGTAATACAGCACATTAACAAATTGAAAGGGAAACATCACATGATCATCTCGATCGATGCTGAAAAAGCATTTCACAAAATTCAGTATCTTTTTCTGATAAAAACACTCCAAAAATAGGAATCAAAGGTAACTACCTCAATATGATAAAGGGAATATATGAAAAACCAATAGTCAGAATTGTACTCAGTGGAAACAGACTGAAACCTTTCCCCCTAAGATCAGGTGCAAGACAAAGACACCCACTGTCACCACTATTATTCAACATTATGCTAGAAGTTCTAGCTAGAGCAATAAGGCAAGACAAAGAAATAGAAGGCATCCAAATTGGAAAGCAAGAAGTAAAACTTCATTATTTACTATACTTGGAAGATTCTGAGAAATCTATAGAAAAGTTACTTGATCTAATAAACCAATTCAGCAAGGTGGCAGGATATAAAATTGATGTGCAAAAATCAGTAACATTTCTATACACAAGCAATGACCTAACTGAGGAGTCAATGAGGAAAAAATTCCATTCAAAATAGCAACTAAAAGAATCAAATACTTAAGAATGAACTTAAATAGGGACATAAAGGACTTGTACACATAAATTACATAAAATTGCTAAAAGAAATCAAAGGAGATCTAAGTAGGTGGAAAGACACTCCCTGCTCATGGATCAGAAGGCTAAACATAGTTAAGATGTCAATTCTCCCCAAACTGATCTACAGATTCAACACAATACCAATAAAAATTCCAAAACCTGCTTTGAAGATTTGGAAAAACTAACTATCAAATTCATCTGGAAGGGAAAGAGACCCCAAATAGCTAAAAGCATCCAACAAAAAAAGAAAAAGTGGGAGGATAAACACTCTCTGACTTTGAAACCTATTATAAAGCCACAGTGGTCAAAACAACATGGTACTGGCACAAAGACAGAAGCACTGACCAGTGGAATTGTATCTAGAGTGCAGAAATAGACCACCAAATCTATGGTCAACTGATTTTTGACAAGGCCCCCAAATCCTCTGAACAAGGACGAAATAGTCTTTTCAATAATTGGGCATGGATGAGCCTTGAGTACATAATGATGAGTGAAATTAGCCAGACACAAAAGGTAGATACTGTACGATTCCACTTTTGTGACTAGCATAAAGGTATAATCAGAGGCTTATAATACAGAATATAGGGGACTTGGAGATACATAGAAGCTAGAGATGGGTGAACCATTAGCTAATGAGGTTGAATTCCAATGTAAGGGAATAGATAGGAGTGATGGTGATTTTCTAGTGGATCTAGAAATAATATTACCATATTGAAGATGCACAAGATTGAAAGGGGTTGTATAGCCCTACATGTCCCACTGATTCACACTATAAATATGAATTAGTTCTTGCAAGAATTTCTTCAAAGATAGGATTCTTGTATAAAGAGTGTTTAAGTCCAGGGTACAGGGGGAAAACTGCTATTGCATGGTATGTGCTATGTTCAAAACTAAACCATCAGCACTATCGCAGCAACAACAGAGGTAAATAATGGGGAGAGGGACAAGAGTTAAGAGGAGGTTTAAATTTCCTATTTGGCGAGGGTGTGTTTATTGGTTTTCTGTCTCTTGGGAACAATGAAATTATCTAAAATTGAGAATGTTGATGGACTGTGGACTTTGGGCCTTCTTCATGATGCCCGATGAATGCAAGTGGCTGAAGGATGCACTGATGGAGAAGTAGACTGGCGAATGATGGGGTATACTTAAGAATAAAAGTTGTGCTGCTATAGAAAGGAACAATGTCGTGAGACATGCAATGATGTGAATGAACATGTGGGACATTTGATGAGACAAAATAAGCCAGAAACAAACAAACAAACAAAAAAATGGTATGGTCATCTTTGGAACATGCTTACAAGAAAACAGGGGCCTAGATTGTAAGCTTGTAGAACAGACACATTAAGTCCAGAATGGTGATTATTTTTTCTGGATCTTGAAAAGCTGTTTTATATATGTAACCTGATATTTAGAGATAAGAACAAAGCTGAACAGGTTAGGGTTAAAGTAATTCAGAACACAGGAGTAAGGAAGACAGTGTCTATATTTTAGAACCACACATACTCTTTGAGACCAATGGAAGAAAAGTTTGTTTGATCTGGAACTGAAATTTTCTGTAGTGCATAAATAAACTAATTCAACTTATCTGTATAGCTTATTTGAACAACTGAAACACAGGAAGCACAGAATAAGAAAGAGGTCCTTTAATCCTGTATAGATTATGGTAATTCCTGGAAACATCCTAGAGTTTATTAAGCAGATAATCAAAAAGTATTGGCAAAGCTCCCTGAGAGAGGGAGAAAGAATATGGAACCATTAAACCTTATCATCAGGGAATCCCCTGATACTGTGTCAAACTTTAGAGATATCCAAATTAATAGGCCATACCCTCAATCATGAGGCTTACTCTTGTGAAGCTTATATAGGTAGCAGAGAAGCCCTAAGAATTACTTCTGGAGGGACATCTGTTGTTGCTCAGAAGTGCCTCCATATCTCTAAGCCCAACTCTGCAAGTGAAATCATTGCCCTCCCCATTACATGGGACATGACATCCAGGGGTGAAAGTCTCCCTGGCAATGTAGAAGATGACTCCCAAGGATGAATCCAGATCTGGTACCATGGAATCAACAATTACATCCTGACCAAAAGGGGAAAAGATGTGTAATAAAGTATCAGCGGCAGAGAGAGTTCAAAAATAGAGTCAAAATGCTATTCTGGAGGTGGCTCTTACACAAGCTTCAGGTAGACCTTGCTACCTATCATAACCTGCCAACCCCCAACCAGAACCATTCAAGCCAATCCTTAAGAACACTAGGGCAATATATAAGATTCCCTAAGGGTTCCAGGCACTAGAGTAATTTTCCAGAAACCTACAACCTCCAGATGGGTCCCTGGTCCAGACAAGTCCTGAAACCTAGTCCAGCCTCTCCAGAATATCAGATAGTTCCATCTCCCTACCCCATATTAGTGACAGACCCTTCCAATATCAAAAATTTGGAATTGGCATAGCCCAAACACCCCTAAAGAGAGGTATGGAAAGATCAAAGGTGACAGTGGAATTGTATATAGAAGATAGGACTGGACAAATGAATATGAATGCTGAATCATTAAATTGATATCTCTTTTAGTCTCCAGTATTTTAGAGCAGCTAGAAGTAAACACCTAAAATTGTGCAATTGCAACCTATGTCAAAGTCTGAAATATGTTCTACAACTCATTGTGGTACTATGCTTTGAAATTTATAGCTTTTTGTGTATATGTTATTTTTTACACACACACACAAAAAAGGAAAAAAAAGTCGATTGTGATGATAGAAAAGTATTTAACCCCTCTATCCTCCTATATTCTGGAGCAGCTAGAAGGAAAAATATGAGAGAATCATATGGTAGCCCACGACAAATTCTGGGATCTGTCCTGTAAATACTTGTTGAAGAGTGCTTTGAAAACTATTTCTTTTTTATTTCTTTGCTTTGTTATATTGTATGTTATATCATACAATAAAAAAAAAGAATATATTTGGTGGAATTATGTATATAGCACTACATTCCTATGTAGGTCCAGAAATAACATCTTACTTCCTCTTAGAACATTTATAAAATCTACTACGAGGCACACATAGTGATGTGTAACTACAACGAATACTGAAATAATGACGGACTAACTTACAAAATACACATACACATAACGTGGTGTGTAACTACTATAATATCAGATGTTTCATTTTTTGGGACATATACAGGTTTAACTTCGTAACAAGTAACAAGGTATGTGTATTCTTAGGATAAAATCAGTATTTAGGGCATTTAACTGCCCGCTTTATCAACTTATAAATGTCACCTTCACTTGCAGAAAAAAAAAAAGGCAAGAATTGAACTAAGGATCACTAATGTGTTCATTATTCAAAGAAAAAAAATAGAGCTTTAGATGTTGATCTGCTTATTTCAGTAAAAGAAAAACTAGAATCTACTCCCAAGATTCAATTCCTGGATCAATTATGAATAAAATCTAAAAGCTTGTTTCAGAGACAGATTAAGATAATCTGCCTCCCTGAATTTAGATACTCTAATACCCCACTAAATCCTATTAAGACAATTGTTTCTGTCTGAAATGTTATGAGCACTCTTACAAGTAACTAACCCGCCTATGGCATAGACAAGGGTTGTTAGAGTGGCATAAAGAAAAGCAGCCACTGGAAAATATTTTCACTATTATTTTGTATTATTTCCATAATACTATGGAAAGAAACAAGGGGTATAAATTTCAGCTTATCTTGGTTACTTAAATAAACATACTTTTTGCATTTCATAAATACACAGGCTCGCAGATGAATGCTTTCTAAACTGTATTCCTTCAACTTCTGTTCTTTTTTTTAACCCAGCCAATAATTATCCCCAATATTTAGATTCCCATAGAAACATAATTAGTAAATAGTTCCTGATTCATATCCTGTTTAAAACTTTAGCAATTAGTATAGAATGTCTATATTTTCCTGATTTGCCTCGGGTATGGGGGAATAAGTATCTGGATCTCTTGTTTCATAAAAAAAAAATGAGAAGCTGAGCATTGCAAAATGTTTACCTCACAGCTCTTCTGATCTTGAGCAAGTTGGAATCCTTTTTTTCCATCACAGTAACAAGAGTAGCCACCAGGGTAATTACTGCAAAGTTGAGTACATATGTTTTCAAAGCATTCATCCACATCTGGGGTAAAAGAGAACATAAACTTTGATATCTTCTAAATGCTCAATCAAAAATAAGAGGGAGTATTCTGACTTTTGTATGAGATAATCAAGTCCTTAGTGAAACAAATCTCTATGATAGCAAATCACATTTAAATACTCGCCATGGATATTTAAATGATTTACAATTGTAATTTCTATATATACACCTAAAACAACAAACTTAATATATAAGCTTCAGTAATTAATAATTAATAAAACTATAAAATTATACCAATTTTATGATTTTGAAGAAAATAAATAAAAAGACTACTTGAGAGTATCAAAATAACTCATTTCTGATTACATGAAATCCATTGATGCTACTTTCCTTCTCTTTTGAAGAAAAGACAGGAAAGATAAGGGAAGAAATTAAAAGAACTCTTCTATGAAGGTTAATAACCTCAGAGATTGACAATATCAAGAACATTTGACTTCTCATAAGGTGATGATTAATGGTAGAAATAAATTAATGTACATATTGTTATTTCTTGTTAACTTATTTTTTAAAAAAACCTCATTATGATATTATTTCCCATATTGCAAACTCTTTTTTAATCCGAATTCCTACTCCATAGTTTGAAAAACTCATTCTTGAAAGTTTATAAGCCAAGGTCCACATCAGGGCCACATAAGATCCTTGGCATTTTCAGTGGCTGTACTTTCCAATCTTTGAGAAACCCCAAATTCATAAGTGCTATTATCGGATGTATGTTCCCCATAAAATGCCTTAAAATAGAATCCCAATGTTACTTATCTCTAAATAATACTATTAATTACATAATGTATGATCAAAGTCATTTATATGTATAAAACCATATATAAATCTTGATATAAAAATCTGTCATTCACTAATAAACCTGCAATCTAGATAATGAGGTTGGCTAATGATGAATGTGCAAATGCCTAGGGTTTACACAGTAATTTCTATCTGGAGTGGTGGGGGACTGGAAATGGTGTGTTCAGTAAGCAGGGTGGGAGGCAAAGCATCAAAATCTCAAGAGGGATATATATGGTTGAATAAGATCATTCTAAAAAACAATATTGGTTTGATTAGCTTAGCCATGGTTTTAAATTTGTTTTGAAATTAAAAAAAAAAAAATTAGAGGCAGGTATGAGATCATTTGTATTTATTCATGCTAAAACAGAAATCCCACTAATAAGTTAAAGCTACCTGAAGGGCATATGGCTGAACTGTTGCAGGCCAAATAAAGGCATGAGCTCCAAGGCAAGCCCAAATTCATAGGGATACTGCCATCACTTCTCAATACTCCTCAGATTTCTAGAGCTCACTATTCATTTGATTGATACGATTTTTCTTTTACCTTTTATGATAAGACTTTTCTGTGTAATTAAATAATTTTCTGTATAATTAATTATACAGAACTACACCATTTCTCACTTTAGAGTAAATGACTGACTGATTTACTAACACATAGTAAATCACTGAAAAGCTTGAAATGAAACCTGAGTTTTCTAAGTGCAGTTGGTTTACCCACATGATTTTTAAACATGCCTTTCTTTTGCATGTTCTTTTCCCTTCCAGATTGTAATTCTCTTTACCTTTGAAGATTATTTAAATGATGTGAAAATGCCTTGAGCTTATTTCTATCATCTCAAAGCTCTTCAATTCATATATAGCTTAAGGAGCTATATATGTTAAGCAGAGTGCCTAACACTAAGCCCAAAGACCAAGTGTTTCACACACTTTTACTCTGGAAGAAAGCCAGTGATTACCAAATTGACAAAGCTGAATAGTGGATATTACCCATTTTAGAAAATCTCATTGTTGATTTCAAACAAAAGCACTGCATTTACGTATAAACTCAGCATTCAAACCCACCCTTTCCACCATCACAACAAATACCCACAACTCTACCTTCACAAGACTTTGATATGGGATTGTATCTATAGCCTTCAGAGCATTGACATTCATAGTCTCCTGGGATGTTCTTGCATTCAGCTGTGCCACAAATGTCTGACTTTATAGAGCATTCATCCACATCTAAAAATGAAACCAACCAATATATTAAGAAAAATTTTTGCATACCAGATAATGCTAGCAAAGACCCTTGATTAGCATTTCCTGGATCTCATTTAACAATGTAATGAGACAATGGGTGGGCTGGAAATAACAAAATATTAAATCTATTATTATAACTCAGTTCATTAAATATGATTTATTTCTACAAAGGCAAGGATTTTGATTGGTGTTTGACATATCCCTTTATAGTTATGCAAGAGAAGGAAAGGACCGTCTTATCCATGAGGTATTAGTATGAAAAGCCATGAGAGAAGTGATTAACCATATTCTTAATATTTGTAAAATGTAATCCTAAATATGTACTTTTGAATTATGATCTTAATAAACGATTCAGTCCATATTATCATAAATATCAAAAAACAATGAAGATGGTTCATCTCTTTTATATTGTTCTCTTGGAAACAGATAACTAGTTATTCTGCATATTATTGTTGCCTAAAGTATTACAGAGTGAGTTAAATCTACAATGGGATTGCGTTATGGTCTAGAGTATTTATAAAGTTAGAATTGATAACAAACAAATTTTAACACTAAATTAATGTTTGACAAAAAATTTCAGATGTATTTATTATATTACATAGTAATACGTAGGAGATGAAGCATCAGTTGTCAGTAGTTACTAGTTAAATGCCTGTGAGGAAAACAAAATAAATGATAGAAATACTTTAGTGGAGATGAAATTATCAGTTAATTTTTCTCATCTGTAATCTCTGGAGAAAAGAAAAATTCAGAATGGAAAATATTTTTCTATTCTAAAGGCTGAGTGCCTAATCCCCCCAGCCCCCAACCCCACGAGATATTTGCACATCATTTCAGTGTGGTTTTGGAAAGCAGTCAGATGCAAACTCCAGCAAATAGCCATATATATGTACACACACACACACATATATACAGACATAGATATCTATGTGTGTGTATTTATCTATATATATAAGAATCACAACTGCCTACTAATTACTTCATGATTGGGTCCTATTAGTTGTAATAACAGTGTAATGTCTATTTATGTCTATGAGGTTTACAAATATTTTCTCCATGTTTGTAACTTCATAGCTATAAGTGCTTAATAATAAAATATTCAGTATCAAATATTCTCTTGGCAAGAGTGGGTCATGTTCAATTTAGTATACATAGATGGTAAAGGTCTATAGTCGAGTCTTGAGAATATGTTTTTAGTATTACATAAAAAGAGAAAATCTGTAGCATCCTTGTACATTGGTTGATATTTATTTCATTTTTCAGTTTAAAATTTTTATTTTGAAATTATTTCAAACTTACAAGACAGTTGCAAAAACAATACCAAAACCCATACAGAGAACTCCAACATCCCACCCCATCATATTCCACATATCCATCCCACATATCCATCAATTTTAACATTTTGTCATGTCATAGTTCTATCTATCTATCTGACTGTCTGTCCATCCATCCATCCTCATCTATCCTCTAATTGTGTTCAATTTATCTAACTAGTTTTGAACATCTGGTAGTAGTCCATATATATCTTGCTCATTGAACACAAAATACTTCTATTTACATTGCTAAAAACAAGGATATCCATTCTACCTTAAATAGAGTCATCAAATTCAAGAATTTTAACACTGATATAAAATTTACAGCCTATAGTCCATTTTTTTTAATGTACCAATAATGTCATGTTTAGCCTTTGCTCTTCCTTTATTAGATCCTATCCAGGATCATATATTACATTTAATTGTCACTATCTCTCTGGTGCTTGCTTTTTATTTTTAATTTTTAATTAATTTTTTTTTTTTTTTTTTGGCATGGGCAGGCACTGGGATTCGAACCCAGGTTTCCTGCATGTCAGGTAAGAATTCTGCCTGCTAAGTCACCATGGCCTACCCTATTTTTAAATTCTTAATACAAACTATATTCCTATACTACTGTCCCCCCACCTTGATGTGTTGTTGTTACAAATTACATATTTATGCATTATGAGTCCTAAACCATTGATTCATTATTACTTTTTATGAATTCATCTTTTAGATCTTACAGGAAGTGAAAAGTGGTGTTACAAATAAAAAACACAATAATACTGGCATTCATGTCTACCCCAGTATTTACTCTTACCAGAGATCTTTATTTCTTCATATGGCTTCAATCTATTATCTAGTATTGTCCTTTTCTTCTAAATTGTGAGTTCAGGTTATAGCACATTGATTTTATGGTTTTACACTGACATTTAATGTCTGATAAAAAGTTTTATTCTTTCATTTTCAGCATTTTCTGGCAACTTGATCCCAAGCATATTCACATCTTGGCTAAGACCTCATTGTGATATTTTTATAGATACACTTCTTCTAACAGCTCTATACCTTTGTCATCTTAGGTTTCATGAATGAAGATTATGTAAATGAATGTTCTGGCCATTATGGACCTTCTCAGACCTTCTTATAATAATGCATATTCATGTTAACTCAACAGATAAGGATTAGATACTTCTTAATTAAATAAATAAATCACAGAGTCTTTAGAAGGTTAGACTATTCAAGTATTTACGTGTAGTAGTATAAAGTGTTATTTCTTATTTACTTGGAATGTATATGGTATCCAGCATTGTTAGTCTTATTCTAATTATTATTCTAATAATACCAGTATTCCAACTTTATATACTCAAGTAGACATTCAAACTGGCAAATAAGAAAGATATGTGATATGAACTGGATAATAGTTTGGAAGGAATTGTTAGTTAATGCACTTCATTTTAGGGTAATTTAACTGAACTTTAAATGATATTATAGAAAATTATACCATACTAAACACTACAATGCAGTGAGGGATAGGCCATTTCTTGAATATGAATCCAATTTGTGATCTACCTAAAGAAATGTGAATAAAGAGGTAAACAAATAACATCATTTTTACTTATTACATTTTTCCACCTCAAGTGAAAAAAAGAAAAACGTGTATGTTAATTGTTTGCAGTTGCTAAAGGCAAAGTTTAACTTCAGGCTAGAAAATTTCTTTTTAAGTTATCCACACACCTAGCATGAAAAGTTGAAGATTTAGGTACAACAGCTAAAGCAGTCAACCAGAAACAACATTACACAAGAGAAAAGTAAAAAATCAGGGGGAAAGAGAAATATAAAATAAAATAAAAAAAACATATATTAGTAAAATAACTTGCCAGAAGCAAAACTGGCAGAGATTATTTAAGTCTGACGAAAAAGAGTTAAGTAGGATCAAAGATGTGATCATAAATGTACAAAGAGAAAGAAAACCTGATCTTTATCCTTTCTAAAACCATAACAGGAAATGAGGTGTAAGATGAAGGATTTATATTGGAAGTAAGAAAGGTATTTCTGACAAGAAAAGATAAAAGACAATGGAAGAGGTTATTAATGACTGTGGTGATTGTAGTAGATTTCTTTGTACAGCTGTTTACCTTATTGGAATAAAGAAAATAATATGATATCTGAAAAAAAGAGATAAACTTAGTGACTTTGCAAAGCTCTATAGTATGCAAGGACCCTCAAAGAAATCTTACTTTATTATCATATAATGAAATTCTTTATTAAAACACACATACACTAAGAAAACAATAACAAAAAATACTTATTATCAGAATTGCAAACTAAAAAGGAGTCCCATAGTATCCCAGGGTTTCAGGGTGGATAATGCATGTTCACTAGACATATTCACAACCAATGAGCTTTTCTTAAGAACTTCTTGGAGAAATCTCTCTGAATAAATTGTTGCTCTTGTACATTAAAATACCTCTTTGTTCTACCTCCTTACTCTTACCTTTACACTCCTTTGTATTTGAAAGCATAATAAAACCACTTTTACAGGAACAATGATAACTTCCAGGTATATTATCACAAATCTGACTGCAACCTCCATTCACATTTGAGGGATCTTTGCATTCATTTATATCTAAAAAAGTGAAAATAAATATTTTAAAAATAATATAACCTTCAGGGAACTTTTCAGGAGCCAATCAGGTGAGACAGGTGGATTTATTATACATACCAACTTCACACATTTCTCCTTGCCAACCTGGCTTACAAATGCAAGTGAATGTAGCTAGGCCATCTGTGCATTCCAGATATCCATCTTCATTGCACGGTAGAGGATTACACTGGTCTGAAATGGCTGAAGAAAACATACATCTATTCAATTCTTACCACATACCACAGAAGTAAGATGAAATTATGTGCCCTTTAATAGAAATCTTATGCATGAAGCCTATACCCAATGAAAGAAATTATAACTCCTTACTTTAAATTATACTTTTTCATAAAATATAAGTCCATTAGGGAACCTTTAAAATTGGTTTGCAAAATGAAATGATTTTTATATTTGCAACCATATACAGTGCTCTATAATGATAATTTAGGTACTTTCCATATATATTACTTTATTTAATCCTTAAAGGAATTCCAGGAAATAGGAAGAACAAAAAATAATACTCTTATATCAACAGAAAAGAATTTGGGACTTCTAAATTTAGGTTATGATGATGGATGAACAGGGACCAGATTTATCTTCCTACCTTAAATAACTAGAACTCTGGTCAAAATATATGAAACAACAGTTTTCAGACATTGGACAACAGGCAGCAGAGTATTGTGACCCCTAAGAGAAGGAAAATAAATAAGGTGAGCTGTACAATTGCACCATCTTATTGCCTGCAGACAGTTTCTAAGCCTCAGTGCTGGGAACTAAAACAGACCTAAATGACCTCTGTGGGTTGAGAAGACAAAGATTGGAATTTGGAAAGGTCCAACTAGAATTTGCAGGTCAGAGTAGGGTTCAGGGAGGAGACAGAGAAAGAGAGAGAGAGAGAGAAAGAGAGAAAGAGAGATCTACAGAAAAGTACCTTTTGTAATGATTTACACAGGACAATTCAGGGCTAGGAATAGTTTCTTTCAAAACAATAATATTGAAAAGACCTCACAGTACAGAAGGCATCAGGTAATATCCTCAAAAGATATATAGCCTTAATATTAGGCTAATATAGTCTTAACTTAATACATAGACTTTCCCTGACAGAGCATAATATCGAGCCTCAAAAGAATCCACCTTACTCCATGTTGCTGAGCACCAGAATAAAACCAACATTATATAAAGAAAGATAATAAAATCCACCACCCAACAATATAAAGTATACAATGTCTGGTATACAATTAAAAATAATTACTCATGCAAAGAAGCAAGAAAGTATGACCCATAACAAAGAGAAAATTCAATTAATAAAAACATCCAGAAATGAAAGAGATGATAAAAGAAGCAAATAAATATGTCAATCTGGCTATTATGAACATATTCCATATACTCAGGTAGGTAACATGAATATCATGAAGAAAAAAATTAGAAGATATGAGACAAATCCAAATGGATCTTCTAACTGTGAAAAATACAATGTCTGAAATGAAAATTACACTGGATAGGGTTATGAATGTTAGACTCTGTAGAAGGAAACAAGTGAATTTGAAGACACAGAAAGTATCCAAAATTAAGGGTTGATAAAAACAACTGAAAATAAATAAATAACCAGAATACCAGTAAATTGTGGAACATTGTCACATGGCCTGTGGTTTTGGAGCCTTATGAGTAAGAATATACTTGAAGAAATGTTTTAAGAGAAAAAAAAATTGAAGAAATTCAGATTTGGTAGTAATCTTTAAATATTGAAGACCAAGAACCCACAGATCCAAGAAGATCAATAAACTTCAAGCAGCCTACGTCTAAAAAGAAAAAAATTACAAATTGCTGGAACTAAGTGATAAAAAGAAAATCTTAAAACTAGGCAGATTTTTTAAAGTATAGGAGAAAAGAAAGCTAAGCATGATAGCAGATGTCTCACCTAAAACTATTTAATCCAAGTAGACAGACAATGGTAAGACATCTTTAATGTACTAAAAGTAGAACACCGTCAATCCTAAAATCTTTGTCCGATGAAAATAGCTGTCAAAAGTAAAGGTAATATAAAGATGTTTTTGTTTAAAAAGTGTGAGCAAGTCCATCATCATCAGACATGAATTATAAGAAATATTAAAGAATGTTCTTCAGGCAACAGCTGAATGATACTGCTACCATATGGAAATTTGGATCTACACAAAGAATACTGAGTGCCAGAAACTGTAAATACATGAGAAAATACTGTTTTTTTTTTCTCATGTTAACCTGTTTAAAAATTAACATGCTGTGGATTTTAAACACATAGAATTAAAATGTAAGGCAAAAACACCACAAAATAATGGAAAGAGAAAAAGGCATTACATCATTGTAAGTTTCTTATACTATACGTATAATAGTACTTGAATTTAGGAGGTACAATGTCAAAAATGTAAACAAAATAAAAGAGTAAAACATATTTTACAAGTTATAATAAAATCACATAACCCTCCCCACACACACAAAAAAGGATTTCAGAGGCAAAAGGGAAAAAAGCAAGGAGAAAGAATTAATAGATTTAACCCAACTATACCAATGATAACATTAGATATAAATGATCTAACAGCCCAATTAATTGACAGAGATTGCCCCAAAAGAAACTCCCTTTAAAAACAAAGACACAATATGTTAAAAGTGAAAAGATGGAAAAAATACCATGAAAATACTAATAAGAGGAAAGCTGGAGTAACTATACTAATGTAAGAAAAGTATATTTTAGAAAAAGAAATGTTCCAGAGAGAAAAGACATAAAATGGTATAAACTAAAGTCAATTATAGCACCCCTGCTAATTTTCATCACAAAGTGCCAAGAATTGTTATCACTATAAGAATGAAATGTTCATCTGTTTCTTTATTTAATTGTTGACTCTCTCCCCTCATTAGACACTGCAATGTTCCCCCTGTTCCTGCACATTTCCAAGCCTGCTTTACAAAACTTTCTAGTTAAATCTCCAAGTTCCTCCCATCCTTCCAATACATTCCCGTTTGTTTAGGATAGCCAGGGAGGAATCTCTATTGCTTGTAAATTTAAAACGAAAACAAAAACAAAAAGCTTATAATTGAAACCTAATTCCAGAAACTTTCTCCATATATCCATAATATAAAATATTCAAGTACTTTTGAGACGTGTAACACATTAAGTGTTAATTAAAATTATAGAAAACAAACTAATAAGAAAATCAAATTATTCTTTTCCTGACAAAAAATAAAGTATGAGGTAAATAGACTTATTCAGGCAAACGTTCACCTGTGTGATTATGGCCAACTTTAAATTAGAGTCAATACAGATAAATAAATATCTAGATAATGCCAATCCAGATAAAGGAACTACTGGACAAAGAAACATCCCAATTTATGTATTGCAGTTTCACCTTTTTCCTCTCTGGCTATCAATTGGGAAATTGCTAAAGTAGAAGATGCAAGTAATCTACCAGAATCATCATCAGAGCCTATATAAACTTCGGAAGACTAATTTGGTATTACATAATATTTTCCACATTTATATTATTGATGCCCAAAAGTCAGAATAAACATGGCGCTACTTTGACCTATTAATCAACTGTAGCATTTGGTCATACTACTTGATTATACAACAACAACAAAAATAAAGCTGTAGGAAATAAAAATTCTAAGGTCAATAGTCTAAAAGCTTAATAAGCAAAAAACAGTGTTTAACTTAAATGTTAAGAGGAAAATTCATTTTGAAGAAAGCAGTAGCATTTTGTAACTCAAACGTTCTTTCACATGCATTTTGAGAAAACTTTCTCGCTGGGCATGCAACCCCATAATGGCTCATTTGCTGATTTTTAATAACATATCAATATTGGTGCACTTTCATATAGGTCTTTTGTTTTGTTTTATAAATAGATGGTAGAGGTGCTTACCACTGATACAACTCCTTAGATCACGATAAGCAATAGTTGAGTGTGATACACTAGTGAATAATCCAGCTCGGAAAGAGCCAAGACAACCTGTAAATACACACAGATGGAATCTCAGAGCAGGCACAGTTACTTGATCTTAAATCATGACAGAGATTAACCCAAGGGGTAGGATATGTATGCTCCTGTGGAACTCCCAGCATTTAAAATGTCAACCCTAAATATTTCCAATCCCCTTTTTTAAAAATTAAAAATCTACAAACAAGATTGCAAAAAATACAGAATCATAAAAAAATAGATTTTTGGCAGCTTCTCTCTGGGGAAGTCCCTTCAAGCTAGAAATGGAAAAGACACTATATTAGCAGGGAAATTTATTATTATATAAATCTAAGATCTTAATTCTGTAGCAGAGGCCTACAGTTACTTTCAAATATGTAGACTGATTTATGAAGTGTGCAAAATTAAGTCAATGGAACAAATTCATGTTTTTTGTTCCCCTGGCAACTGCTAGTTTTAATGTTGCATAGAGACTAATATAATGATATTTGTCTAGTGCCTCAGTATTTCCAAAGCAGATTTATTTCATATTTTTGGTCCTCACCACAAGCCTGTGAAATTAGATATAGCTAACTGGAAGATGTTGCTAGCAAACACCATCTTTGATGTGGAGTGGCAAGATGACACTGCAGATGAGTCTGTGAGATGGGAGCTATTTTAATAGCTATCTTTAGAAAATGTAATTTATCACAGATGGATTTGAATGGTCATTTGAGATCAATGGGTGATTAGTTTCCTTTTATTGCTGTAACAAATTACCATAAGCTTAGTGGCTTAAAACAACATAAATTTATTCCCTTACAGTTCTGGGGCTTAGAAGTCCAAAATCAAGGTGTCAACAGGCCTGTGTTCCTTCTGAAGGTTAAAGAAAATCCATTTCTTTCCTTTTTCAGCTTCTAGAGGCCACCTGCATTCCTTGGCTTATTGCCCCTTCCTTATATCACTCTGACCTCTTGCTTTTTCTTCATATCTCCCACTTATGACTCTTTTCTCCTGCCTCCCTCTTATGGAGCCCTTGTGATTACATCAGGCCCAGCCAGATAACAGAGGATAATCTCCCCAACTAAACATTCTCCACTCATTATCTACAAAGATATTTTGTCATATAAGGTAATATTCACAAGTTCTGGGGATTAGGAAGTGAACATTTTGGGGAGACCATTATTTAGTACACCATGGGAAATGAGAGTATTTCCCCACAGATAGTGGTTTTTGTGGAATCCCAATGAAATCTAAGCATTTTTCAGTTTTGAGTAGTCTTACCCTGGGTTATTTACCCTCCTCCTGAACCTCCATTCCTAGACTTAATTTGTCCTGGTATGGAGATTTCATTAGGATCAGTATTTGTAAGAAAGTCTCATTTTGCACCTCTGAACAAACTTGACAGTGAACAAGAGCCAAAAACTTGAAAACTCAAAGGTTTCATCTAAGGTCAAAGCAAAGCGTTTCATATAGTGATTAGATCCCCAGGCCAGACTGTAAAGTAGGTTTTGCCCATAACACATCTTACAAACATGTCTAGATTAATACGTGTCATCATATTTTTATGTAAAAGTTCATTTAGAGGGAGGTGGATCAGTGGCAGAAGTCTCACCTGCCATTCTGGAGACCCAGGTTCAATTCCCAGTGCCTGCCCATGCGAAAAAATGTCCATTTAGAATTAAAGTGTGGGGAACCAGTTTCATGCCTACTGCACTACTGCACCGTAGTTCAATATAGAACCTGCATCTTCCAATTTACTTCCCTTCTTTTCTAAGCAACAGGAATGGGGTGGGGGGCGGGTGAGTAGGAAGGTGGGAGTCGGAGAGAAACTGCCACATATTCTAGGCTGAAGCAGAAGTTCTAGTGAAAATGGGATAAAACAGAAATGAGTATTCAAGAAGTAAAGCCTGTTTCTTAACAGGCATATTCAGGAGAGGTTCCAGTGTTCAAAACAGAATATCCTAGCAATAAATCTTGGATAGACTAGAGTCTATCAAGGTTCCAACAAACACCTCTTATTTATTCATCTTCCCAATGATCTTAGGGTCAAGAATATTTGATTCCCTTTTACTACTTGCTGCAGGCAAGTAAAAAAAAAAAAAAAATAGTTCAAAGCAGCCATTGTGTTAGGTGGAGCCAGAGCCGTGTTAATTTTTCTTTCCTCCAAAAAATTACATTTCACCACTGTGGCTTTAAATCACAGAAGAGACCATCACACAAAAGTGTGAATGTTTGTTTGTTTTGACTTCAGGAACAGAAGGCTGATTATTCATATAAACCCTTCAATGGTACATTATTATTATCTATCTTTAAAAAGATCATCACCCCTTAGGCAACCATTCTAATGGGTTAATACATATTTTTCTGTTTGTGTTCTTATAAAATATGTATTTATAAAATATGTATTTATAACTTTACGTCCATGATTTTTTCTATTTATGTAAATAGTTCTGTTATATATCACATTCTCTTTTTTTCACCCAGCACTGTATTTCTATGCTCTACCTATGTTGCTACTGGGAATTTGTTGCTTCTAATGCTAAACATTACTTCATGGCATATAATTACCATTTGTATAATCTTATCTATCAGTGATACTTAGATTGCCTCCAACTTCCACTTTCTATGAGTAACACTGAAATGGCTATTTGCTTAGGAATAAATACCCAGGGGTGGAATTGTGATCTCATTGAAAGCTGCATTCTAATCAGCAGAGAATAAGGATTTCTATATCCTTGCTTTCTCATTTTTACCAGATTGATTGGTAATAAAGTGATACCTCATGTTGTTTCTCTTATTTCTATTGAGATGGAGTGTACTTTTATGTCATTTTTTTTAATTTAGGCATTTCTGTTTCTGAAAATTTTTCCCATTATTTCCTATTTTTTTCATTTTAACCTTTTTGGCATTTATTTATTGTTGTGGGTTTGCAGAAGTATACATATTTATATTAATAATCATTTCTCATTCTGCCATCTATTGTTAATGTTTCCATGGTATCTGTCTTTTGTTTAAGAGTTCTTTGTTTCACTGTAATTAAATTCACCAATCATTTGCCAGATGGTTTATGCATTTTAACCTTTTCCCCATGAAGATATTCTCCCATATTTTCTTTAATTTTACTGTTTTACTTTAACATTGATATCTTTCTTCCACCTAGAATCTGGTGATAATTAAGAACTCATTTGTTTTTCTGCATATAGTTAGCTAGTTTTCCCAACAACATTTCCTAAACAATCCACGGTGATCTGTGCTATCTTCTTTATTGAATATTAAGTTGCCATATTTACATGGGTCTGTCCCTGAACTTTCAAGTTCCATTAATCTATAGGTTTGGTTTCCATGGGCTTTTATTATTAATATTTGATTAGTTATTTCCACCTTTTGCACATTTTATTAAAGTTGTTTAGGCATGTGCAGACTTTATTCCTTCATTTAAATTTTAAAATGAGCTAACTGAAGTAATAAAAGAAATCCACTAGGAATTGGTTTGAATTTTGGGAAAAATGACCTCTTTATAATATTGCCACTAAATTGAAGATTATGGAATGTCTTTCCATGATTTTAGTTCATTGTTTATGTCCTTAATGTGGTTTTTAAATTTTTTCCATAAAGGTCTTATGTATTCTTTTTTGCATGGGCAGGTACTAGGAATCGAACCCACGTCTCCGGCATGGCAGGCAAGAACTCTTGCCACTGAACCACCTTGGCTCACCCTTATGTATTCTTGATTAAGCTATTTCTAGATAGTTTATGAATTTTAATGTTATTGTGAATGGTATTTTCTCTTTATTTTTACTGGGCTATTGCTTATATAGAGAATATTACTAAGTTTTACAGGTTATCTTAAAACTTCTAAAAATCCCATGCAATTATAATATTTTATCTACAGTCTCTAATTTTTATTGATTATCATATCAATTACAAGTAATGTCATTTATATATTTTCCCACATAAGCTACAAAATTCTTATTTCTCTTTTTCTGCTAAGTGCATTGGCTGTAACTTTCTGTGCTTCTCTTCTTGTTCTTAATCCTAAAGAGACCCTATCTAAATTTTATCATTAAGTAAAATGTTTGCTGCAGGATTTTGGGGTATCATTTGGATTACCCTATGTGCTAATTTGTCCAGAACAGTCCCATTTTATTCTTTTTATTTGGCATCTTACCTAGCATAATATTTGTCCTAGGCTAAAGTGTCAAAGCTCGGAAGATAAATAATACGCTCATTTTATACTTAACAAGCTAAGGAAGCTCTCTGGTATTTTTAGTTTGGCAAACGTTTTATCATTGAAATTTATCAAGTGCTTTTTCTATATTAACTAAGATAATATCATACTATTTACATAGGGAATTACATGGTAGATCTGATATTATATCATCTTTAAAATTGTGGGAGAAAAGCCTATATTTTATATTGATATATTATTTTTAATACACTTTGGATTAGATTGGATATTATTTTTATTCCAGATGAATTCATAAAAGCAAAGAAATTACATTTTTCTTTTCTTTTGTTGACCTTATTTGGTTTTGAAATAAAAAGTATACTAGCTTCTTGGGATAAGCTTATGCATAGGCTTTTTTCTATTTTCTAGCAAAACTTTGTAATAGAGAAATTAACATTTATTTTTAATTTGGAAGACTTATCTACAGATTCATCTTGGTCTAGGTTTTGAGAAATAGGGAGAAAAGGATTTTAACTAAGGTTTTGATTTTAGTACTTGCTTGTTTAGTCAAGTTCTCTTTCATTTTATTATTTTTTTCATTATTCTCACCAGGCATTGATCTATTCTTTGCAAGAATGAGATTTTTTTTTTTTGCTAATCCTCTCATTTGTTTTACATTTCACTTATTTCTGCCCATATTTTTGTTGTTTCTTTATTCCTTATTATTCAGTGTTTGCTCTATTGTATTTTTTTCCCCTTGAGTTAAATGCTTAGGTCATTTTTTTCTTTAAACCCTCCAATCTGTTTTTTAATTGATGCTTCAGTGTCAGCACTCCAATTCCCACAGGAACACACTAGATTAAACCAGTTTTGAGTCTACTCATGGATTTCTCACAGTTTTGTTATTTTTGTTTGTTTGTTTTATGTGTTATTTTCAGTGCCTGGAATCCTACTGTTTCTCTAGAGATCATTTGAAGGGAAGGAGCCTGCAACCCAGGCCAATTCAGTGACGTGCATGGGCTGGAACTAAAAAGTATTTCTAATGTTTATATTTAGGCTCAGAGTTTAACATTGTTCCCAGGAAAATTCTCTCCCATTAATAGAATCATACACTCCAAACAGATGATATTTTCAAAGGCCTATAATAAAATAATATAGCTATTTATCCTACTTCTTAAGGAAGAAAAAAATACAGTTTAAAACTCATATTTGTATAATTAAACCAAATCAGGCATTTATGTTTCAAATTACATTTTCTCAATGTGGTAAATGGGATATGTGGATAGAATGAAGTGCTGAACCCCTGAAATTCTACTTTTAGACATTGCTCAAAGCGTAAGGGGTTTCCAATGTGAAAAATTTAGAACTGCCATAACCCAAACACCCCTAAAGAGAGGGATGGAAAGATCAAAGGTGATGGTGGAGTTATACAGAGAAGACAGGATTTAACAAATGAATATGAATGCTGAGTCATTAAACTGATATCTCTTTTAGTCTCCAGTATTTTAGAGCAGTTAGAAGTAAAAACCTAAAATTGTGATATTTTAACCCACATCAAACTCTGAAATATGTTCTACAACTAATTGTGGTGCTGTGCTTTGAAATTTATTGCTTTTTTGTATATATGTTATTTTTCATTAAAAAGGAAGGAAAAAAAAAAGTCAATTGTGATGATAAAAAAATATTTAAGCCCTCTAGCCTCCTATATTCTGAAGCAGCTAGAAGGAAAAATGTGAGGATCGTATGGTAGCCCATGACAAACTGAGATCTGTCCTGTAACTACTTGTTGAAGAGGGCTTTGAAAATGATTGCTTTTTTATTTCTTTGCTTTCTATATATGGGATACTATACAATAAAAAAAGTTAGAAAAAAGAAAAAGTAAGGATTACAATGGCCTAATTTATTGGAACTTTTCTCACCACAGGAAGCAACCTCAATGAGTTGTGGTTGTTAATAAAATTACTGTTAGTCCTATCAGGGATAATGTTAAAAGTTTTTTGTTTTTTTTTTCCCCAATTGAGGGCCATTGGCCTACAGAAAATACAAATTATATGACAGAAAAACTTGACCTAGGGCATTCTTTTGTCTGTTTTCAACAGTGGAATTCATCCCATATACTCATCGATAAATAATACAAATTTGGAATAAAAAATAAACTATAACAAAAATTTTATTTTGTTTCACATTATGGGTCAATTACATAATAATACTTTACATTTGAAAAAAGCCTTATGGACTAAAAAAAAAACGTAGCAAATGTACTTATTTGGTATTCCCAACAGAGCTGAAGTTAGGAAATGTAATTATAATATACATTTAAAAATACAGAACCTGAAAAGTTAAATAACTTGCTTAACCTGACACAGCTAGAAATTTTTAGGTCTGTGACTAGAGCCCACATCTTGTGAATTTTTTAGTGCTTTGGTTTTCTACCATGCTGCCAAATAAGTCAGGCAAGGTTGGGTGGAGGCAGGAAATGAGCAAGCTGAGAAGGATAAAAGGAGGAAAAGAAAAATATTTTATCTAAGGAATTTCCTCCAACACATAATTCTGTATTGAAGTGTTATTTATCTTTATCCAAACATACCCCATGATCAAAGGTATATGTCTTTTAGACTACTGACATCTGAAGAAACACTGCCTTATTACATGGCCCTGAGAAAAGAGTAACATTATAATTTTTAATGTAAATGTATATCTTGTCATAGATAAATACTGTCTGTATTTAGTTTAAATATTTAAGTTTTCTATGTAACACTGAGAAACCATAGTAGTCTTAATATTCTTTTTTCTACTTTAACAGTGAAAACTCTTACTTTCTGTTTTAGAAAGTTAGTTTAACATGTAACTTTACAAAGAAAATGAAATTTGGGGGTATGTACATCTATATCCCTTTGCCTTTTAAAGATATGGTAGCAAAAGGCTTTAGAATATGACAGTTAAATGTTTTAGAAAATCTTCCTGCATTTTCATACCTATATATATAAATAACATCACTATACATTAATTTTTATAGTGACCCCTTTTCAAATTTGAAGGAAATTATTTTAAGTTTGATAGTAGCTAAAGAAGGGAAGAGAAGGAAAGAAAATAGAATAGAAATAGAGGAAAAGTCAGGGAGGGAAAACGAAAAGGAATGGCATGATAAATATTTTACTAGGTGTTTTAGAAACATCTCATTTCATTTCTTGTTGCAAACTTACTAGATAATTTGTTACTATTCATTTGACCAATAAGAACTATGGCTTATAGAGGTTTAATAATTTTAATGTCTTACAACAGAAAAAATGTGGGGTTTGAGATTATAAAAATAAATTGTAATAAGCCACTGGAAAATATCCAGCAGTATATAGAACAGAAATGGGCTATGCCATAGAATTCTAAGGGGCAATACCACTGAATTTAAGTCCTACAATTGATGAAAGTGTGAACTAAAATGTAAACTGAAGTTGAGGCTCCTTAGTTTAGGATGTGCCAAATAAATAAGATTTTGACAATATTGGAAACTTCAGAAATGAAAGAGTAACCACTTCAGGAGCTATGAAAAAGGGCAATTGGATCTAAATGGGTTTTCTATGCAGTGATCATGATTTCTTATGCTGTTAATTGTCCTGAAGGGTGAATATAAGTACATACCATTATATCAATGTAAGCACCCTAAGAAAAGGGGAAAGGTATAAATATTCTCCCATAGCAGTCTCCAGATGGTCCCAGGAATCTTTTTGTGGCTATCAGAAACAAAACAAAGCAAGAACAAACAAAAAAATAAATAAAGCCCTAAACTATAATGAAACTTAAACTTAAGGGGTGAGGTGGGATCTAGAAATGAGATGTAAATAAAAACAGTTGTCTGCAACTGTTCTAGCGACATAGTTATTAGTGTTCATCAGAGCCCATTTCTATTTCTTCCCCCCTCCCCAAGGAAATCCCTGGATGTGGATCATCGAATTAGCTGTAATGAGGTCACGGGGGAAAATGCACAGATGGGGAATATTCTGAGCCTAATGGGGGAGAGAGCTCCGTGGGATGGACATACAGAGTCAGATGGTTCTCCATCACATAGAGTGTACAATTTAAACTCCACTTGCACCTCTCTCAGGCAGTATTAATATATTTCTATGTTTGTTTAAAGTAAACTGAAGTCTTTTTACTTTTAATTGATGTTTAGTTGAAATTATCTCATCTGTTTGGGTGTGGAAATGTTATCTCACTCAATGAAAGCCCAGAAGAGTATCTAAAAACAGAACCTGGGTGAGATACCATAGGTGATGATAAAATGGGGTCCCCAAGAGAGAAGCTATTAATGATCTCTAGAGATGTTAAATGATAATTGTTTATATCATAAGCTCTGGAGAGTGAGGAGACCCACATCTTTCTATTCATTAAATGAAAACTTATGAAAACACACAGACTTCTAGAGAATATCCTGGTAGAAAACCATAATATAATTGAGCATCAGCCCAATAACTTTTTATGAGAAAGTACTGAGAATTGGAAAAAAGACTAGAAGTCACAAAGCCACATGGGCAATTAAAGACCCATTCCAAATGTCTGTCTTTAAAAAGAGTGTAAAATTGAATATATAGTGAGATCTCACTCCCAAGACTAATGAATTAATATTGTACGAAATATGTATATAAGTGTGGAGAGATGGACCCCATGATCTCTGAGGTTCCCTCCATTTCTAAAATTATACGATTAAGATCCTTTGAACTTACCTAAGTATTTTGGATAAAAATAGTCCTAGAAAGAAAGAAAAGAAAAAATATATATTTCAGCAAATCCGAATTTCACGTAGAGTTAAAACATAATTTGAAAATGGGTTTTATAATAAAGATGCAAATAATTACATGTAACTGTAATTTCTACATTATGATAATATAATATAAAATGAATAGATGACCACAAACATTAAACCAATAAGATGCTTAGGCTTGGATGAATATTGGTCAATTAAATCACGTTTCAAGAGTTCTTAATCTGAAAATAGATTCTATTTCAAATGTTAAAATATAATCATATATGCCCCCTTTTTGTAAATCCTTTAGTTTAGATTCCCATTTGACATATATTTTATATCATTTCACAATGTTGAATAACAATAATATAATTTGAAGTGAATAAAAGTGAGCATTATCTTTTAGCTTATTATGTACATGTGATATCTTATTTTTAAATGGGTTGTGTACCAAAAGTTTGTTTGTACATGAGTAATTTGGATTAAGGAATACATTTTAGCAAAGAAAAAAATGTTAAAATTTTCCTATGGTAAAGTTACCAGGCTGGTCTACAAAAACATTCTTAAACTACAATATATTCAACATACCAGCATTCGCAGTACAAGAAAACCTCAGATTAAAGCGTTTCTACAGAAAAATATAGTCAACATTCCAAGTTAGCAAGTATAGAACATATCTTCATCCAGGATAAAGTGAAAATTCTTACACTTCCTTCCTCTCACAAATAAGTATACATAACCTTTACTCACCGATATATAAGAATAGGATCCACTACCAAACAACTCAGACAGCAATATTGTCTTTGACATGACAAAAGCTCAAAAGTAAGCAACAATCAATGGATTCAAAAGCTGATGATGTGGTAGTGGAAAGGAACGTATCAAGGACTGCGAGGAGGTATGCAATAGCATGGAGAGGTGTGAAAGGTGAGCATGACTGCAGATGTGAACTAGGGGAATTGATGGGGCAGAAGAAAAAATGAGATGCAATGGCAAATGGTTTTCTGTTCTTTCCTTTCTCTGTCATTTCATTCTCTTCTGTCAATGAGACCGATGTTAGAATTAGTGGAGGGGAAGAAGCCTCTAAATGAGTTTTCTTTCTCTACCGCCTTTTCTCCTCTTCATCTGGTCTTCTACCTCACTTCCTGTTGCTTCTCTGAGGCTCAACTACCAGAATGTATCTCAGTTTTGGAAATACATGCTCAAGTAATTATGGGTGATGTAATACAAGATCCAGGGCATGAAATCTTGCCTTAAAATAATCTCACAAAACAAAACAAAAATTGGAGTGGGTGGTTTAGAGGATAGGTAAAACAAGGATAGCAGATTGTTGTCAATTATTGAAGAGGAGAAAGGACTTGTTATATTGTTCTTTTTACTTTGGTATTATGTTTTATATTTCCATAATAAAAATGGATGTGTACGTATGTATATACATTTCACACTATGTCATGGTTAGGGACATGTGTCAACTTGGCCTAGTTGCGGTACCTGTTTATCTGATTGGGCAAGCGCTGGCCTGTCTGTTGCAATAAGGACATTTCATAGGATTAGGTCATGATCACGTCAGCTGCATCCACAGCTGATTCCATTTGTAATCAGCCAAAGGGGAGTGTCTTCTGCAATTAGTGATGCTAAATCTAATCATGGGAAGCCTTTTATGGAGGACTCAGAGGAGACAGGTTCCATTCCTGCTTTGGTTGGTGAGCCTCTCCTGTGGAGTTCATCCAGGCCATCCATCGGAGTCTTCGGCTTTGCAGCCTGTCCTGTGGATTTTGGACTCTGCATTCCTGTGGTCACGTGAGACACTTTTATAAATTTTATATTTGCAAGTGTTCCCTGTTGATTCTGTTTCTCTAGAGAACCCTAACTAATACATACCAGGAACAGTTCTTAAGAAACAAAATCTTAAAAATGGGTTTTTATGAATGGTTTTCTACTCTGGACTCAGAGACACTAAGGACTCTGATTCCAGTAATCAGAATGGAACTCCCAATCCATGGAGTGAGTTGGCAAAGGACAGAGTCAAAATATAATCATTCGATTCTCCTAATGCTTCACTTGTACGAAGCCAGACTCTGGGAGATAATGTTTTTGACACCTTTACAGAGTTTTGTAGAAATACGAGTTACAGAGATGTTGGCTGGTTACTGTTAGATACACTGTCTACGTTAAGGGGTGAAAGGGATGGGCTTAAGTCTTTAAACGAGAAGCTTAAGCGCCGTCTGAAAGACGTAGACGTTTCTGTGAGCATCCTGAGGGAAAATCTTATTTTCTGTAGCCGTAGACTTGAGATCTCTGAAACTCAGACTCTGAATCTTATTGTTAGATTAGCAACTTTACAATGTAAACTGAAATCTCAGTCTTGCATGGTGTCTGCCGTTAAAGTGAGGGCATTGATTGGAAAGAAGGGGACCCTGAGAATGGTATGGTGACATATGAATTGATAATGATGTTGGGGGCGAGGTTGAAACCCTAAGCCATGCTGAGTTTTCTCTAGATAACCCTGTAATAGTCTGCTCAGAGGACATAGCCGCCCCACCTCCAGCCTGCCTTGAGGAATTGGCCACCCAACCTCCTCCTGAAGGGATTAGCCCTGGAGTTATTAATCCTGTTTCACCAGATGAAACTGCAGATGAAAGCCCTGAAGCAAATGGCTTGGAAGATATTTCTAATTCTTTTCATGACCCACCCCCACCACCCCTCGTTTCTTTCAGAACTATAATTACACTAAAGTCCCAACAGGTCCCTAAAGGTGAGGTACAAAGTATCACACATGAGGAGGTACGTTATACTCCAAAAGAACTGTGTGAGTTTTCCAATTTATATAGACAGAAATCAGGGGAATATGTGTGGCAATGGATTTTAAGAGTGTGGGATAATGGTGGGAGGAATATAAGGCTGGATCAGGCTGAATTTATTGATATGGGCTCACTAAGCAGAGATTCTGCATTCAATGTTATAGCTTGAGTGGTTAGGAAAGGTGTTAACAGCTTGTTTGGGTGGTTGGTTGAAACATGGATCAAAAGGTGGCCAACATTACCTGAGGTTAAAATGCCAGAACTGCCCTGGTACAATGTAGATGAGGGGATCCAGAGGCTTAGAGAGATTGGAATGTTAGAGTGAATTTATCATGCAAAGCCTGCTCTTACACCCCAGGAATGTCCAGAGGATGCACCTTTTACCAGAATAGTAAGAAATAAATTTGTGAGACTACCACCATCATCCCTCAAGAGCTCTGTGGTTGCACTTCTCTGTAGGTCAGATATACTGTAGAAACTGCTGTCACTGAGCTGGAATCCTTAAACACAATGGGGATGACAGGATCCCGAGTTGGCAGAAGCCAGGTGGCAGCACTTAATCACCAAAGACATGGTAGACGCGGCTATTATACTAGACAGAAAACTCAAAGGAGGCATCAAAATTATATGACACACAGAGATTTGTGGCATTGGCTAGTAAATCATGGGGTACCTAGAAATACAATAGAAGGTCAGTCTACTAAATTCTTGTTGGAGCTGTAGAAACAAAAGAGTTCTAGGTCAAGAGAACAAAAGTCTAACCTGAATTACAAAAACACAGAGTCACGGCCCCTTAAGCAATTTCCGGACTTGAAACAGTTTACAGACCCTGAGCCCCTTGAATGAAGGGGAGGCCAGGTCCCTATGGGGGAGAAACCTGTTACACTGCCACAAATTTATACTGTTAATCTTCCTAGTCTAAGTCTTCCCCAAGGAGACTGACGGCCTTTTACCAGGGTAACTGTGCACTGGGGAAAAGGAAATGATCAGATATTTAGGGGATTATTAGACACTGGTTCAGAAATGACATTAATTCCAGGGGACCCAAAACGTCACTCTGGACCACCAGTCAGAGTGGGGGCTTTTGGAGGCCAGGTGATCAATGGAGTTTTAGCTCAGGTCCGTCTCACAGTGGGTCCAGTGGGCCCCCGGACCCATCCTGTAGTTATTTCCCCAGTTCCAGAATGTGTAATTGGCATAGACATACTGAGCAACTGGCAGAATCCCCACGTTGGTTCTCTAACTCGTGCAGTGAGGGCTATTATGGTGGGAAAGGCCAAGTGGAAGCCACTAGAACTGCCCCTACCAAGCAAAATAGTAAATCAGAAGCAATACCGTATTCCTGGAGGGATTGCAGAGATTACTGCCACTCTTAAGGACTTGAAAGATGCAGGGGTGGTGATTCCCACCACATTCCCATTCAACTCTCCTATTTGGCCTGTGTAGAAAACAGATGGGTCTTGGAGAATGACAGTGGATTATCGTAAACTCAACCAGGTGGTAACTCCAACTACAGCTGCTGTTCCAGATGTTGTGTCATTGCTTGAGCAAATCAATACATCCCCTGGTACCTGGTATGCAGCTATTGATCTGGCAAATGCTTTTTTCTCAATAGCTATTAGTAAGGACCACCAGAAACAGTTTGCTTTCAGCTGGCAATGTCAGCAATGTACTTCCACTGTCCTAATCAGGGGTATATCAACTCTCCAGCCCTATGTCATAATCTTGTTCGCAGAGACCTTGATCATTTCTGCCTCCCACAAGACATCACACTGGTCCATTATATTGATGATATCATGTTGATGGGACCTAGTGAGCAAGAAGTAGCAACTACTCTAGATTTACTGGTAAGGCATTTGCGTGTCAGAGGATGGGAGATAAATCCAACAAAAATACAGGGGCCTTCCTCCTCAGCGAAATTTCTAGGTATCCAGTGGTGTGGGGCATGTCGAGATGTCCCTTCTAAGGTGAAAGATAAGTTGCTGCATCTGGCCCCTCTCACAACCAAAAAAGAGGCACAACACCTAGTTGGTCTTTTTGGATTTTGGTGACAACATATTTCTCATTTGGGTGTGCTACTCCGGCCCATTTATCAAGTGACCAGAAAAGCTGCTAATTTTGAGTGGGGACCTGAACAAGAGGAGGCTCTGAGACAGGTCCAGGCTGTTGTACAAGCTGCTCTGCCACTTGGACCGTATGATCCAGCAGATCCAATGGTGCTGGAAGTGTCAGTGGCAAATAGAGATGCTGTCTGGAGCCTTTGGCAGGCCCCTATAGGAGAATCACAATGCAGACCCTTAGGATTTTGGAGCAAAGACTTACCATCTGCTGCAAATAACTATTCTCCTTTTGAGAAAAAGCTTTTGGCCTGCTACTGGGCCTTAGTAGAGACTGAACGCTTAACCATGGGCCACCAAGTTACCATGAGACCTGAGTTGCCTATCATGAGTTGGGTGTTGTCTGACCCACCAAGCCATAAAGTTGGGCATGCACAGCAGCACTCTATTGTAAAATGGGAATGGTATATACGAGATAGAGCCAGAGCATGTCCTGAAGGCACAAGTAAGTTACATGAAGAAGTGGCACAAATGCCCATGGTTTCCACTCCAGCCACATTACCTTCTCTTTCCCAGACCAGAGCTATGGCCTCTTGGGGAGTTCCTTACAGTGAATTGACTGAGGAAGAGAAAACTCAGGCCTGGTTTACAGATGGTTCAGCACGATATGCAGATACCACCCGAAGGTGGACAGCTGCAGCATTACAACCCCTTTCTGGGGTATCCTTGAAGGACAGTGGTGAGGGGAAATCCTCCCAGTGGGCAGAACTTCGAGCAGTGCACCTGGTTGTTCATTTTGCTTGGAAGGAAAACTGGCCAGAGGTGCGTTTGTATACTGACTCATGGGCTGTTGCTAATGGTTTGGCTGGATGGTCAGGGACTTGGAAAGACCATAATTGGAAAATTGGTGACAAAGAGGTCTGGGGAAGAAGTATGTGGATAGACCTTTCTGAGTGGGCTAAAAACATGAAGATATTTGTGTCCCATGTGAATGCACACCAGAGGGTGACTTAAGCAGAGGAAGATTTTAATAATCAAGTGGATAAGATGACCCATTCTGTGGGTACCAATCAGCCTCTTTCCCCAGCAACTCCTTTTATTGCCCATTGGGCTCATGAACAAAGTGGTCATGGTGGTAGGGATGGAGGTTATGCATGGGATCAGCAACATGGACTTCCACTCACCAAGGCTGACCTGGCTACAGCCACTGTTGAGTGCCCAATCTGCCAGCAGCAGAGACCCACACTCAGCCCCCGATATGGAACCATTCCCCGAGGTGACCAGCCAGCTACATGGTGGCAGGTTGATTACGTTGGACCACTCCCTTCATGGAAGGGGCAGCGATTTGTTCTAACTAGAATAGACACATACTCTGGATATGGGTTTCCTTTCCCTGCATGCAATGCTTCTGTCAAAACTACCATCCGTGGGCTTACAGAATGCCTTATCCATCGTCATGGTATTCCACATAGCATTGCTTTGGATCAAGGAATACACTTCACAGCAAATGAAGTGCAGGAATGGGCACATGCTCATGGAATTCTCTGTTTACGATGTTCCCCATCATCCAGAAGCAGCTGGATTGATAGAACGGTGGAATGGCCTTTTGAAAACTCAATTACGGTGCCAACTAGGTGGCAAAAACTTGAAAGCCTGGGGCAGTGTTCTCCAGGAAGCTGTGTATGCTCTGAATCAGCGTCCGCTGTATGATGCTGTTTCTCCCATAGCCAGGATCCATGGGTCCAGGAACCAAGGGGTGCAAATGGGTGTGGTACCACTCACTATTACCCCTAGTGATCCACTAGGAAAATTTTTGCTTCCTGTCCCTGCTACCCTGAGTTCTGCTGGCCTACAGGTTTTAGTTCCAAAACGGGGTGTGCTTCCTCCAGGAGAAACAACAGTGATACCAATGAACTGGAAGTTAAGATTGCCTCCTGGTCACTTTGGGCTACTTATGCCTCTGGATCAACACACCAAGAAGAGGATTAGATTATTGTCTGAGGTAATTGACCCTGACTATCAGAAGGAAGTAGGACTGCAACTACATAATGGAGGTAAAGAAGAGTTTTCTTGGAATATAGGAGATCCCCTAGGGTGTCTATTAATACTACCATGTCCTGTGATTAAAATCAATGGAAAACTGCAACAACACAATCCAGGCAGGACTACTAATGGCTCTGAAACTTCAGGCATGAAGGTTTGGGTCACCCCACCAGGCAAAGAACCACAGCCAGCTGAAGTGCTTGCTGAGGGTAAAGGGAACATGGAATGGGTAGTGGAAGAAGGTAGTGATAAATATGAACTTCGACCACGTGATCAGTTACAGAAACGAGGACTGTAATGCTGTTTTGTTCATGTTATACTACTTAAGTTGTAAGATATCAAGTTTAAGAATGAATGTTGCCCAAGGATGTGCACCCTATTCTGGAGAGATTTAATGTGTTTCCAGTTATATACAGGACAGTTGAGTATTGTCAGGTAAAAGAAAAAAGTGTGTGCTCATTTGTTTTCATTTGGAAATTAAGTATGGTTTAAGGTGATATATATAGATGCCAAGTTGACAAGGGGTGGACTGTCATGGTTAGGGACAGGTGTCAACTTGGCCAAGTTGTGGTACCTGTTTATCTGATTGGGCAAGCGCTGGCCTGTCTGTTGCATGAGGACATTTCATAGGATTAGGTCGTGATCACGTCAGCTGCATCCACAGCTGATTCCATTTATAATCGGCCAAAGGGGAGTGTCTTCTGCAATTAGTGATGCTAAATCTAATCATGGGAAGCCTTTTAAGGAGGACTCAGAGGAAACAGGTTCCATTCCTGCTTTTGCTGGTGAGCCTCTCCTGTGGAGTTCATCCAGGCCATCCATCGGAGTCATCGGCTTTGCAGCCTGCCCTGTGGATTTTGGACTCTGCATTCCTGTGGTCACGTGAGACACTTTTATAAATTTTATATTTGCAAGTGTTCCCTGTTGATTCTGTTTCTCTAGAGAACCCTAACTAATACACACTATATACATATTTCTTACACAATAAGGATATACTGGTACATTGTGTAGGATGAAATATTTTTGTCTTCTCAATTGTTTATCCACTAAAAGAAATAATTTTTATTCACTCTGTAGCGTATTAAGAATGGATTTTTGGGTATCTTGGGGAAAATTTTCTCTGAACTTATTATAAACAAATGAAGCTAAAAGGATTAAAGAACAGCCCCAGAGAAACCTAAGTTGTTACTGTCTTTGACATGTTTCCTAACTATGGACAAATAGTTCTTGCTCATTATCTCCTATCTATTCTCATGGGTCCAGAAACTATGACAGTTATAAGACACACTTTCTATATATCTTCTCCCCCATTTCCTCTAGGTAATATAGTTCATCACAAGAAAAATGTGTGATGTAATTCTGCAGCTTCTCAAATTTGAATTCTCAAGGTCATCTTCATCCTAATTCTAAGAGGCACTATTTATAATCCTGCTAGTCACAGGACATGCTAAAAAACATCCTTCCCAAGAAAAACTAAGGGCTTGAAGGTCTAGGTGTCCCATAATTTATTTATGATATTTAGGATTCTTAATTAGTTTTTCTAGAATATATAAATTCTAGCTCCAGGGATTATTGATGACATGAAGTAGATTCAGGAAATTTCTCAAGGGTTTATGGAATGAATTAAAGTATACTGGGCACACATTTTGTAACGACGTCTCTTTAGTAAGTATTTACTGAGTATCTACTATGTATGAATTAGAGGATTAGAGGGCCCTGTTTTCTAAAGCCTGGTTAAAAATGCTAATGGAGAAATTCAGTTGAAGTATAATGATTGTAACATTATCACACACATATATTTGAGTTGGAGGTGTCCTGTCTTCCTTCTTCCCCGCAATACTACAAAATTCTGGACGGGAGAAAACATTTACATGAGCCAATACTGTTCGCTGATAATGAGGTATGAATGGTCAGAGCAACTTGCTATTGGCAATAGTGTTTTCCTAACAAGCCCACTAAAATGTTGCAGTGGTTATGTGTGTAAGGCGACTCACAAAATTGTTATGTTTAAGAAGGAAAACAAGGGAACACAGATTCAAGCTGGAAAGATATGGAGACAAGAGTTTTCATGAGTTTTTACCGTTTCAGGATCATTTTCAAAGATCTCCCTAGCTTCTTCTTTATTGCACAGTTCTTCAACGCATTCTCTTTCAAGATTACCCTTTTTGGTTTCTTCAAACGCAGAATTTGCACGGCGTTTCCTGAACAGGACTTGTGAGGCATATTGCTTTGACAAAACTGAATAAAGAAATAAATAAGTTTATTTTCATTTTCCTCATTGAAAATATATTATTTCATTAAACAGTGAAAGGCAAAATCATTTTCAATCAATATGACTGAACCAAGAAAAATGCAGATATATAAACTCTTTGGGTAACAGCTCATTTCTTGAGCAGACTTGGAGAGCAGCTTCAACTCTTGCATAATAATCTATAAATATATTTCAATATGCTACATTTAGTTTATTAAGATTCCATTGGAGGTGGAAAAGCATCATGCTTAAATGACTATGCCAAAAGTAATAGTATACCATCTTTAAAGCTCAAGTACTAATTTTCTCAATTTTAATCTAAAACTTTCATGTGATCTCTGTGGAGATGAACAAATGTAGGCATATAATATATTAAAGAGATACTTAACAGACTAAAATACTTGATTATTCATACAAATGGGAAAATAAAACTCCATGGAAAAAAGGACAGCACAGAGTTCCAAAGGTAAAGAAAAAAGATTGGTAACTTTGGATGATTAAAAAAAAAATTAAACAGCTGAACAACAAGCAAAAATATATAAAATTCAACATCAAGAGGGAAATAGTTATACAGAATAGAAAAAGCTACATCCAGAGTTACAGGCAACTTTTCCAAATTAAGAAAAAAAGCAACAACAAACCAACCAATATAGGAAATAGACAATGGATATAAATAATCACTGTAAAGAAAGGGGAAACAAAATGCCAGTAAATATGTGAAAGACGTTTAGTGAAAACTGAAAAAAAAAAAAAAATAGATGCTTATTACCTATTAAATTTGCAAAAATTTAAGACTAACAATATTAGATATGATCAGGGTAAGGGTAAACAATATTCTTACACACTGGTGGCAGGAGGATAATCTGGCAAGCATTATCTGAAGGTAAAATCTTATCTTAAAATTTAAAGATCATATACTCTTCATCCCATCCATCCTACTTCTAAGTATGTTCTAGAAATACGCATATGTGCTAGAAAAGGCATTCATAGAATGATTATTGCAAAATCGCCTTCAAGATAAAAAATTTAGAAACAGTATATATATATATGAAGACAGGACTGAAAAAATAAGCTTTAGCTATACTATGGAATAATACACAGCTGTTAAAAAGGAGGAAAATATTCATGTACTGAATATACCCAAAATATATTACTAAGTTGAAAAATTCAAGTTATGGAATAGTACCTATACCATAATCCTATACTTACTATCTGTAAATACACAAATATTATATGTATAAATACATAGAAAAAGATTTGGAAATACATTCAAACTGTTAATAGCAATTATATTTGAAGAAGAGAATGGAGAGTGTGAACTTCTGACTTCATTATTTTAGCATGTGAACAAAATTGAGATTTTTAAAATAAAAATAGAACAAATAAATTCTTTAAATAATATTTAAAATCCTAGTTTTAATCACAAATAGCTTGTTCACCAAGAAGATGAGAGAGTAAAAGAAGTATGTGATTTTTCTGTTCCTCTTCTTGTTTATCACCACCTGGTACATAATAAGTAATAAAATCTCAAAAGTTGAAAAGATGGAAGAAAAGGAAGTAACAGGACTGATTCATCAACAGTCACTATAATTAATAGTTAAATAATTGAAAATCTTTCAAGGGTGAAGTAAATTGTTACTTCATTTCTTTTGCTTGCCAAAACAAAAATTTAGGTGTTACAGCTATATAAATAGTGTTTGGGTTATATTTTTCACCCTACTTCTTACATTTTCATCACCGCTCATTAAAATAAAGATTTAATCAATGTGGTGTGTGTGTGCGTGTTTGTGCATGTGTAAAAAATAATGGCATTCTTTGAGCATGCTGCCTTCCAAGTGTATTATTGACTATTAAATAGGCAACCCAATTAACAGTGGAAGAGTCTAACATGAGAAATTTCCTAATTTATCTGAGGTAGTTTTAAGTGTGCTACTTTATATAAACATAGCTAAAATTTGGTCCTTCGGCACCTCAAAGCAAATATATTTGAGTCTACCTGGAGAAAACAATAGCACTTTCTTTGAAAAATGAATACAATAGGTGGAATACAGGGTGTTAAGGCAGTGAAATTACAATGTATCATATGGTCATGGTAGATACATGACATTATGCATTCATGAAAACACATAGATTATAAAACACAAAGAGTGAACACTGTTGTAAATCAGCGACTTTTTTTTTCAAAAGAGAAAGCATCTATTACTACATGCATTGTAGGAGAACAGTGGCCCAAAATTTGTCTCTCCAAACAGCAGCCTAGAATCTGTCTTCCTGAACTGCAGTAATTCTGATATAAACTAGGGACTGTCTGATGTAAACTAGGCAGAGTTTTATTCTTCTTTCTGTTGATGAAAGGAATGCTAAGAAGGAAAATTGTTACATCTCTGAACTGAAGGATAATTACGTTAACAATAAAAAGTAATTTTGTCTAAATATTTTGCAATAAATTTGAGTATTTAGGTTTTTATGACTTGTAGTTTGCATGATTCTTAACTTTCAAAATACATATTAAGTATTCCACTTGACCCTTATAATAAATAAACTAAAGGATAGAATTATCATCCTCATTTTCTTATTCAAGAAATTGAAAGTTGAGAGAAGTCACATGACTTGCCCAAGGCTACAGACTTAGGCAGTGGTGCTGTTGAGACAGGAATTCAAATATACCCAGCCTTTCAGACAAGTGCTGTTTCTTCTATGTGTTCTGTCACTCAATGTAGAAAACATACTTGATTTTTTAAAAGATAAAGAAGAAATATGATCATGTAGATAAGTTTGATATATTAAGTAAGACAGTTACTGTCCTTTATAAAATAAACCAATTCATCTAACAGAGTGTGCATTTGAAGGAGTCTATCACTCCAATTTTATACAAGAATAAACTAAAACTAAGGGCAGCTGAGTTCCTTTTACTAAGCTCACACAACTAAGAACAGAGCCAAAGCAGCCTCCAAAGCTTGCTGTCTTTTGTGTCTAATAATTAGTTTCATTTCTTTGGATTAAGAGTATCTCAAAAAAAAAAAAAAGTCCTTGTTTAAACCCAACTATGTTGCTAAAAAAGTGTTACATTCAGATTCAAAACTTTGGGTTACAGTGTTCGGTTATGACTCTTTCAAGATAAGAAATATGAGAGTCTGCTTGATTTTTAACTTATCTGAGTCATACCTTCTTCAAAATAGTGACAATTAAAAGCTGAATAATTATGTCAAAGGATTACCGTTGTTAAAACACTAACTAGAAACCTCTTTTGAAATTGTATTCATGGCTTTGAACGTATTCTCCTCAATATTTTCTGAGGGTAAATCTTTGTTGTTTGAGCAGAAATTTGTCATATCTCAAAAAAGAGTAATTAATATTTAAGTTCTATGAACAAGATAACTGAATGATGTTAGAATAATGTTTTTAGTAAAGAATTCCATGTTACTATAAAGATACATTTTTTAGTTCTTAAAAAATAACTTTGAGGGCCATGGTGGCTCAGCAGGCAAGAATGCTTGCCTGCCATGCCAGAGGACTGGGGTTCGATTCCCGGTGCCTGCCCATGTTAAAAAAAAAAATAACTTTGAAAAGGTAATGAATGGCTAATTAAGCATATTGATACATTTCTTGACATGAAAATTCCAAAATGCCAAGGGAAACTGAATTCCAGAGAAATGAACTAATTTTTTTGCCCACAGTTAGTGGGTTATTGGTAAAGCAACTGGTAAATCACTAATCATTGATTGTTTTGTGGCTGAATGATTTTGCAATCTTGAGTACTGCTTTACTTGTCAGACTTAGCTGAAACAACTATTTTAAACTTCCTTTAGGAGATACTTAGAGATTAATATGTATCTGAGAATGCATTATTGAGTTCTATGTTCAATTGTGCTATCTCAATAATATGGAGTAAAGAGAAATATACTGTTCTACTTAGTAGAATCTCTTATCATAGATATTTGATCCAAACTTTCAGGAAAAGGAATTCTTTGGTCACCAAAATACAAGAGGCCAGTATTTTATTCTTATTGGTATCTCGTAAAAGCACCTATAATACGCATGATGAGATCAGCATTGCCTCTATTCATAGAGAGGAAAATTCCTCACTGGTCGATTTAATTCCACCTTGGTCAAGAAGAGATCCTTTCCTCAGCTCCCTAGCCTTATTCCAGTATCCAATCTTGCTACCCTTTTTTCAAGGATGGCTGAACTTCAGGAGGTTGCACGGAGCTTATAAGTCAAATGAAAGTGAGGTGGGAGATGGGGGAGGTGAAGCTCTAGGATAGCTTGTCCTCTGAATCCCCTCTGTTCTGTCCCTGCTCCTTCACAAAGATGGTTCTCACGTTAATCCTGCCAAACATCTGTGTCCTCTTCAGTTTTGCTTTTTGTCTCTCCTTCTCTCAATCCCTTGTTCTCTGACATCACAAAAGGAAAACCTGCCCCAAAAAGCACGTGTCAAAGAGAATCTCGGAGAAACAATACGAAACAGCTCCCGGAGCCACGACAGAGACCAAAAAGACAGCGTACCCCATTCTGGAATGGTTGAATGGGCAGGGAGAATCCACTGCAGTAAGATACCCTAGGGGCGCGTGTTTTCCCGGCCGGGGCGGCTGGCGACTGGGGTCCCCTCCACGCACGTGGCTCCCCGGTCTGACTGGGAACGTTGGATACCAGGGCCCTCCCGCCACACTTGGCGTCTCGGGCCAGCTGGGCAATTTGGACCGGCACTCCCCCAAGCCACGGCCGGCGACCACCCCCTCCACGCGTGGTTTCCGGGGCCGACTGCGAGATTCGGATTGGCAAGTTAAAGGAGCCACAGCATCTTTTACTGGTGGGCCCCGCAGACAGATGAGCACCACGAGCGCCACCTACTGGGCAGGAAAAGAAAAACAGAGCCCAGAGATTTCACAGAAAAACCTTTCAACCAGCCGGGTCCCACACCCAGGGAAATCTGATCAAATGCTCAGACACCAGCAGAAAATAATGGATGACGCTCGGAAAATTGAAGATATGGCTCAGTCAAAGGAACAAACCAATAGTTCAAATGAGATACAGGAGCTGAGACAACTAATGCTGAATATACGAACAGAAATGGAAAAACTCTTCAAAAACCAAATCAATAAATTGAGGGAGGACATGAAGAAGACATGGGCTGAACAAAAAGAAGAAATAGAAAATCTGAAAAAACAAATCACAGAACTTATGGGAGTGAAGGACAAAGAAGAAAAAATGGAAAAAACAATGGATACCTACAATGGTAGATCTAAAGAGACAGAAGCTACAATTAGTGAACTGGAGGATGGAACATCTGAATTCCAAAAAGAAACAGAAACTATAGGGAAAAGAATGGAAAAACTTGAGCAGGGGATCAGGGAACTGAATGACAATATGAAGCGCACAAATATACGTGTTGTGGGTGTCCCAGAAGGAGAAGAGAAGGGAAAAGGAGGAGAAAAACTAATGGAAGAAATTATCACTGAAAATTTCCCAACTCTTATGAAAGACCTAAATTTGCAGATCCAAGAAGTGCAGCGCACCCCAAAGAGAATAGACCCAAATAGGCGTTCTCCAAGACACTTACTAGTTAGAATGTCAGAGGTCAAAGAGAAAGAGAGGATCTTGAAAGCAGCAAGAGAAAAACAATCTGTCACATACAAGGGAAACCCAATAAGACTATGTGTAGATTTCTCAGCAGAAACCATGGAAGCTAGAAGACAGTGGGATGATATATTTAAATTACTAAAAGAGAAAAACTGCCAACCAAGACTTCTATATCCAGCAAAATTGTCCTTCAAAAATGAAGGAGAAATTAAAACATTTATAGACAAAAAGTCACTGAGAGAATTTGTGACCAAGAGACCAGCTCTGCAAGAAATACTAAAGGGAGCACTAGAGTCAGATACGAAAAGACAGAAGAGAGAGGTATGGAGTAAAGTGTAGAAAGAAGGAAAATCAGATATGATATATATAATACAAAAGCCAAAATGGTAGAGGAAAATATTATCCAAACAGTAATAACACTAAAAGTTAATGGACTGAATTTCCCAATCAAAAGACATGGAATGGCAGAATGGATTACGACCCAGCAATACCACTGCTAGGTATCTCCTCAAAGGACTTAAGGGCAAAGACACAGACGGACATTTGCACACCAGTGTTTATAGCAGCATTATCTACAATTGCAAAGAGATGGAAACAGCCAAAATGTCCATCAACAGACGAGTGGCTAAGCAAACTGTGGCGTATACCTACGATGGAATATTATGCAGCTTTAAGACAGACTAAACTTATGAAGCATGTAATAACATGGATGGACCTAGAGAACATTATGCTGAGTGAGTCTAGCCAAAAACTAAAGGACAAATACTGTATGGTCCCACTGATGTGAACCAACATTCGAGAATCAGCTTGGAATATATCATTGGTAACAGAGAACAGCAGGAGTTAGAAACAGGGTAAGATAATCGGTAATTGGAGCTGAAGGGATACAGACTGTGCAACAGGACTAGATACAAAAACTCAAAAATGGACAGCACAATAATACCTAAGTGTAATGTAACTATGTTGGAACACTAAATGAAGCTGCACCTGAAATATAGTTTTTTGTTTGTTTGTTTGTTTGTTTGTATCTTTTGTTTTTGTTTTTTTCTTTTTCCTTTATATATATATATTTTTTTATTAGTATTATTATTTTAATTCTCTTCTCTATATTAACATTCTATATCTTTTTCTGCTGTTTTGCTAGTTCTTTTCCTAAATCGATGCAAATGTACTAAGAAATGATGATCATACATCTATGTGATGATACTAAGAATTACTGAGTGCATGTGTAGAATGGAATGATTTCTAAATGTTGTGTTAATTTCTTTTCTTTTTTTGATTAATAAAAAAAAAATTAAAAAAAAAAGAGAATCTCGGCTGACATGTGGGTTTGCATGGTGTTTGATCTTTGTTTCTGCTTCTATGTGGGATGAGGTGAAGGAAAATCGTTCTCAATGGACAAAAATGAAAAAACAACTAGGTAACACTTCAGATATAATTGTACATCACATGTTTTTACTCTTGAAATATCACGTTTTCCTTAACCAAACCCTGATAAAAATAGAACTGCATGCAATATAGAAAAACCTATAAATAATAATGACGAAAAGGCATATAGCCAGATGATACTTACATTTTTATTTAACGTAATGATATATTAACTTTAAACCTTTCTTTTTTCAATAAAGATAGATTTATACAATGAATGATTTTCAACTGGGAAGAGGTGGTATTAAAAAATGTGAAGATTATTAAATTCCAGGAAGACGCCAGAATAGGATAGGTCGAGTTCACTCCTGCTCAAAAGAACAGCTAGAGAAGGGACAGAAAAAAGACCAGGAAAACAATTCCAGGGTGTAAGCGATCTGGGAGGTCACCACATAGTGAGGCCCTGGTTGAAAACAGAAGAATTAAGATGCAGAGAACCAAAGACCAGCCAGCTATTCCAAACAGCCTAGCGTGCCCATTTCCAGATGGGGGTCTGGAGCCCTCAGGAGTGCATGGACTAGGAAGTAAGCCAAGTTGTGTTCCTTAAACATGCTACCTTTATGTGGATCACCCCCGCCCTGTGACCTGTGACTCTTCCCACAGCCCAAGCACCTGAACCCCATCACCCACCCCCCACCATGCTCCAAGCATCCCCCAATCCCCCTCCCCGCACATCTCCACCCCACACCTCCACCCCATGCATGCACACAAGCCTGTTCTAGCCTGACCCACCCCTTCTGCACAAACGCAGTCTTGCCCCAGCCTTCTGGAGGCTCACATACCCACAGCCAGCCCCTTGACCCCACCTCCCTGTGTCTGCCCCCTGCAGGCATCTGTGCATCTGGGCTGCAGCAGCTCACCTTCATACCCAGGCCACATGGGCCCCAGCCCATACAGTCACTTAAACCCGCCTGGCCTCCCCCCTGAGCTCTGTGCACATACACAATCAGCATCCACCACCACCCCCCAGACACCTGCATGTGCATGTGCCCACTCATGCCACACTCCCTCAGCTCTGGGGAAACAATGACCTGTGCATCCAGGCTATATCCACCCCCAGCCCACAACAGGCACAATCCTACCCTGCTGCCCCTGAGCTCTGTAAACTTGCACACCAGGGTCCTGCCCCCCAGAACCATGCACACCAGGACCCTGAACCCCAGATCCATGCAGTGGCAGAGCCACATCCTCCCTGCCAGGCACCCACATATCTGTATATGGACCTCTTGACCTCTGCACCCCCTCCACCCCTCATGATTCACACATGTACACACCCTTGCCCCACGCCATGGCACAAGTGCCCTTCTCTCACATATGGGAGGTGCTCTCAGGCACAGCTGAGCCACGTAGCCTCTGCCCTGCACAAGTGGGCACCCTTAATTCACCTTACCTCTGTACCTGCAGACAGTGCCAGGGTTCTGCCCACCCATCATCGCCCACCCTGACACACATCTCACAACCTCCGTGACCTGTGCCCCACCCCTACACACTTGCTCATCTGCATCATGGCCCCCTGGACCCTTCATCCTATGCAAGGACACATGCGTACCCCAACCTCCCTGTGCCCTGACTTCTGTGCTCTGTACCCCACACCCTGAAACCTACAACCCACACACTTCACATGCCCACCTGTATCCCGCCCACCCCAGCACATCTGCTCAGCACCCCCATCCACCTCCTGCTGCACCCTACCTCTATGTCCCCTGTGCACCATATTCCTGTGCTCCAAGGCCTACCTGAGCTGCACCTGGCCCCCACACTGCACATCCACCACCCAGTGACCTACACTCCATGCACACAGGCAACAGCGTACCTATACCTGCACTGCAACCCATCACTGTACTATTGTGCCCCTCCCCACACCCCTCATCCTGCTCCATACCCATCTGGCAAATACAAAGCTTTAGACTACTGAAATAAATCAACATCCAAAATAACTCTGCCAAGATATTTACATGCCCTGAAGGCTAAAGAAGATCACTAACCGTATGAAGATACAGAGAGATATAGCCCAGCTTAATGACCAAATTAAAACAGAGTAGGAGACACAGACTTTGGAACAACTAATAAAAGATGTTCACATAACTTTACTAAATAAAATCACTGGGATGGCTAATGACATAAAGGAGATCAAGAAGATAATAGAAGAACATAAAGAGGAATCTGAAAGAATAATTAGAAAAATACAGAGATGGGCAGTGCAACGGAGTCAGTGGCAGAATTTTCACCTGTCATACTGGAGACCTGGGTTCGATTTCTGGTGCCTGCCCATACAAAAAAAAAAAAGATTAAATTAAAAAAATAAAAATAAAAATATTACAGAGATTACAGATGCTGCAGACCAAATCAAAAATATACCAGGGTGGGTCTCGGCAGCTCAAGAGGCAGAGTTCTTGCCTGCCATGCTGGAGAGCTGGTTTCAATTCCTGGTACCTGCCCATACAAAAAAAAAAAAAAATATATATATATATATATACTAGAGACACACAAAGCAAATTTGAAGAGGCAGAAGAAAGAATAAGTGACCCTAGAGGACAGGACAACTGATTTTGAACACACAAAAGAGCAAAGGACAAAAAAGATGGAAAATTTGAATTGAATCTCGGGGAAATGATGGACAAAACAAAGCACTCAAATATAAGAATCATCAGTTTCCCAGAAGGAGAAGAGTAAAGGGCTAGGAAGATTAGTAGAGGATATAATGGGAGGAAACTTCCCAACCTTTATAAAAGACATAAATATGCAAATCAAAGAAGCCCAATGAACTCCAAATAGAATAAATCTAAATAGGTCTACCTCAAGACACGTACTAATCAGTCTGTCAAATGTTGAAGAGAGGCAGAAAATCCTGAAAGCAGTAAGAGTAAAACAATCTACTACATACAAGGGAAACCACATAAGGCTGAATTTGGACTACTCAACTGGCACTATGGAGGTGAGAAGGCAGTGGTATGATATATTTAAGATCCTGAAAGAGGAAAACTTCCAGTCAAGAACTCTGTATCCAGCCAAACTGTCCTTCAGAACTGAGGGAGATATTAAAATTTCACAAACAATCAAAGGCTGAGAGAGTTTGTCAACAAAGACTAGCTCTACAAGAAATACTAAAGGGAGTTCTGCCAGCTGAAAAAAAAAAAAAAAGACAGGAGAGGGAGGTCTGGAGTAAGGCAAAGAATTGAAGAGTACCAGTAAGGGTAACATAAAGTATAAAAAGAGAAAGAGGTAAGAGAACATATAGATCTGACAAACAAAATTGAAAGGATAAGATGGTGGATTCGAGAAATGCCTTTACAGTAGTAACTTTGGATGTTAATAGACTAAACCTACCAATTAAAAGATACATGGAGTTGTACACAGAGAACTACACAACACTGTTAAAAGAAATCAAAGAAGATCTAAATAGGTGGAAAGACATTCCATGCTTATGGATAAGAAGGTTAAGTGTAGTTAAACTGTCAATTCTACCCAAATTGATCTACAGATTCAACACAGTACCAATCAAAATTCCAATAACCTACTTTGAAGTCTTGGAAAAGCTAATTACCAAATTCATCTGGAAGGGAAAGAGACCCCCAAATAGCTAAAAGCATCCTAAAAAAGAAGAATGAAGTAGGAGGATTAATACTCCTCGATTTTAAAACTTATTATAAAGCCACAGTGGCCAAAACAGCATGGTACTGGTACAAAGACAGAAGTATGGACCAATGGAATAGAATCAAGAGTGCATAAATAGGCCATCAATTCTATGGTAAACTGATCTTCGACAAGGACCCCAAATCCATTGAACCAGGGCAAAATAGTCTTTTCAATAAATGGGCAGGGGAGAACTGGCTATCAATAGCCAGAAGTAGAAAGAGGACCCTTACCTTGTACCCTATACAAAAATTAACTCAAATTGGATCAAACACCCAATATAAGAACCAGTACCATAAAGCTACTAGAAGAAAATGTAGAGAAGCATCTTCAAGACCCAGTAATAGGAAGGAGCTTCTTAAACTTTATACCCAAAGCACAAATAACAGAAGAAAAAATAGGTAAATGGGAACTCCTTAAAATCAAAAGTTTTTGTGCCTTATAAGACTGTGTCAGAAAGGTGAAGAGACAGCCAACTCAAAGGGAGAAAATACTTGGAAGTCACACAACAGATAAAGGTTTGATGTCCTGTATATATAAAGAAATCATCCAGCTCAACAACAAAAGAACAAGCAACCCAGTTATAAAGTGGGCTAAAGATATGAATAGACATTTTTCTGAAGTGCAAATACAGATGGCTAAAAAGTACATGAAGAGATGCTCATTCTCAATGGCTATAGAGGAAATGCAGATCAAGAGTACAATGAGATACCACCTCATACCTATAAGAATAGCTGCTATTAAACAAACAGGAAACGACAAATGTTGGTGTGGGTGTGGAGAAACTGGGACACTTATGCACTGCTGGTGGGAATGTATAATGGTATAGCCGCTATGGAAGACAGTCAGGCGAGTCCTCAGAAAACTAAATATTGAGTTTCCCTATGACCTGGCAATACCACTACTCAGTATATACCCGGAAGAGCTGAAAGCAGTGACACAAACAGAGATTCGCACACCAAAATTCAGAGCAGCATTATTCACAATCACCAAAAGATGGAAACAATACAAGTGCCCATCAACAGACGAGTGAATTAACAAAATGTGGTATATACATATGTTGGAAAACTATGCAGCAATAGGATGAAATGACATCCTGAATCACATGACAAGATGGATGAGCCTTTAGGACATAATGCTGAATGAAATAAGCTAGACACAAAAGGATAGATACTGTATGATTCCACTTTTATGGCCATGGCAAAGGTAAAATCAGACGCTTATAATACTGAATATATTATAAAATACACAGAGATTATTCTAGAGACACACAGAAGCTCAAGATTTGTGAACAGTTTACCAATGAGGTTGAACTTAATTGTAAGGGAATAGATAGAAGTGAAGACAGTTCACTAGTGGGCCTATAAGTAATATTACCATATTGAAGGTGAACAAGATTGAAAGGGGTTGTATAGATTCATGTATCCCACTAATCAACACTTACAAATATAAATAAGTTCTTGCATGAACTATTGCAAAGGTATAACTCTTGTACAAAGAGTGTATAATATCAGGGTGTGGGGGAAAATGCTATTGCATGCTATAAACTATGTTTAACAGGAAAACATCAACAGTACCACAGCAATACCAGGGGTATATAACAGGGGGAAGGACAAGAGTTTGGGGGAGGTTGGATTTTCTATTTCATGAAGATGTGTTTATTGGCCATCTCTCTTGTGAACAATTAAATTATCTAAAATTGAGAATGTTGATGGACTGTTGACTTTGGACATTATACATGAGGCCCAGTAGATGGAGGTGGCTGAAAGATACACTGACTGAGAAGCAGACTGGCAAACAATGATATAAACGTATAGAACATGGTGCTACTATAAAAAGGAATGAAGTTGTGAGGCATGCAACCATGTGAATAAACATGTGGGACACCTGGTGAGGCAAAATAAGTCAGTAATAAAGGAGCAAATATCATGTGATCTCATTTAGAAAATATTTATAAGAAAACTGGAGCCTAGATTGTAAGCTATTATAGCAGTCACATTTAGTCCAGAGTGGTAATTGTTACTTCTGGGTTTTGAGGAGCTGTTTTATATATGTATAAGTTGGTATTTAGAGATAAGAATGAAGCCAATTGGGTCAGGATTAAAGTAATTCAGAACACAGAGGTAAGGAAGAATTGCCTACATTTTAGAAACTCACCTACCCTTTGAGATCAAAGGAAGAAAGTTTTATTACGTCCAGAACCTAAATTCTGTAGCACATAATCTAATTCAACCTGTCTGGATAGATCATTTAAACAATCCAAACACAGGGAGCCCAAAATAAGAAAGAGGTCCTTTAATCCTGTATAGAATAATGTAATGCCTGGATATATCCCAGAATATATTAAGCAGATAATCAAAAAGTATTGGCATAGTCCCTTGAGTGATGGGAGAAAAATTATGGAACTATTAAACTTTACCACTGGTGAAACCCTGGATACTGTACCAAACATTAGGAACACCCAAATCAATAGACCAAGTCCTTGATCTTGAGGCTTTCTCTTGTGAAGCTTATGTATGTAGCAAAGAAGCTTATTCTATGTATAGGTATGCCTAAGAGTCACCTCTGGAGGACCTCTTTTGTTGCTCAGATGTGGCCTTTCTCTCTCTAAGCCCAATACTGCAGGTGAAACCACTGTCCTCCCCACTAGGTGGGACATGACATTGAGGGATGAAAGTCTCCCTGGCAGTATGGGAGATGACTCTCAGGGATGAGCCTGTCCCTGGCACTGTGGGATCAACAGTACCATCTGATAAAAAGGGGGAAATAAGTCTAACAAATAAGGCATCAGTGGCTGAGAGAGTTCAAACAGAGTCAAGAAGCTACACTGGAGGTCACTCATATGCATGCTTCAGTTAGACATTGCTACCTATCATAACTTTAAACCATTCCTGCCAATCCTAAAGAATACCTCGGGCATTATATAAGATTCTACAAAGTTTCCATGCAGTAGGGTAACTTTCCAGAATGTACAACCTCCAGGTGGGTCTCTCAATTAGATAAGTCCTGGAATACAGAGGGGCCAGCCCTTCCAGAACATCAACTAGTTCCATTCCCCTATCCCATATTACCGACAGCCCCTTCCGACATGAAAAAGTTGGAATAGGCATAGCCCAAATATCCCTAAAGAGTGGGAGAAAGGTCAAAGGTGATGGTGGAGTTATACAGAGAAGGTCGGGTTTAACAAATGAGTATGAGTGCTGAATCATTATACTGATATTTCTTTTATCCTTCAGTACTTTAGAGCAGCTAGAAATAAAAACCTAAAATTGTGGAACTGTACTTGCAAATTTATTGCCTGCATGTATATATGTTATTTAAAGAGAAGGAAGAATATAACAGAGAAGACAGGATTTAACAAATGAGTATGACTGCTGAAATCATTATATTGATATTTCTGTTGGTCTCTAGTGTCTTGGAGCAGCTAGTAGAAAAAAAAACAAAAAATTGTGACACCATAACATATACCAAACCTTAAAAAATATTCTATAACTACATGTTAAAATGTACTCTGAAATTTATTGCTCTTTTGTATTTTTGTTTTATTTCACAATTAAAAAAAAACATTAAAAATGTGAAGTTTGCAAGGATGAAGAAAACTCCCAAATAGATTTTTTTGAGAAGACATTCATCAGCCTATATAATTATGACTGACTTTCAGAAGAGCTATATAACTTGTGTTAGCTTTCAGGAAGAAATGCTATGTCTCTATGTATGTTATACTTCAATTAAAACATATTTTTAAAGGGAAAGCTTCTATACTTGCCATTCTCTAAATTTCACATTATTTTGTGTTGAGGGTTATGCTGCTGAACATCTGTTTCATCCCATGCAATTGGTTAGAAAAATGTTAAGGTATAGGACACATGTTAAAAAATAATATTCTTTAAAGGTGAAGCATGCTTCAAACTTTTAAGAGGATGGAGCAATTATCAGGCTAATTAAAAATATGATAAAAGGGTCAAATATCATAAGAATGAGTCTAGTTAAGGATTGAAACCAGGAAAACAAAAAGGGAAAGAAAAAGAAGAAATAATCTGTGAATTATATGTTGCATATATAAAGACGAGTCCTAAAACATTTTATTTAGAAGGGGTGAGGCTGGCATTTATTCATAAGTATGAAAGTCATTGACGACATTAAAAAATATGACCACTGACTTTCATTCTGGAACATATGAACAAGCTGTGTAGCTACAACAGAGGTAAAAGGGACCTCTCTTTAGGCTAAGAATTAATTATAACTCTAATTTACTGGAAAAATAAAATAGTAAATAAAAAGTTTCTCCCATTGTCTCTACCAGATTAAAACCTTTGATTTAGCCATAGAGAGAAATATCAGTATACTTGAGTTATTCCCTCCAAAACAAGAAATAACTCTACCCCCCAAAACAGAAAAGGCAGCTTACTAAGAAAAAAATTACATTGGCCATTTTCTTATTTGCCTTGTTTACTCTGGGTGAGTGATAAATGAAGAGTCTTGGGGACTCAGAGTTCAGGCTTTGGCAAGATACGTGGAAAGGATTTTCCTTAGCCTTCTTTTATCTTCTCTTGATAACTATGTGGCCAACTGGCAATACTTCGTGAGGTCTTTTCATGACGTACATCAAGCTATTTATGCAGTCAGCTTTCCTTGTCTTTTTTTATCTCCTACTTACTAGGACACCAAAACACCACCTGATTTTGACGTCATGTACTAAGAAGATACAGCCTAGGGAATGTCTTGTTTTTATTCTACTTGACCTATTTTGTTAGGATGGCATCAATTAATATCATCAATTCAATGGTTTGCGTCTGTATTTATGCTTGGAAAAGCAGCAAGCAAACTGTTCCAGGACATTTCAAAAAGCAACAAAGACTTGGCCTAATTCTACAATATCCTGCTGTCCCCAGTTCTCAGAAATAAGCAAGTCTGAAGTAAACTTTGAGGCTTAGAAAGACTCCAGATCTCAATGGTTTCCCTTTGACTGACTTTTTTTTAAGAAATGAAGTTATTTGGAATACTGGTATATTATCAAGTCTCTCAGAAGTCTGTTGACTTGATAAAAGGCTGTTAAAGATACAGCCTAAATAACAATGGAATAAAATGACAACTCGTTAAGAAGAGGAGGAAAAATAATTGAGATAAGAAGTTAGGGAAAAGAAAGAGAATAAAATAAGCAACAAAGAAAGGTACACCTAACATACAAAAACTCAAGACTATCTAAAAAAAAAATAGCCATAGTCAAAGTGAAAAACCTACCTTGCCTTTCAGTATTTGTACTCTACATAACAAGGCAAGTAGACTACTAGCAGTTGCCATTCAAAGACGTGGAAGTGGTATTTATGGTTCATTATGGCAGAGAGCATTTATCTGTTCTCCCTCCAAGACCACAATAAAATGATAGTAAGAGAATAGAAAAAGGAATAAATAACAACAGTTACGGGAATGGGGCATTATTGTTAGATAAGTGATTTCAACAAATTCTGGAAGTTAGAAAATTGATGAAAAGCCACTGATGAATAAAACAAATGATAGGAAGCCCTGATACAAAATACACACTGCACAGAAATACAGTGAAAGTCAGAGCCCATTTGCCTAATGAAGCCAATGCATCATTAGCAGAATAGTAGGAGAGAGGAAAGAAACTAGAAATAGGGGGATTAATCTGAAAATCTATTAATGACACAACAGCACTGGTTGGTCCATGCTGATTACACATGAAGCAATACAGTCAGAGAGGGTACAATGGACGTTAATTGTATAAATCAATCAATTAATGAATATATACAAAGCTAACTGTTTACCTCCCATTCAGAAGTCAGACTAGCAGGAAACCAAATGAATTGATAAATATATCACCTAAAATCAGCCAAGTACTTGTTGCTTAAATATGAAGACACAACAAAGACTCATCAGAAATATGGATGAAAAATTAACAGCTATCAGCAGCCTGATAAAGGAAGAAAAATAGACATGAGGAAAAAATAGATAACTCAGAAAAAAGAAGAGAACTTCAAAAAAAAAACTTTAAAAGATTTAATATCCTCATATCAATTTAAGAAAATAATCTTCTTAAAAAAGATATAGGATAAATGTAAAATCAAAGAACAACAACAAAATATCCATAAAATTTACAATATGATTGTTAAAATAGAAAGATTCAAAAATAAACTTGAGGAAATTTCCTGGAACCTAGAGCAAAATGTTAAAAGACAGAAACATGAAAACATGAAAATAAAAGTCATAAAGGATCAAACTTGGAGGAATTCTAGGAAGAGAGAAGAAATGATGTGAAGAAGCAAATTATCACAAAAATAAAAGTAGAAAATTTTCCTGAGCTAATGAAATACTAGTCCTCATAGAGAAAGGGTCTACTGAGTGCCAAACCAAATGAGTGAAAATAGAGCAAATTTAGACATAGTATCATGCAATTTTAAAATATCTAGCAGCAGAGAAGCTCAAGTTCAGAGTGAACTGAAATAAGTACCAGATTAATTCCAGGATGCATTCAGAATACAGAAAGTTCCTATATCTCTTGCTTCCTCTTCCATTTACAGTAGATAAGAGGCCATGGTTTTAGCCTCTCAAATAAAATCTGAAAAGGGCTCCTAAAGATGGGACATGACTTTGGGAGGATATCTCTGCGGAGTTTGAACACAAAAAGGATCAGAATGTCAAGAGACTCCAAACTTCATAGCAGATATTGTGGTGGGAGAAGGGGTAAGACAACTAAAAGAGTTCTTTTCAAAAGGAAGGCTAGAGTTGTGTATGTCACCAGAAGTCAAGCTAGAGGATAAAATCTGGGACTGTATAACTTAGCAAAACCTAGAGTAGACAATGACGGTGGCTAACTGTAAAGATATCAGAATGTTTTTACAGGAATGAGAACAAACGTATGTCACCATTACAGGATGTTAAAAATAGAGTGGTATATGGAGAAAATACAATTAATGCCAAATAAGGTCTACAGTTAACAGTAACACTGTAATAGTCTTCATTAAGTGTAACAAAGGCAATATACTAAAGCTGAATGTAAATAAGAGGGGAATATAAGGGAGGGTTATGGGATTTTTTCCTTCTTTCTTTTCAGATAGGAATGCTCTCATAAGGATTGTGGTGGTGAATGCAGAACTATGTGACTATACCAGGAGCCATTGATTGTACACTTAGGATGGGTTCCATGGTGTCTGAACAAAACAGTTCATAAAATAAAAAGAAAACTACAAGGGCTGGAGGAAGTGTGTAGAAACAGGTATACTTAGTCACCGTTGGTGGAGAATAATTGTGTAGCTCCTCTGGAAAGCAGTGTGGCAGTTCCTCAAGAATCTAAATATAGAATTGCCATATAATCTAGCAATCACTTTACTAGATATATACTCAGAAAAACAGACATGTGCACACTGATGTATATGGTGGCATTATTCACGAATGCCAATGGATGGAGGCAACCCAAGGGTCTAGCGACTGACAAGCATTCACTACAGTCAACATGAGAACACTCTCATTTCTTCTGAAGAGAAAATCCCATGCCCTTATATTCCCCTATTTCTGACATTAATATTAGTATAGTACCTTTGCCACAGTCCATGAAAGATTATCACAATATTACTATTAAGTATAGACCTTAGTTTACACTGTATTTTTTCCATATACCACCTTATTATTAACACCTTGTAATAGTGATGTATGTTTGTTCTAGTCTTCATTTATTTATACAATTAACCACCATCATTGTCCACTCCACATTTTATTAAGTTATATATTCCAGTTTATCCTCTAGCTTTCCTTTTGATCACATACATGACTCTAGCCTTCCTCTTTCAACCATATTCATTCTCAGCTTTGTTTATCACACTTATAGTATTGTGCTATCATCACACAATATTGTACTATCCATTTCTGAACCTTTACAATCAACCTTATTGAACATTCTGTACTATTTAAGCAACAATTGCCAAATCTCTGTCCTCTTTCTATCTTCTGATAACCTACACTTTTAACTTTAACTCTCAGACTTTGCTCATTATAGTTAGTTCATATTATATTACTGAGACTATACAATATGTGTCTGCTTATTTCCCTCAACATAATATTCCCAAGGTTCATTCACATCGTCGCATGCTTTACAACTTCATTCCTTTCTGCAGCTGCACAATATTCCATCACATGTATATACCACAGTTTGCCCTTCCACTCATTACCACATAGCTGTGCATTCATCACCACAATCAATTTTAGAACATTTTCATTAGTCCAAGAAAAATGCAAAACATCCCATACTTGTTATCTGCCCCTATTATTTTTTTTAACCATTTTATTCACATACCATGCAATCTATCCTAAGTATATAATCAGTGGTTCTTGGTATAATCACAACTATAATGCTACTGTAAGCCATTGCTTGTATACTTTGGATAGATTATATAGTGTGTGAATATATCTCAATAAAATTACATTTTAAATAAAGTAATGCTTTCCTTACCTTGGCAATCCTTACACAAGCAACTAAAGGGAAGCCAGGCTAGTAACACACCTGCCAAGTTACATAAGACTTACCAATTAAGAGAAAGGCCTATTGGGGAAAAGGACCTAAATAACCACAGAAGCAACCCAAACCATCCACCTAATTTATCTAAACTTAGTACTTTCTAAGTTTAGAAACATGAACAAACAGCCAAAGATCACCAAATTGTTAGTAGTGTGAAAGAGGACAAGAAGAACATACAAAACAATTAACCCAAAGGAGATTTAGATAAATGAAGAAACAGAAGACAATTTTTTAAAAATTATCAATAATATCCTAAATAAGTCTGAGAGGACCTGGAGTTCATGAAACAAAAGTAGGTGCCTATGAAAAGGAAAATTGGAGAACTAAAATAGTATTTTGGAAATTAAAGACTTAATGGGTGGTCTTAACAATAGAAAAGATGCTGCAAAATACGAAGTTAGTGACAAGAAAGATAAACATAAGAAAATCTTGCATCACATAGGTGACACGATAAAGAAATGAAACATTTGAAAGAAAAGATGAGGCAGAGAAAAAAGACCTAGGATCAAAATAAAAGTTCCAGAGGTAAAACAATGGAGGGAAGGAAATAATAAAAACAACATTTTAAAAGACATTTCCAAAGAACATCAAATTTTCGTCAAGATGAATGGGGGTGGGGGTGTCTATAGATAGATTTTTTTTTTTTTCACATGGGCAGGAACAGGGAAACAAACCTGGGTCCCCAGCATGGCAGGGGAGAACTCTGCCTGCTGAGCCACTGTGGCCCATATAGATAGACATTGTAAGTCAAATTTCAGAAATCCAAAAATAAAGGCAATCCAGAAATATTAAGAGGAAACAAAAAACCAGGTTATTTCCATCAAACTGAGATGGAGTTGCAGAAAAAAAGAATGAGTAAAATTTCTTAGATTTCCCTTTTTTTTTTTTTTGTATGCTGCATGGTGGGTCACATTCCATTCTTTTTCCATGTGAGTATCCCTTTATTGCAGCACCACTTGTTGAGTTTTTTGCTTGTTTGGGTTTCTTGTTGGTTTCTTTTGTTTATTTGGGAAGTGTGTGGGCTGGGAATTGAACCCAGGTCTCCCGCATAGCAGGAGAGAATTCTACCACTGAACTACCCTTGCACTCCCCTCAGATTTCATTTTGAGAAGTCAGCAGGTGATGTCTAAAATTACTAAACCAAAAGAAATAAAAGAAAAAAAAAAGAAAGGAAAGGAAAATGTGAAAAGAGGAACCTATTTTAAATCCATAAGATTTTGATTCTAATTAAAGTCCAGCTACTTATATCCCTCGTAATTTATATTTATCATCTTCAAATTTCTGTTCTTTAAAAAAGCTATTCTAACCAAAACCTGATAAAGATAGTACAGAAAGGAAATCTACATATAGACAAAATCATAAATAAGATAGATAGTGGCTGCTTTAATATGAAAATGTATGAAAAGTATAATGCAACATGTCCAAATAGCATTTATTCTGGAAATATAAGAATGATTAGGAAACATGTAATAACATCCAAAGAGCTGCAAAAAGCCACTGGACAAAATAACAAACATTCCTGAATAAAAAATTAATACTAAAAAAAGTTCTTAGCAATCTGGGACGAGCAGGAATCTTCTTTCACATGATAAGGAATATATAACAGAAACTACTAGTATAAAAAATATCAGCTAGTGAAATATTAACAATATGTTTGTTAAACTCATAATCAAGACAAAAACACACAAAATCATCATCATTTGTCCTTACTCTAAATTTTTAGATGAAGCATATTGTGAGAAAAATCAAGGAGGTAAAAATATTGTGTAAGCAAAGACAAATTATTATCATATGTAGATGAATGATTATATACCTATGAACTCTAAGAAAACCATCTGAAGATCATTAGTACTAGTAAAACGACCTAGAAAGATATCTAGAGTGAGGATTTTTTAAAAATTAATAGCTTTATTAGATAACAGCAAAAACAAGGTAGAAAATTTAAATGGGGAGGGGAAGCACAACCGCAAAAAAAATAAACAATACCAAGTGTATTCATTTTCTAGCTGCTTAAACAAATATCATACAATAGGATGGCATACCAACAGAAATTTATTGGCTCATGGTTTCAAAAGCTAGAAGGTTTGCTTCCTCCTGTGGTCAGTATCTTCTGACTACACGGCAATCTTTGGCGTTCCTTGGCTTTTCCATCACTTGGCAATGCATACAGTAGCATCCACTGACTTCCTGGTTCCACTGACTACCATTTTCTGGCTACTTACCATGGCTGTTCTCTTTCTGTATCCACTTGCCTTTGCTTATAAGGACTTCAGCAGTATGGGATGAAGACCCACCCTCATTCAATTTGGGCACATCTTAACTAATAACATCTTTAAAGGTTCTGTTTACAAACAGGTTCATACCTAAAGGAGCAGGGATTGGGGCCTGAACATGTCGTTTGTGGGGACGTGGTTCAATTCCCAAATAACAATGAATACTCTTTGTAAGTTGTATGTGAAATCAATATGGCAAAAACCATAAAAAGTTACTAGAAGACATTAAAAAAATGTCTTACATGGAGAATCACATCACAGTCCTGGACAAGAAAGCCTGATGTTTTAAATATGTAATACCCCCAAAGTAATCTGTAACCTTTATGGAATTCTAATTGCTGGTATAGAATTTAAGAATTTGTTCATAAAATCCATTTTGGAGAATAAGCAATGAGTAATGTTTAGAGAAAAGAAAGATAAATGAAGAATAACTTACTTTTTCTGATATTAAAATGTGCAATAAAGCCAGAGAAACAAAAACATTGCACATGTGACATGATAACAGAAAAACAGATCCATGGAACTGGTGTTCATAAGGCCCCAAGATTCTCCTGGACCAGTATCTCTAAATTGCATGGAAAGATGGGAAACCACTGACCAGGAGATTCTTGGAATAGCGGGCTGCTGTTTCATCCAGGACCAAGAATCATTCCCAGCAAGACTTAAACTATGCACAACCACACTGGGCAGTGCCATACTGCACGAGTAACAGACATATTTAGGTCTTGTAGCCACACACCCCAGAACACTTGTCCAGCTAGCTACATAGGCTCACACCTATTGTTTTATGATATGGCATTAAATTCAACCCACTTTTATAAAATTGAATATTTTGGAATGTACTAACCCCATACTGGCAGTTTTACTATACCTTTATATATACTTTTGGGGTGGGAGAAACATTACCATGTATCACATTAAGAAAAATCACAAAATTAAAATATGAAAAAATACTTGAATCATATATAGGAAAAATATCTCTACATCAAAAACACCATCAGCAACAGTAAAAATCAAGGTACAAATTTGAGAACAAATACAACATGTATGAAAGAAATTTAATATTTTTGACATATGTAGAGAACTTACAAATTCACAGGAAAAAATCTCCACTAGAAAATGGACTGAAAATATGAACAGGCATTTCATAAAAGATGAAATAAAATGACTAATAAACATATGAAAACAATTTGAGAGAAATAGAAATGTTATCAGAATTTCTTCAGGCCTCACCAGATTGTGGGTACATATAAGTTAACATTAACATTGATGGCTGAATTTCAAAGTCTCCCTAACTGCATTTTGTGATTAAGAAACTCCAATCTTTTGCCAAGTTTTTCTTAAGCATTGTTTTGGCAAGTCCCACGTCAAGTGACAATCATCCCTAAAAACAAAAGTCCCCCAACATCTTCATTCCTATTGCATTGACAAAGACTTAAAAAGAAAACATCCATTGCTGGCAAAAATGTGAGGAACGAGACACCTTTAAAATCTACTTTTAAGAGATGTAATTAATTCATACTCCCCATAGAGAAATCTAACAATATGTATCTAAGATCTTCAAATTAGGCACACTATTTATCCATTCAGTGAATAATTCTATTTCCAGGAAATTAATTTGCGGAAAAGATCATGGATAAATGCCCACAAATATATATGGATATGTTCACCACAGCATAATTATAAGCAAAATACTGGAAATTATCTAAATGTCAAAAATATGGCTTTGGTTATATATATTATGATTAATGCATATATTGGAAAATCATGAATCTATTTTAAAATGTCACATAGATTTTTATTTATTGATATGCAAACAATCATATATTTAAGCAAAATATGTTACAATATTATGTACAGCACAATTTCATTCTTGCACCTATATATTCTAATTTCTATGAATGTATACCCGTAGACAAAGAAAGAATATAGGGTAAAACGTTACATTGGTTTTTAGCTAGTAGGACTATAAATGCATTTTTTTAACACACGTGTTTTCAAATTAGATTGCATTATACATGGATTACTTGAGTAGTTTTAAAATATTAGGAATTCAGTAAAATACACATAGTAGCTTAAGCTGGAGAAAGATGTGCAATGAAGCCAGAGGTCACAATGGAAGCCCAGGAAACTACATTTCAGGAGAAGCAAAGATTATTAAAACAAAAGAAATAGGACATAGAAAGAGAGAGGAAATTTGGAGATAATGCATATAGGAAAAAGCGATAGAATTTTAAAAAGATGAGTTTCAACAGTATCAAATCTTGCAAAGAGGTTACAAATAATAATCACTATTATGTAGGATAAAGTTTACAATGTATACAGTTGGCTTAACCATAAGGTCCTCATTGACAGCCCCGTTACCAACACCAGTGGGAAAATGAGATGAGAGGAAACAGAGACCTCCAACAAACCATTTCTTCAAGACTTCAAATGAGAATTGGAAGAGAAGGGGGGAGGGGCGTGATAACTTCAGATACAGGCAGGGTAATGATAATATTTTCCTAGAATTGGGAAGGTGCTCACAATGTATTAGGAACCTTTATTGAGAAAATGCCCAATGCATCATTTTGAAAGATGGAAAATACTACATAAATGCAGGAAGTTCCCATTTTACCATTTTAATGAAGATTTTAAAAACCACTGGGGTTGATTGTGTCTTTTTTAATGTCCTTTCCTAAGGACAAAAGAATTAAGTAGAAGAATTAATGCTATATGAGCTAAAGCCAGCAATAGCTGGTTCCTATTGCTTCACACATTTGTAAAAACAATCAGAACCCTTTTAGATAAACTCTCTTTATTTCACTCTCTCTCAAACTTGGAGGACTTAATTTCTTATGTAGAACAATGAAGTAAAAAAAAAACTTTTAAATAAAGTTCATTTTCCCTCATAATAAAGTTAATAATGCTTAATTTATTATATTTGGTTAAAAAAGAAGAGTAAAAGGGGAACAAAATCATCATAATCCTACTTTCTAACATACCTGTTATTACAGTGTCATCCATTTCCAACTATTCTTTGCTGTTATGCAGAGTATTTTTTGTTTAAAAGTATAGATTTCTTGCTACCCCCTCAAAGTTATTAAAAATTGTTTATTTATATGTATTTCCCTAGTACATACAAAATGAAGCCTAATAAAACAGGGCCATTTAGGTAAAAGAGATTTAATTTACATCATCTACTAGAATAAGAGTCAAGACATTATTTTTTGCATTACCAAGGTAAGTTTTTTCTTTATTGTTAATATTAACTGAACATCACTTTTAATCAAAGCTTAACTATTTAAAGATAACTTGAGTTTTGCTAATGTCAGATGTCACCCTGTCCTTTTTGGTTGACTTAAAGGAGATATGAAATCCCAGTTCCACATATGGTAGAAAATTCAATGTCTTTTCAAGACTTCTAGGGCTTAGGTTCTTATGGTCACCGTTGGCTTTGTGCGTTAGCTCTCACGAACTCTTGTTGTCACTTGCATATCACTGAACCACTCTCTTCTCTTTGCTTGTAATCATTTCAGCAGTAGAAATCAACCTCTTCTTTCTAATGTCTCCCAAAACTACTGTAATAAGAATATGTGTTTCTGGTTTACTCTCAGTTTGAAGGGGGTAGTCAGGGGTGAAGCAGTGGGGTGGCAAGGAGAGGGCTACAGTTTACACTAGACTAAATTTTAATTTGGGTTTTAGAAATGCCCTCATCGTGAGGAATTTCTCTCTGGAGACCTTCTCCACAGGCTGCATTCTCCTGCCATGTTGCTTTGCTTCCTTTTATTGACATCCTTTCCTCTTCTCACTCTCTGGTTGCCCCCAACTGCAACTTCTACTAATTTCTGTTCACTTCTTATGCAAAACTATTTATGTATCTTTCCTACTCTGTCTTTATAGACTAGAAGGAATTTGGGGAGTTTTATTAAAATGCATATTCTAATTTAGTAGGTCTGTAGTAGAGATTCTTAATTTCTATCAAGCTCCCACAGGTGATGCTGGTGCTGCTGGTCCACAAACTACAATCTGAATAGCAAAGTTATAGACCATGCTTTCAGGACTCTGCTTTCCAAAACTAAAGAAGTTTTTCAAGATATTTTCTGGAATAATGACAGCTTTCACCATAAGAATGCCTTCAATATAAACTGTTGCAATAATTTTTTACCTGCTACATACTAAGTCCCAAGCTAGTGGGTTAATAGGCATACTTAGTTATGACCTCTCTCTACCAGAGACCTTATTCAGATAGGTAAAACTTTGTATATATATTACTTTGTGTATATATTACTTTGTATATATAAATATTACTGAAGGCAAAATAGGAAATCCTATTTGTGCTTCTATTAGAGAAGGAAATGTTCATTTTAACCTTACAGAGAAAAACATTATGAGAGACGATGCTTACCAAATACTCCATATGCCTCCTTGGGTTGGGGCAATCTAAACTATGAACAGAAATGAGTTTTGTCACTTTCACACTTAAGGCAGTTAAGGACAAATATGCCTTTTCACTGCTCTCTTTTCTTGGATAAGCACTGGAGGCAACATGTACCATATGACATAAATAAAAACAAAAGAGAGTTATACAAACCACATTGGACTTTGCATGGCTGAGAAATAAAATCTTATTGTGCTAAACCACTGATATTTGGAGATTTGAGGATTAATGTGTTATCACACCAAAGCCAATCTTATCCTAATTAATACAAGATTATGGAAAATTGAGACTTATCTCTGATAGGGGTCATTCAGTATTGTGTTAATTTCCTTCTTTCTTCTAAGAGTTTTAATTCTGAAACTCAGAGGGCTGTTATGAAGGCAAAATACATATAGAAAAAACAGAGTATTTCATGTTACTTCAAATAAAATAAATAATAAAGCAGAAAACTAAGAGTGAAGAAGCCCCAAATAGATTTACAATATTAGGGAATAACAATCAAGACAATAATAGATTAATTTATTGAATTATCCTTCAGTATAAATGGGTAAATAAAGATCCTGGAAAGCTTTATCGCACTCAAACCCATGACTCTAAAAAAGGGAGCAAAATCTTATATTTTAAAATTAAGTAGTATGGTGCTTAGGTTCATGTGTCAGCATGGCCAACTGATGATGTCCAGTTGTTTGGTTAAGCAAGCAGTGGCCTGATGGTTGGTACTGTGAGGAGATTTTGTGGACTTAAGTCATCACTAAGTTGATTGCCTTTATGGCAGGTAACATCTACAATCAACTGAGGAGACTGCCTTCAATGAAAGATGTCTAATCCAATCACTTGAAGGCTTAAAAGGAGAAGTAATTATTTCAGTAGTCAGAAGAGAGAATTTCCATCTCTACTTTGACCAGTCAGCTTCTCCTGGGGACTCCACCAAAAATCATAATCAGAGTCCCCAGCTTACAACCCACCTTATGGAATTCGGACTTGTACATCCATACAGTCACAGGAGACAATTTTTATTAAACTCTCATAATATTTGCAGATACCTGTGTCAGTTCTGTTTCGCTAGAAAACTCTGACTAATATAAGTAGTCTTTGGCTAGATCATCTTCAATTGCATAGGGAGGACAAGAAAGAAGAAAAGTGTTCTAAACAGGGAACTAGCATGTGAAAAGACCACAGAGAAAGGAGGGGAGGGAAGAAATGTTCCTTTTTTGAGAAGGGGGCAGGGAAAGGTTGCTTGTATGAAAAGATAAAGCTGGAAGCCTCCATATCATAAATCTTGTGCGCCAGATTTTGGAGTCTGAATTTTAACTGAAGGGAATTACGAAGCAAATGAGACATTTAAAGCCCAAAAGTGAAATAACCAGATGCACATTTTAGAAGATTTATCTTGCTCCAAGGTGAAATTTTTTATTGGAGGAGAAAGGTGAAAAGTGCCTAGCCTGGAGTCAGGGAAACCAGTTGAGAGATTTGTTGATAATTGAGATAGAAATAGTAATAGCAAATATTTACCAAGTGCTTATTATGATTCATATACTTAGCCATGAACTTTATGTGAATTAACTCATTTCATTCTCACAACAAGCCTGCTAATATTTTCTCTGTTTTACTCATGAGGAAATGAAGACATTCTACTATGTTGCCTTTCAAATGAAAGAGGGTGCTAGTCTTCAGAAATAGCGATTAAGACATTTAAGAAGTGAGTTTTTGAAGAGATATTTGCTAAGTAGAATTGGTAGAAGTCTGATTGACTGGATTAAAGAGAAAGGAGAGATAAAGGAGTAGAGAAGGTTTTAGATTTCTGGCATTAAAAAAAATGGGCATATAGTGAAGTAATTCACAGAAGAGGAAAACAAGAGGAGGAACATTTTCAGAGGGTTGGCATGGAGAAGATAAAGAGGAAAGTACAGGTCAAAATGAAATTTAGGTGTCTGTAAGCCATGCTAGTGAAGATGTCCCTAAGACAGATAGACAGGGATACACTTTAGGAGAGGGATCTGGGTTTAAGACATTAATCTGAATATCATCAGCAATAATTTAATGATTTAAGCCTTAGAAATGGACAGGATTACTAAGGCACATGTATAGAAAACAAAAGCTGGACAAAATAGCTAAAGAAATGGATAGAGGATTTAAAAAGGAGGAAAAACCTAATTGGATGGTATCACAAAAAGAAAGCAAAAAAAAAACATTTTAAAAGGGTTTTAAAATATGATCAACAACATGAAATACTGAAGAGAGGATATAAAAATTAGACTGAAGGCATGAGTTGATGGGACTCATCAACTTCTCAGGAACTAGAAGGGAATTGCTAACTTTTACTATTCAAAAATCAAAACCTTTTTGAAATGAAGAGCCCAGGATAGACCTGACAAAGTGAATTCCCTCTATATTGTAGTACTATATAGCAAAATTTATAGTGCATTTTGTTACAGGGAAACACTTGCTAACCAGTACCTAAGTGTTTGCTTCTTTTAGATCTATTGTGGCTTGGAGCTATGTGTCCCAGATAAACATGTTCTTAATCGTAATCCATTCCTTTGGTCATGAACCCTTCGTAAATAAGAATTTTTGATGGATCTTAATCCTATTGGTAAAGGTCTTATAGAAAAGGCCACAGAAAAAGATGTCATGGGAAGCAGCTAGAAACCTGAAGTCAATGGAACCTGAAGAGAAAGGGGAAGATGCTGCCCTGTGCATTACCCAGTGATAGAAAAGCCAAGGAACCCATGTTCTGGCTAGTCCCGGAACATCTCAGTCTTCAGGGAAAACACATTGCCTTACTGACGTCTCAATTTTGGACTTCTCCCATTCTTAAAATAATAAGTCAATGAATTCCTGTGGTTTAAGTCAACCCATTATATGGTATTTATTTTAGCAGCCAGGAAATTAAAACAGGTCTGCATAATCTTAACTGGCTAAAGGCTATGAAAGCCCTTTTTGTTGCTCATGGAAATGGTACATTCAAATAAGCACTTAGTGCTAAGCACAAAGTATTAAAGACATAATTGTACAGAATAAAACAGTAACTCATTGCCTCCAATGTAATCAATCACTAAGTTCCCACTTATAAAACTGAAATATATTTACTACCAGGCACATCAGTTTGGAAGAATTCTAAGTCAAACTAATTTTAGAAATATGTCGGATATAAAATGAGAGATTTTTTTTCTTTTTCTTTTCTTTTTTTTTTTTTTTTGGTATGGGCAGGCTCCAGGAACTGGACCCAGGTCTTCAGCATAACAGGCGAGAATTCTGCAACTGAGCCACAGTGATAATTTTATAAAAACTTAATTTATGATTTTTGGATTATACACTCAGTTTTCTTTGCCAACATAAAACTACCACAAAAATAATTCCATATAATTCAAATATAGTTGATTTTGTATTCTGGTGGGCATCTCTTCTTTTTGCCTTGTTTAGTCATCTATTCTTCCTTTGCAAAACAGTTCTAATTCCACATCTTAAAATTCTGCTGATGGCTAATCACCATATCTTGTCCTCTTACCATTGGACATGAAATCCAGCTAAATCAATTTGACTTCTTCTTTAATATCAACCCTCACACAGACGCACATAGGATGGAACTTAGAGCATAGTTGAGTGATGTCAACACACTAAAGAGCTATTCCTTATAAATTCTTGCTTTTGAGACTTAGTGGAGCTTGAACAGTTCCTTCCCATCCTAGAGCTTCGCTGTTTAGAGTCCCTTAGATTCCAAAAGGTAGACAGTGGTGTGTGTGTGTGTGTGTGTGTGTGTGTGTGTGTGTGTGTGTGCATGCATGCACATATGTGGGAGGGGAGGGTTTTTTTTTGAGTTAACTGGTTTGTTTCTTTGACTACTCCAAGGAACTATAATAGATGCAAAACTTTATATCTCAGAGCTGGTTGTAGTTTGGGACCTCAGGGAAACATGAAGCATTTCGAATTGATGGAGCTGCAAGATGCAAACAGCAGAGATGTTACTCATTCTAAGAATGAGAAACTTGGAGTTGCTGGTATGCAGTAACAAAAGAGTTTATAGATTTATCATCTGTGATCACCTGGGATGAGGTGTCTGATTAGGGTGAAACGCTAAGAAACCGAATAGCTACTGTCACTGACTAGATTAAAAAGTACAGGAATAGAGAAAACAATTATTTCTGCCTTCATTGGATAATGTAAAACAAGAAGATGACAAGTTAAACAATGAAAATTCACACTCCAAGATATGTCAGTAATAAATCTCTGTTTATAGCCAGCAGGCAGAGATTACTAAAAAGTAAACTAGTTACTGATATGATAAATTGTTCCATCAGCTCAATAAACAACTTCATCTGCTCTCTTATAAATAATTAAGTAGTTAATTGATAATGAATAAGAACTCAACTAGTGAACTGAACTATCAAGAAGGATTTCGAAAACTTAAACAGCCTTTATCCCCAAACTCCTCTGAAATATCCCCCACTGCCTCTTCCATGCTTGAAAGAGAAGTTCCTCCGTACCAGAGAATTTTTTTGCTGATGAGCAACTATGGCTGGAAATCAACATGGCCTGAGAAACAAAATACCAAATAATCAAAGTAGAGAAGAGAAAAGTTATGCCCAGAAATAGTGGCACAAATTCACTGGCTTGTACAGTAAAAATTCTGAACAACGTGCACTCTACTAAGGAAGGTGAATTCTAAGATAACTACTAAAATACCCACTCTCTGGTGTACCTGGCCTGTATAATATCCTCCAAGTGTGAGCAGGATCTGTGAATATGATAAGATATCATTGTTGTGGTTAAGTTCACAAAAACGTGTATGTAATTATGACTACAACTTGGCCAGACCTAATTAGGACAGCTCTTTAAGGGTGTCTAAAGTAAGAGTCAAGAAGCAGCAGCAGATGCTCTCCTGTTGGTCTTCTAGAAGCAAACTTCCTCATTGTAAAGAGTGCTTTGTGCTGGTTTGGGACTGTTATGCACAAAAGGCCATGTTCTTTTAATCCACCCCTGGGGGGAAGACCTAATATGGGTTGGACCTGTTTCAATTGAGATGCAACCCAGCCCATTACAGGTGGGTCTTAATCACTTTACTGGGATCCTTTAAATACCAGGAGACATTTGGACATAGCCATTGAAACCAGAACCCAGGAGAGAAGGACCAACAGACATAGCCATGTGACAGAGGAACCCCCAATGTTAGCAACCTTTCCTCAGAGAAGATACCTTCCTCTTTATACCTTAATTTGGACATTTTCATGGCTTTAGAACTGTATATTTATAAACTAATAAATCCCCCTTGAAAAGCCAACCCATTTCTGGCATATTGCATTCCAGCAGCTTTAGCAAACTGCAACAGATTTTGGTACCAGAAGAGTGGGATGCTGTGATTTACAAACACCAAAAATTCTGGAATGGGTTTATAAATGGATTAGGGAAAGATTCTGGAAGAACTGTGAGTTGCTTTTTAGAAAAAGCCTTGATTTGCTTTGAAAAGACTGCTGGTAGAAATAGGGAAACTAAAGGATCTTCTGATGAGGCCCTAGACAGAAATGCTAATATGTTATTACAAACTGGAGGAAAGGTGATCCTTGTTTTAAAGTAGCGGAGAATTTGACAAAACTGAGTCCTAATGTCAGATGGAAGGCAGAATTTGAAAGAGATGAGCTGGACTATTTTAGCTGAAGAGATTTCCAACCAAATGTGGAAAGTGAAGCTTGGCTTCTACTTGCAGCTTATAGTAAAATGCAAGAGGTAAGGAATAAACTAAGAGTTGAACTCATGGGTACAAAGAAATCAGAAATTGATAGTCTGGAAAATTCTGAGCTTTTGGAAAATGAGTCCCCAGAGAATAGTACCCCACATGAGGATTTAACCAAACATGGAGTCAGTCAGCCATTTCAGGATAAGCCAAGTTTGGAGATGTTATCAAGAAAGGACTTGTGGAAAGTCTATTGCCTGATAGTTAAGACCCCTGTGAGCTGCATGCCAAACCAACAAGGTTTTGTGAGATCTGTCTGAACAAAACCAATGCCAGTCTGGACTAAAGGGGACAGAAAATGGGCAGATTGAAGGGAAAAGGACTTCAAAGACAGAATCATGGAAGCTAAGATCCGGAGCCAAGAAACCTCAAGCCAGGAGATCAGACATAACTGTGCATGTGAAATGAGTGAGTTTGCCCAGAGTTTGCAGAGGGTGGGCCTTCTTCCCTATTGTTCAGGAAGAGTGTTACCACCCTAGGGTCCTCAGACATCTGGAGAATTGAGGGGAGCCTGCTGTTCAGGAAGAATGCTGCTGCCCCAGGTCTAGAGAGGGTGGAGCACATTCCCCAGGGATTAGGGAGAGCCTGAACACCACACCCACTGTTCTAAGGTGGTTAAGAAGGTGCTGTGAAGATGGCAGAGTCTGGCTGCCACTCTATGCTTGAAGATGGTTGAACAAAGAACAAGGTGGTCACTCCCAATGCTTGGATATTTTGGAACTCTCACCTCAGTGTTTAGAGAGGGTGGGACCCCTATATAAGCCCATGGAGAGGGTGGGATCCCTGTTCTGTCAAGCCCTGAGGGCAAAAGGTCATTCTATAAATGATGGTCAGACCTGGAAATCTAATGGAGTTTGCCCAACAGGTTTTTGGAACTGTATGGGAACTCTGACCCCTGTTTTGCTTCCAAATTCTCCCTATGGAAATGGGAGCATTTTTCCTATGACTGTCCCTCTTTTTGTACTGGAAGCAGATAACTTGTTCTAAGGTCAACAGCCAGAGTAGTATTTTGCCTTAGGAAAAACCATGTCTTTAATTGATTTTGATAAGACTTTGTACTTAATATTGTTATTGAAATGATTTAAGGCTTTTGTGGTATTATGATGTGTCAGAGAAACCCTGGATGCCAGCAGACTTTCTTCAGAGAAGATATCTTCCTCTGTATGCCTTAATTTGGACATTTTCATGGCCTTAGAACTGTACATTTGTAAACTGATAAATCCCCATTGAAAAGTCAACGCATTTCTGGTATATTGCATCCCAACAACTTTAGCAAAGCAAAATAGACCTTATGGATGAACAATGAGAGGCCTCAGCAGCTGAATTCTGCCAACAAACAGTGAACTTGGAAGAATATCTCAAGCTTAAGATGAAATTGCAGCCCTGCCAACACCCAGATTTTTAGCCTTGTGAGACCCTTAGCAGAGAATCCAGCTAAGCAGTGCTAGATTTCTGATCTATAGAAATTTTGCAATATATAAACATATATTAAACACCTAAATTTGTAGTAGTTTGCTACACAGCAATAGAAAACTAATATAAAAGGCATAACAATTTTGAATCAGCAATGTTTTAATATTGCTGATTCCACTCCATGTGCAAGCTAGGGCAGCCAGTTTTAGTTCTAACAATTGGCTTGGTGAGCTGATGCCATCCTAGACCAAATCTTGGCACACACTAAATAACACTAGAAAGGCAGACATTCTTTGGCATAATGTAAAAGAAAGAATTCACAAAGAGTAGGAGACAGAAATTCTGGCTTGATTCTTTCATGTGGTTCCTACCTATTCACACTCTTCATTCACCCATCCAATTTCCCAATATATAAGAATATCTTTTCATCATTGCCATTTGAAATAGATTAGTGACCAAATAATTGGAATTTTTAAAAAGCATTTTACTGGCTGTTCTCCCTAGATCATAACTGTTGTTTGGAGGGGCTGCAACGGCAATGGGTTCCCAGATCTCAGGTGGAATGGAAGGAATCTGAGGTGGCTAAACATAGGTTACCCTTACCAAATTGAAAGAAAGTTAAGGTAAGTGCAGTGATCAAATCTAAAGAAAGGGTCAATAAGAAGAAATCCCCTTAAAATGTAATGAGTGTCAGGGTGGGCTACTATGGCTGAGCAGGTAGAGTTCTCACCTGCCATGCTAGAGACCTGGGTTCGATTCCTGGTGCCTGCCCATGCCAAGAAAAATAAATAAATAAATGGAGTTATTTATTTAATAAATAAATAAATAAATAAAGTTAATCCACAAAATTTGTAATTAAGTTTTTTACCCCAAAACTCCTCTGATAGGCTAATAGGGGTTATACTTGAATTACAGTACCAGAAAGTCACCGCTTCTCATCTAATTACCAATCTTAAGTGAGTTGATTGGTCTGGAACATCCTGGAGGAAAGGAGAAATAGCCTTTAGGAAACATCTTACATGCTATGAACTTTTCTCCAAGATTTCTCCAAAGCAAAATAAAATATCTTACATGGGCAAATGTGCTCTAAGGAAAGAGATCCAAAAAGCCTTTAGTAATCATTAAATTTTGGCCTTTGGGAAAGCAAAAACATATCCAAGGTATGCTAATTAGAACTGAGGATTTTAAAGGTCAGTTGTTACCTTGATTCTGTCTGAAAATCACCCAACTATAGGTCTAATCACACACAAATCCTCAACTGCAATTCCTTCCTTAGTCGGTGAGAGCAGTGGACTATTTTCAGCAATAATTCGGGTTATGTTGGAATATTTCTACCTATGTAAGAGGAAAATCACTTTAATGGAAAAATAAATCCTATTTAGATTTTTGAAGCATATTCCATTTTTTAGGTGTTCTACCTGATCCATATACCATATGAATCCAAACCTACCAAACATGGATGGGACCCAGAATTAGAAAATGCTCTCTAATGTTCACTCTAGAATAAAATGCAGCAAATCGTAGTGCTCAAATTATACTTAGCTGAAGGTACTCTTTAAAGACTGGAGCAAGTCCCAGCAGGATTTCCATAGAAATCCCTAGGATTTGGGAGCAAAACAAATTTCCTTCAGCATGTAAGTATTTTCCCTTTGAAAAACTGCTCTTGGCTTCCTTTTGAACTTGAGCAGGGTCTAAAGATCTGACCACAGAACAGTTAGTGACAATTTGATTTAAACAGCTTATCATGAACTAGATGTTATCTTTTCCACCTAACCACAAATTCCCTTCTGAGAGCAGCAAACTATGCCCAAATGGCACATAGAGAGTGGCCTAAAGGCATAACTGAGTTGCCTGAGCAGACTGCTAACTCTCCAATTTCTTCCTCTCCCTCAAAATCCCTTGAGAAAAGGCCTATGACCAATGAAGATAAAAATCTCTGGCTTACAGTTGCTTCTGTGTGATGTACCAATATGAGAAAGTAGTAGACCTGCTATAATGCTAGAGCCAAACACAAATAAACTTCAGCCTCTCTCAGGAGTGATCCTGATGAGTCCTAGAACAGGTAGACATATACGCAGTACTGCTCATTGTCCACTTTGCTTAGAATGAGAAGTTGTCTGAGATCAGAATCTACTTTACTTTTTGAATAGTTGCAAATGTGTATATGGTTGTTCAGACAGTCAGGAGACCAAGAAGCCACTTCACCATGAGATGCAAGGAGGCAGAGATAAATGATAGAGATGCAGGCCAAGGAACCCCAAGGATTGCAGCAAGCCAGCACCAGAATCCTACAGACTTTGGGAGAATGCACACTGTCAAGACACTGATTTTGAACTAATAGTCCCCAAACAGTGAGCCAAAATAACCTTGTTGCTTAAGCCAACCATTGTGCGATATCATAGCAGACCCAGCAAACTAAGACAGTGTTCAAGCCTAATAACATGAATTGGCCCAGAGCTGAGAATATTTGTATTTTAGGTCAGTGCTCACAAGAGAGCCCAGTACCACAGAAGTTCTTAATCATAAAGGTGGACAGAATGACCTATTTAGTAGCCCTCATATGTTTCTTCTCAAAACAGCAGGGGTTACAAAATCAAAACTCTGCGATGTCAGGTAATATAAATGGAGCAAGAGTATTTGGGGAGTGCTTGTAACTGTGGCAAACTAGAGAGTCTATACTGTTTAAAGAAAACCGCTGTGAAATAGCTCTAGCTGAATCTTACCATGTTGAAATGTGGACTTAGTGTTGCCAGATCTTCTTCCTTTGTGCTTTTAAAGAGAAGCTATAAAACTAAATTTTTAGATGAAATTTTCTGATTTTTAAATGCTGAGGGCTAAACTCAGACCTCTATGGGCCAGACTGCCACTTGATCTAGTTTTTACCCAATCACACAAAACAAGTAAGCCTGGTAGCAAGGACAGAAAACCCATATTGGTTCAAATAAAAGGAGTTTTCCTCACTAAGGCCAACCTAACTACCACTATTAAAACTCACATGTACATACCAACTTTTTCCACAGAATTACTATTCTTAAACTGTGGAGTTACATATTGCAAGGCCTAGCTAGATATTTGGTAGCAGTTAATTAGTTAGGGATTTCCTATCATGGAAGGGCAGCAAAAAAAAAAACGCTTCTTCTGTATTTAATTTTCCAGACAGCACAACCATATGAATTTACTCAATGCTTTATGCTAAGACATACAGCATTACTCTAAGGAATTAACTCCAAAGCTAAGGCAATAATTCAATGGGATGATTATCATGGTTTCCATAGGCTTTATTTTATACCCTAACATTTTCATAGAGCTAGTCTTATGGAATGATAGACTAATCTAAGAGGGCTCGGGCATTGACTTGGGATGCAACACTATCTTCTAAAATGTTATCTTAAAATGTGGTGAAAATCTTGGTTAAATTGATTCCTGGATATTTGATTCTGTTACTTTTTGCAAATAGAATTTTTCATTATTTCCTCTTCAGATTGTTCATTATTAGTATATAGAAACACTAATGATTTTTACACATTGATCTAACACCTTGACACTTTGATAAACCCATTCATTACCTTTAATAGGTTTGTTGTAGATTTTCTAGATTTTTCTACATAGGATCATGGCATCTGCAAATAGTGAAATTTTTACTCTTTCTTTCCAATTTTACTTCTTTTTCTTTCCCAATTGCTCTGGCTAGATAGAACTTCCATTACAATACTGAATAACAGTGGTAACAGTGGACACCCTTCTTTCATTCATGATCTTAGAAGAACAGCTTTCAGTCTTTCACCAGTGAGTTGATGTTAGCTGTGGGGTTTTTATATGTCCTGTGTTACATTAAGGAAGTTCCCTTATTCCTGGTTTTCTAAGTGTTATTTTCAAGAAGAGGTGCTGGATTTTGTCAAATGCCTTTTCTGTGCCAACTGAGTTAATTTCGTGGAGTTTTTTTCCCTTCATTCTGTTAAGTTGTATTATATTAACTGATTTTCTTATGTTGAACCACCCTTGCACACCTAGGCTAAACCCACTCAATCACAGTTTATAATTTTGCTGTGGGATTTGGTTTGCTAGTATTTTGTTGAAGATTTTTACATCTATATTCATAATGAATATTGTTCTATAATTTACTTTTCTTGTGATATCTTGTTCTGATATTAGGGAGATGTTGCCCTCATAGAATCAGTTAGAATCTGCTTTGTCCTCTTCAGTTTTTTGGAAGAATTTGGGCAGGATTTGTCTTAATTCTTCTTGGAATATATGGTAAAAATTTACCTGTGAAGACATCTGGTCCTGGGCCTTTCTTTTTAGGGAGGTATTTGATTACTGACTCTTTCTCTTTACTCATTATTGATTTGTTGAGATCTACTATTTCTTCTTGATTCAGAGTAGATAATTTGTGTATTTCTAGGAATTTGTCCATTTCTTCTAGGCTAACTTGTTGGCACACAGATGTTCATGGTATCCTGGTAAAATCTTTTTTATTTCTATAGGGTCAGTAGTAATGGCCATCTTTTCATTTCTGATTTTAGTTATTGGCATCCTCTCTCTTCTTTTCTTGGTCAGTCTAATTAAAAGTTTGCCAATTTTATTGATCTTTTCAAAGAATGAACTCTTGGTTTTGCTAATTCTCTCCACTGTTTTTTTATTCTCTGTTTCATTTATCTTCACTGCAAATGTTATTTCTTTTCTTTCTGCCAACTCTGGGTTGTTTTTTTTTTCCAAGATCCTCCAGTTCAGCTGTGAGGTTAGGTCTGTGATTTGAGACCTTTCTTCTTTTTTAATGTAAGCATTCAGACCTATAAATGTCCTTCTCAGCAGCTCCTTTGTAGCATTCCACAAGTTTTGCTATGATGTTTTCTTTTTTATTCACTTCAATGTACTTCCTAATTTCCCCTGTGATTTAGTCTTTGACCCAGTCATTGTTAAAGAGTGTGCTGTTTAATTTCCACATATTTGTGAATTTTCCAGTTCTCCTTATTACTGATTTCTTCATTCCATTGTGGTCAGAGAAGATACATCGTATGATCTCAATATTTTTTAATGTATTAAAACTTGTTTTGTGACCTAGCATATGATCTGTCCTGGAGAATGACTCATGTGTACCTGAGAAAAATGTGAATTCTGCTGCTGTTGAGTGACGTGTTTAATAAATGTCTGTTAGTAGAGTTGGTGTATAGCATTGTTCAAATCTTCTATTTCCTTATTACTCTTCTGTCTTGATGTTTTATCCATTTTTGAAATAGTGTACTGAAATCTACTATTAATAGATTAGCAGAACCATCTATTTCTCTCCTCAAATCTGTCAATGTTTGCTTCGTATATTTTGGGGATTTGAAGTAGGTGGATATATATTATAAATGTTATATCTTCTTATCAACTTGGCCCATTTTTTTCCTATACAGTGACATTCTTTTGTCCCTTATAGCAGTTTTTTACTTAGTCTATTTATCTGATAATTAGCATTGATACACCAGCTGTCTTTTGCTTACTATTTGGTGAATATTTTTTTTAACGTTCTTTCGCTTTAAATATATTTTGTGTCTTTGAATCTAAGGGGTGTTTCTTGTAATCAGTATGTAGTTGGGGCCTGCTCTTTTGATCCATTCTGGCAATATCTGTCTTTTGACTGGAGAGTTTAATCCATTTGCATTTCAATTAATTACCAATAATGCAGGACTTCTGCCATTTTGCTATTTGGTCTTTGTAAATTGTATACCTTGTTTGTCCCTCTATTCTTCCATGAATGCCTATTTTCATATTTATTTGTTTTTTTTCTTTCTTTTTTTTTTGTAGTATGTCCTTTGAGTCCTTTCCTATTTTTTTCTATATATTTTCATGTATTTGCTTTGTGGTTACCATAGGGCTTAAATTTAACATCATGAACCTATAGCAATCATGTTTGATTTCATACCAACTTAACTTCAATAGTATATGCATACACTGTTCCTACACTTCTGTACCCCACTTTTTTGTTGTACTTGTTACAAATATATCTTTATACATTATTTATCAAAGCCAGATTATAATTACACCATATGCATTTTAAAATGTGTAAGAAGTAAAGAGTGGAGTTACACTCCAAAACATATAACATAAAAGAACTGGCATTTATTATAAACCTTACAGTTTCTCTTCCCAGGGATTTTTATATGTTTATGCCACTTCCATCCAATGTCTAATGTCCTTTCTTTTCAGCATGAAGAACTACCTTTAGCATTGTTTGTAGAAAGGTCTAGTGGTTTTGAACTCCCTCAGCTTTTGTTTATCTTGGAATATTTTAATCTCTCCCTCATTTATGAAAGAGTCTTGCTGGATATAAAATTCTTGGCTGGCCAATTGTTTTCTTTCAGTACTTTAAATATTTCATCCCACTGCCTACTTGCCTCCATGGTTTCAAGCAAAGAATTGGACACTTAACCTTTTTAAGACTCCCTTGTATGTAACACTTGGCTTTTTTTCTTGCAGCTGTCAGAACTCTGTCATCATCATCCTTGCCATTCGACAGATTGACTACTGTGTGTCTGGGTGTGGTTATTTTTTAGTTTATCCTGTTTACAGCTCGCGGGGGTTTTTGAATGTCATATTCACGTCTTTCATCAAATTAGAGAAGTTTTCTGTCATTATTCTTTTGAATATTCCTTATTCCTCTTTCTCTCTTTTTTTCTTTCTTTGTTCAGTATATCTAAAGTCTGGTCTTCTTTATTGTTGCTTTCTGGATTTTTATCTAATTTCTTTGGAAGGGTCATAATTTTCTGTTTCTGTTGCACAATATACATCTTAATATTTTAATGTTCTAATTCTGGGATTTTGTCCCTAAACTGTATGTTCCTTATGCTAATAATATGCCAGATATTTCCTTGAGTGTCAGGAGCTAACAAAAACAAATAAACTAATGCAAAAAAGAAGAAGAAGAAGACCTTCACAGTCTTGGCAGACTGACTGAATTAGTTGGTGCCCTCCCCACCCCTTCAGAGTCAGTTCTCTTATCAAGAAGGTCAACCCAAGGTGAAATGAAATGCAGGGTCATTTTCTGAGTCTGAGGTTTGTTCTGGGCTATGCTTGCTTAGGATCTTAGGAATTCCCCTATTTACAGGACTCTGAATGTCTCCATATCCTAAGATAGATTCCCCTCCATGCCCACAATCCTGGGTGCTCAATTTTATATTTTAGAGCAGGTAATCCTTTGCCCCACGATGCTCTGGCTTTATTGGTTTTTACACTGCTTTAGCTATCTGCAAACTGCTTCTATTCTAATTGCTGTAGGGCAGTTTCTGGCAGGGTAAGCCAGAGATGAGTTTCTTGGTTCACTATTCTTTCAGGCTGTCACTTGATAGACTGGCACCAACATACAGGCATCCCAGCGTGTGCTAAGGGGGTTGCTCTGCTCCTTACAGAAAAGGATAGGAACCCACATGGGAGCACAGGCTTGCTTCAATGCACACTGAGAGGGGATGGGAGAGGGGCCAGTAAGGGCACCAGGGGTTTCTCCTGCTGTTTTTAATGCTGCATTTTCTTGATTTGGCCCTTGATTATTTACTGCAACCTTTTTACTGCTTTCTGGGGTTTTGAGTAAAATGGTTCTGCCAATTTCTGCTAGCTGTTCAAAGACTCTGTGGGGGAACAGCACCCTTGAGCATCTTATGCTACCATCTTGGTTGTTCAGAAGTTCACCCTCTTCCCATAATATTTTGAAGGTTTAAATATTTGTATAGAGCACTTAGCTATAAGGATATTAACCTTGATGTGCAAAAGTTAATGTTATAAAAAGTATTACTGTGTTTCCTAGCATATTATTAATGGTAACAGAATATGCCATAGGTTTTGTTATTGTTGTTGTCATGTAATGAAAATTGTGTCTAACTCTTTCTACACCCACCGTAACTCTAACTTTGATAAAATCTCTCCACCTGTACAACATTTTGGAATTTGAAGTACACAGAATTTAAGAAAAGATAATTAAACAGTAAAAGGAATAGTTAGAAAAGATAGAAAAGTGTAGGAGAAGAGAACATGGGAGACAATAATGTCGAAGGTAGACTGTACTCACCCAGATGTGGAATTCTGGATAGAGCCAAATTAGCACTTCAATTTCTTTTCACCCCATCTCAAATTTAAGTTGGAAATGATATAAAATATGTTGACAATATGCATATGTATTTATATATTTATATTTTATGCATAGACCCCAAAAGTAAAAAAGTAGGAAAAATACTTTAAAATATGAAAGTTAGTTGTATAGCTCTGGGAAGTCAGTTCACATCTCTGAACAATTTCTTTATTCAATATTTATTATCCCTCATCAGTAAACCAGAGATTATTTTAAACCAATTAAGTTGCCATACTTTTTTTAAATGAATATGTTATGGGGCCAGTTATTCTTAATGTGATGTATTTGTGGAATTAAATTATTTACTTTATCAGTGTAAATAATTTATCTACAGTCTATATATAAAAATGTAATTCTCTCTAAGATTTAAATATCTGGATATGAAACATAAACAGACACGATTTTAAGTCTGCCTAGATTGAATCAAAGTGAACAATCTTTGCAAAATAAAATGCCTAGTAAATTCCTTTGATAACAAACTATAAGTGTGGTATGCCACTTTTGCCTCTTCTCCTCCTCAGAACACTGATTAGCAGTCAATTATTTGATTGTCCTAATGAACTATTATATAGATAATGTTTGTGTTTATAGTTCACACATGGATTTGATGGAATTTGAACGATGAAGTTCTGCTCTTGTAATTTTGTAAAATAACATCAACAAATATTGTTCTAGCCTTTAAATTATAATTTTAAAATACACCATTCATTCTGATCATTTAATTAGTAAAAACTAGTCAAATGTTAGTAGATTCATATTTAATTCTCTTGGGATTATAACTGTTGAACACTTTACTTTGGATCTCTAGGAAACTTACAAAGTTATTTCAGAGGTCACCTCTCCCATAACAGTTCCTGGAGAATAGAACAAGACAAGTGTGCTGGTCTGAATCTGTGGTGGACCCCATGCCCTTTGATCCTCATTCAATATTGCCAGGTGGGAGCATTTTGATTGTTTCCATGAAGATGTGACCCACCCAATTGTGGGTGGTAACTTTTGATTAGATGATTTCCATGGAGGTGTGTCACCACCCACTGAAGGTGGAGTTGCTTACTGGAATCCTTTAAAAGAGGAACATTTTGGAGAGAGTCCCTTTTTGGTACAGCTACAAGAAAGCCAGCAGACACGGCCATGTTCTCCATGTGCCCTTCCAGCTGAGAGAGAAACATTGAACGTCGTCCGCCTTCTTGAACCGAGGTATCTTTCCCCAGATGCCTTAAATTGGACATTTCTATAGACTTGTTTTAATTGGGACATTTTCTCAGCCTTAGAACTGTAAACTAGCAACTTATTAAATTCCCCTTGCTAAAAGTCATTCCATTTCTGGTATATTGCATTCTGGCAGCTAGTGAACTAGAACAAGAAGTAATGGTTTTTAGCCACTAAACATGCATAAACTTTAGAAAACAAATGAATTAAGTGACAATTAAATGGTACTAAATCTACCACAGCCTATATATGTATATATATTTTTTCCCCAGAAAAACTCAATATCCTGCCTGAATCTAGGCACGAAAACATGAAGAACTGGCTCTATAAATATAAAGTTCAAAGAATTTATGTCACCGAACTCGGATCAGCTGCACTGTCAAAGATCCACAGTATAAAGACAGCTGAGATAAACAATATTTAACAATCCTTTTGATTTCAAGGTTAGAAAATGTACATCTGCGTACTGCTATGCAAACTCTCAGCCATTCTGAAACATTCGTTTGTCAACGTGAGGCAAGCAAACTAAGCTCAAAGTCCAGAAATTGCAAAAGGGAGGTTGCAGAAAGGGGTGCTGGTGAGGGCAGACGCTTGTACAAAGAGAAGCCAAAGTGGGCTGCCTTTCTCTCCTTCATATAATAATAGAATGCGCTGGTCCTTTTCCTCTGATTGGAAACTTCAATTGTTGGGTAAAAGTAGGTAACTGTTTTAATTTCTTCACTGATACTTTGTGTCATCCAGGTTTTTACATTTGCCTTTAAACAACACAGGATTCCCGGAGCAAGACAAATATTGACCCTGCCCTAACCGCCACTCCCCGCCCATTACACTGCCCGTAGATTCAGGGTTGCTTCCATCTGCCAAGTGGCAGTCGGCACCTAGGGAAATTTCCTAGGAGGCTGCAGCCCCAAGAGAAAAGAAAATCCTACCAACTAGAGCACGTAGTTCAGTTGGCGGCGTTCGGGAAAGAAGACACTATTGAATACTCACAAGTTGCCTCTGAAACCGCAAGCATTACGAGAACCGCTAACAGCGCCCCGCAGCTTCCACCCGGCACCCTCATCACGAATCAGGCCGAGGTGCGGGCAGGGATCGTGGCGCGTAGCGGAGCGGTCCTGGAGCGCTGGGTGCACCGCAGGGCCCGAGCACCCGCGCGCTTCGCAGTGGTCTGTGGCGCTGTGGCGCCTGTGAGCGAAAGCCGGCTGAAGGGCTGCTGCTGAGGGCGGAAAGGACCGCCCGCTTCCAGCCCCCAGCAAGAGAGGGGAAGTGATATCCAGGAAGATAAAGAGGACTTTTCCAGAAGGCTTTTCGCAGGTTGGGGGAACTCTCAGGCTGAGTGTTGGATGCTTCTGTAAACATTGTGGAGACGCTTCCTTCTCCCTTCCCAAGTTCCAGCGGTTCCAGTTTCTCCGGAATGCAATGTTTACAAGAAAGGGACCAGATTGCAGTAAAAACAGGGAGTGAACCAAAGGGCTGGGGTTGGAGGCTGGTTAGCCAAGGGAACTTTGAAGAAAGTACAACCAGGATCTGAAGGAGAAATCGTGGGAGACTGACTTTGGTGATGAAGATATTCACCAGAACCTAGAAGCAAATGAGTGCCGTAGGAAGGTTGCAGTGAATGTAGATAATGGAAGAAATGGCATAGTTTTGATCAACATTTAATTTTGTTCTTACATTTATGGTGTAAAATTCTGTAGTGGATTTTAGGGAGAAAGGGAATGTATCCAGTTCCATCACCTATCACAGCTCCTTTAATTTTTTTTCACATAACCTTTTTTGTGTGTACCTTTATTTGAAATATGTTACGTAGCGTTTGACTGCCTCTAGAGCTAAACTGCTTGTATTCAAATCCACATATGCTGCTTCTTAGTAGTTATGTAACCTAAATCATTGAACTTCTCTAAACTTCAGTGTGCCATCTGTAAAGTTGGAATAGCAATAGTAGGCTTTCATAGTGTTGACGTGAAGATTTAAGAGATTACATGACATGTAAAGCAATTAGCATATGTTAAATATAGTACTCAGTGCATATTGATTATTATATCTTAGTATTTTTGCCCAAATGAAACTGTTAATTGGTTTCCTATACCTATGTGTGTGAGTGAAATTTCACACACAAATGTTCCATAGAAAGCTCCAGCGTTTTTATGGTTCTGTGGTCCAGCTGGATGGAAGTGGATATTTTAAGGACATTGTCTGGTGAATTCTGATGCAATTATTCAAAAATGAGTTATGGGGAATATCTATTTTGTATTAGTCAGGGTTCTCTAAGGAAACACTGCCAGCAGGAGACATCTATAAATATGAGATTTTATAAAATTGTGTTACCTAACTGTGGAGGTCCAGGAGTGTAAATTCTTTAGGAGAGGCTGCAAGCTGGGAACTCTGATGATGGTCTTTGAAGAATTCCCCAGGAGAAGCTGGCCAGCTGAAGTAGAGATGAAAATTCTCTCTTCTGACTGCTGAAATCATCACTTCTTTTAAAGCCTCCAAGTGAGTAGATGAAACCTCGTTCATTACTGAAGTCAGTCTTCTCAGTTGATTGTAGATGTAATCAGCCATAGATAGAATGCATTTTCTGATTATTTAAGTCTATGAAATGTCCTCACAGTAACAGTTAGGTCAGTGCTTGCTTGACCAAACAACTGGGCATTATTACCTGGCCAAGTTGACACATGAGCCTAACCATTACATGTCTCTTCTTTAAATTCTCTTCCGTCTTTTGGGTGCTCTTTCGCCTCCACGGTGTCAAGATTTTCATCGCTTTATCTCCAGTCCCAAATGATTTAATTATAAATATAATTCTAATCCCTATAGAATTTTCTCCTTGAATTTTCTTTTTTCCTATGTCCTATGTCAAAATATATTACAAATCTGACTACTACAGAACACCTATGTGATCTGGCTGCACACTGCTATAATATCTGTATTAGTTAGGGTTCTCTAGAGAAACAGAATCAACAGGGAACACTCGCAAATAGAAAATTTATAAAAGTGTCTCATATGACCGCGGGAATGCAGAGTCCAAAATTGACAGGGCAGGCTGTGAAGTCGACAATTCTGATGGAGTGTCTGCATGAACTCCACAGGAGAGGCTCACCAGCAAAAGCAGGAAGATGCCTGTCTCTTCTGAATCCTTCTTCGAAGGCTTCCAGTGATTAGACTGAGCGTCACTCATTGCAGAAGACACTACCCCAGGCTGATTACAAATGGAATCAGCTGTAGATGCAGCTGATGTGATCATGATCTAATTCTATGAAAAGTCCTCATTGCAACAGACAGGTCAGCACTTGCCCAACCAGACAAACAGGTACCACTACTTGGCCAAGTGACACATGAAGCTGACCAGGACAGTCCACCCCTTGTCAACTTGGCAGCTATATAATACCTAATTTCTAAATAAAAAACATTAAAAAACACATTTTTTTTTCTTTCACCTAACAACACTCAACTGTCCTGCATATAACTGGAAACACAGTAACTCTCTCCAGAATAGGAGCAAGAACAAGTCCTTGGGTAATATTCATTCTTAAACTTGATATCTTACAACTTAAACAGCATAACAGGAACAAAACAGCATCACAGTCCTCGTTTCTGTAACTGATCATGTGGTCATAGTTCATATTTATCACTACCTTCTCCCACTACCCATTCCATGTTCCCTTTACCTTCAGCAAGCACTTCAGCTGGCTGTGGTTCTTTGCCTGGTGGGGTGACCCAAACCTTCATTCCTGAAGCTTCAGACCCATTGGCAGTCCTGCCTGGATTGGGTTGTTAGAGTTTTCCATTGATTTTTTTTTTTTTTTAACATGGGCAGACACTGGGAAATGAACCCGGGTCCTCTGGCATGGCAGGTGAGCATTCCTCCCTGCTGAGCCACCGTGGCCCACCCTTCATTGATTTTAATCATAGGGCATGGTAGTACTAAAAGACACCCTCGGGGATCTCCTATATTCCAAGAAAACTCCCCTTTACCTCCATTGTATAGTTGCAGTCCTATTTCCCCCTGATAGTCAGAGTCAATCACCCCAGACAATAATACAATCCCCTTCTTGGCTGGTTGATCCAGGAGCATGAGTAGCCCAAAGTGACCAGTGGCAGTTTTAGATTCCAGTTCAATGGAATCATTGTTGTTTCTCCTAGTGGAAGCACTCTCCCTTTTGGAACTAAAATCTGTAGACCAGCAGAGCTCAGGGTCATAGGGATAGGAAAAACAATTTTCCTAGTGGATCACTAGGGGTAATAGTGAGTGGGACCACTCCCATTTCAACCCCTTGGTTCCTGGACCTATGGATCCTGGCTATGGGAGAAACAGCACCATACAGCAGACTGTGATTCAGAGCATATACAGCTTCCTGGAGAACATTACCCCAGGCTTTCAAGGTATTGCCACCTAGTTGGCACTGTAATTGAGTTTTCAAAAGGCCATTCCACCGTTCTATCAATCCAGCTGCTTCTGGATGATGGGGAACATCATCAGAACAGAGAATTCCATGAGAATGTGCCCATTCCTGTACTTCATTTGCTGTGAAGTATGTTCCTTAATCAGAAGTAATGCTATGTAGAATACCATAAGGCATTCTGTAAGTCCATGGATGGTAGCCTTGGCAGAAGCATTGCATGCAGGGAAAGCAAACCCATATCCAGAGTATGTGTCTATTCCAGTTAGAACAAATCGCTGCCCCTTCCATGAAGGGCGTGGTCCAATATAATCAACCTGCCACAATGTAGCTGGCTGGTCACCTCGGGGAATGGTGCCATATCAGGGGCTGAGTGTAGATCTGTGCTGCTGGCAGATTGGGTACTCAGCACTGGCTGTAGCCAAGTCAGCCTGGTGAGTGGAAATCCATGTTGCTGATCCCATGCATAACCTCCATCCCTAACACCATGACCAGTTTGTTCATGAGCCCATTGGGCAATGACAGGAGTTGCTGGGGAAAGAGGCTGACTGGTATCCACAGTTCGGGTCATCTTATCCACTTGATTATTAAAACCTTCCTCTGCTTAAGTCACCCTCTGGTGTGCATTCACATGGGACACAATACGTTCAGGTTTTTAACCCACTCAGAAAGGTCTATCCACATACTTCTTCCCCAGACCTCTTTGTCACCAATTTTCCAATTATGGTCTTTCCAAGTCCCTGACCATCCAGCCAAACCATTAGCAACAGCACATGAGTCAGTAAACAAACGCACCTCTGGCCAGTTTTCCTTCCAAGTAAAATGAACAACCAGGTGCACTGCTCGAAGTTCTGACCACTGAGAGGCTTTCCCCTCACCACTGTCCTTCAAGGACCACCCAGAAAGGGATTGTAGTACTGCAGCTGTCCACTTTCAGGTGGTACCTGCATATCATGCTGAACCATCTGTAAACCAGGCCCGAGTTTTCTCTTCCTCAGTCAGTACACTGTAAGGAACTCCCCAAGATGCCATAGCTCTGGTCTTGGAAAGAGAAGGTAATGTGGCAGGAGCGGAGACCATGGGCATTTGGGCCACTTCTTCATGTAACTTACTTGTGCTTTCAGGACCTGCACTGGCCCTATTTTGTATATACCATTTCCATTTTACAATAGAGTGCTGCTGCACACGCCCAACTTTATGGCTTGGTGGGTCAGACAACACCCAGCTCATGATAGACAACTTAGGTCTCATGGTAACTTGGTGGCCCATGGTTAAGTGTTCAGTCTCTGCTAAGGCCCAGCAGTAGGCCAAAAACTGTTTCTCAAAAGGAGAGTAGTTATCTGCAGCAGATGGTAAGGCTTTGCACCAAAATCCTAAGGGTCTGCATTGTGATTCTCCTATATGGGCCTGCCAAAGGCTCCAGACAGCATCTCTATTTGCAACTGACACTTCCAACACCACTGGATCTGCTGGATCATACGGCCAAGTGGCATAGCAGCTTGTACAGCAGCCTGGACCTGGCACAGAGCCTCCTCTTGTTCAGGTCCCTGCTGAAAATCAGCAGCTTTTCTGGTCACTCAATAAATGGCCCAGAGTAGCATACCCAAATGAGGAATATGTTGTCGCCAAAATCCAAAGAGATCAACTAGGCGTTGTGCTTCTTTTTTGATCGTAGGAGGGGCCAGATGTAGCAACTAATTCTTCACCTTGGAAGGGATATCTCAACATACCCCATACCATTGGACAAATAGAAATTTCGCTGAGGAGGAAGGCCCCTGTATTTTTGTTGGATTTATCTCCCATCCTCTGACACACAGATAAATACCTTATCAGTAAATCTAGAGTAGTTTTACTTCTTGCACACTAGGTCCAATCAACATGATATCATCAATATAATGGGCCAGTATGATATCTTGTGGGAGGGAGAAATGATCAAGGTCCCTGTGGACAAGATTATGACATAGGGCTGGAGAGTTGACAAGATTATGATATAGGGCTGGAGAGTTCATCCCTCAGGTAGGACACTGAAAGTATATTGCTGACCTTGCCAGCTGAAAGTAAACTGTTTCTGGTGGTCCTTACTAATAGCTATTGAGAAAAAAGCATTTGTCAGATCAATAGCTGCCAAATTGATTTGATATTCCAAGCAATGATACCACATCTGGAATAGCAGCTGCAATTGGAGTTTACCACCTGGCTGAGCTTACAATAATCTACTGTCATCCTCCAAGATCCATCTGTTTTCTGCACAGGTCAAATAGGAGAGTTGAAAGGGGATGTGGTAGGAATCACTACCCCTGCATCTTTCAAGTCCTTAAGAGTGGCAGTAATCTCTGCAATCCCTCCAGGAATCCAGTATTGCTTCTGATTTACTATTTTGCTAGGTAGGGGCAGTTCTAGTGGCTTCCCCTTGACCTTTGCCATCATAATAGCCCACACTGCATGAGTTAGAGAGCTGATGTGGGGATTCTGCCAGATGCTCAGTATGTCTATACCAATTATACATTCTGGAACTGGGGAAATCACTACAGAATGGGTTTGGGGGCCCACTGAACCCACTGTGAGATGGACCTGAGCTAAAACTCTATTAATCACCTGGCCTCCATAAGCCCCCACTCTGACTGGTAGACCAGAGTGACCTGTTGGGTTCCCTGGAATTAATGTCACTTCTGAACCAGTGTCTAATAATCCCTGAAATATCTGATCATTTCCTTTTCCCCAATGCACACCCTGGTAAGAGGCCATCAGTCTCCTTGGGGAAGGCTTGGAGGAAGATTAACAATATAAATTTGTGGCAGTGTAACAGGGTTCTCCCCCAAAGGGACCTAGCCTCCCCTTCATTCAAGAGGCTCTGGGTATGTAAACTGTCTCAAGTCTGGAAATTGATTAAGGGGCTGTGACTCTGTGTTTTTGTAATTCAGGTTTGACTTCTGTTCACTTGACTGAGAACTCTTTCATTTATACAGCTCAAACAAGATTTTAGTAGACTGCCCTTCTTTTGTATTTCTAGGCACCCCATGATTTACTAGCCAGTGCCATAAATCTCTGCAAGTCATATAATTTTGACTCCTGCTTTGAGTTTGCTGTCTATTATAATGGCCATGTCTACCCTGTCTTTGGTGATTAAGTGATGCCACCTGGCTTCTGCCAACTGGGGATCCTGTCTTCCTCATTGTGCTTGAGGATTCCAACTCAGTGACAGCAGTTCCTACAGTAATATCTGACCTACAGAGAAGTGCAACTACAGAGCTCTTCAGGGATGATGGTGCTAGTCTCACAAATTTATTTCTCACTGTTCTGGCAAATGGTGCATCCTCTGGACATTCCTGGGGTGTAAGAGCAGGCTTTGCATGATAAATCCACTCTAACATTCCAATCTCTCTAAACCTCTGGCCCCCTCATCTACATTATACCAGGGCAGTTCTGGCATTTCAACTTCAGGTAATGTTGGCCACCTTTTGATCCATGTTTCAACCAACCATCCAAACAAACTGTTAATACCTTTTCTAACCCCTCAAGCTATAACATTGAATGCAAAATCTCTGCTTAGTGGGCCCATATCAATAAATTCAGCCTGATCCAGCTTATATTCCTCCCACCATTATCCCACACCCTTAAAATCCATTCCCACACATATTCTTCTGATTTCTGTCTATATAAATTGGAAAACTCGCTCAGTTCTTTTGGAGTATAACATACCTCCTCATGTGTGGTACTTTGTACCTCACCTTTAGGGGTCTGTTGGGACTTTAGTCTAGTTATAGTTCTGAAAGAAATGAGGGGTGATGGGGGTGGGTCATGAAAAGAATTAGAAACATCTTCCAAGCCATTTGCTTCACGGCATTCATTTGCAGTTTTATCTGGTGAAACAGGATTAATCATTCTAGGGCTAATTCCTTTGGGAGGAGGTTGGGTGGCCACCTCCTCAAGGCAGACTGGAGGTGGGGTGGTTATGTGCTCAGGGCAAACTATTACAGGGTTATCTAGAGAAGACTCAGCACGATCTAGTGTTTCAACCTCACCCCCAACATCATTATCAATCCATATGTCACCATCCCTTTATTCAGGGTCCTGCTCCTTTCCAATCAATGCCCTCACTTAAATGGCAGACACCATGCAACATTGAGATTTCAATTTATGTTGTAAAGTTGTTATTGTAAGAATAAGATTCTGAGTCTGATTTCAGAGATCTCAAGTCTACAGCTACAGGAAATAAGATTTTCCTTCAGGATACTCATAGAAACATCTACATCTGTCAGACAGCACTTAAGCTTCTCGTTTGAAGCCTTAAGCCCATCCCTTTCACTCTTTAATGTAGCCAGTGTATCTAACAACAACCAGCAGACATCTCTGTACCTCTTATTTCCACAAAACTCTGTAAAGGTGTCAAAAACATTATCCCCCAGAGCCTGGCTTCCTACAAGTGAAGCATTAGGACAATCAAATGGTGGTATTTTGACTATCTCTTCTGCCAACTCACTCCATGGATTGGGAGAGTCATTCTGATTATGGGAATCGGAGTCCTTAGTGCCTTTGAGTCCAGTCACAGTAGAAAACCATTCATAAAAACCCGTTTTTAAGATTCTGTTTCTTAAGAACCACTACTGCTACCAAGATGTATTAGTTAGGGTTCTCTAGAGAAACAGAATCAACAGGGAATACTCGCAAATATAAAATTTATAAAGGTGTCTCACGTGACCATGGGAATGCAGAGTCCAAAATCTGTAGGGCAGGCTGTGAAGCCGATGATAGCGATGGAAGGCCTGCATGAACTCCACAGGAGAGGCTCACAGGCTGAAGCAGGAAGAGAGCCTGTCTCTTCTGAATTCTCCTTAAAAGGCTTCCAGTGATTAGATTGAGCGTCACTTATTGCAGAAGACACTCCCCTTGGCTGATTACAAATGGAATCAGCTGTGGATGCAGCTGACATGGTCATGATGTAGTTCTATGAAATGTCCTCTTTGCAACAAACAAGCCAGTACTTGCCCAACCAGACAAACAGGTACCACCACTTGGCCAAGTTGAAACATGAAGCTGACCATGACAATATCTCACTTAAGTTTTTGCAATAGACCTCTTATGACTGCTATCACTGATTCTACTCCTGTCTTTTTCAGTCTTTTCAATTTGGGGGCAACAGAAATCCTAACACTTAAGTCAGCTCAGGACAGCTCATGTCACTTCTCTGTCCCAAACCATCCAGTGGCTCATTTCTCTCAGAATAAAAGTCAAAATCTTTATAATGACTTCTAAAAGTTTATATAATCTGGCCTCCTGTTGCTTCTGTGACTTCATCTTCTATTCTCCTCCCTCATTTATCCACTTGAATTTTGCTCCTCTTCCCTTAATATCCTAAACATGTTCCCACCTTAGGAGTTTTGCACTTATTGTTTGTTTATCTGTAATGTACTTCCTCAATATAGCCACATGGCTCACTTCCTCACTTCCTTTAATACTTTTCTTAGATGTCACCTTTTCAGTAAGACCTACCTGACCACCCTATTTAAAATGTCAATACCAGCTCTCCTACCCATACTCCTCTATTCCCTTACCCAGGTTTACATTTCTCCATATCATCTTCTACTAACATATTGTCTAATTTATTTATTATGTCTATTATCTGCCATCCATTCCCCACCACTAGAATGTAAAATCCATGAGGCAGAGTTTGTCTCTATGTTTTGTTTGTATTTTTAGTGTTACAACTGTGCCCATAACATTAGTATTCAATTCAATTTGATTTAATAATATGATCTTGGGAATATTTATGTGCAACCAAAATATCAACAGTGATTATTTTCAGTTGTGGTATTATGGATCTTTATATTCTTTTTGCCTATTTATATATTTTATTTTTCTACAATAACCTTTTAATATTTGCTTAGTGAAAACAAACAATGTTAGGCTACGGTTTTAAACTACAGGTATTGAGGAGTAGCCTTGGTTTATTTGTCTTCTGTTTGTTCATGTTTGTTTTAGAATGGAAAATTACTTTCATGGTTGTACTTTAAGAATATTACCTTGCAGAATGGACCAAAGCAGGGAAAGATGCTATTTCAATAATTCCTGGAAGATACAATGAAAATCTTAACTTTAATGATGGCAGCGAGACTGGCTTCATCGTTGAGAGTAGGCTACATTATATTGTGGTAAAACAGCCACAAAATTACAGCAGTTTAAGTCACAAGCACTTATCTCCTGCTCATGGTGAATGCAAGCCTGCATGATTTTTACAGGCAACTATATTTACAAATGTTGGCTCAACATTCCATGCTTTGACCGAATTTTACTTCAAAGTCAACACAGACTTCCATGATTAACATGCAAAAGGGAGAGAGAGAGCTTGGAGAAGTATGTACCAGCTCTTAAATATTTTACCAAGGTAATGATACACATCACGACAACTACGTTTCATTGAGCAAAGCAAGTTACATGTTCATGCCTGACTTCGAGAGTGGTTTTTAGTTTGCTAATGTTTCCAGAAAGCAATATACCAGAAATTGATTGGCCTTTACAAAAGGGATTTATTAAGTTAAAAGTTTACAGTTCTAAGGCCATAAGAATGTCCAAAATAAGGCATCCTGAGAAAGATACTGTGGTAGTTAGATTCAGTTTTCAACTTGGCCAGGTGAAGGTATCTAGTTCTGTTGCTGTGGACATGAGTCAATGGTACGTGAACCTCATCTGTTGCTCATTACATCTGCAATCGGCTAAGAGGTGTGCCTGCTGTAATGAATGATGTTTGATTTAATTGACTGGTGCTTAAATGAGAGAGCTCAACGTAGTACAGCCCAAGCAGCTCAGCACACCTCATCTCAGCGTTTGCAGTCCAGCCCAGGCCTTTGGAGATGCAGAAAGGAATCACCCCCAGGAAAGTTGTTGGAACCCAGAGGCCTGGAGTGAAGGCCAGCAGAGATCACCCTGTGTCTTCCCACGTAAGAAAGAACCTCAGTTGAAAGTTAGCTACTTTGCCTCTGAAGAACTGATGAAATAAATCCCCTTTTATTAAAAGCCAATCCATCTCTGGTGTGTTGCATTCTGGCAGCTAGCAAACTAGAACAGATTCCTTGACTCAAGAAAGGCTGATGGCGTCTGGACCACTACCACTTCTGTCAGATGGGAAAGAATGTGGCTGGGGTCTGCTGGTCCTTTGGCTTCTGGTTTCAGACAGCTTTCCCAGGGGCATTTTCCTTCCTTATCTCCAAATGTCTCCGTCTTATATTGGTTCTGAACTTTCTCCAAAATGTTTCCCTTTTTAAAGGACTCCAGTAAACTAATTAAGACCCACCTTAAATGGATGGAGTCACATCTACATATAATCAAAGGGTCATACCCACAATTGGTATGTCACATCTCCATAAAAACAGTCTAGTTGAGAGGTTCCACCCTAAACAACATGGAATCAGGATTAAGAGAACATGGCTTTTCTGGAGTACATAACATTTTCAAACCAGCACAAGTGGGAAAAACTATCCTTCTCTGTGCTTGTAAAGAAAAAGAACTGGAAACATTAGTGCGCAGCATTTATGTCTATTAAAGCAATTAAAATATTGAAAAACTAAGACTCAACTTAATTAACTAAGATTAACTGCCTGACTGAAGGTTGGCACCAAAAATATTTGGTTATGTATTACTGGCAAACTAGGGAAGCAATGAAGTGAAGTAATTTTGGAAAAAATGTGTTGTATATAGTTTTGAAAATGCTCAACCACATATTAAGGCTGTTTAGACATGGAAATGATAATTGAATTCTCCAAAAGAACATATCTTTAAAAAGGAAAGTAGAGGGATAAGTTAAAATCTTATGATAATACATATAAGAAGATAGAAAAGGAATGGCTGGTGAGATTAGAAGAGAAGCAATATAGTGCGCAATTGTGAAAAGCCAAGGGAAGAAAGAGTTTTTGAAGAGTTAATAGTATTAAATGCAACAATGTAAAAGAAAATGAAAACTGATTTAGTAATTAGGGTTATATCCAAAAACTTTGCTTTGAGAAGTTTGATGGGACAGAATTCTAAACATAATAAATTTATAAATGAACGAGTAGAAAAGGAGAACGTCATGGTTTACAAATAAATAGTTTAGTAAAAAGTCAACAGGGCAGTACTAAATAGGGTGCTCATAGTAAAGGGGGATTTGTGGTCTTAGCCTATCCTGCTCTCTTTGGAGATTATAGGCAAAGGGCTAGGAAAAAAATGACAAGGAATATATTTAAAAGGTTGGATCAAAAAGACATAATTGAAGAGACAGGATGTCATGAGACAAATTGTATCCTTCCAAAGGATATTTTTTAACTCGGAACTCCTAGCTCCAAGAATGTGATCTTATCTGGAAATAGGGTTTTGAAGATATCAGTTAAGATGAGGCCAACTCACCCTAATCACCTTGTCCAATATGACTGTTGTCCTTATAAGAAGGGGAGAATTGGACACAAATAGACTATAAAAGGAGAACATCATGTGACAACTGAAGCAGAGATTGGAGCCCAAGATTGCTGGCAACTCTTCGGAAGCTAGGAAGAGGAAAGACGTCTAGATTAGAGAACTTATAAACAATAAATTTCTGTTGTTTTAAGCCACTCATTCTGTGCTATTTTTTATGGCACCCCTAGCAAACTAAGCACAGGACTTCAGAGAAATTGAAAATGATGATTGTCAAAGTCCCAAAAAAGTGGTTAACTTTGTAAAAGAGGAGGAAGACTTCTTAAAACATTGGAAAATGGGAAGAGACAGGGATAAAGAGGAGGGAACAAAAGTTATGAAGGTATTATCTAACTCATTTCATTAGTACTGTAGGAAAGATGTACTTTAGTGTATGTTCAGGGTAGTCTGGGCAGTGGCAGCAGCTGACATTGATGAGGAAGAGCAGGTTCAGTTATGAATACCAACAGAGCACATATAGTCTTGAGAAATTGGAAAGGAAATAGATGTTATCAAGATAGGATGTTTATATAGGTGAAAAGATCCCTGGCTGTCTGGAGAAAGAGGTAGGAGGATACGTGACATATATGTTGATGGACTTGTGAAAGCAATTTCAAAAATCTGCTCTCTTTTATTTGGCAGAAACTGCACTAGAGCTTTTTCTCTCATTTAATTATCTTAGCAACCTGGCAAAGTAGGCATTTTACAAATAGGGTACTTGGCCCTGGAGACAGTGAGCTATATGAGATGGTTAAGGTCAAGGGTTTGAATTCTGGTTTTACAAGTTAGTGAACGAAAGACAGTAGTTTTAAAACGTAAATCTATCTTAGTCCCAAACTATTATTTTCCACTGGATACATTGGTCTTCCCAGTTTTTTCCTCCTTTTACCAGGATTTGAAAGCATATGTTTAATTGTACACACAGGTTCATACATAGTATGCATGAATTTTTTTTCCATTGAAGCATACTTATCATTTCTTCTCCACAGAATATTTTTTAAAAGTAGATATTACATCTCTTTTTAAATAGAGTAAAATATGTTTTAAAACAACCAATACAGCATAATCTCTGTCATCTGGGAACCAAATATCTAGCAATCTATATATCTTTATATCCTGGAAAGAGCATACATTAAAATGTTGGTTATCTTTAGGTGGTGAGTTTGAGATCTTATTTTCCTTCTCGTTCTTTTTTTTTCAGTGTTTTTACATTTTGTACAATAAACATATATTTCTTTTGTAATCATAAACCCCCTACAATAAATATCATACAATTCCATTTCACTTTTTATGTGACAGTGATAAACATTATACAGGTTAAAATGTCACTCCCATCAGAACTATTGAGATAAGTTAGCAAATGAGGTTTACCCTTGTTTTTTTTTTCACATGGGCAGGTACCCGGAATCGAATTCCCTTATTTTTAACATGATAATTGCACCACTGTATTGTTTCTGTAGTTGTACAGAGTCTGACAGAATCCCAGAGGATCCCCAACTCTCACGAATAGAAAAACAAAACACAAGACCTGAGATCTCTGGATCTCAGCTCAGGTATCGGAGACAGACAAGCAACAGCATCCTTGGCTGGCAAAACATTTTGGATGGGTATACAGAAAAGCCTTGCCTGGGATCTGGCGAGGATCTCTCAGCTTCTCTCTGAACGCTCCCGTTGCCTAGTTACCGGACCCTCCGTCCGGAGCTCCACCTCCTTCCCCAGACCACGCCCCTTCTCCCTTGCCCCTCTCGGGCAGGGGCAGGAAGTCGGACTCGTCCAGCCACTCAAAGCGCTTCCCTGAGGGTCCTCAAGTGATGATTGGAGCACATCATGGGCGGTGCTCGGGGCGGGCCTTCCGCGCCTCGGAGAAACGTCAGCGCGTCGACGAGGGGGTTTTTCTGTCCCAACTCCGCCAACCCTATTCCACGGTCTCCGCTGCCCTGGTCCTGCAGTACCACGAGGAGGAGGGCGGTTGTCTGCTCGCGGGTCCCTCCCGGTTCCTCCTCCGAGCCTGTCTTCCTCCGGGGCGCCCCGGAGCGGCGGCGAGACTCGACCCGAGGCAGCTAGGGACACATCCCCGCCCTAGGCTCGGATGGGAGGCGGCGGGAGGAGCGGCCTGGGATGTTCAGTCTGATGGCCAGTTGCTGCAGTTGGCTCAAGCGGTGGCGGGAGCCCGTCAGGTAGGCGGACCTTCTCACCCGGCGACGTCCCTGGGGTTGGGGACAGCTACGTCTGGAGGGATTGGGGTGGGGCACCGCCTCTTTTCTTTGCGCCGCAGAAGTCTCTTCCGAGGCCACGGGGGATGCTTTGCTCTTACCTTGACTTTGCTCACAGGCTTGTCCCTGGAGAGAGATGTTTTAAGGCAGAGGCAGCCTTATTGTCTGGTTGTCTTTGAGAGAAGCTGCGATCAAAGTGCTTATTATTTATTATCTTTTAAATGGGTTCGAATTCCTTAAAAAGTTGTGGAGTATGTTGTGTGCTTGGAATTGGAAACGACTGATTGTTTATTTTTCTTTGCAGCCTTTTGTTTTTTTTTAAGAGAGAAGCACGGGATATAGTTTCCATAACATCCAAACATCCCTTCCAGTACCCGCACATACACAAACAAACACCGTTTTGTTTGAGAACCTGGGCTTGAAATCTGGTTCCTTTACTTTATTTGTGACTTCACTACTTTGAGCCTCTTCTTCCTCTCATTAAATCAGGGCGATATAATCTTGTGTCTTGGGGGTGTTGGATTAAATTAGGATAACATAGAAAGTATTTTCTAAACTGTACTGTAGGTCCAATTTCATAAGGGCTGTGGTAAAACCTTCTAATTGGGGGGTCTACTTCTTAACATTTTATCTGGAAAAGCTAGATATACTAATATTCAGTGCATGTTACTTGATATTCATTTAACAAATAATCGAGCCTATACCATGTTCCAGGCACTGTGGTAGAAAGGAGGCAGGAAAAAATGATGCTTTTAAAATGGAGTGACCTAACCTATCAAGAGACCTTGAGTTTGTTACACTGTATATATAATATTAACTTCATATGATTTTACTCTAGGATTAGGCTAAGGGTAAAATATAGCAAAGTTTTGGGGTTTTTTATTGTTACCATTTAATATGAAGGATGAAGAGTGAATCTTAAAAGCTACACTTATACATTATAAGGAAAATACATGTGTACATTTGGAAAGTAAATTTGCTTTAAACAAAAATTTTGAAATTCTTTCCACACCCCTGTTGTGATTGGTAACATTTAATATTTGAAGCAACACAGAGCTGTTCACTATTTAAATATAAGTGATATGATTGACTTGGGTTAGGTATGTGTTTGAGTGTGTAGACTGATTTATTTTGTTTGTTTTAATCATATTTTGATCAGATTCTTGAGTTTTGACTAAGACTTGAGTATCATTCGTAATAGATTGCCTTTTATGTTTTCTTTTCATCTACTTTTTAAAAAATGTATTTGATTTTTGTAAGATAGCATTATATGTCCTCTTAAGAACTAAAAACTCTCAGAAAAGTTTGCATCCCAAGGAAGGAGTTTTTAATATAATTCATCATTTTTAGTCTTTGCCTTTCTTAGAGTGTAATCTCTGGCACGATTTCTCTAAAGAAAAGACAGAATTCAGAGAAAGGAGAGTGCATTGATTTCCAATTAGAGAAAGATAATTGATTTTATTAGTAAAGCAAAATTGAAACCAAGTCCTATTACCCAGACTATATTCTCTTCCTTAATAAGTGTGATGGTTAGGTTCTGGTGTCAACTTGGTCATGAGACCCAGTTGTCTGGTCAGGCAAGCCCTGGCCTGACCGTTGCTACAAGGATATTTTCATGACTGGTTGATGAACCAGGAGGCTGGTGTATTGAATCATCAGTCAGTTGATTATTGATTAAATCTGATCAAAGTGCCTCTCATAAGATAATGCTATCAGTTCATGGCTTTTAAGGGAGAAGAGACTTTTTTCTTTACGTCTTTAGCCCACGAGTCTGTCTTGTGAAGTTTGTCCAGATCCTTCATCAGAGCTGCCAGTTTCACAGCCTGCCCTGTGGATTTTGGACTCTTCCATTCCCACAGTTGTGTGAGATACGTTTATAAATCTTATATTTACAGATCTCTCTTATGGTTCTGTTTCTCTAGAGAACTCTGACTAACACAGCGTGATATTAGGGGTGGTTCTTGAGAAACAGAATCTTAAAAATGGGGTTTTACGATTGGTTGTCTATTCTGACTAGAGTTAGAGGTACTGTTTCCAATAACCAAGATGGCCCTGAAGGCCATGGGGTGAGTTGGCAAATAGATTCTCAAAATATCACCATGGGATTCTCCTAATTGTACCCTTACATGAGGCAAGACTCTGGGTGATGTTTTTGACACCTTTTCGGAGTTAAGTGTTAGATAATGCTGGATACAGTGATGAGGATAAGGGATGAGCTTAATATTTCAAATTTGAAGCTTCAGTGCCATATGAATGATGTAAAAGTTTCCATTTAAACCCTGAAAGAAAACTTATTTCCTGTGGTCACAGACTTGAGATCTCTGAAAAACAGACAGAAAGCCTCACTGTACAAGTAGCAAATTTGCAACATAAATTAAAATCTCAGCTTTGTAGGATGTCTTTTGTTAAAGTAAGAACTTTGATTGGGAAAGAATGAGATCCCGAAACTTGAGATGGGGACATGTGCTTGATAATGATGGCAATGGAAAGATGGGATCCCTGGAACCTACTGAACCTTTGCTAGAGAGACCTGCAATAGCTTATATTGAGGAAAAGCTTCCCATCTGTTCTCTGCACAGGCCAAATAAGAGAGCCGAATGGGGATGTGATGAGAATCACCATCTCTGCATCTTTTAAATTCTTGAGAGTAGCACTAATCTCAGCAATCTCTCCAGGAATAAGGTATTTTGCTAGGTAGGGGCAGTTCTAGTGGTTTCCACTTGGCCTTTCCCACCATAATAGCCCTCACTCCATGAGTCAGAGAACTAATGTGGGGATTCTGCCAGTTGCTATGTCATCCCAGTTAGGCATTCTGGAACTAGGGACAACTATTGAGAAAAAAGCATTTGCCAGATCAGTAGCTGCTTACCGGTACCAGGCGATATACTGATTTGCTCAAGTGGTGATACCACATCTGGAACAGTACCTGCAATTGGAATCACCACCTGGTTAAGCTTATGATAATCCACTGTCATCCACCCAAAAATGGACAGCTGCAGCACTGAGGCCCTTTCTGGGATGTCCCTGGAGGGCACTGGTTAGGGGAAATCCTAACAGTAGGCAGAATTTTGAGCAGTGCACCTGGTTGTTCATTTTGTTTGGAAGGAGAACTGGCCAGAAGTGCATCTTGTATACTGACCCATGGGCTGTTGCTAATGGTTTGACTAGATGGTCAGGGACTTGGAAGGAGCATGATTGAAAGACTGGTGACAAAAAGATGTGGGGAAGAGGTGTATGGACAGACCTTTCTGAGTAAACAAAAGCATGAAGAAATTTGTCTCATGTGAATGCACACTAGAGGGTAATTTCAGCAGAGGAAGGTTATAATGATCAAATGGATAAGATGACCTGTTCTGTGGATACCAGTTGTCCTCTTTCCTCAGCCACTCCTGTCATGGCCCAGTGGGCTCATGAACAAAGTGGTCATGGTGGTAGGGCTGGAGCTATGCATGAGCTCATCAGCAGGGACTTCCACTCAGCAAGGCCAACCTGACTATATCCACTGCTGAGTGTCCAATCTACCAGCCGCAGAGACCCACACTCAGTCCCCAGTATGGCACTGCTCCCCAAGGTGATCAGCCTGCTCCCTGGTGGCAGGTTGATTACATTAGACTACTTTAATCATGAAAGGGGTAGCTATTTGTTCTAACTGGAATAGATATATACTCTGGATATGGGTTTGCATTCCCTGCATGCAGTGCTTCTGCAAAAACTACTATATATGGACTTATAGAATGTCATATCCGCTGTTATGGCATTCCACACAGCATTGTTTCTGATCAAGGAAACCACTTCACAGCAAATGAAGTATGGGAGTGGGCACATGGTCACAGAATTCTCTGGTCTTGCCATGTTCCCATTCATCCAGAGGCAGCTAGGTTGATAGAACAGTGGAATGGCCTTTTGAAGATCCAATTACAGGTGCCAAGTAGATGACGGTGCCTTGCAGGGTTGGGGCAGTGTTCTCCAGGAGGCTATGTATGCTCTGAAAGTTCCAAAACTCCTAAGGATTCAGATTGGTTGTTCCCAGTCATGTTTCAAAGCTTAGCTCAGAGATTCTCTCTTTCAGGAACCTTCTTTGAATTTCTGCTAGATTCCTTACCCCTTCTTTGTATTTCCTAAGTACCCTTTTCTGCCTCTACTTATTCATATAATTCATGTATTATACTGAAATGTTTACTCAACTCTTTTCACTAGTTCCCCAGAATCTCTGGAGGACAGGAACTGTCTTACTGCTGCAGTTATTATTTAAACAACATTTAAACATAATACATGTTTATTGTAGAACATTAAAGACAAAATTTACCCATAAGCTCTCCTCCCAGAGATAACCTGTGTGTATTAGTTTGTTAAACTGCCAGAACGCATAATACCCGAAATGGAATAGCTTTCAAAAAGGGAATTTAATAAGTGGCAAGTTTACAATTCTAAGGAAGTGAGAGTGTCCAAAGAAGGCATCAGCAAGAGGTTACTTTCACTCAAGAAAGACTGATGCCATCTGGAGCACCTCTGTCATCTGGGAAGACACTTGGCTGGCATCTCCTGGCCCTTGTTCCAGGTCCGTTGTTTTCAGCTTCTGATGCCAGTTGTTTTCTTGTTAAGCCTATGTGGGCCTTTACTCTGTTCCTCTAGGACACAACTCTGGATTGAGGCTTGCTTAGCATCTTATGGGAAGGGACATGCCAATGTCTGCTGAGCTCTGCCCCTGTCTCGGCATCTTCTCTCTTTGTGACCACTCCAAGCACCTCCAAATATCCATGTCTTTGAAGTAAATGTTCTCCAGGTGTCTGCATCTGCTCTGTGTGAGCTCTAAGCTCTCTCCAAAATGTATCCTCTTTTAATGGACTCCAGTAAACTAATAAGGCCCACTCTGAGTGGGTGGAGTTACATCTCCATCTAATCAAAAGGTCACACCCAAAATTGGGTGTGTCATATCTCCATGGAGATATTCTAATCAAAAGTTTCCACTGTAAAACTCTGAATCAGGATTAAAAGAAACAGCTGCTCCTACAAGATTATATCATGATTAAACATGGCTTTTCTAGGGTACATAATAGATTCAAATTGGCATACCATGTTAATGTTTTGTTGTATAATCGCTTAGATACATGTAAAATTTTAAAACAGTAATGAGATAATAGAGTGCTGTTTTACAGCTGCTTTTAATTTTTGATTTTATGTATCATTAACATCTTTCTGGGGTGTACAAGGGTAGTTCAGTGGTAGAATTCTCACCTGCCATGTGGAAAACCCAGGTTTGATTCCTAGCCAATGCATATCCCAAAAGCAAACAAGCAAAACAAATGAAGAAAATAATCAACAAAAATTCAACAAATAAATCTTCAGTAATGGGATACTCACATGGAAAAAGAGTGAAATGTGATCCCTGCCATACAGCATACCAAAAAAAGAAGTGGGAGAAAAAAATCTTTCTGTATCATTTATACATTTTTCTATAACTTTCTAATAACAGCAGAGTAGTCCATTTTATAGACTTACCGAAGTGTATTCCATCATTCTCCTGATACTGAATATTTAAAATGTGTAAACATTTTCAACTATTATCAATAATATTTTGGTGTGAGCATCCTTGTAAATAAATATTTTTGGAAATGAATTCTGCATCAAATGGAATAAAAAAGTTTAAAATGCTTGATATAAAAATTGCTCTTCAGAATTTTTTTTTTACTAATTTATACATTACTACTAGCAGCATATGAGTTACTTTTTTAAAAAAAATGGGGAGTTGTCATGTTTTTTCATCTTTTACATGTTATAAGTGAAAGTGCTGTCTACTTTAGTTTCTATTTCCTTGACTACTGATTAGAAGTTTTTTCCTTTGACATTTGTGTTTCTTCTTATGTGAATTATCCATTGATTCCCTTTGCCTGGGTTTCTACTGGGTAGTTGCATTTTCTTATTGAATTTTTAAAAGACATTTTAAATGTTTCTAGTAATAACACTGTATCTGTAGTATATGTTACAGATACTTTCCTTCCATGTGTTACTTATTTAAAAAAATTTTTTTGGTGTTTTCTAAGTATAGACATTACATTTTTTAATTCAAATAGATCATACTTTTAGGGTAGTATCAGAAATTTCATCACCATTCCAAGAGTTTATTCACCTATACATTTTTCCTAGTTCTTCTATATTTTAACTTTTTAGCATTTAAATCTTTAACCTTTTGCAATTTATTTTATAGATAGGGAGCAGCTTCATCCTGGGCATAAAACACAAGGTCTACCAAGCCATGATGTTTAGTAGATATTATCATCTACATACTCTGTACTCCTGTTGTTTATTCTAACCAAGTAGCACCTACTTAATGAAATAGTACATATACAATATAATAGAATATGCCAAGAGCTGAATCATTAATTCAATGATTTTTAGCAAGAATTGGAAGACAATTTTCGGAAAAGATAAATTTTCTGGATCTTGTAGTAATTTGTACATTTCATGAGCATTATTTCAGGAATGGCCCACCTAAGAGAAGCAGAAAATTATGACCAATTTAAATGAAATGATTTTGACAGCAAGAGTTATAATATCCCAATTGGAAACAATAAAAAATATTTTTACAATTATTTAAACAAAAATAAAAATATATATAACAGCCATGGGTCTACCACCTAGGCTTTATAAATATTGATATTTGATCATCACAATTCAATTTTTTTTAAATGGCTAACAAATCCTCAAAGCTTCCTGACTACTTTGTGCATATCCCACTATCTCTTCCTAGAGGTAACCATTATCTTGAAAAGTTTCTCTTCCCATTTCTCTTTTATCAACATCACATTTTTGCTTAACAAAGTTTTACTTAGAATTTATTAGTAAATAGTTGTGTATTATAGCCAAGTCTAAAAAAGAGGATTCAGATGTCACACTAACCAGTGTGGATCTATGCTTACGGTACATCAGTGTGGTACCTAATAAATAATATCACTTGGTATGTCATCTCTGCCATGAATTTTTTCAGTGGGGAAACAGGTCCCTAATACTATCTTTCTTGGTCTAAGTACATATAACTGGAGTTTTTAGACCATTTATAGAAACTGCTGAGTTCTTAATTTCCTAATTAAGCTATACATACAGATTAGCAAGGATTATCTGGTATGCTATACACAGAACTAGGATGTCTTACATTTCTTTTTGTCCGCCTCACAGCTTCTTGCTTATATATATTAAAAAATCATAGAATTTTAGCATAGAAAATTTCTTACAGACATTCTAATTCTGCCTCCTTGTATTTTAGAAATGAAAAAACTGACACTAAGAAACTGACTTAATCAAGGCATCAGTGCTAACATATGACCACCACGTTTGGTGCTTTTGCTGTTAGTGCTCAATGAATGTAGATAGTGATTTCATTGTAATGCTATGCTAGGCATAACATTAAATTAAAATGTCATAAAATAGTACACTTACGTATTAAAAATCACACCATATTTTCTTTTGGTAGTTTTTTTTCATTCTATCATAAAGTTTTTGGTGTTATTTCACTCTTGCACTAGTATTATAAAAAAGCTTTGCCAGGTCCCTTGATCACATATGTGTTTATGTTACTTTTAAAATTTAGAACTTTCTCCACACAGTTTTAACTATTTTACATAATATCAATTTTGATGTTTCAAACTTTGCTTTTTAATGTTTGCAGTGAAATATTTCTTAGCTATATGTTTTGAAGTTATAAGTAGCTGTTATGTAATTATCTCATTTGAAGTGTTATCTTCCTTAGTTGACAGCTGAGGAAGTTTTAGACCTGTAGATGTTCAAATGACTGCAATAATGTCACTTACAAAAGATTCAAATATTTTCTGAGGCTGAGTTCAGTACTTTCTAGTGTGTGTATATATATATATGTATATATATATATATATACACACACACACTATCTATATAGTGTATGTCTTCTGATGTATATCTGCTATATAAAAAACCCTGAGATAAGATAACCTCATATATTTACCTTTGAAGTCAGTTATACACTACGTTGACTTGAACAATAGCAAATACTTGTCTCCACATTCATGTCTTTGCTTGTGATGCAAATATAGTTAAAATTATATAAAACAATTCTTTGGCTCTCATAAATCTCTATGAAATGGGCCTTTGTCTCTCTTAAAACTTTGGTTTAAAAAGAACTGAGGGACTGGAGAGCCCAGAACTCCAAGAACCTCTGAAGAAACCCTTAAAATTGTAGTCAGAAAAAATTTTTCATTTCATTTTTTTAACTCAAAATTATTTTAGTTTTTAAATTTTGTCCCACTGTTAATTGTTAGTGGGAATTATGTAAGCTTTTGCAGAAAACTTCAGGCAATTTGATAATATGTGATTTTAATTGCATTCTTTAATACTGAGCTGTTACTTTATTGTGGAGATTTCTGTAAATTAAGTTCACTATAGAACCTTATCAACTTAAATTGTGTATTTTAATTTGACTTAGAATTTATGTGGCAAATGGTGGTGGGCGGGTAGATCAGAGAATATATTTGTGTTATTTCATTTCGTAAAGGTGCCTACTGTGTGCTGGACACATTTAATACTAGGGCTGTGCCTTCGAGTAAGACAAGTATCTTTAGTAGAGGAGAATATAAAAGTTATATGAGCAAGTTAGTCTAGTCGCTGTGATAGCAGGGATAGTCAGGAAAGGCTGGGGGAATGGCAAGAGGAGATGCTGTCGAGTTTGGACTTGATTCTCTTTAAGGATTTTAGAAAAATGGCATGCTTAGATTTTTATCAACCTCATAGTTAGGTTTTATCAACAGCATTCAAGTTATGACCTTAATTAATCTACCTGCTATTAGATAATTCATCTGTTTTCTCTTAGGTGCAGAATCTAGTTTGTGACTGCAAAGCTAAATCGGAGGAATTCTTTCCTAGATATCTTGCTGAAAATGAACCAAAGTGGGCTACCTGATTTGGTGTCTATGTAATGTGCACGAATTTTAGGATAAACTAAAGGGTTCAATTGAATAATTATTCAATTGGAATAATTATTATTGCAAACCATCATGTTTAAAGTTTCTCATGGAAACTGTGTTGACTAACTTCTTATTATTAACACTGTAACCTTGGTAACTTGTACCTGTTCTACTTGCAGGTACAGTATGAAGATTAAATGATAGAATAAAATAGCTTTGAACTATCAAGAAGTGTATATATACATTCAAAGTAGTGGTTATTGCAGGGCTTGGGAAAAGCTGAGCATTTAATTTTGAGATACTTAATTTAAGGTAATTATCAAAAGGATACTTTTAGTTTACAAAACTGTGCAGTATTTATTATTTTTCTTCTCTTTAACCTTCTGGAAACTATTCCTAGTGCTACCACTATTTTGGTCTCCTTTTTCTTTCTTACTACCTTTTAAAGGTTTCTTCAGAGGTTCTTGGAGGTCTGTGCTCCACTGTCTCTCAGTTCTTTTTCCTCCTGAGCTTTCACTGGGCTCTTTCATCTGTTCCAATGGTTTTAACTACCACTTAATGACTCAAATCCAGTCCACATTCCTTCACCACCTTCACTGTGAGATGAGCCCCCTTGCAACATATCCAAAACTGAACTCATTAATGCCCCTCCATAATCAGTTCCTGCCCATCTCAGTTCCAGCCCATCTCTGGTCTCATCTCTTGAACCACCTCCTTGACCTTAATGCTGTGTTTTAGCTTCTTAGACTTCTTAAAGAAAATGCCATGAAATGGACTGGGTTAAACAATGGCCAGGAAAATGTCCAATTCAAAGCATCAACAAGGCAATGCTTTCTTCCCAAAGATTGGCTGCTGGCATTCCTTGACTCCTCTGCCATATGGCAAGGCAGATAACTGTATCTGCTGGTCTCTCCCTACTCATCTGGGTTTTGTTTATTTCACCTTGCTTCCATGGCTTTTTCTATCTGAATTTGATTATCTTAGAAGGACTCCAGTAATAGGATTAAGACCTGTTCTAGTTTGCTAGCTGCTGGAATGCAACACACCAGAGATGGATTGGCTTTTAATAAAAGAGAATTTATTTTGTTGGTAATTCAGAGGAAAGGCAGCTAACTTTCAACTGAGGTTCTTTCTTACGTGGGAAGGCACAGGGTGATCTCTGCTGGGCTTCTCTTCAGGCCTCTGGGTTCCAGCAACTTTCCACTGGGGTGATTTCTTTCTGCACCTCCAAAGGCGTGGGCTGAGCTGTGTGTGCTGAGATGAGGTATGCTGAGCTGCTTGGGCTGGCTATGTTGAGCTGTCTCATTTAAGCACCAGCCGATTAAATCAAACGTCATTCATTGCAGCAGGCATGCCTCCTAGCCGACTGCAGATGTAATGAGCAACAGATGAGGTTCATATACAGTTGGCTCATGTTCACAGCAACAGAATAGGCACCTTTACCTGACCAACTTGACACCTGAACCCAACTTACCACAAGACCCATCCTGACTGAGGCAGGTCACACCTTAATTTTGAAATAGGTTCATCAAAAAGTCGTACTTACAGTGAGTTTATACCCATAGAAATGAATTAGATTTAAGAACATGTATTTCTAGGATGCATGCAGTTCCAAAAAAATAAGATTTATCTTTTGGTTAAGCACTTACTATGTGCCAGTGACATCATGAACATTATTTCCATTATTTGTCACCACAACCCTATAGGATAGATATTGTTACTCTCCCCATTTTATTGACAGGACTCTGAGAAATTAAGTAATGTCCTGCAGGTCATATACCTTAGAAATGGCAGATCTGGGACTTGAACCATGGTCTTTCCAACACCAAGTTTATGGCTGTGTATCAAAATGTCCATAATTCTTATATTTTACTTATTACTAGTACAAAAATGCTATGAATTTTACAGTACCATAGAGTTTCTGCCCATCTCATTCTATCTCATTTGGTGTGCAATCAGAGACTCAGGGATAACCATTAAATTGAGAGTGAAGTGAACACTTTTAGTTTCTGGGAAGGTCATATTATGAACTGTTTTATAATACTGGTCTTTTTTGATGTTAGCTAAATTCCCTTTAGGTTCAATACATAGTTGTATTGAGTTGTCTTTATGAATGAGTCTAATAAAGGTGGTCTCCTTTCATTTAAGGCTACTTAAATGAGATGTGCTCAAAACCCCTGAGCTTTTCAACTTACAGCATCTAGTCAGTTCTCATCTCCTTACTGTAATGTCTTGTTATGTGGTATTCTCTGACAGGAATCCTTCATCTTCCTGCTATTTCAGTTTTCCTCTTGTCTGCAAACTTCTTTACTTTAAAAACTTAGCTCAGGAATCTGCTTGTAAGAAGCTTCCCTGATCTTCTCCCCTATCTCTGGTCTAGGTTAAATCCCCTTGCTCTGTATACCTGTAGCATCTGTGTAGATAGATGAAACATTTTAAACTATCATAGTATCACAATGTATTAGTATTTGTTTTTGCTTCAGTCACTCTTATTAGAGTTTGGACCTTGGTGTAGAAGCTGTGTCTCAGGCATTTTTGTCCATAATGTCTAATGTGTTTTTAATGAATGGCCATTTGACTGAATATGTAAGTGATTTCATTGCTAGTGCCAACTTTTGTAGACACTATAACCTTAGAACACTCCTGTGTAATATTTTTCAGTTCGAAGAACTAATGTGAGTATTTGATAAATAATTATAAGACTAAAAGCCTTAACTATTCTATCTTTCTATTGCCATATGGAACCCTAGCCAAACTGTCCCCGATCAATGATAATTTATCATGTTTTAAAAAGCTATAATGATATGTGTATTGTAGCAGGTCACATAGATTGTATATCTTTATTACTTAAGCAGTTGCTTAGAATGTTGAGTTGATGAATGTTAATCTTTTAAATTCATTCTGTTCTGAAAGTATAATTTGAATGCTTTGTTATGAGTCATCTCTGTCAGTTTGAAACTAGTATGTACCCTAGAAAAGCCATGGTTTTTAAAATCCTGATTCAATATTATAGGGTGGGAACCTTTGATTAGTTGTTTCCAATGAGAGTGACCCTCTTAATTCTGGGTGTGGCTTTTTGATTAGATGTAGATGTGACTCCACCCATTCAAGATGGGTCTTGATAAGTTTATTGGAGTCCTTTAAAAAGGAAAGACATTTTGGAGAAGAGCCAACAGAAATGCAGACATGTGGAGATGCTTGGCATGCCAACAGAGAGCAGATACCTAGACAAGAAAGTTTGGAGATACAATGCCTAATAGATGTCTCCATGTGCCTTCCCATGAGATGCCAAGCAAGCCAAAACCCAATGTTGTGTCAGAAGTTGGAAGCAAAAGAACCAGGAACAAGGACCAGCAGAGGCTAGCCATGTGCCTTCACATGTGACAGACGTCAGCCTTTCTTGAATCCCAAGGTATCTTTGTCTGGATGCTTTAGTTTGGACATTTTTATGGCTTTAGAATTGTAAACTTACAACTAAATAAATTCCCTGTTTGAAAGCCATTCCTATTCTGGTATATTGCATTCTGGCAGCATTTAACAAACTAAAAACAGCATCAAGTAATTTATGTTGTGATTTATTTGTACTGCTAATGCCATGTTTATTCATTAAGGCTTTAATTACCCAAAATAGTTAATTGAAGCCATTTTTTTTTCAAGTGCATGGTATAATCTTAAAAATTAACTCCTTGCAAGATTAATCAAAGTGAAAATAGAAATCCACAGACTTACATTGTTCCAGTTTCAAAATGATCATAATTTTCCAAAGTGATTTTTATCTTTGAAGGACTTTTATTTTTTTGATTAAACTTAATAACCTATAAAAACAAAGAAATGCTTTAAGGTAAAAGGTAACATCCTTAGTAACTTTCAGAGCAGTGTTACAAAATGTGTAGTAGTAAATTATTTGAAAGTTTGGTTTCTTTTTTTTTATTTTAACTGAAATCATGATGTGAATGGGAGGGAGCAAACTAAGGTGCTACCTATGTAATAGAGAATGAGGTACCAATTTCCTTAAAAAGGTGTATCTGGGATTTTTCCTCCTTTGGCTCATAAAGAATGTGAAAAGGTTCCAAACTGTTCCTAGTAACTGCTGACTCAGTTGATGCTTATTTGTCTTCCTGATTTCTAGTGTAGTCTCTGCCTACCCAGTCCTCCCATAGCTGTCCATGCTTTCCCCTTACAGTAGTTATTAGTTTACTATAATTACCTCTCTAATTCCTCTTGTCTTGCTAGGCTCCAAGGTTTATGAGGGCTAGGAATTGTGGATGTTTATTTGCCACTGTGTAATAGGTGCTTAATAAATAGTTATTGAATAAATGATGCAAACATCATCAGTTACCCCCAAAAGTAACTGTTTTGGTTTATTCTGATACTTGAAGTACTATAGATCTTAAAATATATTAACTGTCATTAAAGAGTAATTGAGTTAGTTTAATAGAAGTGTATTATCATTGTGTATTTAGTAACTTGAATTCTCTGTAATATGTATTCAAAATGCAACATTATTACTCTTTTCTAGTCATTTACTTAATTTCATTTAGGAAGATATTTTTGTTCTTACTTAAATCTTGTTTTTTGAATTTAGGTTAATATGAATATTTCAAACACAATAATAAAGTTAGATTCTAAATATTCCAAGACTTCTGGGAAGAGGGCCAAATAGAGTAGCTCGAGATAAGCCCTGCTCCACAGAAAAGTTAGAAAAGGGACAGGAGGGCGACTGAGGTGGTGATTCAGGAATGCGGCTGACCTGGGAGAGCCTGCACTACATAGGGCAACCCTGGTTGCAGAGGCTGAACAACTGAGAGGCAGAAAGCTGGAGCCTGGCACGGTGGCTCAGAGCCTGTGGGAATGCATGGACCAGAGTTGGGGACTAGGAATTGAACCAGGCCGTGTTCCTTCGGTGTGCTTTCCTCACCAGCATAGCCCCATGACTGGTGACTCACCTCACACCCCATGCACCCGAACCTGGTCACCTGCTCCCATTCTCCGTGCTCCAGACACCCCCACCCCATCGGCCCCCAGTGTACGTACCTGCTCCACATCCCCATCCCAAGTGCAGACCATCTCTCTTCTCCTGCACCCCTCCCAAGCACTATGTCCCCCACACTGTTCCCTGCAGGCTGTTGCCAACACATAAAGGCTGCAGGCACTAACTTCCATACCCAGGATAACCTATCCCCCTGCCCATAGTGTCGCACAGCCTCACCCTATCCCCCTGAGCACTGCATATCAGTTTACGGCATTCTTAGGCCCACACGTGCACATGGGCCCCCAATCATGTCATTCAGCTCTGGGAACTGCACTTTACAGTGGTCCTAAAACCATGCATGCACATGGCCATCAGCCACATTTCCCAGCTCTGAGAAAGTGTTGACCTGCGCAGCCTGGTCACATCTACCCCTAATCATGAATGTATGATTCTGACCTGCCGCCACAGCTCTGTGCATGCACACAAAGGGCCCTGCGCCTTACACCAGTACACATCCGATTTATGCCCCCCCAGACCAGTGCACCCACACAGCTACATCCTCCCTGGCCGCTGGGTGCCCACATTCACAAGCATCAGTGTAACACAACCAACCTGTGCCTATACCTACCTGAAACAAATCACCTCACTGAGTGCCCCACCCCATACATACCCTGCTGTACAACCATCCCACAAACACAAGGCCTTAGACTTCTGAGAGAAATCAACTCCCAAAGTAAATCACTCAAGATATTTATATGCCACAAAGACAGCAGAAGATCACTAAGCATATCACACTCCACACAGATATAGCCCTGCCTAATGACCAAATTAAAACGACAGAGGAGACATAGACATTGGGACTAATGAAAGATGTAGATACAACTCTGATTAATAAAGTAAATGGGAAGGCAAATGACAAAAAAGAGATCAAGAAGACGGTAGAAGAGCATAAAAAGGAATTTGAAAGAATAAGAAGAAGCGGATATTGCCACGATTTCCCTAGGGAACAAGGGAAAAAAAGGGATGCCACGCAGGATTAAGAAATGACAGACACAAGAAGTTAGTTAAGTGGGGTCAGGGGACTCAAGCTCATAAGGAGCAAGAGTACCAAATAAACTGGCATCCACATATTTATTGTGCTCTTACATGGGAACTGCTTTAGGGAGGATAACAAAGCAAGATTATTTTTAGTATCTGTCATGCCTGCAAAGCTAAAAAGTTTGGTTCACACTTCCTGTCCCAGGAACCATTTATTACTTATCAGAATGTTTTCTGTACAGCTCTCTTTGGGCTCCAGAGTTGGCGTCCTTGAGAGCAGAGTGAGCATTGACTAATCTGCCTGAAACTGCAGAGGCAGAACTTTCTCATGACAGTAAGGCCAGATTAGATAAGGTGCATACAGGAGACCATTTCACAGGAGACCAAGGGGTTGTGCCTCCAAGGTTCTTCTGAAGTGGTTCTGCCAACAGTCAGAGGCCTGCTTCTGAGCCCCAACAGGATATCACAGAAATTAAAGACTCTGTAGACCAAATGAAAAACATAGTAGAGGCACACAACACCAGATTTGAAGAGACAGAAGAAAGAATAAGTGGTATAGAGGACAGGATAACTGACTTTGGAGACTCAAAACAGCAAATGGCAAAAAAAGATAGAAAAATTTGAATTGGGTCTCAGGGAAATGATAGACAAAGTAAAGTACACAAATATAACAATCATTGGTGTCCCAGAAGGAAAAGAGAGGAGTGAAGGGTGAGGAAGAGTAGTTGAGGATATTATGGGGGAAAAGTTCCCAATCTTCATAAAGGACTTAAATATACAAGTCAAAGAAGCCCAAAGAACTCCAAACAGAATAAATCCAAATAGCCTTCCCCAAGGTACATACTCGTCAGTCTGTCAAATGTCGAAGAGAAGCAAAAATTCCTGAAAGCGACAAGAGAAAAGCAATCTACTACATACAAGGGAAACCAAATAAGACTGAGTTCAGACTACTCAACTAGCACCCTGGAGGCAAGAAGGTAAGTGTTATGATATGGTCAAGATCCTGAAAGAGAAAGACTTCCAGCCAAGAATTCTGTACAGAACCAAATTGTCCTTCAAAATTGAGGGAGAGATTAAAGTTTTCAGAGACAAATAAGCCCTGAAAGAATTTGTCAACAAGAGACCAGCCTTACAGGAAATATTAAAAGGAGTTCTGCCAGCTGAAAAAAAAAAGACAGAAGAGGGAGGTCTATAGGAGGACACAGAAACGAAGAGTACCTTAAGTTAAAGAATACAAAGAGAAAGAGGGAAAAGAATATATAGATCTGACAAAGTAAAATAAAAAAGATAAGATGGTGGAATCAAGAAACACTTTGAATGTTAATGGATTAAATTTACCAAATAAAAGATCCAGATTGGCAGAATGGATTAAGAGACATGACCCAGCTATATGCTGCTTGCAAGAGACTCATCTTAAACACAAAGATACAAATAGATTGAAAGTATGGAAAACGATTTTCCATGCAAGTTGTAACCAAAAGAAAGAAGGAGTAGCTACACTAATTAATAAACTTTAAATGTAAAGACATTAGAAGAGATGGGTACTATATACTAATTAAAGGGTCAATTCACCAAGCAAATATAACGATCATAAATGTTTATGCTCCCAATCAAGGAACTCCAGAGTACATAAGGCAGACATTGCAAAACTAAAGGGAGGAATAGATGTTTCAACAATAATAGTAGTAGACTTCAATATACCAGTCTCCTCTATAGATAGAACAACCAGACAAAAGATCAACAAGAAAATAGAGAAGTTAAGTAACTCGATAAATGAATTAGACCTAACAGATAAATACAGGTCATTGCACCCCAAAGTACAAGGATATACAATCTTCTCTAGCGCTCCTGGAACATTCTTCAAGATAGATCATATGCTGGAGCACAAAACAGGTCTTTATAAATTTTAAAACATTGAAATTTCTTCTAGTTTGCTAGCTGCCATAATGCAATAAACCAGAAATGTAGCTTGTTTGTGTGTCTCCAAGAATTTGTTGATTTCATCTAAGTTGTCTAGTTTGTTGGCTCATAGTTGTTTATAGTATCCTCTTATGATCTGTTTTATTTCTTCAGGGTCTGCGGTAATGCACCCCTTCTCAGTTCAGATTTTGTTTATTTGCATCCTCTCTCTCTTCTCTCTCTCTCTCTCTCTCTCTCTCTCTCTCTCTCTCTCTCTCTCTCTTTTGTCAGTCATGCTAGTGTCCCATCAATTTAATTGATTTTCTCAAATAAGCAATTTTTGGTTTTATGGAATCTTTCTATTATTCCATAAATAATAATAAAAGGGGATTTATTTCATTAGTTCTTCAGAGGAAAGGCAGCTAATTTTCAACTGAGGTTCTTTCTTACATGGGAAGGCACAGGATAGTCTCTGCTGGCCTTCTCTCCAGGCCTCTTGGTTCCAACAACTTTCCCCAGGGTTATTTCTTTCTGCATCTCCAAAGGCCTGAGCTGAGCTGCGAGTGCTGAGATGAGGTATGCTGAGCTACTTGGGCTGTGCTACGTTAAGCACAAGCCATTTAAATCAAACATCATTCATTGTAGCAGATACACCTCCTAGCCACCTCAGGTGTAATCAGCAACAGATGCGGTTCACATGCCATTGGCTTATGCCCACAGCAGTAGATCTAGGCACCTTCACCTGGCCAAGTTAACAACTGAATCTAACTACCATAAAATTATTCAAAGCACTTTCTCTGATCACAATAGAATGAAACTGGATCTCAACCACCAAAGAACGAGAACATTCTCAAATATATTGAGATTAAATAACACACTTTTAAATAACCAGTGGGTCAAAGAAAAAATTGTTAGAGAAATCAGTAGCTATTTGGAGAAGAATGAAAATGAAAATAGAACCTATCAGAGCTTATGGGATGCAGCAAAGGCTGTGCTGAAAGGAAAATTTATTGCCCTAAATGCCTATATTAAAAAACAAGAAAGAGCAAAAATTGAGGACTTAACAGCACACCTGGAGGAACTTGAGAAAGAATAGCAAACTAACTTCAAACCAAATAGAAGAAGAAAAATGACAAAGATTAAAGCATAGATAAATGAATGGGAGAACAAAAGAATAATAGAAAGATTCCATAAAACCAAAAATTGCTTATTTGAGAAAATCAATTAAATTGATGACTGACAAAAGAGAGAGAGAGAGGATGCAAGTAAACAAAATCTGAAATGAGAAGGGGTGCATTACCACAGACCCTGAAGAAATAAAAGAGATCATAAGAGGATACTATGAACAACTATAAGCCAACAAATTAGACAACTTAGATGAAATGAACAAATTCTTGGAGACACACAAACAAGCTACACTGACTCAGGAATAAATAGAAGATCTTAACAAAGCAATCACAAGAGAAGAGATTCAATCAGTCATCAAAAATCTTCCTATAAAGAAAAGCCCAGGGCCAAATGGCTTCACAGGGAAATTTTATCAAACATTCCAGAAAGAACTGCCACCAATCCTGCTCCAACTTTCCTTAAAAATTGAGGAAGAACTTATACCTAATCATTTTATGAGTCTAATATTATTTTAATACCAAAACTGCGTAAAGATGCTATAAGAAAGGAAAACTACAGGCCAATCTCCCTAATGAACATAGATGCAAAATTTCTCAATAAAATAGTAGCAAATCAAATCCAACCACACATTAAAAGAATTATACACCGTGACCAAGTGGGGTTTATACCAGGAATGCAAGAATGGTTCAACCCAAGAAAATCAATTAATATTATACAGCACATTAACATATTGAAAGGGAAAAATCACATGATCATCCCAATTGATGCTGAAAAAGCATTCAATAAAATTCAGCATACTTTTCTGGTAAAAACATTCCAAAAGGTAGGAAGCAAAGGTAGCTATCTCAATATGATAAAGGGAATATATGAAAAACTTGTAGGCAGCATCATACTCAATGGTGAGAGACTGAAATCTTTCCCCCTAATATCAGGAACAAGAAAAGGATGGCCATTGTCACCACTATTATTCAACATTGTGCTAGAACTTTTAGCTAGAGCAGTCAGGCAGGACAAAGAAATAAAATGCATACAAATTGGAAAAGAAGAAGAAAAACTTTCATTTGTAGATGATATGATACTATACTTGGAAGATCCTAAGAAATCTACAGAAACTTTACTTGAGATAATAAACAAATTTGGCAAGGTGGTGGGATATAGAATTAGTGTGCAGAAATCAGTAAAATTTTTATATACAAGCAATGACCAAGCTGAGGAGTTAGTTAAGGAAAAAATTGCATTCAAAATAGCAACTAAAAGAATCAAATACTTAAGAATGATCTTAGCTAGAACATAAAGGACTTGTACACAGAAAACTATATAACGTTGCTGAAAAAAATCAAAGGAGAATCTAAATGGGTGGAAAGACATTCCCTGCTTATGGATGGGAAGACTAAATACAGTTAAGATGTCAATTCTCCCCAAATTAATGTACAGATTCAACACAGTACCAATAACAGCCTACTTTGAAGATTTGGAAAAGTTAATTACTAAATTCATCTGGAAGGCAAAAAGGCCTTGAATAGCTAAAAGCATCCTACAACAGAAGAATAAAGTGGGAAAATTAACACTCCCTGACTTTAAAACCTATTATAAAGCCACAGTGGTCAAAACAGCATGGTACTGCACAAAGATAGAAGTATTGACCAATGGAATTGAATTGAGAGTACAGAAATAGACCACCAAGTCTATGGTCAACTGATTTTTGACAAGGCCCACAAATCTTCTGAACAGGGGCAAAATTGTCTTTTCAATAATTGGGCATGGAGGAACTTGATATCAATAGCCAAAAGAATGAAAGTGGATCTCTATCTTACACCCTACACAATAATTAACTGAAAATATATCAGACACCTAAATATAAGAAGTAGCACCATATAGCTTCTAGAAGAAACTGTAGGGAAACATCTTAAAACCCACTAATAGGAGGTGGCTTCCTAAACTTTACAACCAAAGCACAAAAAACAAAAGGAAAAAAATAGGTGAATGGGAACTCCTCCAAATCAAATGCTTCTGCACCTTCAAGGACTTTGTCAAAAAAGTGATGAGGCAGCCAGCTCAATGGGAAAAAATATTTGGAATTCACATATCGGACAGGTTTGATTTCCTGTATATACGAAGAAATGATAACAGCATTTCAACAACAAACAACAAAAGAACAAACTCAACAACAAAAGAACAAACAATCCATTATAAAATGGTCTAAAGAGGTGAATAAGCATTTTTCTGTAGAGCGAATACAGATGGCTCAAAAGCACATGAAAAGATGCTAATTTTCTTTGGTTATAAGAGAAACGCATATCAAGACTACAGTGAGATACCACCTCCCACCTACAAGAATGACTGCTCTTAAACAGACAGGAAACTATAAATGTTGGAGAGGATGTGGAGAAACTGAGACGTTGTACACAGCTAATGGGAATGTATAACGATGCAGACACTGGAGGATTGTTTGGTGGTTCCTTAGGAAACTAAATATCAAGTTGCACTATGACCCAACAATAGCACTACTTGGTCTATACCCAGAAGAGCTGAAAGCGATGGCACAAACAGACATTTACACACAGATATTCATAGTGGCATTATTCACAATCACCTAAAGATGGAAGCAGACCAAATGCCCATCAACAGACAAATGGATCAACAAAATGTAGTATATACGTATGATGGACTGTTATGCAGCAGTAAGACAACATAGCATCCTGAAGCACATGACAAGATGGATGAACCTTGAGGACATAATGCTGAGTGAAATTAGCCAAATTCAAAAGGAAAGGTACTATATGATTCCACTTTTATGACCAACGTAAATGTATAATCAGAGACTTATAATACAGAATATAGGGAACTTAGAGATACTTAGAAGCTAGAGATAGGTGAACCGTTAGCTAATGAGGTTGAATCTGGTGTAAGGTAATGGATAGGCATGAAGATGGTTATTCTTCATTACCGTGTTGGTGATTGTCATGGTCAAGTTCATGTGTCAACTTGGCCAAGTGGTGGGACCTGTTTGTCTGGTTGGGCAAGTGCTGGCCTGTCTGTTGCAATGAGGATGTTTCATAGAATTAAATCATAATCACGTTGGCTGCATCCACAGCTGATTCCATTTGTAGTTAGCCAATGGGAGTGTCTTCTGCAATGAGTGATGCTCAGTCTAATCACTGGAAGCCTTTTAAGGAGGATTCAGAAGAGACAGGCTCTTTTCCTGCTTGGACTGGCGAACCTTTCCTGTGAAGTTAGTCCAGACCCTCCATTGGAATTGTCAGCTTCACAGCCTACCCTACAGATTTTGAACTCTACGTTCCCACGGTTACATGAGACACTTTTATAAATTTTGTATTTATGAATATTTCCTGTTAATTCTGTTTCTCTAGAGGACCTTAACTAATACGGGGATGAACAAGATTGGAAGGAATTGTATAGACCTTTGTGTCCCACTGATTAACACTAGATATATGAATTAGTTCTTGCAAGAATTTCTTCAAAGATATGATTCTTGTACAAAGAATGTTTTAGTCCAGGGTACAGGGGAAAAACTGCTATTGCATGCTATGAGCTATGTTCAAAAGGAAACCATGAGCACAACCACAAGAACAGCAGAGGTAAATAATGGGGGAAGGAACTAGAATTAAGGGGAGGTTTAGATTTCCTATTTGGTGACGGTGTGTTTATTGGTTTTCCTTCTCTTGGAAACAGTGAAGTTATCCAAAATTGAGAATGTTGATGGACTATGGACTTTGGGCCCTATACATGATGCCCTATGAATGCAGATGGCTGAAGGATGCACTGGCGGAGAAGTAGATTGGTGAATGTTGGTGTATACTTATGAACAAAGGTGTACTGCTATAAAAGGGAACAAAGACTTGAGGCACGCAACGATATAAATGAACATGTGGGACATTTGGTGAGACAAAATAAGCTGTAAACAAAAGAACAAGGATGGTACAGTCACCTTTAGAAAATGCTTGTACAAAAACGGGCCTAGACTGGAAGCTTTTAGAGCAGACACATTAAGTCTGGAGTGGTGATTATTATTTCTGGATTTTGAGAGGCTGTGTTATATATATATAACCTGATATTTAGAGATAAGAACGAAGTTGAAGAGGTTGGGGTTAAAGTAATTCAAAACATAGGGGTAAGAAAGACAGTGTCTATATTTTAGAACGACACATATTCTTTGAGACCAATGGAAGAAAGGTTTGTTTTGGTCTGGAACTGAAATTTTCTGTAGTGCATAATCTAATTCATCCTATTTTTATAGCTCATTTGAACAATTGAAACACAGCAGAGAGTAAGAAAGAGGTCCTTTAATCCTGTTTAGATTATGGTAATGCCTTGATACATCCTAGCATATATTAAGCATACAATTAAAAAGTATTGACAAAGTCCCCTGAGGGATGGGAGAAAGAACATGAAACTACTAATCCTTACCATCAGGGAATACCCTGATACTGTGTCAAACTTGGGGGACACCCAAATCAATAGGCCATTCCCTCAATCATGAGGATTACTCTTGTGATACTTATGTATATAGCAGAGAAGCATAGACTACCTTTAGGCATGCCTAAGTGTTACTTCTGGAGGACCTCTTTTGTTGCTCAGATGTGGCCTCAGTCTCTCTAAGTCCAACTCTGCAAGTGAAAATCCTACATGGGACATGAAATCTAGGGGTGACAGTCTCCCTGGCAATGTAGAAGATGACTCACAGGAATGAATCCAGACCTGGCACTTTGGGATCAACAATTCCATCCTGACTAAAAAGGGGAAAAGAAGTGTAAAAAGTATCAGTGGCAGAGAAATTTCAAATAGTCTCTTGAGAGGCTGCTCTGGAGGTTGCTCTTTGCAAGCTTTAGTTAGATCTTCCTATCTATCATACAACCCCCAGCCAGTACCATTCCAGCCAATCCTAAAGAACATGGGCAATATGTAAGATTCCACAAAGGTTCCACGCACTAGAGTAACTTTCCAGAAACCTACAACTTACAAATGGGTCCCTTGTCCAGATAAGTCTTGAAACCTAACCCAACCTCTCTAGAACATCAGATAGTTCCATCTCCCTACTCCATATTAATGACATATCCTTCCAATATGAAAAATTTAGAATTGCCATAGCCCAGACACCTCTAAAGAGAGAGATGAAAAGATCAAAGGTGATGGTGGAGTTACACAGAGAAGATAGGATTTAATAAATGAATATGAATGCTGAATCATTTAATTGATATCTCTTTTAATTTCCAGTATTTTAGAGCATCTAGAAGTAAAAACCTAAAATTGTAAAATTGTAACACATGTCAAACTCTGAAATCTGTTCTACAACTAATTGTGGTGCTGTACTTTGAAATTTATAGCTCTTTCGTATATGTTATTTTTCACAAAAAAAAAGAAGGAAAAAAGTCAATTGTGATGATAAAAAAATATTTAAGCCCTCTAGCCTCCTATATTGTGGAGCAGCTAGAAGGAAAAATCTGAGAGGATTATATGGTAGCCCATGACAAACTCTGGGATCTGTCCTGTTACTACCTGTTGAAGAGTGCTTTGAAAACTATTGCTTTTTTATTTCTTTGCTTTGTATATATGTTATACTATACAATAAAAAAGTTAAAAATAAAAATATATATTCCATAGCTTCCTTAATGAGTGATTTATATTTTTTAAGTTGATAATCGAGATGAACTTTCCACAAAGTCCACCTGGACTTCATGTACTACTTTGCTTCCTTAAATCGTAATCTGTTGTGGATTCCTTGAATATGCCCACTGAACCCAACGCTACCAGATTGGGGATGGTGTCAAGGAATGTTGCTTATTACAGTTTATCCCATTCTTGTGCTGATTCAAGCATAAATATACTTCTATGTATTCCCTGTGGTGAGTAAGCATTTTAAAAAGGCTAAGGCTCTTAGACAAAAAAAGGAAATTAATGTGGAGAATAAATTCATTTCATTCACAATAAAAGCCGGAGTCCTCACCATAGCCTAAAAGATGCTACAAGATGTGACCACAGATGTATCTCAGACTTCCAGTCCTTCTACTCTTCCCCTTCCTCACATGACTTCACCACACTGGCTTCCTTACTGATTCTTGAACATTTCCCTACCTTAGTGTTTTTGCACCAGCTGTTTTCTCCTGCCACATTTATTTGCATGACTAACTCCCCCGCTCCCCTGCCCAGATCACTCAGATTTCACCTTCTCAACCTAAATAAACTGGTGACCCTCCCCCATTCCTGTCTTCTTTGCAATCTGTTTTTTCCATAGTACCTAATCACTTTCTAATATACTATATAACTTATAATTTATTTATGAATTACTTTTATTATTATTGTCTGCTTGTGCCACTAGATTATAAGCCTTTAATAGCGGCAGAATTTTTGTCTATTTTTGTTTTTTGTCTCTTATTTTTTTAAATAATAAGCAGGTGTATCTTCAGTACCTAGAACAATGTCTGGCATTCTGAAGATGGTCAGTAATTATTTGTTTAATAAATGACCAATTTGACTTTTACAAATCCAAGTTTGTTCTTACTCGGCTTGTGACCCATGATTCATCTGCCTCACACTCCCACCTCTGGTCTTTCTCTTTGTTATACAACCCCTTTAAATACATCTGGAATTAAAATCACACACACACACACACACATACTCACAAAAGTCCAGATCCAAGGGTGAGATGTCTGGAGAGATGAAAGAACACCCTTTCCTACCTTTTATTTTATGTTTCTTAATTCTAGTTGGTATGGTCACTGTTTTGGTTTGCTGAAGCTGCTGGAATGCAATATTTAGAAATGGGTTAGCTTTTACAATGGGGATTTTTTAGTTTACAAATTTACATTGTAAGGCCATGAAAATGTCCCAACAGGATGATACCTTCTCTGAAGAAAGGACTGTGTGATTCCTCTTATCAAATAGCAAGGCATGTGGCCAGTGTTTCCTGTGTTTCATTACCTTCAGCTCCTAGTTCCAGTGGCCTCCTCTCTGAGGTTTCGTGGATCCTCTCTCAGCATTTCTGGGACTTCTCTCTGTAAACTCTCTCTTAGATTTTTCAGCCTTTTATTTTCTCATAAAGGTCTCCAGTAAAAGGTTAAAACCCACCTTGAATGTGGTGAGTCACATTTCAATTGAAATAACACAACCAAAAGGTCCCATCCATACCAGGTCTGCACTCACAGGAATGGATTAGAACCTGACCATTTCTGGGATACATCAGAGCTTCAAACCAGCACAGTCACTAATGAGGAATGACTGCACTTGGCAGAACAGAAACTCTGCCTCTATCCCAGGAGTGTGGCCTCTTCCTGTGGTTATAGGAGGGTAGCTCTGTCAGAATTTCACTAGTTGTCTCTCTGTATTTCCAAGGCAATTCTTATTCCCAAATCTGTGTAGGAAGTAGACTGTCTCACCTTTCTTATATTGAACACAAATTCAGCCTGGTACAGAAATGAGCTTTACCAGCTTGTTAGTGGTGGAATGGATCATCAAGCTCATAGACCTGTATACTAAGTTTGCCCCTTTGTGTCTATCCTAGGGTTGAGAAGCCCATAGGGATTAGGTGAATTTGATTCTTGTTCTGACTCGGTTAACTGATTCATAATATGGCCTTGCAGACATTATTTAATTCATCTGGGCTTTTGTTTCTTCAGTTGTAACATAGAACTAGATTTTACTTTATTTTATTTTTGTCTCTATGGAGTTTAGCTATATCATCAAAATCATTTTAAACTTTACAGTTGTAAGAACCTTCTTTGATAATATGTTAGCACCTGAAATAATGTTATTGTATTGACGATATATACTTGTTCAGGTTCTGCATATCTAAAAACATAGACTTGAAAATGCCAATTGTACCTAGAAACTAGCAAAAATTCTTCTCCTGTATAATTTCATTAGGTAAACAGATTTTTTATAATTCATGGAGTTCAGTTAATTTAAAAAATTGAGTCTTTGGCCATGATAGTTTAACTTGTGTTAGATTCCATCTTCCTACTTTCTTCCTTTTTTTTCTCCCTTCTTTTCCCCTCCCTTCCTCCCTCCTTCTCCTCATTCTTTTCCTTATCCCTTCTTTATCCTTTGGATTATCTATCATACAGTTTTTCTTCATTTGTCTAGATAGCAAAGTCATGGCACTTTGTAGGTATATATATATATATATATATATATATATATAGGTATTTTTTTATGAATTTTGTTTTATGAATCTATATTTTATACATCTTTGTACCCTCTAGCCACTAGCAGATTTTCTTGTACCTAGCATATGTCCCTTAAGTGATGCTTGGATGGATGAATCTGCATTTATTTTTCCCCAGTAATAAATAAACTAAAAAAGTGATTGTTAAATTTTTGTTATTTCAAGAAAGGTGACCCTTGTGATGGTGGGACTTGATAATGCTGGTAAAACTGCAACGGCAAAGGGAATCCAAGGAGGTAAGCTAAAAAATATTTGTATGCTGTCTGAACTCTATTAAATTATTCTGAATTATTTCCTTAATTTTAAAATGCTTTATTAAATTTCCATAGATACAGATAGTGTGCTTGGCTGTACACTCCATTATTTTAAATTCTTAATATTCTTGTTATTAATATAGTGAATAGGCTCTGGCTTGACAATACTGGCCTATTTTCATATTTCAGGTTTGAATAAGTGCAGAGATACAGAAACTCTCTGAGTGCTTTGATTAGCTAAGAGGGATCACATATACACTCCAGCTAACAGGAAGGAAGAAAGTAAAAAAGAATGATATGCCCCTGCCTTTAAGCACATCCCACTTTTACTTATATTCTGTTGACCAGAATTTAGTCACACAGCCATACCTAGATGCAAGGAAGGTAGAAGCAAAGCTATCCTGCTCTCTTAGCATCTCCTGGTGGTTTTTTCCAATATGTTATATAGTTTTTATAGTTCTTGTAAAGCTATGGCCTCTGTGCTAATAAAAGGTTTATATCACATATAGTACACCTCACTGGACAGATTTAATTAGTCTTCTTAATTTAATGCTTTGAACAACCATATAGCAGTGACCATGCTAGTAAGTTTGTTACCTACCAAGAGAACTTAGTACCAGCCAGGTATCTTGAGGGTATGAATTAGGGGAAAACCATCACATATTCATTCTTGGAAACCAATAATTGCAACAATATTTCATGCATACCAAATGGTTAGGGGCTTTTATTTATGGGAATTTATGAAAGAAAAATAACATCTTGCAAAACTTATTGTTGGGGCAAAACGTTTCTGGACTCCAAACTTTACTATTTAATTTTAATTGTAAATTATGTGTTCCTGTCTGAGAATCCTTCTTGGTACTGCTCATGCTATCTCCTAGATCATATCCTTATATAACACTTCCTACATCATCTAAACTAGAGGTCAGCAAGCATTTCTATAAAGAACCAGGTGGTAAATATTTTAGGCTTTTTGGGCCATGCTGTCTTTGTCCCAACTATGCAATTCAAACATGGGTGTGTGAAAGGAGCCATAGGCAATAATAATGTAAATAAATGAGCATGTCTGTATTCCAATGAAACTTTATTCAGACACACTGAATTTGAGTTTATTATTTTCAAAATAGGTAGTAGTAAATTTTTTTTCAGTTATTTAAAAATGTAAAACACATGCTTAACCTATAGGCTATACAAAAAACAGGTGATGAGCCAGATATGACTTGTAGGCTATGACCTCAGCTCTAAACGTCTTCCCTTCTAACTTTCCTTCTGTATCTTATGTTCTAGGAAGCAGGCACCTAAGGATCTGCGAAGCAGAACCTCTGATTTGTTGTGCGTATTTAGAACATCTTCTTTCCTTTCTGTCTTCCACCTCCATATATTCATCTGTTCCTGCCTTTAAGGACACCCCATTTTTACATATATTCTGTTAACTAGAAAATGCTCAGTTTGCCATATTGTGTATAAAGTGTCAAGCCTTCCTTCAACTTTGAGCTCCCTTCTGGCTCTGTCTGTATTCTTCATCTTTTATTTTTATTTCAGCTGACTCCAGTGGCTGATTTCTTTGCCTGACTTTTTGTGTTTCCAGTTATATAGAAGCACTTGAAGTTTCCCAAAATTAGTTTTTTCATGTCTTTAGATTTTTGTTTATGTTGTCCCCACTTGTCTTACTAGGAAGAATAACTACTTATCTTTTACAGACTTATTTTGCCATGTAGTGTCCTCTGTGAAGTCTTCTCTAATCCCAAGATTTTTCCATCCAGGGGAAGATGGGACCCTACCCATTTCTACTACCACAAAAATAAAATTGACTACTTGCTCCTTTTTGGGCTTCTCTTTCCTATACTCACTTGTATCATTCTAGTGTGCCTTTGCCTATGCTGTTCCTTCTGCTGTAATTTTCTTATCATTACCCTGTCGACCTGAAGGACACCTCTTTTATCCCCTAGGAAATCATCTCTTCCAGGAAACTTCTGATTCTTTTTGCCATAGACTCAATTATTTGTTTCTTTTGCTCTGTTCACATAGTACTTTGTCAATACTTTTCATGTCATATCTTCATTATATTTACTTTTTATATTTGTTTGCCTTATAAACTAAGAGCACTGTAAGATCAGAAGCTGGATATTATTAATTTTTATATTTTTAGAACCTTGCCCAATGCCAGATTCAGTAAATATTGAATTATTATATATTTGCATTTTATCTTGAACTTTCTAGAAATTATGTTTTAACACATATACTTATCTGAAATCTTCAGGATTGGAAACCATGTATGTGTCTTTGTATCCTTAGGTCTTGTTTGATGCCTGGTCCATAGTAGGCCTTCAGTAAATTATTATAGTAGTGGATGAATAGATAACTAGATGGAAGGAAAGCATGGCACGTGGATGGATGGACAGCAGCTTTGGCTATCTTGGAAGTTTGGTGTTGATAGTGACCCAGTATGTATTTTGTGCTAAATTCTAAACATACAAAAATATGGTCCCTTTAGGATGATATAGACTACGTGAAGACCAACAAGAAGACAGAATATTGTGATAGAGGGTATAGGTGTTAAGTTAGAGATGTATTTCACTAATTGTATTCTGCATATGGAGGTAGAGAAGGAATCATCAAAGAAGGATTTCTGGTGAAGAGCACACTGTAACTTTTAGTCTTGAGTCTTGAAACACAGAATCATGAGTGTGAACCATGGAAGGTTATTCCACATATCAAAAGAAGTAGGCTTTTGATGTCCTGAAGACCAGGATTTGAGTTTGTCTCTGTACACCATGTAACTTTGAAAAAATTATTAATCTGAATTAGTTTAGTAGGAATATTGCCATCATTTTATTTCTGCTTGCATTGCTCCCCCTGCCTAGTATGTTCTTTTGCTTTCTCTGTTACAACTGTGTAACTTTAAAAACTTCACTCACATTTCATTTCTTCTCTGAGGTCTTTCTAGAACATAAGTTGCCCCCACTTTCTGCTCTTCAGTTTCTCCCTCTAATGCCTTCGTACTCTCCTCTACAAGTATGTTCACAGAACACTTAAATTCTTTACTATTTCCCTTAATATTCTGTCTCAGTATTGTACCATATTCTCCTTGAAGACAGCACCATATCTTATTCAATTTTATATCCTGAAGCCTAACAAAGTCGTGGTACAGAGTAGGTGTTCAGTACATGTTAATGCCCTTTTCCCTTGTCCAGCATAGTTGATTTACTTTATTTTCACTGATGATTTCTTGGGAGTACATCTCAGATTACACTCAAAGACAGAGCTATCCGTTTTACCAGGAAACCAGTTCTGACCAAGACTAGATAGATATGCATGTTGAAATGTCCAGTGTAATTCTCTTTCTGGAAAACAATACTGCTTATATTACTTCTAACTTTGCTGTTTCTTCTTTAGATAATGAAGGCCTTAGCATCAAAATGTGATTTGTGATAGCACTGTTAACTTTCTAGGGAGTTCTGTAAACTCTATAATAGGGTGACTGCTGAAAGGGAGTGATGCATTGCAAGGTCTGTTTCTCAGTCACACTTAAACCTAGCAGCAAATGCTTTTCTTAATTGTCTTTGTAATAACAAATATGTTGTTGAATGTAGAAACGATATGACCCTCTAAACCAATCCTGTCCAATGGAACTTTTTGCAATGATGTAAATGTTCTGTATCAGCTCTGTTCAGTAGAGTAGCCACTGACTTTTGAGCATTTGAAATGTGGCTAGTACAACTGATGAATTGAATTTTTAATTTTTTAAAATTTTGCTTTGAATTTTAAAAGTAACATCTGGTTTGTTGCTACTGTATTAACTGTATCTCTAAACAAAACCTGATCTTTTGTTTTTTATTCTAGACATAAAAAATGAAGCTTCAGCTCTTTTTTTCCTTTAAGAGTTGAATCATCTGTTCTATTAATCTTTCATGAGTTCCCTCTTTTTCCATTCCTTTCTTTTTATTTTCACACCTCTTATAGATTTTTTCAATAACTTTTGAAAACTGTCACTTCTAGTCAATCTAGAGATTTTTGCAAGATGCATCTTAACAAAACACTGCCTTTGTTACCTTAATCATATTATTGGTCAACTGAAATACCTTCAACTACTAGCCGTTTTCTGTATACAGAAGCTTCTTCAGGATAGCTTCAGTTTACATTCAGTCTTATGGGTCTCCTCAGCCACAGTATGCAACTTGTTTTCACCATTTTGCTTTTGCCATTCCCCTTACCTAGGTTACTGTTCTGCCTGCTTAGATCCTACCTTTCTTTAAGTCCTCTCTCCTCTCTGAACTCTTTCTTAACCCTTGGTGATCTTTTTAATCTCTTTCCGTGTTGCTATTACTCCTCCTTGGTAGTTATGATCCTAACTACCAAGGAGTAGTAATATACATCCTGTACCTTCTTTGTGTCATACACAGAATGTAAAAAAAAATTGAATATGAATTTATTGGAACATCGAAAGCATGTTCCCCTAGGAACATTGAGAGCTTCTCTTTATGTTTTCAGGCTATGTGCTAAAGTTTCTTTATTCAATTATACCTATAATTCAGCTAATTAAAATGAGTAGATTTACTTTTGGTAGCTTCTCTTATTCTTTGATTCTTCAAAACTTTTCTGTTAAGTGTTCAGGGATTCCATTATAACTCCACAGAAGTTGTGGTTGTCCCTGGTTATGGCCATGGGTGGAAAGTGTTGAGATTTTTATTATTTGTTATATGGGAAGTAAACAGCCTTAAAGAAGTCCATTCATTTAGTCATTTAATAGGTGTTTATAAAATGCCTATTATATGCTAGGAATTATTCTAGGTGCTGGGCTGTATTAGTAAACAAAACAGACAAATTCTTATCTGGATGGAACACAAATTTTACTTGAATATTTCATAATATTTACCCTCCCCTTTCAGTGTGCTTGGATATAATGTTTATTTTGTAAGCAAATAGTAACATTCCACTTAGAATTGAAATATGATTGAATAGCACTTTTCATGTCATTCAAGTTGTAAAGATTGTTTATTTTTTATCATTTGTAACAGAATATCCTGAAGATGTGGCTCCTACTGTTGGATTTTCCAAAATTGACCTTAGACAAGGAAAGTTTGAAGTTACCATCTTTGACTTGGGAGGTGGAAAGAGAATTCGGGGAATCTGGAAGAATTACTATGCTGAGTCCTATGGGGTAATATTTGTTGTGGATTCCAGTGATGGAGAGAGAATGGAAGAAACAAAAGAAACAATGTCAGAGGTGCTTAGACACCCCAGGATATCTGGAAAGCCTATATTGGTGTAAGTAGCTTTGTAACATTACTTATGTATTAGCTAATAAAGAAATTTACTTAAGCTACAAAATACTGAACAAACCAAAATAGCCATCCCTAGTACAATACAAATATGCAGTTAATTGAGAGTTGTTAATATACTGAGGGTTATGATGCTGACTCTGGAGATTAAGGGTTGAGACTGTATTTTGCACAAACCTTGTAATTAGATCTTTTGGATATTAGTTTTAAACTCTGTTTTACTGTGACTTTTTATCAAATTTTGCATTTTGAAATGGTCTGTTAACAAGTTTCTAGAATATTTGAATCTTTTTCTACTTTAATAACTTATATATTTATCTTGTTCTTAAACTTGGAGTAAGCTGATTATGTGCCCTTGCCTTCTTGTCCCTTTTCCCTCATTACTGAAGGATTAAAAAAAAAAAGAATCAACATATCTTTTGGTTAGATGAGAATTGGGAAGCAGAGCTTCTCAGTGATCTTCAGTGGTAAATGAACATTTTTCAGTGAGGTACATTGTAAGCTCTGATTACAAGTGGTAAACTTTTTTTGATGTTGAAACTTATGTTGTATATTTTTTATACATTTAATCAATTAGAGAAGTTATTTGAGCTATATAATTATTTCTGACCTTTATTAAATCTGAAAGTAAACTTTAGTAGTGCTATGTATGAGGAATAAAGTTTGTTGATCCCGTTGGCTAAATTAGTTTCTATAAATGTTTAAGCATAGAACCAGTGACTTCTAGATTAAATAAAGTCGTATCAATGACTGATAGTCTTTTGAAAAAAATTGTGTGTGCTTTTCTTTAACCTAATACTCATTTATTTATTAATTTATTTTATGTATTCATTCGTTTATTCTTTCATGTATTAATTCATTCGTGCATGCATTAATTTGATAGTTATTTGTTGAGTGCACTCCACATGCCAGCATTGTTCTGATGACAGAGATGCCTTTGGGAACAAAACGAGAAAAATCCATGAATGATTTTTTTTTTTTTTTTTTTAGAGAGAGGGAGGAAGGGAAGGAAAGACAGAGAGAAGGAAGGAAGGATGGAAGGAAGAAAGGGAAACATCTTTAAACATTTTCTTGTTTTATTATATTTTGTTTGTTTGTTTGTTTTTTACATGGGCTGGGGCCGGGAATCGAACCGGGGTCCTCCGGCATAGCAGGCAAGCACTCTTGCCCGCTGAGCCACTGCGGCCCGCCCTCCATGAATGATTTTAAGAACTTTACAGTCTAGATAAAAAGTGAGACACACAATAAATGTAGTAAATAAATTAAATTGCGTATGAGATGATATGTTTCTGGAGAAAAATAAATAAGAAATGGCTTTAGTGGCCGTGGTGGCCAGAGCATGTTGTTCTTAGAATTCAGATAGTCAGGTCTTTCTTATTGAGAAAATGACAGTTAAATTGAGGGTGCCAGTCATGCAGATATCTTGGGAAGAGCCCTGAGACACAGTTATGCAGCTAATAAGTGCTGAATAATTGAGTAACTCTGTAGATCAATGAAATTTCCTGAATGGAAACAAAAATACTTGAGACTAGAGTGATGGTTTAACCATTATAGTCTCATAGTCAGTGAAAACTTACAAGAACATGACAATTAATTATGAAGAATATAAAATGTTTGTGAAATATAGGATGATTTGCTAATGACCAGTTCTTCTTAAGGGAGAATTATGCCCATGAAATTTTTATAAATAAAGTGAACTGTTTTTTTAAAAGTCATTGTGGGACAGGCCACCGTGGCTCAGCAGTTAGAGTTCTCGCTTGCCATGCTGGAGAGCCAAGTTTGATTCCTGGTGCCTACTCATGTAAAATAAATAAATAAATAAATAAATAAATATAAATAAAAGTCATTGTGCTTCAAAAATACATACAAAATGTACAAAAAATACATATTCTTAATAAATTTAGAAGATATAAGAAAGAATCCGTTTAAAAGATAATTGATCTATCCATTCAGAGCTAATTACTGCAGATGTTGTTGGTGAATTTCCTGTGGGTATTTTTGTAAAGCATGTAATGTATGCAGTTTTAATATGATATATGAAATGTGTGTCCTACTCTTTTTTTAAAGAACTCTTTGTTTTGAAATAACTTCTAGTTTACTGGAAAGTTACAAAATTAATGCAAAAACAATATATAGAACTCCAGATACCCCTTCACCCCCTCTTTTTTTATATGTATTTATAAGCCCCTCTTCAGTATCTACCCAAGTCCCATATTTGAAAGTTCTCCAGTTCACCTTTTTCTGTTTTACCTAAAATTAATTTTTCTTATTGATGCTACTGTCTTAATATTTCTTATGAGTCATTACTCTTTATTCCCTTTGATGGTACCTCCCTCAAGTACTCTTCAATTTTCTCTTGATTTACTGAAATAAAATTTCCTAGACAGCCTCCCTGCCAACAATCTTGTCTATCCTGTAAGTTTCTGTCCTGAGCCCTTTTCTTTATTTGATGTTTTATTCAAATTACAAAACTGTTACATCCAGTTATGACAAGTAAAACAGTGCAAGAATATGTTAAAAAAATATGAAAGCTGTTTTTTAAGATGCAAATTTGATAATTTTATAGTTCCTCAGCTTAAAGTCCTTGAAGTTCCCTTCGTAGCTTTCAGAATAAAGTGCTACTTTTTTATTATGGCAGCCAGGGCTCTTGAAGTTCTGGTTCCCAGGCAATTCCTTGTTTTACCACTCTCTTTTGCCATTATCTGCTTAAGCCATAGTGAACTGCCTGCATGTTCTCTAGCCTTCAAGCCATTGAGCATGCTGCGTCCTCCTACCTGGAGTGTTTGCTTCTCAGACTTTTGTATGGCTAATCAACTAAAATATCTATCTAAGAGAGTTTTCCTAATGATTACTCACATGAATCCTCATCTGAGTATGATATTCCTGTTTTGTAACCACCTCGCTATATTTTAATTACTTGTTTATCTGTGTCTTTATTACACTCTAAACTCTTTGAGGTCAGAGATCTGAGGGATCTAGCACTGTGCTTGACAAATATTTGTTTAACGAACTGGTGTAACAGAATCAGGTTCATGATTTAAAGAATATCTATAAATATTTGCAGACTGATGATGCAAGTAATCTGAAATTGGCGTGGGACATTATAGAATATCGTGGAACTCAGAATATTACTGAGAAACAAACCATATAGAGTGTAAATTGCATTTGCCCTGTTTGCCAGCAGATGGCAATATTGTTATTGTGAAATGTTGGTATGACACACCTCTCTCAATGAAATATTTTTGCCAATATTTACAAATTATGGAAATTAAGATAAATAGATTAACACAGTGAAATGTCAGAGGAACTGAATATTAGTCCCATCTTTGCCATTAATAATTTTTTATTGCACTTTTGGATCACTGATGGTTGAACTTGATGATCTTTAATGTTTGTCGACTTTTTAGAGGGAGGAGTCAGAGATAAAAGCTCCACCAATTTATGACTTTTTAACATAAAATTGTTTACCTAACAAGACATCGTGTACTTTTTTCCTTTAATCCTTGTAAATTCTGTACTTAGATTTGATCTTTTTTAAAAATATTTTTATTGATTAAACTTAACATACAAACATTCCATACACGGTGGACAATCAGTGGCTCACAATATCATCACCTAGTTGTGTATTCCTCACCATGATCATTTTTTAGAACATTTGCATCACTTCAGAAAAAGAAATAGAAGAAATACATACCATACCCCTTACCACTCCCTCTCACTGACCACTGGTATTTCCATGTACCCAATTCATTTTAACCTTTGTCACCCCTATTATTTATTTATTTTTTATCCTTAATTTTTACTCATCTGTCCATACCCTAGATAGAAGGAGCATCAGACACAAGATTTTCACAATCACACAGTGTGCTGGTTTGAAATGATGTATGGACCCTAGAAAAGCCATGTTTTAATCTAAATTCCATTTCATAAAGTTAGAATAGTCCCTATTCAATACTGTGTGTTTGAAACTGTAATCAGATCATTTCCCTGGATAATGTGATATAGTCAAGAGTGGTTGTTAAACTGGATTGGGTGATGACATGTCTCCACCCATTTGGGTAGGTGTTGCTAAGTTTCTGAAGTCCTATAAAAGAAGAAACATTTTGGAGAATGGAGATTCGGAGAGAGCGGGGAATGCTGCAGCACCACGAAGCAGAGAGTCTACTAGCCAGTGACCTTTGGACATGAAGAAGGAAAACGCCTCCCCGGGAGCTTCATGAAACAGGAAGCCAGCAGAGAAAATTAGCAGATAATGCTGTATTCACCATGTGCCCTTCCCCTGAGAGAGAAGCCCAGACTGCGTTCGCCATGTGCTTCCCAACTTGAGAGAGAAACCCTGAACTTCTTCGGCCTTCTTGAACCAAGGTATCTTTCCCTGGATGCCTTTGATTGGATATTTCTATAGACTTGTTTCATTGGGACATTTTCTCAACCTTAGAACTGTAAACTAGCAAATTATTAAATTCCCCTTTTAGAAGCCATTCTGTTTCTGGTATATTCATTCCGGCAGCTAGCAAACTAGAACACACAGTCACATTGTAAAAGTTATATTATTATACAATCATCTTCAATAAACAAGGCTACTGGGAACACACCTATATAGTTTCAGGTACTTTCCTCTAGCTATATTTGTTCTTTATGACATGTAGATCTTTTTCTGACTTTGTATGATTCCTAAAAGAAATGACTTGGAATTATTTGAATCTTGGTCTTTTATAAAGTATGGGTTATTGTGGGGTAGTTGGTTAGGTAACAATTGAGAGAAGACTTCAAAGGTACAAATTATATTTTTATTCAGTCAGCCTGTAATTGGCATAGTCTAAAGGAAAGAAACAATAATAAAAATAATTTAGATTTGAAATACGGTATTTTGCTTCTTCTGTAGCAGTTGTATTTCTCTAATCTGTTGTGATTAAGCTGTACCATATTTCCTCACCTGATTGTTACTAGTGCATAATACACTTAACCTAGTTCCTAATATAAGAAGAAATACAAGGAATCTAATTCTCAATCTGTGGCTTTGTGAGAGCAAGCAACTTTTTTCTTTCATTTATGCAGATCATTTCTACTCTACCATTCTTACAGAGCTGTTTTTAAGAAAATAATGTGAGACGGTAAAAAGGTTTTACATTCAATATTGTAAAGTAAGTTGAAATGAACTTTCCTTCCCCCATTCTTATTTAAATGATGCAGAAATATTTAAGTATAACGAAACATAGGGGAAAACATCTTTATCTTCCTTAGATTCCAGGAAAGAGTGCTGTCCCATGTTATAGAATCTTAAACAAATTTATACAATTAGTAATGCAGGTGATCTGGATGGAACAAAGGGTTAGTCAACCTGCAGTTTCCTTAGGGCATTGGACATTCCATTGGATTGTAAGTGGGAAGGACCTCTTATAACTCCCCCACCCTCCAACCCCCACCCTGAAGCTTAGTACCTGGTAGGCTGGGAGAAATAGGGAGAAGATACCTGTGTTAGGAAGCAAGGATATAGTTCTCACAGTTGCATCTTTCCTGCCCACAGACATCTATACTTCTCAAATGTAAAATAGGATTACAGCCTCTAAATTTATTTTGTTTATCCCTTGTGTGTTGTTTAGGAACCAGAAGCCTCTCAGAATTCATTTTAACACTTGAGTAATTCTTTTCTCCTGTCCTCCAGTAATGGGCAAAAAGAGAACACCAAAACCTCTGAAAAGACTAGTCATTCAATACAAAGAAATAAACTGGGAGAATTAGAATCTTGCCTGTAATCACTAAATTAGAAATTGCTAGAGTGAGGATTCATAATTGCTGGTGGAACGCAGAGTAAATGACCTATAGTCCGAATTCTGGACAATCTCTACCTCTGTCCTACTGACCCCTGTATGCCAATCTGACAGCATGTATGATTACTGTTGATGCCTCAGCTCTAAATTTCATTTTATGTCACAGACTTGAGATTTCTTTTAAAAAGATAAAATCACACATCATCATTAGGCTTCTATGTTTATTATCTCTGAAGTTCAGTTTGGCAGTTCAGTACAATTATTACTTAATCAGCATAATATTTTAGTTAAAAACTTCTGAAATGAGTTGTGAAAAGTTTAGCAACCATTGGTTTAGAGAAAAGGTGGGGAGTTTGGGAACTGTATTCTAAGAATTATCACAAGTTTATTTATGGCACTGGTAAGTCACTTTACTTCTTTGGACTTGGTGATAAAATGCTTCTATAATAAAAGTAGTTCTGAAATATTAAAATTCTGTGTTTTTCTTTAGCTGTGTATAGTAAAGTGAGCCATACTAAAGGTTACCAAATGAATTGTGAGAACCAATCTAAATAAAAAGCCAGGAATGATTTCTGTTCCTTCTAAAGAAAGTAAAAATAGGTACCAGGCATTCTGCCTTGCAGTCATGTTTGCCTGTTTATTTACCTAGAAGATACTTTTCTGGGGTCATATCTACTGTAAAGATAAACCTTAGCTCATGCTCTGATTAACCAAGGGAGTTATGTCTGAATTATCTACTCCCACACTCTTGCTTTAAACCATTTATAAATTAATAAAAAGCAAAAAATTCTTAAAAATATCACAAACCTCAAACTAGGTGGCTTGACAAGTAAAGGCCTTCCCAAGAGAACAAGTGAACAACTTTTGCAGTTTTTTTAAATAGCACTGAAATCAGCACTACTCCCAAGTTTTAAGCCCAATATCCACCATAGAAAATTTCCGTTAATAATAAAAGGTACTGTTTACTGATTACCTGTGAAACAAACTGATCTGGGAGGTATTTTAAATATCTTAACCTATTGAAATTTTCAGCTACCTAATACAGAATATTATAAGAAGGAACCAACCCATAATTCCAAATAATGTGTTTAAAGCATCTAGTACGGTTTTTGTCAGTGCTCTATAAATGCATATGATTATTATTATTGTTGATGATATGATGTGCCTTGGTGGAGATGAATTAGGAGAGCCTATAGCAAAGTATCTCATCATATGAATTCAAGCTACATGAAGCTTGTAATTACAGAAGATAGTAATGGCATAATTTAATGATTAAGACTATGACCTATAGTGCTTATAGTAATTTCACTGTTATTATTTTATTAGTATAATAATTTTTATTATTAGATACTTTCAGGACCAGTAGAATCCCAATATTGTGCCTCCAACTTCAATAATTTTTTCACCTTAAAGTAGTTATTTTGAGAATGACTGCTTTTAACGCCTCTTAAGTGTGTGAATAAAATATACAAAATATTCAACAATTAATTTGTTAAGTATGCTGTTTTTGCTGCTTAAGATAGAGTGATACTAATTTGTTTGCAAATATAACAGTGAAAATTGTTTTTGATCCATTATGTTGCAGTGAATCTGTGTTTTAAGTCTTGCTTTGAAAACACTATATGCAAATATAAAATGCTAATAGAAAAGTAGTCCTTCACAAATCTATCAGATATAATCATGTTGTGAATATTAAATAGTACTTAATATTCTCATTTTCCATAAGGAACAATTTAGGGACAATTAAAAACAAATTTGCTAAGGCTCTAGATAAAAGGATATAGCACAAGTTTAGACGAAACAGATAATGTCTGTCACCCTCTAGTTAGCTGTGGAGTTTATCGTGTTTTTTATATTATCTTTTTTTTTTAGTGTTCCTAAACATTTGAAACTGATGTGAAATATCTTATTCTGTAATGCTTAATAATCGATATGTAGAACACTCTTAAATTTCTTTATATTTTACAAATTAAACTTATTTCATAATGTTTATGTAAAATAAATAAGTAAATAAATAAACTCAATTCTTTCAAATAACCCAAATTCCCATTGACACAATTTTCCTCCCATTAAGCATGCCTGGAAAATCCACCACTTTGGTTGGACCTACGTACTTACCTGCTCGCTGTATTTCAGCACCTGGGCATCTAAACATTGATAGGTAAAATACAACACTGCATCTTCTGATCTCACATTAAAGTTCTGACCATACCGACCTCTAAGCCAACTTGGTAGGTGAACTCACTGCCCTCCCCCACTACGTGGCACATGACTCCCTGGATAAGCTGAGACCCAGCATCATGGGAATGAGAAAGCTTTCTTTAACCTAAAGGGGGAAGAGAGAAATGAGACGAAGTCTCAGTGACTGAGAGATTTCAGAGTCGAGAGGTTATCCTGGAGGCTATTCTTACATATTATATTGATATCCCTTTTTGTTTATGGTGTATTGGTGTGGCTAGAGGGAAGTACCTAAAGCTGATAAACTGTGTTCCAATAGCCTAGATTCTTGAAGCCTATATAACTATATAGCTTTTACAGTGTGACTGTGTGATTGTGAAAATCTTGTGTCTGATACTCCTTTTATCCAGGGTTTGGACAGATGAGTAAAAGAAAAATAAAGATAAAAAATAAATAATAGAGGGAGATAAAGGGTAAAAATCAGGTATATTGAAATACTGTGGGACATGAGAGAGAAGGGTAAGGGGTATAAGATGTATGAGTTCTTTTTTCTTTTTATTTCTTTTTCTGGAGTGATACCAAAGTTCTAAAAATGATCATGGTGAAAAATACACAACTATGTGATGATATTGTGAGCCATTGATTGTATAATATGGTTGGACTGTGTAAGTGTGAATATTACTTAGTAAAAATATTAAAAAACAAAAAAGTTCTGATCACACATATCAAATGGGTCCTAACCACTCCCTGGTAATTCTACTGCCTTTTCTAGAATGTTTATATCCTTCTCTTCAAAATGACTGCTTCACTTCTTGTCCTCTCTACCTGTTCCCTTAACCTATTTGTGCTTTCAGTTGTTAATTTTGCCTCATATTTCTTTAGGGAAATAGAAAGTATCACACATAAATTCTTTCATCTTCCCACCACCACATTTACTCCACTATTTGCTTTTGTTCCTAAACTCTGCTTCCCTTCTATAATTTGGATGAAGTGTCTCTGCTTTAGTTTAAGGCCATCTTCTCTATTTGTGACCCTACCCCTTTCTTCTTTTGCCCATTACTCCTTCCCTTTCTTGTTTCGAGAGCTTCTCTCACTGAATCTTGTGGATCATTCCCTTCAGTAGAACGTGCTTGTGTTTCTTATCTTTAAATATTGTGTAAGCATTTAACTCCACATCCCTCTCCAATGATTGACTCTTTTTCTAGTCCCCTATTCAAGTTTCTGGAAAGGATTGCTTGCGCTGGCTGCTGCACTTCTTCATATCACATTCTTTCTTCAACACCCGCCATTTGTGCTTCCGTATACATAGTTCCTTAAAACTGCTCTTGTTAACGTCAAGTTACCTTCATGTTGTCACATCCTGTCACTTTCCTATTCTTAATTTACTTAAAGCTGACTATTTCCTCCTCCTTTAAGCTCTCATCTTTATTACAGCACAGTTCTTGGCTTTTCTCCTGCCTCATTGTTGGTTCCTTCTCAGTTGGTTCCTTCACTGACTCTTCTTTTGCTTTAAGTCTGAATTTTGTAATATTCCTGGCCATTTTCTTGCTTTCTGTTTTTAAATCTACATACTTTATCCTTGAAGTTACCTGACATAAGTACTGTTTATTTACCCAAATGACCCCAGTCTGTATACTTCTAGCCTTGACACCTCCCAAGAGTTTCTACTGGTATTGCGAACATCCTAGAAACATCCATTTGATATTGTATAGTCATTTGATTCTCTTGGTCAACATAGAATTCTTGATTTCCTCTTTACCCCTAATTCTAAATCTTTGGTCTCTGTTATTTCTCATCTGTGTAATGGCATCACCATCCAACTAGTAGTATCATGTAGATTTTACCTGTTAAATGTATCACTATTGATCTAATTTTTTTCATTAAGTTATATCATATAAAGTACTTAAGAGTTGACTCTGGACTTAGGCTGCATGGGTTCGAATCCTGATCTCTATGTGCAGTTTCTTTGTCCTGGGGCTGGTTACTTAACCTTACATACCTCAATGTTCTTATTGGTAAAATTGTAATAATAGTATCTACCTCATACTTTGATAAAATTGTAATAATACTATCTGCTTCATACTTTACCTTCTATAAAATTATTACGATGATGACTAGGACACAGCAAGTACTTTTTTAATGTTGAGTGTTATTACCACCACCATCACCACCATACCAACATCCTAGTCCAGGCCTCCATCATCTCTCTTCTTAGAGATGATGTACTGTTGTACAGTCCTATGGTCTTATTTTGTTTTGTTTTTATTTTTATTTTAGTAACAGATATACAACCTGAGGTATTCCCTTTGTACCACATTCAAATATATAATTCAGTGCTCTTAATTACCTTCACAATGTTGTGCTACTGTCATACCTTCCATTCCCAAAACTTTTTCATAACCCCAAATAGAAACTCTTGTCAATTTAAGCATTAATGCCCCATTCTCTACTCCCATCCCAACCCCTGTATTCTAGTTTCTGATTCTTTGAATTTGCTTGTTCTAAATTACTTCATTTCAGTGAGATCATAGTCTCCTTTTGTTTATGTCCTTATTTATTGTCCTTATTTCACTCAAAATGCTCCATTATCTCTTGCCAGAACTATTGCAATAGCTCTCTAATTGTTTTCCTTAACCTGTATGTTTGCTTTCCACTTACCTCCCTAAAATCCATTCTAATCTACTCTCCATATAATATATAGAATAAATTTTCTGAAGTGTAAATTATATAATGTTATCTACAGGTTTAAAACAGTCTGAGGACCTTGCATTGATTTTGCTTGCAATAAACCTCAGAATTCTTTCTATGGCTTATGAAGTCTTAAATCTAGGTCCTGCTAACCTTTCTTAACCTTATCTTTACTATGCTTCCTTTTTTTCCCATTATACACTAGCAGTACTGGCAATTTTTCTTTGAACGGATTAACCTCATACTCTCCTCAGCATCTTTGTATTATTTATTTCCTATATGTAGTGTATATCCTTCTCTGTTCTCATCATTCAGATTTTTACTTCAATATTACCTTTCAAAGTCTTTCTTTAACTTCCCAATATTAAGAAGCCACCCTGATGGTCTCTATTTCAAATCTCTATGTAGATTTAATATTATCTAATATTTTTATTAATCTGCTTTCTCCACTAAAATGTGGGTCCCTAAACTTGATCCCTGTATAGCTCAATCTTTTACCTCTAGACCATGGTATAGTGTCTGGCTTCACAATGAAGGGCTGGAGAAACCTTCCAATATACAATTACCTGTACTTTGACTTTATCTACAAAATCTCCTGGTCTGTTGTAATTCAGTTTGTGAATGAACCCAAGTTCAGGAAAGCAGTGCCTTAACCCATCATGCTAGGTTTTAAGTTAACTTTAGTTCCCAGGTTTACCAACTAGATACTTCATCAAATACGTAGGTGGATTTTTCCAAAATTTGTTCACCACATAAAAGATTTTATACAAACTCTTGTCTGATTTGGCTTTAGTATAGCACCTTTGAGATCTTGTTTCATGTCATTTTAACCGCTAAAATATTTCCAAATGAGCCAGAAGGATTGCCTAAGTAGTCATCACTAATTGAACATGTCCCTTAGTAAAGCATTGGAAGTTACAAAAATGAATAATTATCTTGATACCTTAACCAAATCTTGAGATCATTCACCTCATTTTCAATAGTTAATTGTACATTTAAAGGTAATCATACTGTTCTAAGTTTAACTGAGTTTATGAGTATCTAAATTTAAAAGAGACCAGAAAACACGTTTGACATTTATTTAAACCACTTCTCTATTTTTAACATGATTTGGGAATGTGATAGGTTTACAAAGACTTGTCTTACATCATTGGCTTCAGAAGTTTCTGTCATTCTTGTGGGGAAGGTCTAAAAGGGAAAATTATGACTTACTAATGACTAAAGGTATTTGATAGATCCATGAAATGAGGAAAAACAATATAAAATGTTGAAATATGGGACACCCTCTCATCCTAAAGCTGAAAATGTTTCTAAAGTAGCTTCTTTATCATGAACTACAACATGGACAGCACCAACAACACAATACTCTGCAAGGATTTCTTTTTTTGTATTTTATAGCTAGTCCAAATTTCTCTTTAGTAGTGATAACATACTCTTTTGTACTGTTCACTACCATTTCAATATTGTTGATGCTTTCTCCTTGCTCCTCCACTAAAAGAGACACCTGTATGAAAATGTCTCTTAAATCCTTTACTTGGTTCTCCAAATTAACAAGTTCCTTGTGTCTCTGTTCTATCTCTGAGAGTTGTGCTTTAGTGATATTGATTTCTGTAAGTAAGCATTCATTGAAAACTTCCCATTTTCCTTGATGCAGCATATCATTTACTTCTTCTTCAGACACTTCTTTTCCAGCAACTTCAAACTGACGGATAATAAATGTCTTGCACTTCTCTTGCTTTGCTGCTATTGTGTCATTGTATATAAACATAGTTTGCTGAAAATGGCGGAACATTACAGCATGTTGAGATTTAAGAATCCTTGTGATCACTGATGATGGTCCATTTTCAGTCTCTGACTTTTTAACTTCTTTTATTAAATTATCCAAACTTCTGTTAATATGTTCTGCTTGGATTTTTATCTCTTTTGTAATGCTGGACTCTCTCTTAAGTAGACTAAACCTTCTCATTGAAGCCACTAGACTTTTCTGTTGCTGCCCAAATTTTTGAACATCAGCTGTCAAATTGTTTATACTCTCTTGTAGTTTTTGAATCTCATGTAGGTGTCTCACAGTTACAGGTTCTCTTTCATAAATAACAGCTTGCTGCACAAACTCCCCTTGTACCTCTCCCTCTGTGTTTGACACATGCTTGTATCTAGAGAGTTCAATTTCCTTTGTTCGCTGTTTTAGTTCTTGAAGTCGGTCTTTCATCTTCCCATTCCTTCTAAGAAGCAAAAGTGACTGTGTTGCAAAAAGAGAAGTTTGGTATTTTCCTTCAGTAGCAGATGGCTTCACATAGCTATGCTTGTTGCTCTCCTAGGTTTCTGAAAAGAGATTTTAAAAAGTAGGAAAATCAGTAAGAATTTCTCTTGGAGATCATTGATATGGAATGTAATAGTCATGTACAATAATTTGTAAATGACGTTGCTTAATGCAGAGCTGCTATGAATTCCATTTAGTGGGTAAAGTAGCTGAGAAAGCAGTGATGGAAATAAAAATGCCCAAAAATAGTTTCTTCAGTATCATGATACTGTCAGATGATAGATTTTTCTTATGTAGGGTAGTTTTTACCACATTTTCAATTTTTAGATTTAATATTTAAGTCTGAATTTGCCCTTATTACTAGAAATACATTCCCAGTTAATTTGGTCTATGTGATGTTAAAAATAAACTAATTTTACTAAATATGCGCACTTCACTTATGTCTAGTATAGTCACAGGGAAGATTCCATTTGAAAGCTTTATGTGATATAGATAATGTTGACTTTATCTTAAAATTTCCAAGGCCTCAGAATTACTTAACACAGTAGTTGACATAGCTTTGTTTTGTTAGTCATTACATGTATATGAAACATGTTCTTGATTTATGTTAATTTCTCATTCTTAGCATTCCTAGGCAAAAATCTAGATTTACTTAGAACAGAGTTTGTAATATTTTTACAAATATGTGATATATATAAAATCTTGTTTGGGACTACCGATATAATACTGACATTTATTACTTCCTTTGTTGGTAGTTATCTACAGGGCCAAATTGATTTATATAATTAAGTGAATAAGAAGAAATCTTTTTTTAGCAAATCACTTTATTTTTACAGAGTATGTTGATTTTCAGAAGGCATGTAATAGTGTCTTTTATGATATTTCTGCAAATAAGAAGCAGTTCAGGGGTTACAAACAGCTTGTTGAACCACACATAGTATCACTATCAATTTAGAAAAAAAATAGGTCTTCTAATGTCATATTATGAGACTCAGTGTTTGATATGTTTATGCAAATATTTTATCAGTGATTTGCATGTTGTCATAGAAGAAATACTTACTAAATTTGTGGTTGGCACAAAGTTTGGAAGGATCTCCAATATATCAAATTACATAGTTGGGATGGAAAAGATTAAAACAGCATGGAACAATGTAGTAAAAGTAATAAAAATATGTTTAACAAAGATATATGTAAACTGCTGCACTCTGTTGTTGAGAAAATACCTTCTGCATCTACAAAATGAGGGAACCTTGGTTTCACAACAGTGCCTATGAAAAGTACCAGATATTGTAGTTATCAGAACTATCAGGGCTGTTCATTGTATTTCCATGAATAACAGTGTGATGATGTCTAGAAAAACTAAGAATGATATTTGTTCCATTGACTCTAATGCTCAGAGCAAATGGGGAGGACTGTGTTAATAATGTTCTGAGTATAATATTTTAAGGCAAAAGTTGATAAATTAGGAATTTCAAGGTTAGCATGGAAAGAAATAAATAGAAAACTATACTATATAGAGGATCATTGAAAGAAATGGAAATATTTGTCCTGTAAAAGGGAGACGTAATGAATATATACAATTATCTTCTAAAATGTGAAGGACTGTCTATACAAGATGGACGAGACTTAATTTAACTTAACTCCAAAGGGCAATAGCTAGAAATTACAGGAGAGGTTTGGTTTAATATCAAGAAAACTTTCTAAATGAGTGGAACTGAAAAGTCAGGCAACAGCTTAGACTTTTCCCAAGATGGAGTAAACTATCTCATGAGATAATAAGCTTGCCACCACTGAAGCTGTTCAATATGTTCTTGAATTATGATCCAGTTGAGGATGTTGTAGAAATGATGGGTAAAAAGTTAAAACAATGAACCTCGTGATATTCCTTTGGTATTATGAAAGTATCAATATTTAGTCAAATATTTATTGAGGCCTACTGTCTGAAAAGTTTTAAAATGCTACAGTATATATCCAATAATGCCTGCCCTTGAGGAATTTATGGTCTGAGAGGGGGAGAGGGCCAATATACAAGTAACAGATAAAGAATATAATTGATTTATCTTGATAGATGAGTTGGATAAGATCTCTTTAAGGAGATATTTGGGCTGTGAGAACTAAATGTTAAAAAGTCAGCTGAAGAATCACTTTGGAAAAACCTAGAGAATGACAAAGGAGTTAAAAAAAAAAAAAAAGAAAAAAAAGTCAGCTGGATGGAGAGCCAAGGGAACGTTCTGGGTATTGGAGATGGGGTACAAAGATAATAAGGCTAATGTGTTTTAAGAATGAAACAAATACGAAAATGATAGAAATTGTTGAGAAGAGTAACATAGGAGGAATGAGGTCAAAAGGTAGGCAGGGATCTGTTTAAAAGCCCTTGTGAGCCAAAGTAAGGAGTTAAGATTTTATTCTCGATACAGTGAAAGACAACTGAAGGTTAGGTAGCCTATCATTGACATAATTTATATACATATATATTTTTTTCATTTCAGAATTCAAGCTTTGGGGCAGTTGAGTGGTGGCTTAGTGGCAGAATTCTTGCCTACCATTCTGGAGACCTGGGTTCGATTCCTGGAGCCTGCCCATACTAAAAAAAACAAATCAAGTGTTAGTGTGCTACCTTTGTTAAAATTGATGGAACAATATTATGATACTATTAACTATAGTTCATAGTTTACATTAAGGTTCAATGATTTATAATTTTAAAAACTCACTCTTGTTGCTTGCGTATAGAGAGTAGTTCCCTGGGGTGGGGGAAGTGGTTCACAGGAGAGAGTTGGATAATAACAATAGAGGTGAAAGAAACAGGAACCATTCAGGATATATTTTGGAGTTAAAAGCAACTGGACTTGGTGACATTTAAATGCATGAGCAGCATTTAACACAGTTAATTGTTTCTTCTTGAAATACTTTCAGGTGCTTTTCCTGGCTTTACTCACCCTTTTGACTCTTCCTTCATTGTGTCCTATGCTGATTTATCCTCATCTCCTCCACTTCTGAATATTAGAATTTTTCCAGGTTAAGTTCTTTTTTTTATTTATCATTATTTCTCTAATAATGTCATTCAGTCTCATCACATTAAATGCTGTCTATTTGCTGATGACTCAAATTTACATCTCCAACCTAGACTGCTCTCATAATACCACATTGACTACTTGACAGCTCCACTCGAATTGTCAGTGTCTATAACTAAATTCCCCGTCTTCCTCCCACCCCAGACTGCTCCATCTCGGTAAATGGCATCTCTGTTTTCACTTAAAACTTAGGAATCCTTCTTGATTCTTCTTTTTTCTTCTCATACTTCATATTCACACTAATATATCTTGTTACCCCTCTTTCAAAGTATATCTCAATCCAGCCACCTCTCCTGATTTTTTGCCAGTGTACGTCTAAGTACTGTCCTTGATTCCTCCCTTGCACCCTGTTCTAGTTTGCTAGCTGCCAGAATGCAGTTTACCAGAAATGGAATGGCTTTTTAAAAAGGGGAATTTAATGAGTTGCTAGTTTACAGTTCTAAGGCCGAGAAAATGTCCCAATTAAAACAAGTCTATAAAAATGTCCAATCAAGGGCATCCAGGGAAAGATACCTTGGTTCAAGAAGGTCAGTGAAGTTCAGGGTTTCTCTAGTAAGAAGGCACATGGCGAACACAGTCACAGTTTCTCTCTTGGCTGGAAGGGCACATGGCGAAAATGGCGTCATCTACTAGTTTCTGCTCCTGACTTCCTGTTTCCTGAAGCTCCCCGGGAGGCCTCTTCCTTCTTCATCTCCAAAGCGTGGGCTGATGGACTCCCTACTTCATGGTGCTGCAGCATTCTCTGCTCTCTTTGAATCTCCTCTATTCTCCAAAATGTTTCCTCTTTTATAGGACGTCAGAAACTTATCAAGACCCACCCAAATGGGTGGAGACATGTCTTCACTTAATCCAGTTTAACAACCACTCTTGATTAAATCACATCTCCAGGGAGACGATCTGATTACAGTTTCAAACATACAGTATTGAATAGGGATTATTCTGCCTTTACAAAATGGGTTTTAGATTAAAACGTGGCTTTTCTAGGGCCCATACATCCTTTCAAACTAGCACACACCCCTTTCTTCTTTGGTCTTAATACAGAAGACAGAGTTAAGATATAAGTCAGATCATGTCATTCCTGTTATTGAAATCCTCCAGTACTATTTTATATCAAAAGACAAGCCAGTTTTTATTAAGGCCTACAATGTCCTACCCTTCCCTACCCCATTTTTACCTCCCTGACACCACCTCCTACAACTACTGTCTCTCTCTGCTTCAGCCACACTGTCTTCTTTGCTGTTCTTCAAACAAATCCAGCATGATCCTACCTCAGGGCTTTACCACTTGCTGCCTGAAGTACTCTTCCCCATATAGTGCATGACTTGTCCCCCAATTTCCTTATGTCTTGCTCAAATATCACCTTCTCAGTAAGGCTTTCCCTGGTCACCCTATCTAAAACTGCAGCCACCCTCTCAACTCTGACCCTCCCAGCTTTTTTTTCCTTTGTTGTTTTCACTGTTTAATATATTATATATATATATATATATATATATATATATATATATGTATGTATATATTACTTATGTATCTTATTAATTGCTTGCATTCTCCTCTTGCTTCATAAGGGCAAGGATTTTATTTTTTCCAGTATTCCCAGCTCCTTGATAATTCTCATATTGAGCTCTCTATATCTCATATTTACATGAGATCTTATTATCCGCCAGGCGCAGTTCTAAGTATATTGCATGTTCTTCTAAGAACTTTGAATTAAGTATTACCCTGGTCCCTATTTTACAGATGATGAAATTAAGACCTACAGTTTAGTAACTGAACCAAAATGTCAGTGGTAGAACTGGAATTCAAATTCACAGAGTTTGGAATGGAGGATTCGTTCTTAACTTTGCTATGGAGCCTTTTTCAATGCTGTCGGATGGTACAGAGAGATGAGCTAGGGTGAGTTCCGAGAAGAAGTAATTAGGTCAATGAAGTAGTTGGAAAACAAGCCAGATCACAAGGGATAAGACCTTGAAATCAGTTTTTTATAGAAAAGCTCCTTTTTAGATTTAAAGTTTACTCAGAAACTTTTGGTAAATAACAGTATTGCTGACTATTTGAAATGCTGGTTGAAAACATTTTGAGGCCTGTATGTACTTAAGCTTTTCTGCTGTTTATTTTAAATATTTAATTCAAATAGCTTATAGTCCTTTGTTTTATTACTGATTTGTTGTGGTACTTAAAAAGTTAAAAAAAAAAAAAAGGTTAGTTGACTTAATTTATGCGAACTAGAGATTTCTAAGCCAGGAAGAGATTTTTCTCAGCTTTCCATTCTTTGTATTTCACCTTACTTCCAAGGAATCATTTTTCACCTTAGGAGTAGAACTTTGCAAGGCTAGTGGTTCTTTAATGTCCATGGGGGAAAAAAATGGTAAGCTATGATATTAAATCTGGAAAAATTGTGAAAAGAAAGATTAGCCAAAGAGAAATATAAGAGGGTAGTATAGATAGACTGCCAACTTTGGGTATCTGAAAGCAGATCAGTATAAAACACTATTAATCTATGTTAGGATGTTTTGTAGGAATTTATTTCTTGGCTTTTTTTGCTATACAGGTAGGTATGATATAATCAAAATAGAAAGAAACAAAGAAAATAGATATGTGAGCATGCTGTTATTTCTTATGTCCTTTATTAAAATGAAAACAAGCTGATTTTAATTGGGACGGATTTCAGTACTATAACAACCAATTAAATGTACAGAAAGTCTGATGTTCTCTTTTATCTTTATATCCATATAAATGATTGATATTAAACAAAAGACATGGAGCCAGATTTCCTTTTTTGTGCCTTATACCATGGCATTTATATTATAGAGAATGATGTCAACTATAAAGTTTATTTTGTGTTCATCTTGGTTTATGGAGCCTATGTCTTTATGTATTTTTTTTGAACATTTAAATATATTTATGCTAGAGATCCTTCACATTTTTCAGCTATTTCTGGTTTCTCAGGTATAAATATAAATTCCGTTGTTTGTTGTGTTTGCTGTTCCTCTTGTTGGGAAATATTCTGAGTCTATTTTTGTGGTTATCATAACTTGGGCCCCTTGGAGTTTACCCACTGTAGCCTGAGTGATATAAATATGGGCTTGATTTTTCTCTAGCAATTTTTTATAGTCTGGAGGGGTAGTATAGGTTATAAAATCCTGAGTAAGCTAACTGAGAATCTTGTTTAAGCCAACTGAGAATTTCCTCTCTGTGTATGAAGAATATGCTCTATTTTTCCTAGTACAGGACTACATCTAGGAAATCCAATTTTAGTTTCCTGTTTAGGCACAAACTAACCCCAGCTTCTAAGGTGTAATATTTGCTTTCAGTAGGCCCATGGAGTTAACTTCAATTTCTATTATGCGCTTCGACTATTATGAGTATATTCCTTCTTCATTTTTGGCACCTGGAAATTTTTCTCTCTTACTTTCAAATTTAATGAGTATTTTAAATTTTGTCTTTTTTTTTTTCCTTAAGGTTAAGATTGTATCAAAAATTTCTGTGTGTTTGGAGCAGGAGGAAAGAATTTTTGTATCTGTACATTTGAACTAAAAGTCATAGTTTATTATCATTATAGAATTAAGATAATTTTTCTGTGCTGAAATTGACTGACTAGGTACTTAGATGCATCTGCATGCTGTATATAAATTGTATTTTCTGGTAGTTGCATGCTTATCATTTCATGTATAACTATTTCCAATTTTATTGCCTTATCTTATGTCTTCACAAATTGAAATTAGATAAAATGAGACATTAAACTTATTAGAATTTAAGATTAGAAGAGACAGAGTTCATAAAGATAGAAAAATACTAATCTTATAGTTGTGAAATAATTTAATTGCCTAGGTTAGATAAAATTGAGTAGACCATCATTTTACACAATCTTTTCTGTACCTTAAATTTATTTTCTTAATGTTGGAAGTGTTCTAACCAAATATGAATCGTCTTTCAGCATGTTTATCTTACTGCATTGCTATATAGAATTCTCCTAGCAATAACTTAATATATCTTTGAGCTTAAATATGCTGTTTGAAAACAGGAAATTAGAACACTAATTTATACATATGGTAATAAATTTTGACAATTTGTTCTGAGAGATAGGAAAAAAAACGGTGTGACTCAAATAAAACTTTCCCCACCCTATTATAGATAGGAAACATTTCCAAGGACAGGAACAGGAATAAAAATTACAGAGGGCTTTAAGAGAAATGTATATATATCTATTTATACAAAATATGTGTATATATATATATATATATTTTAAGTAATACATTCCTTTCTAGAGCTATTCTATTTAGTAGCATAGTTCAAGAAATATAACTAGTTTTTATCCAACATCAAATACTCTTTTGCTTTTGTGTATGAAGATAACTTGCAAATTTCCCTAGTTCAAGGTGAAAGAAGCTGAAAATACTGGAATATTACTCTCTGGTCACTTAAATGAGGGCAGAAGAGTGGTTTCTATAAACAGACTAACAAAATTATTGTAAATTGCAAATCTTCTTTCTCTGATAATTTAAATTATCTGACTTTTTTGTAACATCTTTAAATGCTATTTATTTACTATAAATAATTGTAAAATGGTAAGTTTATTTTTGCTTAAATAATAAACTCTTGTTTAATTTTGAACTCCCACTTATCTCATTCAAGTAAACTGTATATACACAGAATGGCCTCTGTGTTAAATTTAGAACTGTGTAGCCATGAAGGTAAAATGTTATTAATCCTAAGTATTAAATGACTAACTTTCAAGTCCAACTTTAAAGCACTTATTCAGTCACTATTATTTTAATTTCAAATATGTTGCTTATTGAATCCTAACCTGGTGATAATTATATGATAACTTTAAACAAATGTCAAATAATAAAATAGGCTCAGACTAAGTGTCTAAATATTGTTTAATTTTGAAAATATCAGACCTATCTAAATATATTAAATTTTTCAAATTATCAAATCAAATATAATATTTATATTGTATAATTTGAGTACTTTCAATACGCTAACAAACAATAAAAAGTAACTGGGTACTGTGATATTTTACAGTGGTCTTTTTACAATTAAGATTATTTTCTAAATTCTTCAAATTAATTTTAAAAATTCTGGGAAACCACATTGAGGAAATTAAGACCTTGTAGAAAATTAGCTTAACTATAAAGGTTAAGCATAAACTTTTGAGGGTTAAATGTAAAGGTGTTCTTTCAGGCAAGCACAGTATGTTTAATTTACAGTCTGTTTATAAAAGAATTTGTTTGTTTTTATATGACCTGGCTTTCTAGTGTTTCCAAAGTGAGAAGTTGTTTGGTAAAAGACTTTAAAAAAAAAAGTCCTTTCCTCTGAAGTTGATTTTTGTTTATAGTGATATATTTCTAAGGGCTGTAAATCCAGTACCCAAATCCCTTTCTGTAAATCAGTAGCATATAGGAACAAATCAGCTGCCTATAGCCTGGTCCAAATCTGAGCAAAAGAAGTAACTTTCATGATCTTTTGAGCTGTTTTTAAATGTCACAGTATAATCAGATTTCAGTCTATGGGTGTCTGATATTTAAAAGTGCAAAAAAGATTTATTTACCTTTCTGTCTTGTTCCTTTTGTTGATTTTCCACGTGCGATGTTGGAGTCCTGCTTTGGAGAGAAAATCTGAGTATTATCTCATGTAATGGTTTGATCGAATTATTTAAATCTCCATCCTATAGTTCACAGGCTAATTTCTGTATGATTTCATACAGTTAGTTTTACTGAAAACCAAATAATGAGGTCAAATAAGTTGGAGATAAAGTTCTTTTGCTGTTAATACTGTATAAGGATAAATTGCTTACTTCACACTTGGAGAATCCGGTTCTGCCTGTTAGACGCCCATTCTTTAGCTTAAAGATCATTTTCATTGGAGCTAGTCGGTAACAGGAAGTCCTTGTTAAACTGCCTACATGGAGTACTTGGCACAACTCTGTAATCGTAGTTATACATTATATAGAAAAACATTCCTCACAAAAAATGACTTTGTGTTTAAACAAGGTTACTTTTTTATTTTCTTTAGGTATCAAAACTTGCAAAGATGTAGAATTTGGAATAAATAGGAATGAAAAGAATCTTGATGTGTAGGCCTTTTTTTTTATTAACATGAAAATGATTGAATTCCGTTCTATTTTAGGAAGTCTCATAGAGCTTAGCTCATAAAATCATAAAATTTCATAACTAGAACAGTCAAAAAAAGAGTTTGTAGCTTAAAGCCTTTCACCTCACTTTTCATTTTACTGTATCTGCTATTTTAATTTCAAGTGACTTTCTTCCATAGTTTTCTGTATAGAGGAACTGAAGTTATGCAACAATATATGTTAAACAATTTCTTTACTATAATAATCTAACAATTCAAAATTTATATTTGCCAGAGGATAAATATTTATAGGAAAAAACAAATGAAACTTCTCTTATTCTATAAAATTCCTTACCTTCCTTTTTTTATTTCTGAGTTGTTATGATTTTGGTAGGGGAGGGAGGGAATACAAATATTGCTATAATATATACCTAAAAAATGTTTGCATTTGTTCTTTTACTTAGTCGTTTCACTTCTTGGAATCTGTTTCCAAAATAAGAAGTGACTTCTCATGCACCTATTCTTCACAGCACTTTTTGTAAAAACCAAAGACTGGAAACAACCCAAAAGTCATTCAGTATACTGCTGGTTGAATAAACAATGGTATATCCATACAATTGAATATCCAATGGTATATCATTATGCAACTATAAAAAGTAATCAAGATGATTTCTTTATACTGCTATAGAACAATTTCAGGAGTTAATGTTTACTTAAAAAAATGTTATAGTGCAGAAGAGTATATAGTATCTAGCTTTTGAGGAAGAATGACAAGTCAATAGCAGTAGATATACTTAGTGTCCATATTGTGATCTTTAAAATATCGTTTCCTCCGTATAGTTATTTATAGTTTCAAAAGTAAATAATGAAAAGATAAACCATAAACTAATGAAAATGGTTACCTTTAGGAGAATAGAGGAAAATAGAGGGGGGGAAAGGGACAAAGATGGAAGAATATTCTCTCCAAAAGCACCTTGTTTTTATAGTTTTCAATTTGGAGCCATATAAATGTTTTAAAAATTAAATCTTTATTTAAAAAGAAAGTGTTTCTGAAGAAAGCAGCCTGAAACAATTGAACACAGCTGGTGGCATAACCACCCAGAGAAATATTATTTCAAGTAATTTTTAAACTCAGTATTTTGACTGTATCTTTAGTGAAATATATCCTAGAGACAAAAATAACTTCAAAGATCTCAACGTGCATTTAGTAGTCTTACTTTCAGTAACAATATTGCTATTATTATATTGAAACTCTTACTTAAATATATTGTAGATAAAGCAAATAGTTATGTCATTGCAAACCATAGTTTCCAACATAAAAGAAGAAGAGATATAAATAAAATCTAAGAAGCTAAACAAAAACTTGGTAATATTGGATTTGAAATAGAACAATCAATATGAGCTCATGATGTATTTATTTATTTTTACAAAAACCTACATATTTTCTAGCTTTGTCCACTGAAAGGGTCTAGAAATAACAATATTGTCAATAACTGAATATTTATAGTCCACCTATTGTGGCTTGTAAAATGCCATTTACCGCTGAAAGGAACTAGGGCCTCTTAAAAAAATGGATAATTCCTGGTCTGGGAAATTGTTTTTACAAAAAAGCAGAGAAGTTATTTATTGGAATTGGACCAAAAGGACACAGGAGCTCATCTGAAAGAGACTGCCACTGTCAAAAGATGAGAAACATGGAGTCTCAAAAAGAACAGCAACTGCTATTGCTTGAAACGTACCAAATATATTTTAATGTCCATGAGTTATAATGATGCCCTTGGAGAAAGCAAAAGAAAAACGAAATAACTTAATCACCTTTGGAGATTGCCTGAAGACAAATTCATTTTCTCAATTAGGAACTGAAGGGAAGTTTCAAACCCTTAACTTTTCTCTATGAATTTTATTTAATGGTTACCAAGTAGTTGATGAAAGGGTTTTTGTTTGTTTTTTAGCAAAAATCCTGCTCATAAATGCAGAAGGCATATAGAACTAAACTTTAAAAGTCACTGTTTTATAAACTCTAGTAGAATAATGGAACTAAGCAAAGGCAAACAATAGCTGCTAAAATCATTAGGTGAAAGGTTGATAGGGAACTTTATTTTGGATGGATCAGTCTGACTGAACCCACTCAGCAATATTAATGTCACTAAAAGTGAAGCAACCTGATATATACTTCCTAAAATGTTAGCATCACGTATGAAATATACTTGCCATAAGAATTCAACCTGGAACTCATCCAACCTCTACATCTATGAGGTGTAGGAAATGCAGGCTATGTATGTAAATCCCTCATGAGGAAGATATCAGCAGAATCTCAAATGTGAGAAATTCCGTAGGAAAATGACTTATTTTCTACAAATAAATGTCATAGAAGAAAAGAGGTGGTGGTGGTGGGAGGTAGCTATTAAAAAAGACTTGAGAGATAAACTGCAGTTTCTTCATCTGGTTTGGACCTGATTTAAAGATTATTACTTGTAAAAAGATACTGGGGAATATGAATGAATTGAGTAATATTAAGAATGTATTATTAATTTTGTTAGTTGTGATAGCAATATTGTGATAATATATATATATACATATATATTTTAATTTTTTAGTTTTCAGGTGAAAAGATATGTCACCCAATTGGAAAAAAGTGGAAGATGTGTAGATGAACAAGAATAACTCAATGTTGATAGTTTTTGAAGTTGATGATAGGAGTCTGTTAGACTTATTTTATGCATTTTTAAAAGCTCTATCCTTTCTTAGAGTCTGTTAAATCCTAACCAATGCTGTAATTCATTAAACTTTTTTACCTTTGCCATGTAATAGGCAAATTCACTTTATTTTATTGTAATTCTTATTTCTCTTAGAAGCTTATTTGGATTTTAAATTTTGTTGTTTCCTAATTTGTTCCTAATTGAGTGTCATATTTTTTATGTCCAATGCTATAAATGACATGTAAATTAGATATAAATGTCTCCCTTGTCCAGTAAATTGCACATTTATTTGCACATATACACACATGTTGGAAATGTAGATGAGCTCAGATATTACAAACTCAGAATGAACATATGAAAGATTTGGACACTTACAACATGATGCAGTGTATTTTAAGATGATAAAGATGCAATATGAAAGTTGGAATTGTTAGACTGGGGGCTGTGGAAAATAATTCACTGTATTTTTCTCTTTGTAGTTGTTTTTGTTTCCCTATTCAGTACTAACATTTTCTTGATAATTTTCCTTTATAGTCTTGTTCTTACAAAATTCATTTTCACAATAATAAACAAATGGAAATCATGAAATAACTACTAAAATATCTTCTAAAACCAGTGTAATCAGTAAGGTTAAAACTTTGAATGGAAGAATATTATCAAAATATTTTTAAGTGGCATCTGATTATCTATGTCATAAAACCTACTTCACTTGTCTTTCTAGATTGGCAAATAAGCAAGACAAGGAAGGGGCTTTAGGAGAAGCTGATGTGATTGAATGTCTGTCTCTAGAAAAATTGGTCAATGAACACAAGTGCCTTTGTCAAATAGTAAGTTTTTTTCTGTCCTTTGAAATATGTTCAGTACAATTTTTTTATGATGAATGGTGGTAGACACTTACCTGAATCACACTGTCAGTGTTCTGTTGATATACTGGAATATTTTCTATTTCATACTTACTGACTTCCATAAACTATTCTTCAAGATTACAGAGATTTTAAGATTTGCTTTGTGTATAAGGTTTTAAGATACTGCTGACAGTACCTCTTAATTATACCAGTATGTCATGCTATAAATTTTGTAAAATGGGAGAAGGTATAAATACAAAATTTAAACAAATGAAAAGATTATCATGAGTTTTGAAAAAAATCATCTCAGGAGATTTATCATATAACCTTAAGGAAGATGATCAGAGTAGATTTAATCATTTATTTTGTTTCCATACAATGATCATTAGGCTATCAGTCTTAATACATATTTATTGCTGTAAACTTCCTGGTATAAGGAATTAAACCTTCCTCATATTCATTTTTATAAGTGGATGCATTTTTTTCCTGGTAGTTCAACTTTGTGTTCTGATGATCTCGTTTGAAATAATAAATGATGCTATAGACTTCTTGCATATAGAAGCTTACAGATACTTTCTGTAGCTTACAGATATTATCCACAGAATATTTCAGCTCTAATGTACTAATGTTAGTGATCATTGCAAAGGTGAATTTTGTAAGTTAAATAAACAAGTACTTTCATATCATTAATTTAAATAGATTAATGTTTGAGTTGCCAGTATTATTCTTAATGCTTTATGAATAGATTTCTGTGGAAAACTTTTAGTTATGATGTTTAAGTCAAATCAATTATTATGTTTCAGGAACCCTGTTCAGCAGTCTTGGGGTATGGAAAAAAAATTGACAAGTCTATTAAAAAAGGCCTTTACTGGCTACTACACATCATTGCAAAAGACTTTGATGCCTTAAATGAACGCATCCAAAAAGACACAACCGAACAACGGGCTCTTGAAGAGCAAGAAAAGCGAGAAAGGGCTGAACGAGTGCGAAAACTACGAGAAGAAAGGTGAGTAAATTAAATCTGTATCATAATGCATTTGAAGAGTCAACACAAGCCACCATTTTATGAAAACATTATTAGTTTTGTCTGTTCAGTTTTCTCTCTGTATGTAGGAAGACACAAGATAAATGTATCTATTCTTCCTATGGATTTTTCTCTGTATACATTTGGGTGAAACATTTCTCATATGTGTTTTATATAGTTAAATTTACTCCTTATGTATTGTTTATTGCCCCAAGTTTTAAAATTATCTCTCTTATTTCTTATGGTACTTTTAGTGCAGCGGTTCTCAATCCACAGGGTAATTTGGTCCCCAGGGAACTTTTGTCAATATCAGGACACATTTTTTTGGTTGTCCTTGCTAGGGAGGGGAGCTGTCACTGGCACTTAGTGGATAGAAGTCATGGATGCTCCTAAACATCTATTATGCGCAGGACAGCCCTTCACAACAAAGCACTATTGGGCCCAATATATCCATAGTGACAGTGTTGAAAAGTCTCGCTTTACCCTCAGAAAAAAATAGTTGGTGAGCTGTTAGAGGATCACCTCAGAGAAAATCTGATCTTTAGCACTAGTTTTGTCAGAAACTAGACTAAGTTATACTATCTCATATTTTTAAATATAGGTTGCCTGAAATGAAACACTTAAGCTAAAACTACCAAATTCTGAATTTGTAAAAAAATAATGATTACATAAATTCTACCATAGAATCATTTTTAATAATCTCAGTGCCACAAGGATATACTAATATTTTAAAAGAAGTTCAATTTAACATTTAATCCCAGGATTTTTCTTTCACTGCCAGATTATGTAATGGGGGGAGAAATGAAAAGGATCTTTAAGTGAATTCTTGTAAGATGCAAAGTTGCCTTCCACTTATCAAAGTACCATTCATCTTCCATGTGGTTTAACATAGTTGCAGCCTGTTAAACAAGAACCCTGTACCCTTGTTAATATCTCTTTAGTGCTCCCTTACACTGTTAAGGGGATCTTCTGATTGCTGGTGATCTTTCCTTTAACTCAGAAATAGGACTTAAGGAAAGGAATATTTGTAGAGATAACTCTCCATACTCAAGCACTCCATATATGAGTGGGTCATTGACTAGGTCTCTCTTAATACCCCCAAGAAAGAATGGTGATAAGTGGTTTTGCAAAATAAGATACCGGGTAAGAATTTTTGGTTTTCTATCCTAGTGTATATTTTCATGATGGTAAAGCTCAGTAAAACCAATTATTCATGTAAGTATGCTTTTCATATATTTATAAAAATGAAATGTGGGTCATGCTTTTCTGAACACTCTTGCTTTTTGTCTATTGTCTAAGAAAACAAACAACAAAAACCAAGCCAAACTCAAATTCAGACTTGGCTAAATAAGAAATCTGATGTTACTCTTTTTTTTTAAGTTTTTATCTTTTCCTGAATATTCTGTATTGTAATGTAGCAAGTTTTTCCTATATCTAGTCCCCTCCCTTTCTTCCTTCCTCCTTAGCTATGCTGGTCTGAGGTCTCTCCTGTTGAGCACTCTCCTGTTGAGCAAAGCTTCCATAATTAAAAGAAATTGGCACTTTCTGTCAGCTTAAACTTTGTCTAATAAAATATATACATTCATATAAATATATTTCAAAATAAGCAAATCGGCATTTAGAGAGGAATGATAAAAAATCTTTTTACTTTCTTAAATCCAATTTAATTGGTTCAGTTATTAATTTCTAGTTTTTTTTCTCTCTTTTTTTTGCATGGGCAGGCACTGGGAATCGAACCCAGGTCTGCAGCATGGCAGGCGAGAACTCTGCCTGCTGAGCCACTGTGGCCCGCCCTTTTGCGTTTTTGAAAAAGTAAAACATGCTATACTTGTATGTGGAAAAGATGTGTTGATACTAGACACCTGAAATTGCTTGTTAAAACATGAATAGCATTAATAACAGTGACTATCCTGTAGTATGTTCATTTACATAGTGCTTCTATTATATTACTTTATCTGTCCCTTGTAACATCCCTGTAGGGGTATGTACTATCCACATTTGTAGGAAGGCTGAGGCTCAAAAATCCAGACACATGCCCTGTAGTAGATTATAGAGCTCCAACTCTTGGCCTCCTAGGTTCAGAATGAAAGGATATATATTTCCATCATAGAACACAAAAAAGTGTTATAGTAATAAACATTCATATTGTAGATCTAGTAGTTCTAGATCTACTATACTTACTTTTCTCTCTTTGTTTGTTTTATTAACTTATCCTTCACATATAGGGCAACATATTAACTGTAAATCCAGAGGTACTAAACATTTCAGTGGTAACTAATACTTATTTAAGCTAATGATATTAGATAAGTTATTTTATAGTCTCTATTATGCAAGTTATCTAGTTTCAAATGTGATCATAAAATGTATTGTTTTACATTATAATTTGTCATATATTTCTAATAAATAAATATTCTTCACATTGTGCTTTATAAGAGAAGATATCCTTAAGAAAGGAGTTAATGAGAATTTATTTATCTCTGTTAATATCAATGAAGAGGACAGCATTTATTTTGGAGGGTAATTCATGAATTAAAGAAGGTCCTTGGCGTGTGAAAAAATAATTAATAGACATTGATGACATTAAGTCAGTCATAGGGAATGCCATTTTTGTCAGATTTTCTTTCTTTAAAATTCAAATGATTATGTTTATATGGGGATGGGGTCCTATTATCTGCAAGAATTTCTCAAATGCTCTTAGGAATTAATTGCCATGTATAGATGTTTAAAACACCAAATTAATAAGCCTAAATCTATTGAAAGTTTTCTTAAACTTAGGTCAGAACTTTCTCATATGGAATTCCAATTTTTTTCTTGCAACTATAGAGAACAAAGAGAGCGAGAACAGGCTGAACTGAATGGAACCAGTGGTCTGGCTGAATTGGTCCCAGAACCAATTATTGTTAATCCTTTCCAGCCTATAGCATCTGTGATCATGGAGGTATGTTGGTGGCAAGTGTAATTTTTATATCTTAAATTATAGAATTGTAAGTTGAGAGAGTAGTTAGGGAGTTGGAAAGAGGAGGCAGGGAGATAGAAGGTATTGTTTCACTAGCAATAGATTATTTCTGAAAGAAATTCAATGAGAGAGATGGGCTGAGGATTTATTGCTTTTTCTTCCTCTTCAAGTTTACTTTTTTATTCTGGTGTAAAAAGAGAAAGATGATTTCTGAATTAAATGAGAATGAAAATGAAGATTGAAAGTGGCAGTTACTATTCTGATAAATCTCTTTTTTGTTATTTAGTTCATATAATAATAATATATCCTTATTCCTATATTACTATCCCTTTGCAGTAATATTTAGGTGCTAATAGTGCATTAGAGTACATAAATAATTACCTAACTTTTTTCCAGGATTCTCAAGATGGTTGAAATCTGTAGTCAATTCAATAGTAATTTTCTGTAGTAAAAATTTTAATTGTCTTTACCAAAATTAATTTGTAGATTTTAATTATGAATAAGGTAATGGACTTCAGGGGCGTGCATGTGTGTATATGTCTGTGTCTATGCATCCAGGTCTTTGTTTTCAGTTTCGATTGGTGTTTGGAGTTAGTGTATTGGGCCTCCTTTAATTGCCCACAGCAGCCACTTGGAGCTTAATGTGGAGACTGGCTTGCTGGTCCTGTCTGCATGTTTTCCATTTCTATTCCCCTTCACTGCCTCCTTACACACAGGTGCTCAACTGAAAAAGTGAATGATTGTTTCTTCCTTGGGACTGCTGCTAAGAAGGGAGGTAAGAAGGTAAGAGGAAGGTTGTATGGTTTGGGTATTGCTTTATTTTGAAAAATAATTGGTAATATGAAATATTCAATCTTAAGTTGCTCAGATACTAGGTAGTTTATTTTGTTGAATATTTTATTAACCCAATTACAGTTACTTTAAGTATGTGTCTAAGTACAGTAAAGTGATATTAATAACATAAGCAATTGTTTTGTCTCTATCATATCAAATATTATATTTGCTGGGTTTTATTTATATTCTTTTAAAAAGAAGAGGGAAATCAAGTTTTACTTTTAATCTTGAAGGATTAATTACTCTATGTATGTAATAAAGCTGACCTTGTAAGTAATGACCAATTATTTTATAGTGCCATGAGTGTAAATTACTTAGAAGACCCTAGTACTTCTCTCAAATTTGTTTTTTTGCTATATGGAGAAGTGAACAGTATTGCTAACACATATGGAAAGTTCCTAAATTAATAAATGACATGGGGAAAGTACAGTTACTATGTTTTTTTTTTTTTTTTAACATGGGCAGGTACTGGGAATCGAACCCGGGTCCTCTGGCATCACAGGCAAGCATTCCTGCCTGCTGAGCCAGTGTGATCTGCCCAGTTACTATGTTTTGAAATAATAATAATTTTAAGAACATTGATCAGTAAAGCAGTTAAAACTATTACCTAAAATTACCTTTTTACCATGCATAATTTTTTTTCATTGAAACTGTTTAAATTTTTTGTAATTTTTTGAGAAGCACCTAATATTCCTTTCATTTTTTACCACAGATAATTAAAACAGTATAGTCTTGTTGCAGATTATAAGTAGCTCACTAGAATAATTAGAAATAAGATAATTGTGTATAAGTAGATAAAGATAAAGGTAACATAAAAAAGAGAAAAAGATATTGGAACAACTGAACCAACATTTGGAAGAAAGTAAAATTACTGAACACTATAACCAAATTAAATTCCAGAAGTATTAAAGATGTAAATGTATTTTTTTTAAAAGAAGCCTTAAAAATACTAATAGATAATATTAAATATTTATATAGGCTTAGAGGAGGAAAAACTTTCAAAGCTGGACAATCAAGCCACAAATCATAAAATGGAAAAAGGATAGATCTTATATTCTATTTTAAAAGAGCTGTTCTACGAAGTTAAAAGAAAATTAAGGAAAAATATTTGAGACATATAGGATACAGTCCTTACAAATTCTTACGTGAATAATAAGAACCCAATAGAAAAAATAGGCTTACAGTTACCACAGTTCCCTAAAGAAGAAATAAAGATTGCAGTAAGCATATTTAATCGTAGTCCACCCTTACTAGTAATTTAAAAATCAAATAAAATTAAATGAAATCTAAAACAGCACGAAGATATTTCAAATATTTAATAAAAATTCCGTAGAAATTTAAAAGATTATTAATGTTATGCAGGTTGAAAAAGACATGGGGAAACCACACTCAACCCTTTGGCTGGGGTGTAAATTGATCCATTCTTTCTGAAGGGAAGCTTGTAAATCTGTATCCCAATGATTCAGTAATTCCATTGTTAGGAATAGATTCCATAGAAATAATGGCGTAATTGCACTTCTTTTAAATAGTGAAAAATTGGAAATAAATTCCTTGTCCATTGAGAAGGAATTGGTCAAATAAATTATGATATAGCCTTTCAAAATGATATTATAGTTAATGAAAAAAACAGTAATTAACCCTTTTGTTGCATCTACTGTGTGTCAGGCACTGTTCTAAGCACTTCATATATTAATTGAAATGGAAAGAAATACATACTTATAAATAAAAACTTCAATTATTTTTAATTTAAAAAACAAATACATTAATATGTATATGTAGACAGAGAAACAAAAATAGAATTACATTTGTTTTGGGTGGTGTATGTCTGTAGGGGACTGGGAAAGGCAGAGAAAGCACCTCTTACTAATGTATCAACATTGTTAATATTTGTTTTCTTTTTTTTATGCTTTCTGTATTTTCTGAATTTTGACAAGTAGAATGTTTTAGTGATATATTCAACAAGTTTTAATAGAAATACATTGGTGATTCTGAAGTTAAAAGAATGCTCTTGGATTATTTTATTTCTCCCTTAAAATTTATTTTAGCTACATCAGTTATTTTAAAGATAATATATTTCATTTTTGTTAGAATGAAAAAAAACTTGAAAAAGAGAAAACAAGGCAGAAGATGGAGAAAGACAGCGATGGCTGCCCTCTGAAACATAAAATGGATCATGAGCAAATAGAGACACAGAGCCATATCAGTGATAGTAGCCAAAAAAATGAGTCTGGAATGGTAGAAAATTATGAGGAGGCATTAACACAGCAGTTGGAGAATGAAAATGAGACAGACCAACAATCATCAGAATCAGGTAATAAATCTATTTAAAATTGTATATACAAATTATTTATACTGTGTTTCATTTACAATGATTATTTTCATAAAAAACATACTATGATTTTTTTTCTTTTTTTTGTCATCAAATGCAGTATTGATCATGATTATCCTATGGTCTTTAGTTATCCATTAACCAGTTTATTCTTTTGTTTTTAATTCATGCTACATTAAAACATGGTCATTTGTAACTTAAGAGGATTTCAGTAGAAAATTCCATTTTCAGAAATTTGGAGCAAAGCATCAGGAATCCTTGGAAGTATATTAATATATTTAATCTTTAGGGCTTTTTCTTTTCTTTTTTTTTTTTTTTGGTCTCATAGCAATGTCATTTCCTTTACTGACTATTTATAGGATTCAAGCACGATCAGTTGATCAGTTGAACAGTTTTGAAAGTCTTGTCAAATAGCCATTTTTCCTCTTATTCTAATATCATTAGAAAACTTCCATTGTTTATCTTTTTCTAAGCTGCATGAATTAAAAGGATGTTCATATCTTTTTGTTATCATAGACAAATAGCCTGCACTATTTTGGAATCAGACAACCTTGTATAGAATCCTAACTCTCCCATCTACCACATACAAGTTAAGTTATACAATCTTTTTCACTCTTAGGTTCCTTACCCATAATGTGGTGGTAAATATCATCTTTATTCACATAGCTTATAGGATTACTTATATAAAATAACCCTACAATGTTTGTACTACAAGTGCCTGATACGAGGAAGATGCCCAGTAATTGTTTCCTTGTCATTCCTAGTGATTATGATTCCATTTTATATGAAAGTTTTTATAGTATCATAGGAAAATAGGATCTCAATCCCAGAGGTGCAGACTATCAAACATGAATATTCTTTATCTGTCAGAAAGTTATACTTTTAGTCAGTTGGGAATCTCGGCAGCCATATTCATACCATATAGCTATGTCAGCAGAAGGTTAACTTATTACAGTGGATTCTCAATTGCATGAAAGTACTTTTTCTTACATTTATACTTTTTTTTTTACACTTATACATTTTTGACAAGCAAAGTAATTTGGTAAATAATTTGAAAATATAATATAGGAAGATCTAATATATAATGCAGTCAATTATGTGATAATAATTGGCAGTTTATATTTTAAAGCATTTTCAGATGTATTATTTAGCACAGCATTATATTATTTAACTTAGCAATTTTAGGGTATATTAACCTCATTATGTAGATGAAGAAGCTAGAGACTTGGAGTGGCTAAGTAACTTGCTTACAATCACAGGACTCTTCTGTGGTTGGGCTGAAATCCCATCAAAATCATCTGCTTCACATTCTGTGCTCTTCATTGACCCTGAGTTAGAGACCATCCTAAAGTACCATATGGTTCTGGTGTTTCTATTTCCATGTCTCAGCTATGTTTATAGCTTTAATTGTAAAATGATTCTGTTATTTCTGTTTGTAGTAGAAAGCCTCAAATAACACTAATTTATTTGGGAAAAGAATATGTTTCTAAATATGTTTGTATTTCTCATTGCTTTGTATATTTCACAGATGTTGTCTGTTATGTTTTTTAAAATGTAGGACTTTTGTTCTAAATTTGGTCATTTGCTACTATGCTGTCTGGTTTACACTGTTAAACTTATGTTTTAACAGATTTTAAATGCCCTTAAGGTGACCATACATACTTAAGAATCGGTAAATGTTATTTATAAAAAAAAAAGTACAAATTCAATTTTGTAAAGTCTACTAATACCATTTTGGTTACATATATTAACATTGAGCCATACCTTGTATGGAGATTATTTTAATGGGTAATGTGTTTTAGGTTTGACTGAGGCTTTATTTTCACATTTTTAAAGGATTATTTTTGACATGCTAAGTTACCTAGAGACATTCTGTATATCCACTGAGAAGTCAACACTTTTTTTCCTTTATCAGCCCATTCTTAATTTTATGAAACCTCTGCAATTAGGCAATCCTATATCCTTAATATGACAATAGAATACAAATATAAGTTGTTTTGCAAATGTGAGAATTTTTTTCTATGCTTTTGCACTTTAAAATATAAGATTTTTGCTGTTTGTTTCATATCCATTATTCTCATTCAATTAGCAATCATTTAAGAATTATTTTTAGTAAAAGCAGATTCTCATTTGGTTATTGATAACAGTCTCCAAAGTTGGACGAAGATAGGTTTCCATTGTAATAATTATATCAATATTCTAGTTTTATTCTTTGTTTTTTATTGTAATATAGAAGTTTACTTTCCCCAAAGGATAAAGTTCCATGATTATTTCCTTGTAGATAACAGTAAAAAGAAAACTAAGAAACTAAGAATAAAAAGGAGTCACCGAGTAGAACCAGTTAATACAGATGACTCTGCACCTAAGAGTCCCACACCACCCCCACCTCCTCCTCCTGGTGAGTTAAATTGATACTGTTATAGAATTTAGAAATAAGGATTTAAGCAGGGGAGGAGAAAAAAGAATTTCATAGTTTTTATTTAGTATACTTTACCTTGTGAAGTTTTTGAAAAAGTTGTCTTAGAAGAATTCTTTGCTCTATCTACTCTGTCAAGATATATCAGCATAAGTATAATGCTTTTTTTAAATCAGAAAAAATATTTTATAAAAGTTTTTTGAAAAGTAAATACTAGTAAGAAAACGTTATCCCAAGTACATCCTAGAATGTGTTCAAGCTCAATAAGTTTGATTGATGGCCAATGTGAGCTTAAAAAAAAAAATTGGATCTTTCATTCTGAAAGTTAACGTTTGAAACAAAGATATGTGAAATCTTCAGTTATATTTCTAACATATATTCCCACCTCCTAAGTAGAAGCCATTTAAAGTGGGTTTAAGGCTATTCAAGACTGTGTCATTCCTTTTTTTTGAAAGGACATCTAATGTTATATACACTTCCTGTCGAGGGAGGGATCCTCTCAATAGACCGGAGTGGTTAATGGTGTTTTAAAATGTTTTTCTTTTTCTTTAGTTGGCTGGGGAACCCCCAAAGTCACTAGACTTCCAAAACTTGAGCCTCTTGGTGAAACACATCATAACGGTAATGTGAAAGGATCAATTTTCAAATATCAACTCTGCATATTATATTCAGCTTTTTTTACTTCATAACTTCAACAAACTTTTATTTTTGGAGAACTTTCAAGTCCACAACAATCCTTTTCATTATACTTCATGTTTTTTTCATGTTATTTAATTTTTTTTACTCGTGCACATTGCATCTTTATAATTTGATTTGATATTTATCGTAGAATACAGAGGTTAAAAAGAATTATAGCTTGCATTCATCCATTATATATTTATGCAAATAATGATGAAAAGGGAAAATATTTTAAACAATTTAAGTTAAATATGAAGCATTGCAATTATACTTACAGTGTTAAAAAAAAAACAGCATGGTCCTGTATATACTCTACATATTCAATAATAATACCACATAATTGTTTTTTCCTCTGTTCTTAATAAGACATTCAGATGCTGAATATTAAAATGAAGTAGAGTTCAACAAAAGTTATAGAATCAGAAATTTTAGCCAATAAATCAAATAAAATTCATTGAAATGGAATAAGTAATGCCTTAGAAATAAAGTTACTAAAGGCTTGACTCAACAAAATTTTCCTTGAATAAAATTAACATAAGCCATAGTTAGCCAGTATATGGCATTAGAATGCCAAGACTCAAAAACTAGGAACTGGGTATTGGGAGCAGAAAACTGCCTTGTATGAATGAGAAGTATCAGTAAGCAGAAGAAAGGTAGAGAGTTCAAAGGTAGAGAGGCAGGAAAGAATTCTGCTTATTTGGGGAATAGCATGAGGTTACTTATGACTATAGCTTAGATTCATGTAGGTAGAGTGGGAAAGGAAGAGGAAATGTAAAGTTATAAAGAGCATTGAAACTGGAATTATGGTTTAGAGCCAGATTGAGAAAGACCTAGCAAATATGTTAAGACTTGCTGTAATTTTTCAAGAAATACTATAGTTTTAAACAGGGAAGTAGTGTTATCATGTTGTTGATTAGGAAGATAATTTTTGTGTAAAATACAGACGGATGGTGGTTACACCTGAGATAAGGGTCCTAATTAGAAGGCTTTTATAGTGAAGTAAAAAAGTGAGGAAGAAGAACTGGAATGGAGAATAAAAATGGATTCAAGGAATATTTTCACAGTTAAAGTAAAAATATCTGATAAATGGTTGGATATACAGATCAAGGAAGAGAATAATAGAGGGTAATTTGGCTCAATGGACTAGTTGATTGGTGCTATCCCTAAGATTGAAAAATACTTGAAGAAAAGGAAATCTGTTTTGGAGAGACATATAGAGATGTGTATAGGCTTATCTATTTGGAATGGCTGTAGCCCAATACAGGGAAGATTCTGAAGCTCAGGAGAAAAGATGGGATGGATATGTAAGTAGATTATTTTATTTCAGTTGTCATCACATGATAGAGGTGATTTGCCCCTAATAGATGCTCTGTAATTATTTACTGAATTAAAATGAGGGAATGATGGTTTGCTGTTTCTGAGGGAAAGGAGGTAGAATGAAATGGAAAGAAGTTTGAAGGAGAAGAAAAGAACTGATGATAACATCTAGGGGACAAGTGGAAAAAGTGGTTGAAATGGACTAAGGTTTTTGTGTTTTGGGATTTTTTTTGTTATTTGCTTTTCTGTATTTTAATATTAGAACTCCTAGGAAAGACTCATAAACTTATGTTATTTAAGTTTAAGGCCATCATATCCAATATTTCTGTTAATTTTCAGTAAGTATTAGTGAATTTTAGCTTTTCAAAGGCAGAGGGGAAAACACTGTAACTTTGTAAGTTTTAAATATCTTTTATTACCCATAAATTTTAACAATCACAGTAGCCTGTGGTTTAAAAAAAGTCAACTTTGCTGTCATTAATGGATATAAAGCAAGTATAATTATTTTTCATTTAAAAAGTTTACTTAAATCATTTTAGGGTTTAGAATGAGTTATCCGTCAGAGATGCTGATAGATAATAATTATATGATTGTATTCTCATCTTTTCCCTAACTTTGTACATATTTCTTTGTCTTTATTTACAGTAGCATCTTGACAGAAGGTTGAAGGCAAGTAGACAACAGATACATGATGAACTAGAGTAGATAATTAAAAGTTGACTGCAATAAGTGTGGCACTTAAAATTTACTAAGATGAAAAACAATTTGCTGTAGTCAGACTGGGAATGTTTAAGGCAGATTCTTGCTTGTTCTTAGGTTATAGATATTTACCTTAATAGCAATTTGATTCTACTTTTCTGATTGCTTTTATTGCTCCAAGGTCTTATTCAGTGTACCAGGTAAGACCTACATTTAGAGAAGAGACTTAGAAAGACAATCCATATTCACTTCAACTCTGAATCCATATTTTATTAACATGTTATGTGCTATATGAGATATACATTAAAGATTGTTACTCATAAATACTAAATGTACAAATTAAAGAATATTTTCAGATCTCTTAATTATGAAATACAGTTTTATGTGTATTTCTACTCTTCAATTTTTTATGTTAAAAAAATTTGAAGCCTTTTATCAAAATGTATGTTGGCAATTAAGTTGGTCATTTCAGTTGGGCATTAATATCGATGTATATACCCTACAGTTAAGGCAATAAAATACCTACTTTTTGTAGAATGATTGAATTTTCTAATAAATACTACAAAATCAACTGCATAAATAAACTAATTTCTCTGGAAGGAAAAAGACATATTTTGCCATATGAATTTGATTTATTTTTTCAGAAGACTTTTTTAATTCTAGAAGTAAAGCGTGGTTTAATTGTGAGTTCTACTATGTTTTCAAATTTTAATTATTATCATGACTGCATATACCATGTGCCTAGCATATTCCTAAGCACTTTATGTACATTATTTCATTTTAATTCCAACTCTGACCTTGTGAGATGGGCAATAATACGTATTTTGTACATGAGGAACTAAACCCCATTGGACACATAGCTAATGATTGGTAGAATCAGGATTTGAATTGAGGTCTGTTCAGATTTGAAACCCATACGTTTAAGTAACCTTGTTGTATTTTTACATTAAGAATTATTAAGACATCCTATCAACTTAGTAGTTGCTTTGAATTTATAGTTGTGAAAAAATTTATTTTCCACTAATACATTTTTATTTATTTCAAGTGATCCTGAGTACATATGTTTCTATAATAAATTTAAGGTAATATGCTAGAAAGTAATAACTGAAGGCTTATGTAGACTATTACATATGAAAATTAAAGAACGGGAATTTTTTTGGATGACTTAAAACAACAGAAATTTATTATCTCAGTTCTGGAAGCTAGAAATCAAGCTGTAGGCAGGGTCATGCCCTCACTGAAGTCTCTCTCCTGGCCTCTGGTGGTTATAGGCAATCTGTTGCTTACCTTAGCTTGCCTATACATTACCCAAATGTCTGCCTCTCTCTTCCTGTGGCATTCTCTCTGTCTGTGCCTCTTCTCCTCTCCTTTAAGGACACCAGTCATATGGGATTAAGGCCCACTCTAATTTATATGACCTTATCTTAATTACATTTGCGAAGATACTATCTCCCAGTAAGGTCGCATTCACAGGTTCCAGAAGTCAGGATTTCAGCATACATTTTTGTGGGACATGATTCACCCCATAACACCATCCCTGACTTCCCCCCAGAACCCCTCCTCTCTATGCTTTTCTTGTCAGTTTATTTCTCACTGTCATGTACCAGCATTCCACAAGGGCAGGGACCATGTTTGGTTTTAACATTGTATTCCTGGTGAACAGAAAGCACCCAATAAATATTTGCATGAATAAAGTAATAGCTTACCTTTTATAATAACTCTTTAGCATAATTTATCAGAGGTTGTTTTTCTCCTTTAAAAGATAAAGGAACAAGGCTCAGAGAAGATAAATGATCAGGCACAGGTCTCACACCCATACAGGGCAGAACTGAAACTTTGTTTAGTCTGTGCCTGGCAATCTGTTAAGTGGTTCACATTAAGTGGTAGATTTAATCATCACAACAGCCCTAGGAGACAGGAACAGTTATCCTCAATTTAATGAAACCTAGGCTCATCTAAGTTCAAATCCCGAAGCTGAACTTGAGTTTCAGCTCCCTTACTAGCTAGCCAGTGACCAGAACTCTAGGTCACCTCACAATCAGCATCAGCGTTCTGGGTGGTTGGCATTTGTTTTTGTTTTTGTTTTTTTTTCTTGTAAAATATAATATATATACAAAGTAAAGAAAGAAAACAACAATAAGTTTCAAAGCACAGCTTCAACAAAGTAGTTATAAGAAACAGGAATTTATTATTAAGTACAAAATAAGACCATTTTTTGCATCAAATATGGCCCAAATCATTAAACAGAAACATTGTTGTAAAAGATTCATACATACAAGAACAGTGGAATAATTAACACTTCTAAAGTGCCTAGCAAGAAACAGGTTAAGAAGCTGAATTGTATAAATATTGACTTATCTGGGTTTTAGTAAGAGTTACCGTTTCTTCCTTGTTTTGTTTTAATGTGAATGTGCAATTAGAAAATAAAAAAAATTAATAAATCCATTTGGTGCAGCTTTTTATTTAGTCAAGTAGAGATTAATTTCTATTCTAGAGTTAGGAATTTACCCTATTGGTGTGTTTTGAATTTATTCAAGTTTTCTTGGATTCTGATTCTTTTTTTTTTTTCTATTCTCCCCTTCCATTGCCTTACCTGTCAAGTCTGTCTTATTTTTTTTTTAAGGTGGTGGTTAGAAAAATAATGATTTGTTCCAAAAGTCTGGTTTTACCATAATTGTTTGGTATGTTGTTTCCCTTCTTTCTGTAGATTTCTATGGGAAGCCACTGCCTCCCCTAGCTGTGCGGCAGAGACCTAACAGTGATGCTCATGACGTGATCTCATAAACAAATTGTGCGGATGACTCTCTTATTATGGGCAAGATGAGCTGAAGGACTTTCTTCTTTCTCAAAGAAGAAAAACCCTGAACACTGACAACTGGCAAGAACCATAGCTTTTTCAGTGGGAAGGTTAACAGCCAAGGACATAAGTCATCTGATAATTACCTATTCATGGTCTTCATAGTTAACAAAGAAAGAAGTAAATGACCAAAAGATGAAATGGACATTTGCACTAAGTTTGCAAGATTGAGTTGACTCTTCGGTTTGCACATCCTTACTCATGGACATAATTCCTGAAGGAAAACCTCTTCAGAAAAAGAACCAATGGACTTTGCATACTTTCTTTACCATTTGTTTAACAGTTTGTATTTCTGTACAGTAGACTTTTTCTTTAAAAATACATGTGCATGTAAGGGGCACTTCTAAGAATTTATACCCTAATTTTTAACTATTTTTTATATTTTTCTAAAGCTTTTAAGAATTTTAAATACATGATACTAATTGTGCATTTTTCTATAGATGCTTTGTTTAAATTGTGTCTGGAAAATGAAGTTGATTCACTTGTCCGTAGCTAACTATGCAAATAGGATATATTTATGTGGCATGTACTTATGTTTTAGGATAGTATTGTTCTTGAACTATATATCCTAATTTGACCTAATTTTAAAATATTACCCTTTCTTAAATAGCAGATTCTTAGATCTTTATTTTACCAAATTATGTTATTTAAAAGTACTAGCCAAGTTAAGAGTTCAATTTTTTTGTCTTTGTTGTTAAACTCCTTTTGGTTTCAATAAATGGAAGAAATCTGAGTACACTTTTAACCTAAATGTTTTTTAAAATTAATAAAAATGTTATGTAAAATCATACTAAAAAAATCCCAGTAAACATGTAATTTAAATGTGAGATAGTACCGGAGATCAAGGTGCTTCTTTCTGTCACCCCTTTGTTCTATCAGAAGCTGCAGTAATTCTTTTAGGTTATTCTAATTCTTTTACACCTTTAAAGACAAAAAGACTAAAAGACTCTGCAGTTCCAGAGGCTTGAGTATTATAACCAAGAAATAGCTTGGGTACAGAAACAGTAAGAATAAAAATATTGATTCACAAATTACTTTTGTAAAGAAATAATTCCAAAGTACTTTCTCAATTTAAAATAACACTTTTCTTACACTTTATAATGACATTCATAGGATTCTCTAGTCATCTGACATATAGACACAATTTTGTTTTGGGTAATCAATGCATAATGTTGCATTTAACTGAAAACATACAGTTATATCAAGCTAAGAATACTAGAGTGAATAATTCCTGTATCATCTTGTCAAAATTAGTCAGTTTGGTAACTTCTACTGACAACAGACATATTCATATCTGATAACATTAATAAGTATAAAGTAGTTTAATATGATTATTTGCTGTTCAAGTTTTATTTGATAGCATCACATTTTATCCACATTTTTTTAACACTGATTTTTCAATAATCAGATCAATTACAATTCTAATCAGCCTTAAATGCATTTTCTTGGAGTTCTGTACATTAGACTTAAGGTAGCACACCAAGTAAGGAAAAAGCATTCTATTTCAGATACAAAGTTCATAACAAATTTGACAGGTGGTGAGGAAAAGCAACAAAAGAAGACAGGACATAAATTTTGAACTGGAATTGAGAGAAAAAAAAATTTGCACATTTTTTAATATTCATCTAGATTGAGAGCAAATATAACTTGTAAAAATGTTTGTTTCTACAGGTAATTAATGTAATTACTAAGAAACTATTTTAAATTATTTTGAAATTATATATATGACAATGTAATAAATATTGTATATATCACATAAAATTAATCTGTATCCTTAAAGCATCCTAAAAATAAATTTTAAAATATTTTGTAAATCTAGGTGGGTTTTAACATCAAATGGCTATTTTGTTACTTAATACATTTTTATTCTTAATGATCATGAATTCTGACATTTTCCACAATAAAAATAATTTCTATCAATATGCTGTTTCTCTTTTCCTTGGATTTAAATGTTTTCTTTGGGTAATACAGTAGGTAAGGACTGTGTAATATGATTGTAGAAAGACATTTTAATTCAGTAGATTAAAATAGTACATTTTCTGTTATTTTTTTTCTTAGGGAAAGCTTTTATATATATGAAAAAGGATGTCACTTTAAAGGCAGCTAAAGATAGCATCCTGTCACATGATTCTAGATGATTCTTTTGTTAAGTTATACCTATTGGCCAACTGATATTATTTTTAATTATTAAAAAAATAATTCTATATGATTGTAAGTGTAAAATGCATGTGTGCATATGTAAGTATATATATACATTATATGTAATTTAGTGTAAAACTAAAGTATAGATAACAACACTAGAAAGGCATGTTCCAAAATGCTAATAGTAATTAGGGGAGTTATTGATTGTATTTTTGTTTCAATTTTTCAAATACTTCCTTAGTTTGATTTTACTTTAATAGTGGAGAGAAGTAAATTTGTAATTTTGTTAAATTAAGTGCCATTTTTCCTACAAGTTAAAAGTTACTCAGTTTCTCCCATTCCATACTAAATCTGATGCTTCCAGATGATGCAAAAGATTTTTAAAAGTGAAACTACTTATACAAATCAAGCTTTAGCTTCTAAACTTTATCATCCTTGGCTTTAATTCCTAAGTTTTCCTCATAATGGAATATGCTTTGCAACTGAAACTTCATTAATACTATTTATCAAAAAATATACTCTATCTGATCCAAAGAACATAGCTATTTCAAAAACTTATATAACCTTATGGTGTAGGTTATCAAAATATCAATGATTGAACAGCTTCGTAGAAACAGAATATCAGTCTGATTTCTTTAGGGAAAAACTGAAAAGCAGAAATTAATTTCCTTTAATGAAAGAGATCAGTTTATAATTAAAAGGAGAACAGAAAATCATCTGCTTATTTGGGTTGTAACTTCCTTCTGTGCACTGATGGAGGCTTAGGTGAGTCAGTGACCTCCAAACTTTTATAGTAGCATGTTCTTGTCAGTAAACCTTTTTAAGCATGCAGTTAATATATTTTATGTTATACAAATATCCTTCTGTATTAATATACATTTTAAATACCTAAAAGAAATTTTTAGAGATTAGATCAAAACAAAAACAAATAAAAGTTTCTGCATTTACTCCCCAATTGCAATGGGTTGTTTTCTGGAGTTTGTACACACCACTTTGCTAATCTGCTAAAATGAGAGACTCACTTATTGACTAATACTCAACTGAGGTGAAAGTCCTATGCTCTGTTTTAGAACTGATGACAGGTTTCTCTGTTGTGTTTTACTGCCATCTATTTTAAGGAAAGGGCTCTCTTGATGTAAGATTGTTTTACTACAAAACCTGTTTTTACCCTTCTGGAACATAAACATATATAGATATATATATGAACATAAAAGGCTGTGAGACATGTTTGATAGGAAAATTCATAAAACATAGCTAATACAGTATATAGTCTTAATCTATAAAGTGTATTTATTTTGAAACACCTCTCAGATCAAGTGACTTCACAATACAATTGTTTAAGCATATAAAAATGATTTTCCTGCCTCTTGCTAAATCCTTAAACCTTCATTCTCTAACACTGTAACTAAAAAAACAATGTAATTTCTGGTATTTGTGACTTGTAGTTATTAATATTAGTTGCTTCTAACAGTTGCTAATGCTAAAACAATGTAGAGCTTTGCTTATTCTTCAGTTATCTGTTTGGGGTGGGGTGGGCGGAACCATTAATATTCTGATACACAAATATTGATTCTAGATAGGTTAAGGGTTTAAAAATATTTAAAAAGATCAAACTATAAGAAAGTAGGGGAAGGGAAAACAAAAATTGCTCCCACGTGTACGAATAAAATTTACAAGCCTGAAAGCAATGGAATCAATTGTAAACCCAAACATCAGGTTGCATAAAAAATGCAAGTATTTTCACACCAAAAGACAAAGAATTATAAGAAAAATTGGAGCTGTCTTTAAAATATACCATGGTTACATTCATGACACAAAACCACGACATACTTTAAGGACTTAATTTTTCTTATAATCCCATTTTACTAGCATGAAAGATAAAACATGGGACAGTATAACACAGTGAACCGTATTGTGGATGATGGTCTCGGTTAATAATACAAGTATTAGAATATTCTTTCATGAGTTATAACTAAGGTACAACACTAATACAAGCTGTTAATAAGGTGGTATATGGTAAAAAGATACAGCTAATGTCAACTATGGACTATAGCCAGTACTATTTTAATATCCGTTCACCAGTTGTAACAAAAGTACCACACTAATGCAAAATGTCAACTATAGGGGGTATATGGGAACACTATTTTTTACATGAATTTTCTGTAAACCTACAATTTCAATTAAAAAATATTTTACAAAATTACGCTAAGTGAAAAAAAAACACAAAGTACTACATATCGTATGATTCCATTGATATGAAATGTCAATACACAAATCTATAGAGACAGAATCAAATTAGTGGCTATGTAGGGCTGGAGAAGGATAGAGGGATTTGAGAAGTGACTGCTAAGGTGTATGGGTTTTTTCTTTTTGGAGTTAGGAAAATGTTCTAAAATTGATTGTGGTGATGAATGCATAACTCTGAATGGACTAAAAGCCATTGATGGCACACGTTGGATCGATTGCATGGTATGTGAATATGTCTCAAAACTGCTTTAAAAAATATGTTATGGTTAACATCTCTAATATATAAATATAAACCCAGCACCAAGATACCTATGGATTAATGGACATGAACAAGTAATTGACAAAATAAATATAATAGCTAATAAAATTTGAATACCTATTCAAACTAAATACATAACTAGAAATTAAAAGAAGATAATTGGAAGTACAAAATTCATGAGCCAAGGTATTTATCAATAATATGGAAATAGCTAAATAATATGCCTTCCTACCAGTGAATACTATGCAACATTAAAAATGTGTACAAAGAAACTTTTAATGGTACATTAGGAAAATGCATGAGAGAAATATAAATATATGAGTTTGAGTGGCATTATGCCTAATTTTCCTTTTCTGTTATTTTCCAAGTATTCTAAATAAAATTCATTTAAAATCAGAAAATGGGAACAATGCTAAAAGAACAAAAAAATAGAGTATGACCTCTTTTTCCAAGCATGTGTTGCCTTTCATAACAAAAATATACTGTTTATGATTCTTACTACTTCATTAAAGGCCTTTTATACTTTTACATTGCAAATGTAATGCAATCATACTTGATTCTTTAAATGCAATCTTCTGTGACTCCGGAATAAATTATATTAAATATCTATAAACACATACATTAAAGTTCAAATCTCAGTGATGAGATTTGATCGAAGACATATTGTACAGACGTATACTGACTTTCTGAGGATCAAAGGCAAATTTGATACGGCTCATTAAATATTAGAGACTATTTTAAGTATCAATTTTCCCTGATAAAATTATGATTCCTGATACAGGGAAGCCACTAGTGTCAGTAAAAGAGCAAATACACTGCCATTCCTGTCAGAATGGATGAAATACACAACTTCCTGAGAACCAGTAACAGTAATCATTGCAAAAGTGAGTGGAGAGTCAATTGTGAAGAGTTACTTTAATCTACAGGCACTTGGTATCAGAATATGATCATGGAGATCACGATAGTGAAAATCAAATACAGCAGCAGCTTACATTTGGGCGTTAACTGTCTGCCGGTGCTAAGTACTTTAAAAGTATATTTCACAGATTAATCAGTTCACCCTTTTTACAACAACTACAAAAAGCATATCCCCGGGGACCCACTCCAGGAAAACACGTGCCTTGATTTCTATTTCTTCATACTGACCCCTTTCACTCTGAGCTCGGAATATCTGGGTAATGGCGGGAGGGGCGTTATCGGATTTAGGAGTTTTAGTAACTAGCTTCGCCTTTAAAATATTTTAAAACAATGATCATACAATCAAACCTAATTGTGACAAAGATTTCATTTTTATCGAGGTTCATCCACGTAACTGCCAGAGACGGTACAGACCAAAAAAGGATGTCCAGGCATGAAACCTGACGCTGACAGCCAAGGCTAAGGAAACACCCACCTCACAACTTCTACCCTCAGAAGTAACCTCACGAGTACCTCTCGCGAGATCTAAGCTACCACTCCGGTATTTAGTAAAAGCAAAGAAAGCAATACATCGCGAGAAGTTATGCCAGAAGCGCGTGGTTTGTAAACAAATTCAGCAAATTCCGGAAATGAAGCTGTTGCATTTCTCCCTCTCGAGGCTTTTTGATGCCAGACTGTTTGACAACACTTGGCAACGTGATGCTACCCCGGGTGAGGGTTGAGGCTCGGTCGCACACTTATGACTGAATCTCACACTTTTATCCGTGGCTGAAGTGGTGAGGGAGGGGTGGGGCTTGGGGGGCGGGGCGGGCAGGTGACGGGTTCACCCTCGGCCGCGCTTTAGTGATCTCGCGGATTTGACTTCACCACCCTTAGCCGTAGAATGCCAACACGCTGACGCTTGTTCGGAAGCATTTTCTATGGTTTTCTCCTTAGGACTCCTTTGTCCCCTGATAGTCTCTCTCCGTAGTCAGGCTTCTCAGCCGCAAGCAGAGTGTAATTTTCAGCAGGGCTTGGGCTCTTTTCCGTCGCTGCTGTATCCCTGGAACTTAGAACAGTGTCTGTTCGTGTTAGGCCCACAATAAACGTTTGTTGAGTGTAAATGAAACTGAATTGCAAAGAAGTTTCTAGAATAAATTGAGTGACTTTTTTTTTTAATTTGGAATACTTTTAGATTTACCGAAAAATTACAAAGATAGTTCCCGTATTTCACCCAGTTATTCCTAATCTTAACATCTTAAGTGGTTTCTTAAAATTAATTTTATTCGTCTTGACACAGCTGCCTTAACACCACCAGTTTCTGCTTTAATTTTTGCTTCTCATTTGGGCGGTAATCATTTGAAGAAACAAATTTTTCCTTAAGTTGATGAAGTATGTTATTAGTTTTGTTACATGTAAAGTATTACTCCTGTTGCAGAAACTAGTAAGTATCTAAAGGAGTGTTCCTGTCTGAAAAAGAAAAAAAGACAGTGTGTATGTTGAAGTTCAATTATAATGAGTGTGTCAGCAAATTTTTCTTATCATCATAGCTGAAAGCAAAATCAGAGGGGAAGCTTGCAAAACAGATCTGCAAAGTTGTGTTGGATCATTTTGAAAAACAGTATTCCAAAGAACTTGGAGATGCCTGGAATACGATAAGGTTAGTAAATTCATCTCTTGATGCTTTATGATAGGATAGAAGAAGTTAAGAGTATAATAATATACCTTTCGGGGAAGGAAAGAAGGTGCTGTGAGGATAAAAAGTAAAGAAATCTAAACCTGACTGCTCTTTCCTACTGAAACTATACTCAGAGGAAATTGAACCATAGGAGGATGGAAAGGGAAGAGGGAAGATTTTGTAGTGAAAGCAAGCAAAAATTGTTATGCGTTTGACTTGAGCAAATGCATTGTTCCTTGAAACAGTAGTTTTCACCAATTTGGCAAAATTAATTATACCGTTTTAGAAAAACATTAAAGAAAACTGTCGGGAATATTTGAGTAGTTTCTGATATTCAGAAAATAATGTGACACATCTCTTTAAAGCTAAAAAAGTCACACTTTATTCAGCATCTCATTTCTTCCATCTTTTTGTTTATGGCTGGTAGCATTTTGAATACATATATAAACTAATTCTTTAAAGATATTATGGAAAACATAGGAAAGAATGCTTAATACATAAAATAGTTGAGAAATTTGATTTGTGTATTTGATGAATTTTGTGGTTGGTCAGAATTTACTGTATGGGTTCCTTTCATTGAGTGATACTGTATACCACGGCTTATGGGATTTACAAAGAACAAGACAGTGTCCATGTTCGGTTTGCCTGCAGTCTGGTATTTGTGTGTGTGTGTGTATGTGTGTGTGTTAGGGGAGGGGGGTGTGTCTGGGCAGTGGATTACACCTAAGTAAACCGCTAATCCAGTATATATATATTATTAAAGAGATAAGCATTAGGTGCTATAACAAGGAGTACCTTGTCTTATTTACCAAAGCCTGAGGGTGCCAGAGAAGGTCTAAAGAGATACCAGGCTACTAATAGAAGTAGTTACTAATAGAAGTTATCTTGGCTTAAGGAACTAGGCATTCTAGGCTGACAGTAGTGAGTGTACTGCTCCTGAAGTTACGAGTAAAAGCTCAGTATGTTTTGCACAAGAAAAAGTTACATGGCTATAGCCATCTGGAATGGGGTCCAGACAGTAATTTTTCATGGTTATTTAATCTCCCCTGAAGCAACTCATTATTTTTCCTTTACACAGGACACCTTTTTTTTGACAAAGAGATTAAATCTAGGCTAATAGAGATAATAAAGTTTAAGGTTGTTATTCTGAGATAACTTTGGGACATATTAAGCTGTCTCCAGAATTCATGTATACTTCAAGATGAAAATATAATTGCATTTTTTTAATTTTAAAAATTCAAAAATTTTATTTCAAAGTATAGTTGTGTATTTATTTAGCTTTCTAAATGGCTCTCTTTCGTCACAGAGAGAATGGTGAAGTATGTAATAAATTCATAAGGGTCTCAGTGTTCAAAAGTACTCAAATATAAAATAAGCACTATAATATATAAATAACCAAGCACCCTTATGTTATCTTATCTTCCAGGCAGTATTAATTTATGTGATGATCATAACAAACCTGTGAGGTTTGTTTCCCATTATTTTATTTGAGCAAACTGCACACTAACTTGACCTGGTATACTCAGCTAGAAGTGTCAGAGCTGGAATTAGTGCCCAATCTCATTCAAAAGCTTCTACTGCTAACCCCTGTTCTGTACTGCCTTTCATACCTGGAATGTAATTAAGCATACTTTGATGATTAAAAAAAAGAGAAGATTTTGAGAGGCAGTTTGCGAATTTTGTAGTATTCTGGATACCCATATGCGTTAGAGTTATTTTCCTATTTAGTGTGCTTAAACAACTTATAAATTATTAATTGGCCTAAACACATTGGGCAGTGAACCACAAATCTCTTTAATTAGCTGTGCCTTCTGCTTCATCTACTTTTTTGTTGGGTTTTCATGGTAATTTAATTTTTGCATAAACATATGAAATATTTTGCCATAGGCAAAATAAAGGCTTTCTTTTCCAGCCTAGAAAGTATTCTTGATCATTGGAGATGGCCTGAGGAAATAAGAACAGAATTAAGTATTTTTGTAAAGAGAGATTTTTATGGTTGTTTTTTAACTGTTTATTTCCAAGATGTAATGTTGTGTTTAGAGAGTCTTTTTACTTCCAGGGGATGATGAGTGCATTTTTTTTCCTATCTAGAAAGTAATTTACTCAGTATTTTTGGTTTCCTGTAATAGTGGGGAAGATTACGCATTTGTTTCAATTGTACTGTTTTGTAATAACCTTTTTTGCTAAGTTATCCTCTGAACAGCCCTTTAAAGTTGGCATTTACCCTGTTTTAATTTTTGCTCTACTTCTTCCCTGTACATTCTTCCTCAGGCAAGCTCATTCATTGCATCACTTTAAACTACCATCTGTATGGTATGATATGGAAATGTGTGGCTCTCCCAAGCTACAGTCCCAGACTTCTAAGTGTTTTCTGGACAACATCACTTAGTTGTGCTCAACAAAGTCACCATGTCTCAAAAGTATAGTTTTCCCTTCCAAACCTGGGTTGCCACTTGCTCCTTGGATACTTTATCTTAGCTGAAGGCATCACAATCAATCTGGTTTCCTCTCGCCTCACCTTAACTTCCCCCATTAATATCCAAATGGTTACCAAATACTGGTGCTTCTACCTGAGGAATCTCTTAAATTGGATTTCTTCTTTCTATCTCTGCTGTTATTTAGTTAGGCTTTAATCTCTTATCTGGCATGTTGCAACACCCCCTTCCATGGTCTCCTACATTTAGAATTTATTTATTTGTTTATTGTAGCAGCCATATTTATGATGGTATGTACCTGGCACTGTTTAAGGCCTTCGCAAATAACACAGTCCTTTCTACAACCCTCACATATAGTTACTATAATTTATTATTATTTCTGTCTTATGGACGAGAAAGCTGAGGCAGATGGAGGTTAAGTAACCTGCCCAAGGATATGTAACTCACATTTGGAAGACCTTGGAAGTTTAGCTTACCTGCTCATTCTGCCTCTCAATAGTAGATCCTTCCCAGTGCCTTATGTCTTAGTTTGCCAGAGCTGCTATCATGAATACCATACCACACAATTGGGAATTTATTGATTTGTGATTTCAAGGCTAGTAAAAGTCCAAAAGCAAGGCTTGCTTTCTTCTCTGAAGATTGTAGCATTTTGGTGCTGGCTGCAGATGATCGCTAGGGTGTTTTGGCTTTCCCATCACATGGCTATTTCCTTTTCTTTCTCTTCCTCCTGGACTTTCTTCTTCTCCCTGTGGCCTTCTCTGACTTAGCTTCTGTTTTTTTTCCTCTTTATAAGGGCTCCAGAAATTGGATCAAAGCCCATTCTGCTTCAGTTATCCATATTTTAAATAAAAATTGCATCTTCAAGTGGTCTTATTTACAATGGGCTCTTACCCACAGAAGTGCAGATTAAGATTAAGAATATGTCAAAGTTGCTGTTCATAAATCCATCTACCACACATCAAATGACATTGGGTCACTATTAAATATCTTATCATGACTAGCCAGATTCCTTTATGCTTGTGGAACTGAATATGCTATTCCCTCTGCCAGATACACCCCTTTCCCTTCTCCCCCTGTATGTTTGGAGTGTAGGTTCAAATCCCACCTCTGCATCTTTCTAGTGCTTGACCTAATTAAACATCTTTGTGCCTTACTATCCTCATCTGCAAAATGGGGAAAGAACCTATTTCATATAATTATTAGGAAGATAAAATGAATATATGTACACACTTATGTGCATATGTGTATTTATGGAATATTTGACATATATACATGCCCGCCCATACATACATACATACATATATATATATATATATATATATATATATATATATAATATACTAAATTCTTGATAATGTTAGCATTATTACTATTATTAACCAGTTCTCCATCTAACCTTCACATAATGCCCTCTGGCTCTACACTGTGTGTTTCTACTGCATTTTGTTGATACAGCTGTTGTAATTTTTCAAGATTAAATTGTCATAGTTTTCTACCTCCCTTATCTCTCTTCCCTGAAAAGGGAGGGCCTTGAAGAACCAGAACCTGAAAACTTGGTCCAGTCATCCACTTGTTTAACAGTTCAGTCAGTACTTATGGAGCCTGTTACATACTAGGCTTTGTGCTACACACTGGGAATACAAAAATGGGTGATATTTATCCTGCTCTGAAGTATATGTATGAGGAGAGTCATAATGAACATTTTATGTGTACTTTGTGAAAAGCGAAAGTACATATTTAGGTCTGGCTTACCTGTAAACTTTTTTTTTAATTTGGATATTTTCCTTATTTACCCAAAATTCATATATGGGGGGAAAAATATATATATAACAAGGTAGTATCATCAGAATCTGTGGAGGAGATGGATTGGGATGGTTGGTGAAAAGAGAAATGAGCCAGTATCTAGATTTCTATTTTGTGTCATATGTTGGATTTACACTCATTTTTCAACTTTAATCTGCAGCGCATCCCTGTGCAATAGGGTCTGGAGTCTCATCATTGGACATGTATGCACAGCTCTCTAAAGGGACTCCTTATGTTCAGTATTTTCAGCTCTCTGTGCCTCCATTAGAAACACAAATACTCATTCAGGACATCCATATAGAGGATGACAAGTATGGCAGAGGATGCCTTCAGGAGAGACATGGAGGAAGGAAGGTTGAGAGAGAATGTGAGGCTATCAGTTCAACATTGGACACTCTATAGCACAAAAATAAAATGGCTTGTAAACATATTGTGGAGCACTTTCCATGAATTGATTTATTCTTCATTTCTAACCCAGATTTTTAAAATGGTTGCATGAGCCCTCTAGTGGACACCAATGAGCACTAAAAAAGGAATTTTTATTTTTCTAAAAATAAAATGAAAATTTTTCTAAAAATTAATGAAAATTGGTTCTGTAATTTATAGTTATACCAATTGTGGTTAGTAATTTCCAGATAAAGTGATTTTCTAGCCTTATCGTTACACAGGAAGAATAAACAATAGGAGAAAAGAATAAAATCACAAGAGAAGTTGAATAAGTAAAGTTATCAAATAGTATAACATGATGCAATATTCTGAAGATTTTAACTTATTAGATGTTTTTTAGATATGCTAGCATTTTGTTAAAATAGTAATTAGCCCAGACACATCAGAAATTCATTCTTTTAATTTATTTCGAAAAAATTGAGATCTTTTGCGCTAGGCACTGAGCTGGGGAAACAGAAAATTAAGTAATAATCCCCAAATACACCAGTTGGGGATAGTGGAGTAAATGGGTAGTAAGACATGCACTGTTATGCCTTAATATAACTTCATTGACTGTTGTTCTAGTTTGCTAGCAGCTGGAATGCAATACACCAGAAATGGAATGGCTTTTAAAAGGGGGAATTTAATGAGTTGCTAGTTTACAGTTCTAACGCCAAGAAAGTGTCCCAGTTAAAGCAAATCTATAAAAATGCCCAATCTAAGGCATCCAGGGAAAGATACCTTGGTTCAAGAAGGCCGATGAAGTTCAGGGTTTCTCTCTCAAGTGAGAAGGCACATGGCGAACACAGTCAGAGTTTCTCTCTCGGCTGGAAGGGCACATGGCGAACACGGCGTCATCTGCTAGCTTTCTCTCCTGGCTTCCTGTTTCATGAAGCCACCCAGGAGGCGTTTTCCTTCTTCATCTCCAAAGGTCACTGGCTGGTGGACTCTCTGCTTCATGGTGCTGCAGCATTCTCTGCTCTCTCTAAATCTCTCATTCTCCAAAATGTTTCCTCTTTTAAAGGACTCCAATAAACCAATCAAGACCCACCCAAATGGGTGGAGACGTGTTGTCCCCTAATCCAGTTTAGCAACCACTCTTGACTAAATCACATCATCCAGGGAGATGATCTCATTACAGTTTCAAACATACAGTATTGAATAGAGAATATTCTACCTTTATGAAATGGGATTTATATTAAAACATGGCTTTTCTTAGGAGGCATGCTTCTTTTCAAACCAGCACAACTGTTTTCTTAGAGTTCATCAAACATATGTACTACCTGGTCAGTTTTACTTAATATTTGTCTTTTAGTCAACTTCTTTTTCTGAAAAACTTAATATAAACTTGTTTGTTATCATCATCAATAAATAAGCGTGCCTAGCATATATTTCGTGCACGGTATATATAGAGTGATTAGTATTGGGAAGGAGCTAGTATTGGTTTAGTACATTAGGAATGAGAGGCAGCAGTAATGCAACACAATACATGAAGACTTCTCAAGAGCTATTCAGGCATAGACAGTTTCATAGCAGTCAACTTCTGGGTCCTCAACTCCCATGGATGCTCTTTCAAAAAATTGCTCTGCTCCCTTATATACCAAAGTGGTACTTTTCTTCCTTCCTTATCTGCCCTTCTACAATTTCGCTTTTCTCGGTTTTACAAAGAATAGCCCACTGTCACCATCGTGATTTTTCTGTACTGCATTTTGCAGAGTATGAAAATCTCATGCTAACAGGGATAATGGGAATGCTGTTCTGAGAGTTTAGAAAGCGAATGACTTGTGACTAAAAAAATGCTTTGATAAGTCAGGTGGTTTCTAATATTTGCTTTCAAAAAAAGTAAAAAGACCCCAAATTAGATAACTTAAAATGTTAAATATTTTTGTGTATAGGTCACTAAATGTTTGAGAGATATAACTCAAAGAATTCAAGGAAGTGGGAGACACTGTTATAACAGGGCATTTAATTCTGATCCACTTAGTTAAGTTAATGTTTTCCTTAGCCCTTATGTCTCAAAATAAGAAGAAAATAGGTATTGAACCTCAACTCATTCTAGAAAGAAATAGTATTTATTGATGAATGAATAGAAACAAAACCTCATTGCATTTAGCGATGCATTTCCTATCAATGTTTATTTTTATTTTAGTAATTGTGTCAGATTCATAAGTTGTTTTGATCAGTTTTGTGCTAATACAAGTTGTATTGATAACACATTCCGAAATTACCATTAAACTTAGAATTTTAAGGTCACAGGAAAGACAAATTTGTGTGTGTATGTGTATGGCAGAAAAGTATGGTAAGGTGAATCCAAAAAAAAATATTCAAGTGTAAAAATACTTTAAAATTATATATATATAGGAAAAAGAATGTAGAGAAAAAGGAACAGCTTAAAATTTCCACCTGTGAAAGAAGAAGCAATCCATGAATTTTAAATATAAGATATGAGTATCAAAATCACTCTGGTATTTAGATCTCTAAGTAAATTTTAAAAAGTGGTGCAATATATTTTAAAGTATCAAATTTGGCAAAATACTGGAAATTACATCATTAGACATGGTGAAAATTTTGATGTCAACATAAAACATGATGAAAATGTTGAAAAACATTTTTTAAATATCAGTGCATGTAGTCATATAACATTTGTGGGTAAAGAAGGATTGTAGGAAAATGGTAGAATAGTGAGATCTAGAAATCAGTCCTTCCATCATAGCAGATAGGGACTGTCTAAATAAACTGTTTCAAAACTCCAGAGTCCAGAAGAACACTGAACAACATCCAGGGAAGAGCAGGAGGAAGAGTTTGGTAAATTACAGTAAATACCAGTGATTTCTCTACTGGGTGGTTGCTGGTGCCCATCCCTGTTTGCACCTGTAGTCTGCTGTGTGAGGTATTGCCCCGGTTTGCTAGTGCCAGAAAGGTTTTAGAATCTACTTCCTCAAGATGCAGGGTGGGTGCAAGCCAGTTGCTAATCAGGGATTTATGATCACTGGGGGCCCAGCTCCAAGTCCAAGGAAGTGTCCTTCCAAGGACAGTTATAATTCCAACCCACACTGGATGAAGGCTGCGGAGGACTCTTAAAGACAGTGTACATCCTCAGAACTGTGAAGGATGTATTTGCTGGGCAGGTCAACAAAGCGTAGCTTTGGGGAACCATGGAAAAAGCTCCTGATGCCCTTCCTTTCTCCTCCCTCATCCCCTCTACAGTGCAGTTCAGAGCCACAGGGACTCCCGTTGTTGGCCCGTGGAATTCTGACTGGGAAAGACTGATGTGGGGCACTTCACTTAAGAGTGGACCCCTTCCCAGAATGAAGTGAAGGGGGCATATGTTGGAAAGCAGGTGGGAAAGCTTCCCTGAGGAGATAAAGCCTAAACTGCCCCTGAAGGAAGAGGAGGAGTCAGCCAGGCTACCAGTGGGTGGCAGAGAAGAGTTCACTTTAGGCAAACTGAGCAGTTTGTGCCAAGACTGGTAAAGGTTAAAGAAAACTTGTTCTAGAAAATTCAAATAGTTCAGTAGGGCAGGATATATAGGTTATGACGGAACAGACATTTTATTTATTCTAGCCAAGTCCTCATTTACTTAGTTGTAAAGGGTGAGATAGAATAATTTCTAAAGATTCCCACCTCCGCTTTGCCGCTTACTCAATGCTTCTAAATCGGAGGGGCCTCTCCCACCTAAAGTCTTTCAGTGGCCTTTCACCACTTAAAAGATAGAATCCAAAAACTCTGTCATATTCTACTTGGCCCATTACGACCAGCCACACCAGACTGCTTATTGGCTTTTTTTGGCATGGACAGGCACTGGGAATCGAACCTGGGTCTCCGGCATACCAGACTGCTTTTAATTCCCCAGATGCACAGTCATTCCTCATACCTATATGCTGCTTGTACAGCTTTTGCCCTGGAACAGCCTTCCTCATCTGTTAATTCCCTCAAGAGATAGCATATTAGATATGATATGGAAAGCAGTAGTGTTATTAAACTAACAATAATTCTTTTAATCAATAAGTAAAAGGAAAATATGCAAGATTAATAACCTTTACTAAGGCCTCAGAAGGAAAATAGGAATAGAGAAACATTTTGGTCAGGGTTAGAAAGACAATAAGTATGTTAATTGTCCCAAAGGTCCATGCATTTAATATAATCCTGGTCAAGATCACTGAATCAGTCAAAAGAACTGCTATTGCAAATAGAAAGAAGAGAGCTTTATTAAAGTATAACACATTGTGAATTGGGTAATACCAAGTAAAAGTAAATGTTCAAAGCATTCAGGGAGCATTGGGAATTTATAGGAAAAATAAAAAGGGAAATTACAGTTCAGACTGAACTAATGAGTTGAATGCTAGCAGCTTATTGGAATACAGAAGCAGTAGGAAACTTGTTCAAAGCTGATTGGTCAGAGCTAGGTTTCTTTTTCTTTAAATTTCTTTCTCCAAGCTGTGCATGCCTGAAGTCTTATTTCGTCAGCCCAGGGCATGCATCTTTTGTGCCTCATTTGTCAGGATCCATTTTGTAACCCAGGGCCTGAAAGTCAGTCTTTTCAAAATACCTATCTACCTATTTACAGATATATTTTGTAAATTATTTAACTGATCACTTGATTCCAAAGTTCATCTGAAAGAATAAACATGCAAAAATAGTTTGGGCTGTTCTCAAAATAATAATGAATATCAAAATGCTCTGGCAGACATTAACCAGTTGAAAGTGTCCTGTACTTTGTTCATTAAGGGGTAGGCACATGATCTGAGCCAAACCATTCAAGTCTATTTATAAGCTAAATTATGTTTTTGACCATTTCTCTGTTACTACAGTATGCAAAACGCTGGATAGGTTTTCACCCAGTTTGGGGGATAATCTTAGGATGGACTGATATAAGATTTACAATAATGGCATTCACACATGTCGCTTTGGGGTCCATTTTAAAGCACTGGTTCCCCAGGTGGGGTCCTGGAGATCAGCAGGATCAGCAACACCCTGAACTTGTTAGAAATGCAAATTCTCAGACCCTACCTCAGAATAAAAAATTCTGGGAGTGGGGCCCAGCAGTCTTTTTAATAGACCTTTGAAGCATGCTAACATTTGAGAACTACTTTCTTAAAGAAAGAGGCTGGCATCCTCCAGAAGAGCTGAAACAGGTATGCCAGGCTCCTATGATGCATCATCCATATTAAAAGGCAGTAAAAGGAGAAAACAGTTTCACATATTAACTCCAAATTGAAACTCACATGGCTAACTTCAAGTTGCAGGTATTACATTTCAATCCAGTCATTCCTTACATTGGCAACACAAGGGTGAGTAGCAGGTGAAATTTATTTAATTGACTTGGAATTTATTTTATTGGCCATAGTTAATGAGGCTCCCAAGTAATTCAGCTAGAAAGATCAGCAAGTAAATAAATGAAATATTTCCTGCTGTATCATATGTCAGTTAATGTTAGTTTATGATTGTCAAGAGAAGGTATACAAATCTGCTGAGGGGAAAATTACCATCAATCCATAAGTGATTTTTAAATCATCTTTGGTTTTGTATCATCTGAGCCAGCTACGGCCTTATTAACTCCATTACTTATAGAGATAGTTGACTGTAGTTAAGTTTCTGTATCTCTTATCTTCAACAGAGGAAAATTTTAATGCAAACTCCTTTAAATGTCCTTTAATGATAGTACTTCCTTCTCCTACCCAGTATTAATAGTCTCTGGTGTTAAATTTTGACTCTAAGAAAAATACTTCCATGTACAAAGAGTAATAGATTAAAATCTACTTTGATAGATTCAGGGTTATAAAGGCAGGCCATATATATATATATATTTTTTTTTTATAAGATTCTCTCCAGGGCTGAAACTAGGGTGAGGTGAGTGAGGCATTCCACTCCGGCACAAAATTTGAAGGGATCCCTAAAACTTGATAATTAAGATAAATAATATTTCAATGCAGTATTTTAAAAAGTCAAATAAATACAAAAATTCATGCTGAGCAAAGTGTTAAATTTTTAGATAAAGACAGAATCATTGGCAGCACTGGGTTGAGCCATATTAGAAACTGAGGCAAAAGGAGAAGCCAATAATACTGACCATTCTGAATAAGAAAAGTAATGAACAGGTAAGAAAAATATAAAACTAGGACCACATTTACCCGATTAGAAATACAGAATTATATTGGTGTAATGTTAATATATATTTTTTCTTTTTCTATTTCTAGGGATATACTGATATCTCCAGCATGCTGGCAGTATGCTGTCCTATTTAACCGATTCAATTATCCTTCTGAACTGGAAAGGGATTTGCATATGAAGGGCTACCGCAGGCTCTTTCAAGGATCTTTACCCTATTATCCTGAATCAATGAAGTGTTACCTTAGCAGAAGTGCTAACCAGTTGCCTTCTGAAAAACACCAAATTGGAAATCTGAAAAAGTACTATCTCCTAAATGCTGCCTCTCTTCTCCCAGTTTTGGCTCTGGAAATAAGGGATGGGGAGAAGATTTTGGATATGTGTGCTGCTCCTGGAGGCAAATCAGTAGCTCTGTTGCAGTGTGCTTATCCAGGTATTGTTTGTTCATTCATTTTTAGTAATTGACAAATTTTCATTATCCATATATTACTAGGTACTTTTCAAGTAGATGAGTGGGGAGAAATGTAAGATTGAGTTTGTAGGCTTTGAAAGCCTGGAAAGTAGTGTAGTGTGGAGAAAAGTAGAAATTTGGGAATGAGCGTTAATAATATGCTTTTCCAGCTGCGTAATCCTAGCAGGTAGTTGGAGACGAAAGTGTTAACATTTTATGTATCTGCCAGAAAATATGAAATCTGATAAGCCAAGGACAAAGATTTGTTTATGTTTTAATTTTATAATTGAGAGTCTTGTGTGGATCTCATATTCTTTACAATGAAAATGTTTTAAATGCTCAAATCATTTTTTAGTGTCATTTGATCATAAGGGCCAAAGGCAGTTCCATCATAGAAATGTAATATGATATATGTTTATATATACATATATACACATACATTTTATATATAGTACAGAAATTATGGAATGCATGTGATATAGATTTTTATAAATATTAATATAAAAAGTATTTATTGTGAATTATTTTCTTGATAAGATGGATGGGACTTATAAAAATATTGTTTTCAAAAATGAATTTAATTATTGCGAGATGAGACAGCATTCAGCATCAGTTCTGACTAGTTTTTGTTTGTTTGTTTGATGGTTTTGTTCTAGTAGAGGCAAATGCTAAGTAAACTTGTTCACATAGCTAAGAAAATGGAAATGTTGAGAATTGTGTTACAGTAGTTTTATTCATTCTTACATTCCTTCTTTGTTATAACCCAGAAGCACATAGTGATCTTTCATCAAGAATGATTTGTAAGGGAACACTCTCTTAGATAGTTTTTTTTTTCAATTTTTAGTTTTTTAGTTTTTCTTCTTTTGTTGAAAATGGAGGATTGGAAACCACCTCTGTGGCCAAAGGATGTATTGTCTTATTAGACTCATTCACTTGCTCAGCCAAGACATCAGTTTGTGTTGAACTGCCTTCCCGTGGAGCTCTGGTTATTTCTGTACCCTGGCACAATTGCCATAGTAAGATTCTGGATGGGTGGAGAGGTGTGTTTTCATTTGTAAAGGTGACCAACCCTGACTCCAGGTTGCTCTCGTCCTTTAGGAGGGACAGTGTATGAGTAGCTGGTAATCTGAAAATCTATTATTTTGAAATATACAAGCCTACCTATTCCTTAGAAAGTTGCTGTGTATCCCTAGGGAATGTGCATCCATCCCCATGTGAAGACTGCTGATTTATATCTTTCTTTGAAAGTATTCACTGTTGAAATAAATTTTTAAAATTTTATTAGAAATGTGAATCCATTGTACTAGGTGTTGGTACAAATATGTCAGTTAACTATATATTTAGGAGAAAATATACTCTATATTTTAGAATTCTGGTTAAAACTCTGTTGTTGACATTTTCTATATTTTTCTGTGAGAAATAACAACAAAAGATTATTTTATAAGATAACTATTTTTGGGTGCATGGGTGGTTCAGTGTTAGAATGCTTGCCTTTCATGCAAGAGACCTGGGTTCAATTCCCTGACCATGTACCCAAAAAAACAAACAAAGGGACATGGATCCCATCTATGTCTTCATCTGCTAGAAAATAAGGTAACTTGTTTATCATTCAGCTGTGGTTTTATTGAATCATGTGTCATAAGGAGTATGTGTTTTTACTTTCCACTCTTTCTCTATTCTTTGATAGTATTATTTGGGCTGTTAGAAAACTTATACTCTGAATTTTTAATATATAGTTTTTAGTATTAAAAAAGATGGAAGAGAAATGTCAAATTTAGGTACTATTTTGAAGAAAGGGCATTTCAATGCTAAATTATCCTCATTGGTGTAGGCTCTAAATATATCCCAGGTTTACTGTAAGAAAGGTCATTTGATTAGGAACCCAAAGCAAACTGATGTATTCTAAGAGTTTGTAGTGGAGAATGATCTTCCTGAATCTTACATCAAGGGCAGTGAACTACAAGCAGTGTTCCAAATAAAGTGGCTTTTCATCTAAGTAGGACTAATGATAATGGTTTACTAAGTTAGATGTCTTCATACTGATGCTGAAAGCCCAAATTAGGTTAGTTATAGTGCTTGAATTTGGAATGTAAAAGCAATGCTAATTGAAGCTTTTATAAACAAAACTTAAAATGATAGCTGCACTAAATGTGCATTTATACAACAAATTTGGTATACTGGCCTTTATTCTGAGGCATACAGCTCACAGCTTTGATTGATTAAAAAGTTCATATTGTAGAATGTTAAAAAAAATTAGCCTACTTTTCTATTGGTCCTTGTTAGCACACTTGTTAGCGCAATGATGGACCTTCCTTGATTGTTTGTCAAACAGTCTTTGTAAAATCCTGGTCTTGACAGCAAAAGGCAAACAATTTTGATGCTAAATAGAAAAGCATTAGCATACTAAGAATGACCCAGTTGAGTGGAATAGAACCGTCCAGCTGCTTGCTGAGGGCTGTATCCTTCCAGGCATGAAATTCCCTTTGTTATCAGTGATAATTTTTGAAATCTGGTTAGCCTTTGATAGTGAAGAAGATTAGAAGGACTTCTTTAATGAATTGTTTTTGCCCTCCTTCTTGCTTTCTCTTGCCTTCAGGCCTTTTTGTGCATTCTCTATATACCACTTTCCCACTCCTCTTCCTGTTAACTCCTTTTCATCCTTCAAGTTTTTATCTCAGGAGTTGACTTTCCTGGAAAGCATGCCCTGAACTCCCTGCATTAGGTACAACTTCTTTGTGGCTGTAATACAAATAACCATTTTGAAACACTTAGTACATGCCAAGGACTGTATTTAATCACATTGTGCTTTTGAGACATTTTTTATCTGTCTCTGCTTCCGACATCTTATATTTAATCTCCTGTTGGGGAATGATAATTAAAGTTCCTGTTAGGGAAATATAATTCAAAACAAAATCTTTTCTCAAACCGGAAAACTCTTTCAGAGTTAGAAGAGAAAGAAAATGTTGTTATTGAATAAGCAAGCATTGAACCAGAAGGTAATGCACAACACAGAATCCACTAAAAGATAGCAAAGAAAGAAATCTCCCACTTTTGAATAGCCAAGCAGATACAACCCCATGACATTCGTGTTGTCAAGATAAATAACTTAGTAAGAGGAGTTGGCAACATCATTTAACACACATACTTCGTCCTAAATTAGCCTGATCATTGGGGTAGCCACTTATGTTTGCTAATGCCCTTATCCAGATGAAACATAAATTTCTCATTTTGTGGCAGGAGGTAGACTTGCAACTTGGAGTTTTGCACCTGCTGAAGTTAGGAAACCTCCCATGGAAACTGAAATGGGGCAATATCTTCCTTAATAGAAATCTTCATTTGTATGGCATAACACCCAGACCCTTAAGAAAGACATTTTTGGGTTGTAAAGCTTAGCAAGAGCCTATTTTTTTTTAGTTTTTAAAAAGATTTACATACATCTCAAAGAGGCAGAGAAAGAATTCACAAATACAAGTTTTTTGTTTGTTTCTTTTTTGTTTTTGGTAAGAAATTACAGTAAGAAAAGGAAGGGTGGAGGAGAATATTTTTCCCCTTTTTCACAGGGAGACTTCATATTTTTCTTTTTGATTTGTATTGACTTTTCCACTGCATATTAACCTTTCTGAAGTCCTTTGGCCCTGAGAAACAGTGTAACAATCACTGCCTTACATTATCTCATTTAACCCTTACAACTCTCAGAGTTGGAGATCTTTATTCCTATTTAAAGAAACTGAGGCAAAACAAGTCAACTAAATTGCCCAGATAAGTGACAGAGCTGTGAGTTGAACTCAAGTTTTCACTAATGTGCTCTTGACTCTATTCAGCAAACTCCCTGTGATACTCAACTGTTGATTTGTCTGGATTCCTTCCTTAGAGGGTACCTTAGTTTTCCAGCTTCTGTGACAAGTACTGCACAGTAGGCTGTCTTATGCAATGAGAATTTGACTCATTGTTTCAGAAGCTGTAAGGCTCAGTCCCTCCCAGGGCTGGTAGCTTTTTTGTTGGCTGGCAATCCTTAGGTTCCTTGGGTTTCATGTCACATGGTGATGCTCTCCTTTCTTTTCTAGATTCCTGTTGACTTCCCAGTTCTGGCTCTTCTCTGTGGCTCTCTCTTTATAAGGCCTTCAGCAATAGGATTAAAACGAGCTTAATTCAGTTGGCCACACCTTAGCTAAAAATAACATCTTCAGGAGGTTTTATTTAAAATGGGTTCATGCCTGCAGGAATGAGATTAAGATTAAAAACATTTTTTTCTGAGTACATAACTCAATCTACCATATAAAACTATGCTAAAGTGGTTGCATTACCTTTTTTTTAAATTAATTATTTATTTTTGTTGTTTACCTTTTGAGAGAGATTATATACATTTCTCCCCTGATTTTGCCCACTGGAACATTTCCATTTTTTCTGGAAAAAGGAAAGTGTATTATCTAAAGACTTTTAGTGGATATGTAGTGACTAAGACCTGAAAATATAATGGTTAAGAAGACCACCTTAAAGAAGACAGGAAGAAAGTTAGAAATTATGAGACTGATATGATTGATGGTGAAACTTATGTATTATAAAAATACTACAAAGAAATTAAGATGACAATTTTGAAAACCTATTTGCAAATCAAATAACAGATAAAGGGTCAGTAGCCATAATATGAAAATAAGTTTTGCTAGTTGATAAGGAAGATGTAAATAGTGCAAAAGCAAAAAAAAAAAAAAAAAAAAAATGCACGTAGGCAGTTGACAGAAAAGCAAAACCAAATAACCAAATGAAAAGATGCTTAACTATGTTAGAGATCAGGGAAACACAACTTAATATTTTATTACAATATCATGTCCCTTATCAGACTAAAAATAACATGTGCTTCTTATGTGAGTTTGGTAAGGGGCAGGGTAATAGTCACTAAAAATAAAAATCCCCTTACCCAAACCTATATATTCTTGTAGTACTATCCCTTAATAATAGAAGTACACCATGTAAAGATAGCTATAATTTGTTAGGCACAGAGTCATTAAGAAATCTCGTGCAAGATAGCGAGTCAGAGTGTAACAGATTTATTGAGCAGAGAGAAAGCAAGTGGAAGCCACCAGTGAAAGGAAAGAAAGTGACTCCAGTTCCCTTTCTGAGAGCTGGGTACTTAAAGGAAATACGGCTGGGAGGTGAGGATTATCAGGCAGGAACATTCCTTGACCATATATCTCTTTTTTTCTGATGGGTGCAGTACCTTCATGTGGGTGAGGTGCTAGCATGCCTGAAGATCTCGGTGCCCCATCTGATTCTGCAAAAGAGGTTTCCTTCTATTCCTATCCTTTGAAGTGTTTTCAACAAGAAAGGATGTTGAATTTTGTCAAATGCCTTTTCTACATCAATCGAGATGATCATGTGGTTTTCCTGCTTTGATTTGTTGATATGGTGTATTACATTAATTGATTTTCTTATGTTGGACCATCCTTGCATATCTGAGATGAATCCTACTTGGTCATAATGTATAATTTTTTTAATGTGCTGCTGGATTCGATTTACAAGAATTTTGTTGAGGATTTTTGCATCTATATTCATAAGAGTGATTGGTCTGTAGTTTTCTTTTCTTGTAATATCTTTTTCTGGCTTTGGTATGAGGGTGATGTTGGCTTCCTATAATGAGTTAGGTAGCTTTCCCTCCTCTTTAATTTTTTTGAAGAGTTTGAGCAGGATTGGTACTAGTTCTTTCTTGAATATTTGGTAGAATTCACATGTGAAGCCATCTGGTCCTGGACTTTTCTTTTTAGGGAGCTTTTTAATGACTGACTCAGTTTCTTGTGATTGGTTTGTTGCAGTTGTCTGTTTCATCTCTAGTCAATGCTGGTTGTTCATACCTTTCTAGGAAGTTGTCCATTTCATCCACATTGTCAAATTTATTAGCATAAAGTTGTTCATAGTATCCTCTCATTACTTCCTTTATTTCTGTGGGGTCAGTGGTTATGTCTCTTCTTCCATTTCTGATTTTATTTATTTGCATCCTCTCTCTTCTTCTTTTTGTAAACTTTGCTAAGGGTCCATCAATCTTATTGACTTTCTCATAGAACCAACTTCTGGTTTTGTTGATTTCCTCAATTGTTTTCATGTTCTCAATTTCATTTATTTCTGCTCTAATCTTCATTATTTCTTTCCTTTTGCTTGGTTTGGGTTTAATTTGCTGTTCTTTCTCTAGTTCTTCCAAGTAGACAGTTAATTCCTCGATATTTGCTCTTTCTTCTTTTTTGATATAGGCATTCAGGGCAATAAATTTTCCTCTTAGCAGTGCCTTTGCTGCATCCCATAAATTTTGATATGTCATGATTTCATTTTCATTTACCTTGAGATATTTATTGATTTCTCTTGTAATTTCTTCCTTGACCCACTGGTTGTTTAAGAGTATGTTGTTGAGCCTCCATATATTTGCGAATTCTCTGGCACTCTGCCTCTTATTGATTTCCAACTTCATTCCTTTATGATTCTGTATGATTTCAATCTTTTTAAATTTATTGGGACTTGCTTTGTGACCGAGCATGTGGTCTATCCTTGAGAATGATCCATGAGCAGTTGAGAAAAAGGTGTATCATGCTGTTGTGGAGTGTAATGTTCTATATATGTCTGTTAAGTCTAGCTCATTTATTGTATTATTCAAATTCTCTGTTTCTTTATTGATCCTCTGTCTAGATGTTCTGTCCATTGATGAGAGTGGTGAATTGAAGTCTCCAACTATTATGGTAGATGTGTCTATTTCTTTTTTCAGTGTTTGCCTCATGTATTTTGGAGCATTCTGGCTCAGTGCATAAATATTTATGATTGTTATGTCTTCTTGTTGAATTGTTCCTTTTATTAATACATAGTGACCTTCTTTGTCTCTTTTAACTCTTTTACATTTGAAGTCTAATTTGTTGGATATTATCCTGCTATTTTCTGATTGTTATTTGCATGAAATATCTTTTCCCAACCTTTCACTTTCAACCAGTATTTATCCTTGTGTCTAAGGTGTGTTTCCTGTAGACAGCATATAGATGGGTCCTGTTTTTTAATCCATTCTGCCAGTCTGTGTCTTTTGATTGGGGAGTTTAATCCATTAACATTTAGTATTATTACTGTACGGACAGTACTTACTTGCGCTTTTGATTTTATATGCCACATCTAATTCTTTTTCTTTTTACCTTTACTTATAGTCTTCATTTCTATACTCTTCTCCACACCTCTCTCTCCTGTCTTTTCTTATCTGTCTCTAGTGCTCCCTTTAGTATTTCTTGCAGAGCCAGTCTTTTGCTCACAAATTCAGTGAATTTTGCCTGAAAATGTTTTAATTTCCCCCTCATTTTTGAAGGACAGTTTTGCTGGATATAGAATTCTTAGTTGGCAGTTTTTTTCTTTTAGTATCTTAAATATATCATCCCGCTGTCTTCTCGCCACCGTGGTTTCTGCTGAGAAATCTTTTCACAGTCTTACTGGGCTTTCCTTGTATGTGATAGATTGTTTTTCTCTTGCTGTTTTCAAGATTCTCTCTTTCTCTTTGACATCTGACATTCTGATTAGTGTCTTGGAGTACGTCTATTTAGATGTATTCTCTTTGGGGTACACTGCACTTCTTGGATCTGTAATTTTAAGTCTTTCTTAAGAGTTGGGAAATTTTCAGTGATAATTTCCTCCATTAGTTTTTCTCCTCCTTTTTCCTTCTCTTCTCCTTTTGGGACACCCACAACACGTATATTCGTGAGCTTCATGTTGTCATTCTGTTCCCTGAGTCCCTGCTCATATTTTTCCATTCTTTTCCCTGGATTTTCTTTTACTAGTCGGATTTCAGATGTCCCGTTCTCCAGTTCCCTAATCCCATCTTCTGCCTCTTGAAATCTGACATTGTAGGTTTCCATTGTTTTTTTCATCTCTTCTACTGTGCCTTTCACTCCCATAAGCTCTGTGATTTGTTTTTTCAGACTTTCAATTTCTTCTTTTTGTTCATTCCTTGCCTTCTTTATATCCTCCCTCAATTCATTGATTTGATTTTTGATAAGGTTTTCCATGTCTGTTTGAGCATTCTGAATTAATTGTTTCAGCTCCTATATTTTAATTGAATTGTTGGTTTATTCCTTTGACTGGGCCATATCTTCAGTTTTCCTAGTATGATTTGTTATTTTTTGCTGGCATCTAGGCATTTAATTATCTTAATTGATTTATTCTGGAGATTGTTTTCACTTTTTTTTTCCCTAGGGTTTTCTTGCTGGATGACTTTGTTGTCTTTCTGTTCTTTGACATTCAATTCAGCTTATTCTAGTCCTCTAGTTTAGTTAGGTTTTGTTTAATAGATCAGAATTTTTTAGTTCTTGTTTTTTTGTTTCTTGCCCTGCCTGTATGGTACATTTCCTCCACCCTTTAGGAGGGTCTGCTTAGGTATTATAGACCCCAGTCAGATTTTTTCAGACCAAACTGATCCCCTCTCAGGAGGAAAGAGTCATCTGTGTCAGTTTTCCCTAAGGGTGACACCCAGTAGATTAAAAGCCTTTCCTATGAAGTCTCTGGACTCCGTGTTTTTCCTATCCTGCCCAGTATGTGGCGCTTTTCTGCCTGCGGGTCCCTCCAGCATAAGGTGATATGGTACCTTTAACTTTGGCAAACTCTCCGTGCTGGGGGTGTGGTGGAGGCAGAGGAGGGGTTGTAGGCTGACTTTAATCGCTTCCCTTTTCCAGACCCTGGAAGTCTGAATTCCTTGAGGGAGTGATTCCACCTAAGCTGGGCCCCACCCCTCTCCTGGGGAAGGCATAGGCTCCAGAGAAGCTCTCAAACAAGCCTGTTTCTGCCTATGTCTGGGGCAGTGGAGCCCAAGAAGCCTTGCTGCTGTATCCAAAGAATAATTAATCCGTAGAAACACAGCCACAAAGGAGAAAAAGAAAAATCCTTTTCAGAGCAGGACCCTGTCTCTCAGGTTTGCCAGTCAAGAGCTTAAGTTGCTATGTTGCTCTATGTATCTTCAGGTCCTCTGTGCCCCCTCCTTTCCTGCAAGGCCCAGACCTTTTCAGATCCAAACAACCTGTTTTTTTTTTTCTCTTTTTTCTTTTTCTGTCAGTCCTGCCCCCTCTGTGCTGGGGCAAAAACCAGTGACCTCTGCTTTTACTTGAGGTTCAGCCGAGCTGGGGGCCTATTTTTAGTGGTCAGAATTTGTTAATTAATTCTACAATTGGCATTTGGTTGTGCTCAGCCCCTGCTGCTAGTAAAGTCTCTTTCCTTTCCCCTCTGGGAAGCAGCCTGTGGTAAAGGGGTGCCGGCCGCCGTGGCTTGGGGAACTCATGGTTCTGGGTGGGCTCACAGCCAGTCCAGCTGGTCCAGACTGGGGTACACTGTGTGTTCGGTCACTGATGTGGCCCCAGCAGTTGTTCTGTACTGTTCCTGGCTATTTACTAGCTGCTCTAGAGAACAAACTAAATCCCACACCTTGCTAAGCCTCCATCTTGAATCGGCCTCCTGTAGCATTCCCTGCCTTTTCCTTTTTTTAATTTTAATTTTTTATTTTTTACATGCACAGGTACTGGGAATCGAACCCGGGTCCTCTAGCATGGCAGAAGAGCATTCTTGCCTGCTGAGCCACCGTGGCCCATCCCCTGCCTTTTTCTTTTAATAAAATTGAGTAGAATGAACCTGGGATTGGATTTGGTTTAATGCCTTAGCTTAGCTTGAAGCAATTTTGGAGGGAACAGGGATGTTGTGTTCTTTTTTCAGCTACTTCCTGCTGTCAAAAGGGTGTAGTTGGGAGAAAAAATCACTTTGAGCCAAGCAGGGGCATTATTAGTTGAATTTTGGGGCATCTTCTGTTGGAGCAGGTTGATAGTATGTTTTTGTTGCAGTAGGAGCAGATTTTAAAATTTCTGTCGTAGCAGAAGTATATTCTCAGAGTTTTGTTGGTTGGTCATGGCTGCTATTGACCAATGAACAAACTTAGATAGACATTGTAAGAGACAGGGCTAGGAGGAAAATTAACAGGAGGATAATTAAGGGTTCAATGAGGGGTAGCCGAATAGCTTATAAGAGGGTGAAGAAGAATGAAAGAAAACTTGAGAGAAAGTTTTCTAGCCAAGATGAATCTGCATCTGCTAATTTATTTATTATGGCCACATTTTCTTTTAGTATTTTAAAATTTTGTCCCACTTGACCTTTATTATTGATGTAGAAACAGCAGGTTTCATTTAGTATTGCACAAGTCCCTCCTACTGTTACGGTTAGGACATCCAGGGCTCTTTTGTGAGCCTACTTCACCTAAACTATTTAGAGATTGTTCCTGTTCTTCTAAAGCTTGGATATTAGCTTTCCATAATTACTGCATCATTTGGGATATGTTTGAGATACAGGTTTCTAGTAGGGCTTACAAAGCTGAAGTGTTTGATGTACTGGGCCTTAACATAGTATATTGTGTAAGGAAGTTGGAGTAAATTGTTCCTCTTTGTTTGTGTTTGGGAATGAGGTGTTAGCAGTTGGGTTGGTGGGGCCTTCTGTTACTTTGCATGTGCTAGTTTTAGTGCAGCTAGAACAGTTAAGAATTGTGATTTGGTTTATTTGGTACAAAATTTATATTTTGACTACTTCATTTCTTAATATAACTTACGTAGACAGCTTAATTGAACACCATAAGTACATGGAACCTTGAGTAGGACATGAGAGTCTGTTGGTTTGTCCAGAGTGATGCCCCGATAAATCCCAGAGTGATTTGAACAGTGAATAAAAAAGTATTTTCAAAGTCCGGTGAGAAAGGAGTAAAATTCAACTTCCCCAAGTTGAATTCTTGATATTCTCACAAGCAGTGCGGACAACCAAAGCAATAGGCTGAGCCCCCAATCTTGTGGTTTGTTCATATGAAACTTAACCCCACAAAGAATAGGTCAAGCCTACTTGAAATTAAGCCTAAGAGTCACCCCCAAGAGAACCTCTTTTGTTGCTCAGATGTGGCCTCTCTCTCCAGCCAGCACAACAAGCAAACTCACCACCCTCCCCCTATCTACGTGGGACATGACTCCCAGGGGTGTGGACTTTTCTGGCAACGTGGGACAGAAATCCTAGAATGAGCTGAGACTCAGCATCAAGGGATTGAGAGAACCTTCTTGACCAGAAGGGGAAGGGCAAAATGAGACAAAATAAAGTGTCAATGGCTGAGAGATTCCAAACAGAGTCAAGAGATTATCCTGAAGATTATTCTTACACATTAAATAGATATCACCTTGTTAGTCTAGATGTAATAGAGAGGCTGGAGGGAACTGCCTGAAAATGTAGAGCTTTGTTCCAGTAGCCATGTTTCTTGAAGATGATTGTATAATGATATAGCTTTCACAGTGTGACTTTGTGATTGTGAAAACCTTGTGTCTGATGCTTCTTTTATCTACCTCATCAACAGATGAGTAAAACATATGGAATAAAAATAAATAATAGGGGGAACAAATGTTTAGATAAACTTAGATTATAATGCTAGTGATCAATGAAAGGGAGGGGTAAGGGGTATGGTATGTATGAATTTTTTTCTGTTGTATTTTTATTTCTTTTTGTGATTTGATGCAAATGTTCCAAGAAATGATCATGATGATGAATATGCAACTATGTGATGATATTATGAGTTACTGTTTATATATGTAGAGCAGAATGATCATGTTAAGAATGTTTGTGTTTCTTGTCATATTTCTTTAAAAATTTTAAATTAATAAAAAAATTTTAAAAAAAACACAAGACTAAAGAAATATCAAAAAAATAAAAGAATGTGATTTGACAGGAGTTTAGCAGGAGACTTTGAATATTTGACTGTTCTGATGCAATTATTTTATTTCCAGTGATACTATGATTGGTTAGGTTGAAAAGTTGGCCTGACCAGGTTCCTATCACAAATACCAGCGTATTATTTATAGGGCTAGGTAATAAGATCTATCTTCAGGGTACTGACCTGTAGAATTATATAATTCGGTGCCCCAAAATAGAATACTAGTTTAATAGATCTATGGTGAAACGGTTTAGGGTGTCGACACCCATTTGAGGAGGGTTGAGTTAAAAATTAGGGTATAATTGCAAAGGAAGTATTAAGGTGTCCTAAATGGGTAGTTTGGGGATTGAAAGAGTAGTGGGAGAAGCATCGATAGGGTCTGTCCATTAGCTGGGGTACTGTTTCAGTGGGGCCTGGGCCTCTCGGATGTGTCCACGTGGGATTTTTTCTTGACTTTATTTGTGATTCTATTTCTCTCATTCCTTGTATCAGTCCTAATTATGCATTCCTTGTGTTTGGGTTGGTCACCTGCATAAAATATTTTGAATTTATAAAAATGGGAACAGTTGTAGACAGCCTTTCTATGCTTACTGGAAAGGCTGAGATAGAGAGAGAACTAGTTTTTTTGTTTTGTTTTGTTTTTTAACATGTGCAGGCACTGGGAATTGAACCCAGGTCCTTGGGCTTGGCAGGCAAGCATTCTTACCTGCTGAGCCACTGTGGCCCGCCCAGAAGTAGATTTTATAGATTTTGGACATATCCAGCTGTTCTAGTTTGCTAGCTGCTGGAATACAATATACCAGAAATGGAACGGCTTTTAACAAGGGGAATTTAATGAGTTGCTAGTTTACAGTTCTAAGGCCGAGAAAATGCCCCAATTAAAACAAGTTTATAGAAATGTCCAATCTAAGGCATCCAGGGAAAGATACCTTGGTTCAAGAAGGCTGATGAAGTTCAGGGTTTCTCTCTCAAGTGAGAAGGTACATGGCAAACACAGTCAGGACTTCTCTCTCGGCTGGAAGGGCACATGGCGAACACGCTGTCATCTGCTAGTTTTCTCTCCTGGCTTCCTGTTTCATGAAGCTGCCCAGGAGGCGTTTTCCTTCTTCATCTCCAAAGGTCACTGGCTGGTGGACTCTCTGCTTCGTGGTGCTGCAGCATTCTCTGAATCTCTCATTCTTCAAAATGTTTCCTCTTTTAAAGGACTGCAATAAACCAGTCAAGACCCACCCAAATGGGTGGAGACAGGTCATCCCCTAATCCAGTTTAACAACCATTCTTGACTAAATCACATCATCCAGGGAGATGATCCAATCACAGTTTCAAACATACAGTATTGAATAGAGAATATTCTACCTTTATGAAATGGGATTTATATTAAAACATGGCTTTTCTTAGGGGGCATACTTCCTTTCAAACCAGCACACCAGCAGTGTGTTTTGTTAAGGGCTGTAGCAATGCTTTGGCTAATAGGTGCAAATGGATGCTGAAGTTAAGAAGATAGTTTTGTTATTATAAGGAGGGACATTGTAATCTGTACAAGTAACACAGTGAAAAGATGCTAATCAAGCAGCAGGTTAGCTGTTAGGAGGATGAGAATGAAGGAGTATAAAATAATTTGATCATGGATGTAATCTTGTAAATCTCAATGAAGCCAAAGGTTGGTAATGAATTCTAAAAGGATAGGCACAGTGAGAGGACCTTTGAGGGATGACCAGGCTAGGTTGTTAGAGATTATTTGCAAAAATGTGAAAGCAGAGGAGAAATCATTCATAGGGCTAGAGGGCTGAATATGCCTTAGCACAGGGAAAAGGAAGGGGAGTTACTTTGTTGTGGATTATGTCCCCTACCAAATCAAGGTGAAGTTAGTTTCTGGGAAATAACTAAGGCAGATTTCTTCTAGGAGAGCTAAAATTACTATCTGAAGAAGGAATGCAAATGTAAAGATAAAAAATGCCAGGCCACAGATACAGCAGGCCAAAGTATTCATCCTTTGCCATGGCTGGTCTTGGAGATCTTAAGTTTAAGTACTCCAGTAAGCATACACAAATACTGCTGGTTGAGGTCCCCCATCTGGAGGGGGGGGGGGTCTGTTTCAGCTTTTTTTTGAGTCAGCTTAAACCCAGAGAGATGAACCCAAAATGTTAGCTGTGATAATTTAGCTGCTATTGGGGTGGTGAGTAAAACTAAGTGCAGTCCTGTCCAAGAGGGGGTTAAAGATTTTGGTTGAAGATTTTTAGATATATGTAGTCACCTGGGGATATGTGAGGATTGAGTAACTTGAGGTAGGCTATTATTTGCATAATCTCTAAGAATTGCCCGAATCTGAGTTATAATGCGGAGGTAGTCTCTGTAGAAGAAGACTGGAGAAAAGAGGTTGCCAAGTAATAAAGGCCTTTAGTACTTAATTTCAAAAGGGCTTAACATATGGAGCTTGCGTAGGGCACTTTGAATCTTGAGAAGTGCAGTTGATAAAAATTTAAGCCATGGTAATTGTCTGGGTTAAATGCATTTAATTATGCCATTAATTCATTTTACTCTGCCTGATGACTAGGGTCAGTATGGGGGTATGTAATTGCCAATGTATACCTAGGGCTTGAGACACTTGCTGTGTAATTTGGGAAATAAAGGCAGGACTGTTGTCTGATCGTATGAACGTAGGGAGGCCAAACCTAGGAATAATGCTTTGCAGTAAAACAGTGGTTACTTCAGAAGTTTTTTCTGAGGTATAGGGAAGGCTTCAACCCATCCTGAGAAAGTGTCTACAAAGACTAGTAGGTATTTAAACTTTTTAATTGATGGAAGGCTTAGTAAAGTCAATTTGGCCCAGGGATTTGTCCTCTTGCTTCAGGGCAAGGATAGAGGGCTGGTTTGAGATTGCCCTGAGGGGTGGAGTGCTGACAGACAGTACATATTTTGGTGATATGCTGGAGCTCCGAGTAAAGATTCGGGTGATTTATGGTTTGAGATCGGAGAGAGGCTAGTAGCTTGGCACTGATATGAAACTGGTCATGCAGGTCAGTTAAAATTTTCCATGCATGCTGTTGGGGCAAGATGACTTTATCATTTAGGTAAAACCACCCTCATTAAGGATAGCACCAGGCTGGGTCAAGTCTTTCTGCTCTAAGGTGGAGTAAGCAGGTGCCAGGTGGACATTACTAGAAACTGAGTCGGGGTCTGAACCTGTCTTTTTGCTTCTTCTTCTGCTCTGTTATTACCTATAGAGATGGGGTCCTTTCCACTTTGATGACCTTTACAGTGAATAACTGCTTCCTGGGTAGGGGTTTGTGCTGCCTCAAGGAGTTTATGGATGAGAGTTTTATTAATAATTTGAGAATTTTTAGAAGTAAGATATTATCTTTCTTTCCATACATAAATGTGAATGAATACTATGGAAAGCATATTTATAGTCAGTATAAATGTTAGTAGGAGTATCTGCTGCTTAACTGAGAGCTCAGGTGAGGGCTGTGAGCTCTGCCTGTTGAGAAGTGGTGCCAGGAGGCAAAGGTCCAGACTCATTTACCTCCTGGACAGACACTATAGCATATCCAGCCTGCTTAGAGAGTCTTTAAAAGCACTCCCATCAATAAACCAAGTATTAGCTGGAGGAGGCAGAGGGGAATCCTTTAGGTTAGGTTGTGGGTGAAGGAAATGATCTATAGCTTCTATACGGTTATGTATAGGTTTTTGATGCTTCAGAGGAGTAAGGAATTTTGCTGGGTTAGAGATTGTAGGTGAATAAGGTATTTTAACCTGGGGGTTATAAAAGAGCTTCACATATAAAGATTGAATATGAGAGGGAAAGGCACTAGAAATAGCTTAGTGAGTTAAAAGGGAAGGTAGGTTATGAGAAGAGAGAACAGATAATTGAGCATATGGCAAAAGCTTAAGAGATTCTTGTACGAGGAGTGCTACAGAGGCTAAGACTCTGAGACAAAGTGGCCACCCTAAGAAAGGGGAGTCTGAGGCACGGGTATCTGGCCCACTTGTTTGGGTTAAAATTCCAAGAGCAAAGCCATCCTTGATGTCTACATGCAATGTAAAAGACTTGCCGGGTTTTGGAAAAGCTAAGGCAAGGGCCTGGGCGAGAGTTGTTTAAATGAATGTTTGATAGCTGAAGGATCGTCTAGTGGGTCCTGAAGGTTTCCCCCAGTGGCCTGATACAAGCTCTTAGCTATTAACCCAAAGTTACGGATCCAGATCTGGAAAATAATTGGCTAAACCGAGAAAGGAAAGAGTTCTTGTTTGGTCTGGAGGAGGGGAATATTTAACATTATCTCTTTGTATTGAATGGTAATGCCTTTTTCAGTAGGGGAGACAGAGTCCTAAGTAAATGACTTGAGGTTTAGAAAACTGTCCTTTATCTTTGGAGACTCTATATCCCTTTACTGTAAATGGTTAAGTAGGGTGGCTGTATGCTCTTGTGATAAAGCCTCAGAGGGACTGCACAATAGGAAATCATCTACATATTGAAACAGTTTACTGGGATGTATGTTTAATGTTTGTAAGTCAGAAGCTAATGCTTGTCCAAATAAATGAGGGCTGTCTCTAAAACCTTGTGGTAAAACTGTCCATGTTAATTGCCTAGGAATTCTAGTAATGGAGTCTGTCCAAGTAAAGGCAAACAAATCTTGACAGTTGGGGTGAAGTAGAATAGTAAAGAAGGTATCTTTAAGGTCTAAGACCGTATAATGTATAGTATTTGGGGGAATTTGGGAGAGTATAGAATATGGATTAGGAACCATAGGAGTAATGGGTATGGTGGCTTGACTTATTGCCATAAGATCTTGGACTAGCCGGTAAGTGTCATTTGGCTTTTTTACTGCTAAAATAGGAGATTGGCTGGGGAGGCTGCTTCTCTGAGGAGTCTGGAGGTCAATAGCCTCTCAACTGTGGGTTTTAGGCCCATGAGAGCTTGTGGGGTGTAAGGATATTGAGGTTTGTTTGGGAATTATCTGGGGTTTTTGAGAGAAACCTGAACAGGAGCATGATGTTTAGCAATGAAAGGGGTGGAGTTGTCCCATACCTGGGACTCTGCTTTTTCTAGCCATAGGGACAGAACTCTTCCCTTAAGGGAAGAGAGTGTTTCTCCCATGGGCAGGAACAGGATGATTTGAGGCAATTTATTAGCATACTTTATTTCTGTTAATTGAAGGGTTGCTTTAAGCTTTGCTAAAATATTTTACCCTAATAAAGGGGTTATACAACTAGGAATTATTAAAAAGCTGTGAGAAAAGTTATAATTTCTATACTACAAGCTAGAGATAATGTTTTAAGGGGAACTGAGCATTGACCTGCAATACCTATGACTACAATTGAGGAAGAAATGAGCTGCCTTGAGGGCTCATACCTGTAGGACAGTGTGTGCGGTGCCTGTGTCTAAAATGAAGAAAATGGGCTTACCTGTTGTGCTGGTCTGAATCAGTGGTGGACCCCAGAAAAGCCATGCCCTTAGATCCTCATTCAGTATTGCTGGGTGGGAGCATTTTAATTGTTTCTATGAAGATGTGACCCACCCAATTGTGGGTGGTAACTTTTGATAAGATGATTTCCATGGAGGTGTGTCTCCACCCACTGAAGGTGGAGTTGCTTGCTGGAATCCTTTAAAAGAGGAAACATTTTGGAGACAGTTCCCTTTTGGTAGAGCCACATGACAGCCAGCAGATGCCACCATATTCACCATCTGCCCTTCCAGCTAAGAGAGAAACGTTGAACGTTGTTGGCCTTCTTGAACCAAGGTATCTTTCTCCGGATGCCTTAAATTGGACATGTCTATAGACTTGTTTTAATTGGGACATTTTCTCGGCCTTGGAACTGTAAATGAGCAACTTATTAAATTCCCCTTGTTAAAAGCCATTCCGTTTCTGGTATATTATATTCCGGCAGCTGGCAAACTAGAATACCTGTTACCCTGGGTTCTGTGGCAGTGATGGTCACAGTCGGGGATATTCCACTGCCCGGGCCTTGTCAGTTGTCTGCGGCTTGTCCAAGGAGGTCGCCCAGTTCTTGGTCTGGTGACACCTGTTTAGGAGGAGAAGGCCATCTGAACCCATAGTTAGAGGCTGTAGGACAGTCAGCCCCCTGGTGGTCTGTTAAGTGGCACCATGGGCAGGAACTGGTAGTGGGCCCTGTATGCAGTGTTTGGCTCAGTGGTCCGTTCTACTGCAACCAAAACATGGGCGGAATGGCATTTTCTTCACCCCCAAAATTTCAGTTTTTATTACTACAGTTTTTATTACTACAGATTACTGTGTTGTCTCAAGTCATTGCCAAGGAGCAAATAATGGGCATCATATCTCTCCTGTCTGACCCTTTGTTGGGCTGCTCCCTTTACTTCCCTCTCTGTTCTCTTTGTTTTTCTTTTGGCTCTTTTTCCTATTCTTTTTGTTTTTCTGCCTTTCTATTTCTTCTTGTCTATTGTTAAACACTTTCAAAGCTGCCTTCATACAGTAGGGACAGCCAAAGCAATAGGCTGAGCCCTTAATCTTCGGGTTTGTTCATATGAAATTTAACCCCGCAAAGGATAGACTAAGCCTACTTAAAATTAGACTTAAGAGTCACCCTCAGAGAACCTCTTTTGTTGCTCAGATGTGACCTCTCTCTATTGGCCAATATGACAAGCAAACTAACTACCCTCCCCCTCTCTACCTGGAATATGACTCTCAGGGATATGGACCTTCCTATCAATGTGGGATAGAAATCTTAGAATGAGCTGGGACTCAACATCAAGGGATTGAGAAAACTTTCTTGACCAAATGGGGGAAGAGAGAAATGAGACGAAAAAGTGTCAATGGCTGAGAGATTCCAAATAGAGTTGAGAGGTTATCCTGGAGGTTATTCTTACATATTATATAGATATAACATTTTTAGTTAAGGTGTAATGGAGAGGCTGGAGGGAACTGCCTGAAAATGTAGACCTGGGTTCCAATAGCCATGTTCTTTGAAGATAAATGTATAATGATATAACTTTCGCAGTGTGACTGTGTGATTATGAAAACCTTGTGTCTGATATGCCTTTTCTCTACCTTATCGACAGACGAGTAAAACATATGCATTAAAAATAAATAAATAATGGGGGAACAAATGTTAAAATAAATTTAGTATATTGAAATGCTAGTGATCAATGAAAGGGAGAGGTAAGGGGTATGGTATGTATGCATTTTTTTTTCTGTTTTTTCTTTTCCTGAATTGATGCAAATGTTCTAAGAAATGATCATGATGATGAATATACAACTATGTGATGATATTGTGAGTTACTGATTATATGTCAAGAATGGAATGATCATACAGTAAGAATGTTTGTGTTTGTATGTTGTTATGTTTAATAAGTAAATAAAGCTGCGTTCATAAGCTCTTTGCTGGGGTGCTTGAGGACCCTGTTCTGTTTTTTGAAGTTTCTTTGAAATAACTGGGGCCAATGGGTGATAAAATAAGTATGAAGCAAAAGCTTTCCCTCTTTGGAGAAACTGTCAATATTTATATATTTTAAAATAGCCTTGGTCAAACAACTTAGGAAAGAGACTGGCTTCTCTTCTTTCCCCTGAGTGATTTCTGAAGTTTTATCATAATTAACAGCTTTGAAACCTGCATTCCTCATTCCTTCAATAATACAAGTAAGAAGATGTTTCATTATCTTTTTATCTGGGGATTGGTCCTGATAGTCCCAATTTGGGTCTGTTGTGGTGACTGCATTTGTCCCTTGCATGCCATGGAAAGCAGTGGGGCTATCTACAAAAAGTTTGTTGGCATTGACTGTAGCTGTAGTCCAAATGTGATCCTTTTCTCTTGGGGTTGTACTAGAAGTTATAATAATGTAAATATCCTGGTAAGTGTGTCATAAAATTGGGTTAAATACTTAAACTCTTTTGTAAATTTAGTTGGATCTGCTGAGAAGGACCTGAACCATTTTTCAGTTTGGCTTAGATGCCTTCCTGTCCTGCTACTTTTTGTAGGGGAATCATGCCCTACTACTGGTGCCAGAACGTAAGATCGAGTAAAAGGAGGTGAAAAAGTCTGGGGAGTTTGAGTAGAATCAGGGAGAGGGAGATAAAAAGTGGATGCTAAGGTAGAAGAGGGCTTAGGGGAAGGTAAGGGAGGGGAAAGGGTTGAGGGAGAGCGACAGGGAGTGGAGGGGATTGGGGAAGACAGTAAAAGGGGAGTATATTCAGGAGGGGTATGGTCAGTGGGTTTGAAGGAAGAGAAGTGATTCAGGATTCCTCATCATTAGCCTCTGTGGAGGGAGGGGTGGAAGAAGGTTTAGAAGGCTTTTCATGAAGGAGGAGGATTTAGTGTGAAGTGACAGAGTGGAACAGAGAAGATTGAGGCCTGAGGGTCTAGAAAGCCTGGGAATAGGAAGCTTCAGACCATTTGCTGTTGTGCCATATGAAATGATCAAGTTCAGTGAGAATTTACCAATTGAAAATGCCATTTTCTGGCCAATGTTTTTATTGTTTTGAGGGGGTATTGCAGCCAAATTGTATTGCAGAAAGATATGTTTCTTTGACTTTATTTTCCCCTCCAATTGGATTTAATATATTGAGATTACAGAGCAATTATCCAAGAGGAGTAGACTTAGAGGGAAGAGTAGTTTTAGAGTTAACTGTGAAGTAATTGAGTGTTTCCCATGATTGCCAGACTAGGTGCTGCACTGGGGCAGGTTGAAATAGGCCCTGTGTTAAAGCATGCTGAGGCATCATACAGAAGTGGGCCGAGGTAGGCACTGCGTTAAAGTGGACTGGGGTGTCTCGAGGAGACTGGACAAGTTAAGCTTATGGGACCATTCAAGACTCAGCTCTGATGTGATTTAAGTGAGACTAACAACCAAGGTCCATGATCCGTCATGGCGACAAAGCAGGCACCCTCAATTTGTCATCAGAGACCTGGAAAGTGTGTGCAGTCTTTCGTTCAAGGTGTCCCCCAAACTGCTTTGGCTGCTGCATGGGGAAAACAATGATCCTGGAGTGTCAGAGTTTTGACTGATAACTCAGATTTTGTAGGTGCTGAGGCTGGGGCCCTGTGTTAAAACGGGCCTAGGCATCACTCTGGGGCAGGCTGGGGTGTCCCTGGGACACCGAACAAAACACTTGAGAGGAGAATCTGGGCAGAAAGGCATCACTTTCCTAGGGCTGAATCAGTTGTAAATGTTCTGAGAGCCATGGGTGTGAGCCGGCATCTCATCAAGATCATCTGAGCTGGTGAACTCAAGCTGTCAATTCCATGGAGACCTGAATGACTGTGCAGTTCAGGGAACAGAGTAGACTGGAAGGCTGTTCCCATAGCCCCAAGGGGCTGGAAACTCAAACCTCAATCTGATCTCCGAATGGGGTCAATTGGAAGGCAGTGCTGTCCACCCTGAAGGGCCAGAAAGCTAAGCCTCAGTCTGACCTCCGTTCCCAGGTTTTGGCACCATGTTAGGCACGGAGTCATTAAGGAATCTTGTGCAGGACAGTGAGTCAGAACGTAACAGATTTATTGAGCGAAAAGAAAGCAAATGGGAGCTGCCAGTGAAAGGAAAGACACTGATTCCAGCTCCCTTTCTGAGAGCCAGGTATTTAAAGGAAAAAAAAAAGGCCCTAGGAGGTTAGGTTTATCAGGTAGGAATAGTCCTTGACTGCATGTCTGTTTCTTCTGATGGGTGTGGTACCTTCAGGTGAGTGAGGTGCCAGCATGCCTGGGGATCTTGGTGCCCCATCTGATTCTGTGAAATAACCTGAGCATTTTCTGAGTCAAAGAGTCCCTTTTATATTTAAAGTTCTTTTTCTGAGACCTGACACAATTATTATTGGTAGCAATAGCACAAATGCCTGACAGTAGGAGTATGGTTGAATAAAGTTTGATACATCTGTTCCATTTATATTTAGAGGCCTTTAAAAATGATTCTTATATCTGCAAATTGATTTGGTGGTTGTTCTAATTTGCTAGCTGCTGGAATGCAATATACCAGAAATGGAACGGCTTTTTAAAAAGGGAAATTTAGTAAGTTAAGCTACAAGTTGACAATTCTAAGGCCGTGAAAATATCCCAATTAAAACAAGTTGTACTGGACAAAGATTGTGGATTCTTCTACCTGAGGTGCTCAGTATTCAGTTCCTCAGACTCTGGGGTTTCAAAGAGAGAAAGAGTTTATTACTACATGTGTAGCAGGAGAGCAGACAGCCTAACAGCCCAAAATCTGTCTCCCTGAACAAAGGAGATTCAAGGTTTTTAAGGATTCTATCAAGGGGAGATGAGGTCATTTTGGATAGTAAATTCAAGGCAGAAGTTCAAAACAGAAAAGAAAACATTGTTGAACATTGTTAACATAGGTTAACATAAAGTGAAAGGAAAGGAGGCAGAGCTATCTATCTTTCAATGGAAGAGCTTAGTGGATGATTTGCAGATGAAAGGGACTGAGACTAGTTAATGATGGTTTTCCTTACCTTTAGGACCTACTAAGAAAATAACTAGATAAAGGGCATATAGTCACGAAGGCACCAGAGAAGAGATAAGGGCTTTTATATACTTTCAGATAATCCAGACAGCTTAATTATAGTTTAGGGCTTTCAGGTATTCCCCTCTGTCTACTCCAGTATCCCAAAAAGCAAAAGTAACATCTGTATAATGATTCAGTAATTTAAATCATCCCTTAAATCCTAATTTCTCAGTTACAAAGTCTATAAAAATGTTCAATCTAAGGCATCCAGGGAATGATACCTTCATTCAAGAAGGCCAATGAAGTTCATGGTTTCTCTCTCAAGGAGAAAGGCGCACGGTGAACATGGTCAGGGTTTCTCTCTTACCTGGAAAGGCACATGGCAAACAAGACTGCACCTGTTGGCTTTCTCTCCAGGCCTCTTGTTTCATGAAGCTCCCTGGGAGGCATTTTCCTTCTTCATCTCCAAAGGTCGCTGGCTGGTGGATCTGCTTCTTGTGACTGTTGTTCTGAAGCTTTCTCCAAAATACTTCTTTCATAGGATTCTGGTAAACTAGTCAAGACCCATGTAGAATGGGTGAAGACACATCTCCATCTAATCGAGTTTCCAACCTATAGTACTAAATAGGAATTAGAATAAACTGATGCTCTCAAAAGATGGTTTAAGATTAAAACTTTATTTTTTTAGGATACGTAAATCATTTCAAACCAGCACACTGATATTTCTTTGAAGTGTTGGCATATGTGGAGAGTAAGGGCACAGAAGTGTATATATAAAAGTACATTCATATATGTCAAGTTGATAATATAGGTTCCTTTTGATGGGGTAGTTGGTGGAGCTAGATAAAGAATAAGAGGGAAAGTCACAAAACCAAAAATATTATATGATTCCTTTTATTAAAATTCTGTATGTGGATTTTTGCATGGAGAGATATGGATAGTTAGTATCAAAATATTAATGGTAGTTACCTGAAGACAGTGGGAACAGGGTAATTTTTACTGTTCTTCATTTATACTATTATGCATTTAAAAAATTAAGCTTTTATATAAGTATTTTTTTTTAATAAAGAAAAAATAGCTATTTCACTGCAGAGAGAACCATTTACTGATTGCCTTCTGTCTATACGGAGAAGCAGTATAGTGTGTTGTTGGAGAGTACGTAGAGCTCTGAAACTAGGCTCTCTGTATTACTTCCTTTGTGAACCTGGCAAGTTACCTAACTTCTCTCTTGGTCTCAGTTTTCTCACTAGTAAAATAGCAATAATAAAAATGTTATCTACCTCACAAGCTTGTGAGGATTAAATAAATGTATTACTACATGTTAAGTGCTTAGAACAAAGCCTAGCATATAATGACTTGATAATTGTTATTAATTATTATTAACATTCTTTAATCCTATTGTACTGTGCTAGATATGTTACAAAAGTTATCACAATTAATCTTAACAAACCTGTGTAAAGTAGCTAGTTGTAATCCCTGTTTTACAGATATGGAAATTGAGGCTATTAAAAAACTAAGTAGCTTGCCCAAAGTCTCCTAGATCATAATTTGAGCCCAAATCTTTCTGACTATAGACCCACTGCACTTTACATGCTTTTTTTACATACCACGTTACCTTCCTTTCATTTAAAATGAAGGTGTTCTACCTCAGAAAATGTTTTATATATGTAGCAGAAAATTCTGTTTACTTTTAGGAGCCAGGGCTTTAGGGAGAGAAGTACATCTAAGGTATTAGTTGCATAACATATTTTTGGCAATCTATAATTCCCTTTGGTTTTCACCCCCCCAAACTTAAACTTGGTTGAATAAATGGTGAGAGCTTCTGAAAGGCTATGTATGCATGAATATTTTAAATTTTATATTTATAGTTTATTTATTGTAATGTTATATATGTGTATTGTTTTTAAATCATAATGTAATCATATCTATCTTTGATCACTTTCAGCATAATTAAAATGAATTGATTTATTTTCTGAAAGTTATTTTCTCAAAAGTGGAAATTTAATAGTTGCACTACATCCGTTGATAACTTTTTTCCTTGACGTTTAGGTTATCTTCAATGTAATGAATATGATAGTCTGAGATCAAGATGGCTGGGGCAGACGCTCGAATCTTTCATCCCACAGCCCTTGATAAATGTAATTAAAGTGTCTGAATTGGATGGCAGAGAAATGGGTGATACCCAGCCTGAAGCATTTGACAAGGTACTTTTATTACATTGTCACAAACTGATGGACTCTAGATGATACCACTGTTGTCAGGTTGCTTTGTTGTTGTTTTCTACGTGCTCCCAGACATAGTCTGATACAATTTCTCAATACCCTAGGAAATTTTGATAAATTGAACTTTGAAGCAGTTTATATTTGATGGTCAGCATGGTTCAAAGGAAGTGGCAACATTGGGTTTGGGGATTATAGAATGTTTTATATTTCCAGGCACCTCAAAGATAACTCAGAAAAAGATCAGATATTATTTGGGTCAATACACAAACATGAACACTATATTGCTTTAATTCAGTAACATTTCATATCATTGTATGACAGCTGAAGAAAAAGGGTATTTCAGAGAAACAAATTGAAATATCAATTCTTAAAAATAAATACTGAGTATTAAAGAATGCAGTAGTTTCTATATAAAATGAGTAGCTTTTATAAAAGTTTTTGCTTGCAGTCATCAAGAATATTTATTTTGAATTTGTTGTTTATTTATCATATTTTACTTAGTTTGCCTACATACTCTGTTCCTGAGAATGTATTTTCAGTGCATATTTGCATTATTTGTCCTCTCTAGGTGCTAGTTGATGCTCCATGTTCAAATGACCGAAGTTGGTTGTTCTCTTCTGATTCTCAGAAGGCAGTTTGTAGGATAAACCAAAGAAAGAAGTTGCCTGTTTTACAGCTAGAACTTTTAAGGTAAGCATTATTAAGATCAAGGTTGATTGTAGTTCCTGTTTTGATTTAAATAAGCATGATAAAACATGACACCAGGAAGTCCCCAAGTTGAGCATTTCCTGTTTGGGTGTCAGAGAATAGTTCTCCAAAGTCTACAACCAGGAAATTCCCAGCCTCTTCCTTTTCAGCTCTCATGCTATAATTTTTCACAGATGAACTATATTGCTGTGCATTGTCTTCTAAGGGTCACAAATGCTTTTACTGTGTTCAAAGTTGTTTACTTACAGGAATTATCCCAAGCCTAGGATTCATCACCCTGTTCCTTCTTTTACCAGAGTCTGAGCAGCCAGACTCTGCTCTGTAAGAGTAGCTTTGGAACAGGATGCTTTTTTTTGGTAATAAACACAATGTTCTGGATGAGTCAGCCACTAGGAAGTTTTAGCTAGTTAATAGAACTTACTTCCCCTCTAAAAATTTACCAGAAGGGCCTGACCACCAAGAAATATTTTATTTCCTTCAGGACAGAGGTATTTGGGAATGCCCTTGTTCTGATTCCAAAAGATATTTCTACTTATATCCTACTCCCAAGAAATTCCTTTTATTTAATGCAGTACAAAAATTCTCTGGAATGTTAAAATATGATTATGTAATGCCTTATTGCTCATTACTTGTACTTGTAGAATAAGAGTGAATGGCAAGATGTATGTACTTCTGACAACACACTTTACTTCCAACTTTTGGTTGATACAAAACAATGTGCATGTACCATTACCTAAATATTACTACCAATAATAATACATGGTCTTGTTCTTGTCCAAAATTGCACATCTGCTCATTATGGTGATTCTTGGTCATCTGCCAGAAGTTTCTTTCTAACATTTTCCATCTGGCAGTTAGAACATTTGTGTATACTTGCCTTACAGTTTTGCTTTTAATGATGGCCTTTTCTACACTAGAATGCCAGGATATTTTGCGAATTTTATACCACCCTTCCTTCCACTGCTTGGGTTATTAACTTCGTTTAGTAACAAAATTGCCTGTTCCTGCTATCAATTTTACTCACCTCCTAGGTTGGGCGTATGCCATCATTATTCATTACACCTTATAACATACCACAAATGTTATGATAGCTTATGAGCATGCTCCCTCTAATACTTTTGAAAAGCTGTTTGTAACCAAACAAGTTTCATGAGAATGTTATTTTTCTTCTCTCTTGCACAACAAATTCTTCCTTCATTTCTTTTTATTTCTTTTCATTACCAAACTTTCTGTTTTATGTTCTGCCTATTGCCTTTCCTCCCATTTTGTCTCAGTCACTGTAATGTCTTTTGTTCCCTTTATTTTTCCAAAGCTATTCTTATTAAAGTTAATAATTGATGACTAATTATGGATATTTTCCTATTTCAATTTTTTTTATAACATTTTAAAAATGTATTTTTAATTACACAAGTGATGCATGGAAATATTTTCATTATAAGAAAAAATCAGGTCATGCAGGCAAAGCAAGAGACTCCCTTAAACACACAAATACCAGCTTCCTTCATATCTTCTTGAAGTTAATTTCTGGATTTAACTTTGTTGTATAATCTTCCAAACTTTTTTTTATACTTTTTATTACATCTATATAAATAGATAAAAACACAAAAAAGTTGCTCTCATATGTGTTATTACTCTGTAACTTGCTCTGTTTTGTATTCAATATTTCTTAAAGTCTTTTGAATGTATATATGCTTTGTTCTCTTCAAATTCTGTGAAACATTCAATAGGATCAGTTTATCATATTTGATTTAACTAAATCTCTCTGTTTAGATATTTCATTCTCTTTTTTTCTAACTTAAAAGATCTGTGCTGCAGTGGACATCCTTTGGAACATCTCATTGGACACACTTTAGCATTTTTCTTGATTAAATATTGAGAAGTAGAGTTGAGGATCAGATATTAATAGGTTTGTTGAATTGTCCTCCGAAAAGATTGTATCAGTTTACACTCTGCTGCGTTTATATTTGTTAACCCATTTATTACTTGTGGATCATCTGTGGGATTTTTCATTCTAGAGACTCATGTATTTTCAGTTTTGGAAAATTTCTTGTATTATTTAGAATTGTCTTCCCCACAGTTTTGGTGCTTTCACTTATTTGTTAGACCTCCTAGATTGATTTTATAATTCTCCCTGTTATTTTTTATTTCCTTGACTTTGTAAAGGTTTTTTTTTTTTTTTGAATTGCTTTGAATTTTATTCCTGAATTTCTGAATGCAAAAATTCCTTGAATTGTCTCTTTCCTTTGAGTACTTTTTTAAAAATTGAGTCTTTTGTCAGATGACTGTTAATCTTTGGCTCTCTTTTCACATTTCAGAGTGCAGCTTTAAAAAGTTTTGTGTGCATAGGTAGGGCCTTTAGATTGGTGAACTTCCCTGTAAGATCATCAGATTGATTTGATCCCTGAGTGTTAGAATCTATAGGGCTTATTTTCTCTGGGATAGTTCAGGTTCTTCAGAGAAGGATCCTAGTCTCCTAACTGGGATGTATAACCATGTCTTTTAAATCTGAAGCAGGCCCAGAAAAGTAAGTAGGTTGTTTGAGTGGATTGAGGATGGTGGTGCTCAATATTACGTATGCAGACTTAAACTGTCCCTTCCCCCACCTTTTTCAGCTCATTGTTTCAGTCTAATCTTCCTCTATACCTGCAATTAACCTGTGGTCTCCTGAAGAAGTATAAGAATTGAGTTAACTAACTGCATCGGTTTGGGTTGGGGACCCAAGTATCTCATTCCTTATATGGTTTTTCAGACAATTGTCCTGTTTTCAGACTACCTCCAGTTCCTGTCTGTCCAGTTTTCTGGGGGACTAAATTGGCTTGAAACTAGAATCGTTCCACCTCTGCCCTCCAGAGGCACGTAGTATGACTTTAACTCTGTTCATTTATATAAAACTCCTATTCTTTTTCTATCTTCATATTTTCAGGATTAAAGATGTCTTCTTCCTAAATATAAAATGGAGGTTTTGCTTCGGTTTCTTGTTTTTCTTATTGTTTTGGTGAGTATTATGTAGGGGAGAAGGGTCAGAAACATCTTATATTTTGAAACTAGAAATAACGGAGTTGATATTTTAATTTTTCCCTATAAAAATTTTATATAAAGATAAATTTTTGCATCATGGTCCTCAGAATTACTTCTAGTACTACAGCTCATAATTCCTCCTTTTTCAAAGCTACACCGAAACTGAATCATAGAATAACTGCCCATTACTAGAAAATCCCAGTGCACAAAATTTAGCACATGGAAATGGAAACCACATTCATGCACATATATATAGTCCTTCTTTTCAGTAACAAAGACTGTTAACATTTTAGTGTTTTTGTGTCCACTCTTATTTCTCATTTGTCTGTTCCTTAAAAAAAATAGTAAAACTAGTTTTTGTTTTTTGTTTTTCCATGATTTTAACCTCTACACTAAAACTTCACTTCTAACTTAGGGGAAAAAAGTGAAGGTAGAAATGTTCCCAAAGCATATGAGTTCAGTGTAGACTTGATAAGGAATCTCTCGTTTATCATACAGAGGTATAAAAATGAAATTTTCCATTGACTTTATAAAACATGAAGATATTAGTTATATAAAATTGTCTCCTACATTTGGCCCCAAAATTGTTTTTGGAAGATGAGGATGATGGACAAAAATAAGGAATAATTGAACATAATGCCAATTCTATTAATGGAGTGCAATTTAAAAGAATACCTTTGTTACTTTCTCAAAATAGCTTCTGAGACCAGGCATTTATGTTACATACAATTCTGATCAAATTATTTTGCCTAAATTGTATTTAAATGTATTAAATACAACGGTGAGAAAATGTACTGGAAATTATACACATGTAGTGTTTTTAAAAAGTAGTCACGATGGTTGTGCAAGAGAATTTTACGTGATTTTTTGGTGGAAAAGTTCTAAGGAGCATGATTTATAACAAAGATATGAGTTTCCTATTGCAGTAATGTATCATGTCATCCATTTTCTCTGAGGATATCAATCACATTTAAAATGCTGACCCCTTTTGGTTTTCTTTTCTCACTACCTGACAAGTAAAATACAATTTGTGAACTCATTGGAAAAGGAAGCTTAAATTATTTGGTAAAGTTTTGTGGATTTGTATAAATCATCCAGGCAACAAACCTTAAAATGGGTACTTTGACAGCAAGAATTTGTGTTTTAAAAGCAACATAATGAAAAAAAAAATCACCAACATCCATTCTATCTTGCTCTTGAGCTGAGGGACATCTAGTAACTATGGCACATAGGCCTTCATCATTCATTAACATAGCAACCATAAAGTTGGTTTATATTGGGAAAATGATCTTTGGATGTTTTCTATCAGAATTGAAGATTTATATCACTACTTTCTTTTTAAAGTTCAAATATTTTTACTAACTTAGCATATTGTCATCATTTGCTCAGTCATATGTTTGGAATGTAAAACATAAAAGCAAACTACTTATTTTTTTTGTTCTCCTCCTTCCCTTCCTTCTCCTCTTCATCTTCTTTTTCAAGTTTGTTGGCAGTAGTCAGAGGCTCTGGAATTAAAATCTCTAATTTATTTGCATGAAGTACAAACTTCCCTTTAATAAGAACCTGCAGATAAAATTATTTTACATTAAATGAAATTGTAAAATATTTGGAATCATCCATATTTATAGTTTTTAGCTATATAAAAATAAGGTAGCCATGATCCATTAGAAGAAAACTGTTGTTATACTTGTCAGGAGCTTAGCTGGGCTGAGAATGCTGATCTGACAGATACTGGAGTAGCCGATTAAGACAACAGGCCAAAATGAAAGTTAACAGTCAAGATTTATTCACTTACTGCATTTTAAGCAAGAGGCTAACCCAGAAAAGGTGCCAGCTCCCTGACTGTACCATTTTTCCTTTTGGAGCAGTACTGGGCAAGGGTCTGATGGATCAAGGCAGACATGGAGAAGCATCTCACTGTGATGGGAGTCCTAAATAAATGGCATCTGCCCTTTTATAGACCCAGAGGCTGGGGTGAGGATGGAGGTGTAGGAGTGAGGGCAGGGTTATGAGTGGAAAAGGACTGAGTATGCAGTCCAAGTGGAGGAAAGTATCTTCAAGGCTTCCCCCTCCTCTACCTGATAAGGCAGTCTCAACAGAAGTACCTGTGGAAGTCCTTGGCAATTTTTTCTCTTTCTGGGGGTGAGGGGGTGGGTTCCTGGTCCGGGAGTCAAAACCGGGTCTTCCGGAAGACCTTATTTTTGAGCCTCTTTGTATCGGAGCATGTGTCAGATATGTGTCAGAGCATGACTGGCTAAGGGGCCTGAATTCAACTCCCTTCAGAGACTGCAATGTACCAAGTTTGGTGTGGGAAGGGCAGCTTCCCCCCTGAGGTTTGCTGGGTAAAGCCTTTGTAATTGCCTGTGGTGGACCTGAAAAATAACAGGATTTTTGCCTGGCGCCAGATTCATCAATATGACTATTTCCTTTGACTACGTATAATATTTACAATAAAAGAAATCATAGTGGTATGTGATTTGATATTTTTTTCCACTTAATTTATTTTGAACATTTTAGTTATTAAATAGTCTTTGAAAACATGATTTTGACATGACTACCTCATGTTAAATTCATTCATTCAAGAAGTTAGGGGTATTTTATAGCCACTTCTCTTGCTGAATTTAACTAATGTAAGAAATAGTTCCAAAAACATATCCTAATGAAGATTAAAATATCAGCTTTTTTTAATGATCCAGGCAACAGTATAGCATCTGGTTTGTGATCTGTTTTTCTTCCAATTTCCAGGGGAACAACCCCAGAAAAAGAAAAAGGCAGAGTGTCCAGTTTAGTTTTTGCATAACATGTTGATATCTGACCTCCTTGGTAAATAAGTTGATGAGTTTGGTTGAAAGAGTTCTTTTTTATGGAATGCTTTCAGTATAATGTCACTGGTTAGGGTTGCCTGTGGTAAACAACCTGGAATCTGGATTTATGATGCATAGCTTCCTGGAGAATATCACATAAATTTTTTCAGCTGCCTAGGATATAATGGAGATGTGATATAATGTATATGTTCCCTGCTATGTGAGGTGAACTGTGAATCTAGCTTAGAGAATTCATCTATTATTCTGAGCCAAAGAGTACAAATCCCATACCTGACACAAAGGCTAGGAAGCCATGTAGGGTGTCCCAGATCTTTCCGTGCTTCTCTCATGCCACTTGATTGCTTGTATACTAAAAATTATTAGTAAAACTTAATGGTTTGGTTTAATATTCTGATCCTTTGTGTTCACTCATTCCCAAAGCCTACCTACCTACCTCTGATAAAGTTAACACAATTTGGACCTGAGTCCCAAATATAAGCCACTTATTCCAGTTCCATTTTTAAATCTTTGGACTCAATTAACTCATCCAACCAGCTGTTAAAGAGACAGAAAGTAAGTGCAAGAAATGACTAGGCCCTCGCTTTTAGGTGTTCTGCATGGAAACATGATTAAGAGGATGAGGTGATAGGACCTTGTACCCGAGCTTAGGCAGAATGAGAGAAAGATTGTGATACACATGAATGATGACTTTTCCTATTTTGGGCTCTATCCACTAGTAAAAATAATAAAATGCACTGGATGCCACTCATCACTACATTAGCTACCTTTGCTTTCCTTGTTTTGGATGGTCAAGAAAGTAGATGGACAGAAGCTTGAATTGTTTACTCTAGCTAGCATGATGCCCACCTCCTGCTTTCTGGGTGTGAAGGAGGAATCTCTTCCTTTATAGAAACATGAGGCAAGGATGATGAAACTTCTCCCCGACCCTTTATTCATTTGATAAGTATTGAGTGCCTTTTATGTAACGGGCACTAGCGGTGAACAGGGCGTATTCCATCCTTGCCTTCTGTCATGATCAGGTTCATGTGTCAACTTGGCCAGATTGTGGTACCCAGTTGTCTGGTCAGGCAAGAGCTGGCCTGTCTCTTGCAATGAGGACATTTCATGGACTTAAATCATGATTACTGCATTCACGTCTGATTGCGTTTTTAATCAGCTAAGAGGGGTGTCTTCTGCAATGAGTGACACTTAATCTAGTCACCAGAAGGCTTTTAAAGAGGATTCAGAGCCTCCCCTCAGGAGTTCATCCAGACCCTTCATTGGAGTTGCCAGTTTCACAGCCTACCCTATGGATTTTGGACTTTACCATTCCCATGGTTGTCCAGCCATCCTCTCCTGAGAGTTTGTTGAGGATCTTCATCGGAGTTACCAGCTTGCAGCCTACCCTACAGACCTACATTTCCACTGTTATGTGAGACACTTGTATAAATTTTATATCCACAGATATCTCCTGTTGATTCTGTTTTTCTAGGAAACCCTAGCTAATACAGCTTGGTACCAGGAGTGGTTCTTAAGAAACAGAATCTTAAAAATGGGTTTTTACAATTGGTTTTCTATTCTAACTGGGCTCAAATGCACTATGTACTCTTTTTGCCATAATCAGAATGACACTACCAATCCATGGGATTAGCTGGCAAAGGAGATAGTCAAAATATCACTGTTGGAATCTTCTAATGTTTCACTTATACGAAGCCAGGCTCTGAAGGATAATGTTTTTGACACCTTTACTGCGTTTTATGGAAATAGAAAGTATAGAGATGTTGTCTGGTTGTTGTTAGATATGCTGTGTACATTGATGAGAGAAGGGGATTAGCTAAAAGCTTCAGATGAGAAATTTACATGCCATATGACAGATGTAAATGTTTCTATGAGTGCTCTGAAGGCAACTCTTATTTCTTGTAGCCACAGACTTAAGATCTCTGAAAATCAGACTCAGAATCTTATTGTTAGAATAGCAACTTTACAGTGTAAACTGAAATCTCAATCTTGCATGGTTTCTGCCCTTAAACTGAGGGCATTGATTGAAAAGGAGTGGGACCCTGAAAAATGGGATGATGACATATGGATTGATTATGATGGCAGTGGAAAGATTGAAACCCTAGATCCTGCTGAATCTTTTCTAGATAACCCTGTAATAGTCTGCCCTGAGTACATAGCCACTCCACCTCTAGCTTGCCCTGAGGAGTTGACCACTCAACCTCCACCTGAAGGGATTAACCCTAGAGTGATAAATCCTGTTTTACCAAATGAAACTGCAAATGAATGTCCTGAAGCAATTGGCTTGGAAGATACTTCCAATTCTTTTCATGACCCACCCCCACCCCACCTCCCTCATTTTTTCCGTACCCATAACTAGACTAAACTTTCAACAGGCCCCAAAAGGTGAGGTACAAAGTGTCACCCATGAGGAGGTATGTTATATTCCAAAAAAACTGCATGAGTTTTCCAATTTATATAGATAGAAATCAAGGAAATATGTGTTGCAGTGGATTTTAAGGGGTGGCATAATGGTGGGAGGAATATAAAGCTGGATCAGGCTGAATTTATTGATATAGGCCCAATAAGCAGAGATTCTACATTCAGTGTTATAACTCAAGGGGTTAGAAAATGCGTTAACAGTTTGTTTGGATGGTTGGCTGTAACATGGATCAAAAGGTGTCCAACATTACCTGAGGTTGAAATGCCAGAACTGCCCTGGTATAATGTAGATGAGGGGATCCAGAGGCTTAGAGAGATTGGAATATTAGAGTGGATTTATCATGCAAAGCCTGTCTTACACCCCAGGAATGTCCGGAGGATGCACCTTTTACCAGAACAGTGAGAAATAAATTTGTGAGACTAGCACCATCATCCCTGAAGAGCTCTGTGCTTGCACTTCTCTGTAGGTCAGATATTACTGTAGGAACTGCTGTCACTGAGCTGGAATCCTTAAACACAATGGGGATGATCAGATCCCGAGTTGGCAGAAGCCAGGTGGCAGCACTTAATCTCCAAAGGCAAGGTGGATGTGGCTATCATAATGGACAGTAGACTCAAAGCAGGAGTCAAAATAGTCTGGCTTGCGGAGACTTGTGGCATTGGCTACCGAGAAGTACAGTAGATGGGCAGTCTACTAAATTTTGTTTAAGCTGTATAAGCAAGAGTTCTAGGTCAAATGAACAGAAGTCCAGCTTGAATTATAAAAACAGAGAATCATGGCCCCTTAATCAGTTTCCAGACTTGAGATAGTTTATAGACCCAAAACCCCTTGAATGAAGGGGAGGCTAGGTCCCTTTGGGGGAGGACCCTGTTACACTGCCACAAATATCTACTGTAATCATCCTCCAGGCCTTCCTCAAGGAGACTGATGGCCTTTTACCAGGGTAGCTGTGCATTGGGGAAAAGGAAATGATAAGATATTTTGGTAATTATTAGGCACTGGTTCAGAAATGACATTAATTCCAGAGGACCCAAAACATCACTCTCATCCACCAGTCAGAATAGGGACTTATGGAGGTCAGGTGATCGATAGAGTTTTAGCTCAGGTCCTTCTCACAGTTGGTCCAGTGGGCACCCAGACCCATTCTGTAGTTATTTCCCGGGTTCCAGAATGCGTAATTGGAATAGACATATTGAGCAACTGGCAGAATCCCCACGTTGGCTCTCTAACTTGTGCAGTGAGGGCTATTATGGGTAGGAAAGGCCAAATGGAAGCCACTAGAACTGCCCCTACCTAGCAAAATAGTAGATCACAAGCAATACTGGATTCCTGAAGGGATTGCAGCGATTACTGTCACTCTTAAGGACTTGAAGGATGCAGGGATCATGATTCCCACCACATCCCCATTCAACTATTCTATTTGGCTTGTGCAGAAAACACATGGGTCTTGGAGGATGACAGTGTATTATCATAACTCAACAGGGTAGTAACTCCAATTTCAGCTGTTGTTCTGGATGTGGTATCATTGCTTAAGCAAATCAATACATCCCTTCGTACCTGGTATGCAACTATTGGTTTGGCAAATGCGTTTTTCTCAATAGCTTTTAGTAAGGACCATCAGAAACACTCTGCTTTCAGCTAGCAAGGACAGCAATATACCTTCACTGTCCTACCTCGGGGGTCTATCAGCTCTCCAGCCCTATGTCATAATCTTGTCCACAGGGACCTTGATCGTTCCTCCCTCCCACAAGAGATCACACTGGTCCATTATATTGATGATATGTTGATTGGACTTAGTGAGCAAGAAGTAGAAACTGCTCTAGACTTATTGATAAGGCATTTGTGTGCCAGAGGATGGGATATAAATCCAACAAAAATACAGGGGCCTTCCACTTCTGTGAAATTTCTAGGTGTCCAGTGGTTTGGGGCATGTTGACATATCCCTTCTAAGGTAAAGGACAATTTACTACATCTGGCCCCTCCTACAACTAAAAAAGGGGCACAATGTCTAGTTGGTCTCTTTAGATTTTGGTGGCAATGTGTTTCTCATTTGGGTGTGCTACTCCAGCCCATTTATTGAGTGACCAGAAAAGCAGCTAATTTTGAGTGGGGACCTGAACAAAAGGAGACTCTGCAACAGGTCCAGGCTGCTGTACAAGCTGCTCTGCCACTGAACCATATGACCCAGTAGATCCAGTGGTATTGGAAGTGTCAGTGGCAAATAGAGATGCCATCTGGAGCCTTTGGCAGGCCCCAATAGGAGAATCACAATGCACACCCTTAGGATTTTGGATCAAAGCCTTACTGTCTGCTGCAGATAACTACTCTTCTTTTGAGAAATGGCTCTTGGCCTGCTACTTAGGGCCTTGTTAGAAACTGAACACTTAACTATGGGCTACCAAGTTACCATGAGACCTGAGTTGCTTGTCATAACCTGGTTGTTGTCTGACCCACCAAGCCATAAAGTTGGGTGTCCACAGCTGCACTCCATCATAAAATGGAAATGGTATTGTGCCTGTTTCAAAAGGCTTATGTATCCTTGAAAAGCCATGTTTTAATCCTAATCAACATTGTGGGAGCAATGGTTTCTTCTAATCCCAATTCAGTACTGTATGTTGGAAACTTTAATTAGCTTATCTTCATGGAGATGTGACTCATTCATGTCTCCACCCATTCCAGATGGGTCTTGATTGGTTTTACTGTAATCCTTTAAAAGAAGAAGTGCTTTAGAAAAAGCTAGAGAACAACAAGAAAGAAGGCCACAAGATTCTGAGAGGGCAAAAATGCCATAGGACCATTGAGCAGAGAGTCTACCAGCCAGCAACTTTTGGATGTGAAGAAGGAAAATGCCTCCCGGGGAGCTGAAGAGGAAATAGCAGATGATTCTCTGTTCGTCATGGGCCTTTCCAGATGAGAGAGAAACCCTGACCATGTTCACCACATGCCTTTCCACTTGAAAGAGAAAACCTGAACTTCAGTGGCCTTCTTGAATCAAGGTATCTTTCCCTGGGTACCTTAGATTGGACATTTTTATAGACTTATTTTAATTGGGACATTTTCTTGGTCTTAGAACTGTAAACAATCAACTTATTAAATCCCCCCTTTTAAAATCCATTCATTGCTGGTATATTGCATTCTGGCAGCTGGCAAACTAGAGCAGAAATATACAAAATAGAGCCAGAGCAGGTCCTGAAGGCACAAGTAAGTTGCATGAGAAAGTGGCCCAAATGCCCCTGGTCTGCACTCCTGCCACATTACCTTCTTTCCCAAAGCAGAGCTATGGCCTCTTGGGGAGTTCCTTACAGTGAATTGACTGAGAAAGCGAAAACTCGGGCCTGGTTTACAGATGGTTCTACACAATATGCAGGTACCACCCGAAAGTGGACAGCTGCAACACTACAGCCCCTTTCTGGGATGTCCCTGAAGGATAGTGGTGAGGGGTAATCCTCCCAGTGGGCAGAACTTTGAGCAGTGCACCCAGAAGGAGAACTGGCCAAGGGTGCATTTGTATATAGACTCATGGGCTGTTGCTAGTGTTTTAGCTGGATGGTCAGGGACTTGGAAAGAGCATGATTGGAAAATTGGTGACAGAGGTCAGGGGAAGAGGTAGGTGAATAGACCTTTCTGAGTGGGCTAAAAATATGAAGATATTTGTGTCCCATGTGAATGCGCCTTCAGCAGAGGAAGGTTTTAGTAATCAAGTGGATAAGATGATTCATTCTGTGGAAACCAGTCAGCTCTTTCCCCAGCAACTCCTGTCATTGCCCAATAAGCTCTTGACCAAAGTGGTCATGGTAGTAGGGATGAAGGTTATGCCTGGGCTCAGCAACATGGATTTCCACCCACCAAGGTTGACCTGGCTACAGCCACTGCTGAATGCCCATTGTGGCAGCAGGAGAAACCACACTCAGCACCTGGTATGGCACCATTCCCCAAGGTGATCAGTCAGCTACATGGTGGCAGGTTGATTACATTGGACCACTCCCATTATGGTAGGGGCAGCGATTTGTTCTAACTGGAATAGGCACATATTCTGGATATGGGTTTACTTTCCTTGTCCACAGTGCTTCTGCCAAAACTGTGTTACAGATGCCTTATTCATCGTCATGGTATTCCACACAGCATTGCTTCTGATCAAGGAACCAACTTCACAGCAAATGAAGTATGGGAATGGGCATGTGCTCATGGAATTCTCTGGTTTTACCATGTTCCCCATCATCCAGAGGCCGCTGGGTTGATAGAATGTTGAATGGCCTTTCGAAAGCTCAATTACAGTGCCAACTAGGTGGCAATACCTTGCAGGACTGGGGTGATGCTCTCCAGAAGGCTGTGTATGCTTTGAATCAGCATCCTCTGTATGGTGCTATATCTTCCTTAGCTAGGATTCACAGGTTCAGGAATCAAGGGATGGAAATGAAAGTGGCATCACTCACTGTTACCCCTAGTGATCCACTAGGAAAATTTTTGCTTCCTGTCCCCATGACCTTGAGTTCTGCTCACCTACAGGTTTTAGTTCCAGAAGGGGGAGTGCTTCTGCCAGGAGAAACAACAATGATTCCACTGAACTGGAGTCTGAGACTGCCACCTGTTGACTTTGCGCTACTCATGCCTCTGGATCAACAAATCAAGAAGGGGATTATTTTACTGGCTGGGGTGCTTGACCCTGACTATCAGGAGATAATAGGCCTGCACTACACAATGGAGATATAGAAGAGTTTTCCTGGAATATAGCAGATGCCCTAAGATGTTTTTTAGTACTACCATGCCCTGTGATTAAAATCAATGGAAAGTTGCAACAACCCAATCCAGACAGGACTACCAATGGCTCTGAAACTTCAGGAATGAAGGTTTGGGTCACCCCACCAGGCAAAGAATCATGGCCAGCTGAAGTGCTTGCTGAGGGTAAAGAGAACATGGAATGGGTAGTAGAAGAAGATAGTAATAAATATGAACTAAAATCACATGACCAGCTACAAGCTACTTTTCTCTTCCTCAGTCAGTTCACTGTAAGACACTGACTGCCCTTTGTTTCAGACTACCTTCTCGAGGATGTTTGTATAGTGAGCAGCCTTGGAAAAAAGTCATCTCCCTTTGGAACAAAGGGGAGGTTAGCTTATAGTTTTAGAAGATAAAGATGTCTCTTTAAGGAGCAAAGGTCAGATATCCTTATAGTGTGTTATTGAAAATTTAGGTTCTCTCAGCTTGGAGCTCCTCTCCTGTAATACAAACTATTCCATGTGCACCTGTCATCTGGCTCCCTTTGCATTGGGAATTAGGACTCAGAGATCCAATGCAAAAATGCTGAACCTCTGGCTATTGCTATTAGTGTGAGTACTGAACTGAGTACAGAGTCCACTGACTCTCACTCAGGATTCTCATGTCTTCCACCAGCACCCTTGAAACTGGCATCTACATTTTTAATTTCCTTTAGGTGAATTTTGTTTTCATTCTGTTGTTCAAATTCTCTTTATTATTATTAATGTGTTTTTTAACTGATTTTCCAGACAACTATTGAAATAGGTGTGCTCAGATCTATCTCCATGTATTATTTTGATTTCCCCATTTCTCCTTGTAGTTTTATCATTTGTTTTTCATCTTTTGAGGCCATGTTATTAGAGTCATACAAATTTTGTTTTGTCAATGATTTTCATACAAACTTCAGAACCCTTGGCAACCACCCTATTTTGGCTATTAGTGGGTCTCTACTATTCCTAATAACTGTTGAGCTAAACTGTACTGCTTCTGTTTGTTTTAATTGCCTGTGCCTTTTTTTTTTGTTCCGAGTGCATGGGTTGGGAATCCAACCCAGGTCTCCTGCATAGCAAGCAAGCATTCTACTACCAGTGCATCTCTGCCTGTACTTTTTTTTATTTATTATGTTTTAATTTTTTCCATATTTTTTATTTAAGAAAACAACCATATACTTAGAACCACCAACAGTGGGTATCTTAGTTAGCTTAACCATAGGCATATTTAAGTAAAGTATCCATATAATCATTGTAAAGCCTGTGTTTGCGCAGTTTCATAAACCAATTTAAAATAGAGGCAACCAGGAAAAAAATCTACATATTCAGATAGCAAAGTTCTTAAATTCTAAGTATTAAAAACTAACTTAGATACCATTTGATCAGCTGTCAAAACTGTGAATGTTCTCAAAATACCAAGTAGAAAGTACTTACATATGTCTACATTGCTATAGTAATGACCTATGTTACTAAATATTTTCCTTATTTCAAGAAAATATAAAAATACAAATATTTTTACAGTTAACATATGGAGATCTTAACCACCTAAAATGGCTATCTTAGCTAATTCACAGGCATATTAAAAAATATATCTAAGTAACCATCGTAAAGCCTGTTTGTACAATATGTTTCATAAACCAATTTAAAATTAAAGCAAGGAAGGAAAAAATACACATCAATACAGATATCAGAGTTACTTGAATTCTAAATATTAAACAGTATCTTCCCATTTGATTAACTATCAAAACTGTGTGTGGTCTCAAAATACCAAGTAAAAAGTTATTACAAATATCAACTTTGGTATAGTAGTGAACTATGTTACTAAATATTTTCAATTTTTTCAAATTTTGATCTCAGGAATTTATTTTATTTACTATTACTATAACTGCCTATAGTTTTTTAAAAACTGTTTTTTAGTTGTAAAATATAACATATATATAGAAAGAGAAAAAGCGATAATTTTCAAAGCACACTTCAACAAGCAGCTGCAGAACAATTCCCAGAGTTTTTCATGGGCTACCATGCATTCAACTCAGATTTTTCCTTCTAGCTGCTCCAAAACACTGGCAACTTTATCAGAAGTCATAGTAATGTCCTTTTATGCCTGACTTCTTCACTCGGCATCATGTCCTCACAGTTCATCCATATTGTCATGTTTCAGGACATCATTTTGTCTAAATGCTGCATAATATTTCATCGTATGTATATACCACATTTTGTTTATCCACTCGTCTGTGATAGGCACCTGAACTGTTTCCATCTCTTGGCAATTGTGAATAGTACTGCTATGCATATTGGTGTGCTAATGTCTGTGTCAGTGCCCTCAACTCTTCTGGGTATATACCAAGTATTGGTATTGCCGGGTCATAGGGCAACTCAACATTTAGTTTTCTGAGAAATTATCAAACTGATTTCCACAGTGGCTGAATTTTACATTCCCACCAACAGTGAATAAGTGTTCTAATTTCTCCATATCCTCTCCAACATTTATAGTTTCCTGTTTGTTTAATAGTGGCCATTCTTATAGGTGTGAGGTAATAATCTCATTGTTGTCTTAATTTGCATTTCTCTTATAGCCAGTGAAGATGAGCAGCTCTTATATTTTTTAGCCATCGGCATTTACTCTTCAGAAAACTGCCTATTCATTTCCTCTGCCGTTTTATAATTGTGTTGTTTGTTCTTTTGTTGGTGAGCCGTATGATTTCTTTCTGTACACAGGCTATCAAGCCTTTATCTGATATGTGGTTTCCAAATATTTTCTCACATTGAGTTGGCTGCCTGTTCACCTTTTTAACAAAATCCTTTGAGGTACAGAAGCTCTTGATCTTAAGGAGTTCCCATTTATTTTTTCTGTATTTTAAGAGAAAAACAATAATAGTGATAATAAAAATAAATGAAATGGAATAATAACAAATGATATATGAGATAAAAAATAGAACATGAGTACAATGTAATATAAAATATGCATAAATTTTTTAATAATGAAAAGTACAATTATATTATTAATAAAAATGCATTGAAAGAATATGTTTTAAAAGGGGGAAAATAAAAAATATATTAAGAAGAAAAAAATAAAATAAAAAATTTCAAATAGAAATAATGACCTAAGCAGATAGGGAATTAGCTTGCCTACACTTACCCCTTCTGCCCAACAGATGGAGACGTGAGGCTTCTCCTCCTTCAAGCTCTCCCCTCCCTGTCTGGTGCTGCCAACCTGCACTTAGCGCATCTGGCCAGCAGATAGCCGCTGGGGTCTTTTCCGTCAGCCCCGCCCCTCCTGGGCAGAGTCCTGTGAAGTCTGCTGCTGTACCCGGTAGATGGGTCTCTGCCTGGAAGGGGAGCAGCGCTGGTGAACTTGCCAGACACCCAGACTGTAGGCTAGCTGTTCACTCCCCCAACGCCAAGGCTGGATGATTGCCAGCCTCTGGGCTCCCTGTGGGTGCTACCCACCACAACCATGTGGAGCGGTTTCCACAGCCACCAGTTGTAGGGGCTGGAGCTGAGGAGGGTCATTTACCTCCAGTCACACCTCCCCGGTGCACTGCAGCCGATCGGGTGGGGATCCCAGTCACCCAACCCACTCGCTCCCCCCACCGCTGATCCTTCACCCTGCCCCCAAACTACATAAAGACCCTCCTAGACTGTTCACACCCTGGGACCTGCAGTCCTGGACATTTTTTCCCCATCTTCTATCTTGTTTCATGGAGTAGGACTCTGGTCCGCCACCTCCCCGGAAGCCCCTCTACCTGTACTTTTGAGTGTTTTATTTGAACATATTATTCTGTAACTTAGAACAAAAACACAACTGCTGTATGTATAATGGGAACTGTTAAATGTTTTACTAATGGAGTTTTGTGATTAAATTTATTTTAGAAAGACAACTTTGTTTCATATAGAGCTAGATACAAGGTAACTGAGAGAGGAAAGCTAATTAGGAGGCTATTGAAAATTTCCAAGTGAGTGATGATTGTCAATAGGCTAGATACTCAAATTACGATACTTTTAACATTTCATAAACTTACCACATTTTATTCAACTTGTAAAATATTACTGATGTCAACAAGAGTTTTAATTATGTTTCCTTAATAATTTGAAAAGCCTTTAATGTCTGTTGAACAAAATGAAACTGATCAAATAAGTAAAGCATTTGAAACATGGGAACAAATTCTTTTGTTTAAAAAATTTGAAGTGTTTCTTCAAGATTTCTAAATCGTGACAGTGAAGTGTGGCAGAGGGTGACCTGGTTATTTTTTACTAGGGAGGAAATGCTTCTTTGTCATTTCACCTAATTCATTTGATGTTTTATGTTCTTTTTGCCTTCCCTCAATCTTCTTTCTGCTGAGAACAACTACTTTTTTAATCCAAATAATTTGACTTAGGCCTGAAAAAACAAGATTACACCAGTTTGTGACCTCAGTAGTACCTGTGACTCTTCTTCCATCTGAGAAAACTTTTCCTGGCAATAGGCCTTATTCTGACACCTACCATATAGGTGTCTGAACTTACCATACTGGTGACCTGAATCACTGAGATGCCTTTATTAAAATTTATAGGCTTCTAATTTTTTTATATCCGGCTAATGTAGGAGTCAAATGACTCCTTTTGCTAGGAGAAAATAGCCCTTATTTTCCTCCAAATAATTATTTTGGACAATGGTTTTCAAACTCTACTCTGTAAAGACAGTGGTTCTGTAGCAGTGTTTCAGGAGCCATCTTATGGGAATAAAGGAGAGATAGCCAGGAGATCCTCGAAGTCTATACCATATCCAGTTAGAAGAGCAGTAGTTTTATCTGGTTATCCTTGTATGATTTCATTTGAAGAAAGTTTCTTGTTACTGGGGAAAAAAAAGGTTAGAAAAAACCTCTTTGATCAAATCATCAGGATTTGGCCCATGGTGAATGTGCTATGAATAAAGAGAGATTGCTTATGTAGATTTTCTTGAAGGCTTTTTATTTCTTTTTCTTTGTATGGGTGAAGAGACTATATTTGATATTAGACCAAAGGCCGTTTCTTGAAATTAGGCAGATCTGATGTGATCTGTGGTCACTGTACTAATTTAAGCAACTCAAAATTGGATTCCTTACAGTTAGTCTTAGAAGAGAGCTTTTAACCCCACCCTTTTATACCCATATTAATGAGGTAATTAATTGTTGAGAAGACATAGTAAACTTGAAATCCCTGAGTAGAAACTGATAATAAATATGTTAAAGCTTATTGTTTATAATTTATTTTAGGAATATCTAATGTCATTTTTCCATTTTATCAGTGCTGTATAAAAAATATTACTTTTTCAAAGTAAAAACTTATTGCTAGTGGGGAAGAGATAATTATCAGTGTTGTTTTTGTTTCCTAGACTAACAAAATAATAGCTACTAGCTATGGTAATGCTGAAAATAGCAAATGTGGTCATGTTTCCTCACCTTGAATTTGCAGAACTTTTTTGATAATCAACAATTTGGTAACTAGGAATTTGATTACTTGCTGTGAACAAATGAAGAGTACCCTCAAGGCTTGTATTTTAGTTTGCTAGCTGCTGGAATGCAATATACTAGAAACGGAATGGCTTTTAACAAGGGGAATTTAATGAGTTGCTAGTTTACAGTTATAAGGCCGAGAAAATGTCCCAATTAAAACAAGTCTATAGAAATGTCCAATCAAAGGGATCCAGGGAAAAGATACCTTGGTTCAAGAAGGCCGATGAAGTTCAGGGTCTCTCTCTCAAGTGAGACGGCACATGGCAAACACAGTCAGGGCTTCTCTCCTGGCTGGAAGGGCACATAGCGAATACGGCGTCATCTGCTAGCTTTCTCTCCTGGCTTCCTATTTCGTGAAGCTCCCCGGAAGGCGTTTTCCTTCTTCATCTCCAAAGGTTGCTGGCTCGTGGACTCTCTGAATCTCATGGCTTCATCGTTCTGCTCTCTCTGAGTCTCTCTGAATCTCTCATTCTCCAAAATGTTTCCTCTTTTATAGGACTTCAGAAACTAATCAAGACCCACTCAAATGGGTGGAGACATGTCATCCCCTAATCAGTTTAACAACCATTCTTAACTAAATCACATCAACCAGGGAGATGATCTCATTACAGTTGCAAATATACAGTATTGAATAGAGATTATTCTACCTTTATGAAATGGGATTTATATTAAAACGTGGCTTTTCTTAGGGGGCATATTTCCTTTCAAACCAGCACAGCTTGTAAAATAATACTTTTAAAACTGAGGATATGTAAACTCAGAGTATTAAAAGAAGAATATAGAATACCTAGAAATAGGTAAAAGCTAGAGAATGGGGAGTAGTTACCTAATATGTACAGAATTTTTAATGAGGTTGAATTTAAATGTTTGGGAATGGACAGAGGTTGCTCATATGAATTTGGTTGAAAGGAGTTGTTTAGAGTCGTGTATATCACCAATTAACACTACAAATATAAGTTCTCGCATGAACTACTACAAATGTACAACACTTGTACAAAGAGTTAATAATAGGGTGGTATATGGGGAAAAATTACCTCTTGCAAGCTACAGACTGTAGTTAGCAATAAAACCATAATATTCTTTCATCAATAGTAACAGGTGGACAAAAGCAAAAAACAAGACACTGAGGATAGCACTAGATAACTATCATCCTAAAATTATCTATGCTGTAGATGCTTAAGAAACTAGAACTTAATTTTGAATCTGCATTTATTTTACAGATTTTACATGAGCTTTAACTTTTCACCTTAATGTTTTCTTTGGTCTTAGTACATGATATAGTTAAGGATTCTTTATTTGCTTTCTGGCTCAGACTGCTGTTTGCCAGCAGAAATAGTAAACTGACACAAAATAAAATGATAAGAAACAGGCAGTGGAAAAATGAAAGAAACGGAAACTGCTGAAACAGAACAAAAATTGAAAAATTGTAAAGGAACACTACAATCAAACCGTATAACTTGAGAAAAATTTGTAACTGGAAAGTAAATGTGAATGAAACAAAAATCCCAGAAATACTTAGAGGAAGAAAAGAAATGAAATTTAAATAAATTATTCTTTTAGGGTTAGGAAGAAGCAAAAATAAAATGGGGGGCGTAACTCAGAAACAAAATCGTGAGGGAACTCAGAAAAGTTTTGTAAAGACATGATTACATCTTAAGGTTATTTTTGGTACCACATATCTCAATATTGAAATAGTGGCCATGGTTTTCCATTGAGTCAAGTTTACTTACCGAAGGTAACCAAGCTTTCCTACCCAATGAGAAATATGGTCACATTTGTTAAGTAGTAACTTTTATTTTAAAATTATTTTACATTCTGTAGCAGTTTATCCATTTACTCATATTAGCAAGAGGAAAATCTTTCTTTCCAATTTTTATAATTTGCTTGTTGGGAAAACTTTATTTTTACCTCTAAATAAAGCCTTTGGCCTATAATTTTTCTGCCTTTGCTTTAACCTAAGAGTTAGAAGTTGTTTGAGCTTTTCCCCACTCAGAATTTTCAAGTGTTAGTTTAAATATATTCTTTTGTTTTGTATGAAAAATTCTCTCTGGCCTGCCTCTTAATTAAAGCAGCATTCATTTATTAATTTAATAAATGTATTTTAAGAGCATGTTCCTGTTGTGTTATATATAAAGAATACAGAATCAACATAACATAAACTCTGTTTTTGAGGAGCTAAAGGTTTATTGCTTGGAAAAAACAGAGGAGGGAGAAATTCAATGAGGAATTAGTTTTAACAATGGCACATGTCTGAGTAATCCACAACCCTAACAAGATATAGAACATTTTCATCACCCTAGAAAACTTCCAAATGCTCTTTCATAGTTCTTTCATTCCCTTTCACAGTCCATTCATTCCCTTAACAAAGTCTGATTTCTTTTACCTTAGCTTAGTTTTGCCTATTCTTGAACTTCATAAAAATGGAATCAAACAACATGTTCTCTTTTTTTTATCTGGCTTCGCTCAACATGTTTCTGAAGTTTATTCATGTGTATGTATATCAGAAGTTTGTTACTTTTTATTATTGAGTAGTATTTCCATCATGTGAGTATACCTAAATTTGCTTATCCATTCTATTAATGGGCATTTGGGCTGTTTTCAGTTTTGGGCTATTATTAATACAACTGCTATGAACTCTCTAGAACTAGTTTGCAGGGTTTGTGTGTTTATATTTGTACATATGTTTTTATTTCTCTTGAATGTATAGTATGATGCCTTGATTAGAAAATCAGTTGAGCCTATAAGTTTAGGTCTATCTCAAAAAACTACTCCAGGAATCTATTTATCTTTCTGTTAGTACAATACTTTTTTGTTTACTGTAGCCTTATAGTACATCTTGAAATCAGTTTATGTAAGTCTTCTAACTTTGCCCCTTCCGTTTCCTGGACCCCAAATTGATTTTTATTCTAAGTGTGTTAAGTATCCATGCAAATTTTAGAATCGGCTTGTCAGTTTCTACAAAGAAAGCCTCTGGACTTTTGAATTGGATTACACTTACTCTATAGACAAATTTGGGGAAAATTGAGATATTTAGTTCTCTGATCCCGTGAGCTTGGTATATCTCTCCATTTGTTTGGGTTCTCTTTTAATTTCTCATACAAATATTCTTTCATTTTCAGTTTGAGATCTTCCGCATATTCATTAAATTTATCCTTAAATGTTTTATGTTTGTCATGCTATTTTATTAATAGTATGTTTTTAAAAATATCTTTCCTTAGATTTTTACTAGTATATAGAAATTAAGTAGATATTTTTATAACGATTATGTATACTGCAACCTTGTTAAATTCACTTAGTGCCAGGAGTTTGTGTGTGCATGTGTGTGTTCTAAATAGAGTCCGTGGATTTTTCTGCAGGCACATCTTCTGTAAATAAAGACAAATTTACTTCTTCCTTTCCAGTCTGTATACTTGTTATTTCTTTTTCTTGTCTTATTGCAATGGCTAGGACCTCTAGGACAGTGTTGAATAGAAGTAGTGGGAATAGATATCTGTGTTGGTTTGAAACTTTTATGTACCCCAGAAAAACCCTGTTCTTCTAATCCAGTCTTGGGGGTACAGACCTATTGTGGGTGGGATCTTTTGATTAGGTTCTTTCCATGGAGATGTGACCCCACCCATTTAAGATAGGTCTTAATTAGCTTACAGGAGCCTTTTAAGAGAGGAACATTTTGGAGAATGCCCAGATGCAGAAGTTTGAAGTGCCATCACAGAAAGCAGAGAGAAAAACCATGACACAGATGTCTGGAGATGCAGAAAGAGGTGAAAGAGTCATTTGAACCCAGAAACCAGAAAAAAAGAAAGCAGATGTAGCCATCTGCCTTCTCATATGACAGAGAAATCCCAGACAGGATCAGTCTTTCTTGAGAGAAGGTATTCTCTTGTTAGTGCCTTAATTTGGACATTTTCATGGCCTTTGACATGCACATTTGTAACCTAATAAATACATTTTATAAACGTTGAAAATATATTCTTCTAATCCAATCTTTCTTTCACAACCCAGAGCTATGGCCTCTTGGGGAGTTCCTTACAGTCACTCGACTGAGGAAGATAAAACTTGGGCCTGGTTCACAGATGGTTTTGTACAATATGTAGATACCATGCAAAAATGGACACTTGCAGTGCTGCAGTGTGCCTTTTTGGGATGTTCTTGAAGGACGATGGCGAGGGGAAATCCTCCCAGTGGACAGAACTTCGAGTAGTGCCCCTGGTTGTTCATTTTGCTTGGAAGAATTAGCTAGAGGTGTGTTTGTACACTGACTTTTGGGCTGTTGCTAATGGTTTGGCTGGATGGTCAGGGGCTTGATTGGAAAATTGGTGACAAAGAGATCTGGTGAAGAGGTATATGGATAGACTTTTCTGAGTAGGCAAAAACATGAAAATACTTGTGTTTCATGTGATTGCTCACCAGAGGGTGACTTCAGCAGAAGAAAGTTTTAATAATCAAGTGGATAAGATGTCCCCATTCTGTGGATTCAAGTAATCCTCTTTCCCCATCCACTCCTGTCATTGCCCAATGGGCTCATGAACAAAGTGGTCATTGTGGTAGGGATGAACATATGCATGGGGCAACATGGACTTCTACTCACCAAGGCCAACCTGGCTATAGTCACTGAGTGCGCCAGTCTGCCAGCAGCAGACACCCACACTCAGCCCCTGATATGGCACCATTCCCCAAGGTGATCAGCCTGCTACCTGGTGGCAGGTTGATTACATTGGATCACTTCCATCATGGAAGAGGCAGCAGTTTGTTCTAACTGGAACAGACACATATTCCAGATATGCATTTGCCTTCCTTGCATGCAATGCTTCTGCCAAAACTACCATCTGGGGACATGCGGAATGCCTTATCCACCATCATGGTATTCCGTACAGTATTGTTTCTGATCAAGGAACCCACTTCATAGCAAATGAAGTGTAGTAATGGGCACATGCTCATGGAATTCTCTGGTCTTAACCATGTTCCCCTTCATCCAGAGGCAGCTTGTTGATAGAATGGTGGAATGGCCTTTTAAATACTCAATTATGGCACTGTGCTGGTTTGAAACTATTAGGTACTGCCAGAAAAGCCATGTTTTGATTGTGATCAAATCTTGTGGGGGCAGCCACTTCTTTTATTCCAGATTCAATATTGTAGGGTGGAAACTTTTGATTAGATTACTTCCATAGATATGTGGCATACCCAATTTGTACTTGTGATCTTTTGATTGGATGCTGATGTGACTCCATCCATTCATGTTAGGTCTTGATTAGTTTGTGGAGTCCTTTTAAAGGAGAAACATCTTGGAGAAACCTCAAATGCAAATACTTGGAGAACAGTTTGCTTCAGAGCTGATTGAGATACATGTTTGGAGATGCTTGGAGTGCCGACAGAGAGAGCAGATGGCTAGACTCAGGCAGAGAGTCCAGCAGATGTCAACTTTTGCCTTCCCAAGAGATCTAAGCAAGCCAAAACTTAGAGAGAGCCAAGGGAAGGCAAGAGATGAAAGCCAGCCCAGGAGAGACAGTGAGGAACTCCCACAGGAATAGAGGCTGAAAGCAATGGAGCCCAAGAACAAGGGATGAGCAAAAACCAGCCTTGTACCTTCCCTGTTGACAGAGGTGTTCTACATGGCATCAACTTTTCTTGAATGAAGGTAACCTCTTGTTGATGCCTTAATTTGGACATTTTCTCAGGCTTAGAACTATAAAATTGTAAGGTAATAAATTCCTTTAGTAAAAACCAACCCATTTCTGGTATTTTGCATTCTGGCAGCTTTAGCAATCCAAAGCAGGTTTTGATACTGGTACAGATTTTGAAATAGCTTTTTAAATGGATAAAGGGAAGATTCTGGAAGAGTTTTGAGGTGCTTGATAGAGAAGGACTAGAATATTTTGAGGAGACTATAGGTAGAAATGTGGACTCTAAAGATACATCTGATGAGACTTCAGACAGAAATAATGAATGTGTCATTGAAAACTGGAAGGAAAGCAACCCTTGTTTGCAAATGGCAGAAAATTTGGCAAAATTAGGTGCTGGAATTGGAATTTTAGAAGGCAGAATTTGAGAGCAACGAACGTAAATATTTAGCAGAAGAGATTTCCAAACTAAAGTGTTGCAGCCCGGTTGCTCCTGAAGCTTACAGTAAAATGCAACAGGAAAGAGTTAAGAATTGAACTCCTGGGGACAAAGAAAACAGAAATTGGAGGTTTGAAAAATTCTGGGCTTCCAGAAAGTGAGACCCCAGTAAAGGGCCCGTTTAACCAAACATGGAGGAAGACAGCCATTACAGGACAAACAAAAACTGGAGATGGAGTTATCCAGAAAGGATTTGTGAAAATTCCTGTTGTCTAATGATTATGATCCCTACATACCACAAAGAAAATCGACAAGACTGTTGTGGGATCTGGAACCACTGCCAGTCTAGACTAAAAGGGACAAAAGGGACAGATGGAAGGAAAAATGACTTCAGACACAGAACCGTGGAAGCTAAGCTCTGAAGCCAAGAAACCTTCTGTCAGGAGAGCACTTGGTGAGGGTGAGTTTGCCCCAAAGGCAAAGGGTGGGCCTTCTACCTAGGTGCTCAGAAAGACTTTTGCTGCCCCAGGCCTCAGAGAAGGTGGAGCATGTAAACCTAGGGCTGAGGAAATGGCAGAGAGTCCAGCTGCTGCCCCCATGCTTGGAGAGGGTGGAGCTGAGAAAAAAGTAATCCCCCGCACAACATGCCCCCATGTTGCAGCTCACACCAGCATTTAGAGGGAGAGTGAGGCCTATGTGTAGGAGCTTGGAAAGGGAAATGGAAAAGCAATGGATCCCAGGAGCAAGGGACCAGCAGAAGTTGCCACGTGCCTCCCAGCTGACAGAGACATCCCAAACACCATTCAGTCTTTTTGTTGAAGTCAAGGTCTCTTTCTCTGGATGCCTTACTTTGGACTTTTTTTTTTTTTTTTTTTTTTACCTTTTTTTATTGTATGGTGTAACATATATACAAGGCAAAGAAATAAAAAAGCGATAGTCTTCAAAGCACTCTTCAACAAGTAATTATAGGACAGATCACAAGTTTGTCATGAGCTACCATACTATCCTGTCCTATTTTTCCTTTTAGCTGCTCCAGAATATAGGTGGCTAGAAGGCTTAAATATTGTTTTATCATCACAATCAACTTTTTTTTCCTACTTTTTTTGTTAAAAATAACATATATGCAAAAAAGCTATAAATTTCAACATACAGCACCACGCTGAGTTGTAGAACATATTTCAGAGTTTGATATGGGTTACAATTCCACAATTTTAGTTTTTTTCTTCTAGCTCTTTTAAAATACTGGGAACTATAAGAGGTATCAATTTAATGATTCAGCATTCATATTCATTTCTTAAATCCTATCTTCTGTGTATAATTCCACCATTACCTTTGATCTTTCCATCCCTCTCTAAATTTTTCATATTGGTAGGGTATGTCACTAATATGGGGTAGGGAGATGGGACTATCTGATGTTCGGGAGAGGCTGGGCTAGGTTTCAAGACTTATCTGGATCAGGGACCCATCTGGAGGTTGTAGATTTCTGGCAAGTTACTCCAGTGCCTGGAACCCTTGTGGAATCTTATAAATTGCCCTAGATGTCTTTAGGATTAGCTGGAATGTTCCTGGTTGAAGGTTGGCAGGTTATGATAGGTAGCAAGGTCTACCTGAAGCTTGTATAAGAGCAGATTCCAGAGTAGCCTCTCGACTCTATTTGAACTCTCTGCCACTGATATTTTATCAGTTATACTTCTTTTCCCCCATTTGGTCAGGATGTAATTGTTGATCCCACGGTGCCAGGTCTGCATTCATCCCTGGAAGTCCTCTCCCACATCTCCATGGAGACTTTCACTCCTATTTGTCATGTTCCACATAGGGGAGAGGGCAATGATTTAACTTGAAGAGTTGGGCTGAGAGATTCCAACTAGAGAGACTGAGGCCACATCTGAGTAACAATAGAGGTCCTCCAGAAGTAACTGTTAGGCATACCTATAGGTAGTCTAAGCTTCTATGCTACCTACATAAGCTTCGCAAGAGTAAGCCTCATGATTGAGGACATGTCCTCATCATTTGCCAATCTACTTCTCCATCAGTGTATCCTACAGCCACCTGCATTCATCGGGCATCATGTATAGGGTCAAAAGTCCACAGTTCATCAGCATTCTCAATTTTAGATAATTTAGTTTTTCCTAAGAGAAGGAAAACCAATAAACACACCCAAATAGGAAATCTGAACCTCCCCTTAACTCTTGTCCCTCCCCCCATTATTTACCTCTGCTGTTACTGTGGTTGTGTTGATGGTTTCCTTTTGAACATAGCTCATAGCTTGCAATGGCAGTATTTTCCTTGTACCCTGAACTTCAGCACTCTTTGTACAAGAATCATGTCTTTGAAGTAATTCTTGCAAAAACTAATTCATATTTCTAGTGTTAATAAGTGGGACATGTAGGTCTATACAAATCCTTCCAATCTTGTTCATCCCTAATAAGGTAAAATGCTTATAGACCAACTAGAGAACCATCTTCATTCCTATCCATTCCCTTATACCGGAGTTCAACCTCATTAGCACCCATCTCTAGCTTCTATGTATCTCTAAGTCCTCTATATTCTGTATTATAAACCTCTGATTATACCTTTATGGTGGTCATAAAAGTGGAATCATACAGTATCTATCCTTTTGTGTCTGGCTAATTTCGCTCAGTATTATGTCCTCTAGGGTCATCCATTTTGTCATGTGCTTCAGAATGTCATTTTTTCTTACTGCTGCATAATATTCCATTGTATGTATATACCACATTTTTTTGATCCAGTCATCTATTGATAGGCATTTGGTTTGTTTCCATCTTTTGGCAATTGTAAATAATGCTGCTGTGAACATTGGTGTGCAAATGTTTGTTTGTGTCATTGCTTTCAGCTCTTCTGGGTATATACCAAGTAGTGCTATTGCTGGGCCATAGGGCAACTCGATATTTAGTTTCCTAAGGGACCACCAAATAGTCTTTCATAGTGGCTACACCATTATACATTCCCACCAGCAGTGCATAAGTGTCCAATTTCTCCACATCCTCTCCAATATTTATAGTTTCATGTTTGTTTAATAGCAGACATTCTTATGGGTGTGAGATGGTGTCTCATTGTAGTCTTGATCTGCATTTCCCTTATAGCCAGTGAAAATGAGCATCTCTTCATGTACTTTTGAGTCATCTGTATTTGCGCTTCAGAAAAATACCTATTTATATCATTAGCCCATTTTATAATTGAATTGTTTGTTCTTTTGTTGTTGAGTTGTATGATTTCTTTGTATATACAGGAAATCAAGCCTTTTTCTCATAGGTGATTTCCAAATATTTTCTTCCTTTAAGTTAGCTGCCTCTTTGCCTTTTGACAAAGTCTTTTGAGGTGCAGAAGAACTTGATTTTGAGGAGTTCCCATTTATCTGTTTTTTCTTTTGTTGCTTATGCTTTCTTTGTAAAGTTTAGGAAGTTAAATCCTATTACTAGCTCTTGAAGATGTTTCCCTGCATTTTCTTCTAAAAGCTTTATGGTGCTAGTTCTTATATTTAGATGTTCGATCCATTTTGAATTTATTTTTTGTGTAGGGTATAAGATAGGGGTCCTCTTTCATTCTTTTGGCTGTTGATATCCAGTTCTTCCATGCCCAGTTATTGAAAAGACTATTTTGTCCCAGTTCAGAAAATTTGGGGGCCTTTTCAAAAATGAGTTGACCATAGATTTGGTGGTCTATTTCTGCACTCTCAGTATGATTCCATTGGTCAGTGCTTCTGTCTTTGTGCCATACCATGGTGTTTTGACCACTGTGATTTTATAATAGGTTTTAAAGTCAGGGACTGTTAATTCTCCCACTTTGTTCTTTTTAAAGATACTTTTAGTTATTTGGGGTCTCTTTCCTTTTCAGATGAATTTGGAAATTAGCTTTTCAAAATCTTCAAAATAGGTTGTTGGAATTTTGATTGGTACTGAGTTGAATCTGTAGATCAATTTGGGGAGAATTGACATCTTAACTATATTTGGCCTTTCCTATCCATGAGCAGGGAATGTCTTTCTACCTATTTAGATCTCCTTTGATTTCTTTTAGTAATGCTATGTAGTTTTCTGTGTACAAGTCCTTAAGGTCCCTAGTTAATTCATTCCTAAGTATTTGATTCTTTTAATTGCAATTTTGAATGGCATTTTTTCCTTAACTCACTCCTCAGTTAAGTCATTATTTGTGTATAGAAATGTTACTGATTTTTGCACATTAATTTTATATCCCACCACCTTGCTGAATTTGAAGTAACTTTGCTTCAGATTTCTCAGGATCTTCCTAGTATAGTATCATATCATCTGCAAATAATGAGAGTTTTACTTCTTCTTCTCCAATTTGTATGCCTTTTATTTCTTTGCCCTGCCTGATTGCTCTAGCTAGAACTTCAAACACAGTGTTGAATAATAGTGGCAACAGTGGGCATCCTTATCTTGTTCCTGATCTTAGAGGGAAAACTTTCCATCTCTCTTCATTGAGTATGACGCTGGCTATTGGGTTTTTATATATTCCCTTTATGATATTGAGGTAGTTACCTTTGATTCTTATCTTTTGGAGTGTTTTTATCAGAAAAGGATGCTGAATTTTGTGAAATGCTTTTTCAGCATCAATTGATATGATCATGTGATTTTTCCCTTTCAATTTGTTAATGTGCTGTATTACATTAATTAGTTTTCTTGTGTTGAACCATCCTTGAATTCCTGGTATAAACCTGCTTGGTCATGGTATATAATTCTTTTAATGTGCTGTTGGATTTGATTTGCTAATATTTTATTGAGAATTTTTACATCTATGTTCATTAGGGAGATTGGTCTGTAGTTTTCCTTTCTCATAGCATCTTTACCCAGTTTTGGTATTTAAATGATAAAAGCTTCATGAAATGATTTAGGTAAAGTTTCTTTTTCCTCAAGTTTTTGGAAAAGTTTGAGCAGGCTTGGTGTTAGTTCTTTTTGGAATGTTTGATAAAATTCCCCTGTGAAGCTATCTGGCCCTGGGCTTTTCTTTGTAGATTTTTGATGACTGATTGAATCTCTTTACTTGTGATTGGTTTGTTGAGATCTTCTGTTTCTTCCTGAGTCAGTATAGCTTGTTTGTGTGTCTTCAGGAATTTGTCTGTTTCAGGAATTTGTCTGTTTCATCTAAGTTGTCTACCTTATTGGCATATAGTTGTTCATAGTATCGTTTTATGATTTATTTCTTCAGCATCTATGATAACACACCCCTTCTCATTTCTGATTTTGTTTATTTGCATCCTCTCTTGTTTTTTTCTTTGTCAGTCTTGCTAGTGGCCCATCAATTGTATTGATTTTTTCAAAGAACCAACTTTTGGTCTTATTGATTCTTTCTGTTGTCCTTTTGTTCTCCCATTCATTTATCTCTGCTTTGTTAATTCTCTTCTTCTGTTTGCTTTGGGGTTAGTTTGCTGTTCTTTCTCAAGTTCCTTCAGGTGTGCTATTAAGTCCTCGATTTTTGCTCTTTCCTGTTTTTTAATATAGGCATTTAGGACAATAAATTTCCCTCTCAGCACAGCCTTTACCACATCCCATAAGTTCTCATAAGTTGTATTCTCCTTTTCATTTGTCTGCAGATAGCTACTGATTTCTCTAGCAGTGTCTTCTGGTTGTTTGAGAGTGTTATTTAATCTTCATATTTGTGAATGTTCTCATTTTGATGGTTATTGAGATCCAGCTTCATCCCATTGTGATCATACATAGTAAGTGCTTTGAATAATTTCATTGTTTTTAAATTTCTAAAGACCTGTTGTGTGCCCAGCATATCATCTATCCTGGAGAATTTTTCATGAGCACTAGGAAAGAATGTATATCTTTGTGCTTTGTGGTGCAATGACCTATATGTATATGTTAGATCTAATTCATTTATCAAATTATTTAACTTCTCTGTTTACTTGTTGATCTTCTGTCTGGTTGTTCTATCTATAGAGGAGAGTGATATATTGAAGTCTCGTACTAGTATTATTGAAACATCTGTCGCTCCCTTCAGTTTTGCCAATGTCTGTCTCATGTCCTTTGGAGCTCCTTGTCTGGGAGCATAAATATTTATGATTGTTATATCTTCTTGGTGAATTGACCCTTTAATTAGTTTATAATGTCCACCTTTATCTCTTATGATGGCTTTACATTTAAAGTCTATTTTGTCCAATATTAATATAGCTACTCCTGCTTTCATTTGGTTCCAACTTGCATGGAAAATCTTTTTCCATCCTTTCACTTTCAATCTATTTGTATCCTTGTGTCTAAGATGAGTCTCTTGTAAGCAGCATATAGCTGGATTATGTTTCTTAATCCATTCTGCCAATTTGTATCTTTTAATTAGTAAGTTTAGTCCATTAACATTCAAAGTTATTACTGAAAAAGCATTTCTTGAATCCACAACTTATCTTTTTTATTTTATTTCTCAGATCTATATATTCTTTTCCCTCTTTCTCTCTGTATTCTTTAAATTACCCTTAGTGGTACTCTTCAATTCTGAGCCCTCCTCCAGACCTCCCTCTCCTGTCTTTTTTTTTTTTTTTCAACTGGCAGAACTCCTTTTAGTATTTCTTGTAGGACTGGTCTCTTGACATATTTTTTCAGGACTTCTTTGTCTGTGAAAACTTTAATCTCTCTTTCAGTTTTGAAGGACAATTTGGCTGGGTACGGAATTCTTGGCTGGAAGTCTTTCTCTTTCAGGATCTTGAATATATCATACCACTGCCTTCTCACCTCCAGGGTGCTAGTTGTGTAGTCTGACCTTAGTCTTATTTGGTTTCCCTTGTATGTAATTGATTGTTTTTCTCTCTTGCCGGCTTCAGGATTTTCTTCTTCTTTTTAACATTTAACAGACTGATTGGTATATGCCTTGGGGATGACCTATTTGGATTTATTCTGTTTTGAGTTCGTTGTGCTTCTTTCACTTGTCTATTTATGTCGTTTATGAGGGTTGGAAAGTTTTCCCCCATTATATCCTCAACTACTCTTCCTAACCCTTAACTCTTCTCTTCTGGGACATTTGCATGCTTTGTTTAGTCTGTCATTTCCCTAAGATCCAATTCAAATTTTTCCATCTTTTTTGCCATTTCCTGTTTTGAGTCTTTGAAGTCAAATATCCTGTCCTCTATATCACTTATACTTTCTTATGTCTCTTCAAATCTGATGTTGTGTACCTCTAGTATGTTTTTTATTTGGTCAACAGAGCCTTTAATCTCTGTGCTATCTGCTATTTCTCTATTTATTCTTTCAAATCCCTCGTTATGCTCTTCTGCTGTCTTCCTGATTTCCTTTATGTCATTTGCTATCCCACTTATTAAGTAGAGTTGTATGAACATCTTTGATTAGTTGTTCCAATATCTATGTCTCCTCTGTTGTTTTAATTTGGTATTTAAGCAGGGCTATATCTGTCTGCATTTTGATATACTTAGTGATCTTCTCCTGTCTTCATGGCATGTAAATATCCTGATTGATTTATTTTGGAATTTGATTTCTTTCAGTAGTCTAAGGCCTTTTGTTTATGGGATGGTTGTACAGCAGGGAGCAATATACAGGGTGGGGCACTCAGTGCCGTGATTTTTTCAGGGCAAGTATAGGCGCAGGTTGGGTATGTTATGCTGGTGTTTGTGAATGTGGAGATCCAGTGGCCACGGAAGAGGTAGCTGTCTGGGTGCACCAGTCTGGGGGGTGTAACCCTGGTGTATGCTGGTCTAAGGCATGGGGCCATTTGTGCACATATATAAAACTGTGGCAGCACGTTGGCATTACGCCTTCATGGATTTGTGGCATATGTGACACAGCTGCTCAGGTCAGCACTTTTTCGCAGTTGGAAAGTGTGGCTGAGGGCCGTGAGCCTGTGCAGTTCTAGGAATGCTGTAAACTGAGGTTCCCAGAGCTGAATGACATGAATCGAGGCCTGTATATATGTGTGGGTGTAGGAGTGCCATACTGATGCACAGAACTCAGGGGGGATTGGGTGAGGCTGTGTGACACTATGGGGAGGGGGACAGGGGTAGCCTGGGTATGGAGGTTAGTGCCTGCAAACTTTATGCACTGACAATAGCCTGCGGGGAACAGGGAGGGGGGACAAAGTACTTGGGAGGGATGCAGGAGAGGGGAGTTGGGCTGCACTTAAGGTGAAGTATGTGGCAGGTAACGTGCACTGGGGGCTGGTGGGGTGGAAGCACCTGGAGTGCAGGAAATGGGAGTGGGTGATGGGGTTCGGGTCCATAGGGTATGGGGTGAGTCGTTGGTCATGGGGCAGTGCTTGTGAGGGTAGCGTACCCAAGGACACGGCCTGGCTTACTTCCTAGTCCCTGGCTCCTGTCCATACACTCTCATGGGCTCTGTGCCTCCACGCCAGGCTCCAGCTTTCTGCCTCTCAGTTGCTCAGCCTCTGCAACTAGGACTGCCCTAAGTGGACAGAAGACTCTCCCAGGTCAGCCACACTCCCGAATCATCACCTCAGTCACCTTCCTGTCCCTTCTCTAACTTTTTCATGGAGCAAGGCTAATCTCAAGCTACCCTATTCGGCCATCTTCCCAGAAGTCCAATTTGGACATTTTTATAGCCTTAGAACTGAAAACTTGTTACTAAATAAATCCCCTTTTTAAAAGCCAACCCATCTCTGGTATATTGTACCCCACCAGCATTAGCAAACTAAAACACCAGTATTCACAGTTCCAAGAATCATGGAATGGAAATGAGATTGGCAGCATTCACTCTCACTCCTAGTGTTCCACTAGGAATATTTTTACTTTCTGTCCCTGCAACATTGGGCTCTGTTGGTCTACAGTTCTTAGTTCCAAAAGGAGGAGTGCTTCTACTAGGACACACAATAATAATTTGGTTGAACTGGAAGGTAGTACTACCACCTGGCCACTTTGGGCTTCTCATGCCTCTGAATCAACAAGCAAGGAAAGGATTTACTGTACTGGCTTGGTTAGTTGATCCTATCAAGAGGAAATAGAACTGTAACTATACAGTGGAGATAATGAAGAATTTTCCTGGAATACAGGAGATCCTCTAGGGCATCTCTTAGTATTACTATGCCGTGTGTTTAAAGTCAATGGAAAACTATAACAACGCAATCCAGGTAGGACTATCAATGACCCAGAGACTTCAGGAATGAAGGTTTGGGTCACCCTACCAGTCAAAGAACCATGGCTAACTGAAGTGCTGACTTAGGGAGAAAGGGTAGTGGAAGAAGGTAAGTGATAAATATGAACTATGACAGTGTGACCTGACACAGAAATAAGGACTGTAGTGGTATGAATATTTGTTCCTTGCTTTGTTATATTTGTTTGTATTTGTACATAAAGCACATATCTTTGTTTTCTTCTCTAATTTATCTGCTTATTGTATGTTATATTGTTCATGTCATAGTATTTAAGTTATAGAATATCAAGTTCAAGAATTAATGTTACCAAGGACTTGCACCTTATTCTGGGGAAATTTAGTGCATTTCCAATTGTACTCAGAACAATTGAGTATTGTTAGGTGAAAAATATGTCTTATTTTGTTCTGTTTAGAGATTAAATATGGTTTAAGGTAATGTGTCACCTTAAACTGCCAACAGACTTATGCTTCCCTATCTGGAGTTCCAACCTCCTTTTGGAACTAAAACCGTAGACCAACAGAGCTCAGTGTTTGCAGAGACAGAAAGGTGATGTGTCACCTTATCAACTGCCAACTTGATAAGGAATGGACTTACGCTTAGGTTCATGTGTCAACTTGGGCAGGTGATGGTGTCCAGTTGTCTGGTCAAGCAAGCACTGGCCTAACAGTTTATTACAAGAACATTTGTATTGGTTAATAAACCAGAAGGCTGGTTTTTCAGCACATTGGTTGCATGCATGGTTGATTATATCTGCAGTTGGCCAAGGGAAGTGTCTTCTGCAGTTAGTGCTGTTTAATCTAATCAGTCAGAGGCTTTAAAGGAGAAGTCAGAAGAGACTTCTCTCTCTCTCTCTCCACTTCAGCTAGCCAGCCTCTCCTGGGGGATTCATTGAAGACCTTCATCAGAGCTGTCAGCTTACAGCCTGCCCTATGGAATTCAGATTCTTACATCCCCACAGTTGCATGAAACACTTTTATAAAATCTCATATTTACAGTTATCTCATGTTGGTTCTGTTTCCCTAGAGAACCCTAACTAATATGGTATGCTTGTCTTGTTGCTGATAATAGACAGGAATTACTCAGTCTTTAGTGTTTTATAGCTTTTGCAGCCTTACTACCTCTTTCTGTGTTTTAAGGACAGGGTAATTGCTGTAGATATTCAAACAGAAACAGGCTTTGTAGGGTTATGATTACTTTGGCTATTTAGTTTCCTCCAAAATTTTATAAACTTTCAGTCTGTTTCTGGTGGTTTCATATGGCAGTAATCAAGGTATCTTGTTTTTAAGCTGAGAACAGTGGTTATTTTTATGAAGGCCTTTGTTCTCTGCCAGTCCCCCTTCTCCCTTACTTTAATAGTGGCTACCAGGAGGCAATCTTAGGCCTTAATAGGGTGAAATACAAAAGTAATATTTGTTTTGGGGCCAACTCCCATTTTCTGGACAAGAACATGTACTCAGAAGTGTTTAAGACAGGCTTGAGACCACTGTCTTATCTTTGAAAGAGCTGCCTGTTCATACCTACCTTTTTATCACTGTTTTACTTTTTGTTATAGAAACTTGTGGGTTTCATAATTCTGCAATATAAGATCCATAAGCAGAGAGCCTTCCTTAGCAAAAGATCCTTAGCAAATTCTCCAGATATTTCCTACATCCTTTCTTATTAAAATGAACATTTTGAGATTTTCTTCTAGTGACCAGATATATAAGCTTTGTTGGTATGTGGTCTGTCTTCCAAGATATCATAAGCAATGATTTTATTAAATGTTTTGCCATGTCATAGGTTTACTTGCTTTCTAACCTATAATATTTATGACCTTACTGCCTATCCTTGATTGTTGAGCTAGTTCTATATTTTAGATTCCGCCATAGTAACAGCATTTCTGATATAAAATATGATAATCAGTTAAGAACAAGAGAGAGGGAGAAAGACTGAAAAAATTACTAACTTAAACAAAAGTGTTGGCAGGATTGTTTTGGCAACTCTACATTCATCAGGGATCCAGGCCCAATCTATCTTTCATCTCACACTCTAGAGTGGGTATTCTAGCTCTCACTGTTGAATCTACATTGCAGCTAGTAGGAAGGACATTGCTTAGAAGTTGTACCTATTACTTCCACTCACATCTCATGGGTCATGGGTCAAATTTAGTCATATGGCTACCTTTACTGTAGTACAGTGCAGTTTAAAAATTGCATCCTTAGCTGGGTAGCTGTATGTCCATTTCTATAGAAGGAAGTAAGAACAGATATTGGAGAACAATTAGAAGTGTCTGCCCCTTGATCAGATAATATTGAAGGATGCAAAGAGAATAAATAAGAAAATCCTTTGATAAGAAAACATTTGAAAGATTTTACAATAATTGAGATGTGGATAATGAAGGCCTTAACTAAGTGAATTGGAGGAAGATACAGAAACAAGTGGTCAAATTTGCAAGATATTTTCAGTGGAGACTGGAATTTGGTGACTGGCTCTAGAGTGGGAAAGAAAAGTTATCAAGAATGACTGTAGTTAAGAGCTTGAGCTGGAGAGCTGTATTGCTTGTATTGGAGTCCTGGTTCGGACACTATCTCACCTTGTAGAATTTACTTAACTCTTTTGCCTTAGTTTACTAATCTGCAAAGTAGAAATAGTAATTCTTGTCTCTGTACCTAATTGAAAGATTGAATGAGATAACATTTAAGCCCCTAGTTTTAGGAAAAAAGTAAACCAAGGATAGAGTGCTAGGAAGGACTAATATTTAAGGAATAGGAAGAAAAGGGAAAGAAAATATGGAGGCTAAAAAAACTTCAAAGGAATAGGAGATGAACAAAGAAAGTAGTGTCCAGGAAATCCTAAGTGAAACAATGTTTCAAGAAGTTGAGGATGAATGACAATCAAATACTGCAGAATAAAATTCCTTTTGATTTAGACTAATTGTGCACTAATTTTCTCAACACATTTCTGAGAAAATTGGTATTTTAATCTACTTTTTAGCATTGTACAAGCAAATACAAATTATGATTAACTGAATTACCAAAATTATTTGGGATTTTAATAAGGATTCACTATGTTTGCGTTTCTGTTGAGTCTGATTTGTTTAAATTCTTTAAAACCATGTTTAAATGCCAATCTGTGATGAAGATATTCAAGTTGTGTCTCATGATGATATATTTGCCTTCATTTACCTCACCATAAATGCTGTGCAACAGTGTTTTAACAGGTGAAGAATTTATGCTCTGTAAAATGACCAATATTCAAATACCGTATTTCCAAACTCATGATTCTGAGAGTCATAGTTTCAGACCTATTAATTCTTATTTCTTTATATTAAGTGTCTAAAGGTATGTGGTTATTGGGCCAGTTGGAATGATAAAATATATGCATGCAGCATCATATATCTTATTGCCCCAGATTCTATACTTATTTTAGCACTTTTAATATTTGCTTCAGGGTATAACAATGGTAAAGCTTGCAGTCCTTTTCCTGGTATTAGATTAGGGTAGCAGATTAATTAGATTAATTAGCTCTATAACTTTGGGGAAGCCAGAGACTCTTTTGTAAACGTCAGTTTGATAAATTAGGTCATACTACCTTGTACATCTCACAGAGTTTTATAAAGACTGTGTGTGAAATTCTCTTTAAATTAAGTACCATATAAACATATTAGGCTCATCACGTGTTTTTCTCACCATTAGCGTAGCAGTCAGTATCTCATTTGATGATTCCTAGATCAAATCTGTGTATTTTTTTAAATTTTTTAATTAATTTTTAAATTAAAAAAAATGACAAGAAAGAAACACAAACATTCCTAACATATGATCATTCTATTTTACATATATAATCAGTAATTCACAATATCATCACATAGTTGCATATTCACCATCATGATAATTTCTTAGAACATTTGCATCAATTCAGAAAAAGAAATAAAAAGACAACAGAAAAAGAAATAAAACGAAAACAGGAAAAAAAATTGTACATGCCATACCCCTTACCCCTCCCTTTCATTTATCACTAGCATTTCAAATGAAATTTATTTTAACATTCGTTCCCCCTATTATTTATTATTCCATATGTTCTACTCATCTGTTACCAAGGTAGATAAAAGGAGCATCAGACACAAGGTTTTCACAATCACATAGTCACATTGTGAAAGTTATATCATTATACAATCATCAAGAAACATGGTTACTGAAACACAGCTCTACATTTTCAGGCAGGTCCCTTCAGCCTCTCCATTATATCTTGAATAGCAAAGTGATATCTACTTAATGTGTTAGAATAACCTCCAGGATAACCTCTTGACTGTTTGGAATCTCTCAGCCATTGATACTTTGTCTCATTTCACTCTTCCCCCTTTTGATCGAAAAGGTTTTCTCAATCCCTTGATGCTGAGTCTCTGCTCATTCTAAAATCCGTATATTTTTTTTTATTCAGAAACATTCTACTGTATTCTAAAAAATGTGTAAGGATTTACTCCTGGAGAAATATGTGCTGTGTGTCCAATGTCTTCTGGAAGCATTTACCTTCTCAGTTTTCATCTAAATTGTCACTTGGTCAGTGTGATAAAAGAAACTATTTGTAGTTTTTATACGTCTTTCACATTATTATGTAACTAGTTTTCTTTTCTACATAAGTTGCAAGTAGCCTTCTAAAGAGGGGATATAGAATCACTGAAATATTAATTGGATATTAAATAGTTACAAAGGACATTCAGTCCAGTTTCTGCATTGATACTTTTGTGCTCATTTTTAATTTTTAAAATGTCTACAATACTACTTGGTTTTAAAAATGTATAATGCCAGTGAGAGAAAAACTTGTTAGTATTGTGACAAGAAAGGAATCTTTAAGTCTATTTAACATGATTGCTTCCTTTTGTCCACATTTATATCAAAGGAATAGTAGCTTTTACTTTACTACTCTGGTGAGGATTAAATGGTCATGACTAGGAACTGGGAGAGCTGGAAGCAAGTGAGTCCAGCAACCCCCTGGGACACAGATGAGGCAAACGGGTGCATGCTGGGAACCGAGCAGCGCCAAGCAGTCGGCAGTCCCAGATGGTCTGTGAAGGAAATCAGCAGCCCCAGCGGGTGACTTTAAGAAAAATATAGAAATCACTTCTGATTATACTGAATACAGCATAAATTAAGTGACTTTCTACATTGCAGATCATGGCCCTGCCATGATTTGAACACTAACTAGTTGTAGAATTTACTTAATCTCTTTTGCCTTAGTTTTCTTATCTACAAATTAGAAATAAGTCCTTCATAAGGACTTAGAAAAATACAAGGACCTTGATGAAGATGAGCTCCTTGGTAATCTATCAGAAATAGAACTAAAACAACTGGAAACTGTTCTGGATGATTTTGACCTTTAGAATGCCCTTCTGCCTGCAGCATTCTGGCAGAAGAACCTGACTTTAATGTCTACCACAGGTCTATTTGATAGAGAGCACCTTCTTTCATATTTGAAGAAGGAAGCACTGGAGCATAAGAACAGGAAAGACTTTGTGCCTTACTCTGAAAGAAAAAAAGGAAAAATATTTATTCCTGAGCAAAAACCTGTGCAGACTTCTACAGAAGAAAGGGTATCTCTGGATCCAGAATTAGAAAAAGCTTTGACAAGTGCTCCTTTTTTAAAAAAATAATAAGTCCTGTTGAGAGCACCAAGTAGACACTGCATTTTTCCCCTTAATAACAGACCCTGACTCCTTGGCCTGAGCCATCCTTATTTAGAGAAGTCATAGAAACAGAACGAAATCTTACAAACAGGACAGCCGCCAAAAAACTCAAATCCCTTTGGAGAGAGCATATACTGAATCATATTTGAAAACGTGAATAAGGTGGAAAGCTGAGGTTAAACAGCTACTGAAATTATGGGCATGACCAAAAGGTGCCCTCTCTCTGGCCCAAGTTGGCGAGATGTTTTAGGTATGGGATATAAAGATCAGTGGGTGAGAAGGCAGCTATGCTTCATGGGTGAAATGTTAAACAGGGTGCGGTGCCAGAAGGCCAAGACCTGGGTCCAGTGTAAGCCTGAGACCATGGGTGGGGTAGGGAAGTAAGAGGTCAGGCACTCACAACTCAAAGCTGGTGGACCCAGGGTGGCAGGCCTCTTCTCTGTGCAGGGCAAGCTGTGATGACCCTTAGACTAGATGGCATCCACCCATGTTTTCCCCACTGTGTGAGCAGACATGGGCAGTGGTCTCAGACCCTCAGTCCTCCCGCAGGTAAGCCCCCTGCTCTGGCTCTGCCCTCTCTTACCCTTCCTTTTGCATTTTCTGGTGGAGTTCCTCTGTCTGTGCCTCTGCTAACTTGGTTTATGCCTTCTGGGAGAGCAAGTGCACCTCCTGCACCTCCAACTTCACCAGCTGAATATGATTTCTGGCATTTATAGAGGCCTGATCTGCTCCAGTTCGGTATGCAGCTTCTGCTGTCATCTCTGAAAGACCAACTGCAGTCATCCAGGTGATTTCCAACTTAAAGTATTCTTGTTGTTTTGAAGTCATATCGACTCTGGCTCCTATCTTCATCTGCCGTACTTCATCTTCCTCCTATGAATTCACTTTCCCAAGTAAAGTTGTATATTTCCAATAGAGAGAAATAAAGGTGTAAACAGCCTTAGTATACGTGATTGCCTCAATCATTGCATATGTGGTCTGCAACAGAAAGGTAGACATGCTATCTATGCCACGGACACTGTCCTCCTCATTAAAGCATGATTACTAAGAAACAAAGACTTCAATTTCTGTAATAGGAACTGTACACAAGGTTACACCAAACCCAACTACTACAATGTTATGCCATGCATAGCCTTACCAATTCTGAGAAACAGCACTTCATAAAGTTAGCCACAACAGGAACATGTCTATATCTGAAGGAGGAGGATATGTTTTGCGATAGCCAATTCTTGACAGCCGCCATCCCACGGTGGGCGGACGCCGCATGCACACACTGAAAGTGACCTGGCAAGTGCTTCTGATATAAAATTATGTCATCTTGCAGCTATTCTTAGGATGCACAGTTTGATAACAAATACCCAATTCTGTAATATAGTGGCAAACAGTAATGGTGTCAACCAAGAATGTTTTTCAAATGTGCTAAAAGCTGAATAGATTCTTCCAGTATTGTTTGAGCCACAAAATCCAACCAGTGTTGAAGAGAATTTAAAGAGAATTAAAGTAAATGATGCTTGCCTTGTTGACGTTAATTTGAATAATTTAAAAAATATCCCAATTCCAACTCTAAAAAATTTTGCAAAGGCTTTAGAAACCAGCACACATGTGTAATACTTCAGTCTTGCAGCTACTCGGAACAGTGACCCTGTTGCTGTTGCTGATATGCTGAAACTGAACAAAACTTTGAAGAATTTAAATGTGGAGTCCAACTTCATTACAGGAACTGGGATTCTACCACCTATTGATGTTTTAAGAGATAATGAAACCTTGGCAGAGCTCAAGATAACCAATCAGAGGCAACACTTGGGGACAGTTGTCGAAATGGAAATGGCTTAGATGCTTGAGGAAAATGCAGATATCCTTAAATTTGGGTATCAGTTTACACAGCAGGGACCCTGAACCAGGGCAACTAATGCTATTATCAAAACAATGACTTAGTTCACAAGAAAAGAGTCAAAGGAGACCACCAGTAAGTTCACCAGGTATAGGCTTTGGAAGACTTTAAAAGATCACCAAAGTTTCATGTCATTGATATCAGATATAAAACTTCCCTGATGAGAAGGGAAAAAATTGGAAATCTCGTTGTTTGTAAAAATTCTATGTATCTTTTTTCTAGTTTAACTTGTTACCAGTTTCAAACTGTAAAATCAATGGTAGGGGGCGGGCCACAGTGGCTCTGTAGGCAAGAATGCTTGCCTGCCATGCCAGAGGACCCAGGTTCGATTCCCGGTGCCTGCCCATGTTAAAAAAAAAAAAAATCAATGGTAATTTTTGTATTTTGAATCACTATTTTCACTTTCTGCTAAAATCAATTTTAATTTAGCTTAATTGAATGGCTTATGATGAGTCAAGGGTAAAAAAATATATAATTGTAAAAAAGTTTCAAAAGTCTTTTGTCTAGAAGAATTTGAACATTTTGAGGACCAATCTTTTAAATCATAAAGGGACATTCTTGATACTATAATTCTATTTCTCTTTTAGATATGTCACTTTAAAAAGCTTCCCTTATTCCATGACTTGTAAACTTTTCCAGTTTTTTAGACTACATTAACTTGGAAAGGTTGTCTTCTGTGTTCTTTCCTTATAGCAAAAGAACAAAATGCCAGAATTTTAAAACAGATAACTTAAAATCTGGTCATCTGTTTAAGACCAAAAACAGGTCTAGGAGAGAGAAAATATTCAGTGTATTTCAGGTTACTGTATTTCAGGGTTTCAGCAACACATAAATATTTTTTAAACAAAGCCATCAGCTTTGCCAGGTTACATACTTTGTTATGTTCATTTCAGTGTTTCATTTTAATAACGTGGGCATTATTAAATTTTTATGAAATTTGATAGTTATAAAGCATCTATGTAGAAAAACTATTTTCTTCCCTGTAAAAAAGCCTATAATCAGCTCTTGGTTATTTAGGGTAAAATTTAAGAACAAGCTATTATTTAACACATCAAATCAAAGATAATAAATATGATGGAGTTTAAATCTGAGGTGTTTTCAAAACAATCATTTAAATTGATGATTAATGTAAGTAAATTAGAAACTGGCACATGTAAAAATTACTTAGTGTTGCATAGTATAGTAAGAATTTCCTATATGCAATGCAGAATTGGATAACCAGTATTTAATCACTGCTACAAATTTTCCAACCAAAGTATTAAGGAAACTTGTTGTTCTTTATATGTCAGTATGTTTTATTTCATCTTGTACTTTTTTGTCCATATTTTATAAAAGTAATTTTTCATAATAAAAGAAGCCTTCCTGGTGCTCAAAGTATTAAAGTGAAAAATTAAACAGTATTCAATGATGGGGAGACTGATGTGAAACTCTAGATTTGACACACATGATAGAGGATTTGAACTTTTTTCATGCCATATGTCAGGGCAGCCCTTGAAGCACAGTTGGCAGAAGTACTTACCACTAAAGGAGATAAGAAAGGAATCTGAGTAATCTGGCCTCAAAAAATTCAGGCTTTGCTGTTTCATTCACTAGGAAATTTTTCTAATGGAAAGAATCTGGTTTTGAAGTAGGGAGGGGGTAGTTTGTTCAGTTTTTAAAACTTTTTGACATTGAAATTACAAAATTCCTGCTACTTCCACCTGGACCAGCCTATTAATCTAACCAACTAAGAAGTTTCTTTGTAGAATGGTAACAAGCCTTCTTACTTAGTTTCCCTCATAAGAGTTGTGGTGTGTTTTTGTTGTTGTTGTTGTTTTTAAGTTAGTATCCAGTGTTTTAAAGGGGCCAAAGATAAACTTGGCACTGTTTTTTTTCATTTTTAGGCCACTGATGTATTTTAAGTTAACAAGGCTCCCTCCCTCCTTTTCTTCTGTTCTCTTCTTTTCTTGCTCTCTCTTTTTTTTTTCTCCCCATGTATCAGCTTTTGAATTGTACTTGATTTTAGAGACGGCACAGTTAAGACAGGGTTGAAAGTGAGGCATGCAGCAGGTATATAGGCTACCAGGAAGAATCTATCACATAGGCTTTCAGCAAGGCTTCCTTGCTTACACTGTTCATCAACTCACTAACTTGTTAAGTGTCGTCCTCTTCTTCCCGTAAGTTTTTTTAAAATATGAATAAATGGAATCCTACCTAGAATTTTGTACCATACTTATGAGAAATATCTTCACTTATTTATCAAAATATGATGAAGTTAGCATTTATTTATACCGTTCCAGTTCTGAGCTACAATAAGTCAATATATAATTGAAGAAAAGATTTCTTCATGGAGTAACTTTGAAGATGAATATTCATCCAGTTGAATAGAGAAAATCAAGAATTGTGATTATAAAAGAAGAAAATGGTATTTACTTTGATCTTTCAAAATCTGACACCCCTTTACCTTTTAGTAAATTTCAGTATTTCTATCTTGCTCTAAAATTTTACAATAGAATAAATACATTACGTTCTTGAAATAATCTTGATTATCAAACCAAAAATTTTCTAAGACTAAGTTTTGTAGCCTAACCAATTTAAGCTTATCTGGTTATCTAAAAGACTATTTTTTTGTATTTTTAAATTGCTGTTTTTTGAAAAGCTTTTAATTACCCATTTTATAAAATTTTATATGTGTATTTGTCTGAAATTCAATTTTTTCATTGTCTGTATGAAGTTGTATGTATTAAAAAAACTCAACATTAATGGTAAATATTGATATTATTTAAATGGATTTTGGTGCTATATACTTGTAGCTAAAGCCTAGTAGAAGTCTACAGTATAGGTGAAATACGTTTTCTAAGGGTACCTTTTAAAAGACCAACTAAACATTTTTTGTTAAATTACTAAAATGTTGGAGATTTCAAGGAGAGTTATCTTTGTCATTAAATTGCAAATTCTACAGGCGCAGACATGCCTATCCGTGCACATTCTGTACATGCACTACGGAAAAGTTACATGTAAATAGAAGTTTGTAAATTATTTTTCCATTGACCTAGTATCTGATGTATTCTCATTTAAAAAGGGGAGTCCATGATATAATAAAATTCACAAAAGAAAAAAAAATGTTTTAACAGAATGTTAGTCATGTTCTAGTGTGCATATATTTAACTCTTGCTGCAATTAAAATAAAATGAAAGAACTCATGAGAAAAAGATGGAGATGAATAGAAATGAGGAATAAATATATTAATCATAGTACTGCTTGGCAGTAATCTTCATTTTTTGAAAGTTTAGATGTCTGTAATTGCTTTACATCTATACTAGAAATTTCTGTAGACGAGATGGTGACTGTAATTTCAAACATCTTACAAGGAAGAGGAAAAAGCACTAGTTTATCTCCTGATGATAAATTATGAGGAATTAATGAAAGGAGGAGAATCACTTTCTGCTTTGATCAGAAGATGGCACTGTTGCTGTTCTGATTGTTTTCTTCTGCAACTTGGGTTCTGTCCTTTTAAAATCAGAAAACGGTTTAATTTAGTGATCTAACTAATACTGACCCTCCCACCATAATGCCAGATTTCTACTCATGCTCCAGAAGAATAGACCAGAAAAATGAAACATATTTTTTAAATGTGTTAGGTTATTTTACTATCTATTTAAAAAGTAACATTCTCTGAGATGCGGAGATTTTCCATAGGAATGATAGGACCCCCTGCATCATGTTTTAAATTTTGTTTAGTGTGAAATATTGTCCCGTTGGAACTTTGATATTTGAAACTTTCATGATATTTTAGATTTTTTTAAAATTTCAAGGTCATTGCGTTTATGTTTCATTGAGATACTGTTTTTATTCTAAGTATTAATATTAAATCAGGTAATCATTTTTCTTGTTTACCTTTTTTCACTGTAGTTTACTTATAAATAGTTGGAAAACAACATGGAATAGATGGAATAACTTGGAAATTTGAAGGTGGTCCCTCATTCATCTTGTGCTGAGAAAACAATACTGCCCTTGTTTCTAAGTCAGTATCTTAAATGGCTCTCACGGCTGATTCTCGGTTTTTCTTTAAGCACATCTTTCCAGGTTGGTGAAATGTGGTGAAAAGCAGAGCAATTTAATTATTTTAATTTAATTATTAAAATTTAATTATTTTGTTTATGCTAAATGAACCCCTGAAAAGTTAGTTTTATTTTTGGTTAAACAAAATGTTTTTTAAAAATATATAAATCAAAACTTTTTTTTGAGAAATCTTTGGTATATTAAGAGGACATAGAACAATACAGATTTCCTTACATGTAGACTGCTCATTAGTTGATTTGCCTAGCTGATGCTTTTTGAAGTTTGCATTTAAACGGCAACTTTTTACTTTCAAAAATTAATATTAAGCTTTTATCAGAGAACTATGTAGCTAGTTTGACATGCAGATATAGTACAGAAGATATTTTATATTGCTTTGTAGTTTAATGCCTTTAAACCTAAAATACATTTCCAAAATTTTATCCAAATCTTTGAGGCCAGATATATTTCATAATTCAGAAATTTTGAATTTTAAAAAGGTAATACAATATATATTCAGTATATCATATAACTCTCACTCACCGCAGTAGAATCTGGAGCAGCACCATTTAATCAAACATTATTACTTTTTCTGCAAAACATATGGGATGTCTTGACCATTAATAGTCTTTTATCAGTTTATCAGGGCAGATTATGAGGCCAAATGAGTCTGCCAGAAATTTAAGAATAAACTTTGCATTTCAGAGGTTGTTGGATTTCACAATAGAGTATTATATGAGACCACAGATCTGAAGTATCTTTTAGGAGCACTCTATAAATTGCAAAAAATTAATAAGGATTTTATCTTTGTAAATGGAAAATCTAATTTAACATTATGTTCTATTTAATGGTGTCTTTTAATTTTTTCAATTTTTTAGTAGCGAAGTTTTATGTTTACGAAAAAAATCATGAAGAAACTACAGGATTCCTATGTTACTTCCTTCCCACATACTGTTTTCCCTGTTATTACTTGCATTAGTGTGGTACCTTTGTCCAACTGATGAAACAATAGTATAATTATACTATTAACAATAGTATGTAGTTTGCATTAGGGTTCATTATTTGTGTTATACAGTCCTGTGGCTTTTAAAAAATTTTATTCTAGAAGCATATAAACAATCTGAAAGTTCCTATTTTAACCTCATTCAAATATATAACGCAGTAGTATTAATTGCATTCACACCGTTGAGCCACCATCACCAACCATTCATTACTAAAACTTTTCCATCACTCTAAATAAAATCTTTGTACTAACTAAGCATTGTCTTCCCATTCCCTACCACCCCCCAGCCACTGGTAATCTGTATTCTAGTTTCTGACTCTATGAATTTGCTTGTTAAAATTATTTCATATCAGTGAGATCAAACAATATTTGTCCTTTTGTGTCTGGCTTACTACACTCAACGTGATGTCTTTAAATTTTATCCATGTTGTTGCGTATATCAGAACTTCATTCTTTTTGTGGCTAAATAATATTCCTTTGTATGTATATGCTCTATCTTATTTATCCTTTCATCTGTTGGTGGATACTTGGGTTGCTGCCATCATTTGACAATTGTGAATAAAGCCTCTATGATATGAATATCTGTATGAGTTGCTGCTTTCAGTTATTTTGAGTATATACCTAGAAGTGGGATTGCCAGGCCATATGATAATTCTATAGTTAACAGTCTCAGGGACCACTAGACTATTTTCCACAGTGGCTGCATGTAATAGTGTCTTTCATGAGAATTTTTTTTTAAGCAGCTTCATAAGCTAGCTAGTTTAAGCAAAAAACACACGTTCAGCTTATTCCATAATATGCTGAAAGACAACTGAGAATTTTGGGAAAATTTGTGTAGCCAATAGCTGATATGAAGCAGTGAGGTATCTGGAATTCATTCTGTAGCAGGAAAGCCCTCAAACTGTTTGAGTATTTCAGTTAAAAGGATTTCTGACCATATTTTACACTGTTCTTTTAACCAAAATCAGTTTTATTTCCTACACCAGTGTTACGAGAATGAATCTTATTCCATATTTCAAGTAGAGTACTTCAGGTGGGAGGCTTCTCAGAAGGATGTATATGGGAAATGAAAAAGAGATTGTATTTTCTGGCAGTTCTGCTTCCTTGGAAGTACTTCCCCCAGCTTTGCATTATGGTTGGTTATTGTGATTGAATAAGATTTAAAATCCCAAGGTAGTGTTTACTAGTTCCCATTTCAGAGTGTCAGAGTTAGCATTCTACCTAATCTGGTAAGAAATAATGCATTTGCTTCATCTACTGTAGTTATTCATGACATCCTTTTCTGCCTTTTTCTTGTAATTATAATTAGAAAGCTCTTGTGAACATATCTCTAGCAGCAATTATAATCATTGGTAATTAATACCAGTCTTAGCATTACTTGGTTTGTAGTAATTTCATGGAATATGGTTATAGCTCAGGTGAAAAACATCGCATCTCTCAGGATCTTGTTAGGTTATGAAATGTGGATTTTTTGAGAAACCAGTAAGCCACTGCTTACTTTTTGCCAAAATGAAATGTTGCTTAGTTAGCTGCTTAGTTTTCCTTCCTCCTACTATAAAAAGAAGAAAGATAAGGGAAAGGGCAGGGACAAGAGAAGGAAAAGAAAGAACTTTGCACAGTAAAATCCAATCTTGTTTATAGATGTTCAGTACTACAACTTTGCCGGTGTTTATTAGTTTTACTCAAGTCTTTCTAATTCCTAATTCTTTTTTCATGTAAATAATATATGTACAGGTTCCAGGGATTAGGATGTAGACATCTTTGGGTGGGGGGGCATTTTCACCCTACAGTTTTTATCTCTGTTAGGCTTTTTTGTTCCTGTGGAGGTATTTAGAGGACGGTGAGAAATAAGGAAATGATACATATAAATTTTTTTTCTAACACTAACAACACACATTCCCCCTTATTTTTCTAACACTAACAACAGACATTCCCCTCATTTTTTTGAGATACGTTTGCATACTATACAATCCATCCAAGGTATACAACTGGTGGCTTTTAGTGTAATTACAGAGCTGTGCATTCATCACTGCAATCCATTTTAGAGCATTTTCGTTACTCCAAAAAGAAAAACTCCGTATCCCTTAGCAGTCAGTTCTCAATCTGCCTATCCTTCCCAGCCATACATAACCACTAATCTTATTCGGTCTCTATAGATTTATTTATATTTAAAGAATACTAAAATATTATTGTTAACTGTAGTCCATAGTTTGCATTAGGTGTATTTTTTCCCATATACCACTCTATTATTAATGTCTTGTTCAAGTGATGTGCGTTTGTTATAGTTCATGGAAGAACATTCTTGTATTTGTGCTATTAACCACAGTCATCATGTTTTATCCTCTAGCTTTCCTTCTAGTAACATACATGACCCCAAACTACCTCTTTCATCCACATTCACACACATAGTTCATTGCTGTTAATTATAATCACAGTAATGTGCTATCATCACCTCTATCCATTTCCAAACATTTAAAATCAGCCTAAATAGAAATTCTGTAGAAATTAAATGTCAGTTCCCCATTCTCTACCTGCATTCTTTCTCCTGGTAATCTATATTCTAGATTCTAACTTTATGAGTTTATCATACTTAGTTCATTTTAGTGAGATAATATAGTATTTGTCATTTTGTGTCTGGCTTATTTCACTCAACATAATATCCTCCAGGTTCATCCATGTTGTCACCTGCATCAGGTTTCCATTCCTTCTTACTGCTGAACAATATTCCATTGTGTATATATGTATATATATATACCGCATTTTGCTTATCCATTCATTGATTGATGAATACTTGGGTTACTTCTATCTTTTGACAGTTGTAAATAATGCCACTGTGAATATCAGTGTGTAAATGTCTATTCACATTCCTGCTTTCAGTTCTTCTGGGTATATACCTACTAGTGGGATTACCTGATCATATGGAAATTCTATACTTATCTTCCTGAGGAAACACCAAACTGCCAAAAATATTTTTAAATCAATAAATGAATGCATGAGAACATTAGAAATTCTAAATACCATTTAATTTTAGTTATTTGAAACCTCAAAGAAAAGTTTTCTAGGGAAGTAATCCCTTAACAGTCAGAATTAAAAAATAAAATAAAATAACTGACCTATGTAAAAGTACTGATGTTTATTGTGCTCCATCATATCTCCTTTTTGATTTGTAACATCATGGAAAATACATCACATAGGTAAAAAAAAGTTATGTTAAAATTCTATTTCCTTCTCTGTTGGTTCACTGGTATGACTAGCGTGCCACTGAAAGAATTTTCCTAGAATCAAATTAGATGGAAATCAAATTAGATGCCCCAAATCCCCAAGTTCTTATCAATTTGGAATCATTTCATCTCTTCTGTTTTCCTTTCTTTCTGGAGATCTCCCTCTCATTCTAATCTGAAGTTTGCCCTCTAGGCCTCCCACTAAACTGTAATTCTGAGATTGCACTCCCTTCACTACTTCTCTGTGTTATATTCACTGTTTTCTGGATCCCATTTCTCTTCTTTCTTGATCTACGTCCTCATTTTGTTAGAGGTAAAATTTCTAAGTCATTTAATATCTGAAATTTCTTTATTCCTCCCGTTTATATATTTATTTGACATTTGGCTGCCAGTCTGCTCCTGGACCCTTATAGTTAACCTTTTATTCTCTAGAAGCATTTTATCTTTAGTCTCGAAGTTCTGAAATTTAACATGTATCTAAGTATGGATCTTTTTTCATTTGTTATAAGGTCAGCATTCTTATACTGGTCTGTAAGACCCTGCACATGATGATCTGCACCTCTCTTAATTCTCTGAGCACATCTGATCTACCAGCCTCTTGCTCAACTTATTCCAGCCACACTGGTTTCCTCTTTCCTTCAGTGTGCTTCAGGGTCTTTGCACTGACTCTTCCTTTTTTGATGGGTTGCTCTTCCTGTCGATGTCTGCATGGTCTGCTCCCTTATCTCCTCAGATCTTTGCTCTAAATTCACTTTCTCAAATGTTAAACTATTCTTATTATCCATTTAAAATTGTAGTTCCTTCACACCCATCATCCAAGCACTCCTTATTTTCTTATCCTGCTTTAACTTTCCTCATAGAACCTATCACTATATAGCATATTAAATAAAAAAGTAAATATATGCAAACACCTACATACATGTATCAGTATATATGTGTATGTATATTTATTTATGTATCTGTGTGTTTCTGTATGTGTGTGTATTTTCTGTTTTGTTCATTGATATATACCCAACATGTAGAACAATGGCCAGCACATAGTAAGTGCTTACAAGTAATGATGAATGTGCTCATATCTTAGTGCATCCTTTCACTCTGAAGACACATATCCTTTTTCAGCTGTGGATAATTCTCTTATTATTTCATTAATTCAGTGCCTCCAAGTCTCTATGTAATCTTTCTCGTATTCCTATTAATTGAATTTTGAACCTACTTGATTGATCCTCCCTGTCTCATTTTCATTCAGTCTATTACAGTTTGACTTTTGGGGAGAAGAGTTCTTCAACTTAAACTTCCAAATACTTCTACCGAATATCTTTTGATTGTTATATATTTAATTTCTAAGAGCTCTATTTTTATTCCTTTTTCATAGCATTCTATCATTATTTTATGGGTGATGTAGCTTCTCTAATCTTTCTCTAGTTTATTAGGTGTTACTGTGTCTCTTTTGATTCTGGAATTTTCCATTTTTCCCTATGTCATTTTTTTGTTTGTTTATTTTATTTTTATCTTACATATTGCTTAAACATTTTTCATCCTTAATTGCTTGGTAATCCTTGGTTGTCCTTTTTTATTTAATAATAAGACAATAAAAGTGCCTGAAGCTTTCTCTTAGGAATGAGATTATTTGATTGGTGTATCAGTTTATGAAGAACTGGCTGTAGCTCTGGAGGTTAACAGTAGAATGCAGAGATCTTTAGTTTGGGAGCTCAGTGCCCATACTGGCTGTCTTAAGTCTTTCAAAATGGTTTATTAATTTTTTTTACTTAAAAACCTCCCACCTTTTTACTGTTGTGATTTATGTGGTGTAGAGTCAATAGTTTCTCATATGTACTTTCAATTAATACTGTTGTTTTTACTTTTTACTCCCATCCCACTTCATACTGGCATTTACTTTTCCCAAACCTCTCTGCAAAGACACATCAAGTCCCCTCTAACTGTCATCGTCCCAGGGCATATCTTAAGTCTTTCTCTTTACCCTCTTTATTAGCTATTATTCCTCAATTTGCATAGCATCTCTCAAGAATGTGTTAAAATCTTTGTCAGCTAATAATTCTTGCTATCCCATTTACTTTTCTTTTTAATCATCACTTTTAAAGATGTTCTAGAAAGGAAACGAGATAATACTTGTCTTCAGCATGTTGTCTTGAATTAGAATTCTTCATTTCTTTTATAATCCAATATACAAAACAATTAGAATTTATGTTGATGTTGTGGATCTTCATTATAAATTTTTTTTATTAATTAAAGAAAAAAAGAAATTAACACAACATTTAGAAATCATTCCATTCTACATATGCAATCAGTAATTCTTAACATCATCACATAGATGCATGATCATCATTTCTTAGTACATTTGCATCGATTTAGGAAAAGAACTAGCAAAACAACAGAAAAAGATATAGAATGTTAATATAGAGAAAAAATAAAAATAATAATAATAGTAAAAAAAAAAAGACAAACAAACCAACAGACAGACAAAAAAAAAAAAACCTATAGCTCAGATGCAGCTTCATTCAGTGTTTTAACATGATTACTTTACAATTAGGTATTATTGTGCTGTCCATTTTTGAGTTTTTGTATCTAGTCCTGTTGCACAGTCTGTATCCCTTCAGCTCCAATTACCCATTATCTTACCCTGTTTCTAACTCCTGCTGGACTCTGTTACCAATGACATATTCCAAGTTTATTCTCGAATGTCAGTTCACATTAGTGGGACCGTACAGTATTTGTCCTTTAGTTTTTGGCTAGACTCACTCAGCATAATGTTCTCTAGGTCCATCCATGTTATTACATGCTTCATAAGTTTATTCTGTCTTAAAGCTGCATAAATTTAGTTAAAGCTTCATTATAAATTTAGTTACTGGGATGGGCTCTAGTTGTTTAAGTTCAAATGTGAGATTGAATACACTTAGATCCAGTACAGGTCCTGGTATATGATTTCTTTAAAAAAAAAATGAAAGTCCCGATTAGTAATTGTTTTGGGTTTATCGCCATAGCACCAGTCTAAAGCTTTTCTAACTTCATCTCATAGTAGATTACCTTACTTCGTTCCCATTGATATTATCAAAGCTGTATATCATGAACTTCCATGATGTTTCAAATGTAGAGCTGGAATCCTATCTTTTCTGAAGCTGACTCCTCCATTTACAAACTGGAGTGTGGGACCTTTCTTCTTCTGAATCTGCATCTACAAATATGTTTAAGTCCCCTCCAGCTACTCTTTCATTTGGGGAAGCCTACTTAATTTCCTTCCTAAATTCTCTCTCTCTTTAAATATGGCATTCCCTGGGTGTCTATCTTTAGTCCCACGTTTCTTCTTGCTCTTTTTCTGGGCACTCTCAGACTTCAACTGTTATTCTCAGCCCTAAGCCCTTTCTTGAAGTTCAAGTGCTCCTTACTACCCACCCATTAGCAGCACCACAGCATATCCAAAGACAGACGCATTATTGCATATCCTATCCCCATCTTCTCATCCTTAAATGAACGAAATAACCAACCAAGCAAACATGTCTCTATCTTTCCCATACTGATTGATCCGTTACCAGTTTCACACTCACCTAATGGTAAGATAGAAGTAGTTGTAAGACTAAGAAATATCCAGTGTTACTGCAATCTGTGTCAGAACCAGGTTAGTTTCAAGTGTCTAAACACCCTCACCCTCAAACTTCCTATTTCCTTTTAAAGTACTGACTAATTTATCTTCTGTATTTTCTTATTACTTGCAGGTCTGCAATTAAAGCCTTACGTCCTGGAGGGTTGCTTGTTTACTCTACATGCACACTTTCCAAGGAAGAAAATCAGAGTGTCATCAGTGAAATTTTAAACTCTCACAGTAACATCATGCCTGTCGACATTAAGGGAATGGCAAGAACTTGTTCCCAAGACTTCACATTTGTGCCCACTGGTCAGGAATGGGAACTCTTAGTGGTTCCAGATAAGGGCAAAGCCTGGGGCCCAATGTATGTAGCCAAATTGAAAAAATCATGGACCACATAAAATGGACATCATGCATATTTGTAAATCATGTTAATGCATTGTTATATTTATTTTTATAGACTCTCTACACGTTACCGTTTAAATAATTATGCAATTACTTTCCCTGGGTCTGTTTGGAATCCTGTTTAGGCAATACTTCAGCATCTTATTATGTAGTCTTGAGAATTTTTCAGGTATGTATTTTTTCCTAGAAACATATCCATAACAATATGTGGTGTAGATGGTGTTTGTTCTGTACAATAAATCTACTGGCTTTGTTTGGTATTTTGTAGTTAAATTAATCAGAATACAGTTTTTGTGCATAAAATGTTTAGAAATATATTTTATCTTTCAGTGTTGGTGCATTGAGCCGTTTAAAATTCCCATTTACCAGCCTTCTTGTCATTTTCCTTCTTATCAAATACACAGAATCTTTCAGGGCTCCCCTCCCCCCCCCACCTTTTCTGTGAGAACTAACTAGTATTCTGAAACTAATTTCTTAAGCAGCACTATTTCTAGTCTAGCAAAATGGATTTCATATTTTCAAAGTTGTTTTCCTTTAAGCAAAGGTCAGTGACTCTATTGACACCAACTTTTTCCTCCCCCTTTTTCTTGCATTCACAAATACAAATTGAAAGGGTGAATTATGTTGAGAGACCATTAGAACAGCAGATTCACATGCACATGTTTGACTTTCAACATTCAGCTTGTAGAATAATGGAGTCTATCCAGGAGGCTATAAAGCAAGTACTTGAAAGAAAACCAGAATGATTAATAACTGCAATAACTGGACTATATTTGGAGAGTTTTGTAATATAATTGCAGTCATAATGAGCAGTACAGAATCTGATTATCTTACAGTTGCAATCTGGAGGGACTTTTTATTTCACTGCATAAGGAAATGTTATATGAGAGTATGATGTCACATATTAATGCACAAGAGGGAGATGCCTAATGAGTTAGATTGTAGTATTACCAAAACCCAGTAGCTTTTTAATACCATTTACTAAATGCCTCTCCCTGTTTATAAATATCCTGGGAGTATTGTATACATTTTTATACATGTACTTTGGGTTTTGGCTTCAGGTTTGGATCATATGTTTTCTCCAGAATTTACTTCCCTTAGTATCCAAATATTTTTTTCCAACAATTAAGAAAAATTATGTAACATACTTCAAAAGCTTCTATTTGGAGATTAGCCTTTTAAAAAATGAAGAAAAAAATATTTCTGATTATAGAAATAGAACATTCTGCTGAAAGTGAATCCTTTTGAATTTTTCTTTACATTTCATGCTTTTAAACTAGAAACGATTTGCTCATTTACTGTTTTTTTGTTTTACAAGTATGGGTAACAGAGTTTATAACCGGGAAGTCCCAGAAAGAAGCTTTTTTTTCTTGTAACCTCATTCCACAAACTACTTTCTACCTTTTATATCTAACTCATATGATAGAAGTAAAGCTAGAAGCTAGTTCTCTTGTATCCAATCTACTTATCAAATGTACTAGATTAATGATAGTGGAAAAGGCTTCTATTTATTTATTTTTAATTTGTGCTTGTAGAGTGTTTTCAACTTGAAATCCTATCTTGACATACTATAGGTTTAAAAAGTGGGTTTATTAGGTATGGATTAATCACAAAGTACATATTCATGACACACTTTATTGACTGTCTCACTTTCCCAATATAATGCCATGAAGCCCAATCTGAATACTCAGTGCATGGTTGGATTAGAACTCCCTGTTCTAGTTTGCTAGCTGCCAGAATGCAATATACCAGAAATGGAATGGCTTTTAAAAAGGAATTTAATGAGTTGCTAGTGTACAGTTCTAAGGCTGAGAAAATGTCCCTGTCAAAACAATTCTATAGAAATGTCCAATCAAAGGTATCCAGGAAAAGATACTTTGGTTCCTGGAAGGCCGATGGAGTTCAGGGTTTCTCTCTCATCCAAGAAGGCACATGGCAAACACAGTCACAGTTTCTCCCTCAGCCGGAAGGGCACATGGCGAGCACAGGGTCATCTGCTAGCTTTCTCTTCTGGCTTCCTGTTTCATGAAGCTCCCTGGGAGGCATCTTCCTTCTTCAACTCCAAAGCACTGACTGATGGACTCTCTGCTTCATGGTGCTGCAGCATTCTCTGCTCTCTCTGAATCTCCTTCATTCTCCAAAATATTTCCTCTTTTACAGGACTCCAGAAACTTCTCAAGACCCACCCAAATGGGTGGAGACATGTCGTCATCTAATCAGTTTAACAACCACTCATGATTAAATCACATCTCCAGAATGATGATCTGATTGCAGTTTCAAACATACAGTATTGAATAGGGATTATTCTACCTTTATGATATGGGATTTTGATTAAAACATGGCTTTTCTAGGGGACATACATCCTTTCAAACCAGCATATTCCCCATGATTGCTAAAAAATGCAAATACATATTCCTAACTTTATTGTTAATAATTATAATGAAACAGCTAAACTTTATTAAGCACCATATATTTGATTAAATTTTTTGTTATCTTTTCTAATCTTTAAAACAACTTCAGGAGTAGATATAATCCCTTTTTGCTGAACAATAAAACCAGATCTCAGTGCTATTTGTAGTTTGCCAGGACCGCACTGCTAAGTAAAGGGTGCAGTCAAGATGAAAACTGACTCCAAAACCTAGGCCCATGCTTTGTCTCATGCTGTCTGTTATAGGAACCCTCAAGATTATCAATCGGCTTTACCCTTATTATCCATTCTCAGTTTTCCACCACATGCAGTTCCATATTCCCAGAGCATAAAAGGGTTAATCAATATGTGAAAAGAACCTTTGAAATATTTCAAATCATGTTCTAAAGGATTTACTGTGATTGTAATACCCAGAAATTTCCCATAGGCATATTCTGTGCCATCCTTTTCTTTTCAATGCTGAATTGAAGAATGGAATCTGGAGGAAACCTGCAATGCCATTTGTGTTTTGTGGTACTTCCTATGGTACTGAGTTACTTTCAAATTAGCTTTATAAAATTTTAGGTTGTTTACTATGGTGGTTTGAATGTACCCAGAAAAACATACTCTTAAATGTAATCTATTCCTGTGGGTATGAACCCATTGTAAGTAGGGCCTTTTGATGAAGTTGCATGAGTTAAGGTGTGTCCATCTCAATCCGGATGGCTCTCAGTCCTCTTACTGGATTTTTAAGAGAATGAAATACAGACAGAGAGAGAGAAAGTTGTGGGAGACAAGAAGCTGAAATTGAACCCAGTAGAGAAGGAAAAACCAAGAGACACAACCATATTCCTAGCCATGTGAAAGAGGCAGGACCACTGGCAGCCAGCCCCACAACACCACACACTTTGGGGAGAAAGCATTGCCTTGATGATGCCTTGATTTCGATATTTTCCCAACCTCAAAACTGTGAACTAATAAATTCCCATTGTTTAAACTGAGCAATGGTATTTGTTTGAGCAGCTTAAGAAATTAAAACCCTTACCAACACATTAACTTTTCTCTTCCATCAGCAGACTGAACAGCCACATTTCAGAAATAGATGATGAATAAATGTAATGCATTTTAATAGTTTGCACTGAATTCTTAAAGCATCAGCTCTTATCCATGGTTTGAAATCAAGACTGTCTACAATCTTTTATCCTATTATGTATATCCATGTTGCCTCATACTCAAGATTGCATGTTACCCTCTGCAGTATTATGAAAAATATCCTTTTGTAAAGTGTGTATAGGTATACAATGACAGATACCGAACACTTTCTATACAAGTAGGTAAAGTAATCACAAATTTAATGGATTTTTATCCAAGAAGTCTTTATGCCTGGTGGATAAGCATCAGATAATCTGTATAGACTAATGCAACTCGTCTAGAACACAAAAAGAAAATTGGAAGCAATAGCAACAATTTTAGTAAATGCCAAGAAGTTAGTTCTTTGATGCAATGGAATGGGACTACTTGTATTATGTGTGAGATGATGTTCTAATTTGCTAGCTGCTGGAATGCATCACACCAGAGACGGATTGGCTTTTAATAAAAGGGGATTTATTTCATTAGTTCTTCAGAGGAAAGGCAGCTAACTTTCATCTCAGGTTCTTTCTTACATGGGAAGGCTCAGAGTAATCTCTGCTGACCTTCTCTCCAGGCCTCTGGGTTCCAACAACTTTCCCCGGGGTGATTTCTTTCTGCATCTCCAAAGGCCTGGGCTGAGCTGCAAGTGCTGAGATGAGGTATGCCGAGCTGCTTGAGCTCTGCTATGTTGTGCTTTCTCATTTAAACACCAGCCAATTAAGTTAAATGTCATTCTTTGCAGCAAGCATGCCTCCTAGCAGACTGCAGATGTAATGAGCAACAGATGAGGTTCACGTACCATTGGCTCATGTCCACAGCAACAGAACTAGTTTTTGCCTTCACCTGGCCAAGTTGACAACTGAATCTAACTACGACAGATAAATTTGGCTATTGGGACAAATATAACAGCACAATTTATTTCCAACCCATTTATATCATTAAAATCAATGGTTTATAATCTCCTTTTCCTGCGTTGTTACTGCATTGGAAAAGGAAGTAAGGATGATGCCCATTACTGCTGGTACACTTCACGCTAACACAGAGCAAGATATCAACCAGATCCCATGGGCATCTGAAGGATATTAAAATAGAAGTATAAGTTAACCAATGTATGCTGATTATCTACCACTTGTGCTGTTATCCCTGACAGCATCTGTCCTGAAAACATTAAAAGTAATGTCAGAATTTGGAATGGCCTCAGGCTGCAAAGTCAATGGGAGAAAATCAGAAATAGTGTCTTGATAAAATAGTTTCTATTAATATTGCTTATTCTAAGGCATTTAAAATAAAATTTAAAGAAATTGATTTTGAGTTCCCATTAAGGAATGATTAAGCAATAGAGTAAAAAAAAAAAAAGCAGCAAACTTTGGAAACCATCATGTAATTCTATACTAAGGTTTAAAATAACAGGTTTCACTAAACAGCCTGGTAGAGTAATATCTCTTTAAATTTAATTAGTTAACTCAAATAATAATTCCATACTTCTCTGGATCTGTTCATAAGTGAAGAAAGTAATTTCCTTGGTCATGTAGGACCATACAGATATGTTGAAACCCAATGAAAGCATATGTTAGCTTAAAAAAAAGGACTGTTTGCCGCTTTGGAAGCTATTTAATGGCATACATCACAACTCAAGCCTGTTATGGCTTGTCAAAAGGAATTTTCCACTGCATATAGCTATGAAAGACCCTCTCACACAACTATACAATCACAAAGAATCATTAAAAAGAATTAAAATGTATAGCCTATTAAAAAATAAGTAAATAGACAAAAGCACTCACCTTCTCCCTATTTCTTAAAACATGTAACAGTTCATTACAAATGATAGCATGAATGGACAAAGTTAAAAGAAATTAACATTAACAAAAGGAGTAAAAAGGGGATTGGGTTTGTTTCAGTTTATAATTAAGTTATAGAGGGAAAAGTCTTCATTTGCTCATCTGAACAAGGTGTTAATTATCTTACCAAATGGTAAATCTTCCTCCCTTCCTGCTTTGCAGTAATCACTAGGATGATGGATAGAGTAATGAGAAGTCTGAAGGACTTGCTCTGATCATGAATTGATTACTGTGAGGATTACTGTGAACTAATAGCTCATACCTGCCAGCTTTCAAGAAAAGGAAAGAAGAGACATGATGTTGAGCAATTATCTGATGCCTCTGAAAATTGTCCAGTGTGATACTTTTTGCCATGAATAGCCAACATAACTAGCTATATCATATTTCCTGTCCACAAAACCAACATAACTAGCTTTAACACAATCTGTTACATCTCCTATATGAAGGCATAGTTGTGCCCATAGGTGCATTATTTTCAACTACTTAGTTAACCTGACCAAATAGAGTTAATTTAGTAAGTGCCTTTTCCATCTCACAGTATTCATTAGGCAGAAACAGCTTGTTACAGTTTCAATGGTGGTTTTTGAACCAGGCTAATGACCCAGGAGAGGTTTAAGTGGTTACTGGGGTCATACAAACATGTTTCAGAAGCAAAAGACATAAGGATCAGACCTGAAGGCTTTAGGACATACACTGCCAAGAAACACATTACAGTCTCCAGCATTTACTGAGGATTTTAGTATCTAGCTCCCATCTCTATCTGATCTCTGCCATTTTCCAGACTGAATTCAACATCTATGTGGAAAACTCATTCTCATATTGCCTTCCTTATTCTTTGACTGCTTCTCCCTCAAAGACTTCTGTCTCAGTTTTCTTTGGAAACTCAAGCTCATGGGCATTCCCTAGAGCTGGGCATTATCTGGAGCCACACTATCCAATGGGCCTTTCTGCAGTGATGGAACTGTTCTGTCTACACTGTCCAAAACGTATGATATGGTAGCCATTTGTGGCTACTGAATACTTGAAATGTAACTAATATGACTGAGGAACTAATTTTTAATTTTATCTAATTTTAATTAATTTAAATATATAGCCATGTATGGCTAGTGGCTACCGTATCGGGCAGCACAGATCTAGAATTGCTCCACTTAGGAAAATTGTGTTTCCTATTCTTCCATCTTTCTCATTCTCACATTCTCATTAAAACATGTAACCAGTATCCTTGACACCTGTATTCTAACACTTTTATCCTCTTCAGACTATTTTCCCTCCTAATCTCCTGTCCTCTTGATTTATCCTGGACCTTGTGTTGATGCCTTGAATGTTTTTCTCACAATGATTTCTACCTCGTGTTCTTTAATTCTTACTGCACCTGATATTTAAACTTGCAACTCTAGATCAATCCCATGGTCCATGCCTCTACTGACATTCCTGATGTCTGAGCATTGTTCAGAAGAAAAGAAAATCACACAATTATGCAGACTGATTTCACTAGAAATTCATGCACTCTCCTAGGTGTTTCATACTGCTCAACAGCTTTGTCTCTTCCTTGGCAACTTTCTTTTCCATTCCCATAGTGACTTATCCAAACTTCCATTATTCTCTATAACTCTCCTATATAAACACTGCCCTCTTCTCTCTCAGAATATGTCTCTGTCTCCATATTCCTTGAAAAAAATGTGGCCATCAAAGTCAATGGCTTAATTCTCAGTTTCCTAACTCATACTCCTCCCCATTTTATTTAGAAGCATCACTATCCCATCTGGCCTCACAAATTAGAAACCCAGAAGTTATTTTCAATTTCTTGTTCTTCTTCCTCACTCTCACCTCTAGATAATAACCAAGTCCTATCTTTTTTATTGTTTTCTCTTATTTAATGCCATTAACATTGTCTTAGTTTAAGTTATCTGGGCTAATGAATTTTCTTTCCAACTCATCTTCTTACCTGCTGCCTCACACCTCACAACCCACCCTCTTTACTGTAGTCAAAGTCCTCTTCCTACAACAAAATACTCTCGTATCCTTATCCTCTTTAAAATTCTTCAATGACTCCATTATTTACAGGAGCCTTTAACACTTCACGCAAGTTTCTCTTGCTTTGAGATCCCCCTCCCACTCTCTTTTTCTCTCTTTCCCTCTCACTCATGTGTACCCCCTCCCTCACACACAGACACACACATAGTTTTATCATCTTTTATTTCATCAAAATTTGAATGATCCCACTGAGGGAACCTAATGTAACACTGTCTAAGGGGTCCCAGCTTTTTGGTTGGGATGTCCCTTATGTAATTTGCCACATTTCTATGTCTACAATTAGCCAGTATTCTACTAGGGGACCTGATGTTATATTTTCAAAGGGATCTAGATATTTCAAAATGTGGTAACTTTTTAAATTCCCATATGGCCAAAGTATAGGTGTATCTTAGGCAGCAATATGTAGCTTTTCCATAGTGAATTGAAATAACAGTCAAACCACTTTCAAAACCTTGTGCAGTAAGACTGAGAGATGTAAATTAAATAGAGAATCCACTATATTACTGGCATGCTTGGACTTGCATACAGTGTGGGGAAACTTCAAAATGAAATGGAGTCAGCAATGAGGTTGGAATGTCAATGGATAAATCCATAATTGTCTTCTGGAGGATACTTCAAACCTACAAGGAATAGCCAAGGGCAGAACAGCAGATGAGAATGTCTTAAAATAGGAAAAGAGATTGTACTTCAGCTTATCAAGGAGAATCGAAAAATAGATTATTAAAGTAGCACTTGCAGAACCGATAGAAAAATCTTATTCTTTATGAGTTTATCAGTTACTTCAGAAGTTGTTGTTTTTTTTTTTTCCTTTTTGAAAGGTGAAAATTAGTGTGTTCTGGAACTCCTTCTACCGTTGACTTGCTCTGGGACAGTAAATAGCTCTCAATCTTTCTAAACTTTGGTTGCCTAACCTGTAAAGATACATTATCTCTAAGGGCCTTCAGTACATTTTAAGCCAGTACTATAGCCCAGATATTTTCACATGAAAAGATGCTTAACATCACCAGCTATTAGGGAAATGCAAATCAAAAGACAATGAGGTATCATTTCACACCTACTGGATTAGCCACTATTTTTTAAAAAAGAAACTACATGGTTGGAGAGGATGTGGAGAACATAAATTTATTGCCGGTCATAATGTTAAAGGGTGCAGCCTCTATGGAAGGCAATTTGTTGTTTCTCAGAAAGCTAAGTATAGAATTGCCATATGATCCATATACCACTACCAGGTATATACCCAGAAGAACTGAAAGCAGGGACTCAAACAGACATTTGTATACTGATGTTCATAGCGGTATTATTCGTATCTGCCAAAAGACGGAAACAACCTAAGTGTCCATCAATCGATGAATAGGTAAATTAAATATAGCATATATATTCAATGGTATATTATTCATTATTCATTCCTGTAAGAAGGAATGAAGTACTGTTGCATTCATGGATGTATCAACATGGGTGAACCTTAAGGATATTATGTTGAGTGAAATAAGCCAAATAGGGCAAATATTGTATGCTCTCACTGATATGAATTAATTATAATAAGCAAACTCATAGAGTTAGAATCTAGACTAGGGGTTACCAGGGGATGGAGAGCTGATACTTAATTTGTGCAGAATTTCTGTTTAGGTTGATTGTACATGTTTGGAAACAGATAGAGGTAATGGTCACATATTATTGTGAGTATAATGAACAGTGCTGAACTATGTGAATGTGGTTGAAAGGGGAAGTTTTGAGTCATGTATGTTACTAGAATGAAAGTTAGAAGATATAGGACTGAGTAATATAGTGTACCCTGTTGTGGATGATGGACTATAGTTATCTTATAAGAATGTCCTTTCATGAATTATAACAAATGTATGACACTCTTACAAGGTGTTAAAAATAGGATGGTATATGGGAAAAAATATACCTGATGTAAATTAAGAACTATTGTTAACAGTAATAATATTCTTTTATCAATTGCAACAAAACCACTACACTAATGCGAGGTGTCAACAATAGGGAGTTTATGGAAAAATTGTATTTTTTACATGACTTTTCTGTAAACAAACCACTTCTCTAATTAAAAGATAACAATCGTTTTTAAAAACATTATGCTAAATAAAGGAAACCAGACACAAAGTATTACATATTGTATGATTTCATTTATATAAATGTGAATATAAATTAATCTGTGGAGACAGAATTAAATTAGTGGTTATGTAGGACAGAGGAAGAACAGAGGGATTAAGCAGTGACTGGTAAGGGGTATGGGTTTTTTCTTTTTGGAGTAATGAAAATGTTCTAAAGTGGATTCTGGTCATGAATACACAACTCTGTGATTATACTAAAAGCCATTGGTTGTACCCTTTGGATGGATTGTGAATATATCTCAATAAAATTACTTTAAGGAAGCAAAAAAAAAAAACCCACTACATTATAAGCACTTTCTAACAGCTGCAATCTCATGTTTTCATGCTAAAGCTCTGGACTAGAACCCAGCTGAGATAAGCGATAGTCATGACGAATAAATCTCAGCTAAAAACAGTAGCTTTCAAACCTTTTGTTTGTATTAATTACATTTACAAGATGATGCATACATACAAACCCATAGACTTACAAAAAATTTATAAACCAATATTTATCCTTAAACTTGAGATATATGCCAATATTTTCTATTTAATTCACTTCTAGTCACACATATATACACAAATAAAACACATATATAATTTTAATATATAATGATCCACTGTATATATTGACTCACTCAATTGATTGAACGGCCCTGTAATCTTTTGTGATCTGCAGTTTAGAAACCAATGCTAACCAACCATTCCCTTCCATGTCAAGTCAAGTAAAAGGGTATATAACTGTACTATGTTAATACAGTTCCACATGCCTGCACAGAATTTTTATTTACTATTTTGTTCTTGGTTAAAGAGTCGATTTCAGCACATTTTAAAATGTTCTATGTAAGACATGTTGTATTCTGTCATTCGAAGTACTTCTATATAAGGGTCTTAATTATAAATTTCTCTTACAGTTCCGTGAGTTTTTTCAGATTATGAGTCCTGTGAAAATTATTTTATTTCTCATTTTGTCTTGGGTGCTGAGAATTTTATAGTTAAATCTCATGATTCATTTCAGTAATTATCTGTTTATCTCTCTTCACTACCCAGTTCTACCCAGAAGTAGGAAGCAATTGTTCTCCGAGCTTCAGCACCTGAGGTTTCTCCAAAATGTTTCCCCTTTTAAAGGACTCTAGTAAACTGAATGAGTGGAGTCACATTTCCATCTAATCAAAAGGCCATACCCATAATTGGGTGTGTCACATCTCCATACAGTTAATCCAACCAAAAGGTCACCCCCACAATTGGGTATGTCACATCTCCATGGAAAATAATCCAATCGAACAACCCACCCTAAACAATAGGTCTGGCCCCACAAGATTGGATCAGGTTTGAACATGGTTTTTCTGGGGTACCTAATAGCTCAAACCCAGCGCAATTACAATATCTTGTGCCTATATGTTACAAAACATACATATATGTTTCCGGATATATGTGTGTATTATTATTGTTAAAAGACTCTACTTCTTTGACTGTCACTAGCCCCTTAATAAAAAATTGGGACTGATGAGTGGTGATTGAATGCATTGATCCTGGCCCCCTAATATTCTGGTCATATATTTATTTGCTTCTTATAGTTTCTTTTTTAGAGGGCAAAATAATGTATCAGAAATTCCAACCTTATTAAGAAGGTCCCTACAGAAAATGGCTTATAAATATTTATACTTTTCCAACTTTAATGCAAAATGCCTTATGTCAAGAAATATGTAAAATACTAATCATATATTTCACCCTATACTATAAGAATATTTTTTCGTTACTGAGCGTGATATGCTCTCAACTTTTACCATCTAATATCCCAAACTTCTAGCACTGCCAGGTTAAAATATCTCTAAGGCCTAATTTCTCCTAAGGGTCTCACGATAAGCCTGATATTGCTAAGCAAATACCATGCATTGCTTAGCGAGCCATGCATTATGCTGACAGCCTGTCTCATTTGTGTTACCTTGAAACAAAAGCATTGTCAATGGTGGGATGCCATTTTCTCTCCTTAAAGAGAGATTGGTCCCTGAATCCAATCTCTCCACCTATCAAACGTATTTTCTAGAACAACAATCACAAAGTTCCTTGTTATTTTGCAGGATTTCTAGCTAAGCCAGCTTCAACAGCTACATAAATGGAAATACACCTCCCTGGCTTCTCTGCCAAGAGCGTTCTGACTTAATTCCTATCTTTAACAGGATCAAGAAGTTTATATTTTTTATCTCCGAGTAAGAAGTATTTACAAATTCAGACATCAGCTTGGCAAACCAATTTAGTTATGGGGACTACACATGTCCCTGCTTTTTTTGTTTTCCTTCTCAAAGTTGAGAATTTAATTTTTGAATATGATAAGAGCTAGAAATTGGAGAGAGAGAGAGAGGGCAAGAGTGATGCAATATCGTTCAAAATTTGTTTGCTAAGCCAGACCTCTCTGCCTACTTTGTGCATCCTTGGGTTCTCAAGGGCTTGATAACTGTTTCCTTTTTTTCACCTTCCTTTTCCCTGTACTAGCTTCCCTGCTTGAAACAGGTAGAAGCATCTCATAGCTCACATTGCCTGATTTAAAATGCACAATGGGTAGAAGTTAAAATTAAAATGAGTTCTTTTTTAAGCAAAAGTGTCACCATTCTTTTTCAAAAGATGAGAATCTGAGTAATGATTCTCGAGAGAAAACATTGGTGTCAAATTATGAAGCTGCATTTAGTGGGCTTAAGATTTATGGATAGGAATACATAATTTTTTAAAAAAAGAACAAGTCGAGGTTGAAATTGTATTTATTTTGCAAGCTAATGTAAGCTTCTTTTACTTTTAAGTCATTGTCATATATTTTGTGTCATGGACACTAATTTAATATCACAAGGATATGTGTGTTCTCGTTCAAGACTAGGACAGGGAGTTGTGTGACGGTGGCTCAGTGGCAGAATTCTCACCTGCTATGCGGGAGACCTGGATTCATTTTCCGGTGCCTGCCCATGGGAAAACAAAAAGAAAGAAAGGAGAAATAAAACTAGGACAGGCAGGCATTCATCCCCTTGACCACTTTGGGAAGTCTCCAAAGAATGAGACAAGAGCTATATCTCTGTGGTTATGATGGGTACTCTAGGCCATTAAATTTGTTCCTTTGAGCATGACTTCTTTAGCTGTTGTCTCTTTCTGTCTCTGTTGTCTACTAATATTACAGAATGAGCTTCATTTATACCTTCTGACAAGTTCAAAAAGTGACATAAGACCCACCAGCCTTTGGAAATTCTTTGGAAATGTATGCCCAGATTTTCCCTCTCTCCCCAGTATGGCATACTATTTTAGCAGTCAAGTTATTTGTGTATCAAAAGCCAGAATGATAAATTATCTAGTTATTCTAATTTTATTAAATCATAATCATGAATCTGAAAAAGAATGAAATTTTCCAGTGAGGAATTAGGCATTAGTTCCATTCTATTTACTTGTCAACAGAACTGATGAGGTGAGACTCATTAGTCCAGATTCATAGCTACTGTTTCCATGTTGAGTTCAGGCTGTTTTGAGGAGTGTAATTCTTACCTCCCCACTAATATATGAAAGGAAGTTTTGAAGTTCTAAATCTGCAGAGAAATCTCTATTTTCTGTTACTTGATATTTTCATTATACATACACACACCCTTCAAAAGAGAACAGGGTTCTGAGTCATATTTAGCACTACGTGTGCCTCATGAAGCTTAAGAAATCTTGCTTGAAGATATTAAGGGGAGATCAGCACAGCCACAATATGCCATTAATGAACTTTTAAAAGTTGTGGACCTTTGAATTTTCTTTTTCTCATGCTCCACATTTAGACTCACATTGTACATCCAGGTCCTTTATTAAGACTATCATTCTCCCATCACAGATCCAGGAATATCTTGGGAGAGGAGATGTGCTGTAATAGAAAGAACATTGGCTTTGAAATGAATCAGACACTTAGTTATTTGGCTTCTGAATATTGGTTTCCTCTTCTGTAAAATGTAGATGGTAATTATCTTAGTTTGCTAGGACTGCTATGACAAATACCACACACTGGTTGGCTTAAATAACAGGAATTTATTGCCTCACGGATTTGGAAGCCAGAAGCCAATATTAAGGTATTGGTGGGACTTGCATTCTCCAGGAGTCTATACAGTTTTGGCATGCCTCTGACCCATGGCGATCGTTTTCCTTGTGTCTGTCCCTCTCATTTCTGTTGATTTCTGGTTTCTACCGACACTATGTCTGAATTTCCTTTGTTTATGAGGACTCCAGTCATATTGTTCAAGACCTTCTTGGCCTCATCTTAGGAGGACATTTGAAGATCGTATTCACAAATTAGTGCATACCCTAACTAATAATTTCTTCAAGAGTCCTATTTACAAATGGATTCACACCCGCAGGAACAAGGAATAAGACTAGCACACTCTTTTGTAGGGTACATGATTCAATCCCCAATAGTAATACTGTCTTGAAGGTTATTGCATGGAATAGAAGTTGGAAGCCTCCTGGTAGGTAGACCCTTCCCAATACATCGTCCTTTTTACTTGACATCACACTGATCCTGCTGTCAAGGGTAATTGCTGCCACTCTCATGCAATGTCTAGCACCATGGCTTTTGTGGGCTATTCCTAATATATCCAGTCTAACAGACACTCTCATTGATGTTCTGAGGCCTTACATTTCATGGGGTTTATGTCCTAGATCCCATAAACTAGTATTTTCAATTAGCATTTCAAGTTATTTTTCCTTGTGTGCATATAACTTTTGATATACTCTCTCCCAGAGGTTCCAGAGGCAGATCTATGACTTATTTATGCATTTATTCAATAAACATTTAGTCCTACAACCAGCCCTCTACCGTACACTAACATTCCAGATCACTCTTACACTGTGCAGCTTCTCCTTTTTATGTTTATTATTGGCATACCCTATAATTTACTTATTCTATTCATTTTTATCACCTCTGTTCCCACTACAATGTAAGCTCCACTAAGGCAAGTTTCTTTATTTGTTCATTGTCATATCCCAAGCAACTAGGACCATTCTCAGCACTGAATAAATATTTGTTGAATAAATTTAGAACATATTATGTTTTAGGAACATGAACAAAGGTAACTTATATAGCTCTTCCAGAGAACAGTTCACTCAGGAACTTTCTTGGGGCTCTTTAGGATTATCACAATTTCACATTGAACATCCATCTTCTTTCTTCTGTACCCTGAGGCAAAGAGATCATCACTCACTTCCTCTGGGTTCTGAGTGGGCTCTGGATCTCCTGGGATCTGAGCCATCATCGCATCATCATTATTACCGTCATGACTCCCAGTGATCCTTGCCTCCTTGTATTTCACACCCCTGTGTTGACCACTTTCATGTTAAACATGGCTCACCTGTGTAACAAAAAGTATATTTTGAAAATGCTAATGTTTATTTTCTGAGGCTAGGTGATAGAAGGCTACAACTTCAGGTGTTTTCACTTAAATCACTTGCTTTAAGGGAAGTCGGATGTGAAATCATGAGGACATTCAAAAAACCCTATGGAGAGGATTTTGCTGGGCTGTTGAAATGCAATATACCAGACATGAACTGGCTTTTAACAATGAGACTTTGTTAGTTTACAAGCTTACAGTTCTGAGGCCATGTGAATGTCCAAATCAAGGCATCATTGAGACGATACTTCCTTCCTGATAACAGGTTGCTAGAGATCCTTGACTCCTCTGTCACATGGCAAGGTACATGATGGCAACTGCTGGTCTTTCCTTTCTCTTCTGTGTTTCATTGCTTTTAGTTTCTTGCTTCTATTGTTTTCTCTCAGCTTCTTGATTCCACGGTATTCTCCCAGCTTCTTGATTGCATAGCTTTCTTTCTCAACTTCTGTGCATCTGAATTTCATTCTCTTATAAAGGTATCTAGTAAGAGCATAAAAGTCTGCTCTGAATGAGGTAGGTCACACCTTAAATTAAGATTCTACTCTAAAAAGAAAGAATGAATAAAAACAAAACAAAACAAAAATAAATAAATAAATAAAAAAGAAAAAAAAAGACTGCTCAACAAAGGAGCCACACCTACACGAATGGATTAACTTTAAGAACATACTTTCTGAGTTTCTTAAAGCCTCCAAGCTATTGCAAGAATCTATAAAGTAAGGAACTGAGGTCTCCTGCAAACCGTCATGTGAAGGAACCATCTTGGAAGTGGATCCTCCAGCCCTAGTCAAGCCTTCAGATGACTTCAACGCTGGCCAGCATTTTGTCTACACTCATGAGAGACCCTGAACCAAAATATTTCAGCTAAGCTGCTCCAAAATACCTGATTCAGATTCTGTGAGATAATACATGGTTATTGTTTTAAGCCATTAAGTTGCATGTGTGTGTTTGTGTTTATTTTTATTGTTGCAAAATATACATAACATTAAATTCATCATTTTAACCATTTTTAAGTGTACAATTCAATGGCATTAATTTACATTCATAATACTATGCAAATATCACCACTATTTACAAAACTTTTTCATCAGCCCAATCAGAAACTCTGTACCAGTTAAGCAATAACTTCCCATTTTACCCTCTTCCCAGCTCCTGGTAGCCTCTATTCTACTTTCCATCTCTATGTATTCGTTTATTCTAAAAATTATATATAAGTATAATCATACAATATTTGCCCTTCTGTGTCTGGCTGATTTCACACAGCATAATATTTTAAAGGTTCATCCATATTGTAGATTGTATGAGAACCTCTTTCCTTTTTGAGGCTGATTAAGAATCCATTGTATGTGTAAACTACATTTTATTTATACATTCATCTATTGATGAACATTCATATTGCAGCTACCTTCTGACTATTGTGAATAATGCTGTTATGAACAAATGAATATCTGCTTGAATCACTGTTTTCACCTCTTTTGAGTATATATCTAGCAGTGGAATTGTCAGGTGTTTGGGTTTGCTAAAGCTTCCAGAATGCAATATACCAGGCTTTTAAAAAGGGAATTTATTAAGTTGCAAGCTTACAGTTCTAAGGCTATAAAAATGTCCGAACTAAGGCATTGAGAGAAAGATACCTTGACTCAAGGAAGGCAGATGGGTCCAGAATACCTTCGTGAACTGGGAAGGCATGTGGCTGCGATCTACTGGGGTCTTTGGCTTTTCATTTCAACCTGGCTTCTCCAGAGGCATTTCCCTTCTGCATCTCCAAAGGTCTCTGGCTGTGTGGGCTCTGACGCTTCTTCCAAAATGATTCCCTCTTAAAGGACTCCAGTAAGCAATCCCACCTTGAATGGGTGGAGATGTATCTCCATGGAAACCACCTTATCAATAGTCCCACCCACAATTGGGTAGGTCACATCTCCATGAAAACAATTTACTCAAAAAGATCCCACCCAGCAATACTGAAACAGGATTAAAGCACATGGCTTTTCTGGGGTACACAACAGTTTCAAACCAGATCATATGATAATTCTGTGTTTAATCATCTGAGAAACTGCCAAACTGCTTTCCACAGTAGCTGTACCATTTTATATTCTCACCAACAATGAAGAAGGGTTCCAAATTACCCACATTCTCACCACACTTATTTCCTTCCTTCTTTCCTGCCTGTCTTCCCGACTTTCTGCCTTCCTTTCAATATTAGCCATCCTAGAGTTTGCAAAGTGTTATTTTGGTTTGCATTTCCCTAATTACTGTTGATGCTGGGCATCTTGGTAAATAACTAAAATAATCACCACTACACTTCTTGATTGTGTTCCATGTACAAGTGATTATATAATTTCATTCATATAGCAATCTTCTGAGTTATTAGTAATGTCCTCATTATACAAATGTGAAATGGAGACCCAGGAGGAGGTTAGGATACACATATAGTGAGTGGAAGGACTAAAATTTGATGCAGACTTTATTTTTAACCACTATGCTATTTTGGGTAGAGTGTACTTTTTAGACTCTGGACTGGTAATATCTGAACAGAGTGCTTGGAAAACTTGGCAACCACAAAACCTCTTTCAATAATGTTCCTTTTTAAAAGGCATAATGTAAGAGTACCTAGGTACTTTGATTTTGGGGGATTATCCAAAACTCATATCATCTTAAGATAGATGCATAGGTTCTGTATAATAACAATTCATTATTATATAACTTAGTTCATGCTAAGTTATTAATTAACTAGCTATTCAGCTGCTTCCTGATGGATGGAACATAAGAGAGGGAAGTTCAAATGCTAATAGGAGATCAGGAATGTTGAAACTGAGAGAAGAAAGAGCCATACAGAAGTCATGATGAAAGTGTGAAAATAATTTTTGCCATTTCATAAATTCCCCACCAAGACTTGCCTTCAAAGAAAGTCAATCTTTAAAAGTAAGTGAAAAATGACTGCCCCTGGTTTCCTGTCACTAACTACTTTAATATTCCATTTTTAAGATGGCTTTCTCCAAAAGTGGATGGCAGAACAAAAGAAATTCCTGACTTGAACTTTACCCGTATCTATTCTTCTATAGAATATCCATTAGCTCTAAATAGGACTAAATGTAATTAAAGTAATTCACCCACCAAGCTCCAGCAAAGAACTATAGATAAATATTCTGATTGCTTAAAATGTTTTCACTAAAAAATGTTTATATGAGGTTTAAACAAAACTTCTGTCTGAAAAAAAGGTTGCAAACTTAAAATCTAAGTGCTTAAATGACAGCCCAATTTCTTCAAATTTAGAAACCTCCTCATTTTGCCATTTTTGTGCACAGTATTCTCATTGTCCTTTGTGTTTTAAACTCATCTGCTGACTTATTTCCTTTGTCAGTTTTCCGAAGTCAGCATCCTTTAAAATTGGCTTAGAATTTTGCTACAGAAAATGCTGAAAAATCCCTTGCTGATTGTGTATGGCATGTACCCCACATAAAATATACCATATCTCATTTTCTTTTTGAACAGTGCTTCTTATAAGCACTAAATTACAATGGAGTTGGGAAAATTATCTAGAAATGAATGAATGGTTGTTATAGGATATAATAGCCTCTTTTCTATGAACACTAATACTATATAAAGTCTTAACTCTAACTCCAGAAATGTGGATGCAAGGATAAAGAAGAGGAGATTGGGTGTTAACACACATAGCCAAATGGGAGGTGAATTCAGCAGGAAACATAATAAGCCAACAGGGTATTATGGCAGTCGATAAAGCTAATGGGCATTAACAAAAGGATGCTGTCTAGAATGATTAAGTGGTAGCCATAGTCTTCTGTATGTTTTCCAATCAGATGTTTAATAGGATATCTTCTGGAGAGCAAATTGTTGAAAAAATAGAAACAAATGAGAGTGTGTTCAAATAAGAAAATTCAAGATGGTGGAATATTTCAAATCTACATCCTATGAGAAGCATGTTCAAATATTTAAATAACTCTTTGGATTCAAGATCCATGCTTTTATTTGAGTTTTCAAAATATGGACCCAGAATTGATGTTTAGAAAGAATAGGTTGAAGCAAAAGAACTAAGGAGTGAATTGGTTACTTCAGGAAGTGTGCAATTGCTGGAGGTGTTCAAATATAGAAAAATTCTTAAGAGGGCAATATGTAGGAACATCATCTTATAATGCCCAGTGACCTCATTCACTAGTATGTTTTGTCCAATCAGCATCCAGAGCTTGAACCAATTAGAATAGGAACTCATTCCTTGGAGATGGGGTTGGCTCAATGGTGGGCTTAGAGTCAAAAGTATGGAGGGGGGCTGGGAGCTACATCCCCCACCACCACCGCCACACAGTATGCAACTGGTAAATTTATCTTTCTGAGATGAGTGCTGTAAATCTTTCTGGGTAACTATTTGGCAGTTAGAAGTCAAACCTTTAACGATGTTCACATCATTTGACCTAATAATTTCACTTCAAGAGGCATGAAATAAACAAATATTGTGAGAGAACTTTACATACAGAAGTGTTCATCACAAAATTATTTCTAATAGTTAAAAAAAAATGACGAGACTCTCTCAATTTAGCAAGCATTTACTGAGCAACTACCTGTAACAGGCTCTCTTTTGGTCCTTTGGATATATTAATGAACAAAACAGATTTCCTGCTCTGGTAGAGTTTACATTTTAGTAGAGGGAAATAAAAGTAAATAATAAATACAATAGATAAATAATTACATAACCTCTTATATTAGAAGATGGTAAATGCTGTAGAAGGAAAAAAGAAGTAGAGGGAAGCACTGGGGGTTGAAATTGATAGCTGAAGAGTGGTCAGGGTAGGTCTTGTTAAGAAGGCTATATGGCCAGCGATGTGTTGTCTAGGGCATTAGCTGTGCAGTTGTCTGGTGGGAACTAGCAGTATGTAAACTGATAGGAAGGATTCAGTAGAAAGTGAGGAATTGATAAAATAGGATTTTTCTTATTAACATAGGAAAATACTAACAATATAATAGCAGTGAAAAATAGTACAGTATTATCTATATTCAGTATTAGATTATATCCATATATTCATTCCACAAATATTTATCGAGCATTATTTGTTTTACAAGCATTTATATAGCACTTTTCATATTCCAAGCACTATTCTATGCATTTGCAAATATTAATGTCATTAGTCCTCGTGCTTTTTTTGTGAAGTAGGATTTAATTTGACCTGATGAGGACATTAAAGGAGAGAGATTCTAATGACTTACCCAAGGTCACATGACCAATTCAGCAGTGCGTGACATTGAACCCAGGTGGTCTAGTTCCAAGTGTGTTCTTAATCCCATAGGTTGTGCCTTTTCTTTGCTAGGTACTGTTCAGGCGCTGGGGAGGGAGCAAAACAAACATGCCTGGAAGAATGATCTGGAAAGAAATATGCTAAACAGAAATACTAATTTTAATTATAATCATTGATTTATGAATATTTGTAAATTTTTGAAAAATTTTGTAATAAAGATATGTTTAATATTACAACCACAAAAATATGTATTTAATAATACAGTGCCTTTTACAGTATTTATAATAATAAAAGCATGAATAGTTAAAGCTTAAAGAATAACCTGGAACAGGACCTTGGTTTCCTTAACTTTAGCTCAGATTTTGTTTGTTTGCTTTCCTCAGCTGCGTTACTGGGTACGTAACATGGTAGAAATGACTATTGGAACCAGGCTCTGATCCAACTTCTGTCACTTATGAGCTCTGCACCTTCCAACGGATAACCAGTCTGGGTTTCTGCTTACTCTTTAGTAAAATTAGAGGATTGGACTATTTGATAATCTGGACCTTTCTAACACTGAGTTTCCATGATTCTATGGCAATTTCACTGTTTTACCCTAATTAAAAAGCAAACAATTCTGAGGTGGACGCTGGACTACAGTTTATTAGCTTGCAAAATAAATTAATGACATATGGACAAAAATCCCTGAGGTCTGATTATAAGTTCATTTTCTAAATGTAGCTGAGCAATGAGAGTTTTTTTTTATATAGATCAAAAATAATCAAATATTAACAAATTCTTAAGGTTTAACTTAACACATGGAAAGGAAATAATGATCAATAACCACTTTATTGATTAATTTTGAAATTATCATCACATGCTATAGGTTATACTAGAGGTTCAAACAACTAGATTGTTCTACCATATAGGCTGCCCAGCTGTGGAATCAAACATTTGCTTGGTGCACATGGAATCATAATTAGAGGCATCAGATGGATCAAACTGACTAGTGGCATCAGAGTAAGATAGCCTGAAACATCCACGTACCTACCTGGAGATTAAAAATCTGTAGCCTAAACGTTTTGTCATCTGCCTCTCTCCCCACTGCTAGGCATAACCTTACCAGTGGAAATAGGTATCCTTGAAATCTATTGAAGTGTTGAAGGCTCCCTCTCATTTATGTACTGCCAATGTTGAGCTCTGCCACGACTGTGCCCTATGCCTTTCCTTTCTCTTTGCTTCCTACCTGGAACCAAGCTCTTTTTTCTGGAAGATTACCTAGCACTTTTGAATAACTGGTTGCAATTTAACACTCTAAAGACTTTCTTATTTAACTGATTTCCTCATTTTTGAAAGAGGGGAACGATTCCTTATAACCCCAAGTAATGATGACACATTTTGCTTCTTTGGTCAACAGAGGATCCTGTGAAGCTACTAGGATACCCAGGTACCTCTACAAAGCTGTTACTAGCGATTTTGCTATCCAAGAAAAGAAGCACCAAATGCACCCACAAATTAGCTTCATAATTCACAGATGGGCATTAAAAACAATGTGCACCATCTGGTGGCCTCCTTTTTCTTGACTAATCTGTCTTGCTAACTAGGTTCAGTTATGGTCTATGCTGCTGAGGAAGTGCATGTGCTGTCAACATGCATATATAACAATTTTAAGATTGCATAACCTTAAAATCATGATTTAAAAATTTTCCTTTTCTAAGTTACAGTTACCCAGCCCTAGATAGGACTTTGCTTTTATGCATGTCTCTAGTCTTCATATGCATAATGTTGACAGAGAACTTCTAAAGGGTTCTTCTCTTAATCAATAAAAATGTCTACAGAGTACTAAAATAGTAAACACTGAAAAGTTACAGAAGCCCCCAAGTTCCAAAGTCCTACAAAATTATTATAGATGTTTTTGTCTGTTTTATAGTTTCAAACTCCATAGCTTAGATGAATTATGTTGAATCTCTACGGTGGTCTATATATCTAACATAATCCTATGACACTTTTATTCTGAAGATAGATATCATTAATCTTTCCTTTTTCCTACTCAGTGCCCTCCTTATTTTACCTAGGAAAGGACAAAGTATTTCATCCCTGGTATGTAGTTATTATGGAATTGATTAAATACAATTTCAATAACTTTCTTATTACAGCTAGACCTTGCATTCTTTATAAAACACCTTCTTGCCTATTAAAAGACTGTCAGTTATAGAGCACAGATGCTGACTCAGACTAGCTTAAGCAAAACAAAACGCACTATTGATTCACCACCTGGGAGAGAAAGAAAAGGAAAGGCACCAGATATGACCACATCTGGGATTCAAATGGCATCTTTCGATCTCTTTCTCTCCTCTACTCAGCTCTCTCCCACCCCACCCCCCTTTGCATTTTAGCCTCAATCCCTCCTAGTGCTTTCCAGCTTTTTTTCTGCTGTCAAGGAAGATAGGTGCTGTCCTCTTAGGCTTGTGGGATACCAGCTAAGCGTTTCCAAAGAAAAAGTCAATTATTCTCCCTAGCGCCCATATCACAATCCCAGGAAAGGAAATTGTTGGCGCCTTGCTTGGTCACTTAATTATCAGTGAACCACTGTGATCCCATGAAGGATCCTTGGCCTTAATCTTTTGATAGGGGATGGGAATGGGCAGTATTTGTCAACCGAAAAGGAGGAGGCGATGCTAGCATATTAGACAGACAAACACAATAGCTACCATGATTTACGGTACTACCTAAGGAAAAAAACCATTTACATATTATATTTAACTTTTCATTATGGTAGCCAAACCTTTTGAGTTTTCTGGAACACATCCTGATTTTAAGTATTTTATCCCACTGAAAGACCATGTGTCCAAAGTTCTGGATTGATAAATTAAATCATAGCTAAAGCCCTCAGTGACTACGTGCATTTTTTAAAAATTTAATTAAAACGTACTAGAGTACAAATTCAAGGGGAACATAATTAATAATAGGTAGTAAAGAAAGTGTCACAATTACTTTTACAAAAGAAAAAAATAATTTGAGGTTTTTAGTAAACCTTCAAACTTTGCCAGCAAATGTCTCTTGTCGCCTACAAACTTTTTTAACTCTCAAAACTGATATTTAGGCTCCTGTTTTCCTGGCACTTTCGCAAGCTCATTCAATATACTTTGAAATTTTACTTTACAAACTATTACTTTTTAATGAGAAAGCTCATTATTTTCCATTGGAAGTACTTCATTTCCAAGTGCTATCATTTTGTGGGAGGTAGGCAGACTTTAATTTAAGCAGCAGCACAAGGCTCCATTATGCTTTTCGACTCATATTGGCCTCAATCCACTGTCCTTTTCCCTCCCTGCCAAAATAAACATTTCTCCCCACCAGGAACATAGTCTCAACTCTTGGAACTTGAAGCAGCTATTAGGAGCCTACAATTTCATCTGCACCACCTTCAGTAACAGATGCCACACTGGTATTAGGCACATAGGCTAAACTCAGGGGGTTTGGAAGATTAAAAGAACACATGTGGTGAAAGCTATAAGACCCTCATTTCAATTCACCACATTAAAAGTTAAAGCATAAACCCCTTCCTCATTGCCCAGAACCCCACTTCTCTACCCAATGGTTTTTCCTTTATTGAAACATAATGCTTTTTTAAATAAGCCCTCAAATGAATAAAACAAAGAACTGCAATAGACCATAAAAGCTAATTACCATAAAATGCTACAAAAGCTTCTGGACCCAAGAGATTTTTCTTAAGGTCACTGTCCACTGCTCAGCTACAAAATATGCATTGCTAGAATAGTGAGAGACCCAACAGCAGCTGGAAGCAGGAGAGATATATGAGTAAAGTACAGATAATTGTGTGCCTTTCAGTGCGCATTACTTAAGAGGCACTGCTGCTGTGACTGTTAAAATGTGACAACGTGTTTTGGAAAGTGAATTTAAAATATAAGAATACTTTTGCCATCTAAATGCTGTCAAAGGGAGATAGTACGCTGTAGGCTTTTAGGAATGAGAGGCTTGGGGCATACAGTGTTCTGATTTAAAATCTTTCTAAAGACTCTCCATCTTTTCCTACTCTTTTTTGTTTCCTGATGATAGAACAGAAAGTACTCCACAGTATGCAAGTGACACATCATTTTATGCACCCAAGTGCGGTATTCGCCTAACCATTTTTTCCAGCAATTTAAATAAATCACAGAGATGGAATTAGATTTTCCTGAAGAGCTAGAGAAAGGCATGGAGAGGCTGAGTCACAGTTAATTTCTACTGAGCTGATAGAAATATTACTCCCTCAATTTAGGTGATACTCATATAGTTTGTAAAGTAACGTCTGGCATCTTATCAGACTACTATAAAAGCTGCTTAAGCACCTGACTAATGAGTCTCCAAAATGTTTTTAATGAATGATGGCGGGGGTGGGGGTGGGGGTGGTGGATTGAAATGCCCTCATGTTTATTCATTTCCTCATTGTAATGCTGGTTGATAAATGGACTAAAAGATTGAGCACTTAAATAATTAACTCATTTAAAATGTGAATTATATGCATGATTTGCCTGACATGCTACTTTGAAGTGGAACACACAGTAAAACCGCTATATAGAGCAGTAGAAGTAGGGAGGAGAGCAAGTTATTTTAGGTCTTGTTAATCTGGCAAGGAACATTTAGTAAAAGGATCAGATGTTAAAGGGAGTGGAGAAGCAAAAGATCAGATATTCAGTTTTCTTCTTCCAGAATAGGAACTGGCAACCTTTTTCTGTAAAGGGCCAGATAATAAATACTTTTGGCTTTGTGAGCCATATAGTCTTTGTCGCAATTACTCAACTCTGCCATTGTAAACAAAAGCAACCAGGAGACATAAATGAATGGGTGTGTTTTACAATAAAACTTCATTTATCAGTTTTGACATTTGAATATCATATAATTTTCACATGTCATAAAATATCATTTTTCTTTTGACTTTTTAACCATTTAAAAATGTAAAAAGTATTCTTAACTCATGAGCAGGACAAAAACAGTTGGATGACTTGGCCTGCCTGTATGTGGTTGTAAATCCCAGCTCTAGAAAGCTGACTTATGTGTGATGCTTGGTTTATGTCAACTTGGCTAGGTTATGGAGTCCAGTTGTTTGGTGTTCTAGTTTGCTAGCTGCCAGAATGCAATATACCAGAAACAGAAGAGCCTTTAAAAGAGGAATTTAATAAGTTGCTAGTTTACAGTTCTAAGGCTGAGAAAATGTCCCAATTAAAGCAAACCTATAGAAATGTCCAATCAAAGGCATCCAGGGAAAGATACCATGGTTCAAGAAGGCCAATGGAATTCAGGGTTTCTCTCTCAAGTTGAAGGGCACATGGTGAACATGGTCAGGGTTTCTCTCTCATCTGGAAGGGCATGTGGTGAACACAGCATCATCTGCTAGCTTCTTTTCCTGGCTTCTAGTTTCATGAAGCTCCTCAGGAGGCATTTTCCTTCTTCATCTCCAAAGGTCGCTGGCTGGTGGACTCTGCTTCTCATGGTTGTGTCGTTCTGCTCTGCTCTCTCTGAATCTCTCTCATTCTCCAAAATGTTTCCTCTTTTATAGGACTTCAGAAATTAATCAAGACTCACGCAAATGGGTGGAGACATGCCTCTACCTAATCCAGTTTAACAACCACTCTTGATTAAATCACACCTCCAGGGAGATGATCTGATTACAGTTTCAAACATACAACACTGAATAGGGATTAGAAGAAAAGACTGCCTTTACAAAATGGGATTGGGATTAAAACATGTCTTTTCTAGGGTACATACATCATTTCAAACCAGCACATTTGGTAAAACACCAGCCTAGGTGTTAATATGAAGGTATTTTGTCAATGAGATTAGTATCTACACTCTGTTGACTTTAAGTCAAGATTTCCCTCTATAATGTGGGTGGGCCTCATCCAGTCAGTTGGAGACTGTTTTGATGATTCAACTTCAGTTCAACGTCAATTCAATCAATTGTCAGTTCAATCAGTTCAGTCAGTTCAATCAATTCAACTGATTCAACAAGTCAGCTGAAGAGCAAAAACCTGAAGTTTCTTGAAGAAGAAATTCTACCTTAAGCCAACCACATCAACTCTTGTTCGAGTTTTCAGCATGCCAGCCTCCCCTAAGAATTTTAGACTCAGGACTACAGCATTAACTCTTCCAGTCTACTAGCCTGCCCTGTGGATGTCAGACTTGCCAACCCTCACAATATCTTGAGCCAGTTCCTTAAAATATATCTTTGTGTGTGTATGTATATGTAAATATGTATATATATATATATATATGTATATGTAAATACACACACACACACACACACACACACACACATACACACTTATCCTGTTGCTGCTGCTTGTCAGGAAAATCCTAATACAGTATGTTTCACAATTTAATTATGGAGTGACTGTGTCCAGGGCTTAAAGTAGGATAGAGAGTTATGAAATGATAGAGTGTTAGGTTCAAATGCCCTTTCAGATTTCTCAGTGCAATGCCTTTATTTATAACCATTCCCAAGGTCCATAGCTCACTATTCTATATGGGAGAGCACGCACATTTGTAATTATATAGTACAAAGAATGGCGTATTCTTGGTAATTTTACTTGGTTTAGGACCAGATTTCTGGCATGGCAGGCCCAATAATGCTTATCAGTGCTTTATATTTTATTAGACTAGGTGAGAATACCTCATGCTAACAAGCATCTTATCCATTTTTTAGCCACTTTCCCTCTGTAGTCTTAGGAAATCCAAGGATCTCTTCTCAGAATAGTGTTTTTGGTATTTTAAAATATTTTTATTGAGAAATCTTCACATACATACAGTCCATACATAGTATACAATCAATGGCTCACACTATCTTCACATAGTTATGTATTCATCACCATGATCATTTTTAGAACATTTGCATCACTCCAGAAAAAGAAATAAAAAAGGCAAAACTCATACATCCCATAACCCTTATCACTCCCCCTCATTGACCCACAATATTTCAATCTACCCCAATTTTTTTTACCCCTTATTCACCCCTATTATTTATTTGTTTTTGTTTTCCTTATTTTTTGCTACTGTCCATACCCTGGATAAAAGGACCATCAGACACAAGGTTTTCACAATCACATGGTCACATTGTAAAAGCTATATAGTTATACAATTGTCTTAAAAAATCAAGGCTACTGGAACACAGATCAGTAGATTCAGGTACTTCCCTCTAGCTGCTCCAATGCACCATAAACTAAAAAAAAGGATATTTATACAGTGCATAAGAATAACCTCCAAGATAACCTCTCAACTCTGTTTGAAATCTCTCAACCACTGAAACTTTATTTTGTCTCATTTCTCTCTTTGGTCAAGAAGCATTTCTCAATTTCTTGTTGCTAGGTCCTGGCTCATCCTGGGAGTTCTGAGTTCTGTCCCATGTTGCCAGGAAGATTTATACCCCTGGGAGTCATGTCCCATGTAGGAAGGGGACAATGAGTTCACCTGCTGAGTTGACTTAAGGAGAGAGGCCATATCTAAGCAACAAAAGAGGTTCTCTGTGGGAGCCTGTTAGACATAATTATAAGTAGGCTTAGTTTCTCCTTTACATGAATAAATTTCAAAGGGGTGAACCCCAAGGTCGAGGGCTCAGCCTATTGAGTTGGTTATCCCCACTGCTGCCCTACAAGATAGGATCAGGATTAAAACATGGCTTTTCTGGGACAAATAACAGTTTCAAACTGGCACAGCAACCAAGAATACATGCCTCCTTGAGCTTGTGCCTGACACACCCTAGTCTCATCCCTGAACTGAATCAGACCAATATTTATTTGATCTGTGGCAAAGCACACTTAGTTGCAATCCCAGCAACCATTTCTCTTCTTTTTGTCTTGGTTATACAGCCTGAGTTTTGTTCAGAGACCTCCAGAGAACTTTGTATTCATGAATGGGTTCCTGCCCTGCCCTATCAGGTCTGAGTCATTATTGTTTTGAGCCCAGATAATTCAAAATTGAGCCTGGTGCCTCTCACCCCTACCAGTGATTGATTAGTATGGGTATGTGATTGAATTTTGCTGTGTGAGACCTAGAGGAATTCTGCTGGGGTGCTTCTGGAAAAGGTATCCTCAAGTGACACAGGACGGAAGTATCTAAACATGGTTTTGTCTGCAAATGATGCCAAGCACCACTGCAACAATTTTGTATCCAGGAGGGATGGTATTGCCAACAAGCTGGAGACAGCAGATCAGAGGAATGTAAAGCTCCTGTGTCATTAATGAATTTGTGCTGAAGTAGCCACAAATAAGCTCTACCTCTGAACATATTAAATGTGAGATAAAGTTTTAAGCCACTTTTAGTCATTTCTGTTAATTGAAGCTGAAAACATCAGCATTTTCAGAAATAGTGTTTTGCCTATGGGTGAGACTGCCACTTTAATTAAACAAAATATTGCCTTTCTTTTCAAGCATGGTTAAAGAAACAACAAACAAGTTATGAGACCTGAGATTTTATGAATCTAAGTAATTTAATTTCTGGGGTTGGCTGCACAGTCACAGAATTGATATTAATGAATGCAGAAAAGAACCTGCAACCTTTTGTTTTGGAGAAGGTATCTCAGGATGTTGGGGTGAGAAACACGGGTATTAATAAGCATAGAACATCTTTTTTACAGTATGAGAACAAAATGAATAACACAGAAAATTGATAGAGGAGTTAAAGGAGGCTCACTTGTGTTTAATTGATGGAGATGGCACCCAGAGAAAGATACCTTGACTCAAGGAAGGCCGATGTTTATCACATGGGAAATCATGTGGCTGGCATCTGCTGGTCCTTGTTTCCAGTTCCGTTGCTTCTAGCTTCTGATGCCAGTGGTTTCCTCTCTAAGCAACTGTGGGCCTTAACTCCTCTGGAACACAACTCTGGATTCTGGCTTGCTTAGTATCTCATGGGAAGGTACATAGCAACACCTGCTGTGTTCTGCATCTCCAAATGTCCTTGTCTAGATGTCTACTCTCTCTGATGGCACTCCAAGCATCTCCCAATGTCTGTATCTCTGTTGGGTCTGAGTTCATCCCATTTCCATGAGCTCTTTTAAAGACTCCAGTAAACTAATTAAGATCAACTTTGAATGTGCAGAGTCACATCTCCATCTAATCAGGAGGCCACACTTACAATCGGATGTGTCACATCTCCATGGAAGCAATTCAATCAAAGTTTACACCCTAAACAATAGGTCTGCCACAAGATTGGATTAGGAAAGAAAATATGGCTTTTCTGGAGTACATAACAACTTCAAATCAGCACAGATGGAGTTCTGCTAGACATAGGCTGGATATCAATCTGGTCCTGCATAATTTAACTCCACCAGAAGGGATTCTGCTATGAGGCAGGGAGACAGAAAAAGAAGCCACTGAAAGTGCTGGGATTGAGGGCATGGGGCCACCCCAGTGACTCAATACCTGATGCTATCCAATAGGGTCAGTAGGCACAGGAAGACAGAAAAGTAACTGGCTCAGTGTAGCAGTGATTCTGAAATGCACCACAATTCCCATCTGCAACGTAATCATGTTGACTTCTCTTGGTCTCTATCTAAAGCCCAGGTTTTTGTCCAGGATGGAAAAGCTTCCTATAAAGGAACATCTTGCAAATGCAAAGGGGATGTGATTCTTCCTGGGTTCTCTGAGATAGTTCTTCCTGGGACTGGTAGCCAGGAAGTGTTGAGCTCCTGGGAACAGGAATAAAATGGTCATCAGTAGATACCCAGAACCTTAGTTTAATACATCTGTAATACCATTTCACTTAGAATCTCACAGGTACCTCCCATTCAACACATCCCAAACTGAACCCATTTTATTTGCCATTGCCCTGCTGTTGCTTGTCTTTTTGACCACAAAGAATGAAACAAAGGCATATATGCCAAAAACCACAGTGACATATTGGATTCTTTCTCTCCTTCTGACATGTTACCAGTCCTCCCATACGTATCCTCTCAATCATTCTCTAATCTACTAACCACCTTCAGATTCTTTCACTGCCAAATATCAGATCCTTGCCATATCTCATTTGGACAACAATTTTCTTCTAGCTGGTCCCTTCCTTCTAATCTTTAAAATTCACCTCCCACACTGCCCCCCCAATGAACTTTTTAGCTGTCTCCTGTTCCCCATGGCCAAGAGAATCAATTCCAAGCTCTTTAGTTGTTCAGCATGGTATTTGAGTCTCTCAAGTAACTGGCCTTAAGTAGCTCTTCATCCTTATCTGTTCCTACTCTCTGCTAACAGCTTAAAGTTAGCAGCTTATACTATGTAAATAAACCATACAGGTTAGTATCTTAGGTCTTTGGTTCATGCCTGTCTGAGTACCTTTCTCATCTTTTATCACCTTGCTAATTCTTTAGTCATTCTCTCCAGTACATTAGTCATCTTCTTCAGGAATCCTGAACCACCCCCATTCCTTCTCTTTTGTGCTTCAAATAAAGCTTTCTCTAATTTAACATTTTGAAATTATCTGTTTATGAGTCTGCCTCCCTGTTATAGCTTACTAAAACTGCTGAAATGCAATATACCAGAAATGGACTGGCTTTTAGCAATGAGGATTTATTCATTTATAAGCTTACAGTTCTGAGGCTATGAAAATGTCCAAATCCAGGTATCAACGGGCTACCCAGTGATCCTGGACTTCTCTGTCTCATGGTAAGCCACATGGCGGCACCTCCTGGTCCTTCTCTCTGGGTTTTGTTGCTTTCAGCTTCTGGGTGCTCTGACTGTGACTTTCTTTTCGAGCTTCTGTGTCCTTCTCTCTGTTTCTTTCTCTGAATTTCATCCTCTTATAAAGGATGGCAGTAAGAAGATTAGGACCCACCTGAGACATGCCTCAATTGAAATAACCTAATCAAAAGAACCCACCAACTATAGGTTGATACCCACAGGAGTGGATTAGCTTTATGAACAAGCTTTTCTGGGGGTTCATGCAGTTTCAAACCATCACACTCCCAAAGAAGATTATAGAATTCTAGATGGCAGGGACTGGGACTTGTTTTATATCCTCAAGTTCCTCGAAGAACTGGCTTACACCAGGTATCTAGTAAGTATTTGTTACACTAAATGAAAATTCTCTTACATTAACCCCAAATCCCTTGGTGCCCTCATTGTATGCACATTACACACACTTTGTAAACACACTGAGCTGGAGGGATCCTTCTCAACTAGTGGCTGGGGTAACACTTGTTACACTGTTCAATGAATTCTCAACTTCTTATTGTTTTATAAAAGCAGGCAGGAGTGTTCTTTTTGCAAATGTGAGTTTTTGTTTGTTTTTAATTCTGCTAACAAGGTTTTGGAAGCTTTTGTCTAAAACATCCAAAGGGAATTTGCTACAGTTATTTCTTTTCTAAATATCACCTGCAAATTGAACTCAACCACGGACCTTGAGGGACCATCATTTTGAGGTCCCCATATATTCCTTGCTTCTTTTAACTTGTTTACCTCAAAAAAGCTAATCTGAGTCTTCCACACTATAGGCTAAATATGGAAAGGACTAGTCTTGAGGACTTCAAAAATTGGCAGATACATATTTTTCTTAAAATTTCAATGGATTTATTTACAATATTTAGACTTATTGATGGGAGCAAGAACCCTAGGGACTGAGTTTTAGAGTTTACTAAATGGATGACTTACAACCAGCATGCTTCCCGTAGAATCAAGGCTAGTTGAAAAACTTGGTGTTTTTCTCTTGCAAAAAATATATATATTTTATTTATATATATTTTTTATTTATTTATTTTTTCTGCAGATCTGCATGTACACTTTCAATTGGCGTCTTAATAGGTGTGAAATTATTACGAATAATGATTATGCACTCAAAATAGTGAGTGCCCTGAACATGCTTGGATCCACTGTCAGCAACTAACATTTGTTAGTTGCTGACAGTGCAATGTTTTTACCTCTCTCATCACAGTGCATGGAAAAGTACTGGAAATGCAAGACCTTGTTTCTAGCCTTGGCGCCATAGTTAACTAGCTATATGCCCTTAGAAAAGTCAGCTCTGTATTTTCTGTGCCTTAGTTTTTCTCATCTGTATGAGATTGGACTTCAAGTTTCTTAAACAGCTTCTAGAAAGAAAATGTATATTTGGTATCAAAATAACAGAAGTTTCTAATGCTTGGATGATGAAATATCTTTTTTTCTACTTTTCTGTATTTTCTGATATTTCTTAATATTTTAATTGGCTTGTAAAAGAAAACAAAAATAATATGTGAAATTACATTGCTTCTATGCAAAAGTTCAATTAACATTATTTAAATATGCAGTAGAGAGATCATAGAGCCAAGCATGATCACATAAATTATCTCATTCAATTCTCATGTCCACACTGGGAATTATAAGATGAGAAACATAAGGTATAGAGAGATAAAATAATTTCCTTAATGCAGCTTCTAAATTTCAAAATTAGGGTACTAAACTCTGAACACAGATTCCCAGTAGATAATGCTATTTCTTTTTAAACATTTTAAGAAAATGACAATTCCCTAAATAGATTTTAAAGTGAAATATACAAGGAATTGGAGCATATAAAGGACTGGCCTAAAGAAGTTAGCCGGACTATTAAGGAAAGTGGTAAAAGAAGCTGAGATTAAAACTTTAGGGTATTTTCTGTTTTCTGGTGGCTGAATTTTAAAAAATTACCAATGTCATAGCTGGCTGAAAGTACGTTTGCCATCTGTAGTGAAAATCCTTCAGTGGTATATACAAATCTCATCCTTAGTGATGTATGCTATGATTTCTATGAGACACCAATCACCATCAATTCAGTTTCTTTTTGTAGCTGTTACCCAGCATCAGTGACAGATTTCAAGCAAAACTCTGCAGACTTGGCCTACTACCAATTCATGCTGCTTGACTTTAATTGCTTCTTAATCCTTCCATTAATCTCTTGTTGATCCTCTAACACAGTCTGCACAAGAGTTATTCCAACCTTCACTCACTTCATTTTGAAGTGGGCAACTTCCCTTCTTTTTCAAGAAATTCGAAACTATCCTATATGAGCTTTTAAAATCTACTCTCCTCTTTACAAGCCACTTATCCTTTTTTTTAGCATCCTAAGTGTTTTTCTCTAAGGTTAGCTCTTTCACTTCTGCCCCAGCAGCCATGCCTTAATTACCTCTTCTAGCACTACTAGCCTATCTCGCTACCCTATTCTTCCTTCCACCAGGTTGAAACATACATAACTTGACCCTGTACTCTGTACCACTCAACTTCCATTAAACATTTTTTCTTTACTAATTTCAAAAAATTGTTCTATTTATTTATATTTAATATCTCCAAATTCACACCATTCATACCCTCTTACCTCCCTTAAATATCCAGTATATGCCAAAGTGCCAATCATGATCACATAAATCATCTCATTTAATTCTCACAGTCATGCTGGGAGTTAGTGATTATAATTACCACTTAAGATGAGAAACTTAAGAGATGGCAATGTCAACCCATTTAAAGGGACAAAGTCAATCTGTCCTTCCTCTTAACTCCTTGAAATATTGACTTCATGCTCCTCACACTGTGAAAATTACCCTACCCAAAGACCCCATAAATCTTGAAAATATTATGCTAAATGAAATAGAAGGACAAGTATTGCATGGTTTCACTTATATGAAATATCTAGAATAGGCAAATTCATAGAGAAGAAAGTAGATTATAGGTTATCAGGGGCCTACAGGAGGGAATTATTGCTTAATGCATACAGAGTTTCTGTTTGGTGTGATGAAAAAGTTTTGGTAATGGATAGTGGTGATGGTAGCACAACACAGTATATGTGATTAATGTCACTGAATTGTACATATAATAATAATTATAATGGCAAATTGTGTGTTCTACATATATTACCTCAAAACAATTTGAAAGTAAAACAACTTTCAAATAAAAACTCCAGTGGTCAAAAGACTTGGAGTACTGATTCTATAATATATTTGGAATTATAAAGAGTCAAAAATACCACAATAAAATTTTGAAAAAGAAGCATGAAAGCTATAATAAAATGACAATAATGTTAATAGTGTGGTCTTACTATAAGAATAATTAAACATTACTAAACATTAATAGAAAATAATTTTCAAAAGGTCTCAGTGATCATTTTCCATTTTCTTGTCAAATATACTGATCTTTTATGGGTCTTATTCTTCTTGACATCTCTTGAGCACGTGACTTGTTTGTCAGTTTCCTTCTTTGTGACATGTTTTCATTTCCAAGACTTAAAAGAATGATTTATTTTCAATTTCAGTAAAATACACATAACATAAATATCATTGTAAACACTTTATGGAAACAATTCTTTGATATTAAGTACATTGACGATACTGTGTAACTTTCACCACCATCTATTTCTGGATTATTTTCATTATTCCAAACCAAAACTCAAACCTATCTAGCAATAACTTGCCATTCTCCCCTTCGCCCACCTCTGGTAACCATTATTCTACATTTTGTCTCTAAGAATTTGCTTATTCTAAGTACCTCATATAAGAGAAATCATGCAATATGCATCCTTTTGTGTCTGGCTTGTTTCATTCAACATAATGTCTTCATGGCTGATATGTTATTGCATGTACCAGCACCTCACTTCTTCTTCATGGCCAAATAATATTCCATTGTATGGCTATACCATATTTTTGCTTATCCATTCATCTGTTGATGAATATTTAGGTTGCTTCTACCTTTTGGCTATTGTGAGTAATGCTGCACTGAACATTGGTATAAAAATATCTGGCTGAGCCCCTGCTTACAATTCTTTTAGGTATACATTAGTAATGGAAATGCCAGCTCTAAGGAACTGTCAAACTGTTTTCCACAGTGGCTGTACCATTTTACATTCCCACCGACAATATGGGGGTTCCTATCTATCTGCATCCTTGCCCACACCGGTTCTTTTCTTTCTTTTTTTTTTTTAATAAAAGCCATCCTAGTGGATAGGAAGAGGTATCTCACTGTAGTTTTAATTTGCACCTCTTTAATGGCTAATGGTGTTGAACATTTTTTCTTATGCTTATTGGCCATTTGAATATCTTAGACATTAGTCTATTCAAATCAATGGCCCAGTTTTTAATTGGGTTGTTTGTTTTTTGTCGTTAAGTTGTAGGAGTTCTTTATATATTCTGGAAATTAAAGCCTTACTAGATACATGGGTTGAAACTATTTTCTCCCATTCTGTAGGTTATCTTTTCACTTTAGAAAGCAGGATGTACATCTGCCATTTAACTATTTGTTTTCTGTATGTCATATATTTCTTGTCCTCAAATACTTCATTACTCTCTTTTTTGTGTTTAGTTCCTTTTATTAGTGTGCCATTTTGATTCCCTTATTTTTTCCTTTTCTCTCTATATTTTTAGTTATTTTCTTAGTGGCTATCTTTGCAGTTACTATCAACATCTGCGCTAGTTTGAAGGATAATGTACCCCCAAAAAGGCCATGTTCTTTTAATCCACTCCTGTGTGTGCAGACCTATTTTAGATGAGATTTTTTTTGTTAGGTTATTTTAATTTGAGATGTGACCCTCCCCATTTAAGGTGGGTCTTAATCCTTTTTTTGAGCCCTTATGGAAGGAAAAAGGACAGAAAAAGCTGAGAGAGCAATGTAAGAAAAAGCCCCCAGGGGAGCTGAGAGAGGAAGCCAGTGAAGCCAGAAGCTGAAAGCAAAAGAACCTGGAGAGAAGGACAAGCAGACACCAGCTATGTGCCTTCCCATCTGACAGAGTTATCTCAGATGTTGGTGCCTTTTCTTCAGAGAAGGCATCATCCTGTTGGTGCCTTAATTTGGACATTTTATGGCCTTGGAACTATAAATTTGTAAGCTAATAAATCCCCACGGTCCAGGTCTGGTATGTTGTGTTCTGCAGCTCTAGCAAACTGAAACAACACCTTAAACTAATAACAACTTAGCTTGATTAATACCAACTTTGTTTCAGTAGTATAAAAACTCTCTAACCCTGTGTATCTCTGTCCCTCACCATTTATATTATTATTGTCTCAAATTACATCTTTGCACATTGTATTCTCATTAATATAGATTTTAAGTGTTATTTTTACACGTCTGACTGTTAAGGTACATAGGAGAGAAAGCAGTTATAAACCCAAAGTATCATAATACAGGATTTTATGTTTATCTATGCAGTTCCCTTCGCCAATGCTCTTTGCTTCTTCTTATGCCTTCAAAGTACTGCCTAATGTCCTTTTATTTTAGCCTGAGGCATCCCTTCAGCATTTCTTATAGGGCAGGTCTTCTGGTTGTGACGCTTTCAGCTTTTGTTCATCTGTAAATGTCTTCATTTTTGAAAGATAATTTTGCTGGATATAGAATACTTGGTTGTCAGTTGTGTTTTTTTTTTCTTAAAGACTTTAAATACGTCATCCCAGTTTTCTCATCTCCACGGACACTGATTAGACATCTGCTGTTAATCTTGCTGAGGAATCCCTTGTATCTGTCAAGTCATTTCTCTCACGATGCTTTAAAATCCTTTCTTTGTCTTTGGATTTTTGACAATTTTATTATAATATGTCTTGGTTTAGCTCTCTTGGTACTTATCTTCCTTGGAATTTGTTAAGATTACATGATGTATATATTTTTTCATCAGATTTGGGAAGTTTTCAGACATTCTTATTTCAAATATTTTTTCTGCCTCTTTCTCTCTCTCTTGTCTTTCTGGGACTCCAGTGATACGTACGTTGGTATGTGTGATGGTGTCCCACATTTCCATCAGGCTCTGTTCATTTCTCTTCATGATTTTATTTATTTTTTCTTCATTATTTTTCTTTCTGTTTCTCACACTGGATAAATTTAATTGTCTTTTTTCAAGGTTACTAATCCTTTCTTCTGCCTTTTCAAATATCCGTTCTTGAATCCTTCTAAGTAGTATTTTTCATTTCAATTACTATAATTTGCAGTGCCAGAATTTCCATTTGGTTCCATTTTATAATTTCTATCTCTTTATTTTGTTCAGACAGTGTTTTCCTAATTTAGTTCTTTGTATATGGATTCCTTTAACTCATTGAACACATTTAAGCTGCTGATTTAAAGTCTTTAACTAATAGTACAGATGTATAAAGTTCCTCAGCAATGGTCTCTGGCAAAGTCTTTTCTTCCTCTGAGTGGACAATACTTTCCTTTTTCTGTGTGTACATTTGCAATTTTTGTTGACTGGACATTCTGGGTGTTATGTTGTTGCATTTCTGGAAATCCATCCTCCTACTTCGCTGAGATAGCTAAGTTATTGTTGGTTCTCTTGTTCTGGAGGTTTGGAGCTATCCATTTATGATTTTTTCAAATTGTTTTTGCTCCCAAATGAGAAGATAAAAGAGAAAAAAAAAACAGTTACTGCCTTTTTTTAAAAGTCTCTTCTGCTGCTTTTGCTGTAACAGGGGGTGGGATTGGAACAATGACCACGTCCAGAGCCAACCCTCCAGGGATTCAAGAAGCTGACCAAAAGCAGTGATCAGCAATCAGAACATACATCTGAGGATTTTGGTGGACTAGGTACTCATAGCCCAGCCCGGCATCAGCCAGCTGCACCAGGACCCAAGGCTGCAGTTCCCACTGCTGCCTCCCATGTCGTTGGGGATGCGGTGGTAGCAAATGTGCAGAGAGTGAAATTCACCACAATTTACCACAATTCAACAGCTTCTTTCTACAATTCTTCCCTGGATGCTGCCCAGTGCTCTCCTAGTTGATTTAGGCGGTTTCTGCCAATTCAGTTGTTGTTTTTGTGGTGGATTCCTGGAGCCTCTTACTTCACCACCTTCCTGTGAATTTCCTTAATTCTATTTCTATTTTTATTATATGTTTTAAACCTATTTTGAAATAAGATTTAAACAACTAAAATTTTATTTTAAAATGTATTTTGAAAGACAAACACAACATTCAGGAAGTTATTTTGTCTTTTCTGATTTGTTGTGGCTACAGAACTGTTTTTATTTGATTTTTTAACTAGATAATTTGTAGATTTACAGAAAAATCATGTAAAAAGTACAGCATTCCCATATACATCACTCCCTATTATTAACCCTTTGCACTAATGTGGTACTTTTTTTACAACTAATGGAAGAATGTAATAGCTGTGCTATTACCTACAGTCTATAGTTTACATTAAGGTGTATTTTTTTGGTCCAATATACCACCCTATTATTAATTTTGTGCATTAATGTGGTACATATTTATAGTTCATGAAGCAACATTTTTGTAATTGTACTATTAACTATAGTCCATCATTTACAATAGTGTTCACTCTATTGTACAGTCCTATGTGTTATATTTTAATTTTTATTGCAGTAACATATATTTGGCTTAAAAATCTTCCCACTTAACTGCATTCACATTTTTAATTCAGTGCTGTTAATTACACTTACAAATGTGCTTCTATCACCACCATCCATTTCCAAAACTTAAAAATCAACCCAAGTAGAAATTCTGTACAAACTAAGCATTACATCCCCATTCTCTACCCTTAACCCAGACCTTGGTAGCCTAGATTATAGATTATAGCTTTATAAGTTTGCTTAGTCTAAATATTTCACATCAGTGAGATCAAACAATATTTGTCCTTTTGTGTCTGGCTTATTTCACTGGCCATAATGTCTTCAAGGTTCATCCATGTCGTCACATGAACCAGAACTTCATTTCTATTTAATGCTGAATAGTATTCCATTGTATATATATACCACTTGTATTTTTCCGTTCCTTTGTTGATAGACATTTGGGTTGCTTCTACCTTTTGGTACTTGTGAGTAATGTTGCTGTTTCGGTTTGCTAAATAATGCCAAAATGCAATATACCAGAATTGCTTGGCTTTTTCAAGGGAGGTTTTTGAAGTTACAAATTTACAGTTCTAAGGCCATGAAAATGTCCAAATTAAGGCATGAAGAAGAAGACACCTTCACTCAGGAAAGGGTGTTCATGTCCAAGGCTTCTCTGTCAGTTGGGAAGGCACCTGGCAGGTCTCTCCTTTACTCCCCTATTGCATAGCTTTCAGCTTCTGATTCCAGTGGCTTTTTGTTTGGAGATGTTTTCCAAGCATCTCCAAATATCTGTGTCTCAGTTTCATCTCTGTCTTCTGTGTCAGCTCTTTTAAGCACCCCAGGAAACTGATTAAGACCCATCTTGAATGCGCGGGGCCACATCTCCATGCAAATAATATAATCAAAATTATTATGTAAATAATTTGGGGTAAAATTATCATCTTAACAATATTATCCTTCTACTTCATGAGTTTTGAATATCCTCCTATTATTTAGTTCTTGTTTGATTTTTTTTTTCAAAGTTAGGTCATTTTCCACATGTAAATCTTTTACACCTTTGGCTAAATTTATTCCTAGATGCTTGATTCTTTTAGTGTTATTATAAATGGATTTTTTTCTTTATTTTCTCCTCAGATTTCTCATTACCAGTTGTTTTGGTTTGCTAAAGTGTAATATACCAGAAAAGGGTTGGCTTTTAACAATGGGAATTTATTAAGTTACAAGTTACAATTCTAAGGCTATGGAAATGTCATAATTAAGGCATCAACAAGAAGACACCTCCCCTAAGAAAGGCCAACGGCGTCCGGGATTCCTCTGTCACACAGGAAGTCATTTGGTGGTCCTTCACTCCCAAGTGGCAATCTGTAAGATCAGCAGGAGGTTTCCTGAGCTAGAATGGCCTTACTTGTGTGCTGGTTGCTCATTGGGGTAACGAAAGTAGCTGGGTCAGATATACCTCATTATCCTGCCATCTAGCCTAGAGTTACTCACATGATGGTGGCAGGGTTCCAAGGAGGAAAGTAGAAGTCATCACAGTGTCTTGACACCTAAAGCTCAGCAGTGACCCCCAAACCCTTCTGGTGCTTCCTGCTAGCAAAAGCAAGTCACAAGTCTAGTTAGATTAAGGAGTAGGGAAATGAATTCTACCTTTGGGAGGGAGTTGCTGCAGCCACATTACAAAGGGTGCAAATAGAGGAGTGAGGAATTGGAGACATTTTGGCAACCAAAGTACCATAATTTCCTTCTTTGCAGATTCAGTATCTTATAAAATGTTTATACAGGCATTTTGCTTACCAGTCACTTTACACAATTATTTTACTTCTGTATATACTTCATAACTCATTGTGGTACATAAAACTAAAATGCAAGTCCTCACAGTTTTGTGATCTTGAGGGTGCTGAATATACCTAATTCATCTTATCTTCCAAGTCACGTAGCACAGTGGAATTTATAAAGAAGACTCTCAACATATTTGCTGAATCAATTACAGGAATCTGAAATAAAGACCATAGGGAGTGTCATGTTTAAATGTCCTTTCAGAATTACTGGCTTTAAAGGAATATGGAAAATACTTAACTCAAAGGGCTTTCACAATATTATTTGGATAGCTCATGTAATTCTCTATTTGACAGGAAAAAAAGCTGAAAACATTACATTTATGTAACATGTTAACGATCATCTAGCACTTCTAGGGAAGAGATAAAAATTGACTTCTTTGGTAGTTAGAATGCTGGCCAAACACCACCAGCAGCAGCAGTAACAACAAAATACAAAACAAAATAACCAGGAAGAGAAGCAGAGGGGCCAGAGGTTCTGTCCTATGCCTCAGTAAATTTAAAATTGATGGAACTAAAGCCATATAACCCTGTGTTTGGGGGTGGATAGAGGGCACTGTAAAATATCCTATCACTCACGACAATTTTCCTTATTTAAACCAAGCTAATGGTTTTAAGAGAGTTAAGCAAGGTTTTCTGTAAAAGCATTTATTTAAATTACTACAGGGAGATCTAAGCTATCTGAAGATAAGGGCCAGGTAAAATATAAAATACAGGTAAATTATAAGACAAATTGCCCTCACCCATAGAATTTGTGAGACATGTTACTGTTAGAAAACTGTGTTGTTAATATAGGATTTTTTCCTCTGATTTCCTCCACGGATGTTCTGTATGTATACTGAGAGAAGAGGGGAAAACAAAGAAAGAGCAAAACTTCTCAGCTACAAGTATTTGATTTTTGCATCTGTAAGTGTAATTCTGTCAGCTTTCACGGACTGGAAGGAAATGAGATAGATGTGTGTTTAACCAAAGTGACTTAGATAGATGTACATTTAATGAAAGTAACTTTAGAAACATTGGAGAAGGGAATAATTTTTAAGTAAATTTTAGTTTATTAAAGAATATTCTATTTTCTTCATGAGATTACAGTATTTTTCTCATATGCTGCTTACATTACAAGATTGGAATTGTTTAAAGTCAATTTGAATTTTAAGACTGCTTTAAATGAAAGAAAAACCAAGGTATACTCAAAAGGACTAGAATCTCTATAGTGAATGGTATAATGATCACATTTAATCATGATAATCTATGACATTAATGGAATAAAATGATAATATTTATGTAAACTATTTTATTCATGAATATTTTTCTTTTTTAAATAACATGAATAGTATGGTTTAGGTCTTACAACCCCAAATGTATATATGGCTCAAGCAATCCAGATCTCATTACATTAGGCAAACACTAGTGATGAGAACAGTGGATCATGTAAATACCTTTAACATTATTCATGAATTTTACTCCTACAATAGGTTGAAAATATGCTACAGATATTATTTTATAAATGACCTTATTTAACTTCTGATATTGCATTTCTACATTTTTTTTATTACAAATTAAAGAGGCTCTGGTTTACCTCCCTGCTACAGGTTTAATGTTGTATTTCTACCTTTTGCCCCAGTTTCTTAACTATGTTCTTACTCCTTATTTACCCTCCTTCCTTTTTCTCTCCAGCCTTCTAGGCTTTTTGTACCAATTCATATCAGCAGTCAGATTATAGACTAAGATTAATAAGTTTAGCCTTAAAAAACACACACATTTTAATATTTCTTTTTAAAATCAGCCTATCATGTATGACTACTTTACAGGGTATGACCCACTGGTAAAAATGAGACCATTAAATACTTGTGCTATAGCACAACTTGCCAAGCATTGCTGTTTGTGTCACATGATATCTTTGGATATATTGTGATCCCGGAAGAATGAAAGAAGTATACATCAAAAACTAGACAAAACTACTTTTTTTACACTTAATATATTAACATATTTCCTAGACACTGTCAGTAATTTTCCACTTTAGTGAAATAATATTGAGGTGAATATACTTGAGAAATTGGGTCAGGAATTGCGATAAGTTCAAATATAAATATTTTGACATTTATTTCCCTTTATAGTTCACTCATCTGCAATCACATTCAATCATGCTAGTCATTCATTCACTTAGCCAACAAATATTTATCGAGCACCTATGATGTTCCAGACACTGTTCCAAGCTCTGGGGATAGAGCAGTGAACAAAATAAATGCTTTCCTCTCTTGGAATTTATATTTTAATTAGGGAAGACAGAGAGGAAATAAATAAAATTGATCAGGTGCTGGTAAATGTTCAAAAAAATAAATCGGAAGAAAGGTACTGAATGAGAGGTGTGTTTTAGATAATCTGTTCATATGAAGCTATTGGAGGGTTTTGAGCAGAAGAAAAGATAATATCTGATGTGGTTGCATATTTTTGACTTCTTATGTTAGCTTTATGTTATGACTTCTGTCCAGAGGGGAAATAAACTATGAGAGAGAAGTTTTTAGGTGATTGCAGTGCTACAGGTAAGGGATGATTGTAACTTGGACAAGTATACAGAATATGGATAAATTTTAAAGAGGCGGTGTAGTGAATTGAAATAAAATAGGAGCTTGGCACTGTCATGGTGCCTTAACATATTAGACCCTGTCATTAGGTCCCTCAGTGAGCACCCCCTAAAACCTAGTTCAAGATAAGAAGTTTCTTCCCCTCTTCACCATCCTACCCAGATTTGTATCTCCTTAAAAGTCAGACACACCCTCCCAATCCCCATTCTTGCAAATGCTACAGCTCCACTAAGCTAACATTATAAAGATGTAGGTCCACTATAATCTTTTTTTTTTTCTTTTTTTTTTGACTCAGACAGGCACTGGGAATTGAACCGGGGTCTCCAGCATGGCAGGTGAGAACTCTGCCTGCTGAGCCACCATGGCCCAGCCTCCACTGTAATCTTTTGTTTCCCACCTGCTTGATTGAGTCTGTGCTTCTGGCGGGTTTCCCCATGTGACCCCAGGATGCCACTACTCTCTGATCTAGGACCTGTAGTTACTAATAAACTTTCTCTCATACATCTTTGGTGTCACTTATTCTTGCCATTCCTGTTGATCTATATAAACATCTTTACAACATATAATACTAATGGAATTTGCTGATATTTTGGGCGTGTGATGTAAGTGAAAGAAGAAAAAATATGGATCATTATATAGTGAATTTTTTACGTAACCTAATCATCAATCCTTTATCCATTATTGGGAGTAATTTTTGTAAAACAGACTTAAATACTGCATACTATCTGAAATACCATGCTGATGGTAAATCAGTCTATTTAACAGCTAAAGGTTAGTATTTTGAACTTGAGTTTTTATATTGTTTTAAGTATAGCCTGGGTAGTGTGAAAACCTAAGGTATGGGCTTGTTAGCCAATCTGGCTGGGTTGGGCATTAACTGGACATTTTCAAGGCAAATGAGAAAACTGCTGATTTTGACAGCAAGTTGGCAACTCCACAACATTCTGGAATATTATTTAGAGTCTATGTGTTTTGTTTTCCTCTGTTGTTCTTATGAGATCTACCCTGCGTTATCTGAGCGTGAGATGAGCTGGTAGAAACTTGAGACCCAGTGAAAGCGAATAAAGTGGGAGAGACAGGAAGGGAAGAATCCTACTTTTCTCTTGTATTTATTTTAATATTAGAGACAAAGGAAAAAGAATTCTCTAAACAGATTTTAATTTTAGCTAAATATATAGAAATACTAAACATAACAACTAAGGTAGGGCACTGCAAGGGTAGTTCAGTGGTAGAATTTTCGCTTGCAGGATACCCGGGTTCGATTCCCGGACCTTGCAACTCCTCCGCCCCGCCCCCCACCCCCCCAAAAAGCTATTAAGGAATAGCCCAAAGTGATTAAAGTTATTGATTATTGTTTAAAACTATTCAGTGGAAGCAAACAGTTCTATATAGCTAGAGATTATTTAAAAATCTGATTATTTGTGCTATGCCACGTTCCCTATAAGACTATAAGTAACGTCATAAAAGGGCACACGATTTTGTAGGCTCTCCTTCTCTTCCTACCATCGTGTCCTGTATTTTTTTGATTTTACAAGAGGAGAAGCAATGTGTGTTGGGGAGCTGTATGCTGGCCACATAGTGTACTTTTTTTGATGATTCTTAATGCATGTCAGGCAGAAATTTGTAATTAGCTGAAAAGGCACTCAATTCAGTTTCACTTTGCTGAACCCAATCTGTAGGATTGACAGTACGCCTTTAATAGATTCTTTCAGTAGATAATTAGACTAGTTTAACGCAAGCACTGCATGAATTAACATTTGCACTTAGGTATGAATATTCAGGGCGACAGTGCTTTCTATGGTGAATTGTTTCCCCAGGATTTGCAGGAGTGCCTATTAGGTACTTGTAATGATGTATTGACTAGTAGAGAATAGCACCAATTAGAGGGTGTGGGAACATCCCTGGAGTCAGAGATGATATGATATTTGGTGGTACTTAGGCTTTTTTATCTGTAAACTCTAACCCAGATAATAGATTGCCTGCTTCAGTAGCATATGCTTTGGGTTTTGATGTGGATTTTGTTTTATATTGGTATACAAAAAACTACCAAGTTTCGTGGCCTTTTCTGTAATTATGCTATCTGTTCATTTCTTCACTGTCTATGAGATTTTTCATCTAAAGAAGTAAGCCAAAAGATTATATGCTTTAGATGTTTAAAAAAATGAATAAATAAACAAATGAATCACTGTGTCATTGAAATTTACCATTTGTAGTGGTAACAATTGCTTTGTAAAGTTTGCTAATCCATCAATTATTGGCTCAAAACTTTATTTGCATTTATCTAGGAATTTCAAGGAACTTATGCTATTTACAAAATCATCTCTGAGAAAATTAAAACTTGAATGAGAATGAATGCCTTTAAAATAGATCTTGTCATGGCACTTGAAGGTAGAAGGAAGGATTGGGTAGCTGAGGAAAAGTCAACTTAATATCTCTGCATGATGATTTAAAAGAAAGATAAAATTTAATTATTTTCTGAAGTGGTAGATAAAAGCATGAACTCTGAAGCCAGAATGCTTGGGTTTGAACACAGCTCTGTCTCTTATTGCCTATTTGCCCTTGGGAAAGTTGCCTAGTTTCTCAGTTTCTAATCTGTAAAATAGTGATGATGACCTACCTTTTAGGGATGTAAGGGATAAGGGAGTTGATATATGTAAGGAACTTAGAACAATGTCTAGTACTATGTATTTGCTCTTAATATTTACTCATTAATTATATATAGTATAGACACCTTGGAATGATCTTTTATAAAGTGTATAAAATTGATTGTGAATTTTCAAATATTTCTTATTTATAAGTGATAAGCATTTACAGATGTGTAAACTTTGGGTCTGCTTTCCTTTCCGAAACTGCCAGCCCTGGGGTCTCACTCTCAGCCCCTCGTGCCTCTCCCTAATCCCCACCCCCACCCGAGGCTTATTTCAAGTCTGACTCACAGGACAAAATTTTCAGGGTCTGGAAAACAATCACATGATTTTAAGTATTCCCTCTCCATGATTTTCAGGGTCCCAATACTGCATTTTAGAAATTCAGAAAAAGTTCCTATATAGATGGTGTATACAGCTTCCAATCTGTAACTGTGCTCTCCAGAGAATTGCGGCATTTGGACTAAGATTTGGAATGAATGTTAGGAAGCTTCTTTCTGCTCTAACTTAAAATGCCTCCAGGCCTGAATCTCAGTGGAAGACCAATACTACTGTCAAGAAAAGTGAAGTTAGTAGAACATCTCTGTGAAAAAGTAAGTGGATTCCGTACCCAGCTGAAATGAAAAGTTGTTTTACTCCTGGGGTAATTTAGGAATAGCCCTAAAGCCTCCTTTCTTTCTTTATGGTTTTTCTATGTATTAAGTAAATAAACGTCATCTAAATTGAGTTGGTGAGAGACCTCAGTTCTCAGAGTTCTGATGAATACTGTCTGTCAGCGAGGGCTGCCAGGTGTCCTTCCTCTAAGATGTTATTCTAGTGATAGAATTTTCACCTCTTGGAACATTGTTTCTGTAGAAGCAGGGACATAGGAGCTGGATTAGTCTAATGTTCCCAATATGTCTAAGAGAATTGAGAGGATGCTTTCTGACCAATATGAATTAGATTAAGCAGAGTTTAATCTATGTTTTTTTTTCCCGATTGGGATTAATTTAATATAATATAATCACACATTTTTTTCTTTGAACATTAAAAATGTGCAAACAGAATGCCAGCGTCTTGTGTCTGTAGGGAAGTAATTTCTTTTTAGTTGCCGCAACTGGATAGCAATAAATCAAAAACTCCTGGATCATAAAAAAATAATAATAATAATGCCTTACTATTCCAGTGTTTGCTTACTTGGGGAGTTTTTTTTTTTTTTTTAAGAGAGGGAAACAGTTGATTTTGTATAGGAAGTGCTTCAGTTGAGATTAGTGCTGTGATAGCACAGGATGGATGCCAGGGGGTATTCCAGAGGTCTTCTGTGAGGAAGGCAGCTACTGCTATGTGGTGATGTTGGTGAGGGGTATTTTTGATTTGGTCTCAGAATGAAGATAACCTCCCTATGTGCATCAATTTAGAGTTCTTGAGGATTCCTTTTGTCAAAGCATGGTTAATACTGATTTCTTACAACATAGTAAATAAGAGTGATTTGCTCTTCAACTATCTATCGGATTAGATGGAAATGTCAGTATCACTTCTGCTCCTAAATGTTTCTCTTTGGGTGTATATTTCAAACAGAGAAAGAAAAAAAAACCATTTCTTTCTCCACAATTAAGTCAGCTAGGAATTTCCTAGTTCCTTGTGTTTTCACATTAATTTTGTCACTTAATTAAATTTGAGTTGTGGGGGGAAAAAGCAATATTAACATCCTATGATTTTCCAGAATTTCCTGTGAGAATTAGGGCACTGCAAATATTTTAAAAGCAGGTTGTGATATTGGAGGAAAATAGGAAATATATTCTTTAAATAGCAAGGAATATGGAATTTGATAATCAGCTGATTTAAAACTTGGGATTTGTCAGTGTTGACTTACTGTGGTGGGACAAAGGCTGGGGAAGTCTTGCAAAATTCAGAATTAACCTAGGTTGCTCTGTCTGCTTCATTAAAATTCCATTTTTAAAAATAATCATTTAAAAATTTTTATTTATTAATTAAAAAAATTAACAACAAACAAAAATATTAACATATCATTCCATTCTACTTATACAATCAGCAATTCTCAATATCATCACATAGTTGCATATTCATCATTTCTTAGAACATTTGCATCGATTTAGAAAAAGAAATAAAAAGAACAGAAAAAGAAATAAACTGATAGAGAAAAAAAAAAGATTATACATACCATACCCCTTACCCCTCGCTTTCATTTATCACTAGCATTTCAAACTAAATTTATTTTAACATTTTTATAAAAAAAACCCTGAATGTTATATAATGGTTACCCTTTAGCATGATACTCCATTGATTGTTATAAGGGGAGGTAATCCTCTTTTAAAAACTATGACTGTGATTAAATTCCAACATGAAAAAAGCTGGGAGTGTAATCAACAAAGGGACTCTAAAAAGTTGGAAAAGTGAAGTCACCCATGTATTTCTAACAAAAATATATGCATTTCCCTCCTGCTGCTCCAGTTTCATTAATGCTAAATGTGAGAACACATATTATAATTGACAGCTAAATCTGTTACTCAAGTTTTTGCGTGTGGGATGTGAGTTATGCATTAGAAGTTGTCTCTATAGTTCTTAAGTGCCTATTCCCCAATGTATAACATTACTTACTTAGCTCTCATTTTGCATTTTTTATTTTATTTTTTACCATTTATTTCTGAAGGTACATACTCATTAGGGACTTGAAGTTTTTTTTTGTTTTTAATTTGAGGCAAAAGTATCTAGCTGAAAGTGCCTTTTCTCTAAACCTATTTGGAAAATTCTGTATCTGAAATTTTGAGAAGTTTTACAAAATACAAATGACCTGAGTTGAAAATTATCTGATGTCTTAAAAAATTATATTCTCATTTATTCCTTAAATACTTCATGTGTTTTCTTATGAAAGATATAAATGCTGAGCCTAATTTTACTTCCAGACCTGACAGCAGGGGTACTTTGCAATATATGAAATTCAGCAAGGCAACATGCCAGTGACTCAGTAAACAGTTGGAAATTTGGTGAAAAGCACTGAACCTGAATGACAAAAGAACATGATGCTAGATAAATCTGCTTTCAAAGAGCTGAAACTTGTTATCTGAGTAACCTTGTCAAGATACTTAACAAGTATCTTGAACCTCAATTGCCTTATCTGTAGCCTGGAGATAATAGCCTGTACCTATTTCCTAAGGTTGCCATTGAACACTGAATGAAATGCCTATAATTGCAAGTATTCAACAAATTGCAGTTTGTTCCTGTGGCGGATTGAATTATGTACCCCAATTTAGACAAATTCTTGGTCCTGATCCGCATTCTTGTGGGTGTGAACCCATGGTAAGTAGCATCTCTTGAAGATGTGAATTAAGGTATGGCTCCATTGAATGTGCATGGGCCTTGATCCAGGTTACCGCATTCCTTTAAAACGGAAGAAATTCAAACATAAAGAAAACCACAGGGAGGAGCCAGAAGCTGGAAGTCAATCAAACCCAGAAGAGAATGGCAAGGATATCCCCGTGTGTTGGGAAAGCCAAGGAACGCAAGGACTGCTGGCCAGCTAAAACCCTACTGATCCTGGGAGGAAGCAAGACATTTAGCCTCTTAAACTATGAAACAATAAATTCTGGTGTTTAAGCCTACCCATTGTATTATATTGTAAACTAAGTGAGTCCCCTCCTTCCAAAGTAAGGAATTTGAACAAGACTGCTATCAGTGTTAGTACTCTTGCTTCCCTAGCTTCTGTTTTCATTAATGCAATTTTTTTAAATCTTGTTTTTTCTTTTGTTTTTATGTAGAAGTAGGAGAACTATTATAAATTGATGGTCAATTTAACTACAATGTGGGTAAGAATACATATTGGTTCTATTATTTTCAATATACTCTGGAAATATGTAGCAAAAGCTTTAAAAGCTGCCTTTTCTTCAACCTCCTTATCTTAAGGAATTAATCAGACAAGTGCATATACATTTACTGTAGCATTACATACAATATTTAGAAATTGGAAGCAGCTAAATGTATGCTATCAGGGGTCTGGTTAAAAAAAATTAACATCTGCATAATGGAATATCTTGCAGCCATTAAAAATGATGTTGTAGACATTCATATATTTTTATGGTAAGATGATTATTATATATTATTAGGAGAAAGAAATGTGTTTTAAACAGTATCATCCAAATTAAAAATATTATCCCAGTTTATTTTAAATAACTACATACATACAAATAAACTCAATTGTCATCTCTGGGTGGTGGGATTGCTTTCTATTATATATATTTTGTTATGTTTTCTGAATTTTCTTTAAATGCACAGATATTGCTTGTTTTTGCTTATTTGAAAAGATATCCATGATTTAAAAAAAATATTTCAATAATATTCCGAAATTACTAAAGTAGTATATGCTGTTCAAAAGTTCAAACAATGCAAAATGTATTAAGAAATGAGAGTCCATCACACTTTCCCCATGTGTTTTATTATAAGCAGTAAAAAAAACAATATTTTCCCCATTAATAAAAATAATGAAATCTTTACTAATCTAAATCATTGTCCTGAAATCAGCAGCAGAAACAGAGCACAGCCTAGCAAATTTCCTGCCTAAATGGTTTGGTGGACAAAGCCAAGATACTTTGAAAGCCATGACTGTCACTGTCAACTTTTTCCCCTGGGATATCTATCATTGTAACCTCATTTGAGGCTTTAAATGATTTCAGAATAAAAAACCCATTGCACTGGCAAAGAAGAGCCTTTCCTAATATGCAGAATTTACATGATCACCTGTGCTGGTTTGAAGGGATGTCTGTCCCCTAGAAAAGCCATGTTTAATCTAAATCCCATTTTGTAAAGGCAGAATAATCCCTTTTTCAATACTGTATGTAATTAGGACATCTCCCTGGAGATGTATCCCCATCAAGAGTGGTTGTTAAAATGGATTAGGGGAGATGTGTCTCCACCCATTTGGGTGGGTCTTGAATAGTTTACTGGAGTCCTATAAAAGAGGAAACATTTTGGAGAAAGGAGGAGATTCAGAGAGAGCAGAGCAGAACAACATAGCCATGAGAAGCTGAGTCCCCCAGCCTTTGGAGATGAAGAAGGAAAATGCCTCCTGCGGAGCTTCACAAAACAGGAAGCCAGGAGAAGAAGCTAGCAGATGACGCCGTGTTCACCAGGTGCCCTTCCAGATGAGAGAGAAACCCTGTGTTCACCATGTGCCCTTCTACTTGAGAGAGAAACCCTGAATATCATCGGCCTTCTTGAACCAAGGTATCTTTCTTGATACCTTTCAAGGTAACTTGAATCAAGGTAAATTTCTATAGACTTGTTTTAACTGGGACATTTTCTCGACTTTAGAACAGTAAACTAGCAACTTATTAAATTTCCCTTTCTAAAAGCCATTCTGTTTCTGGTATATTGCATTCTGGCAGCTAGCAATCTAGAACACCACCCATTGTGTAAAATGAAACTGCGCTGACAAGATTCTATTGGAAGTTTTGCTGTACCACAGTAAACTGAAATATCTGCCCAATCTAGCTAGACCAGACCAAACTAGAGGGGTACTGTATGCAAAGGACCTGAAGGAGATTTGGCTAAACAAAGCTAGGAAATCAAACCTGATTTAAAAACCCACAATTAAAATGACAATTGCTTTCTCTTAATTGACCCAGAACCTCTTATATAATCTTCCTGAAGAGCAAATGCTTCAAGGGATACTGTAGGGAGCAATGTTCATTCTTGTTCTTGGATTGTATTAAGTGGAAATGGATCACAAGGGATTTAAATCATGTAGGAACAGAAAATTACTCTTTTGAGCAGCTTTAAAAAGTAAGGCAAAAAGTTAGAAATTCCATGACTAGTTTTCTTGATCAGAATGTTATCATTATCAGTAAATGAATATTTTACCACACTGTGTCTGTATCCCATACATTGGGCTTCACTATCTTTGAGTCTCCTTTCACTTGAGGAGCATGAGAAGTCTGCAGTCTTCATAGTAAACTGCCTAACAAGAGCGTTTGAACCAGGTCGAGTAAAAGGCTGGTTGCAGAAATCAGCAGGCTTGCAATTTGCCTTTCTATCTTGAACAAGTGCTTTAACTTCTTTAAACTTCAGCTTTCACATCTGCTCTGTGGATAATTTATTTCTTTAATATTTATTGCGTCCCTACACTATACCAGGTATTCTCCTGAGCAGAAGAAAAGAAAACGAAGGCAATGATGCGGTCTTTTTTCTTAAGGATGGTAATTGAGACAGAAGGAAGCAGGGTGGAAGATGTGGGGTTAATGTTTTGGGATGTTATATGGAAGTTCTTTGGGTGATAAGGTGCACACACAGATAGCCAGCCAGGCAAAAATGCATGGAAGGACAGCTTTGCCTAATCAGAGACCCTGGACAGGGAGAGAGGAGAATGAAGGTGGCAGAGGGGACTGCTGGGCTCACTTCACCCAGGCCCTCATGAGCGCCCCTGTAGGAGTGGGTGGAAAAAGCATGTGCAGATCCTGGGCTCTTGGCTTTATTGTGACCCAGAGGGGAAGGGTAGGGTTTTTCCGTAGATACTGGGGATTGGAAATTTCAGACTAACGGTGAGAAAAGCGGAAGTAGCAAGGGTTGTTTGGAGAAGCTAAGGACAGCTTCTTATCAAGCAAGTGTGATAGAGGTCTTACTAATAAACTATACACCATGACAGGGCAAAAGCAGCAATGGGCTATTCAGAGAAGGGGTAAGGAGAAGTGACAGAAGCCTTTTGGAGAAGCTAAGGGTGGCTGTTATCATCCAGACCGTATGGAAGCACAGGCCCTGCTAGTTGCAGTTACATCCAGGGCAGCGCTAACTGGAGGAGATTTACGACTAAACCAGGCAGGATGACAAGGCATCAAATATAATTTCTTTTATGCCATTACAGATAATCAGTATAATTTCTTAGTCTGTCACTCAGAGCTCTTATGAGGGGTTAAAGTGAATCTGAAAATACTCAAGTACTTAAAACATCAGTACTTCATATTTCTTTATTCTCTTTCAATGGCAGCTATTAAATAATCAACAATATTTTTCAACACCTAGAGGTGCTCTATTGTTTCAGATATAAGATCTTCTCATGAGTTTTGTGATGCATTAAGAATACTTTGAGATTGTAGCAGAAATCTTAAGAAATAAATTATCAGGAAAATTAACCACCCATAATCTCATAAATCATTAGTAGCTTTTTCTTTCCCATGTGATTCATTTTCCTATTGTAAAAAATTGATTTATTATTTAAGTCAATGTCAAAGAACACCAAACATAGGGAAAACATTTTTTGATTAATCTAGTTATTCATTTAGAGGCTTCCTTAATGTATATAGCATGTTCCATGATTTAAAAATATAATTTTAATCTTTAAAGATGTTTCTAGATTTTTCATACAACCTTACATTTTTATCTGGATGTTTGGAATTGCATTGGACACTACCAGGGAGTCACTGCCCTGCAATGCAAGACCCGGATTAGTGAGGGCCAAATTTTAAAAGGTATAAATAGTTAAGTATCGTAGGATTTTTTTTCTTTAGGCTGAGTATTGAAAGCTGATAAGATGATAATGACTTTTTAGTCCTCGATGAAATGTAAAAATAATTATAATATGAATGAAATTTTGCAAAACCTCAGGAATGCAGAAAATTGTGCTCTTCTCTATTAGGCCTCACTGTATATAGGGCATTCTGCGGAGAGTATGACAGCACATTTTGAGGATATTTGTGTCTTTCACTTTTCATACCAGGGCAAGGATGCACAAAGCCAGTGTATCTGAAAACCAATCTTTGAGAAAAGAATAATAACACAGGAATAGAAGAAATAGGGAACCTAATCAAAGAATTTGACAAAGTTTTCCTTGGATGTGTTTCTCTTTGCAGTAATCTGACTTTCCCTTTTCCCTGGCGGCAATTTAATTCATGAATGGTCCTTCCAGGAGACTATTTGACCTATCATTGCCACTTCTGCAGAGAACTTCCACAGTCAGACATGAGGATCAAAATTATGTTAATTTAGCCTCTCACCTAGGTATGAATTTTTAAATTCTCAATTCAGGATGAAAGGCTCGCCTTTCATTTACTATTAAGACTCATATAACTTTCAGATGACATATCCGCATAGTTTTGTTTTTCACTTCCTGAGTGAAATTTTGTCTCCTATTAACTAGTTGGAGTAAGAGAAGGAAACAAAATGTGCTTGGCACTCTCTCAGGTTTCATCTCTTACTGAACAGTGAAAGATCATGCCTTCAGGCATTCTTTCATTTTCATTGTTTGGGGGATTCTTGGTTATGTATTTTTCCTATAAATTTATGTCCTGATTTTAGTTCTTATGTTAATTTCCTTTGGTCAAAATCATTAGATTATTTTAAAATTCCCCCTATTTCAGCAATGAAATTCAGGAACATTGTCTCGCTAATGCCAGGTACAGGTGGTGATGAACAGAGGAAAAGAAGACATTTTGGTCGCTTGAATTTATCACATCTTTATAATTAAAAAACTATTCCAAACACCCAGAAATTTCAGAGAATGTTTTATAATAAATCCTTTTATTCTGCTTACTTTGGATTTCTTTTTAATGAAGGAAAACTTTACAGGTGAATTTCCTGATCCATTACTCTCCCTCCTTTTCCTGAGAGAAGGAAAAATTAAGATTTATCATTCATATGCAAGGTTTTATACTTTAAAACTCTGCATATCCATAAACCATACACAGCACTGTTATGCATATTTTCTAGCTGTCCATAAATACTATTATATTGTACATACCATTTAATTATTTACCTTTTCACTCAATTCTGGTTTTGAGATTGGTCCTAAATAATACATATAATTCTAGGTCACTCATTTTAGCCATTGGATAATGCCTCATTGAATGAATATATCACTATTTATTTAATCCTTCTCTTGTTGGTTAATATTTAGGTTACAAACAATGCTGTAATAAACATTTAAAAATTTATTATCCTTTTATTGAGGTACAAGTTACATATGGTTAAGAGATCTTGAGGGTGCATTAGATCAGTCCTGACAAATGCATAAACACTCTTGTAACCCACACTCCTATCAAGACAGACAACTTTTTCAACTGTGCTTGTTTGAAACTGTTACGTACCCTAGAAAAGCCATGTTCTTTTTCCTAATCCAGTCTTGTGAGGGTAGGCCTATTATTTAGGGTGGAACTTTTCAATTTGGTTGTTTCCGTGGAGATATGAGCCATCCATTTGTGGGTTGGACCTTTGATTAAGTAGTTTCCATGGAGATGCATCTCCCCTAGTCAAGGTGGGTTTTGAGTCCTTTAAAAGAATCATTTTGGAAAAAACTCAGAGCCAACACAGACTGAGATGTTTGGAACTACTGAAAAAAATGCCCCCAGGGAAGCCATTTGAAGCCAGAAAGGGAAAGAAAGCCAGGAAACATTGCTGTGTCTTACCATCAGCCTTTTCTTCAGAGTCAAGGTATCTTTCTCTGGATGCCTTAGGTTGGACATTTTTATGGGCTTAGAACTGTAAACTTGTAACTTAATAAATCCCCTTTATAAAAGACAACCCATTTCTAGTATATTGCATTCTGATAGCTTTAGCAAATTAAAACACCATCACTACAGAAAATTTTCTCATTCTCCTTGCCAGTCAATCCTATCACTTCTTCCATACTCATGGAACCAATATCCTGATTTCTATCAGCACTGGTTAGTTTTACTTGCTATAGAACTTCATATAAATGGAATCACACAGTTTTTTTGTGTCTTTTTTTCCCCTTGGCATAATGAGTCTTTTGAGAGTTTTTAGATTCAGCTGTATTGTTGCATGTGTCAGTAATTTCTTCCTTTTTGTTTCTGAATAATGTATCATTCTATGGATATACCACAGTTTGTTTATTGTTCTGTTGAATGGCATCTGGGATGTTTCCATTACTTCTTTTGGTCATTATTGTAATGATGTTTAATAATTAGAGGGTTCTACTATCCCCATGTGTTGCTTTGAAACTGTATTTACCTCAGGAAAACATATTCTTAAATCTAATCTATTCCTTGGGGTGTAAACTTAATGTAAGTAGAACCTTTTTATGAGGTTACTTCAGTTAAGATATGACCCACCTCAATCAGGATGTGTCTCAATCCTATTACTGAGAGTCCTTTATAAGAGAATGAAATTGAGACAGAGAGAAAAAGCCACAGGAAGCAAGAAGATGAAACAGAATCTGGAAAAGAAGGAAGAGACCATGATATGCCACCATGTGCTTTGCCATGTGACCAGCTAAGGACCAAGTGTTATCAGCAACCAGCCTCTGAATGTCACAGTCTTGGGGTGAAAGCATCACATTGATTGATGTCTTGATGTGAACATTTTCCCAGCCTCAAAACTATAGGCCATACACTTTTTCATGGTATTTGCTTTAGCAGTCTAGGAAATTAAAGCACCCTATTTTCCAGATTATGAGGCTGAAGCTCAAGGAAGTGAGGCAACTCAAGGTCCCACTCCTGGGAGGAGAAATTGGTCTCCTAGTTCCAGGTCCTCTGGCTCCCACACTTCCCATTTTCAGAAGCCAAATTGCTTCTGGCCTAACCCTGCCTCATCTCTGAGAAGGACCCAGAATATCAATGCTCAGGAATTTGGCCCCGCTCTGGGGTAAGCGTTGACTGGGCTTTAGTTTCCCAGGTGTAGTGGATGGACTTCTGAAGCTGGCCCAAGTGTTGAACCACAGTGGAGACTCTGAATGATGTAGCTTTAGATTATAGAACCTCTGAAGATGCTCTACGAGGGAAGCTTTGCTTTTCCTAGTAGCAGAGGGGAAATAGGATAGACTTGGAGTAGGACAGTGAAATCTCAGCTATGTCATGTATTAAAACTGTGTTACCTTGAGCAACACAATCTCTGTGAGTCTCAGCTATTCATAAAAGACATAGAATAGCACTCCCATCCTAGGGTCTCAATGAGGAAATTCCTGACACAGCATATGCTCTTTCTGTGCTCTATCAATGGTTTCTTAAGGAAGCATAATAATATGATGTTGATCTTGCTGAGAAATGTACTCTATGTGGAAGAACTGAAAATCCTCACCTTAAAATAGGATCAAGAAAGTTTTCTGGCCAGTAAAGTCCTCATAAAATTATAGTATGAGAAGAACACAGAGAAATTGATTTGCCATACAAGAGGTGAGGAAATGAATACAGGTAAATGTGTCTTCTGAAGACCCTATTCCCATCACTTCTCATGAAAAATGTAAACATATTCAGGAGACTATCCCTTGTTCAGGATGCTGGTAAAGCTGTGTGATTAAATAAGTCATTTAGCAGAGATTTTTATTTCTTCAAGTGACTTTTAGTGACTATCTAGTATCTTGTCATTTCAAGCTAAGGACAACCTCTAGCATTTTTTATAGGACAGATTTAGTGGTTACAAACTCCTTCAACTTTTGATTATTTGAGCATGTTTTAATTTCTCCCTCATTTTTGAAAGACAGTTTTGCTGGACATAAAATTCTTGGTTGACAGAATTTTTTTTTTTCTTTCAGCACTTTAAATATGTCATCTGTCTCCTGGCCTCTATGGTTTCTGATGAGAATTTGCTGTTAATCTTTTTTTTTAAATACACAATTAAATTTTACTTCACATTGGTAGAAATTATGAAAAATGTTTCCAATTTGTGTAACTGAATATAATTGTTTATAAGAAATGCGTTTATAAATGATTGTTTAAAAAATTTAAATCCAGATATAAATACATGGCTTAATTATTAACATCCCATATTGTAGGACTGCTAAACTATTTCTGTTATCAGCTAGCACCCATTTATCAAACACACATTTTAATTAAATATTGAACCGTATGATAATATACCATATGTATTGAGTTCTGACTAAGCTTTATTATCCAGAGATTTGTTTTCAAATAATTTTTTCCAGTAACATGGAAATTTTGACTATATAAAATCAAAAGATTGCTATTTTTATGTTTGCACGAAAAACTAATTTTAAAAAGTCATTTGTCTAAAGTGAAAAATTTAAAGAAATTCATTGGAACATAAAAATGAGAAAAAATTTTCTGATGGATTCTAATTTTCCACAGTAGTTGGTTTCAAACATGTACAAAATAAACAAACTGTTCTATGAGCAGAATCAGCTTCAACCAAACCATCTTAGAAATTAAAAATTTTAAGATCAAGTTTTAAATATTTCAAAATATACTGTAGTATGGTCTAATTATTCTTCCAGTTGATTACAAAATGTTAACATAATATAATTATTCTTGTTATCGGAACCTTAAGATTCTAATAACCAAATGAGTGCAAATTTGAACTAGGAAGAAATGTAGTACAGATGTTTTAAGTGATGTCTGATTTCATTATAAGTAAAAATACATCATGGGCAAGCCATGGTGGCTCCGCAGGCAGAGTTCCCACCTATCATGCTGGAGACCCAGGTTCAATTTCCAGTGCCTGCCCATGTAAAATAATAATAATAAAAAAATAATAAATACCATATGTCTATAGCAAGGAAGCAATATGTGATCTCCTATTATGATAATAAAGGAAGAACACATGTCTTTTCTAGGGAAGAAAAAGAAAATTAAATGGAAATAATAGGGAAAAAATGTCTGGTCTGTAAAATAAAAGGGCTATTGATTGGGGAGAGCAATAACTCTTTCATTAGTACTTAAAATTATTAGGAATAATATAATGCCATCTCATTCTTATTTTGTATTATAATTATTATATATATATGAACACATATATAAATATATGGCCACTGTATGGTGACCAGGCAATTTTGGAGTAAATCCATAGTCTAAGTCACAGCATGCTTAAATCATGTATATCTTTTTAAAAAATTTTTTATTAATAAAACCAATCAACATACAATATGGACATTCTTTTTTTTATCACATAGTTATATATTCATCATCATGATAATTTCTTAGACTATTTGCAACAATTCAGAAAAATAAAAAGAAAACAGAAAAAAAGTTCATATATACCATACCCCTTACCACACCCTTTCATTGATCACTAGCATTTCAATCTGCTAAATTATTTTAACATTTGTTCCCCCTATTATTTATTTATTTCTGAACCATATGTTTTACTCATCTGTCCATCAGGTAGATAAAAGAAGCATCAGACACAAGGTTTTCACAATCACACAGTCACATTGTGAAGCTATATCATTATACAATCATGTTCAAGAAACATGGCTGCTGGAACACAGCTCTACATTTTCAGGCAGTCCCCTCCAGCCTCTCTGTTACGCCTTAAAAAAAGGTGATATCTATTTAATGTGTAAGAATAACCTCCAGGCTAACCTCTCGACTCTGTTTGGAATCTCTCAGCCATTGAGACTTTATTTTGTCTCATTTCTCTCTTCCCCCTTTCAGTTGAGAATTCTTTCTCAATCCCTTGGTGCTGAGTTCCAGCTCATTCTAGGATTTCTGTCGCATGTTGCCAGGAAGGTCCACACCCCTGGGAGGCATGTCCCACATAGAGAGGGGGGAGGGTTGTGAGTTTGCTTGTCATGTTGGCTGAGAGAAAGGGGCTACATCTGAGCAACAAAAGAGGTTCTCTTGGGGGTGACTCTTAGACCTCATTTTAAGTAGGGTTAGCCTGTCATTTGTGGGGTTGTTTCTTATGAACAAACCCCAAGGTTTGGGGCTCAGCTTATTGCTTTGATTGTCCCACTGCTTGTGAGAATATCAAGAATTCTCCACTTGGGGAAGTTGAATTTTCCTCGTTTCTCACCATTCCCCCAAGGGGACTTTGCAAATACTTTTTTTATTCACTATTCAAATCCTTCTGGGATTTATTGAGGCACAACTCTGGACAAACCAACAAAATCTCATGCCCAACTCAAAGTTCCATGTACTTATGGTGTTCAATTAAGGTGTCCACATAAGTTATATTAGAAAATGCCCTAGTCAAAATATAAATTTTGTACCAAATAAACATTTTTTGCTTTGGTCTCACGCATAAGTTATAATTTTAAAATATTAATTACCTTTTATTTTCAACACCTGCATTATTGACATTCTTTTGTTCTTCCTCATGCAAAACACTTTTAAATTTGCACATTTAGTCTCTATCATTATACACTCTAGGCATTTATAGATTATACTATCTCAGTCGGTATGCCCTTCCATTTATTTAGGTCTTCTGTGATTTTTTTTTTTTTAACAATTTCCTGTAGTTTTCTTTGTATAGATCTTTTGTCTCTTTAGTTAAATTTATTCTTAAATATTTTATTCTTTTGGTTGCAATTGTAAATGGAATTTTTTCATGATTTCACTCTCAGATTGTTCATTACTAGTGTATAGAAACTATAGATTTTTGAGTGTTGATCTTGTAACCTGCCACTTTTCTGTACTCATTTATTAGTTCTAGTAGTTTTGCTGTGGATTTTTCAGGGTTTTCGACATATAGTATCATATCATCTGTAAAGAGTGAGAGTTTTACTTCTTCCTTTGCAATTTTGATGACTTGTATTTCTTTTTCTTGTCTAATTGCTCTGGCTAGAACTTCCAACACAATGTTGAATAACAGTGGTGATAATGGACATCCTTGTCTTGTTCCTGATCTTAGGGGGAAAGTTTTCAGTTTTTCCCCATTGAGGATGATGTTAGCTGTGGGTTTTTCATATATTCCCTTTATCATGTTGAGGAATTTCCCATCTATTCCTATCCTTTGAAGTGTTTTCAACAGGAAAGGATGTTGAATTTTGCCAAATGCCTTTTCTACATCAATCGAGATGATCATTTGGTTTTTCTGCTTTGATTTGTTGATATGGTGTATTACATTAATTGTTTTTCTTATATTGAACCATCCTTGCATACCTGTGATGAATCCTACTTGGTCATGGTGTATAATTCTTTTAATATGCTGTTGGATTCGATTTGCAAGAATTTTGTTGAGGATTTTTGCATCTATATTCATAAGAGAGATTGGTCTGTAGTTTTCTTTTTTTGTTATATCCTTGTCTGGCTTTGGTATGAGGGAGATGTTGGCTTCGTAGAGTGAGTTAGGTAGCTTGACCTCCTCTTCAATTTTTTTTTGAAGAATTTGAGCAGGGTTGATACTAATTCTTTCTTGAATGCTTGGTAGAATTCATATGTGAAGCCATCTCGTCCTGGACTTTTCTTTTTGGGGAGCTTCTTAATGACTGATTCAATTTCTTTATTTGTGATTGGTTTGTTGAGGTCGTCTGTTTCTTCTTGAGTCAATGTTGGTTGTTCATGCCTTTCTAGGAAGTTCTCCATTTCATCCACATTGTTGAGTTTATTAGCATAAAGTTATTAATAGTATCCTCTTATTACTTCCTTTATTTCTGTGTGGTTAGTGGTTATGTCTCCCCTTCCATTTCTGATCTTATTTATTTTCTGATCTTATTTGTCTTCTTCTTTTTGTCAACCTATAAGGGTCCATTAATCTTATTGATTTTCTCATAGAACCAACTTCTGGTTTTGTTGATTTCCTCGATTGTCTTCATGTTCTCAATTTCATTTATTTCTGCTCTAATCTTCATTATTTCTTTCCATTGGCTCATGTCCACAGCAACAGTACTAGGTGCCTTCACCTGGCAAAGTTGACAACTGAATCTGACTACCACAGTGTGCCTTTCATTCCCATAAGTTCTGTGATTTGTTTTTTCAGACTTTCAATTTCTTCTTTTTGTTCATTCCTTGCCTTCTTTATATCCTCCCTCAATTCATTGATTTGGTTTTTGATGAGGTTTTCCACGTCTGTTAGAACATTCTGAACTAATTGTTTCAACTCCTGTATATCATTTGAACTGTTGGTTTGTTCCTTTGACTGGACCATATATTCAATTTTCCTAGTATGATTCATTATTTTCTGCTGACGTCTAGGCATTTAATTACCTTAATTAGTTTATTCTGTAGATTGTTTACACTTTTTTAACCTAGGATCTTCTTGCTGGATGACTTTGTTGATATTTGTTCTTTGACATTCAGTTCAGCTTATTCGGGACCTCTAGCTTAGGTTTTGTTTAACAGATCAGAATTTTTCAGTTCTTGTTTTCTTGTTTCTTGCCTTGCCTGTATGGTGCCTTTTATTCCCCTCTTAGGAGGGTCTACTTAGGTATTATAGGCCCAAGCCAGGTTTTCCCAGCTCAAACTGCCTTCCTGTCAGGAGGAAAGAGTCACCTGGACAAGTTTTCATTGAGGGTGAGACCCAGCAGATTGAAAAACTTTCCTATGAAGTCTCTATTCTCTGTGTTTTTCCTATCCTGCCCAGTGCATGGCACTTGTCTGCCTGCAGTACCCACCAGTATAAGGTGATGCAGTAGACTTTTAATTTCAGCAGGCTCTCCCTGCTGGGGGTGTGGTAGAGACAGAGAGGTTGTAGGCTAGTTTAATTGCTTCACTTTTCCAGACCCTGGGTTCTGAACTCCTTGAGGGAGGAATTCCATCTGAGCTGGGCCCCACCCCTCTCCTGGGGAAGGCACAGGCTCCAGACAAATACTCAAACAAGCTTAATTCTGCCTATACCTGAGGCAGTGGAGCCTGAGAAGCCTTGCAGCTGTATCCAAACAGCAGTCAAGCCATAGAAATACAGCCACCAAAATCCTTTTCAGAGCAGGATCCCCATTCCTTGGGTTTGCCAATCAAAAACTTAAGTTGGCACATTGCTCTGTGTATCTCCTGGTCCTTTGTGCCCCTTCCTTTACTTCAGGGCCTAGACCTTTTCAAATCCAAAATAAACGTGTCATTTTTTTTTTTCTTTTTCCATTAGCCCTGCCCCATCTGTGCTGGGGCAAAACTCAGCTATCTCTGCTTTTACTCAAGGTTCAGCTGAGCTGGGGCCTATTTTTAGTAGTCAGAATTTTTTTAATTAATCCTGCAATTGGAGTTTGGTTGCACTCAGCTCCTGCTGCTGGTGAAGTCCCTTTCTTTTCCCCTCTGGGAAGCAGCCTGTGGTGGAGGGGCACCATCCACTGTGGCTTGGGGGACTCACAGTTCTGGGGGTGCTCACAGCTGGTCCAGACTGGGGCCACAGCGAATGCTATGTGTCTGGTCACTGACGTGGTCCCAGCAGTTGTTCTGTACTGTTTCAGGCTAATTTACTGGCTGCTCTGGAGGATGAAATAAATCCCACACCTCTCTAAGCTGCCATCTTGGCCCCTCCCAATAAAGCTTTTGTATATCTTAACTGTTCATTTATACCTGAACAAATTTTCATTAGTCATGTGAATAATTTCCAAATGATTCCAACTAGACATTCTGGTTGCGATATTTTATTATTTTTCTGAATTACATCTGGGACAAAAAGCAAGCTGCTTCACATATTTTAATACTGATTTACTCTAGGATTATATTTTACCAATATATATATAGGAGCTTAAAAGAACATAAATCTCCCATGAGGAGACATTATTTAGTCTGTGTCATTGGTATGTATTTGCAAAACATTAAAGCACTGCAAAAAAGAAGCTTCAAGATTAGGCACATTTAAAGGCTTCTACTCTACTACATTAAAGCTGGCATACTTCTACACAAGGCTTTTAAGTGATATCAATCAACTGATAGTAGAACTTTATCAATGAACTGCCTGATATCCATCATTTCCTGGTGACATGAACTGTGCATCTACCCCTCATAGATTTGAAGGTCATATTGTCTCGGTTTATCAATGTTTTAGCTTTTTAGCAATAAAAGAACCAAATAATAGGGGAATGAAAGGGTCACAATCTGCAAACACTGGAGGATAAAAATACCTTTATTAGTGTCACTGGTAGGACCCTGTGGAAGTGAATCCCAAAGTGAAAGCCAACAACTGAATGCTACACCTCAGTTTCTGCTGTGTGATAAGAACTGTATATAAAATAAAGCTCTACCCTGAGAAAATCCTCCCAAAATAATCCTGTTAGAAGGAATTCCATTCTTCACCTCTTGATCTGTCAAAGTTTTGATTTTTTTTTTCTGTCTGCTTGATTCCAGGTTTATCCTCCTGTGAATTGGGTGAAAGGCCAATAATATCAAACCAGGAAGGTGTATCCAGTCCATATTTAATGTAATAGTCACAACCAGCACAAGTAGGCAGATATATTTGGTATGTGAACTTCTGATACCTGCAAAGGCTTCTGCCATTCCATGCCCTGTATTTCCAGTCCATGAAGAAAAATAGCCACTGGGTGGCCTTGAGGGCAGCAGGCAGATGGCAGACAGCAGGGCTGCCATGTTATTACATGCACGGCACAGGAGCATTCTTTCTTCTGTCTACTCAGACCTGTTATTGAATTATTTTGGTGAATTTTTCATTTCAGTTATTCTAATTTTCAGATCTAGAATTTGTTTCCTTTTCATAATTTTTATCTCTTTTTTGATGTCTCATTTTATTCAGTTATCATTTTCCTGTTTCTTTTAGCTTCTTTGATCATGTTTCCTTCACCTCTTTGAAGATACTTGACAGTTGTTTTAACATCTTTATCTAGTAAATTCAATGTCTGGGCTTCTTCAGGAATAGTTTCTATTGATAATTTTTTATTATTTAAATGGTTGTTTTAGTTAGAGAAGTTTTTGCTTTATAGAAAAATCACATAAAAAATACAGTGCCCCCATATACCCCTCCCAATTATTAACACTTTGTATTAGTGTGGTACCTTTGTTACAATTGATGAAAGAGTATTATAATTGTACTAATAACTATAGTCTGTAGTTTATATTAGATGTATTTTTCCCATATGTCACCTTATAATTCACACCTTGCATTAGTGTGGTACATTTGTTATTCATGAAAGAACATTTGATAACTGTACTATTAAGTATAGTACATCATATAAAATAGGGTTCACTGTGCTGTACAGTCCTTTGTTTTATCTTTTAATTTTTATCGTAGTAGCATATATGACTTAAAAATTTCCTGTTTTAGCCACATTCATACATATAATTCAGTGTTGTTAATTACACTCGCAATGTTGTACTACTATAACTACACCCATTTCCAAAACTTTGCAATCAACCCAAACAGAACTTCTCTACAAATTAAGCATTATCTCCCCAATCCCTACCCTTGACCCAGCCTCCTACTAACCCATATTCTGGATTCTAACTCTATGAGTTTGCTTATTCTAAATATTTTATATAAGTGAGATCATACAGTATTTGTCCTAGTGTGTCTGCTTTATTTCACCACACATAACATCTTCAAGGTTCATACATGTCATTGCATGAACTAGAACTTCATTCCTACTTAATGCTAAATAATGTTATATATATTCCACATATATTTATCCACTCCTTTGTTGGTGAATGCTTGGTTTGCTTGCACCTTTTTGGCAGCTATGAGTGATGCCACTATAAACATCAGTGTGCAAATATCTGTTGACCCAAACTTGTATACCAGGCATAAATTCCACTTGATCATGGTATGTGATTCTTTTAATATGCTGGTGGATTTCATTTGCTAGTATTTTGTTGAGAATTTTTGCATCTATATTTATTTTAGTTTGCTAGCTCGCTGAAAACAGATACCATGAAATGTGTTGGCTTTTAACAATGGGACTTAATTAGCTAACAGTTTGAGGCTGAGAAGCATATCCAAGTCAGAGTCTCATCAAGGCAATACTTTCTTCCTGAAGATGTTTGCCAGTGATCCTGTGCCACTTGGCAAGGCATATGGCAGCAGCTGCTGGTCTCTCCTTTCTCTTCCAGGTTTCATTGGTTTCAGCTTCTTATTTCCATGGCTTTCACTCTGTTCGAATTTCATTCTCTTCTAAAGGACTCCAGTAAAAGAATTAAGACCTACTCTGGGCCACACTTTAACTGAAGTAACCTCATTTAAAGGTCCTACTTACAGATGATTGAATAACTATAGAGTTTTTAAGGAGTGACCCTATAACTATGCAAACTTTGTGACTGCACTCCCTTTAACTTTAACCACTGTATGGGAGACGAGTAAAAAAAAAAATTTTAAATAAATAATATGGGGAGGGAGGTATGGAATGTTTTGGGTGTTCCTTTTTACTTTTATTCTATTTTTGGAGCAATGAAAATGTCTGAAAATCCATTTTAATGATGAATGCATAGTTATATGATGATATGTGAATCACTGATTGTACAATTTGGATAATTATGTGGTATCTGAATGTATAATACATCTCAATAAAATTACATTAAAAAGAGTCGCACGGGTGGTTCAGTGATAGAATGCTTGCTGCCATGTGGGAGACCTATGTTTGATTCCTGGCCCATACAGTCAAAAAAAAAAAAAATCAACAACAGTGCTCCAATAATGGGATATACACATGGTAAAAGAATGAAATGTGATTTCCACTGCACAGCATACAAAAGAATTGCATTTAAAAAAGTTCCTACTTACAACAGCTTTAGACCCAAGGGAATGAATTTATTTAAAAATTATGCTTTTCTGGGGGATATAGGGTATCAAAATACCACAGTATTCATAAGAAATATTGGTCTGTAGTTTTCTTTTCTTAGGGTATCATTATCTGGCTTTGTTATGAGGGTGATGTTGCCTCATAGAATGAATTAGGAAATGTACTCTCCTCTTTAATTTTTTAGAAGAGTTTCAGCAGAATTGGAGTTAAGCATTGTTGGAATGTTTGACAGAAGTCCCCTGGGAAGCCAACTGGTCCTGGGCTTTACTAAGGGCATATTTTGGACTACTAATTGAATTGCTTTACTAGTAATTGGTTTGTTAACAGCTATTTATTATTGAGTCAATGTAAATATTTTGTGTGTTTGTAAGAATTTGTCAGATTATCTAATTTATTGGTATATAGTTCATAGTATTTTCTTACAGTCCTTTTTATTTCAGTGGAATTGCTAGTAATGTCCCCCTTTTCATTTCTGATTTTAGTTGCTTCATTTTATGTTCTAGCTAAAGGTTTGTCAACATTATTGATTTTTCTAACAACCCACTTCTTTTGTCAATTCTATTTTTTTTTTCTGTTTCATTTATCTCTACTCTTTGTTGTTTCCTTCCTTCTACTAGCTTTGGGATTAATTGGCTCTCCTTTTTCTAGTTCTTCTTCATTGAGAATAGGCCTCTGATTTGAAGTTTTTATTCTTTTTTAATGTCAGCATTTAGAGCAAAACATTTCTTTCTCAGAACTGCCTTTGCTGTATCCATAAGTTTTGGTATGTAGTATTTTCATTTCATTTATCTCAACCTATTTCTTAATATTCCTTTTTTACCCATTGGTTGTTTGAGCATATTGTTTAATTTCCACATATTTGCAAATTTTACCTTTCTCTCTCATTATTGATTTCTAGCTTCATTCCATCGTCATCAGAGAATATATATTGTATGATTCCAATATTTTTGAATTTATTGAGACCTGTTTTGTGACCTAACATATGGTCTATTTTTGAGAATGATCCATATGCACTTAAGAAGAATATACATTCTGTTTTTACTGGGTGAAGTGTTCTATACATGTTTGTTAGATCTAGTTGATTTAAAGTATCATTCAAGTCTTGTATTTCCTTATTGATCTTCTCACTAGATATCCTATCCATTATTGAAAATGGTATACTAAAATCTTCTGCTATTAAGGAAACATCAATTTCCCCCTTTTAATCAGTCAGTATTTGCTTCCTATATTGTGGAGCTCTGCTGTTAAGTGCATATTCAATTACAATCTTTACATCTTGTTGAATTGTCCCCTTTATCAATATATAATGTTATTTTTTGCCATCATAACTGTTTTTAATTTAAAGTATATTTTATCTGATATTAGTATAGCCCCATCCTCTATTAGTTACTACTTGCATAGTATTATTTTTACCATCTGTTCAGTTTCAACCTACTTGTATATTTGAATTTAAGGTTTGTTTCTTATAGACATCATATAATTAGATCATGTTTTTTAATTCATTCTGTGAATCCCTGCCTTTTGGCTGGAGAGCTTAATTCATTTACAGTTAAAGTGACTACTGATAATGAAGGACTTCCTTCTGCTACTTTGCTATTTAGCCTTTGTATGTCATATAACTTTTATGTCCATCAATTCTTCCATTAATTCCTATTTTTATATTTATCTGATTTTTTGTGTTGTACCATATTAAGTGTCTTCTCTTTTGTATCTTGATATATTTTCCCTCTATTTTCCATGTGGTTACCATGGGTCTAATATTTAAGATAATAAGTCTACAGCAATCTTATTTGGTCTAACAACTTAACTCAGTTTTATACAACTATGCTTTTTCTATTGCAGTCCATCTTCCCACCTTTTTTGCACTTACATATTTTTTGTTAACACTTATATCTTTGTACAATTTATGTCCAAAGCCATAGCCTTATTCATTCCTTTTTATGTATTTGATTTTCAGCACCTTAGGAAATAAAAAGTGGGGCTACATACCCACCAAACAATGCTTTACAATAATAATGGTATTTATAAAACTGACATGGTTACCTTTACTACAGGTCTTTATTTCTTCATGCCACTTTGAACCACTGTCTGGGGTCCTTTCCTTTCAGTCTGAAGAACTCCTTTTATCACTGTTTGTAGGGCAGGTCAAGTGGTGATGAACTCCCCTAGCTTTTGCTTGTTTGATAATGTCTTAAATCTCTCCCTCATTTTTGAAAGAAAATTCCACTGGATATAAAATCCTTAGTTGGCAGTTGTTTTCTTCCAGTACTTTATGTATTTCAACTCACTTCCTTCTTGCCTCCATAGTTTCTTATTAGAAGTTGACACTCGGTATTATTAGGACTCCCTTGTACAATAGCAAAACTCTCTCTCTGTTTTTTCTATTTGATAGTGTGATCAATATATGATGGGGCATGTTTCCTACATTTTAATTCTGTTTAGTTTCCTCTGAAATTCATAGATGTGCATATTCACATCTTTTGCTAAGTTTGGGAACTTTTCTATCATTATTTCATTGAATTTTATTTCTTCCCCTTCTCTCTTTCTTCTCCTTCTGGAATTCCCAGAATGCATACATATTGGTATGCTTGATGTTATCTCAGATGTATCAGGCTATCTTCAGATTTTATAATTCACTTTTCTCTCCTCTTCAGCTTGATTAATTTAAAATGTCTTGTCTTTGTGTTCACTAATTCTTTCTTCTGCCAGCTCCAATCTTCTTTTTTTTTATGCATGTATTTGTTTTATTATTCATCAACCCATACACCCGATAAAGGGAGTGTCAGTCACAATGTTTTTTAATCACACAGTCAGATGATAAATGTTACATAGTTATGCAATCAGTGTCAAAAATCATGGCTACTGGATTATAGTTCAACAATTTCAGATATTTCCTTCTCACTATTATGATACACTTCTGTCTATATATGCAACTAAAAAGAAATATCTATATAATGGCTATTTTGGTTTCTTCATGCTGGAAAGTGGTGTCAACCTTATAGGTAGAGGAATGAAACTAGTTGATGTAATGGGAGGGAATGCTACCTCTGAGTTTCAGGATTTGTCTGGGATAGAACAATCCAGAGGCCTTAACCTTCTGAAAATATAAACTTACTAAGTAAAACATTTATAGAGTCTTAGCTAGAGCCCACGGTATTTTTAGAGTTTTCAGGAATATTGTTGGTTGGGGATTGGCATGCTGTGGCAATTTTCAATATCTGGCTGAAGTTTACATAAGAGTAACCTCCAAAATGACCACTAGATTTTATTTGAAACCTCTCAGCCACTGAAACTTTGTTTTGTTTCATTTTTTCCCTCTTTTGGTCAAGAGGGCATTCTCAGTCCCATGATGCCAAGGTGAGGCTAATCCCTGGGAGTCATGTCTATGTTGCAGGGAGATTTATCACTCCTGGGAGATGAAAGAGAAGGTATATTTTCAGAGTTGTCTTAGAAAGAGATGACACATCGGAGGCACAAAAGATGTTCTTTTAATTAGGCCTAATTATAAGTAGGCTTAGATTCACAATTGCAGAAATAAGTTTCATAAGGGCAAGCCTCAAGACCAAAGGATTGGCTTATTAAATTGGGAGTCCCTAATGCTGGAGAGAATATCAGGAATTCCCCAGGTGGAGAAGTTTAATAGTTCTATATATTTTTTCTCCAATCTTTCAAGGGATTTTGAAAATATGTTTAAATAATTTTCTGCTCAAATTACTCTGATTTTTTTTTGTGGGGGTGCATGGTCCTGGAATTGAACCCTCAAAATACCCTGGGATGTATCCAGATATTACATTAATCTGTGCAGAGTAATATGATCTCCTCCCTATTCTAAGTCCAATGTAGTTAGGTTGTTTAACTACACTAATCAGGCTGGGTAAATTGCATAGTGTGCTACAGAAAATTTAAATTTTGGACAAAATAAACATATTTTCCTTTGGTCTTACACAGAAGTTGGAGTTTTAAAATACAGATAACATCATCCTTTACTCTTATTCTGATTTACTTTGGTCCTAACAAGATCCACTCATTCATATCTCTAAATGAAGTTTAATCTCTTTTTCAGTGTCTTTAACTAAGTTACTGTATGGATTAATGTTGACTTTCAGAGCTGCAGAACTTTAACTCTGAGTCACAGGTGTCATACAGATAACTAAAGTTCCATCTCATAGATGAGAGCATCTATTTCTGAACACTCAACTTAATTCCATTATTAGTGTATCTATGTTTATGCCAGCATCATGCTGTTTTGACCATTGTAGCTTTGTAATATACTTAAAATCAGATAGTGTGAGACTGCCATTTCATTTTCTTTCTCAAGATATTTTTTAGCTATTCAGGGTACCCAGCCCTTCCAAATAAATTTGATTATTGGATTTTTTATTTCTGCAAAATAAGTTGTTGGGATTTTAATTGGCATTGCATTGAATCTATAAATCAATTGACACCTTAACTATATCCGTGAACACAGTATGCCCTTCCATTTATTTAAGTCTTCCTTGATTCATTTTAGCAATGTTTTATAGTTTTCTGTATGTAGGTCTTTTATATCCTTGGTTAAACTTATTCCTATTTATTTGATTCTTTTGGTTGCTATTGTAAGTGGATATTTTTTCTGGAATTCCTCATCACATTGGTCGTTACTAGGGTACAGAAACATTCTTCATTTTGCATGTTGACCTTTATCCTGATACTTTGCTGTACTCATTTATTATCTCTGGTAAATTTGTTGTCGATTTTTCAGGATTTTCTACAAATACGATCATGTAATCTGCAAATAGTGGAGGTTTTACATCTTCCTTTCAAATTTTATGCCTTTTATTTCTTTTTCTTGCCTAATTACTCTAGCTGGAATTTCCAGCACAATGTTGAATAACAATGATAACAGTGGGTATCCTTATCATGTTCCTGATCTTAGAGGGAAAGCTTTCAGTTTTTTCCTATTGAGTGTTGATATTAGCTGTGGGCTTTTTATGTATTACTAATATCATGTTGAGGAAATTTTCTTCTATTTCTTTCCTTTGAAGTGTTTTCATCGAAGAAAAAAGACTGAATTTTGTCAAATGCCTTTTCTGCATCAACTGAGATGATTATATGTTTTTCCCCCTTTGACTTATTGATGTGGTATATTACATTAATTGATTTTCTTGTGTTGAAACACTATTGCATACCTGAAATAAAACCCATTTGGTCATGGTATATAATTCTTTTAATTTGCTGCTGGATTTGAATAACATTCGTTTTGTTGAGGATTTTTGCATCTATATTCATTAAAGAGATCAGTCTATAATTTTCTTTTAAAAATATCTTTGTCTGGCTTTGGTATAAGGTTGATGTTGGGTTCATAGAATGAGTTAGGTAGCTTTCCATCTGCTTCAATTTTTTGAAGAATTTTAGCAGCACTGGTACCACTTCTTTCTTGAATACTTGGTAGAATTCACATGAAGCCATTTGGTCCTGGATATTTCTTTCATTCTTTTTTGTTGTTGTTGAAGTTTTTGATGATGGATTCAATCTTTTTATGTGTGACTGATTTTTCAAGGTCTTCTGTTTCATTTTGAATCAGTATTGTTCATGCTTTTCGAAGAAGCTGTCCTTTTAATTTAAGCTGTCTAGTTTGTTAGCATATAGCTGTTCATAGCATCCTCTCATTATCTCCTTTATTTCTTCATAGTCAGAAGTTATGTCCCCCTCCTATTTCTGATTTTATTTATTTGCATCTTCTCCATTTTTTTAAGCCTAGCTAAAGGTCCATTGATTTTATTGATTTTCACAAAGAACCAACTTCTGATTTGTTGAATCTCTCTATTGCTTTTGTGTTCTTAATTTCATTTATTTTCACTCTAATCTTTGCTACTTCTTTCCTTCTATTTGCTCTGTGGTTAGTTTGTTGTTATTTCTCTAGTTCCTCCAGGTAATCAGATAACTTCTTCATTTTTGCTCTTTCTTCTTTTTTTTTCCTTATTTATTTATTTATTTATTTATTTTATTAATTAATGGAAAAAAAGAAATTAACACAACATTTAGAAATCATACCATTCTACATATGCAATCAGTAATTCTTATCATCATCACATAGATGCATGATCATCATTTCTTAGTACATTTGCATTGGTTTAGAGGAACTAGCAACACAACAGAAAAAGATATAGAATGTTAATATAGAGAAAAGAAATAAAAGTAATAATAATAGTAAAAAACAAAACAAAACAAAACAAAAAACCCTATAGCTCAGATGCAGCTTCATTCAGTGTTTTAACATGATTACTTTACACTTAGGTATTATTGTGCTGTCCATTTTTGAGTTTTTGTATCTAATCCTGTTGCATAGTCTGTATCCCTTCAGCTCCAATTACCCATTATTTTACCCTTTTTCTAACTCCTGCTGGACTCTGTTACCAATGACATATTCCAAGTTTATTCTCGAATGTCCGGTCACATCAGTGGGACCATACAGTATTTGTCCTTTAGTTTTTGGCTGGACTCACTCAGCATAATGTTCTCTAGGTCCATCCATGTTATTACATGCTTCATAAGTTTATCTTGTCTTAAAGCTGTATAATATTCCATTGTATGTATATACCACAGTTTGTTTAGCCATTCTTCTGTTGATGGACATTTTGGCTGTTTCCATCTCTTTGCAATTGTAAATAATGCTGCTATAAACATTGGTGTGCAAATGTCCATTTGTGTCTAGGGCAATAAATTTCCCTCTCAGCACTGTCTTTGTTGTATCTCATAAGTTTTGATATGTTACACTCTCATTTTCATTTGCTTCAAAGATATTTATAGATTTCTCTTGCAGTTTCTTTCTTGATTTACTTGTTGTTTAAGTCTGTGTTTTTAGCTTTCATATATTTGTGAATTTTCTGGCCTTCTGCCTATTTTTGATTTCCAGCTTTATTCCATTATGATCTGAGAAAGTTTTTGTGTAATTTCAATCTATTTTAATTTATTGAGACTTGTTTCGTGACCCAGCATATGGGTCATCCTGATGAATGATCAATTAGCACTTGGGAAAAATGTATCTCCTGCTGTTGTTGTGTGCAATGTTCTGTAAATGTCTTCTGAGTCTAGTTCATTTATCATAGTATTCAATATCTCAATTTCCTTATTGATCCTCTGTGTAGATGTTCTATCCATTGATGAGAGTGGTTTATTGAAGTCTCCAACTATTATTTTAAAGGTCTTGATGAATTGCCCCTTTTATTAATACTTAATGTTCTTCTTTGTCTCTTTTAATTATTCTACATTTGATTCTAATTTGTCTGATATTAGTATCACTACTCCTGCTGTTTTATGGGTGTTGTTTGTGAGAAATATCTTTTTCCAACCTTTCACTTCCAACCTATTTTGTCCTTGGGTCTGAAGTGAGTCTCTTGGAGAAAGCACATAGATGGAACCTGTTTTGTATCCATTCTGCTAGTCTTTGTCTTTTGTTGGGGAGTTTAATCCATTAACATTTAATGTTATTACTGTAACATCAGTACTTTCTTCCACCATTTTGTCCTTTGGATTTTATATGCTATATCTTATTTTGTCTCTCTCTTTTTACCATTTAGTTATCTTTACTGTTAATCATCATTTACACACTGTTCTCCAAACGTTTCTCTCCTGTCTTATTTTATTTGCCTGTAGCTCCCTTTAGTATTTCTTATAGAACAAGTCTCTTGTTCATGAACTCTCTCAGTGTCTGTTTATCTGTAGACATTTTTGCCAGATATAGAATTTTTCAATGGCCGTTTTTAGTATCTTAAATGTATCATATCACTGCCTTCTTGCCTCCATGGTTTCTGCTGAGAAATCCACACTTAATTTTATTGAGCATCCCTTGTATATGATGGAATGCTTTTCTCTTGCTGCCTTCAGAATTCTCTCTTTGTCTTTGGCATTTGACAATCTGATTAGTAAGTATCTTGCAGTAGGTCTATTTGGATCTATTCTGTATGGGTGTGTTTCTTGGACCTGTAATTTTTTGTCTTTCTTAAGAGTTCAGAAATTTTCAGTGTTTATTTCCTCCATTATTCTTTCCTCCCCTTTTCTCTTCTCTTCTCTTTCTGACACACCCATAACATGTATATCCATGCCCTTAATGTTGTCATTCAGTTCCTTGGGACTCTGCTCATATTTTCCTCTCTTTTCCCTGTCTGTTCTTTTGAATGTAGGATTTCAGATGCCCTCACTAATCCTCTTTTCTTCTTCCATTTTGTTACTCCATTGTGTTTCTCATTTTTTCTATTGTGCTTTCATTCCATAAGTTCTGCCTTTTGTTTTTTCAAAGTTTTCCTTTATGGTCACCCATTGTCTTCTTTATATCTTTTATCCTTTTTGCTACATTTTCTATCAATTCATTGAATTGATGTATATTTGCTTGAAAATCTTTAAAAAGTTGTTTCAAATCCTGTGTCTTACTTTAAGTGTCAGTTTATTCCTTTGACTGGACCATATCTTTACACTTCCTAGTATGACTCATGATTTTTGCTGGTGTCTTGGCATCTGATTTTTCTTGGTTAGTTTATTCTGAAGGTCATTTTATCTCTTTTGCCTTGGGTTTTCTTGCTGGCTGGCTTAATAAAAATAATATTAAAACTTTTAATTAGAAATGGAATACAGAGTATAAAATATTAGTATTCTTTTTTACACAAATACTTTAATAGTCTAAATTTAGATACTATATTCATCCACTTTCTAAATAAGTTGCATGTAACTAGAGATGCTAAATTCTGTTACTTTTTTTACTAAATCCTCTAATGAGTGAAATGTTGGTGAAAACCTAGTAAGGTTATGTATGATTTTGTCTATGTAATATTTATTATAGATGTTAAAATCATCATGTTTAAAACTAATTTAAGCATTTGCAGATAACATTTAGGCTCAATATTAGTTTATTAAAGTATCAAAGAATCTGATGCTTATGGCTCTAGGTTATAAAATTCATTCAAAACCTATTTGTCAAAATGTTGACATGAGAACAGAAGTCAACTTTACTTAATGAGACATAAAGCTAACCATGCTTATAGTACAAATTCTGTCCCATGGTTATTACTATTTTCAAGTTTTTCTCTTTATATAAAAACTTAAATATATTATAATTGATAGATTACCTTTTTTACATTTTTATTTTATAAACAGATGGCTTGGTAACTAGGTAGCATATTAAAGCCATAAATCAAGTCAGTATTTCTTATGCTAAAGGCCTATTATTATTCACTGATGGGGAAACATTTATATATGTGTATTACAGGGATGAAGTCAGCCAGAATAGATTTGAATTTTTTTTCTTCATGGTTTCATTCTTTTTTAACCTGACCAGGATTTGAGGATGGGAATATTGAATGTGGCAGGGAACAAGAATTTTAACAAAGTAAAAAGGTTCTTTTTACTTTACTGGGATTTATTCCTTGAGATATGTTTCTTTTCTTTTCTTAAAAAATGTAACTGGTTGGTGATAAGGCATTTTCTTGAGCTTCAGCTCTTCTATCAGGAAGTTCTGCCCAAGGTGAATGCAGTGTGCAGGGTTTTCTCTGTATTTCTGGACTTCTGTCTTGCCCTAGGCTTTTGCTTGCTGGTTCTTTTGGAATTTCCCTGTATACAAGAGTTTGCTCATCCCTTCTTTTTCCCAGGAGATAGACCTCACTTTCTCAGGTGTTTGAAGCTGGCAAGACTTGGCTCCAGAATTTCCACCTCTATAGGTTCTTATGCTCCTTTCATTATCTCAAGCTGCTTTTGCCTAGAGGGCAAATTCTGTGGGGAGGGATACACCAAAAAAGAGCTTCCTAAGTCAGTCTTTCCCAGCTGAAACAGAGTCAGGGACCTGCAAGGAAGAGCAAATGGTCTATACAGTACCCTGAGGAGGAAATCAGGATTGGTGTCCAAAGTTTCTTCCACAGCACCCCAAGCTGACTTTCTTGGTCTGCTCAGTACATGCAGCCCTTCAACTACCTGTCCCATGCACCCCTGAGTAAGTGCAGCATCTTTAAGACTCCACCACCACTTCCCACTCTGGGATGGTTTGAAACAATGGCAACTTCTACCCTTGTCTAGGTGGGTTCAAACAATGGCTGCCACTGCTTTTGTCCAAGGTGGGTTGGAAAAATGCCCTCAGAACCAGGCCCCTAGAAATCTGAACTTACTAATCAAAAGCTGTGATCAGTGATCAGCTGTGCCCACCACTGGGCTTGTGGAAGAGAATTTCTACATCCATTTCTGTCATCAATGAGCTAGCCAGGGTCTGGACCCCACTGTGGCCTGCCTTCAGAGTGGGTGATAGGTGCCAGTAGCCAATGTGAGGAGAGCGATTTACTGTATTTTACCATAATTCATCATTCTCTCAGCTTCCCTGGATGCTGTACGATGTTCTTCTGGATTCCAGTGCTTCAAAGTAACTTTTTCAGGCAGTTTCTGTCTGTTTAATAGTTGTCATGGTGGAAGGACTTTGTCCTGGAGCTCCTTACTATTACTCTACCATCTTCCCACAATCTGCTCCATCTTGGGAATGTTCTTTTGGTAAAGACTGAATATTATAATGTGGTAACTCTGGAAAACAGTGTGTCTTCATTCACCAGTTGTGGTAGTTAGATTCAGATGTCAACTTGGTTGGGTGAAGGTTCCTATATCTATTGCTGTGGACATGAGCCAATGGTATGTGAACCTCATCTGTTGCTGATTATATCTGCAGTCAGCTAGGAGGTGTGCATGCTGCAATGAATGATGTTTGACTTAATTGGCTGGTGCTTAAATGAGAGAGTGCAATGTAGCACAGCCCAAGCAGCTCAGCATACCGCATTTTAGCACTTGCAGCTCAACCCAGGCCTTTGGAGATGCAGAACGAAATCACCCCGGGGAAAATTGCTGGAACCCTGAGGCCTGTAGAGAAGGCCAGCAGAGACCATCCTGTGCCTTCCCACCTAAGAAAGAACCTCAGTTGAAAGTTAGCTGCCTTTCATCTGAAGAACTAATGAAATAAATCCCCTTTTATTAAAAGCCAATCCACCTCTGGTGTTTTGCATTCTGGCAGTTAGCAAACTAGAATACCAGTGTTTGATGTTTTTTTTTAAAAAAATTTAAATGTGCAATATAACAAATATACAAAAAAGCAATACATTTCTAAGTACACTTGAAGAAGTAGTTATAGAGCAGATTTTACAGTTTGGCATGGGTTACAGTTCCATTATTCTTTGTTTTTTTTCTTCTAGCTATTCCAAGACAGTGCAGACTGACAGAAATATCAATATAATGATTCAGCAATCATGCTCATTTGTTTAAACCCTACCTCTCTCTATAACTCCACCATCACTTTTGATCTTTCTCTCACTCTTTAGGGTTGTTTGGGCTATGCCCTCTCTAACTTTTTCATGTTGGAAGGGCCTGTTGATAATATGGGATAAGCAGATGGAACTAGTTGAACTAGTTCTGGAAGAGCTGGCCCCTCTGCATTTCAGGGCTTACCTGGTCCAGGGACCCACCTGGAGTTGTAGGTTTCTGGAAAGTTACCCTAGTGCATGGAGCCTTTGTAGAATCTCATATAATGCCCCAGGTATTCTTTAGGATTGGCAGGAATGGTTTTGATTGGAATTTGGCAAGTTATGATTGGTAGCAATGTCTAACTGAAGTTGATTTTTTAAAAAAATTATAACTGTTGAAGGCTGTAGTAGTCCATTTGTTTAGTGACTTTTCCAAATAAAAATAGATACATTAGACTGCATCATTGTCATATGTGGTTGCTGAAGTCTCTGTTTTGTTAGCTTGTGTTCAGGTAGTGTTTTAACAGTGATTTCCTTGAATTCCCAGAGCTATTAAACAAGAACAGAAAAGAAATTAAGAAACAAACAAACAATGCAGGCAGCTGTGTTTTGAGCAATGTTCATGGTTTTCCTACTCTGATTGAACTCCAAGATAGGTGAAATAAAGACTCATACAATTATCAGTCTCTCAGGTTGCCAGCAGATAGGTTATAACAGTCATACATACTAATCTGCAAATATGGTGTGCCTGTCTTACTTCAGAGCAAGAGGGCATACAGACTGCTGTCTTCAAGACTGCTGATGAGCTAGGGAGTTGATTAGTGCAAGAGCAAATCAAAATTCCAAAAAACTTCCCTACCATTTTCAAAAATTAATTTTTCATTTTGTTTTTATTATAGAACTTGTAAGTTTACAAAAAAAAATCATGCATAACATACAGAGTGCCCATATACCGCCATTTTATTAACACCTTGCATTACTTTGGTGCATTTGTTACAATTGAAGAAAGAACATTTTTGTAATTGTACTATTATCATGGGTTAATTAGGGTTAACTGCTTGTACTATAGAATCCTATATATTATTTCAAATTTTTATTTTAGTAACATATATGCACACTAACATTTCTGCTTTTAACCACACTCAAATAAATAATCAATGTGGTTAATTATATTCATAGTGTTGAACCCTCACTACCATCTTGTAACAAAATTTTTTCATTACTCCGAATAGCAACTCTGTAGAAGTTAAGCATTAATTCTCCATTCCCTACCTTCACCCTGGCCCCTGGAAATCTTTAGTCTAGTTCCTGACTCCATAAATTGCTTATTCTTGTTTGTTTCATATCAGTGATATCATATAATATTTGTCCTTTTGTATCTGGCTTATTTCACTGAACCTGATTTCTATAAGATTCATCTATGTCATCACATGTGTCAAAACTTCATTCTTTTTATGGCTGAATAATATTCCATTGTACATATAGTCCAAATGTATTTATCCATTCATTGGTTGATGGACACCTGTGTTGCTTCTGTACTTTGGTAATTGTGAATAATACCATTATGAATATTGTTGGCAATATCTTTTCAAGTCCCTGCTTTCAGGTCTTTTGAGTGTTTATCTCAGAGTGTAATTGCCAGGTCATAGGATTATTCTAAACTTAACTTTCTGAAGTAACACCTAACTGCCTTCCACAGTGGCTGCACGAATTTTTATATTCCCACCAGCAATGAATAAGCATTCTTATTTCTCCACATCTCTCTATTACTTGTAATTTTCCAATTTTTAACAAGTATCCATTATAGTGGATGTAAAGTGGTATCTCATTCTGCTTTTGTTTTGTTTGGACCATTTCTATTATTTTATTTTATTTTTAAACATTTTTTATTGTGAAATATAACATATATACAAAGAAAGCAACAAATTTCCAAGCACATTTTAACAAGTATTAGAGAACATATTTTAAACTTTGATATGGGTTATAGTTCCAAAACTTTTTGTTTCTTCTTCTAGCTGTTCCAAGACACTGGAGAGCAACAGAAATATCAATATAATAATTCAGCAGTCATATTCATTAGTTGAACCCTATCTTCTCTGTTACATTCCTCCTTCTCTTTAAATAACATATACATATATATATGCAATAAATTTCAAACTACATTGTAACAATTAGTTGCAGAAATAACAGATTTCACAGTTTGGTATAGGTCATAATTCTGCAATTTTAAGTTTTTATTTCTAGCTGGCCTAAGGTACTGGAGGCTAAAAGAAATATCAGTATAATGATTCAACACTCATACTCATTTTTTAAACCCAACCTTCTCTTATAACTTCACCATCATCTTTGATCTTTCTCCCACCCAATCTTTAGGGGTATTTAGGCTATCCCCATTCCAACTTTTTCATGTTGGAAGGTGCTGTCAGTAATATGTGATAGAAGGATGGAAATAGTTGATGTTCTAGAAGGGCTGGCTCCTGTGCATTTCAGGATTTATCTGGTCCAGGGACCCATCTGGAGGTTGTAGGTTTTGAAAAGTTACCCTAGTGCATGGAACTTTTGTGGAATCTTAGATAATGCCTTAGGCATTCTTTAGGATTCAGAAGAATGGTTTTGACTGGAGTTTAGCAAGTTATGATAGGTAGCAATGTTTAACCGAAGCATGTGTAAGAGTGACCTCCAGTGTAGTCTCTTGACTCTATTTGAACTCTCTCAGCCACTGATACCTTATTTGTTACACTTCTTTTCCCCATTTTGGTCAGAATGGCATTGTTGAGCACATGGTGCCAGGGCCAGGTTCATCCCTGGGAGTCATCTCCCATGCTGTTGGGGAGGTCATGAGCCATGTAGTGTTGAGGGCAATGGTTTCACTTGTAGAATTGGGCTTAGAAAGAGAAAGGCCACATCTGAGCAACAAAAGAGGTCCTCTAGATGTGACTCTTAGGCATACCTACAAGTTAGATTAATTTCTCCATTATATACATAAGCTTCACAAGAGCAAGCCTCAAGATCAAGGGCTTGGCCTATTGATTTGGATGTCTCTGATGTTTGGCACAGTATCCGGGCTTCCCCAGTGGTAAAGTTAATAGTTTCATAATTTTTCTCCCATCTCTCAAGGGACTTTGCCATACTTTTTGATTATCTGCTTAATATACTCTGAGATGTATCCAAGCAGTACATTAAGCTATTCAGGACTAAAGGCCCTCATTCTTATTCTGGGCTCTCTATGTTTGTATTATTTAAATGATCTGACCAGACAGGTTGAGTTAGATTATGTGCTACAGAAAATTTAATTTCTGGACATGTTAAAACTTTCTTCCTTTGGTCACAAAGAGTAGATGAAGTTCCAAAATACAGGCAATGTGTTCCTTACCCCTGTGTTCTGAATTGCCTTAATACTGCCCTGATCAGCTTCATTCTTATCTCTAAATGCGAGGTGGCACATATATAAAACAGCCCCTCGAAATCCAGAAATAACAATTAGTATTCCAGACTAAATGTGACTGCTATAACAGCTTACAGTCTAGGCCCCAGTTTTCTTATAGTATTTTTGAAGTGAGATATTACAATATTTCACTGTGGTTTTGGTTTACGTTTCCCTACTTGCTAATGATTTTGAACATCTTTTCATGTGTTTTTTGCCATTGGTATATCTTCTTTGGAGAAATGTCTATTCAAGTCTTTTACCCATTTTTTTTAATTGCTTTGTCATTTTTATTAAGATGTAGAATAATTTTATATATTCTGAATATTAAATCTTTATTAAATATGTTTCCAAATATTTTCTCCCATTATGTAGTCTGTGTTTTTACTTTCATGATAAAGTTTAACTGCTTTTTTTAAGTTGACTTTTCCTTGCTTCAGAGTTTATTTGGTTGTTATAAATTTTTGATGGCTTTTCAGAGTTTTGGTAAAGTTGATTCTGCGGTTTCTGCTTGTTTTTCACTTTTTCTCTGTGGGGACAAGAGTTTTCATCTGTCTATATCATCTTACTGACTTCTGTTCATATAATAAATACTTTTTATGGATACGTTTTCTTGTTCACATAGGAAAAATTACCTTTAGGAATGGCTGAGTATTTTTATCTTAACTTTGCAAGGTATTGCTTAATTGTTCTCTAAAACTGTTGTGCCAATTTATCCTCCCATCACATAGGAGGTTTTGTATTTCTTTATATATGAACCAAACATAGTAAATTTAGACTTTTTAAAATTTTAACTGGCTTGATGGATATAAAATGATACCTCATTGAGATTTTAACTTAATTTTTTTATTCATAATGAGGTTATATATCTGTTTATTTTTATTGGTCATTTTAGTTTCCTCTTTTGTTAATTGCCTCCTTTACCACTTTCTTGTTGAATTGTTTGTATTTTCTTTTTTGTTATTTTCTCTGGGCAAGTATGAGTTAAAAATATCTTCTCCTAGACTGTCGTTTTATTTATTTAATGAAGCTTCCTATTTTAATGTAATCAGATGTATCAGTCTTTTCTTACGTGTTTAGTCCTTATTGTGTTTTGCTTAACAGTCCTTCCACAAAATGTCATATTCACAAACCTTTTTCAAACTGTCGAATTTTTTTTAAGATTGGGGCCCATACTCACTTGGAATATATTTATGATGGTCGAGTTCATGTGTCAACTTGGCCAGGTCATGGTACCCAATTGTCTGGTTGGACAAGTACTGGCCTGTCTGTTGTTGTTGTGAGGACATTTCATGGACTTAAATTATGACCACGCTGGCTGCATTCACAGCTGATTGCATCTGCAAACAGCTAAGGGGAGTGTCTTCTGCAATGAGTGATACTTAATCTAATCACTGGAAATCTTTTGAGGAGGATTCAGAAGAGACAATTGTTCTTTCTGTTTCAGCCAGCCAGCCTCTCCTGAAAGTTCATTGAGGACCTTCATTGAAGCCACCAGCTTGCAGCCTGCTTTACAGATCTTGGACTGTTACATCCTCACAGTTGCATGAGCCACTTCTATATATCTTATATTTACAGATACCTCCTGCTGATTCTCTTTCTCTAGAGAACCCTAGCTAATACAGCTTGGTACCGAGAGTAGGGTGAAGAACCTGGAAAAGGCCCAAAAGATGGGCAGAGAGGGAAAAAGATGAGGAAACCAAATCACCACGTGTCATGGACACTTGACACTGCTCCAGGAAAGGCATGGACACATGGTACTGCTCCGGGAAAGGTGTGTAATATTTCTCATAAAGATCTTACATTTGCTAGATTTGTTCCTAGGGAATTTACAGATTTTTTTATGCTATTGTAAATGAGATTTTCTTTAAAATCTTATTATCTTATTACTTATTACTGAAATATGGAAAGACTGTTGATTATATGTGTTATCTGGAAACCTGAGGAAACTGACTGAGCTTCTTAGATCTAAGAGTTTGTTTATACAATTGTATTTTGTGTGATGCCAGCAGCACACAGTTCAAGAAAAAATTATTCTCTTCTTTCAAGTTCTTATTTCCTTTATTTCATTTTATTGCTTTGTTGCACTGACTGAGACTTTTAGAATGATGACAGCAAAAAATTGTATTGTGCCTGGTTTTAATGCATCAAAAGTTTCAAAATTAATTATTATGTTTGATTCATTTTTTAAAGATAGTTGTCCATTTTTAGTATGCTAAGGTTTTTACATGCATAAATGATATTTTAAAATCACTAATTAAATTGAATTTTACTTAAAATTTTTTGCATTTTCTAATTTATTTATTAGTTACAAAGAGAAAGTGAACATTCCATTTATAGAATGCTTTATAGCCATATAAAATAATGTAGCTATTAGAGAAAGAACAATTATTATATCAAGAGAAGAACTACAGTGCAGGATGCTCATAGTGGAGTGAGTTCAGGTAGATAAATGTTCAAAAAAAAAATACAGGATATATACCAGGATTGGGAATTGAAACCTTCAGATGACTCCAGTAGCAATTGTTGTCTGATCTCAGCCATATGAGAGACTGTCAGAACCAGGAGGCATACTACTAATAACTGAGAGTTGTTGGTTTTCATGCTACTAAGTTTAAAGTTTATTTTATAGTAATAGACAATCACAATATAGGAGGTAAAGTATGAACCTCATGGGAATGGGACGAAGATAACTTTTTTAAATTAGCTTTTTATTTTGAAATAATTTTACACTTACAGAAAGTTGCACATATAGCACAGAGAGTTCTTTTATACCATTCACTCAACTTCTCCTAATGTCTATATCTTATATAATCATACTACAATTATCGACATAAAGAAATGAACATTGATACAATAATACTATTAACTAACTTAGAGACCTTATTTGATTTTTGCCAGTAGTAATAATAATGTCTATGTTGGGTCAAGGTTTCAATATAGGATCCCATTTTATATTTAGTTGTTGTGTTTGTTAGTCTTCTCTAATCTGTGATAATTTCTATTTTTGTCTTTTATGACCTTGACATTTTCAAGAGCTTTGGTCAGTTTTTTTGTAGAAAGGCCCTCAGTTTGGATTTCTCTGATCTTTGCCCATGATTAAATTCAGGTTATGCATTTTTGGCAAGAATACCATGGAAATCATTCTGTTACCATCTCAGTTCATGATTCAGGAGCTTTAGGATGTCAACATATCAATACATGATATCTTATCACATGATGTTAATTTTTACCACTTGGTTAAGATGGTGTTGACAAGTTTCACCACTGTAAAGTTATTATTTTTTACTTTATAATTAGTAAGTATCTTGTGGGGAGATTTTTAAAACTTTTTTTATTATATAGTATAACATATATACAAAGCAAAGAAATAAAAAAGCAATAGTTTTCAAAGCACTCTTCAAAAAGTAATTACAGGACAGATCCCAAAGTTTGTCATGGCTACCATACAATCATCTCATATTTTTCCTTCTAGCTGTTCCAGAATATAGGAGGCTAGAGGGCTTAAATATTTTTTTATCATCACAATTGACTTTTTTTCCTTCTTTTTTTTGTGTGAAAAATAACATATATATATATAAAGCTATAAATTTCAAAGCACAGTACCATAATTAGTTGTAAAACATATTTGAGAGACTGACATGGGTTACAATTTCACAATTTTAGGTTTTTACTTCTAGCTGTTCTAAAATACTGGAGACTAAAAGAAAGATCAATTTAATGATCCAGCATCATATTCATTTGTTAAATCCTATCTTCTATATATAACGTCACCATCACCTTTGACCTTTTCATTCCTCTCTTTAGGGTCATTTGGGCTATGGCAATTCTAAACTTTTGATACTGGAAGGGTCAGTCACTAATATCGGACAGGGAGATGGAACTATCTGATGTTCTGAAGAGGCTGGGCTAGGTTTCAGGACTTATCTGGACCAGGAACTCATCTGGAGGTTATAGATTTCTGGGAGGTTGCTCTAGTACCTGGAACCCTTGAAGGATCTTATCTATTGCCCTAGGTGTTCTTTAGGATTGGTTGGAATGCTCCTGGTTGGGGGTTGGCAGTTATGATAGGTAGCAAGGTCTAACGGAAACATGCATAAGGGCAATCCCCAGAGTAGACTCGTGACTCCATTTGAACTCTCTCTGCCACTGATCCTTTATTAGTCACATTTATTTTCCCCCTTTTGTTCAAGATGGAATTGTTGATCCCACAGTGCCAGGTCTGGATTCATCCCTAGGGGTCATCTCCCACATCACCAGAGAGACTTTCACCCTTGGATGTCATGTCTCATGTAGGGGGCAGGGCAATGATTTCACTTGCAGAGTTGAGCTTACAGAGTGAGTCCGCATCTGAGCAACAGAAAAGGTCCTCTAGAAGTAACTCTTAGGACATAAGTAGTCTAAGCTTGTCCACTACCTACATAAGCGTCACAAGAGTAAGCCTCATGATCGAGGGGCATGGCCTATTGATTCGGGTGTCCCTAAAGTTTGACACAGTATCAGGGCATTCCCTGATGGCAAGGTTTAATACTTCCATATTTTTCTCCCATCCCTCGGGGGGAGTTTGTTAATTTTTTTTTGATTATCTGCTTAGTATACTCTAGGATGTATCCAGGCATCACAATAATCTATATAGGATTAAAAGACCTCTTTCTTGTTCTGTGCTCCCTGTGTTTCAGTTGTTCAAATGAGCTGTACAGACAGGTTGAATTAGATTATGCACTACAGAAAATTAAAGTTCTAGACCAAAGAAAGCTTTCTTCCATTGGTCTCAAAGAGTATGTGTGGTTTAAAATACAGACACTGTCTTCCTTTCCCCTATGTTCTGTTCAACTTCAATCATATCTCTAAATATCAGCTTATATATATAAAACAGCATTTCAAAATCTGGAAATAATAGCCCCCACTCTGGACTTAGTATGTCTGCTCTAAAAGCTTACAGTCCAGGCCCCTGTTTTCTTATAAGCATTTTCTAAAGCTGCCATACCATTCTTGTTCTTTTGTTTCTGGCTTATTTTGTTTCACCAAATGTCCCACATGTTATTCACATTGTTGCATGCCTTACAACTTTGTTTCTTTTCATAGTAGCACAACTTTTGTTCATAAGTATACCACATTGTTCACCAATCCATTTCTCCATCAGTGCATCCTTCAACCACCTGCATTCATTGGGCATCATGTAGAGGGTCCAAAGACCACAGTCCATCAACATTCTCAATTTTAGATAATTTCATTGTTACCAAGAGAAAGAAAACCGGTAAACACACCCTCACCAAATAGGAGATCTAAACCTCCTCTTAAATCTTGCCCCTCCCCCATTGCTTACCTCTGCTGTTGCTGTGGTAGTGCTGCTGGTTTCCTTTTGAACATAGCTCAAAGAATGCAATAGCAATTTTCCCCCTGTATCCTAAACTTGAACATTCTTTTAATAAGAATCATGTCTTTGAAGTAATTATTGTGAGAAGTAATTCGTATTTCTAGTGTTAAGCAGTGGGGCAAATAGGTCTACACAACCCCTTTCAATCCTTGTTCATCTTCAGTATCATAATATTACTTATGGACTCACTAGAGAACCACCTTCATCCTATCTATTCCCTTACATTGGAGTTTAACCTCATTAGCTAACGATTCACCCATCTCTGGGTTCTGTATCTCTAAGTTCCTTATATTTTGCATTATAAACCTCTGACTATACCTTTATGCTGGTCATAAAAGTGGAATCCTACAGTATCTATCCTTTTATGTCTGGCTAACTTCATTCAGCTTTATGTCCTCAAGGCTCATCCATCTTGTCATGTACTTCAGGATGCCATTGTGTGTTACTGCTGCATAATATTCCATCATATGTATACACCACATGTTGTTGATCCACTCATCTGTTGATGGACATTTGGTTTGTTTCCATCTTTTGGCGATTGTGAATAATGCTGCTGTGAACATTGGTGTTCAAATGTCTGTTTGTGTCATTGCTTTCAGCTCTTCTGGGTATATACCAAGTAGTGCTATTACTGGGTCATATGACAACTCGGTATTTCATTTCCTTAGGAACCACCAAACAGTCTTCCATAGTGGCTGCACCATTGTACATTCCCACCAGCCATGCATAAGTGTCCTAGTTTTTCCACATCCTTTCAGACATTTTAGTTTCCTGTTTGTTTAATAGCAGCCATTCTTATAGGTGTGAGGCAGTATCTTGTTGTAGTCTTGATCTGCATTTCCTTTATAGACAATAAAAATGAGCATCTGTTCATGTGCTTTTGAGCCATATGTATTTGCTCTTCAGAAAAATGCCTATTCATATGTTTAGCCCATTTTGTAATTGGATTGTTTGTTCTTTTGTTGTTGAGCTGTATGATTTCTTTGTATATACAGGAAATCATATGTTTGCTCGATGTGTGATTTCTAAATATTTTCTCCCATTGAGTTGGCTGCCTCTTCATTTTTTTCACAAAGTCTTTTGAAGTGCAGCAGCATTTGATTTTGAGGAGTTTCCATTTATACTACCCTTAGTAGTATTCTTCAATTCTGGGCTCTCCTCCAGACCTCCTCCCCTGTCTTTTTTTTTCAGCTGGCAGAACTCCTTTTAGTATTTCTTATAGGGCTGGTCTCTTGTTGACAAATTCTTTCAGGACTTCTGTGTCTCTGAATACTTTAATCTTTCCATCAGTTTTGAAGGACAATTTGTCTGGGTACAGAGTTCTTGACTGAAAGTCTTTCTCTTTCGGGATCTTCAATATATCATTCCACTGCCCTCTTGCTTCCAGGGTGCTAGTTGAGTAGTCTGAATTCAGTCTTATTTGGTTTCCTTTGCATGTAGTAGATTATTTTTCTCTTGCCACTTTCAGGATTTTCTGCTTCTCTTCAACATTTGACAGATTAATTAGTATGTGCCTTGGGGAAGGCCTATTTGAGTTTATTCTGTTTGGAGTTCTTTGGGCTTCTTTGACTTGTATATATATATATTTATATATATATCCTTTATGAGAGTTGGAAAGTTTTCCCCCATTATATCCTCAACTACTCTTCTTAACCTTTTACTCCTCTTTTCTCCTTCTGGGACACCAATGATTCTGATATTTATGCATTTTGTTTTGTCCATCATTTCCCTAGTTTCTATTCAATTTTCTCCATCTTTTTTGCCATTTGCTGTTTCGAGTCTTCGAAGTCAATTATCCTGTCCTCCATATCACTTATTCTTTCTTTTGTTTCTTCAAATCTGATGCTGTGTGCCTCTAGTATGTTTTTTATTTGGTCAACAAAGTCTTTAACCTCTGTGATATCTGCTATTTTTCTATTTATTCTTTCAAATTCCTATTTATGCTCTTCTACTATCTGCTTGATCTCCTTTATGTCATTTGTTATCCTGCTTATTTTATTAAGTAGAGTTGTAAGAAAATATTTCATTAGTTGTTCCAATGTCTGTGTTTCCTCTGGTTTTTTAATTTGGTCATCAGCCAGAGCTATATCTGTCTGCATTGTGATATGCTTAGTGATCTTCTACTGTCTTCATAGCATGTAAATATCTTGACTGATTTACTCTGGGAATTGATTTCTTTCAGTAGTTTAAGGCCTTGTGTTTGTGGTATGGTTGTACAGCAGGGAGCAGGGCATGGAGTGGGCACTCAGTGTGGTTATTTGTTTCAGGGCTCATATTGGCACACATTGGGGATGTTACACTATTACTTGTGAATGTGGGCACCCAGTGGTCAGAGAAGATGTAGCAGTGTGGTTGCACCAGTCTGTGGGGGTATAACCTTGGTGTGCATTGGTCTGAGGCATGGGGCCCTTTGTGTGCATGTGTAGAGCTGTGGCAACAGGTCGTCATTATGCCTTTGTGGATTGGGGGAAGATTTGATGTGGCTGCACAGGTCAGCACTTTCTCAGAGCTGGGAAGTATGGCTGAGGGCCGTTCAGATGTGCCATTCTAGGACTGCTGTAAAGTGTGGTTCCCAGAGCTGAATGAAGTGATTGGGGGCCTGAGCACATGCATAGACCTGAGAGTGCTGTAAATGGATGCTCAGAGCTCAGGTGGGTTGGAGTGGAGCTGTGCAACACTATGAGTGGGTGGTGGGTGGTGGTGAGGCAGGGGTAGTCTAGGTATGGAGGTCAGTGCCCTCAGCTTTTATATGCTGGCAGCACCCTGCAGGGAAAGGGAGGGGGAGGCAGTGCTCATGAGGGGTGCAGGAGAGGTGGGTTGGCCTGCACTTGGGATGGGGGTGTGGGGCAGTTAAGTGCACTGGGGGCTGGTGGGTGGGGGTGCCTGGAGCAGGTGAAAGGTTCAGGTGCTTGGGGTTTGGGGTGAGTCGCTGGTCACAGGGCTGTGCTGGTGAGGGCAATGCGCCCAAGGAACATGGCCTGGCTTACTTCCCAGTCCCGGGCTCCTGTTCATGCACTCCAGTAGGCTCTGTGCTTCCATGCCTCTGTGCCAGGCTCCAGCCTTCTGCCCCTCAGTTCCTCAGCCTCTGAAACCAAGGCCACCCCATATGGTACAGAAGGCTCTTTTAGGTCAGCCACACTCCTGAATTTCTGCCTCAGTTGCCCTCCTGTCCCTTCTTTAACTTTTCCATGGAGCAGGACTAATAATCTCGGGTTGCTCTATTCAGCCATCTTCCCGGAAGTCCTGAGGAGATATTTTGAAACTATGCAAATATCCTCTTCATCATCATATTTTTGTCTACTAATTTTAGCATCCATCTGTAACTCTTGTCTATAACAATCCTACTGAGATGTTGCCTGTTCTAGTTTGCTAGCTGCTGGAATGACATATACCAGAAACAGAACAGCTTTTAAAAGGGGGAATTGATTACATTGCAGATTCACAGTTATAAGGCCATTAAAATTTCCAAATTAAAGCAAGTCTGTACAAATCTCCAATCTAAGGCATCCAGGAAAGGTAGCTTGATTTAAGAAGGCTGATGAAGTTCAGGTTTTCTCTCTCAACTGGAAGGCACATGACAATTATCGCAACATCTGCTCGCTTCTCTCCAGGCTTCCTGTTTCATGAATCTCCCCCAAGAGTGTTTTCCTCCTTCATCTCCAAAGTTCTCTGACTGTGAGGGCTCTGCAGTTCTCATGGCTCTCTCACTCTCTCCATAAAGTTTCCTCTTTTGAAGGATTCCAGTAAAGTAATCAAGACCCACCTGGAATGACTGGAGTCACATTTCCATCTAATCAAAGGTTAATACCCACAATTGGGCCAACCGCGTCTCCGTGGAGATAATTGAATCAAGTTTCCACTCTATAGTGCTGAATAGGTATTAAAAGAAATGGCTGCCTCCATAAGATGGATCAGGATTAAAATATGGCTTTGCCTACTATATCAACAGCAGAGTAGAACATATGGAATAAAATAAATAATGGGGGAACAAATGTTCAAATAAATTCAGTTTGAAATAGTGGTAAATGAAAGCGAGGGGTAAGGGGTATTGTATGTATAATTTTTTTTCTCTATTATCGTTTTATTTCTTTTTCTGTGGTCTTTTTATTTCTTTTTCTAAATCGATGCAAATGTACTAAGAAATGATGAATATGCAGCTATGTGATGATATTAAGAATTACTGATTGTATATGTAGAATGGAATGATATTTAAATGTTTTGTTTGTTAATTTTTTTTTAATTAATAAAAAAAGTTTAAAAAAATATATGGCTTTGCTAGGGTATATAATCCTTTCAAACCAGCACATTGCTTAATGGAAATTTTTATTTCCTCGTCTTTCTACATTTATTAATTAGAATTCTACCATATAGAATAACTGTCCCTCTCACCTATTTTTTATTTAATTATTTATTTATATCGCAATGTTATGGACTCACGGATATTTATTTTATTCTATGGGTTATAATCCAATATAGCATTTTTTTTGTTGCTCAAATTAACCTCGATTTGGCCATTGCTGCTCCTCAAGTTGCTTTAACGTGTCCTTATAATTTTTAGCATATCCTCTCTTTCTGGCATCAAGAGTTATTCCAGGATCATCTTATATTTCTCTTGCCTCATCTCTGGAATCTCCGCTTTCTCCAAGAGTCCTGGTTCCTTTTATTGGAGAATGTTGTTTAAAAAGTAAGCTATGTGAGGTACATGTCATCATTGTTACTGCATTGGTATGACTACAGGCTCTTTCAGTAGACAGAGCTAAGAAATATGTGTGTATCCATGTATCTATATATATCCATTCACATATATTATTAAAAACCGATATAGATATGTCTGATTCCTGTCCAACACCACAGGGTTCATTTTAGCCTTCTTCCTTTCTTTATTTGTAACTGCTTTCTCTGTCAGTGAGAAAATTATCATTATCAACATATATTTACATATGAGAATGGACTTTTGATGGTTACCAAAGAGGCACTCTCCTTTATGACCCCTTTCTTCCTGCTACTAAATTCAACTACTTGCTTTGCTGTTCAGCTTTCACAAAGCTAAGTTTATCAGTAAAGAGAAATAGATGTAACCAGGTCTGTAGAGTTATGAAGTTAAAAAGCACACAGGGGATCAGGGTTGATATGCAAAGATAGACATCTAATTAATATTTTAAGTGACTGTTTTACTAAGTTAATTTCATACTGTTTAAGATGGATTTTGTTGGAGTGCAATGTTTACACCCTTTATCAGGATTGACAGTAAAAATAGAAAACTGAGACTGAACGTATCTGGTAATATATGTCAGACATGTCCTAGAAACCAAACACAAGCAAAATTAATATTATGCATTATTTTAATTTTGTAAAGCATGTTGAAACACTTTTGGTGAATGATGCAGTACAAAACTAGCTTGCACTGTTCTGGTTATATTGTGATAAGAATAAATGAATATCAATTAGACATATGTTTTTCATTTATTTTAAGTTTAAAATGTTAGCTATCTCATTTGAATAATATATGTGCCCATTTTAACTAATAGCCTTATTTTTTCAGCTACTGAGTTTAAAAATGATCAACTTTGAAACATGTTTTGATGTGCAAATTCGTTATCCAATTTTTTTCTTCATAAACAGATCTCTAAATATCCATGACTTTTGAGGTGAAGTACCTCTATTATGGTCATCAAAGTCCTCATCAGTGAGATGGGGCTCCCATAAGATTTTTTTTTTAAATATAGAAACAACAATTTCCATATCAAGTGTGAGGCTTAAACTCAATATTCACTGGAATATTGTCCTAGGAACTGTCTTCACACACATAAAGGGTGAATATAGAGCAAATTGCTATCAAGATATGTACAAGAGAGCAAGCGACTTAAATTAGGGTAAAGAATTTAAATTTAATTCTAAGGAGCAGATGGCTGTTAACCCCCATGTCTAACTCATGAAGGCATGGTTAGATTTTTTTTCTGAAAGTCTTTATAAACTAAATCAATTTAGAATTCCAGGATATCTCACCTTAAAATAAAAACAGACTGAATAAGCCCCCCAAATCCCATTCTAGCCTTGAGTGCCATTTTCACTTAGGATTTACATTGGAATGGGGTGGAAGAGGCTATCTTGTTCCACCTGTCTGTAGGGAACTGACAGGCATAGAAATAATGTGAGTGCTCAAGAGCACACACCTGCACATCAGTAGGGTTAGGAAGGCGTCTGGAAGCCAGTGCAGAGGTCTTTGGTATGGTGGAATAACAATAACAGTAAGATCTTTCATTTGTGTAGAACTCTATATAACTTACAATATTTGGGGTGGGGGGGCATCTGTATTTCACTAAAACATTATAACAACTAGGTGAAACAGAAAATATATTATTCCTAGGAACCAAGGCATAAAAATTTTAGAGGACTTGGTTGAAGTCAAAAGGCAGAATTAGAGCTTGAATGTTTATTTTTTTGACATATGCCAGGGCTCTTTCTGGCTACCTGCTGCATTTTGTTTGAAGATAATTGGAATGAAAAGCTAATAGCAGACATACGTAAAGATTCGAAGTCTTTGAATTAAGATAGAAATGCAATTCTTGTGGTAGAGGGGCGTGTTTTAGTTGCTAAATTTAGAGCAGCACTACTTTAAGTGTCTTGAGAGACACTGCTTCTATGAGATGATGGTGTGTTTTTACACTATATGATTTAGGGTGTGATTCAGTCTCAAGCTATGAAAAACAAAATAAAACTGGCATATACAAGATTGGAGATTATTTCTCTCTCCTATGGGATTTGTAGGTAGGCACTCTGTTGCTGGCAAGGTGGCTTCAGAACCATCAGGGAGCCAGGGTCCTGCTGTCTTGCAACCTTCTCATCCTTTGTGGGCCTCCTGCTGGCTCAACAGCCTTGGCTCTACATCGCTCTGACATTCTAGCAGGCTGAAAAGAGGAAGGACACAAAGGGGAGGTGTGCCCTACATTTTCTGATATTTCTTGGTTGCTAAGCATATAATTTCCGCTTAAGTCTCATTGATCAGAACTTAGTTACAGGGCAGAACTAGCAGCAAGGGGTACTGGGAAATAAAATATTTTAGCTCAGTAGCAATATGCCCATCTAAAACTGGAATTCCATTATAAAGGAACAAGGGGGGCATGGATTGACTTTATTTATGACTACTGCATATAACCATAAAAAGTATAGCATTGATTCTATTTATGACTATTGCATATGCTCATGAAAAGGAATTTTGTGGTTAAATAAGCCTCAGAAATACTAGATTAGATAAAGTTAAGTAAGTCTCTTTAACACCAGGTTTCTCAAAGTTGCTAATGCATATTGTGAAACCCTAAAAGTAGGATATACTATCTAAAATTCCCATCCTTGTAGATCATAGACTCTTGATTCATGGACTATCTCTTGGAATTAATGGTCCACAGAATATACTTTGCTGTAGACTGTTGAATCCACAAGGCACCAAATCTCTTCTGGCTTAGTTAACTTGATTTTATTCTATGTGTAAGTCAGAGATATGGTGAAGCATACAAAATGAGCATTACTGTGGAGCAATTTGCAAATATAAAGGATTATGCAAATGCCAAGTAATTGGACATTACATTGAAGAGGAAATTCTTAAATTCCTGCCTAAAAATATGTTAAGCAATTTTCAGGTAGATAATTCAGTTTTCTCTAATACCTCTATTAAGGGAGAGGGTGCTTTTGAATAATACAATAGTAATAGCTACCAGTTTTTGAGCACACTGAGAACCCTTGGTGCTGAAGCTGAGTTACCTGAACTAGAATTTGGACACTGCTGCTGGCCCCAGACTAGGCACTTCAAATACGTCTTTAACAATGTCACTAACAATCACTCTGTCTTTTCCCTTTTCCATGTACTTTCCCCCTCTTGTATTGCTTTACACCTTTTCTTCTCTCTGACTTCAAACTTCTCCTTCATCTTCACTCTCTGCATATGACTTTATTTCCCACTTCCCTACTCACTCAGAAGCATTCAGAGAAAAACTTACAGAGACTTCTTCCACTGCAATCACCTGCCTTCAAGCCTTTGTGCATGTATACTTTTCATTCTCTCCCATTACACAGAGCTACCCATGCTCCATCCAATGCCCATTCCTACATTTGAACACCACATTCCAGGCCTCTTATCCACTCCAGGACTTTGCTCTATCTCTTATATCAACAGTTTTTTTCCTTTTTACTGAATCATTCCCAATAGTACACAAACATGCTTTTTCTCCCCCACCCTAAAAAGAAAAAAAGAATTATTTTCTCTTGACTCCATTAATTCTGCGTTTGTGCTCAACTCTTTGCTGCCTCCAAGTTCTCTCTCTCATCACTCTTACACCGCGCTAGTCATCCTTTGGCCCTCACCACTACTGGTCTTGTCTAGGTTCCAATGATCTTCATGTTGCTAAAGCCAACGATCAGTTTTCAGGAGTCCTTCTTGTTCAGCAGTAGACTGCTCACTCCTTCATATGTTGTCTTCATTTGGATCCCAGGACAACCGTTCTCTCCTGGCTTCCTTCCAGTCCCACTGGGCATTTTTATGATTGAAAAATACAGTACATTATTCACTCACAGTAGCAGATTGAAATCTCAATCTGAAGTCTTGGGAGAATTTCTTAAGTAAAAATGGAGTGACTAAAAACAGATCACTTAGGTTCTTTGAATTGGAGTTTTCAGGTATAAGTGTTTGGACTGCACAGTTTCAAAGTTATCTCATACTGTTCTGATTCTTGGAAAGCATCGTATTGTCTACAGTATGCCCAAGAGACCAGTGTTCTAGTGCATAATCCATTCTTAGCCACATCGGGGCTTTTGGCTTGTCTCATAGGTTTTCTGAGCTGAGTTGAATCTTCTCATCTGTTAAATGGGGAATAGAAGTATCTTCATTGCCTTTCTTTAAAAAATGACTATAAAAAGCAAAAAAAAAAAAAAAAGAGGTTTTTTTGGTATGAAACTACTTTAAGAATGTTGCAGTGCTATGTGATAAGGAAGGGAATGATTACTTCAAGCATTAGAATCGAAGTGGCTAATTTCATAACAGCTGAAAGTTTCACTGTGAAAATTAATAATGTGGTATACATTCCCTCTACCACTTCTCCCCATAACAAAAAATGGTACTTCATTTTTCCAGTTGCTCATGCCAAAATCCCTGCAATGATCCGAAATCTCCTCTGTTGTTCTCTCAGCCAACCTAATCAGAAAATACTCTCTTTTCTACCATCAAAATATATTCAGAGTCTAACTACTTCTTACCACTTTTACCACTGCTTGCCATCATCTTTCTGATTGTGCAACCATCATCTTTTGCCAAGATTGTGGCAATAGCTTCTCTGGCTTTTGCCCTTACCCTATGCAGCTTATTCTCTAAACATCAGCCAGAGGGGTCCTTTGAAAGCACATTGAAGATTATGTCACTTTTCTGTTCCCTCCGAAGTCTTTCAATTTCACTGGAAGTAAAAGGCAAAATCCTAACAATGGCTTACAAGAACATAGCCCCCAGTCTTCCTTACCTCTGTAGGCTACTGTGCTCCCCTCCTCCAGACACAATAGCCTTTACACAGTCTGCTTCTTCTGACAGGAATGCTCTTTTATCAACTTTCTATGTGATTAATTCCTTCTCATCTTTAAGGTTTTGCTCAAATGCCACTTTTTCAATGAGGCTTGCCCTGGCCATGCTGTGTAAATTTCTATCTATCCCCCTTTTTCTGATTTATATTTCTATACCATTGTCACTTTGTAACACATTATACCATACATGTATTTATTATGTTTTTTGTTTATTATCTTTCTGCCTTTTCTAGAATATAAGCTCAGTGAGGTAGGGGGGTTTGCCTGCTTTTTTCACTAATGTATCCCAAGTCCAAAAGAATGCATAGTTCAGTGTATGTTCAATATTCAGTAAATTAGGAAAGATTGCCTTCTCAGTGTTGCTAGTGGTATTATGTCTGTTCTGCAGCTACACAAATTGAGGTGTGGAGAGGCCAAATGACTTCTTTACCACTGCACATTGAGGAAACTGTTGGCCTGGATTCAAGCCATGACCTTCCCATTATACCACCACAGTGTCTCATTTCTTATAATGTTTCTGATTCCTATGTCAAAAGCCATAGGATTAAAATGGTTCAAAACAGGGGGATTATCAGTGAGCTCAAAAGCTTTCAGATATGCCAGAAATAAGGAAAATTGAGAATAGAAATCTCTTTGTAATTATGTGATAGTGACCTTCACAAAAGACCTTTCAGTAAGGTTATAGCTGAACCAGACAGCAAAGAATGAATGAGAGAATAGAAAGTAAGTGAAAGGAGAGAGTTAATAGTCACTATTCTTCAAAAATTTGTTGGGTAAGAGGACGGAGAGAAAGGCAACAGTTACAGGGAAAGGAAAGATTCATATTTATGATGGATAAGATTTGAGCGTGTCCATAAGAAGAGTGGAAGGAGATAAGGAAAGTAAAAATGCAGGTATGAGTATTGTTCTAGTTGGCTAGCTTTCTCTCCTGGCTTCCTATTTCATGAAGCTCCCTGGGAGGCATCTTCCTTCATCTCCAATGGTCACTGCTTGGTGGACTCTCTGTTTTGTGGTGCTGCAGCATTCTCTGCTCTCTCTGAGTCTCTCTGAATCTCTCTGAATCTATTTCTCCAAAATGTTTCCTCTTTTATAGGACTCCAGTAAACTAATCAATACCCACCCAAATGGGTGGAGACATGTCGTCCCTTAATCCAGTTTAACAACCATTCTTGACTAAACCACATCAACCAGGGAGATGATCTCATTACAGTTTCAAATATACGGTATTGAATATGGATGATTCTACCTTTATGAAATGGGACTTATATTAAAACATGGCTTTTCTTAGGGGACATGCTTCCTTTCAAACCAGCACATTCCACCCTCTGGCCCCTAAAAAAGACATGTTTTTCCCATATACAAAATATATTAACAATATCAGAAACCTTAAGCCTTTCAGTAGCAATACAATGATGTACAAAATTAGAGACAGTATAAAATCTCATCAAGTCAGTTACAGGCATGGTCTGTCCTAAGGCAAAATTCTCTCCATTTGCTCTGGACCTTTGAAAACTCATAACAAGTTATTTGCTGCCAACATACAAAGGAGGAACATTCATAGGATACATAGACACATTTCCATAGGGAGGAAGGAACACAGGGGTCACTGGACCTATACAGTTTCGAAAACCTGCAGGGCAAAGTCCATTAGTTTTCAAAGTCTGAGAGTCATTTATCTTTGGGGCTTTAGAAAGTGGCAGTCCCACCCTTTCCAAATGCCTATGCCTGCCTCTCTCTGAATGCAACCTTGAGGGATATTGGGGAGACCACCTTTCTCTCGGCTCCATACTCTCCAAGCATCGGGGCCACACCCGGGCTCTGTGCCATCTCCGGGGCACACGCTCAACCCCTCCATGTGGTGGCAGCCAGGCTCTCCCCAAACCCCAAGGAATGTGCTTCACCTTCTCCAAGGCCTGAGGTGGCATGACTCTTCCACTGCAATGAGGTGGAAGGCCCATTCTCTGCCTTTGGGGCAAACTCACCCTCTCCATGGGCTTGGGTGGGTCCGCTCTCCTGGCCCGAGGCTTCTTGACTTCAGACCTCAGCCTCCACGGTTTTGCCTCTGAAGTTATTTTTCCTCCAATGTGTCCCTTCACTGAACCCCTCAGTCCAGACTGGCAGCGGCTCTGTTTATACAAGACCCACAGCACTCTCATTGGCTTTCTATGCAGTAGCCTTGGATCATGTCCATCAGACATAAGGAGTTTCCGCAAATCTTTCCTGGATAACTCCATGTCCGATCCTGACTTTCTCTGAAATGGCTGGTTTCACATTTGGTTAAATCCTCACACAGGGCTCTATTCTCTGGGGTCTCCTTTCCTGGAAAGGAGGAGGAAATGATTTTCTAGGACATCAATTTCTGGTTTCTTTGTACCCAAGAGTTCACTTTTCAGTTTATCTCTCTCCTGTCGCATTTCACTATAAACTGCGAGGAGAAACCAGGCTGCAATTTTGACATTTAATTGGAGATCTCTTCTGCTAAATATCCAAGTTCATGGCTTTTTAAATCTGCCTTCCAGCCAAAGCCACTAGTCAATTTTGCTAGATTGTCTGCCATTTCAAAACAAGAATCGCCTTCCTTCCAGTTTACAATAACACGTGCCTCATTTCTGTCTAAGGCCTCATCAGAGGTATCTTTAGAGGCCACATTTCTACCAAAAGTCTCTCCAAAGCATTCTAGGCCTTCTCTATCAAGCTTTTCACAACTCTTCCAGAATCTTCCCTTTATCCATTTAAAAAGCTGTTCCAACATGTTTGGCATTTGCAAACCACAGCAGCAGCAGCACCCCACTCCTGGTACCAAAATCTGTTCTAGTTTGCTAGCTTTCTCTCCTGGTTTCCTATTTCATGAAGCTCCCCGGGAGGCATCTTCCTTCATCTCCAATGGTCACTGGTTGATGGACTCTCTGTTTTGTGGTGCTGCAGCATTCTCTGCTCTTTCTGAGTCTCTCTAAATCTCTCTGAATCTATTTCTCCAAAATGTTTCCTCTTTTATAGGACTCCAGTAAACTAATCAATACCCACCCAAATGGGTGGAGACATGTCGTCCCTTAATCCAGTTTAACAACCTTTCTTGACTAAACCACATCAACCAGGGAGATGATCTCATTACAGTTTCAAATATACAGTATTGAATATGGATGATTCTACCTTTATGAAATGGGACTTATATTAAAACATGGCTTTTCTTAGGGGACATGCTTCCTTTCAAACCAGCACAGTATAGAGATGAATAGGAGAGACTGCTTTCTAGGAAGAGCCAAGTTACTGGGTAAAGTGAAGCACCAACATTCATGGAATTTCCTGGCCCACATTGTCTTGGCCTTACTGGCCTGTGGTAAAGAAGATTTTAAAATATCCCATCACTGCACTGTCCTTGTCTCTTGGAAGCAAATGTATCCATTTCCCTCAGCAGATTTTCCAACAACTTATCACTTTCATTTCTCCTCCCTTGGTTCCAAATATTACTGCCTTCCTCTGAAGTAGGTGACATTGTCTACTATCTTAACGAGCAGAGAGAGACCAGTAGGATCAAGCTCTTTCAACTCTCTTCACCTTTGATCTCATTTGCATTATCTGACTTTAATACTTCCCTCTTATCTCATTGGAAAGGTTTTCCTCTTTTTCTCCAAGTCAAAATGTCTGCCTAGAGTCATAATCCATCATTAAAAACTTTATCAATTTGTTTTCTTTCATTCTTACTCTATTCACAAGCTTCACCTTTATCTATACTTAAAAACGCACTCTCCTACATATAGAATATTCCTTATAGATAGCACTTTCCTGCCCTTCCAATCAAAATTTAATGCTTTGCTTTATTAAAAAAGTGAGCACTGAACTTCTGTGTTTGACACCGTATTTGTCATTGGGGAATCCTAAGGTGAAAAAACTCAGGAAGCTCGCTATTCAGCTATGGAAGAGAGAAGATAATGCCATGTATTAAGTGTAACAATGCAGACTTTTCACAGTAAAACAGACATTTATGGGATGCCTTTCCTATAATTTGTTCTTGAGTGTCATAGATTTCCTTTGTTATTTGAATTGGGTTTCTGTGGCTTAGAGAAAAAGAGTATTAATATCTAACTCAGTAGGTAGCAGAGAAGGTTGTCGGGAAGTTGTTGTGAAGAAATTAATGTCTGAACTGAGCTTAAAAGATGACTAAGAATTAGAAATTAGTCAGAGGAAGTGAAGGGACAAAGCTGAGAGTGAGAAGGCAGTCAGGGCAGGGGACAGCCCATACAGAGATTCTGAAGGGAGGCACACAGTATGTATATAGGGAAATGTCAGTTGGTGTGTCTGAAGAGAGGAGTGTTTGGCAGGGAATAATAGGTGAAAAGACTGGAGAAGTAGTCAGGGATCAGAAAATGGAGGATCTCAAAAAGATATGTGAAGGAACTTGGACATTGTTTTTAGGTGGTGGGGAATCAAACAGGGAATCACATGACCAAGTTAGTGTCTCTGTGGAGGATGGAGATGAAAAGCCAAATTTTCAATCTCTATCTTAGTTGCCAAGCTGCTATGACAAATATCACACAATAGGTTGATATAAACAACTGCTTATTTTGAAATAAGGAGTCCAAAAATCAAGATAGCAACAAGGCTTGCTTTCTCTCAAAAGACTGTAACATTCTGGTGCTGGATCGTGACAATCTTTGGGGTTCCCTGGTTTTCCTGTCACATGTATCATCTTCTTTCTCATGTCTGTGACTTGCAGGTTCTCACTATCAAGTCTCCAGTAATCTGATTAAGATCCACTCTCATTCGATTGGGCCACACCTTAGCTAACAATAATATTTTCATAGATCCTATCGCAATGGGTTCACAGCCACAGGATACAGATTAAGATTAAGAACATGGTTTTTTTTTCTGGGATACATAACTCAGAATACTCCTGGAATGTTTCAGTGAAGTGGTTGTGTTAGTGCAAATGTTGAATCATCATTTGGATTTTGGACATGATGATAAAGAAACTCCAGATGGTGGGAAAAGCTATGCAAAGACAAGGAGGACATTTAGGAAATGATACATGCAAGACAGGGCATGTTGTGAGAGTGTTCAGAATAGCGTTTTTAAATGTATAATAGGGCCTGATCCTGTGAAGTATTTTGCAAGCTAAACTATAGAATTTTGATTTGGGGACATTGGGAAACCTTGATGGGCTATAAACAGGACAGTGACATGACAGACTGTATTTTTAAAAGATAAACTTGAAAACAGGATGAATTGGAGATAGAGGTGAGATTTTGGGTAACATATGAAATTATTGAATAGCTCCTGAAAAGTCAAGGCAAGAGATCATAATAATCTGATTGTACTGGAAGTATAGAAAGAAAGAAAAAGATAAACTGAAGAGAATCTTAGGAGGCTGGAACCTGGAAAACAGATTGGGCATAAAGTGTTAGGAAGAGACTGGAGACAGATAGGACTTTAAGGTTTCTCAGCCTGTGGGACAAAGCGCATGGTGATGCTTTACTAAGGCAGGAAATGTAGTTCAATTTTCAATTGTTTCAGGAGTCTTCAGGAGATGGATAGCAGATGATCCTCAGTTCCCTCCTCAAAGCTTCCTTTTGTTATGTGCCCATAAACCAGTAAATCGGCTAAAGCCATTATGTTGCCCCTCCCATATTCTTTCTGTCTTGCTTGGAACTCCCACTCATCCACATCTACTGCCTGCAAAACAGCTCAGAACAAACCTCTCCATGCACCATGATAATGTACCTTGTCAATACCATATAAAGGGCGCTATGCTGAGTGATCTCAAGGCATTCATATTTACAAGCTCTAGAATGACACCGAGTTCCAAAGCAAAACAGAGTACTGAGAAAAAATGGGCTTTTCCCCCACTCTCCTTCTCCCCCACTTGGAATATATGCTCTGTGAGTGCAGAAATTTTTATGTTTTGTTTACTGCCCTATCTACAGTATCTATAATAGTGCCTGGGACATAATAGTCACTTGACAGATATTTTTAAATTAAATCATCTTTCTCATTTACTACTTCTACTGACTTCGTGCTGAAGCCACAACAGTTATTCCAACCATGCCTATACTTAAACTTCGGTTTCAGGGATATCTGTGTTAACTCAGTTATCACTGCACTTTGAAAACTGTCTCAGAGATCACTAGATTTTAAAGATTACTTGTACAAAGTACACCCTTTATTATTGTACAATTGGCTGTTGTCTGTACAGCACTTTGAGGTTTTTAAATTTATCTACAATGGATAATGCCATGCTAATATATTCAAAACATATCAGAGCCAAGCAGAACTTCACACTACTCTGCAAAACAGTTATTAGAGCTTTTTGGATTTACTAGTGTTTTTGTAATGATACATAGATAACAGTGGATATCAAGGTCCTATGAAGAACAGTTAGAGTGCTGAGACATTCTTTATGTTTGATTAACACTTTAAATCACTCATTCCACATTTAATTCAGGTCTCACAGTGTATTATTGTGCATATTATTACTATGGATCGTATATCATAATAACACACACATACACACGCAGTATTGATACATAAATTTCTATTGTTCTCCTGTAGAGTCTTCAGTGTCATGCACATTATTTTATACTTAAAACATTTAACATCACTCAATTGAAAACAGAAAAAGCAAGGGAGGGAACAGAAGGTGACAAAAGAAGAGGAGGAGGGAGAGTGGGAAGGCAATATGTAGCAGGAAGAGGAAAGGCATATGGGAAAACTGTGATATGACAAGTTCATAGAAAATCATCCAATATCTGATTGATAACATTCATGGGTCATGACTCTCATGGAGCTTCAACTTGAGGGGAGCTGCTGATGAGAAAGACAAACATCTCACAACAGTAGAGACACCTGTATCTACAGCAGCCATTGATAAAAAATAACCAACCTAGAAATGTCCTCCAAAAGATTGGAGTGCAATGGTAGCTTCCCTTGTTCACATTTAGAAAGAGATCCCATCTTTTCTGTTCCATTTTCCCTGAAGGTCATATTCACTCATCTGAAGTTTATTGATGTCTTCTGATTATAATCACCAGGAATGGGTGCAAAAACCCCACACGAACTAGGCAGTAAAAATAGTTCAGAAGGAAAATAGCTAGAGTTCACCAAGGCTGCTCCTTGAGATACCCATAATGGACTTTGTGCCTTTTGGATGTGAGACCATGCGATTGTACATAATGGAAAGAAGAAGGGCTTTGAACTGACACACCTGAATTGCAATCCTGGCATTGAAATAATGTGACATTGGCAAATGACTTAACTTTTCCAAGTCTCTTTGTCTTCATCAGGTTTTTGTAAGGACTAACTGAAATACAGATGAACCAGCATAATATTCAGCAAAAACTAAGTCCTATAGATGGAAGTGTCTTATTTATTTGTATTAATCCTAGATGAACACACTTTGGGAATCTCATATTGGACACAAACCAAATATCTAAAATTCTGACATGTCTGGATGTATCTGCAGACTTGGGAGCCTCTGCCAGTCATCATCACCGATGGTAGAAGCAACTTGGCAGGAAGCTCTCTCAGTGGAAGTGGTGGCCACATTGGTATCATAAACTTAAGGATTACTTTATCACAAGGGGCTAGAGTAGGGAAGGCAGAAAGTTCAGGGGTTATTGTTGAAAGACCTGGGTTAATAAATAAATCTGCAGGCATTAGCTATAAGCTAAAAGATGTAGTTAGAAGAAACTCAGAAGAAGCATGGGCTGTAGATTCAGGACAGAAGAAATATCATTCTGTGCTGCTAACTAGGGGTCTGGTTTTACCCAAAGCTGAAACAACTTCAGTGACTCCTCCTGTGTAAAAAGATTCTTAACTGTGGTAAATTTTGTCTTCCCCCAGTCTGACATTTCATGTGAACCACTCATGATTAACACCATAACTGTCTGCAAGAATTCCAAAAATATTTCCAAACTTCTTTTGGTTCCCTATTCCAGAAAGCATGCCATAACCTTGGTCAGAATATATTTGTTTCCTAAATATCTGGAATGTCTGCTATTGCATAGCTAGGGATCCTTAGAGACCACTGAAATTTCAGAGCAAGAAATTCTTAGTATGGTCCTAGGATGACACACACACATCTTAATTATGTTTGAAAAATGAAATCATGGGAAATCATAGGTCTTGAATGATGGATAGGATTTGAGTTGAATAGAGAAAAATGGGATGGTCATTCTTAAGAAATGAACAAATTCTTAGCAGTAGGAGTGATCTTGGCTTATATAGGTGTAAAAAAGGGCACTGATGAGGTTTCAGCCTGAGGTGAAGGTGACAGGAGAGACCTCTGTAAGCAGAGAATGCCCACACATTTTTCAGTTCCCCACATCTCAGGCAATTTGGCAATAAATGTTTTTGAGCACTAAGCAACTTACTTTGTTGTTCAGATTCCATCCTGGACTCTGAAACCTCTTGTTCTCTGTTAATAGTAGGATCCACAAGTTGCTGAGGGCCCTTTCAGGCTAATTACCCAGTGTCTCATAATGTCTTGGTCTGGAAAAAAGGAACTTGACAGATTTCTGCTTTCATTTTTAAACTATTTATTTATTTTTTATACTTGAACTACTTTGAAGGTATCAAGGAACAGAAAAAAGCAGCACCTTGTAAGGACAGTGAGATGTCAATTACTTTTGATTTCTCCCCAGCTCTCTCCCTTAATTAGCTAATGTTAGCTGAGATTTATTGCAAAGTAATAATAGTGATACTTTGCATTTACATAGTCCCTCTCTCTAAGAAGCTCAAGGCACCTTATGGATATCACTTCGTTATTGTTATAAAATTTTTTTAATTTTGAAAAACACATTGTCATGGTTAGCTTCATGTGTCAACATGACCAAGTGGTGGTACCTGTTTGTCTGGTTGGGCAAGTGCTGGCCTGTCTGCTACAATGAGGACATTTCATAGAATTAGATTTTGATCATGTCAGCTGCATCCACAGCTGATTCCATTTGTAATCAGCCAAGGGGAGTGTCTTCTGCAATGAGTGATGCTCAATCTAATCACTAGAAGCCTTTTAAGGAGGATTCAGAAGAGATAGGCTCTCTTCCTGCTTTGGCTGGTGAGCCTCTCCTGTGGAGTTCGTCCAGACCCTTCATTGGAATCGTCGGCTTCACAGCCTGCCCTGCAGATTTTGGACTCTATGTTACCACGGTCACATGAGACACTTTTATAAATTTTATATTTGTGAGTGTTCCCTGTTGAATCTGTTTCTCTAGAGAAACCTAACTAATACATCTTGGTACCAGGAGTGGTTCTTAAGAAACAGAATCTTAAAAATGGGTTTTTATGAATGGTTTTACACTCTGACTTGTCTCAAAGGCGCTAATGACTTTGATTCCCATAATCGGAATGCCACTCCCAATCCATGGAGTGAGCTGACAAAAGAGATAGTCAAAATTGATCACCATTCGATTCTCCTAATGCTTTGCTTGTATGAAGCCAGGCTCTGGGGGATAATGTTTTTGACACCTTCACAGAGTTTTGTGAAAATAAGAGGCACACAGATGTCGCTGGTTGTTCCTAGATACACTGGCTACATTAAGGAATGAAAGGGATGGGTTTAAGGCTTCAAATGAGAAGTTTAAGCACCGTCTGACAGATGTAGACATTTCTATGAGCATCCTGAAGGAAAACCTTATTTCCTGTAGCTGTAGACTAGAGATCTCTGAAAATCAGATTCAGAATCTTATTGTTAGAGTAGCAACTGTACAACATAAACTGAAATCTCAATGTTGCATGGTGTCTGCCGTTAAAGTGAGGGCTTTGATTGGAAAGGAGTGGGACCCTGAAAAATGGGATGGTGACATATGGATTGATAATGATGTCGGGGGTGAGGTTGAAACCCTAGGTCATACTGAGTCTTCTCTAGATAACCCTGTAATAGTTTGCCCTGAGGACATAGCTGCCCCACCTCTAGCCTGCCTTGAGGAGTTGGCCACCCGACCTCCTCCTGAAGGGATTAGCCCTAGAGTGATTAATCTTGTTTCACCACATGAAACTGCAAATTAATGCCCTGAAGCAAATGGCTTGGAAGATATTTCTAATTCTTTTCATGACCTACCCCCACACCCCTCATTTCTTCCAGACCTATGACTAAACTAAAGTCCCAACAGGCCCCTAAAGGTGAGGTACAAAGTATCACACATGAGGAGGTACGTTATACTCCAAAAGAACTGTGTGAGTTTTCCAATTTATATGGACAGAAATTAGGGGAATATGTATGGCAATGGATTTTAAGGGTAGGGGATAATGGTGGGAGGAATATAAGCTGGATCAGGCTGAATTTATTGATATGGGCCCACTAAGCAGAGATTTTTTGCATTCAATGTTATAGCTTGAGTGGTTAGAAAAGGTACTAACAGTTTTTTTGGATGGTTGGTTGAAACATGGATCAAAATCTGGCCTACATTACCTGAGTTGAAATGCCAGAACCGCCCTGGTATAATGTAGATGAGGGGATCCAGAAGCTTAGAGAGATTAGAATGTTAGAGTGGATTTATCATGCAAAGCCTGCTCTTACACCCCATGAATGTCCGGAGGATGCACCTTTTACCAGAACAGTGAAAAATAAATTTGTGAGACTAGCGCCATCATCCCTGAAGAGCTCTGTAGTTGCACTTCTCTGTAGGTCAGATATTACTGTAGGAACTGCTGTCACTGAGCCGGAATCCTTAAACACAATGAGGATGATGGGATCCTGAGTTGGCAGAAGTTAAGTGGCAACACTTAATCACCAAAGACAGGGTAGATGTGGCTATTATAATAGACAGCAAACTCAAAGCAGGCATCAAAATTATATGACTCATAGAGATTTGTGGCATTGGCTAGTAAATCATGGAGTACTTAGAAATATAATAGAAGGGCAGCCTACTAAATTCTTGTTCAAGCTGTATAAACGAAAGAGTTCTCGGTCAAGTGAACAGAAGTCAAACCTGAATTACAAAAATACAGAGTCATGGCCCCTTAATCAATTTCTGGACTTGAGACAGTTTGCAGACCCAAAGCCCCTTGAATGAAGGGGAGGCCAGGTCCCTTTGGGGGAGAACCCTGTTACACTGCCACAACTTTTACTGTTAATCTTCCTCCAAGCCTTCCCCAAGGAGACTGACAGCCTTTTACCAGGATAACTGTGCATTGTGGAAAAGGAAATGATCAGATGTTTTGGGCATTATTAAACACTGGCTCAGAAGTGACATTAATTCCAGGGGACTCAAAATGTCACTCTGATCCACCAGTCAGAGTGAGGGCTTATGGAGGCCAGGTGATCAATGCATTTTTAGCTCAGGTCCATCTCATGGTGGGTCCAGTGGGCCCCTGGGCCCATTCTGTAGTGATTTCCCCAGTTCCAGAATGTATAATTGGAATAGACATACTGAGCAACTGGCAGAATCCCCACATTGGCTCTGTAACTCTTGCAGTGAGTACTATCATGGTGGAAAAGGCCAAGTGGAAGCCAGTAGAACTAGTAAATCAGAAGCAATACTGGATACCTGGAGGCATTGCAGAGATTACTGCCACTGTTAATGATTTAAAGGATGCAAGGGTGGTGATTCCCACCACATCCCCATTCATCTCTCCTATTTGGCCTGTGCAGAAAACAGATGGGACTTGGAGGATGACAGTGGATTTTTGTAAGCTCAACCAGGTAGTAACTCCAATTGCAGCTGCTGTTCCAAATGTGGCATCATTGCTTGAGCAAATCAATACATCCCCTGGTACTTGGTATGCAGCTATTGATCTGGCAAATGCTTTTTTTTCAATAGCTATTAGTAAGGCCACCTGAAACATTTTACTTTCAGCTGGCAAGGTCAGCAATATACTTTCACTGTCATACCTCAGGGGTATATGAAATCTCCAGCCCTATGTCATAATCTTGTCCACAGGGACCTTGATTGTTTCTCCCTCCCACAATACATCACACTGGTCCATTGTATTGATGATATCATGTTTATTGGACCTAGTGAGCAAGAAGTAGCAACTACTCTAGACTTAATGGTAAGGTATTTGTGTGTCAGAGGATGGGAGATAAATCCAACAAAAATACAGGGGCCTTCCACCTCAGTGAAATTTCTAGGTGTCCAGTGGTTTGGGGCATGTTGAGATATCCTTTCTAAGGTGAAGGATAAGTTGCTGCATTTGACCCCTCCTATGACCAAAAAAGATGGCCAATGCTAGTTGGTCTCTTTGGATTTTGGCAACAACATATTCTTCATTTGGGTGTACTATGCTGGTCCATTTATCGAGTGACGGGAAAAGCTGCTAATTTTGAGTTAGGACCTGCCAAGAGGAGTCTCTGTGATAGGTCCAGGCTGCTGTACAAGCTGCTTTGCCACTTGGGCTGTATGATCCAGTAGATCCAATGGCGCTGGAAGAGTCAGTTGCAAATAGAGATGCTGTCTGGAGCCTTTGGCAGGGCCCTATGGGAGAATCACAATGCAGACCCTTAGGATTTTGGAGCAAAGCCTTACCATCTGCTGCAGATAACTACTCTCCTTTTGAGAACCAGTATTCGGCCTGCTGCTGGGCCTTAGTAGAGAATGAAAGCTTAACCATGGGCCACCAAGTTACCAAGAGACCTGAGTTGCCTATTATGAGCTGGGTGTTGTCTGACCCACTGAGCCATAAAGTTGGGCATGTGCAGCAGCACTCTATTGTAAAATGGAAATGGTATATATGAGATAGGGCCAGAGCAGATCCTGAAGGCACAAGTAAGTTACATGAAGAAGTGGCCCGAATACCCATGGTCTCCACTCCTGCCACATTACCTTCTTTTTCCCAGACCAGACCTATGGCCTCTTAAGGAATTCCTTACAGTGAATTGACTGAGGAAGAGAAAACTCGGGCCTGGTTTACAGATGGTTCAGCACAATATGCAGGTACCACCCAAAAGTGGATAGCTACAGCACTACAACCCCTTTCTGAGGTGTCCTTGAAGGACAGTGGTGAGGGGAAATCCTCCCAGTGGGCAGAATTTTGAGCAATGCACCTGTTGTTCATTTTGCTTTGAAGGAAAACTGACCAGAGGTGCATTTGTATACTGATTCATGGGCTGTTGCTAATGGTTTGGCTGGATGATCAGGGACTTGGCAAGACCATGATTGGAAAATAGGTGACAAAGAGGTCTGGGGAAGAAGTATGTGGATAGACCTTTCTGAGTGGATTAAAAACTTGAACATATTTGTGTCACACCAGAGGGTGACTTCAGCAGGAGAACTTTTTAATAATCAAGTGGATAAGATGACACTTTCTGTGGATACCAGTCAGCCTCTTTCCCTAGCAACTCCTGTCATTGCCCAATGGACTCATGAACAAAGTGGTCATGGTGGTAGGGATGGAGGTTATGCATGGGCTCAGCAACATGGATTTCCACTCACCAAGTTTCCACTAAGAGAAACAACAATGATTCCATTAAACTGGAATCTTAGACTGCCATCTGGTCACTTTGGGCTACTCATGCCCCTGGATCAACAAGCCAAGAAGGGGATTGCATAGTTGTCTGGGGTGATTGACCCTGACTATCAGGGGGAAATAAGACAGCAATTATACAATGGAGGTAAAGGAGAGTTTTCTTGGAATATAGAAGATCCCCTAGGGCGTCTTTTAGTACTACCATGCCCTGTGATTAAAATCAATGGAAAACTGCACCAACCCAATCCAGACAGGACTACCAATGGGTCTGAAACTTCAGGAATGGAGGTTTGGGTCACCCCACCAGGCAAAGAACCACAGCCAGCTGAAGTGCTTACTGAGGCTAAAAGGGGCATGGAATGGGTAGTGGAAGAAGGTAGTGATAAATATGAACTACGACCACATGATCAGTTACAGAAATGAGGACTATGATGCTGTTTTGTTCCTATTATACTATTTAAGTTGTAAGATATCAAGTTTAAGAATGAATATTACGCAAGGACTTGCACCCTATTCTGGAGAGAGTAACTCTGTTTCCAGTTGTATGCAGGACAGTTGAGTATTGTTAGGTGAAAGGAAAAATGTGTGTTTTAATGTTTTTTATTTAGAAATTAGGTACAGTTTAAGGTGATATATATAGCTGCCACATTGACAAGGGGTGGACTGTCATGGTCAGCTTCATGTGTCAACTTAACCAAGTAGTGGTACCTGTTTGTCTGGTTGGGCAAGTGCTGGCCTGTCTGCTACAATGAGGACATTTCATAGAATTAGATCATGTTCACGTCAGCTGCATTCACAGCTGATTCCATTTGTAATCAGCCAATGTGATTGTCTTCTGCAATGAGTGATGCTCAGTGTAATCACTGGAAGCCTTTTAAGGAGGATTCAGAAGAGACAGGCTCTCTTCCTGCTTTTGCTGGTGGGCTTCTCCTGTGGGTTCATCTAGACCCTCTATCGGAATCGTCGGCTTCACAGCCTGCCCCGTGGATTTTGGACTCTACGTTCACGTGAGACACTTTATAAATTTTATATTTGCGAGTGTTCCCTGTTGATTCTGTTTCTCTAGAGAACCCTAACTAATATACACATCCTGAGTAAAGAAATTGTAAAGTGGCTATATTGTCATTTTTTTTTCCAGGCAGGATATATTCTAGAAAAGTTTTCAGTGACAGCCAAATTTGAAGAACCCTTATAATAGGCCTTTCCCTTCTATATTTCACTTGCTTTGTTTAATGCATCCCATGTTAATTAAAAATGTTTCCCCAAATGTAAAATGAAAATATCACAAAATATAAAATAAGATTAATCCCTCCAGGAGCATATTACTCTGCCCCACTTAAGTATTAATTATTGGATCATATCACAACTTTTGATTTTTAGGTCATAAAATTCCATATATAGTAAGCAAAATTTTTGAAGATGCCAAAAATACGGCATTTGGATTTTTAGGCCCATTCATTGGAAAATTCATAATTAGAACAATTACTATAAAACATGCTAGAATATTTATCATATTAGGAGATACTGAAGGTAGCTATAACTGACCTTATTTTGTAAGTGCAGACTATTATTCACATGCCTACACTCATCGTGTGCATGTCCTGACTGCTTCAGACTTTATAACACTATTACTTCTCAGAGGTCTACTTCCCTCTATTGGAAACAACTGGCTTAAGTTTTAAAACCAACATTCTCCATTGCTTATATACTTGTTGAGTATATGTTGAATAATTATGTTGAGCTCAAAACAAGGAATTGAAGGACATCATTCAGCATTCATGAGCTCCCCAAAGGTTAGTGAGCCACCCTTCAGGGTTAAAACTACTTATACATTAAAACAATGGAATTTACATGCTTCAGAGATTTTCTTTCCCTTTATCTTGTCTGTTAGAATTAATAAGTAGAAGCATTCAGCTTAGAATGGAGTCTTGATTACATGCTTTTTGCTAAGGATCTGAAACGTGAGAAGACTGCAGTTTGAGAAACTTACAGAATTAGCACCATTTGGACCTGAATCTGCCTTGTCTTCCTTCCTTTTTTATTTCCTACTGTTTGTACTTAAACACACCCTCTTGTGTGCAAAAATATACTCAAAACAATAAGGTTTTTATGTGCAAGCTAAAGCTCATAATGAAATCAAAGTGCTTTGGTTCTCATTTATGTTGAGTAGGAAATTATGGCATATGAGATCAAATGTATTTGAATAATTTCCTTTCAGGATTTTGTTTAGTAGTTGTCTCTTTCTGGCTAGTTGGAGATAATCCTAGAAAATAAGTCACATTTGGAAAAAAGACAATGAAATCTTGATTAGAAAGGATTTAGGCTTAATTCTAGTTTAAGTTTTACCTTACATTACTTTGAGATGCAATTAGAATTGCCATAAACAACACAAATAAATTTACATAGCATCTTTCCTTTAAGAAAATTAAGAAGTTGGAGGCAACCCCATTTTTGCTTATTGGGTAGGATGTTGAGAAGGAAATCCTAAATCAATTGCTGCCTCTGAATTTATTACTTGATTATGTCAATTATCTCCTCTGCCTTGATTCTCCATTTAAAGAACAAGGTTAATTAAAGCTACCCTCACTTAGTTTATAGGACTGTTTAGGAGAATGAATGAACTAATAAATATACCAGCATATAAAAAGCAAGATACCTTAAATGTAAGTTATAGCACTTCTTTAATTCAGGAATGCATTGCATAAAAGATTTTTTTTTAAGTAAGAAGATTTATTCTAAAAGAAAGAGCCTCAGATAATTGGATAGAAAGAATAAGTTGATGGAGAGTGAGGGGAGAATGAGGATTCCAACAAGGAAAAGGATTTAGGATCTCTTCTCTACCATTTAAATGAAGAGAGTCCTGATGTCAGCTTTGTGCTTTGACAATGACAGGGTCCTTTAGATAGAAAGGCAGCTAGAGTCTTTGTGGTGGGAGGAATTCTGATGTTACTGGAGCCAAAGCAGACAACGTCTAAAACTGAAAGTTTTGACTGTCCCCGTAAACTAGCTCCTGCTTAGTTGTCTCCCCTAAGTTGTTCAGTTAGATGATAACTCTTCCCAAAACGCAGATGTGCAAGTTTTAGTTGTCTGTTTTTGCTCTCATTTTCTATATCAAAGTCATCGAGTCTATCAAAATGTTTTTCCCCATAATGTTTGCTTCCAACCCTCTCTACCCTTTCACTTTCATTGCCACCACTGGTCCTGTTCACCTCATCTTGTACCAGGTCAAGAAAAACTGCTGATTGGCCACTGAATTTTTCAGGCCAGTCTCTTAGTAATGCTTCTTTTAATCAGTGAAGTTTTACTTTTGGCTTACTATGCCAGACCAGTTTAAAGTGAGAAAAATGGGGTTGGTGAAGGCATCATTTATCCTCTTACAATTCTTTACTGAGAGCTTACTTTGAGTTTAGTACTATTCCAGATGACCTGGGAATGAAAATGGGAGAAAAAGACATAATACTTTTTCTGGAGGACCTGATAAACTGAAAAATTATAACTAGTACCCATGAAACAATTAGGAAGCAATTAGGTTATAATTGCTGCGGTATTAACTGATAAAATTTGAATATCAATGAAGGCAAAAAAAAAAAAAAAAAACCCACCAAAACTGGGAACAAGGAAGAAGTGGAAGTGGACCTTGAAAACAGGAATGGAAGAAGGGCAGGTGAATATATTCTAGGGAGGAGAAAACAATAAGTGAATTATCGAGGCAGGAAATGAACATGATATATTTGGAGGCAGTCATTTTTGAGGCTCTGAAATATCTAAATTCTGAATTTTAATCCCATCAACTCCATATCTTCTGTACAGATCCTAGTACTTCAACTTATTTTATACAGAAGAAACAATGTGACTTGCTGACAAGGAAAGACAAATTAAATGCAGCTTTTACATTTTTATTTTGCAAACGTTTAGGCACCCAGTTCCTCATAGCAAAAATTTCCTCTTCTCTGCTTTTTGTTCCTTTGATGACTCCTGAAAACAGAAAATCCTGGTGTCTTTGATGAGGAGACTCTCTGCTGCAGCCTTGAGAATTATTGTTTTGAACCAGTTGCTGTACATTTTTTAAAACCCAATTTATTACCTTTATATTACTTTGGAATATTGTGCTCTCATACTAGAGAGGCAGTCATTGTGTCTACAGTGTTCATTTGTGAACATGAATTATTTTCCCACATGATTCAGTGAGTGCCTGGCTGCCCTTGTGTTCTTCTATTTGTCTTGTCCTGCCTCCTAGACAGGATTCTAAGTTCACTCTCAGACTTGGTTAAATGCAGTAAGTGCTTTCCTACCCAACCTATGCAATCCTTTCTTTGCCTCTGGCACTTTGTCTTATAAACAAATGTCCTAGTGTAATTTGTAGTGACAGACTCTTGTAAAAGGGTTCCTTTCTGGAGCCGAAATAAGAGCATGTGCCCAATCTGAAAGGGTTTGCTGTCTTGTCTAGATCATTCCTAAATGACTTGCTTATTCAAGGAATTCCTACCTCTTTCTTTCTTGACCATTCTGGCTGCCTGCAATCTTTTTCAGGTCAGTGGTTCGCCTTTCTTATTAGCCCTGTAAGAGTCTGGTAGAAGAGCAGAGCAGAGGAATAATCTTCTGTCCTCTTTCCCTTCCTGCATGAGCATCTCCCTTTCTTTTTCTGGTGCATTTTAATTCCTTCAGTAACATGGCCACAACTGTAACCTACACTCTTTCTTAGGTCAGTGTTTCCTTCTCTTTATATTTTCCTTGGGTGATAACTGCTCATCAGCCTTCTGTTAGATTTCTTTCCAATGCCCCAAATCTTGAATATGGTTCCATAATAAATCTGAGTCTATATCTTCTTCAGGAAACTTCATCATAAAATAAGTTCTTTCAAGTTGTCTCAAGACTCTTCATTGTGGGGATGTCCCCCCATGCTAACCATAGGAGGTTCTTTTGGTTCCAGTGGGACTCTGAAGTTCTAGATCAAAGCAGTTGGTTGTTAGGGATACACTTCCTTAGCTGTGAGAACTAAATCATCCCCACAAGGCTTCTGACAAAATCTGCTGCTACTGCCCTGCTTCCCCTCGAGTGTTATCCCATAAACAACCACCTGCAAATTCCCTGGAGAGTTAATCACAGGAACATGCCACGTCCTCTATGAACGTCAAAGACAAATACAATGGGACCTTAGAGGAATGGGTAGAGAGTAGGTGGTTAACTGACTTTATTGTTCCCAACAGCCCAGTTTAAAAACTCCCTTGTAGACTCTTTGGAATCCGTGCTGGATAATTATACTCAAAGAATTCTCATTCTTTGGGGCATTTCAGTTGAGAGTTTGTTTGGGTGGGAATAATACTAACTTTTACCCTTTGTTGACTTCCTTCCTTGTGTACTATCAGCAACACAGCACGAATTTGAGACTGCAGTCAAAAGTGTGTACAGTCCCTATCTTCATTATTTCTAAACCAACAGTGAGAAAACATGCAGGGGCAGGAGGATCTCTTAATGATGATCACAATATGTCTGTGTGTGGGTAGGGGTAGTTACAAAGGTTGCTATCAGAGGCGTGCTGGTAAATTGTTAACAGCTGATTCTTTGAAAAGCAATACCCCTTTTCAAAAACAACCTGATTTCTAGCACTTGTGAATTCCTTAGGTGCTCCAGCAGATCTGTGGTTTAATGTAATCAGTTCTTAAGGATAGCTTCTCTGACATGGCAGGAGGGCTTGAATCAGGGAGAAATTGGAATTAAGAATAATGTGAAAGGGGCCATAACAGGAATGGATTTCAGTTTAGTATTTTGCTTCTTTTGTATGATGACTCACTTTTATTCCCTTGTTAACCACAGATACATTTCTGGTTGCATTTACAGTGATGAAATGCAGTAATCTCTTACCTAATATGGTTTAGGGAAATGTACACAAAGAATTAGGATTTTCCTTAAGAACTTTAGGAAATAAAGAACAGTTTGCAGAGAACTTTATTTTTACCAACTACAAAGTAATAAAGTAAAAAAACAAACGAAAACAATATATTCTGAAATATCTTTAAGATACAGTCCTTAGACTTGTTATGAAGAGCTGTTTCTAATCATTCCTTTTGTGTACTTCAAGATATTTGTAGGTGGAAATCTCAATTTCTTCACAAACCCCTACCTCCTTTAGACCTTTCAGAAAGCTAAAGGGGAAAAAAAAACAGACAGGAAAATCATTTTTTCAGAAGAAAATGGTATTAACCTAATTTTGGGAGACAATTCTCTGTGGATCTCTAGAATTTCTGGCATCTTTTATACAGAAGTACTACTCTACCTTTATTCTGACTATCTGTTCAAGGTACAAAAAACAGTCTTGGAAGATATAGTGTCTCTGGAGTGAAGGTCAGTCAGGCTTATTGCCTATTATAAAAAAAAAAGAAGAAGAAAGGATTCCCTGAGGTTAAGTTCATCTTCTGCAATGCAACCCACTGTATCAGTAGCCTCTTTCTAGCCCTCTTTCTGTTGCCTTGTGGAAAGTATGGCTCAAGGAAACATTGAATTACGTATGGATTTTCTCTCTATTGCTATTGCTGTAAGTAGTAAATTTTCCTTTGTTTCTGAGCCAGGAATCTCATGTCTTCTACGAGAATCTCAGAAACTGTTGCAGGCTAACTTGTTAGTTTGCAAATGGAGTATAATCTCAGACATCCCATAGTTCTTGACGCCTAAAGAAACTTGTGCACAAATGCACCATGATACATGTATAAGAATATTCGGAGCAGAATCAGCAGTGATGCTAAAAAAGCTTGGAATAAACCAAATGTTTATCAACATTAAGTGCATAAATACCTTGTGTACAGTTATACAATGAAATTCTGCACAGCAATAAAAATAAATTACAACTCTATGCAGCAAGGTGGGTAATCATAGAAGCATAATGTTGAAAAAAGAAGCAAGGTGCAAAAAATACATACTGAACAAAACCAGATAAAACTAAACTTTTTTTGGACATAAATACATTGGCTATAATAGCATAAAGAAAAGGAAGGAATATCTCATAATAAAAGTCATAATGGTGGTTATGCCAAGTGGGGGGAGAAGGAGGATGGTAAAGAGGAGACCCACTGGGGATATCCGTGGGCCTGCAATATATTATTTCTTGACCTGGATGGTAGTTACATGGGTGTTTGCTTTATATTTTTTCACTATACTGCGCATTTGTGTTTCATGTACTTTTCATGTGTGGATTTCACAATAAGGGAGATTAAACATCACTTTAGAAGGAATTCCTGAATCTATTATTCTTTGGATGATATATCTTAACATGTGTTCAGTATGAAGAATATAATAGGAGAAAAAAGAGAACTTTATATTAAAGATTACTTAAGCCTTATAGTCATTAATCATGAGGTTTTTAGTGCTTTGCTTTGCTTTGTTGCATAAGATCTCTTGAAAAATGCTACTCATAAGATTACAAAGCTACTTGTATGGAACTCAGAGTTTCTTTTGAGACTGGTCCTTGCACGTTGTTGATAATGTTTCACTTTTGAGAGTCAGTACTATGAATGGATATAGAGGGAATACACACATTTCTTTGTAATGCTTTACAGAAGGCAATAGGGTGATATTACCTATCTCAGGAATATAGTAACAAGATCATTTTATGACTGCCGTTTATTTACCTACTGTTTGAGGAAAAAAATGGTCCATTAGCAAACTAGGTATTTGGAATTGTTGAGGCTGCCTGCTGTGTGTTATGCTTTTGAAAGAACATAAAATATATGGTCATTTGATAAAATGTATGTAGTGGTCAAGAAAGTTTTGCTTTTCTACTCCTTTATGTTCGTTCTTCTATATTAAATGTTAATATTTCTTTGATCTGCTAATAAATGCATCTCTAATGCATCCTCTTTGCTGATCACAGCATTCATTTCTATTTCTTAAAAGAAAATACAGGAAAAGTACTCTTCTCAAATATTTTTGAAAGGAAAAAATGTTTCCCATGATTTGTTGATAAGTTTTAGAAGAGAAAAATAAAAATAATAATGTTGAGGCTGATTTAGCTGTGTTGTATGTTGAGTGGCCAGGACAATAGAGTTTTCTTCATGTTTAATCTTACAGCTGGATGAAAATTCTATTACAGATTTAGGGGTCAGTTATAGAAGGAAGTGACTACCACAACAACCCAGAATTAACAGTAGAGCCAGAATTCAAACCCTAGTCCAAAACTCCTTTCTCAACTAAATCACAAGTCCTCTCTCTCAACCCAAACACATCAATATTTGAGGATCCTTCTAGAACACCTGCTGCCTTCTTTCCTCAATCTCCAATCTATCTCCTGAAATTGAATTTGCAACACTGTAATTTCAGGCTCAATCCTTTTCCCTAGCTAGGATGTACATAGAGGAAGAGAGAGGAAAAAGATTTTTGCAGCCCTGAGGGCTGATTTTTCATTAGCACAAGTATAAGTAACCAGGACAACAAAGAACTCAGCAGCAGATAGCTGGTAAGAGCCCCTCTTGTTCAATGTATTCAGAAATGGAAATAATTTTTAATACCATATATTAGTAATTCCTAATACATAGGTAATCTCCATGCTGTCCCTTCCAGTAAGCAGAGATGCTGCTGATGGAATAAATGGGAGGAAGTCAGCCTGATCTAATAGGAAGTGCTTTCCACTCTTTCCTGGGATAGCCTTTTGGTCTGAATTACCCTGAGATGTATTTATAGGACACTCAATAGCTGTTATCTCTATTAGGGTATGGATGAGTGCATGAATCGTGGGATTGTGGGGAAAGCACGGGACTGGAAGTCAGAGAAATTCAAATCTGTCTCTTGACTTTTTTGCTAACAAATGGTGTGAATATGAATAAATCATTGTCTGTTTTGGTCTCGGTTTATTCATTTGTATAAACAAACAGACAAATCAACGACTTATCTGAGATACTTTTAGCTAGCTCTGTGTTTCTCAGCACTGTAAATGGTGAATGCCACTCATTATCTTCAACTATTTGAAGTAAAAATCCAGTAACTATATTTTTAATACAATGATTTGAATAAACTATATTCTTCAATATCTGAAGATCAGTTACCTAAGAGCGTTTTTCTACATAATAAAATAATAGTTACAATTTTTAGAGCTCTTAGTATGTGTCAGCCACTATTTTTTTGTTTTTCCAATGCTGGAGGGGTGATACATGGGCCAGGAATCAAACCCTGGTCTCCCACATGGCAAGAGAGCATTTTACCACTGGGCCACCTTGCGCCACTGTCAAGTACCATGTTAAATACTTTACAAACACTATCTCATTTAGCTCTTGCATTGACTTTATGAATTAATTATCATAATAATTTTATAGATAATGAAACAGAGGATTTGAGAGTTTAAATATCTTAACCAAAATCTGGTGGGTGCTTGTGAGTGGTGCAGCTTTGATTTCAGCTCATTTCTATATCATTCCAGAGGCTGTGTTTTTAACCACCACACCCAAATAGACCTTGATAACATAGGACCCTCAGGGGAAATCACTGGGTCAAGATAGGAGAGTCCAAAGTGGATGAACATTTAAAAAAGCTCTTTTATTTCAAAGATAATATGTAGTTATATTTTGTGCAAAGTTCAAACAATACACAACAATGTGAAATTTCCTCTTTACCCACCCTTCCGCTCCCACTTCCCCCTCCAACAGTATGATTGCTCTATAGTTTTTGGGGTGATGTTAGTGATTGGAAGGAAATACAGGGTCACCTCTAGGGTAGTGTTCTGATTCTTGGTCCGATCTGGGTGGTGGTTAACCAGATGAATTCATTGTGTGAAAATATATCAGGCAATATATTTATTGTCTGTATAATTTCTGTATGTACATAACATTTCAGTACAAAGTTCATCAAAGAAAATTCTTCAGTACACAAATACTTTGTGCTGTCAGTTGTCCCAGAACCTATCTTTGTCAGAACTGCAGGAAAAGCCATATAAAAACTGGGTCACACCATGCGGGAGACCTGGTTCATGCACTTCCCAGAAAACAAACACACAAACAAGCAAAACAAACAAACAAAAATTCAACAAATGGTGCTGCAGTAACAGGATAGTCACATGGAAAAGTAATGAAATGTGACCCTGCCATACAGCATACAAAAAACCAAAATACTGTGTCACAAAAATGCTTTTTTCTGCTTATTTCTTGTGATCTGGTGATGCTACACTGTAACTTTAGGAACCACTTTTATTATGCCATGTTTGAGGAATCTTTTACATATTGGGCAAATTCCATACATGTGTTTCTCCATGTAGGGCTTCCAGCAATCTCAGAGGAATCCCATACTGAAATTGTGCCTAATTTTTAATTTTCAATTGGCTCAAGCCTTAAATTTTCACAGTGGGTTTCATCAGGTTAGACTATCTCTTACCCAATGATCTGATTTCTATGAGGAGGAGGTTTTACCTGAAGAAGCCTCTTATCCCTCTCAAGAAAGTTCTGGTGAAATACTTGAGTGACATCTTTTATCATATGTAACCCATCACCTTGCACTTCCATATACCTTAGGAAGGTAACTGCCTACTGAGAGCATCTGTCCACAGTTACTGTTGGCCCTGGAAGTACTCACTATACTCACTGACATTAATTTCTCTTCTCAGTTTGGAAAAATGGAACCTAAATTTTCTGGTGGGGCCATGTGACCATTTCCTGCCACTGGATTAGGACTGAAAGCAATGTGGTTCACTGCCAGAGAAGAACACATGATTGCCAGAAAGAAAGAGAGATTTTCCAAGACTCTGTTCTATCGTTCTGCCATGACAAGCAGCAAAGTTTGAGATGGTGGCTTCTCCTTCAGTCTGGGTTCCAGAAAAAGGGTGATGTAGAGCATATTCCCAGCTGACTTGTGATGGACACATTATGTGAAAAACATATAAGTCTTTGTGGTTTGAAGACACAGAGATTTTGAGGTTATGGTACTGCAGCATAACTCAGGCTTTCCTAGTAAAGGACCATGAATTAAACTTAGTAGTTGAGGCTCTACCTTGGATGTGAGACAGACTTGTTCAGTGCTGCCTGTACCTAGGTAGATAAACCTAATTATGGGATTTAGTCTTATTAAAACTTCCTCATTTAAGAGCTATATTCTCCCATATCAACTTAATATGTAATAGATAATTTTTTTTAAAAAAAGTCTTCCATCAACTTTGCTCTTCTGCTTCAATAATCAGTTCAGAACTTGTACATGGAAGAGGAACATTATATTGGGCCACCTCCTTTGTAACTCTGTCTTAGTTTTCTAGGGCTGTGTAACAAAGTACTCCAAATTGGGTGCAAACTAGAAATTTATTTTCTCACAATATTGGCGACTAGATGTCAATCTCAAGGTGTCAGTGGGGCTATCCTTCCTCTGAAGTGTAGGGATGTGATGGTGGTTCACTGGTGATCCACGGCCCTCTTCAGCCTGTGACATAACTCAATCTGTGCTCTGTCACATGACTGTCTCCTCTGTCTGTCTGTGTGTGTCCAAATCTCCTCTCTTTATAAGGATACCAATAATACTGGATTAGGGTGTACCCTACTCCAGTGTGGCTTCATTTTCACTAATAACATCTTCAAAAAGGCTCTTTCTGAATAGGGTCACCTTTATAAGACCAGGAGTTGGGTTATGAACATAACTTTTGGGAGGACAAAGTTCAATCCATAACAAATTTTAACAGGTTACTGAAGGGGACAAAGTGGCTGAGGAAGAAATGGAGCAGTAGCAGAGACCAGCTCATGCAGTACCCTATGGGGAATGGTAAAGATTTTGTCTTTGATCTAAACTTCATTAAGATGTGTCAGAAAGGTTTTATGTAGACATGTGACAAGGCAAGATTTTCATTTTTCAAAGAGCAGCTGGATGGTGTGTAGAGACTGCGTTAGTGTCTGATGAAAAGGGATGAGAAGAAGAGAAAACTTAAGTGGACAATCCAGAAAGTCCTAACAAACATTTACTGACAAGAAGTTTAAGTGTACAAATTCTATATGTGCTTTGACAATCAATATCTCTTCTGACATTTAAACATCAATGAGGAATTTAATCACCCCTACTCTTCCAAGAGTGCCCATTTGTCACCTATGGTCCCATTCCGAAAACCACTACTCTGTGGATAAGCTGCTTTTGTCCAGGTTTCAACAAAAGATTAACAAACTTACAAAGAAACAGGAAATGATAGTCTAGGCAAAGGAGAAAATTAAAGCATTAGAAACCCACAATGAGGAGAACCAAATTGATATATATATCAGACAAAGACTTCTTAAAATAGTCCTAAATATGCTTGGTGTAGATTACGGTATAACAAATCCCTCTGAAGCTGAGTAGCTTACAATAACAATGGTTTATTATTTCTCACAATTTTTTCAGTTGGCTTGGGTGGTTCCTCTGTTGATTTCGTCTGAACTTCTTCTCTCAGGTAGCTGCATTTAGCCAGAGGGTCTGCTAGGCTACAAGGTCCGGGTTGGCCTAACTTCTATGTCTACTAGTCAGTATGGCTGTCCTCTGGGGAGCTGGGTTTACCTCCAGGTAGATTAGACCTGCCTTCTTACACAGGGGAAGAGCAGTTCTGAAAGTGGATGAAGGCAGAAGCTGTAAGGCCAATTGAGGCCCACCCAGTCTTATAAATTGCATTATGTCACTTTTCCACCTTCTATTGAAAGTCCAAGAACAGCCTAGTTTCAGAGGTAGGAAGGGACGCTACCTCCTGAAGGAAAGAGTGGCAATCACATCGCAAAGAGGCATGAATACTGGAATGGGAAGAGATTGTGGCCATTATTTTTCAACCAATCACAAATAAATACAGAAATGGACAATAGTGACATGGCCATGCCTAGACTTTGCCGTCTCCTTGTAAAAAACATTACTGGAGAAGCTTATACTTGCAATTTTTAAAGAAGGAACATGGAATGTCTTTAAGATAAAGTGTTAATTGAGTGAAGCCATTATTTTGGTGGGGAGTAAAGGTTTATAAGGACTTGGGTTATCCATCACGTATGCTCTTGTGATATTGTTAGACTTTTTCATTATCCCTAGACACTTGGTTTTCTTTCAGCAGTTGACTAGCCCTGTAAATGTCCTTTAACAGATACTTTTCGTCTAAGGATAAAACAAAGTTAATACAATGAGATAAAATGAAGTAGTTGGGCTATACAAGGCATTGCAATGTAGTTGCAGTATCTGATGACATGATAAGTTATCAAATAATACTTTTCCTTTGGCAGTATTCAATAAGTAAAAGATATATTTTAGAATATATCTAAAATACATATTTAAGATATATTTTAGAAGTTATCACTTTTTCTGTAAATTAATTGCTTCAATTATTAAACCTCTACTACTATTTGTCAAGCCTTTTATATATGCAATTTCTAAATGTTATACCAATCCTGAAAAGTATGTATTTGGTTCCTGTTTTACAGATGAGAAAACTGAGGCCCAGGGAAGATTGGCAAATTTTCCATAGTCATGTTTACGGTAAAGTACAGAAGCTGTATTTGAGGTGCCTACTCAATATTCACTGTCCCTTTTTTTTTCTGAGCAATGGAATCACAATTTTGCTGAAGATTGCAATATTTCCAGACAAAACCACATTTCACAGGCTCCTTCACACAGCTAATGGAAGCTAACTAGCTAATGAAATATGACTGGAAATGGCGGCATAGGGCTTCTGGGAAAGTGCCTTTGAAAGGGAGCTGCCTTTGCCAATATTCACATCTTTGCCATTGACCCTTTCTGCTGCTTGGGACAAAAAAATGATGGATGAATCTCCAACAACCAACATATAAGCATGAGCACAGAAGTCAGATTATCAGCATGGTCTAGCAGAGACCTGGAAGAAGTATGGGCTCCTGAAGACATTGTAGAACTCATTTATGATTTCTTATGTGAGGGGAAACTTCTGACTTGGTTAAGCCATGGTTTTTCTTTTATTTCCTTATGTAGGCAGTTCTTTTCAATCCTAACTACTAAACACACCAATAACAAACAAAAAACAAAAAGAAAAATACCCTCCACTCCACATCATTATATCCCATTAAGTTTATAAACTTAAGAGTAAAGTTTATAAAATTAGAATCAGAAAAGTAATAAAATAACCTTACAGGTCTAAGAATGTCCATGTACAACCACCAGCCTACATCTCAGCAAAACTAGGAAGAACCTTATTGAGATGTCTGATTTCCTTGATTCTCACCAAAGCTTGGTTTCTTGTTCAATTTCAGTGATGTTTGACTTCATAAGGAGCCTGATTTTGCCTCCAATAAGAGTTCTTGCCTTTGTTTAATATTAAGATTCTTGTAATCCTCTGATTTATACCCTCAATCAGTGTGTCTTCAACTTTCAGTTGCATAAGAATCATGCAGAACATTTGTAAATTAAGACATCAGTTTTTCAGCCCTACCTTAGAGATTCTGCATCAGCTGGTCTGTGGTGGCATACAGGAATTTGCTTTTTCAACAAATGTTTCAGGTAACTCTCAGGTATGTGAGTCATAGTTTGCCCATTGAGAAACCCTGCTAAATCTTTCCCCCTAACCATTCTATGGTGCTCTGTTATTTAGATTCAACTTGCAATGTGCAGTGAGGGGAAATGTATTTTGGTGTCTTTCACAGTTAGGAATTGAGTGAAGCAGCATATATAAGGGAAAAATAACCCTGGTCTTAAGTAAGATAGGGGTCTTATTTTCCTCCCATGTAACCCCTGTTATGGATGAATACCAAAGATAATTCCTGAAGCTTAATAAGCTGGATCAGGGTGATATGGTTTATTTATTTATTTACTACAGACATTTTCTTGTAAGCATTAAATTTGTGCTAATTGGTTTGGCTGGCACAAATTGTACCAGATGGATAGGTATGTCTCCTGTTTTTGCAGTGTTCCAAGTTGACTTTCTTGTTCTTAATTATTAAAGATTAATTTTATTTTGTGGAACACTTACATAGAATTGCTGATGCCGTCCCTCAAAGGACATAATTTAAAACTCTAAAAGATCAAAAGTTTAATAAATGTTTGAAAATGTTGCCTGTATTTTTATAGAAGCCACCAAATGATTTTAAGTCAACCCTACATATTAAAAGGAACAATTCCACATCCAGAAAGAGACTATATGTCTATCTGAGCATTTTACTTTTCATATACGATGTGTTTCTGAAATGTGTTAGAAAATGGAATAAACAATATTAAGACAATCAACTTGTATGCTTTAAGACAGAGGTAGACAATTTACAAAATACACAATTTTACTTGACCATTCATTGACTTATTACTAATATTTCATAAGTTTTAATTTTAATCTTTTCCTTTACAGTTTTTCTTCCCTTTCAGGCAGGTTTAAGTCAAATTAATTCCTTTTTAAATATTACTTCCACTACCCCTGTCACCACCCCAACTACTACTTTTACTCCTAATGTTGCTTCTCTACCTTCTCTTGCTGTTTTATCTCCAACTTTTTCCTAAGCTATTTAAATGTCCTCTCAATATAATGTCAAAATTGCAGTTATACTGTCAATACCATCTTTTAAAAGATTTACTGTCTTGAGATCTTAGTTCTCCATAATCATGACTATTCTCTTTTTTCTTGTTGGATCCTATTTTCCTAGCTCTTTTGCTTTTCTGTTTAGTCCCTTATTTGGGTGGAACATGATTTCTAATAGTTTCCTGAAAAAGGCTGCACAGGAGCTAAACTTTTTAATGGTGGCATACTTAGAACATTATTACACTAGTAATTTTCATTGTTATGTATAAATTTCTAGGTTGGAAATTATGTCCCTCCATAATTATGATGACAGTGCTGGACTTCCTTACTTCCATTTTTAGTGTTGAGAAAGTCAATCCCATTCTAATTTTGATCACTGTACTAAAAATGGTCCTTTGCTCTTAAAGCTTTTGCAATCCTTTCCCTGCCCACAGCGATCTGAAATACCATGCAATGTGTCTTAGTATGAGTCTATTTTAGCTAATATATCAGGTTTTTGGTGAGACTCATTTGGCAGACTTACATCTTTCAGTTCTGTTGATTTGCTTGAATTACTTCTTTGATTTGATCTCTTTCTTTTCCTTGTATTTACTTTCTGGAATTCTTATTATTTGGATGTTGGACTCTATAGATGCACTTCTAATTTTCTTACATTTTTGTTCTAATCTCCGTCTCTGTGCTAGGCATTCTCAATTTTGTCTTCCAACTCTTACATCAGTTATATCAATTATATAATAATTGGTATTACATTTTTACTCTTCCCAAAAGCTGTGTTTTGCTCTCTGAATGGTCTTTCTTCTCGTTCCTCCTCCTCCTTCTCCTTTTTCCTCTTCTCCTTCTCCTTCTCTTCCTTCTTTTCTCCAATAGCATGGCACAGAGAAATATAGATTTGTATCCCTTTCCTCAAAATAAAGTTGCTGGTAGAAAGGGGCTGTTCAGTCGAAATTCACATTTCCAAGCGCCCCTTGTATCTTGCTAATTGAAAGTGAACAGAAAGAAATGGTATGCTATTCCAGGCTGACCCGTGGGAATTAGGTGTTCCTGCTTTGCCATTTCTTCTATCATTTGTCAGATCAGTGGTTAGAGCTCCAAAGACCAAAGGGAATGAGGAATCAGAACAGTCACAGGTGGAACCTGTGAGTAACTGTGTGGAAACACCCATCCTATCATGAATTGGACTCTATATAGGTGAGAAATAGAAATCTAGTCTGTTCAGCCAGCTGAAATGCCAGGGTGTTTCTATCGTAGCATTCAGAGTTACTGGAACTAATGCAGATATTATTATTTTATTTGTTTCATTAATGCATTATCATTTTAAATTTCTAGGATTTTAATGCTATTTTTTAAATTTACTTTTCGTCTTCCAGTTTAGTCTAATTTTCTCACGAGTTGCTGTTTTGGGTGTTTATTCTGACCTCAGTCTTTCAGTTATAGGCTTGCCTCAAATGTCACCAGGTGGGCATTCACGTTTAAGGAAAAATCCTGTTTGGTAACCTTGTGCATGGGAGGCATTGATGTGGCCTACAGGCTTCAGAGTAGAGTCATCTGGTTAGTATGTTTCCTTGCGAAATTTTTTATGAGAACATTTTAAGACTTTTCTCTTGGTCTTCCCAGGTTGCCTGAAAAAGGCACTTTTGATCTTCCTGGAGAGTAGAGTCTTCACAGGTAGTATTTTGGGAGCCGTGTGAGGGGAGAATGCTGGATGCCTCAACATTCAGTATGAAAACTTTCACATAATTCCCTTGTTTTCATGATAGAACCTCTGTCTTTAACTATGCCTGTTGTCCTCCAGTATAGGAAGCCTCAGTTTTATTCTTTATACTAGTCTTCTGCCAGAGTGAGAGATGGCGTCTGCCCAACTGCACAGAATGAGTGCAGGAAGACTACCTGTTTATTTAAAAATGACCTTTAAACACTTCTCTTGTTTTTACCATTATTTTTACCTTCAATGTTTCCAAAGGCACCTGCTCCACAAAATTTTGTGTCTTTGGAGATTTTGTGGCATATATCAGGTTGCTTCTAAACTTTTCCTACTTCTGGCTTAGAATTCAGCTTTATCAAATTTGCCAACTAATTTACCACTCATCCAGCTGCTTCCTAGCTTATAAAATTATATCCCTTTTGTCTTCTTTCCAGTATTTTTGTCCATGGAATTTATGCCTTTATATTTTCAAGAATGCAGTTTAATGGAGTTTAAAAGATAGTAGAAACCCAGATGAGCACTTACTCTACCTTCTTAATCTGGAAACATTTTAAATTAAAACTAGCTCAAATTCATAATTTCTAGAGCAGCAGAAATTAGAGTATCTTTTTGTGGTTTTTCCTTTATTCCAAATTGTTGAATAGCTCTAGAAGTTTTCTCAGTCTAAAGGGTAGGTCTTGCTTATATTTACCTCACAGATAGAGAATTGAACAATTGACTGGTTTACCACAGGGATTCAAAGTGTCCATAGCTGCTGCATGGTTTCACTCTTGCGAATTGATTTGGCCGAGTCCACTGCTGCATAAATGCCTTTGCTACTCCAAAGAACCTGATCCAGGTTTTTGATGGAGGTTAATCTCACCACTTCAGCCAAGGGTGGTCCATATATCCTCTTAGACTTCTGTCTCTTTAGGTCTTATGCATATGCTTAGCTATTGTTTCCAAAGTATGTCCTAGATTGGCTAAGAGAAGTATCCAATTTCAGCTACATATTGTGCCAGAACTGAGTTTGACAGCATAACCTATTAGGCCCTGGTGATTACATCTGGGTCACCAATTCGTGTTCATTGGCCTCTCACAATTAGTGCTTCTTAGAGGACTCCAGAGTCTTTTCCTGCCAAAAATATTGTAGGGACTGAAAGCCTGGAAACTGCATGGGAGCTTCCTGCTCCTCAGATACATGGGAGAACATAGATTATTTTGTTGTTGTTTTTCAATTAGCAGCACTTGCATGAGATTTGGAAGGTGAGAGAGAAAAATCCATTATTGCTCCTCTGGCAGTAGTGTTCAGGTATGTGGACTCCAACTAATGAATGAGTTTTCAGAAGATGCCAGTATTGACCTGTCAATGGCCTACTTCAGTTTTAGAGGCAGCTCTGGTCACTACTAGCATTTTCCTGTGGTTATACAAACTTCTGAATCTTTCAGCAGTCATGGCAAACCCTGAGAGCTAGAGGCCATATTTTCTCTAATCCTCTAGCACATCTGACATGTTTGCAACCACTTAATTCCTTGAATTAATTCTCTTTCTGCTTAAAATACCAAAGCAGCCAAGTCTTAACTGCAAATGTATCCATCATCTACTCAGCTATAACCTGGAGAAGAACATGGTAATTTTCAAATGGAGACTTTTCTTGGAATTGTGGTTGTGGGTTGGACTTTAAGTTCCACTGAATCAGACATCCTGTTCCACGTAGGAAGTGTGGGAGAAATCCAAAAGTCATATGTAAATTATTTGAGGACTATTTTATTCTTCAAAAGGGCCATGAAATATTGTTAGAGTGAAATTGACTTCTGTGAGTAAATAAATAAATGAAAATATGTTATATATTATCCAGAAATCAAAGTTGTACTTTTAGGCACTCTATATATGATACAGTAACCAGAGCTATAATTCAGTAGCTTCCAGCCTATCCAATTTAAATGTGCTATCCTCTATACTGACATTTTCTGGAAAAATTTAAAAATATCTGTGGGAATCTTTTCCTCCCAAAGAACCTTAATTAGTGGACTTCACTATTTGTTAAAAGGCATTTTCTTTTACACTCAATATGCTAACAACTTTCTTAGTGACTCAGCCATTATTTTCAATTCTGCTTATTTCTGTCTCACTAGAACGTTAAAGACTTTTAAAAGAAGAAAATACATAATTCTCAAAGTACAACTTTGAATATATGTATCAAGATAAGATTATTGAAACTTTTGGGATTTTTTTTTCAAAGTAGTTTAAATTATACAAAATATTATGTATTTCTTTTGATTTTGATGGGAAGTGTTGGTAGATTGTAAAGAGATCCTCCGATTTATCCAAAGTTGAAGTATAATGGCTTATTGCAAAGACCAGTTTGCTTTTCTGTACTTGAAACATATTTTTTCCAAAAATTCGTTTTTTTATTTTATGTAATTTTTATACCCTACCTACTCCAGAAAAGGGTTGGAAGAAGCTTATGTAAATAAGGGTAAAACAAAATAAGTTAACTTTAAGATGAAAACAGTTCAGAAATAAATTTAAAGGAATTAAGGAATAGATGTCTCTAGGGACCCAAGAAGATTATTTTAAAGGGAGGAAGGTTGGCATAAAGAAAAAAAAGATAAATTATGATTAGAGCCATCTAAAAACTAGCTGTCAAGCTTCCAAATCTCAATATCATCATTTATTAAATGGGTGTAAATTAGAAGGAACTGGACACTGAACGTGCTCCATCATAAAGCCTTAATAGCAGACGCCTGCTTCTCCTTCAAATCTCCTTTGCTCTTTCCTCTAGGACCCTTGAGGAGAGGGATGAGGACAATTCTGAAAAGCGCTCCCCGCAGAGTATTTTTTGGTACCAGCTGAACCAGTTGCTGAGCCTTTGTCTGCACTGAAGCAGTGACCTTCATGCCACCCACAGATCTCTGCTTCTGCTGCTTTCACCCGCCTGTACACCACTGACTCACTAACCAACCAGGAAATCCCTTCACTTTTCTTTTACATCCTTAGTGATGCTGACGTCCTCTTAATGTTGTAGCCTTAATTTCTGGAAACCAAACAACTCGGCAGGCTAGGTTAATGGATAAGCAAGCCCAGCTGTACTTCCACCTGGAACTATTTGTGCTTCTGCAATTCCCTGTCCTGCTGCTGCATCTCAACCATTCTTTACTCTTAGTGTGGCTTTCTCTAGGACTCCTGGAGCTCTCTCTATTTTAATTCAACTTTGGGGAAACCTCCAGGTCTTCAGACAAGATTGTTCTCCAATTGGAAAACAAGTTCAAATTCTTTCCCACAGATCCCCGGATCCCCTGCAAATGCAGAGGTGAAATCGAATGTCTATTTCAAGGTCAGCCAATAAGGCTGGTCTTACCAGAGCAAAGAGAAGACCACCAGGGGGCAGTGTTGCCTAATTTTATAGTCAAATCTTCCACTAACCAGGAAGACAGTACTAAACCTCTTGTTGAACTTCAAGTCCATATAAGCTGTGAAGCTTAAATGAGATAATAGAATAATTGCAACTATCATCTATTAAATGCTTTTTAAGTGCTAACTGTTTCACGTATTATTTCATTATAGCTCATGTATTCCAGATAACAGTTGGGAGTTTCACTGCCCAATGAAATTTTGATAGCATTGCTTCAAACACTAACTCCGAGACTCCTCCAACCTGTTCTATACATTTTTCTGTTAAATGGCGTCTGCTTATAATTTTTCTATACATTTCAATAAGACACTTATTCCATTCACAGAAACCTTTGCCCTTTTTCAGGGGAATCCACAAAAGGGGATCAAGTTGTTGCCTCTTAATTCTTGGTTCTTTATTCTCCTCCCTCACCTCCCCCCCCAAAAAAAAAAAATCAAATTCCTCCCTTCCTTTCACATGGCAGTTTAATCAATGTGATCAATTTAATAATTTAACCAATTGTTGCTTGATCTTTTCTCTCACTTAAGTTACTTATTTTCTAATAAGGGAGAGAGAGAGAGAAATCTGAAATGTTGGTGGAAGAGTAGGTGTGCGTGAACTCTTTGTCAATGGAATGTTTATAATTTAGAAACTTTGAGCATATGCAAAAAGGTTCTTGTACTAATCAGAATTTCAAAGTGTCGTTCTCCAGCAGTTACATGTGGAGTGAGTTAATTATGAACTAGTGCCTAAAAAGTTTAGCTCACTGAGAAGATATCAGAAATATCTCAAATGAATATTAATGTTTTGAAAATGTCTATGTAATTGAAATCAATTTAAATGTAACAATAATTTGAAGAATGCTAATGCAATGGCAGAGTCCCACAGATAAATGTGTCAAAACACATTAGAATTTCTCCCAAGCTATGGTAGAAACCTGCAATGTTGAGTAGGCTGTAGCAGAGGTAGATTCGACTTAATTTTTACACATTAAGGCTACTTTTTTGGGTGTGTTCATACTTGCATCTTTAGTCAGATGAGCGCATTTTGCCTTGGCCTTGTTGATTTTTTTTGGAAATATTTCTATTTTTATTTGAACTTCATTTAAAGTTGACTTACCTAAATGCCCCGGTTTTTTGGTTTGGGAGATAGAAATATGCCTCCAATTTTAAAGTGACTAATCATTTTAAAAGTATTAGTACATTTTCTTATTAAGACTCTACAAAGACCAAACGAAAAAGGCAGAGGAGGCATGGTTGTTCCCATTTTACAGTTGAAGAACCAAGGCTCAGAGACTTTAAATGAGTTGCTCTAGGTTGCTGAATAATTCTTTATGGTAGGTTTTTGCTTTTATCATTTCAAAATGCTTTCAGATGCATATGTCATTTGATACAGAATTATACATTCTCTTCATGCAATGAATTACCAAGTTCTTTTCATTCTTCCTTGCTTGCTTTGCCACCAGTCAAAATCTCTTTGTTGCCTCAGATTCATTCTGAATTCTCAAGATTCAGAATATATCCTGTTTTTGCAGACCCCTTTTCAGATCTCCAATAGCATTTCATTTTATCATAGTTTGTAACATAAACTTTACCATTTTAACCATTTTTAAGTGTGCAATTTAGTGGCACTGAGTGCATTCACAGTGTAGCTTAACTAACCTTTGCCACTTTCTATTTTCAAAACATTTTCCATCACCCAAAACTGAAACACTGTACCCATTAAAATAACTTCCCAACCCCTTCTCCCCCGAGTCCCTGGTGGCCATTATTATACATTCTGTTTCTATGACTTAGCTTATTCTAGATACCTCAGATAGATGGAATTATTCAATATTTGCCTTTTTGCATATGGGTTTTTTCATTTAGCATGTTTTCAAGGTTCATCCACATTGTAGCATGTGTCAGAATTTCATTCCTATTTAGGGCTGAAAATATTCCATTTTATGTATATGCCACATTTTGTTTATCCATTCAACTGTATGTGACTTACTGTCACTTCTTTTTTTTTAAATTTTTTATTGACAAATCTTCACACACATACAATCCATACATGGTATCCAGTCACCACATAGTTGTGTATTCATCACCATGATCATTTTCAGAACATTTGCTCACTCCAGAAAAAGAAATTAAAAAACTCATGAGAAAAAACTTACACCCCATACCCTTACCCCTCCCTCTCATTTACCACTAGTATTTCAATCTACCCAATTTATTTTCCCGTTATGTCCACTATTTTTTATTTATTTTTTTATCCATATTTTCTTTCTCATCTGTCCATACCCTGGTAAAATGAGAATCAGACACAAGGTTTTCACAATCACACAGTCACATTGTAAAAGCTATATTGTTATGCAATCATCTTCAAGAATCCTGGCTACCGGAACACAGCTCAACAATTTGAGGTATTTCTCCAACCACTCCAACACAACATAAACTGAAAAGGGATATCTGTATAATGCATAAGAATAGCATACAGGATAACCTCTCAGCTCTGAAATCTCTCAGCCACTGAAACTTTATTTTGTCTCATTTATCTCTTTCCCTTTTTGATCAAGAAGGCTTTCTCAATCCCATGATGCCAGGTTCCAGTGAATCCCAGGAGTTCTGTCCCATATAGTGAGGATGATATGCACCCCTGGGAGTCATGTCCCACGTAGGGGGGAGGGCAGTGAGTTCACCTGCAGACTTGGCTTAGAGAGAGAGAGGCCACATCTGCGCAACAAAAGAGGGTCCCTGGGGGTGACTCAGGTATAATTATGAGTAGGTTTAGCCTGTCCTTTGCAGGGATAAATTTCATAGGGGCTAACCCCAAGATCAAGGACTCAGCCTATTGATATGGTTGTTCCCACTTCTTGGGAGAATATCAGGAATTCTTCAAATGAAGAAGTTGAATAGTTCCTCCTTTCTCCCTAGTTCCCCAAGGGAACTTTGCACATACTTCTTTATTCACTCTATTGTCACTTCTTGGTGACAAATCTGGGAAATTTTTCTTTTTATATACTGTGCTGGTTTGAAATGATGGATGTACCCTAGAAAAGCCATGTTTTAATCCTAATCCCACTTTGTAAAGGCAGCCATTTCTTCTAATTCCTATTCAGTATTGTATGCTTGAAACTGTAATTAGATCATCTCCCTGGAGATGTGATTTGATCAAGAGTGGTTGCTAAACTGGATTAGCTGGAGGCGTGTCTCCACCCATTTGGGTGGGTCTTGATTAGTTTCTGAAGTCCTATAAAAGAGGAAACATTTGGGAGAATGCGAGAGATTCAGAGAAAGCTAGCAGATGATGCCATGTTCGCCACATGCCTTTCCAGATGAGAGAGAGACCCTGACCCTGTTCGGCATGTGCCTTCTCAATTGAGAGAGAAACCCTGAACTTCCTTGAACCAAGGTCTCTTCCTTTCCCTGGATGCCTCGGAGTGGACATTTCTATAAACTTGCTTTAATTGGGACATTTTCTCAGCCTTAGAACTATAAACTAGCAACTTATTAAATTCCCCTTTGAAAAGCCATTCTGTTCCTGGTATTTTGCATGCTGGCAGCTAGCAAACTAGAGCACGTACTTACAAAGGCTTGCTACAATTCTTTTTCCCACAGCAGTCAAATAATTCCTGTTGAAATACATGAATAAGATGTTTTTCATTTCTTTCCATCCTCGGCCACCACTGATCCTGCTGTTTTTGGCCACATTTTAGTTACTTGTCAATATTATCACAATGCCCTATTGAAAGCATACTTCCTAGTCAAAAGACAACCAACAAATAAAACAAAGCTTCTCCTGACTTTGCTTATAATAATTCCTTCTGAGATTTTCTTTGACGTTTTCCCACTCATCTGACCTAATCCATCTCTCTCTTTCTCAACCTCCTTGTGTTTAGAATTTGCATTTGTATAGATTTATTTCTGTTTTCTAACTTTTCATGGCCATTTACAGGGCAAGTAAAAAATTATCTGCCTTGCAAACAGATTATGAAACTAAATAAAATGATATAGGACATTGTACTATTATTTGTAATGATTAAAAGTATCTCCCAAAGTATCTAGCACAAAATTGGGCAAACGGTAAGAACAGAAATACTTGTTGAATTGAGTTAATCCAATTCATTTCCCAGTGAGTCTTGCTTTCAAGATTACATTATGCTCCAAAGATAGCTATTTTTATGTGTTTCTCCAACTTAAGATATTACAAAGTAGTTCTCATTTGTGGTTCAGAATATTTAAAATGAAAGTTTATTGACTTTGCTTTATTTCCTGATAAAATTTGAACCCGTTGGACTACAAAGTGGGTTGTAAATCTGTTATTATCAGGTTACCTATTACAAAAACTACATTGTTCTCATGTTCTAAATAGGTTCGATATTTCAACCATTTCTAGCCGTCTTCTGAAAGATTATGACTGAATATTGTCTGAGGAATTTGCCTTGAAATTCCTAGCAAAAATAACAAAAATAGATGGACTTTCCTGTGCTGTAAAAACATAAAACTCTGGTTATAGTGGGGCAGAGTATAATATCAAACTTCCTCATGGAAATGAATCACCATTATTTTAGACATTTACGGTGTTTCTGTGGTCTATGTGAGGACATTGATTTTCATGTAAATACTCTCTGTTCTAATTTTCCTTCTGAGTTTATGGACTCAGTGCTGTCCACTGTGCCTGACACAGAGTGGGATCTCATTAAATGCTTGTAGAGTAAGTTCAAGATTGTATGAATAAAAGCTTCCATTGCAAACATACTTTCTGTTTATTTTGTTTGATGCTCTGATTTATGAACTTATAATGATTTTCAAGGAAAATATTACAATATTCTCCAATTGAGGTCCAAGGAACACTGGTTTTATAAGAAGTTGATAGATATTGAGAAAAAATAAAAAGTGAAAGCATCACTGAAAAATAGGAAATGCCAAGTTAAACAAAATTGAACAAGCTTCTTTACAACAGGCCTTTTCATTGATTTTATATGGTAATCTGAATTATAACTCTCCAATACAGTATGTAGTATCATCCAAACTTTATTTAGGTAACCTGGGTTCTTTCTTATAAGTCATAGAAATACAGCTGAAAATGGCTTGACTTGAAAATGGAATCTAACTGCTTATAGGACTGAAATATCCAGAGGTAAATTGGCTTCAGGCATGGATGGCTATATAGAAAAGTTTAAATGGGTCATCAAATATCAGTCTCTTTATTGTTTTCTTTTGGGGTAAATTTATTCTCAGATAGGGTCTCCCAGCCAATAGATAAGGATAGCCACAACTTTAAGCTTATGTCCAACCAGTTTAGCCACCACAGCAGCTTTTTCCTAATAGTTCCAAGAAAAGTGTACTTAATTATAAGATCCCCCAAAGAATAATTTTTTCAATTTTGTTCTTAAAAATATGTGCAGCTGCTAGAACTGTCCTGTTTTATAGTAGGTGCTCAATAAATTGAGGTTCACTTAGTTGGCTTGGGCCACATATCTGTTCTTGAACCAATTGCTGTGAATAAAAGGACAGAATGCTTCTGGTCAGAAGTCCAAACTCAAGGTATTGGCAGGATATGCTTTCTCCAAAGTCTGTTGTGTTCTGGTGGTAGCTTGCTGGCAATCAATCTTTGCCTGTATCACATGGTGATCTGTCTCCTTTTGTTTCTTCTTGTTTCCTTCTGTCTCTGTCTTCTACTTCCATGTCCAAATTTCCTTCACTTATAAACTTCCCAGTAATACTGGTTTAAGGTCCACCCTGATTCAATTTGGCCTCATCCTCATAGGATCTTAGAAGATCCTGTTTTTAAATGAGTCTACAACCACAGAATAAAGATCCAGGACTTGAAGATCCCATTTACAAATGATTTCATGCCATGGAACCAGGGGTTAGGACTTGTACATGATTTGTGGGTGGCATGACTCATTTTGCAATAAGACCATTATCTAATATTATAGACAAGGTTTTGTATCTCACAACCCATTAATGTGTCATGAGAATCCATTTAGTTCATTGCGATTAGCATTTTTCAAGTAAAATAGAAGAAAATAAAATAGAATGGAAAATCTTTTAGTTCATTAAATATAGTAAGGATAGGTTTTTTCCATGAAACTTTTGTTTTAGTTTTCTGTCAAGGTATATGTGTGCATGTATTTGTGCATACTCTAGGTTGTGAGGTCAAGCTATTGTGGGTTCTAGCTTAAAAGTTTGAAAGCTGCTGCCATAGACTCTTAAGACCTTAGTGGAGGCTGTTATAGTCTATTCAGTTCCTGAAATGAAGGTTATTAATGCATTCACTTTAACAAACTTATTAAACAAAGTATCAAAAGCCAGGCTGTTCTCTTCTCTGTGGATATATGAAACCACAGAACCTGCCCTCAACTATCCAAAAAAAGTCGGACTAAAATACATAACGTGAATCTAGCACAATATGCTATTGGGAGCAGAGAGAAAGGGTAAAGTTATCCCTTCCTTCACTGTTATTTTTTAACAGAAAATTCACAGGAGACTGTAGTCATTGAAATACGTTAGTTTTGGAGATTTAAGAGAATTCTCTTGAGCCACACTGTCACAGCTAAAAGAGTGACAATTCAGGTGGAGCTAAAGTGTCCACTAAGTAGATTTAGGAACAAAGTTTAGACACAAGAGCTGTCTAATTCTGGTAAATCCCATGCTTGCTTTGTTTTTTTAACCCTGGGAGGCTGACTTCTGGAACTGAGGTTCTGGGTCTCTCAGGACTCCAATTCCAAAAGCACCTTTAACATCTGTAGCTTAAACTCACTTGTATTATATCTTTATTGATTTGAGATCTCTAGCTCTTTTACTTAGGGAAAGAGATGTCCTGGCAGAGGGTTCTGATCTGAGCACCATGGACTCATCCTAAAATTTTGAAGCTTAAAAATATTTGGATTCTTTTTGCATACCAGGCATATTAGTTTGTCAAATGCTGCCAGAATACAATATACCAGAAATGGAATGGCTTTTAAAAAGGGAATTTATTAAATTAAAGTTTATAATTCTAAGGCCATAAAAGTGTCCAAACTAAGGCATCTGGAGAAAGATACTTTGACTCAAGAAAGGCCAATATTTGTCACATGGGAAGGCATGAGGCGGGAGTATGGTGGTTGTTGTTGCTGGTTCGTTGCTTCCAGCTTCTGATGACAGTGGTTTCCTCTCTAAGCATCTGCAGGCCTTCATCTAGGTCCTCCAGGACAGAGCTCTGGGTTCTGGCTTGCTTAGTATTTCATGGGAAGGTACATGGTGACATCTGCTGAGCTCTGGTTCCTATATAGCTTCTGTCAGCTCTCTCAGCTCCTGGTGTTTCCAAACATCTGCATTTCTGTTGGCTCTGAAGCAACTGTTCTCCATGTGTCTGCATTTATGTTAGTTTTGAAGCTTTTTCCAAAATGGTTCCCTCTTAAAGGACTCCAGTAAGTGACCTACCTTGAATGGGTGGAGAGATATTTCCATGGAAACCACTTAATCAAAAGGTGCCATCCACAATTGAGGTGGTCACATCTCCAGGGAAACAAGTTAATCAAAAAGATCCCAGCCAGCAATATTGAATCAGGATTAAAGAACATGGCTTTTCTGTGGTACATAACTGTTTTAAACAGGCACGTCAGGTAATTCACAAATGGTTATAATGAAGTTGTACCTGCACCTGCCCTTCCTTCTGGTACCTAAATGTAAGGAGAGTTGGAAAAGTATGTGTAAGCAACAGAGCCTCTAAGAATTTAGATACAAACTTCTGGATTTAAATATTAGTTCTCATATCTTATCTGATCAGTGCTACAGGAAGGAATAATTTCTCAGAATCTGTGATAAAGGACTGATTTTGGCAAAGTATGATTTCCATATCTGCCTGTGCACCAAGCCCTACCAACATAGGCATAGTCTTTCAGGAAATTGTTCTATTCAGGTACTGGTGGTTCTCCAACTTGGCTTCTAAATGAAGCTGTTGTGTACCCCCAGAAAAGCTATGTCTTTTTTCCTGATCCAATCTTGTGCAGACAGCCATGTTTCTTTTAATCCTGATCCAAAATCTTAGGTGTAACCTTTTAGTTATATTACTTCCATGGATGTGACACACCCAATTGTGAGTGTGGCCTTTTAGTTAGATGGGGATGTGACTCTTCCCATACAAGGTGAGTATTGATTAGTTTACTGGAGTCCTTTAAAAGGGGAGACATTTTGGAGAAACCTCAGAAGCGACAGAGCCAACACAAGACCCAAACATTTGGAGATGCCTTTGTTTCTTCCAGGGAAGCTGTTTGAAACCAAAAGCCAAAGACCCCAGCAGATACCAGCCACATGCTTTCCCAGCTGATAGAGTTGTTCTAGATCCATCAGCCTTTCTTGAGTCAAAGTATCTTCCTCTGGATGCCTTTGTTTGGATGTTTTTGTGGCCTTAGAACTGTAAACTTGTAATTTAATAAATTCCCTTTATAAAAGTCAATCCATTTCTGGGATATGGCATTCCAGCAGAACAAACTAATCCACTTTCCTTCTAGCATGACTTTTCTTTAAAAACTTCCTTGCTCCTTACCCTATTCTTGAATTTCTGACCTCTGATTTCCATGGTAAAAAAGAAAAAGAGAGAGGCAGAGAAAGATAAAGGAGGCAAGAAAGATAAGAAGGAAAGAAATAAGGAAGAAGGAAAAAAAAGGAAGGAGGAAGATAGTATCTATTTGGATTTAGCCAAACTGAAATTGAGGACACAGTTCTCCAGACTTCTGCAAAGTTTGCACAAGACTTTTGACAACAGCAAAGAGCTACGGTCCAACTACAAAGTTAGAGGAAAGAGTCCACACCAGGCCATCCTCACTTATAACACCACTGCAAGTTTGGGAGGGTTTCCCAAATGACCCACAGATTTGTTCATTTCTTAGAAGGACTCAAAGAGTTCATGAAAGCTATTATCCCCGCAGTTACAGTTTATTACAAAGGGTATAGCTCAAAATCAACTTAAGGAAGAGACATCGGGCAGAGTCTGAGAGAGTTTCAAATACAAAGTTTTCACTGCCCTCCCAATGTTGCTCAATAGTATGGGCAAATAGGGAGGTTCACCTGAGTTTTGGTGCTCAAAGTTTATTATGGCTTTGTTACGTAGTCATGATTAATTGATTGACCATGTGGTTGAACAGTCTTCAGCCCCCATTTCTTCTGAGGTTGGACTGATAACACATAGTCTGAGAGACCTCCCATGAGTCACTCATTAGCATAATCTATCAGGTGTGGTCCAGGAGGCCCACCATGAATAACAAAGACACTCTTATCACTCAGGGAATTCCAAGGATTCCAGGAATTCCAAGGGTTGCCTGTCAGGAGTTGGTGACAAAGACCACATCCCTCTTTGGGCTAGGCCAAATTCTTTACCACAGAGCCCAAGGAAGAAATCTGTCCTAATATGCTAATGGCAAGACTTTTCCATCCTTATTGTAACAGTGGTCTCTTGGATACTTAGTGTCAGACCTCGGGTTTGATTCTACTCTACTTACGAGCTAATAAGCAAGCCTATTACTGCTTTATGGATGCTGGTAGTAGACATGGGGCTCCTTCGTCAGAAGCATAGAACTTCAATAATCATCGCAAATCAAACAGCATTTCCCCTTGCCCCAAGTCCTATAGAGGCAATGTAATATACCCTAGATGGATGCCTCATGGCCAGTGTGTTTGCATCACAACTGAGTGACACTGAATTTGGTTAATCCACTGCTTTAATACCAAGCAAACTTGTTCTTTGTCCTGGGAGAGACTTACTTCATTTTTCAAGATTGTTTGATGCAAATACAACCCTGAGAAAAGTCCCTGGGTAGAGAGGGGTTATGGTCTTGCATCCCTGGCATGGCCAGCAAAATGTGTAGCTGTATGAGGGATCAGTGGAGGACTGTCTCCCAACACTTAGCTTGAAAATATTACTTTAATGCCATTTCAGTTGAGTGAGAAGGCAAGCAGAAAATTTTGGAGTTAGCAGGGCTTTCTACTATTTCTGAAGTCGTGTCACATAGGCAATTGCCTACTTTGTATAGCTATACTCATACTAGGAGCAAAATTTAAATTCATGAAAAGTGTACATATGCTTTGTGGACATTGGGGTTTTGGAGGAAAAGGAAACAAACTTTATGACTAGAGAACCTAATATTTTTAGTCTGAAAAAGAGGATGAATGAGATTATTTAGGTTTTTGGGAAGAATGCTTAGCTATACTTTTTCTTAAAACATTTGATTTCTAATTATTAAGAAATTGCTCAGCATGCCCTGTGAAAATTCTTTATGAAAATGAAGAACCCAAAAGGTCTTCAGTGGGCTTTGTTCTAAATCTGGTCTCTGTGGTTGTTTGGCAGTTTATCAAAAGCCATATTAATCCTTATAAATAGTGCTTGATTTTCAAAAGACATTGCTTTGTCCCAGCCTTGCAGAATGAGTCATGGTTATTATTTTTCATGACTTCTTGTTCACAGGCCACATGATTACCAAGTGATCATGTGTAAACAAGGGGCTGTTTTGTGCTGATAAATGGATTCCCACTGTTGCACAAGCCCGTAGGAGTATGTATTAAAAACAAGTTGAGATGCAGAAGAGAACACAGCATTTATTTTAACAGCAGGTGCTTATCATTGGTGACATTACCTGATATGGCTGATTATCTAAAGCATTATGACTTTTGGTCAAAATTTGGTTCATAAAGCCATATAAGAAGATAAACCTTGGTTACTAATAGAAATTGTAAGCCATGCTTTGAATAGAATAATCTTATCTACATTCATCATCCAGCTAGCTCTCTCTTTGCACTGAAATGAAACAAGGTAAATTCACATCTCCCATTAATGCTAATAGCTGCTTCAGAAGCAAAGCTCTTGTTCCTCCAGAGGAGAGAGCAGCTGCCCCCTCTTGTTTTAATATGCTGCAAACCAAAGTCAGTCCAAATTAATTGGTGGGAATTTGTAATAAAAGCAATTTGAAATGAATCTCTTAAAATGGAGGTCAATACAGTTGTTGGTAGTAAAAGCACTGGCTAAAAAGCAATGACATTTCTCTTTAGAGAAATACAAGGTATTGAATCCCAATATCCTCACATATAATATGAATTATGCTAGTATTTCACTCAAAGAAATTTTCTGGAAGGTTGAAAGAGATAATGTAGTTATGACAATAAACAGTGAAAAAAGGAGTTTGTGAGGCCCCTATTAGACTTTCTTGAGAGATATTATTAAGAAGAAGGTGATCCTCTGAGGCCTAGGAATCTGCTAGGTCCAAGTTGCCTGAGAAGAGGAAAATCAGTCTGCACAATAAAAAAGGAGAGAATTATTTGACATTCCCATTTTGGTAAACTGAAGGTTGAGGGAGAAGAATAAAAGGTGAACCCAGGATGGAGAGGAATTATGAGATGAGACCCTCCTTTGGTAGAGATTTTAGGCAACAGAAATGGCTGAGGGGGATTACTGTCATGTGATTCACTGGGAGTAATTTTATATATAGCCTATTGCCTGTTTCTGTGATATCTTCAGTGAAATCTACACTATTCACCAACATTCTTGTGTTAAATGAATTGTTTGGGTAGCACAAAATGTTGGTGCTGGGTATTGCAACCACATTGGCTAAGGAGGGCAAAACAGTCTAATTGCTATAGGAAAGCTATTGTTATAGGATGTTAAAATTGAAAGTTTTAGCTGAGGGATCCCAAGAAACAAGAAATAAGAAGGGAGATGAGACATCAAATTTTCAAAGGAAATGAGAAATAATAGGCAGGAAGGCTCTAAAATTGTAAGAAGGAAGTGAAAGGAGAAAATAGAGAAAAGGAAAAAAGACCTTATGAAGATTCTTTTTGTGAAAGGGATCCTTTTGGAGAGAGTTGTGCTTTTGAGTCCTCCCTCAACCCATCACTCCTGAGAGGTATTGGAAATGGTAGCTGCCTCCTCACCTCAGGGCTTGGTGAGGAAGAGACTCAATGGGAGTACTCAGAGATCCTCATATGGTTGGCTATAGTTAGAGTACACCTTGCTTTGGTGCCTGACTCATGCCTGAGAAAGCTAATGCAACCTTAGCTGAGTGGACAGAGCGCACCTGTATTTGAGAAGTTATACTATCTCTTTTTTATTTTTAAAATATTTTTATTAAGAAATATCCATACATGTACAGTCCAACCCTATTATACAATCAAAAAAGAACTCATATATCCCATGTACTTACACCTCCCTCTCATTGACCACTAGTATTTCAATCACCCAATTTTTGCCCTTTATCTCCTTCTATTATTTATTTATTTTCTTTCTTCTTCTTCTTCTTTTTTTTTTTTACTAATCTGTCCATTCCCCAGATAAAAGGAGAATCAGACATAAGATTTTCACAATCACATAGTCACATTAGAACACAGTTCAACAGTGTCAAGTACCTCCCTCTAGCCACTCCAATGCACCATAAACTAAGACAGTATATCTATATAATGCATAAGAATAACCTCCAGGATAACCTTTCATCTCTGTTTGAAATCTCTCAGCCACTAGACTTTATTTCATCTCATTTCCCTCTTCCCCCTTTGGTCAAGAAGGCTTTCTCAATCTCATGATGCCAGGTCTCAGCACATCCCCAGCTTATCTCCCATGTTGCCAGGGAGATTTATTTCCATGGAAGTCATGTCCCAAGTAGAGGGGAGGGCATTCACTTGCGTGAATTCACTTGCTGTGTCAGTTTAGGAAGAGAGGCCACATCTGAGCAGCAAAAGCTCTCTGGGGGTGACACTTTAGGCATAATTATCAGTAGGCTTAGCTTCTCCTTTGCAGGAATAAGCATCATAGGGGTGAACCCCAAATCGAGGGCTCAGCCTTTGAATTGAATTGGATGTCCATACTTCTTGTGAGAATATCAGGAATTCCCCAGATGGGGAAGTTTAATACTTCCTCCTTTCTCTCCATTCCCCCAAGGGGACTTTACAAATACTTTTTTATTATCTGACCAAATCACTCTGGGATATATCAGAGTGCCACACTAACCTGTACAAACCAACAAGATCTCACTATGCCATCTCTTTTGACATTGGGGCAAGGAATGTGTGAGTGTTCTCCACTGCCCAGGTATAGGGAAAGAGTTGGTTTGAAACTGTTTTAAGAGCTGCCCAAGAGGAACTCCAGGGAGAATAAATGGGATTCTCATGGTAAAAATCTGCAAGTTGAATAGACTACCAGAGAGCCTGGAGCTTAGAGAACAGCCACTCTTCAAAGAAGAGGCATTTCCTAGGTCATGAAGGTTATGGTCAGAAAGGTTCAATGGGGGAGTTGGTAGAGGCTTGAAAGGATCTTCAAAAGTGCCCAGAGGCTTCTCTTCTTTTGGAGAATGTCTGCGTTCACCTTTCTTTAAGCATGTACTTTCACTATGCATTAAAGTTTTGGTCTGTATAAACTGGTTATACTTTGGAGTCTTTAGCTGTCAGAACACACTGACTAGTCCTTGAGTTCTTTCCTGAAGCGGAGTCAAGAACCCTCATGGAGTCAGTCCCTGGTCAGGGTCTAGACTTCTCTGAGAATTCCCAGTGTTCTCTGGCATCCAGCAGAGAATTCCTGGAGCTCATGGCATCCAGTGTAGAACTCCTGGGGCTTTCTGGCATCCATCAGAGAACTCCCAGGGTTCTCTGGCATTGAGCTTATTAAACTATTTGGCTGTGCACACTGACAAGTCCTTGAATTGTTTACTGTGATTGAACCAAGAACCTTCATAGCATCTGCTCTTGGTTGAGGTCTTGATTTCTCTAAGAACTCCTGGGGCTGTATGGCTTCAGCTTGACAACCATGAAAAGACCCAATAGCACCTCCTGCAGGTAATATTGTTCTCCATCCTTGTCCTTCTCCTCTGGCCACAGAACTTAATCCCAGTCCACTTGTTTGACTGTAGCTTCCTTCCCCCACTGGAGGGTAGTGAGGACCAGGTCTTCACATCATACAGATTCAAGGGTTAAACGAGTTATAGTTGATGCAGTTCCTTGGGACTTGACTTGAAGTTGTGTAGGAGTTCACTGGCCTATGTGCTATGCCTGAGTTTCCCTTTACCACCTTTGTATTCTATGAAAAATTAGCAACCTTTGAATCTTGCTGTTAAGGCCTTGATTTTGTAATTACTGTAAATAAATCTGGACATTGTAAAGGAACCACCTCTGGAATTTCCCTGGGTCTCCAGAAGGGCTGCCTTGGGAAAAGGGCAGAGACCTTGTTTACCAACTGGGTCACAGCTTTAAGTGAAAGAGATCTAAGAAGGGTGTAGGAACTCTCGCAGACCAGTCCCATTCCTTCCGTTTCACCCACCCTTGCCCTCAGAGCTTCTTAAAACCTTGGCTGAATATGAATGAACCAGCTAAGGAGGAAGGGTTTGGTGCAGAAAGATGAGGGGAGGTATGGGCATAGTTTAAACTTTCAACTCAAAGTCAAGGGAATTCAGTCACTTAGCAGGGTCCCATTGTCCCATTCATAACTCAGAGAAGGGCTCTGCTGCCTGTGGTGATTACAGGGCAGAATGTTTTCACCAGGGCCCTGGATATTGCATTTACAAGGCTTAGACAACCTTTTCAATAGTTGGATGTTTCCTTAGGGACCTCCTACTTTGCCACTGGGATTCCAAGTCTGGTCAGGCACTTAATTTATAATTTACATTCATATGGCATCAGACTTCCACTTCTTATGAAGCACAGTCCCTCTTTAACCTTCTATGGTAGTTCTAAAAACTCCCTTCAGAGACTAAGTCTTTCCTGTATTGAGGACTTTCCTAGTCTGTGCTTGCCTACTTACAAGCTCTGGGGATTAGCTGGCTGGTCAAACCAATTGAGGATGCTTATAGAGGTTCAGTTGAGAGCCTTCCATGAAGACTCACACTCACAAAGCTTGAGTCACTCACAGAGGTTCAATCGGGAGCCTTCTGTGAAGACTCCCATTTCATCTTAATGTCCCCTCCTTTTCTATCCTCTTTCTCCCTCTCATAGGCAGAGACACAACCAGCAAAACAGCAAAACAAGGGTAATTCTTCTTTTATCACTACTGTTTCAGTTTGCTAATGCTGCCTGAATGCAATATACCATAAATGCATTGGCTTTTATAAAGGGGATTATGAAATTGCAAGTTTACAGTTCTAAGGCCATAAAAATGTCCAAAGTAAGGCACCCAGAGAAAGATACCTTGACTCAAGAAAGGTTGATGGCATGCCTCTATCAACTGAGAAGGTGTATGGCTGATGTCTGTGATTCTTTGGCTTCTACTTTCAAACAGCTTCCCCAGGGGTGTTTACTTTCTGCACCCCCAGATTTCTCTGTCTGTGTTGGCTCTCTCTATCAGCACACTAGTCATCTCCTTCAGCACTCCAAGCATCTCCAAATGTCTGAATCTATGTTGCTTCTGAAGCAACTGCGCTTTCTCCATAATGTCTCCCCTGTTAAAGGATGGCAGTAAACTAATCAAGACCCACCTTGAATGGGTGGAGTCACATCTCTATCTAATCAAAATGTCACATCCCAATGGGTGTGTCACATCTCCGGAAGTAATCTAATCAAAAGACCACACCCACATTTGAGTGGGTCAACCTCCATGGAAACAATCTAACAAAGTTTTCACCCTAAACAATAGGTCTGGCTCCACAAGATTGGATCAAGATTGAGAGAACATGGATTTTCTGGGGTACATAACAGTTTCAAACTGGCACACTTACTGACTCTTCCATTAGATGCCTCCTGAAACACTGGGACATTTTCCAACCAGATAGTTTAGAGAAAAAAAAAATTAGTCTTCTGCAATATGGCCTAGCTCCTATATAAACTAATCTCCTTGACCAATATAGCCCAATGTAAACAGAAGCTAAGGTACTTTTCAGAAAATCCAGGCAACTTTGCCAAAGAATTTCAGTCCTTTTCACTCTTTGAACCTAATCTGGGGAAACATCCACATCGTGTCCATCTGATGCACCCCAGAAGAAAACCTCCATTATGGACAGAGGCCTAAGCCCATGCAGATAACATAGCAATAGCCCAGACAAATCAGTATCTGGTAAGAGCTACTGCAGTCCCTAATAATGACCCAAATGATAATGACCAACATATGCAGGCATATTGAAGAAACTGAGACGATATGATTGCCTGTCTTGTAGCAGAAATGAGAAGCACCATTAAACCAGTAAATTATGATGAAATTAAAGGTGAAACCCAAGGAAAAAGCAGAGCCCTGCTCTATTTCAGGTATGTTTCGTAGAAGCCTTTAAGAAATATACCAACATAACCCCTAACTCCCTGGAAGGGCACATTTTATTAAGGACACTATTTGCCAATCATACCCAGACATTCAAAGGAAATTGCATAAAATGGCTATGGGAATGCAAACCCATCTTAATGAAATGCTAGACATTACCTTTAGTGCTTTCAATAATAGTCCAGCAGGATTAGCAACAGGACAAGAAACAGGTTCATTTAATAGTAGTCATTATATGTAGTTCCCTGCCCCCTCAAGGTAACCCAAAAGGCCAAATGTGATGCAAAGGCAGTGGTTTCAAATGTGGGAAATTGGGACACTGGAGCAAAGAATGCCCTGACCTGAAAGGACTACTGAGAACTTGTCCTCAATATAAAAAGGAAGACCACTGGATAAAGGACAGTCTCCAGCTCCGAAGGGAGAAACAAGGAAATTCTGCACAGTGATGGCCTTATGTGAGGATTGAAAGGGCCCACAGTCCCAACTAGCTCCCACTTCATAGCTGGTCATAACCATGGAGGAGACTTGGGTTATCTTTGATACAGCAGGTAAGATTATTAACTTGTTAATTGGTACAGGAGTCACTTACTCTGTCCTTAGCCATCACTCTGAAACTTTGTCCTCAAAAACTTGCACCATGGTGGAAGTTTATGGTAACCTAAAGACCCATCAGTTCACACCACCCTTAAGTTGTAAGCTAAGGGATATTTTCATAAGTCATGAGTTCCTAGTAGTCCTTAGGTGCCCAATCCCTCTACTAAGCAAAGATTTCTTACAGGCCTTAAATTTTATATACATCCTCTAACTTACTTTCACTCACAGTTAGACTTATCCTTTACTTAGCATGATCCAGGGTGAAGTTCATCTATTTTATCCTCCTACATATATGTCCCTTATAGTGAGTGTACCATCTGAGATGTGGCCCACTCATACAAAACTCTGGACATCTTTCCACCTATATAAATTACAACTACACCTTTTAAATCACTGAGGACCCCCCTGTCACTATCACTGACATATATGACAAGGGGTACAAATTCACCATTTCCAAGTTTCCCAGGAAAATTACACTCCTAAAGAAAAATGTCACTCCCAGGAAGAGCTTCCCAGTTCTCCCAGGGTGAGCCAGGGCACAGATGCAAATGCCCTGTGCTATATTCAGACTTTGTCCAATGTTTACGTCAAACTCTATGACCATCTGAAAGGAACACAAGGAATAGCCTGGGATAAAAATTGAAATATCATCTTCAATTCTAACAATAATCCCTAAGGTCCTGTCTTTTAGCCTGCAGGGGAGCATGCATCACCCAGGACCAAATCAGCAATCTGCTAGCAGTGAATCATCTGGACCAGTAGGTAAACTAACATTTGCTGTCTCTAGACTCTAATCAGGGAATATTCTTTTGTGGGCATAAAACCTACCTTAACTTACTCCTATAGAGGTCAAGAACATGCACTTTAGTGTATGTGGCCCCAGTACTCAAGCTAAAAAGTGGAAAGGAGCCTTTACAACTCCCAGCTTCCCAACCTATCATCCCAAACTAGAATAAAAGAGCGGTCCAGTTCCTAATCCCACTCCTAGATACCATTGAAATTGGGATAACTGGAGCTACTAGAGCTACAGGAATAGCCTATGCAGAGTGTGTCTACCATAATCTTTCCTTTGAATTATCCACTAGTATTGGATGAACAGCCTTCAACTTAATCCTTCTCCAATCCCAAGTACATTCATAGGCAGGTTTCATTCTCCCAAACTGAGAAATCCTAGGGGCCCTTATAGCAATCTGTGGAGAAACATGTACATCCCTGGGAAAGGATTGTTGTTTTTATGTTAACCAGAGTTCAAAGATAACACAGGATATTAACCCCTTTAGAGACCAGTCCTCTTGGTTGTCCACTGAGTCCCAATAGCTCCCATTTGATTATTCACATTTCTGCCACCCAAGATAGGTGCCATTTTTCACTCCATCCATTTCTATTTAATGAGACTAGTCACTCTAGTTCTCCTTGGCTTTGTGGTTTTTCATCTCTCTTTCTCTCTCTCCCTCCCTCTCTCTCCCTCCCTGTCTCTCTCCCTCTCTCTCTCTTTCTCTCTTAGAACACTGCACCTTGACAGTAACAGCATGAGTCATGGTACAGACCAGCCACCCTTGTAAGACATCAACAGACAACCAAAGGGTCACACTAGAACAAGAAAGATAGCCAGAGAATGCTGTTGCCATTACAGACAGGGACAATACCCTCTCTTTCAGCAGGAAGCAATTACAGAAGACTGAACACCCTCCTTCAGCAAACCTTAAGATTAAGGAGTGGAATTTTCTGAGAGGGGAATGAGGCAGGTTAGATAAGGAAAGAGAGAGGGATAAGTGACCTTAAAACCTTGCAAAAGTTCCTTTTGGTGCACACACATAGCCCACATACAGCTAGCCCTCACTCAAGTTGGCAACTGAAAAGAACCAATGAAAAGTGCAGCTCATCAATCCCTATGAGCACAGCATAGCCAGAGAAGGAAGCACCCTTCCAAGTCCTTATAATGCAATGATCCCGACCTCAGACTACTTCTTCTCCTTTGGAGCATATACTTTCACTATGCATTAAAGTTTGGAGCTGTTAAAAGAAAAAAAAGTGCCCAGAGAGCAGAAACAACTTTCCACATCTGCCAAGCTTAGGGCACATAAGGCCAGCTTAGGACAGTGATAAGTAGCAGCCAACAAAGAACTTTCTATCCTTTTACCTTTTTGCTACCTCATATCCCTCCAGCTATAGGCTTGCACAGTTTGCAAATGGGGGAGGAGATGAGTGGAGGGAGAGAGCAGAGGCTGATGATACCCTCTTACCAGAAGGCAGACAGCCAGTCAGTCAGCCTTTAAAGAGGGGGCAGTAGAAAATGCTCACTTTGAAGTGGACTGTGGGTATTTTTATCCCAGACTATTCCTGGTGTTCCAGGTATTTTAAATATCTGGGTTGAGATTGTGCTTTGTGACTTAAAGTAACTGTAGAATTATATGTCATTTTAGAGTGAGCAGAAAAGTCACGGGGCCTGGGCCAGCAGCATCAGTACCACTTGGACACAAGTTAGAAATGCAAATGTCCAGGCTCTGTTTCAGACCTACTGAATCAGAAACTCTAGGGGTAACCCCAACAAAACATATGAGTGATTTGGTGTACACTGAGCTAGAGGAGGGTGTAAAGCTCCAGCTTCACAGGTGTTTTTTCTACCCTGCTAATGATAAGATACAAAGAAAGGGAGGAGAAATGCATTTATATACTTCATGATACAATCATTTGGGGGTTATATGAGGAAATAAAGCAGTAATTTTTCATGATAAATTTTGGCTCTCAAGCCTGTTTTTCTGCCAGGATATTTGCTTGAACTTCCTAGGAGGCACACTTCCAGGTAGGAGTGGTCTGATAACTGCATCAGCTTGGCAGGAATGCATGGCTGTGTGGAAGCTGAGGCCACCAAGTAGAGAAAAAGCCTTCCCATACCTTCTATAATCACTCTGTGAAGAGTTGATTTCCCCCAAAATGATGTTTAACGTTAACACTGACATTAAAGCACCAGAAGGATAACCACAAACAATATTCAAGTTTGGCAAAGATTTTCTGCTATATTAATATCTCCATATTGTACATGGATCAAAACTTAAGAAAAAGCAATTTTAAGATTAGAAGATAGCTTTTCTGACTTAAAGAAAATAAAGACTAGCTGTTAGTAAGTATGTCAAAAAACATGAAGAAGCTATGAACAGATTTCAAACCTGAACATTGTGCCAACCCCATGTCATTTGTGAAATAAAAATACATGTTTCCTCACGGAGGTGTTACCAGGTGACATGAATTATAATGAGTGTTGAAATCTGAAAAGCAAAACCAAATAATCCCAGACCTTAAAAAAAAAGGTGATATTTAGTATAATATTAAAAGAATTTAGAATTAAATGTAAATTTATAAGTTAAGTCACAGAGGACAATGAAACACTTATTCAAAACCCATAGTGTTTGTAAGAATACCTTTAAATATATGCCATATACAGCAAGCAACCATAATATACAGAGTTTTAGATAGTATTTGCCATTTTCTATTGGATATTTATTTTGAGAGTTTGGAATCCAACTTCATGGTTATTAATTTTTTTCAATTTTCTTCAAAAGCCTTAGTTTCAAAAGGTTTATTTTGTTCTTAAAATAGAATTTTCTTTCAGAGGAACAATTTTTAAAATTGCTTCACTGGAGCCATATATGATGTGTATGTATGGGTGTGTGTGTTTAAGTGTCTGTGTGTAGAGGGGTTGAGGTAGAAATATCACTAATGAAAATTCACTTTGTATAAAACTCCTCTGTGAAATGTGAGTGTTTTAAGAATTATTCTCTAGTCATTTCTATTTAGTTATTGTTTCTTTCTAGCTGGATTTCAAGCCCCATTTTTAATTCACCCATGTTATTTAGCACAGGGCCAGAAACACAATGAAGTGTCAATAAATGTTTCTGTCATCTTTAGGTAAGTTAGAAAACCACTCTTCTCACCATCATCTGTCTCTTTCTTGTCAGTTCCTTAGCAGAGAGATGAATGAATGAAGTTGGCATTAGGACCAAAAAACAACCTTAATATCCTAAACATTTTTGCTAGGAGAAGTCAGTATATAGGTTATTAGGAAGCACTTAGTTTTATTTCTATCCTCTTTTTTTTTTTGTACAGCAAGATCATTTTATTTCAGAGCAATGATTTTGAAAATTACTAAAATACTCATATAAAAATTCTAAAATGAAACAAAATTCTCATAAGAAAAATTTTTATGTTATTCATTCTTTGAACCATTTAAACATTTCATTATCAAACATGTATCCACTTATATGTGTTAGATTTGAGTTTGAGTTTTCCTACAAGATATGCCATGTTAGGCTTATTTAATGAGCAACCTTGCAGATTTAGTTAAATTCTAGTCAATTGGCTTAGAAATATCACAATCAGAAAGGAGGGAACATAATATCTCATGGGAGTGTGGAGGAAATAAAGACTCATTGAGAACAGTGGTGAGCTCTGTAGCTTCCGCAGAGGAAAGACGGTGTCAATTGTGATGACTGCTTTTCTCTAATCTTGTGAATTGAGAGGTTGACCTCCCAACAATCTGAATAGCAAAGCACGTTTTTTCTTAGTGCCCATTTTCCTGCAGAAGCATATTTTTGATTGGACTGCAGTCGAAAGCATAATTAAATGTTACAGAGAGTCTCAGAACTTTAAACCATTCTCTTTTCTCCTTTTTAATTTGACAACACAAACAAGTCTAATGTTTCATTTTGCTGGCTCCAGATGTCCATTGTGAATGTAAATGATGAGCCAGTCAAGCTGATGCTTCCACAGAACCGAAATTCAGAGTAAAAATGAATCGTTGCACATCCTGCAGGTGCCTCTGCTGAGGGAGTCTTTTCACTATGAGGATGTTTAACAGATAGAATATACAGCTGGTCAAAGAAAGCCTTTAGGGTATTTAAAAGTTTCTATACAAAATAAAATGCCTCATAAAGTTGCTTGAAAGTAGAATTTTCTAAGTTATGGTTGTTTCCACTCTTTCATTGTTATTCCAATAATTCAAGGCTATTTTTCAAGACTGAAAATATTATTTTTAAAAATCAAATAAACTTGGATATTTGGCATTCTTACAGAAAGAAGAGCTTTTCCTTTGACACTTAATTTGGAGGTTCTAGTCAAGTTAGCAACAACAGTAAAAATATAATGATTCATTATCCTGTCAATAACAACTCTTGCAGCTTGACTAGAAATTTTCAAGATCTTTTACAGTTACACATTTGTGCCAGTCTTTCAAATGATGCTTAGTGAGAATCATCTAGAGAGATGACACTGATGCCTGACTGTGGAGAGAGCTCTTCATATGCTTAGCACTTGGACTAGAACTCATTATCTAAATTTCTCAATAAAGGTCTGAGATTTGGGAAGAATCTGTAACTGAGTCTAAATTGTCTATTGTAGAACTCACAACTGTCAAATTTGGAATTAGGTAAAGGATTTTGAGTTTCACCTCTCCTCCTTCCCCAGAAACTCTGAACAGTTAGTTATACTGCTTGTCTGCCTGGTTCCCCATTGATAACTCAACTGGATTCCTCTTCCTTAAAGATCCTTGCATCTTACAATAATTTTCTTTCTTCCTAATGCCCTGTTAAAACACTAATTCCTGCAGCACAGCTGACCACAGAAAGAAGAAAACCAACACATGGAGTTAAATCCTGCTAAGATGAAAAAGTCTGCTAGCCTCCTTGGGGTATTTGCTTCATAAAAGTGGATGTTCGAAAGGTTAAATTTATTTCTAATTTGTAGGACCTAGGAAATGAGGTAAAGATTTACACCTGTGGCAAATGGGGTTGAACTTTTGTGTTCTATCAGTATTTGGGCCATAATAAATCCAAAAAGAGATATGCAAAGTCAACTTATGCTGACCAGAAAAAAAAAATACATGGAACTATGGTCTACCGTTTAACTAATCTAAGGGAAAAGGTTTCTATTAGGGATTGGTCAGTTTTGGAAGGACTGAAAAGAGCCGTCACAGACACACACTTTGGCAAGGCCTATCTTTACATAGTTTAGAAAATGTAGTCTTAGCTAATAGAATTTTTAGTATCCTCCACTGGCAAGGAGATCTTATATTAAGAGAGATCTAGTTTGCGTTGAACATTTGCTTCCTCTAATTAACTGTCTGTTTTGTTTCCAAACTTTCCAAGCAACATCTGGTTATTATTTTATTCTCAAGTTCTTCTGTCTTCAGGGAAGAAATGTGTAGGTCATATATTCCCTGAATAACTTGAAGAACTCAGGACCCATGACAGTGGTTTGCTTTTTATTTTTTATAGCAGGACAGGCTCAATCAGAAAAATAGAACCTCTAGGAATTGTTATTGAAATTGTACCGTATGTAATTATGAAAGACAGTTTAAAAGTCTCTGTGAGTCTCTGTGAGTCTGTGCATCTTTTCTGGAGCTTGAGGTCTTCAGGACAAGCAGTAGAGAAGACAGAGGTTAATGGGGGAGAGCAAGGAATAACTGGAACTTTGATGGTGTGGGTAACCTGCAGAAGCTGCTACCTTTTGTCATAGAACTAAACACATATCTTGCCTAGAAGACAGAGAAGCTAAAGGGCAATTGAGGGGTGATAGAGCAGCTTTATATATAGCTGTTACTTCCATGTCAATCTACTGTCAGCTGTTGAGTGTCAATGAGCATGAGATGCAACAGCCCTACACTAATGTGAGTGCAAAGGCAATATGGCCATTACTCCAAATCTGCTTCTAAAACTCTAGCAAAAAGTCTCTTGTGGCCCACATGGTAAAAGAATTATGGGAAATGTAGTTTCAGCTTAATTAATGCCCCAGTTCAAATCCATTACAAAAAATAATAACATATTCACAGTCCGGTTTTATATATACCCTTCATGAACTTGTTAATAAGAGTCTAACCCTGAGAAAATAATCTACTCTGTTTTTTTCAATCTCTGAACTCTTTGTTATTAGAAAACAAATGTATCATACTAAAGAACACAAAAGAAAATGAACATAATTGTGCCAGTTTGAAAGGATTATGTATCCTAGAAAAACCATGTTTTAATTCTGATCCATCTTGTGGAAGGAGCCATTTCTTTTAATCCCTATTCAGTTTTTTAAATTGGAAAACTTGATTTAGATCATCTCCATAGAAATGTGACATATCCAATTGTGGGTGTTAACCTTTGATTAGAGGGAGATGTGACTCCACCCATTCCAGGTGGGTCTTGATTAGTTTACTGGAATCCTTTAAATAAGGAAACATTTTTTTGGAAAAAGCTTGAGATCATGGAGTGCCTATGCAGCCAGAGGCCTTTGGAGATGAAGATAGAAAATGCCCCCAGGGGAGCTTCATGAAACAGGAAACGTAGAGAGAAAGGTAGCACAGCAGACAGGTTCTCCATGTTTGTCATGTGTTTTTCCAGTTGAGCAAGAAACCCTGAACATCATCAGCCTCCTTGAACCAAGTTATCTTTCCCTGATGCCTTAGATTGGATATTTCTATAACCTTGCTTTAATTTGCATATTTTCATGGCCTTAGAACTATAAAGGTGCAACATAACAAATTCCCCTTCTTATAAGCCGGTCCATTTCTGGTATATCTCATTCCACCAACTTGCAAACCAGAACAATAATCTTGCAATTATAGAACACAAAATTAAATTACATGAGAAGGGATTCTTAAATTTTCAAAAAGTGGAAAAAGTAAAAAGAAAAGAAAAATTGAGAATCATTTAGGATAGTGTTTCACAAGTTTAGCTTCTTCCATAGACATATTCTTGGGAGAGGGAGCCATAAGATTTCTATGATAATTTTTTTAATTTTGTATTTTAGTTTTATGATAATCTAAATCAAAGCAACACAAACTAATTCAGAATTACCTGGACAAGCATCTTACATAAGAATATTACCACGTGATTGCAACATATGCACTTAAATCTCTGACCCCTGTGGCACCAAGGAAGAACAGTGCTTAATTTTTCATGCGGTTTCTCAACTTGGGCCTCAGTCATTTCATGGAATTGTTGAACATTCCCATGAGAACTCTTAAGTTGTCAAGTGTAAGAACACTGGTTCAGGGCAGCGAATCTCAATATGGGACAAGGTGGAGTAAAGATGGCAAAAGGGGAAATGCATGTAGTTTGAAAAAGCACATTTCAGAAGCTATCGATTTCCTAATGTAAGTTCTAGAAGGTCAAGCTCAGCAAGATAATTTTGACTGATGGGCAGTAGCAAAGACCAAATATAGATTCAGCCTGGGTTGGGTGGGGGGCAGGAATAAACACGGTTCTGGTTGAGAATCACTGGTTTAGAGGTAGAAGACTGCTGGCACACATATCAAAGAGAAAGAATATCTTTTGGGTCAATGGATGAATCCTAAACCAGAACTTGTCATGATCTTTTTGAACCCAAAAGGCCAAAGTCCAGAAGAAACCCAAGATGGTCCATCAGTTTTTTCATCCCTATCATGTGGAGAAAGTTGGTCTACTTTTTAATACTGATCTAAAAGAAGAACAAACCACCCTCCAGCTCCACCATTATTATTATGATTGTGACTATGATAATTATCATTAATACATTTCAGAATTTAAGTAGACATTTGCTGTAGTTGGGTAAATATGGCCCCAGATCCATCCACCAAAAAGTGATTTCATCGTTGGTGAGGCCATTCATATCTCAAGGAAGGCATCACTGGGGTCTGCTCTGCTGTAATTATTTTAGAGCTTCAATTTGCAGTGACCAAATCTCCAGTTCCCAACTCTTTTGTATATTTATTAGATTAGAGCATTCACCTATGCCATCTTTCTGATAAAGACTGGAGATATCGTTCTAGCCCCTGTGATGTATTGGAAATAATCTTGAATTGCGTTTCTGGTGCTGGTGGCTGTGAAGTCGACAGATTCCATAAGTCCTTGTTTGAAAGTCATTTGACAAAGGATTCTTTGGGTCTTCTGCTGTAGGGGCAGGTGGGCTTGATGAACATAACCACCTTCTCAGGGTGGATTTTGTTATTCATAAATTCCTGACCCATGCTGACAGGCAGTCTTCTTTCTCAGATGAATGCTCAATTGGAGGTATAGCTCTTGGATATAAAACAGCAGTCCAGAGAGCTGGCTCCCATTTAAAGGAACCTCCTTGGAGGGGGAATTTACTTGGTAGTGTGCTGGAGTTTTAAAGGGACAGCCCCAAAGTCATTCCAATTTGGCCTGATTCACAAATTAATCCCGACTAGGAATGCATATTTGCTATTTAATCACAATAACCCTGTGCAAGATGTCTTGGCTGTCTTCAGACCTTTCTTGAGTGCCTGCCCTTAGGCAGAGAAAGTTAAATTGCCCTCTGGTGAAGCACAAACTGCATAGACCAGCCTCAGGGAGGGGGCTGAGGGGACAGTGAGCTCTCAGGACCAAATATTTTTAAAACACACAAAGAATCATTTAAGAAACAGAGCTCTGAAATCTCTTTAGAGGAAGTGAGCTTGAAATGGTGACCATGCGCCTGGGTTGAGACTGCTTCCAGCATTTTCTTGGTTCATAAGTGGATGTTATTATTGTTGCTTTTGTTTTAACAGAATTAGTTCCCAACAGATAAAAATCTGAAGATTTCATGAAAGAATCTGGACTTGAGCTAATTGTTTATTTAACTTTCTCCATACAGCAGGGCTGAAAACTAGACATGGTATTAGAAAACTTTGATTTGACATAAGGGAGACTGGACACCTTCTTCCTGTAAAGGCAGGTCTGACAAGACAGAGCCAGCTTCACAATCTACTCATGATGTTCTGATGAAATGGCTGTGATGGAGGGCCAAAGCTGGGAAGAAGTTTATCCCACAAAGCTAATGAAGGGCACCCTGTGAGTTATCTTATCAGACAGCCTACTTCATACCTCTGGCAGTGCAGAAACAATCTGTCTTCATTCTCCTAGTGTTGACCTGGAAATTCTCCTTTCAATTTTGAATTTCTATAACTGGAATGTCTCATATTCCAACCTCAGAGGTTACTATGGGCATTGATTTTTATTTGGTGTCCAGAAGATAGAAAGTGAGATCAATGATTTTTTGACCCTACTTTATCTTTCTCCTCTGCTATTTGTCAAAAGAGTTTTTCTATTGCCTACCATCACACCTCTTTTTAAGTCAAACTTTTATAGTGTGGTGGTTTGAAGCTGTATGAATCCCAGAAAAAGTGTGGTCTTATGTCTCATCCATTCCTGTGGGTGTGAACCCATTGCGAGTAGGGCCTTTTGATGAGCTTACTTCAGTTTAAGTGTGACCCACCTGATTCAGGCGGGTCTAAATCCTATTACTGGAATCCTTTATAAGAGAATGAAATTCAGATTGAAAGAGAAATCCACAGAAATAAGAAACAACTTTAGAGTTGGGTAATGAGTGGAGGCTTGAATAATTAGGTGATATTTGATGGAAAAGGCCTTGGTTGCTTTGAAAAGACTATTGGTAGAAATAAGGAAGTTGAAAGGTACTTCTGACAAGGTCTTAGAAAAAAGTGGTGAATGTGTTGTTTGGGAAATGGAGGAAAAGCTATCCTTGTTTTAAAATGGCAAAGAACTTGGCAAAATTCTGATGCTGTGTGGAAGGTACAACGTGAAAACAATGAACTTGGATATTTAACTGATTTGGTTTCCAAACTAAATGTGTAAAGTGCCACCTGATTTTTCCTTTCAGCTTATAATGAAATGAGAGAGGAAAGAAATAAACTAAGAACTGACATCCTGGACATGAAGAAACCAGAAATTGATGGTTTAGAAAATTCTGAGTTACAAGAAAGCAAGTCTCCAGAGAATAGTCCTCCATGTGAGGGTTTAGCTGAAGATGGAACTAGTCAGCCATCTCAGCGAAAGTCAGGATTAGAGGTGCAGTTATACAGAAGGATCTGTTGAAAGTCCACCTGTCTGATGGTTTGAACATCTGTGTAGCACATGCAAAACAAATAAGTTTTTTTGTGAGATCTATGTGAGTAAAACCACTGCCAGCCTAGACTAAAAAGACAGAAAAGGGACAAATCGAAGGAAAGATCACTTCAAGGGCAGAAGCATGGAAGCTGAGGTAGGTCTGGAGCAAAGACTAAGACTTCTCAGGCCAAGACAGAGGGTCCACCCATGTGTATGGAAAGAGTGACTCTGCCCTGGCACTTGAAAAGGGCAGGCTGTCTGCCCTGTTGTTCAGGAAGAGTGCTGCCACTCCAGTGTTTTGAGAGACTTGAGCTTGTGCCCCAGGGATTGCAGAGTCTGGCCACCACCTTAGTGTCTTGAGAGGGTGGAGCCAATGTCCTGGGGATTATGGAGATGTTTGAGGAGGGTGGAACCTTCACCATCATGTTTGGAGGGAGCATAACTGCTGTATAGTACACCATCATCTGGACCAGAGGATAAAATATTATTCCATAGATGACTCTCAGAACTTGAACTCTAATAGAGTATTCCCTGCAGAGTTTTGGAATTTTGGGGAACCCATGGCTCCCGCTTTTCTTCCAATTTCTCCCTTCTGGAATGGAAATGTTTATTCTATGCCTGTCCCTCAATTGTATATTGTATATTGGAATCACATACCTTGTTGTCTCAGTTTTACAGATTCATAGACCACACCTATAACCAATTTTGATGAAACTTCATACTTGGCACTGTTACAGAAATGACTTAGGCTTTTGGGTTGTTCTGATGGAATGAATATGTATCCAGGCATCATATATGTATATGTGTATATATGTGCATAGGTACATATATGTATCCACACACACAAAAACACACATATATACTTGAGTAAATACTTTGACATACATTATCTCACTATTTCTCTCAGCAACCTTTCAATACCATGTTAGAAAATGGGTCTATATTATAAGCATCTAGATTTTGTACTATCGTAATTAAATTTGGATATAATATAGATGTGATAAGTTAATCTTGATTGTATTTATAGGTTTATATTATATTCTAGTCAGTGATTTTCTTTTTGTCACCTTAGTTGAGAGTTTACTTATGTATGGCTGCTAGAATGAGATGCCCTGAAATTCCTGAAGGCATGGTCATAAAATTGACTAATGTAGCCTTGTCTCTTATCCTCATTTTAAACAGGGTATAAGATTAAGTTAGGGAGGAGAGAGTATTGATGAACCAAGACAAATTCATTTTCAGTCTTTGAAATGCCCCTTTTCCAGATGTAAGTTATTTGGAAAAAAAGGTAGCAATTTATTATGCTCAAAATTCTTCCTCATCCTTCAGCCTTCATTCTCTAGAGATTTCCAGTAAGCTATTAAAAGTTAACAAAATGCTGGAAGGAAAATGCTTGTAAAGTAGCTCACTTTTGAAAGGCTGTATTGTGTCAATATAGGATTTATATTTCTCTTCACATGCAATTCTTTGGGCCAATAATTGTCCAAAAGTTCAGTAGCTTCGTTATTTTGTCTACAGGAATCTATTTCAGTGCCACCTGCCACCTCGAGTATTATCACACCAGAATGTCAGTGACATCAGGTGAAAGCCATAAGCCATGGAAGAGGAATTGAAAGTACAAACATAGTAGATGCTAATGAGAACAAGGTAACAAGATGCACCTAAATGAGAAGGGTTTGGGAAGGAACAGGCCACAAGTTGGACACTAGCACTGTAAAAAGGACTGTAGATTGCCCAGCATGTGGGAGGACCTGTAAAGAGTGAAGCAGAGCAATGCAACAAGTTGGGAGAACAATACAAGGAGTTAGGCTCAAGGTGTGCCCCTTTGCCGTAGTCAGAGGAGTTCAAAACTTACTTTTTAAGCCAGGAATTTCTCAGGGGTATTGTGGTGACTTGAAAAAAAAATGTTATCAATTTTAATCAATTCCTCTCCATGTAAACCATTGTAGATAGGACTTTTTGAAGATATTACTTTTGGTTAAAGTGGGGCAACTGAATCATGTTGGGCTTTAAAATGGATTACTGGAGTCCTTTATCGGCTGAATGAAATTTAGACAAAGAAAAAGAAACTGCAAGATGAAGCCAGAAGTCAGCAGAACCTGGAGGTGAAAGGAGAAGACATTACCATGTGCATTTCCATGTGACAGAAAAGCCAAGAACCCAAGGATTGCTGGCAACCAGCTCCAGAACACCACAGTGTTCAGGGAAAAATGCTTGCTGACACCTACGTTTTGGACTTTTCCTAGTTTCAAAGCCATTGTTTAAATTCCCATCGTTTAAGACAAACCAATATATGGTATTCTTTTTTAGTACCTAGAAAACAGAAGATAAGTGACTAGACAGAGGCTTGTGAGTGGATTTAAATTTGGGCATTGCTCAGTTAAATGAAGAATAGAGGAGTGAGTGGTAGGAATGAAAGAGCAGCTGTCCATAGGACATACTAAAGCAGATTTGAACTTCTGGAAAGAGAAGAAGAGTTAGAATGACATAGTGCAAATGAATCAATGACTAAAACCAAGCCAGGTAGAGGTGCTTTCATTTCTTCCAAGTTTTTATGTAGCATTGATTGTCTCTTTAAAATCTCCTCCACTTCTCTTCTAGCCTCAGGTTTCTGTGAGTTGGCAGCAAAAAAAGAAAAATCACAGGGAGTAAGATTTGGGGGATAGGAAATAATTGAAAAGCTTGCTTGCTTATTAGGCAATAAATTATATGCTAGGATTGATGCCAGGGTGGTTTTGGAAGGGCCAATACATATTGACCTCTCAAAAAATGGATTTATTATTGAACAGGCTTTGTATGAAATCTTAACTAATGAGGAGCATGTCAAAGCACTGTGGTTAGGCAGTGCCAGTGCGCTGTTGCTACCCAGTTGGGAGGCTGGAGTCTGCTGACATCTGTCTGACACAGACACCACTATGTGGAACCTCCTGCTAATCAGAACCTTGTCCAGATTATTTCTCGCTATGGTAGATCATCCTCCACTGAATTGTAATGCAGCTTAGAGGGAAGAGATGCCCAAATTTAAAAGGCACGGTCAAATATTGTTCTAGTTTGCTAGCTGCCAGAATGCAATATACCAGAAATGGAACAGCTTTTAAAAAGGGAAATTTAATAAGCTGCTAGTTTACAATTCTAAGGCCGAGAAAATGTCCCAGTTAAGACAAGTCTGTAGAAATGCCCAATCAAAGGCATCCAGGGAAAGATACCTCGGTTCAAGAAGGCTAATGAAGTTCAGGGTTTCTCTCTCACCTGGAAGGACACATGATGAGCACAGCATCATCTGCTAATTTCTTCTCTCTTGGCTTCTGGTTTCATGAAGCTCCCCGGGAGCATTTTCTTTCTTCATCTCCAAAGGTCTCTGGCTCATGGACTCTCTGCTTCGTGGTACTACAGCATTCTCTGCTCTCTCCGAATCTCCCATTCTCCCAAATGTTTCCTCTTTTACAGGACTCCAATAAACCAATCAAGACCCACCGAAATGGGTGGAGACATGTCATCACCTGATCCAGTTTAACAACCATTCTTGACTAAATCACATCATCCAGGGAGATGATCTGATTATAGTTTCAAACATATGGTATTGAAGAGGGATTATTCTACCTTTATGAAATGGGATTTTGATTAAAACATGGCTTTTCTAGGGGGTATACTCCTCTTCAAACCAGCACAAATATAGTACTGTTTTCTACCCTGGTGGACATTTCTAATATTGAATATGAATTTTTCAATCAAGTATTTCTCTCTAATCAGAGGAAGGACAGTCAAATAGAATGACAAACATGAATGTATTTTTGATAGAAGAGAATGGGCCCAGATTATTTACTTTATGTAGTTAGAAGAGACTAAACTAGAACCATAAATATTTAGTTGTCTCTATGGTTAGATGAGTTGGAAAAACCTCAGGCAATGATTACAAAAAGGAAAAACCTATGGCATAGTATTGTACTGGTTTGAAGCTATTATGTACCCCAGAAAAGCCATGTTCTTTTAATCACAATCCAATCTTGTGGGGTAAGATCTATTGCTTGGGTGGGACCTTTTGATTGGGTTGTTCCATGGAGCTGTGACCCATCCAACTATGGGTAGGATGTTTTGATTAGATGCAGATGTGACCCCACTCTTTCTAGGTGGGTTTACTGGAGTCCTTAAAAATGTTAATAGAGAAAGAGCTCAGTGCTGATACAGAGAGCAGCAAGAGGAAACCAAGGCACAGATGTTTGGAGATGCAGAAGAAAAGACTTTCATCAGAAGCCAGAAGGGCCCAAAGAAGCTGAGAGAGCCATTTGAACCTAGAAGCCAGGAGAGAAGGACAGTAGACATTGCCATATGCCTTCCTATGTGACAGAGAAACCCCAGAGTCAACCTTACTTGAGAGGAGGTATCTTCTTACTGTTGCCTTAATTTGGACATTTTCACAGCCTTAGAATTGTAATGTGCACCTTAATAAATCCCCTTTATAAAAGCAAATCCATTTCTGGTAGATTGCATTCCAGAGGCCTTAGCAAACTGAAACAGTACATTTATCAATACTAATAAATATCTGTAGCACAATTTAAAATGTATAATCTCATTTAATAGTCTCAACACTGTGAGATGGATATTATGATTTCTTCAGTTTATCAATGAAGAAGTAGACCTAGCTCACTAATGCTGTGGGTTCTCAACTGGGGTAATTTTGCCATGCAGTAGACTTGACAATGGCCAGTGACATTTTTGATTGCAACAATTTGGGGGGGTGCTAATGGTTTCTAGTGGGTATAGGCCAGGAATGCTATTAAACCACCTACAGTGCCCAAGACAGCCCCAAAGCAAATAATTATCAGACCAAAATGTCAGTGCTGAGGTTGGAATAGTACTGAAATCCAGGATCTCTCACTTTCAATTGCTGTGCTCATTACAATGTGCCCCCACTTGTCTCCCGTCATTGATTGCTTTCAGAACAGGAAAATACATTTATGACAGTAAAATGTTATTTGTGTTATTTTCCACACCATCTAAAGAGAATCTATCTAGATCCTGGTTGTCATGGTCAGGTTCATGTGTCAACTTGGCCAAGTGGTGGTACCTGTTTGCCTTGTTGGGCAAGTGCTGGCCTGTCTGTTGCAATGAGGACATTTCATAGAATTAGATCATGATCACGTCAGCTGCATCCACAGCTGATTTCATTTGTAATCAGCTAAATGGGAGTGTCTTCTGCAATAAGTGTTGCTTAATCTAATCATGGTACGCTTTTTGAGGAGAATTCAGAAGAGACAGGCTCTTCCTGTTTCAGCTGCTGAGCCTTTCCTGTGGAGTTCGTCCAGACCCTCTATCGGAATCGTTGGCTTCACAACCTGCCCTGCAGATTTTAGACTCTGCGTTCCTGCAGTCAGGTGAGACACTTTTATAAATTTTATATTTGCAAGGGTTCCCTGTTGATTCTGTTTCTCCTGAGAACCCTAACTAATACACTGGTTTTGGAGAGACTTTGGCTTGCTGGCTTTTCAGAAATCTGAAAGCATTATCAATTGAAGGGTATGAGGACAGAAAGTTTCAGAAGCAGGGATGGTGTTAAGTTGCTCTGGAAAACAAATGTCTTTCAGATATCCCTGAGGGGAGATTTGTAAATTTGCAGTGCAGTGCAGATATAGAAAACGGGCTTGGTGTTGAGAAAAGAAGAATTAGTGGAAAATCAGGGAATTTTTTGGAGGAAAACATGGTGATTAATGGGAATTATAGGATTTAAATGGCATGTGCCTGTTGATATAAACATACTACATTTCCCCAAAGCTAAAATATTGGTAGAATTTATATTGGTCATAGATGCTTGTGGAGTGGAGATCATAACTGACTGTATATGGCATTTGGCTATAAATTTACTAAGAATAGTATTGTTAACAATAAAAGATAATACATGTTTTGATTCTTGGTTCTTGATCTGTTTCTTTATATATATCCCAATAAACAGAGGATTAGAAATCAAAAGAAAGACCGGGTATCAGCTGTAACTTTTACAATTGATGTGACCTCTGAAACTTGATTTTCTCATCTTTGAAATAAGGGCTCATATTACCAATCCTATGTATTTCACATATTTAGGTATGATAAATTAGGTAGCAATGATTTTGTCTATTGTAAAATGATTTGCAAAGACTTTAAATACCAGTTCTATGCTAATGCATCTCAAATTTATTTCTCTGGCCCAAGCCAATCTCCTGAACTGAGCTCCAGAATTATATAGCCAACTACCTACTTGTTAGTGGAGATGAATAAGTAATTTCTGCAGTGGAAATTGGGAAATCATCAAAAAGTCACCAACTGGACTTTCTAAAGCCCTGGTGCAAGAGGACATGTTAAAATTTGCTGTGAAGTCTGGGGAGCCAGTATAGCCAGTTGCCAAAGTGAAATACAAAGGAAGCTGGTGGAGAGGTAAATCAAAGGTTATTGGCTCTGTTGACTGAGAATTAACAAACTTAGGGACAAGGCAACAAAGGCATCTATTTAAGGTTTTAGAATTGCAATTCAAGGAGCATAGATTCAGGTAGCAAACCAAATTGTGTCCAATTATGACATTCAAGCAAGGTTTGTAAAGAAAAAGAAGTTTACATAAGTTGTCTGTGATTGACGGGTATTTGTGGTGCTCCAAATATCCTTCAGTTAGATAGTTTGCTGAGTTCCTTATCTTGTGGTTTATTTTTGGTGACTGGATATCAATAGGGTTTTGAGGAACATGATTGCTTCAGGCTTTGTCTATTTTGACAGTTTGTGATTTCAGACTGAGATCTACTGACTCCATTTTAAATACCAGCTCCAGTTTGCTAAAGCTGCCAAAATGCAATTTGTTTGCTCTTACAACAGAAATTTATTAGCTTACAAATTCACAGTTCTAAAGCCATGAAAATGTCCAAATTAAGGCAACAACAGGAGGATACCTTCTCCGAAGAAGGCTTGCCAGCATCTGGTAAACTTCTGTCACATCTGGTCCTTCTCTCCTGTATTTTGTTACTTTAAGCTTCTGGCTTCAGTGGCTTCCTCTCTCAGCTTCCTTAGCTTCTTTCAGAGCTTTGAGCATTTTCTGTATTTTATCCTCTTATAAAGGACTCCAGTAAAAGGATTAAGATCCACCTTAAATGGGATGGGTCACATCTCAATTGAAATAACCAAAATGTCCTACCTACAACAGGTCTGCACCCACAAAAAAATGGATTAAAGGAACATGGCCTTTTCTGGGATACATAAATGCTTCAAACTAGCACAATACCTTGACAATAGCAACTCTATTTTGTTGTATTTATTTTTACATTTCCCCCTATTGATCAAGATACTTCTCTAAAACCATCACTGATCAACATTTGATATTAATCCCTTGGTGCCAGAGAGGCTCATCCCTGGGAGTCATGTCTCAAATAGGGGTGAAGACAGTGAGTTTATTTGTTTAGTAAGGCTCAGAGAAAGGTCACATTTGAGCAACAAAAGGCTTTCAAGGGTGACTCTTAGTCATGAATTATAATTAGGCTTACTTTCATCATTACAGAAATAAGTTTCATAAACATGGACTTCGAGATCAAGCCTTGCACATTAGCAAGACTTGGGACGTAGTTGCAGCTGTTATTCTGTTATCCTGGAGATGAGACAATGAATAAGAACTATAGTGACTATAATAAGAAAAGTGATTAGTAAAGTTTGGAGTATGTTAAGAATCCAACCTTCCCAAGGTCTAAGATTTAGCCAACTAAAGAAATCTCAAACTTCACGGTTCCCTAGAATCATGTAATATTGGAATTTTCTCTTTGATATCTTTAATGTTTATCTAAGTTTGAATGCCTATGAGTGTGGCAAATAACTGGCACCTTTCTGTGGAGCTTAAATCAGCATAAACCCAGCAATTTGATAGACTGCCTAGGTGAACAGCTTTTGTATGACTGGGAAAAAGGAATGATAAAAAGCAAGACACCAGGAAGAGGGTAAGGGTGAGAATGGGGAGTTTAAAAATAGAAAGGACTCAGTTTGGCAGGACAGAGATGGACTAGGGTGCAAAAGAAAGGATGAGAGAGAAATAAAATTGAGAATAAGAGTGCTAGGAGGATAATAGTGACGATTATAGCAGGTGTTACTCAGTTCTTTCAATCTGATGAAAATCAGGTCCTGGTTCTTGGGTTAGCTATCTACATCAGACGCCATCTACTTCTGGGTGACTTATGCCTAAGAATACCCATAAGTATTAATTAAATAGGTCTAGTCTCAGGTCATGGGTTCGTTTTCTACATCATATGAAATCTACTTCTGATCCTTAGTGTCATGGTCAGGTTCATGCATCAACTTGGCCAGGTGGTGGTGCCCAGTTGTCTGGTTGGGCAAGCAATGGCCTGTCTGTTGCTATGAGGACATCTCCTGGACTTAAATCATGACCATTTTGGCTGCATCCACAGCTGGTTGCATTTACAATCAGTTAAGGGGAGTGTCTTCTGCAATGAGTGATGCTTAATCGGAAGGCTTTTAAGGAGAATCCAGAAGAGACAATCACTATTCTTCCTGCTTCAGGCAGCCAGCCTCTCCTGAGAGTTTGTTGAGGACCTTCATTGAAACTGCCAGCTAGTGGCCTGCTGTACAGACCTTGGACTCTACGTTCCCACAGTTACATGAGACACTTTTATAAATTTTGTATTTATAGATGTCTCCTGCTGATTCTATTTCTCTAGAGAACCCTAGCTAATACACTTAGTAATTTTGAGCTTTATGTCCCCAGAAGTAATGTATTTCCAGGCAGTGTTGTGAGGTTTCTTTAAATGAGAAACATGAGGGTGGTGCAATGTGTTTGATTGCTGGTGCCTGCCCATGCAAAAAAAAAAAACAAAAACAAAAAACAAAAAACTAACAAACCAAAAAACTCCATTAAATGAGAAACATGAATCCAAGAACCAATACTTTCTAATTTAGCTGCATATGGGTTAGTTAAAAATTCCCGATTGGGTTCTTTCCAGAGAAGTTGGAGTACATCTTTATGGAGGTCTTTTTCCAACATAAAGTCACTAGGATAGAGATTGTAGTTTTGAATATCTTCATTTCCTGGGAATGCTCTATAAAAAGATTGTTCTAATAGACTTCATTTTTCTTTAAAGTTTAGATCAGTTCCTGAGAATAGGTCAGCATATTTGTTTTTATGAGGGAGGGCACATATATTTCAGAGTTTATATTCATAGATCTCCCTGTTATAATTTCAGATGAGGATAATATGTTTCCTTAAAAGGAGTAGATCTTAGGTTTAATAAAAATATAGCTAAAGCTTTTGGTCAAGGTAGATTGAGGGATTCCATGAATTTATCTTGAGTTTTTTTCCCTAACTGAATTTTAATCACACCATTTGTTCTCTCTATTAAGTCTGAGGATTGGGTGTGATAGGCCAATGAAAATGTTGCAAAGTAGGCCATCTTTTGCATACTTTGTCATTAAAACTGGGTTTCTCAGTCACTGTGAAGTTCTGAATGGATCCCCCAATTTGGAATTATTTTTTCTAATAATACCTTTCCAACAGTAGCAGCAGTAACTTATTTGCAGGGAAAGGCTTTGGACCAACAGGAGTACATACAAATCATTATTAAAGCACATTTATAGCCTTGGAGTCGGGTAACTGAATAAAGTCCAATTGCCCAATTTTGAAAGGTACAGTTGGTAGGGGAAAATGTCCTTGAAAGCTATAGAAAGGTTTTCTTGGATTATGCTTAGGGCAAATTAGACAATTATGATATATTTTCATATCTACTTTAGGGAATGGTCTCCAGAAATATTGCCTTCTTCAGTTTACCAGTTTATCAGTATTATAGTGAGTCATATTGTGACTACTTTCCAAAACTGTTTCTTGGTGACGATTAGGAAGGATTTAAGTGCAGGTTTATAAAAGCAGCCAGAATTTTTCCATTTTTAATCTTCTAGGAGGAGCATTTTGTTAAGCTGCAAAGAGAATTTTTTTTATGTTTACAATAAAATTATTTACATCAAAAGTCATTATAGAAATAGGAATAAAATTAGAATTTATAGTTGCATTTTTGAAGTTGTATCTGCCATGTGGTTGCCAGTGATTTCCTTTGTATTTGCCCAAGAGTGACCAGGAATTATAATAACAGCCAAAGCCTTTGGTAACAGTGTAGAATTCAGCAATTCTATAAGCTAAGAGCTGTTTCCCTCTACCGCCCCACTGGAGGTTAAAAAAAAAGAGAAAAACCTCTTCTAAGATTCTATGAAGGTTCCATGCACTAGGAATCTTTCCTGAAACCTACAGTCTCCACATGGGTTTCTGGAGCAGGTAAGTCCTGAAACCTAGAGGGCCCAGCCTCTCCATATCATCAACTAGTTCCATCCCCCAATCCCATTTTATCAACAGCCCCTTTCAACATGAAATAGTTAGAATAGCCATAGCCCAAATACACCTAAAGAGTGGGATAGAAAGATCAGAGGTGATGATGGAATTATACAGAGAAGGGAGGGTTTAACAAGTGAATTTGAGTGCTGAATCATTATATTGATATTTCTTTTTTTTTTTTAATTAATTAAAAAAAGAATTAACAAAACAATTAGAAATCATTCCAATCTACATGTACAATCAGTAATTCTTAATAACATCACATAGTTGCATATTCATCATTTCTTAGTACATTTGCATCGATTTAGAAAAAGAAATAAAAAGACAACAGAATAAGAATTAAAACAATAATAGAAAGAAAAAAAACAAAAAAAACAAAAAAAACAAAAACAAAAAACCTATACCTCACATGCAGCTTCATTCAGTGTTTTAACATAATTGCATTACAATTGGGTAGTATTGTGCTGTCCATTTCTGAGTTTTTATATCCAGTCCCGTTGTACAGTCTGTATCCCTTCATCTCCAATTATCCCTTCTCTTTTTTTTTTTTTTTTTAATTAACGGAAAAAAAGAAATTGACCCAACATTTAGAGATCATACCATTCTACACATGCAATCATTAATTCTTAACATCATCCCATAGATGCATGATCATCATTTCTTAGTACATTTGCATTGGTTTAGAAGAACTAGCAACATAACCGAAAAAGATATAGAATGTTAATATAGAGACAAAAATAAAAGTAATAATAGTAAAATCAAAACAAAACAAAACAAAACAAAACAAAAACCTATAGCTCAGATGCAGCTTCATTCAGTGTTTTAACATGATTACTTTACAATTAGGTATTATTGTGCTGTCCATTTTTGAGTTTTTGTATCTAGTCCTGTTGCACAGTCTGTATCCCTTCAGCTTCAATTACCCATTGTCTTACCCTGTTTCTACCTCCTGCTGAACTCTGTTACCAATGACATATTTCAAGTTTATTCTCGAATGTCCGTTCACATCAGTGGGACCATACAGTATTTGTCCTTTAGTTTTTGGCTGGATTCACTCAGCATAATATTCTCTAGGTCCATCCATGTTATTACATGGTTCATAAGTTTATCTTGTCATAAAGCTGCATAATATTCCATCGTATGTATATACCACAGTTTGTTTAGCCACTCTTCTGTTGATGGAGATTTTGGCTGTTTCCATCTCTTTGCAATTGTAAATAATGCTGCTATAAACATTGGTGTGCAAATGTCCGTTTGTGTCTTTGCCCTTAAGTCCTTTGAGTAGATACCTAGCAATGGTATTGCTGGGTCGTATGGCAATTCTATATTCAGCTTTTTGAGGAACCGCCAAACTGCCTTCCACAGTGGTTGCACCCTTTGACATTCCCACCAACAGTGGATAAGTGTGCCTCTTTCTCCGCATCCTCTCCAGCACTTGTCATTTTCTGTTTTGTTGATAATGGCCATTCTGGTGGGTGTGAGATGATATCTCATTGTGGTTTTGATTTGCATTTCTCTAATGGCCAGGGACATTGAGCATCTCTTCATGTGCCTCTTGGCCATCCGTATTTCCTCTTCTGAGAGGTGTCTGTTCAAGTCTTTTTCCCATTTTGTAATTGGGTTGGCTGTCTTTTTGTTGTTGAGATGAACAATCTCTTTATAAATTCTGGATACTAGACCTTTATCTGATATATCATTTCCAAATATTGTCTCCCATTGTGAAGGCTGTCTTTCTACTTTCTTGATGAAGTTCTTTGATGCACAAAAGTGTTTAATTTTGAGGAGTTCCCATTTATTTATTTCCTTCTTCAGTGCTCTTGCTTTAGGTTTAAGGTCCATAAAACCGCCTCCAGTTGTAAGATCCATAAGATATCTCCCAACATTTTCCTCTAACTGTTTTATGGTCTTAGACCTAATGTTTAGATCTTTGATCCATTTTGAGTTAACTTTTGTATAGGGTGTGAGAGATGGGTCTTCTTTCATTCTTTTGCATATGGATATCCAGTTCTCTAGGCACCATTTATTGAAGAGACTGCTCTGTCCCAGGTGAGTTGGCTTGACTGCCTTATCAAAGAGCAAATGTCCATAGATGAGAGGGTCTATATCTGAGCACTCTATTCGATTCCATTGGTCGATATATCTATCTTTATGCCAATACCATGCTGTTTTGACCACTGTGGCTTCATAATATGCCTTAAAGTCAGGCAGCGCGAGACCTCCAGCTTCGTTTTTTTTCCTCAAGATGTTTTTAGCAATTCGGGGCACCCTGCCCTTCCAGATAAATTTGCTTATTGGTTTTTCTATTTCTGAAAAATAAGTTGTTGGGATTTTGATTGGTATTGCATTGAATCTGTAAATCAATTTAGGTAGGATTGACATCTTAACTATATTTAGTCTTCCAATCCATGAACACGGTATGCCCTTCCATCTATTTAGGTCTTCTGTGATTTCTTTTAGCAGTTTTTTGTAGTTTTCTTTATATAGGTCTTTTGTCTCTTTAGTTAAATTTATTCCTAGGTATTTTATTCTTTTAGTTGCAATTGTAAATGGGATTCGTTTCTTGATTTCCCCCTCAGCTTGTTCATTACTAGTGTATAGAAATGCTACAGATTTTTGAATGTTGATCTTGTAACCTGCTACTTTGCTGTACTCATTTATTAGCTCTAGTAGTTTTGTTGTGGATTTTTCCGGGTTTTCGACGTATAGTATCATATCGTCTGCAAACAGTGATAGTTTTACTTCTTCCTTTCCAATTTTGATGCCTTGTATTTCTTTTTCTTGTCTAATTGCTCTGGCTAGAACCTCCAACACAATGTTGAATAATAGTGGTGATAGTGGACATCCTTGTCTTGTTCCTGATCTTAGGGGGAAAGTTTTCAATTTTTCCCCATTGAGGATGATATTAGCTGTGGGTTTTTCATATATTCCCTCTATCATTTTAAGGAAGTTCCCTTGTATTCCTATCTTTTGAAGTGTTTTCAACAGGAAAGGATGTTGAATCTTGTCGAATGCCTTCTCTGCATCAATTGAGATGATCATGTGATTTTTCTGCTTTGATTTGTTGATATGGTGTATTACATTAATTGATTTTCTTATGTTGAACCATCCTTGCATACCTGGGATGAATCCTACTTGGTCATGATGTATAATTCTTTTAATGTGTTGTTGGATACGATTTGCTAGAATTTTATTGAGGATTTTTGCATCTGTATTCATGAGAGAGATTGGTCTGTAGTTTTCTTTTTTTGTAATATCTTTGCCTGGTTTTGGTATGAGGGTGATGTTGGCTTCATAGAATAAATTAGGTAGTTTTCCCTCCACTTCGATTTTTTTGAAGAGTTTGAGGAGAATTGGTACTAATTCTTTCTGGAACGTTTGGTAGAATTCACATGTGAAGCCATCTGGTCCTGGACTTTTCTTTTTAGGAAGCTTTTGAATAACTAATTCAATTTCTTTACTTGTGATTGGTTTGTTGAGGTCATCTATGTCTTCTTGAGTCAAAGTTGGTTGTTCATGTCTTTCCAGGAACCCGTCCATTTCCTCTAAATTGTTGTATTTATTAGCGTAAAGTTGTTCATAGTATCCTGTTATTACCTCCTTTATTTCTGTGAGGTCAGTAGTTATGTCTCCTCTTCCATTTCTGATCTTATTTATTTGCATCCTCTCTCTTCTTCTTTTTGTCAATCTTGCTAAGGGCCCATCAATCTTATTGATTTTCTCATAGAACCAACTTCTGGCCTTATTGATTTTCTCTATTGTTTTCATGTTTTCAATTTCATTTATTTGTGCTCTAATCTTTGTTATTTCTTTCCTTTTGCTTGCTTTGGGGTTAGCTTGCTGTTCTTTCTCCAGTTCTTCCAAATGGATAGTTAATTCCTGAATTTTTGCCTTTTCTTCTTTTCTGATATAGGCATTTAGAGCAATAAATTTCCCTCTTAGCACTGCCTTTGCTGCGTCCCATAAGTTTTGATATGTTGTGTTTTCATTTTCATTCGCCTCGAGGTATTTGCTAATATCTCTTGCAATTTCTTCTTTGACCCAGTCGTTGTTTAGGAGTGTGTTGTTGAGCCTCCACGTATTTGTGAATTTTCTGGCACTCTGCCTATTATTGATTTCCAACATCATTCCTTTATGGTCCGAGAAAGTGTTGTGTAAGATTTCAATCTTTTTAAATTTGTTGAGACTTGCTTTGTGACCCAGCATATGGTCTATCTTTGAGAATGATCCATGAGCACTTGAGAAAAAGGTGTATCCTGCTGTTGTGGGATGTAATGTCCTATAAATGTCTATTAAGTCTAGTTCATTTATAGTAATATTCAGATTCTCTATTTCTTTGTTGATCCTCTGTCTAGATGTTCTGTCCCTTGATGAGAGTGGTGAGTTGAAGTCTCCAACTATTATGGTATATGAGTCTATTTCCCTTTTCAGTGTTTGCAGTGTATTCCTCACGTATTTTGGGGCATTCTGATTCGGTGCGTAAATATTTATGATTGTTATGTCTTCTTGTTTAATTGTTCCTTTTATTAGTATATACTGTCCTTCTTTGTCTCTTTTAACTGTTTTACATTTGAAGTCTAATTTGTTGGATATTAGTATAGCCACTCCTGCTCTTTTCTGGTTGTTATTTGCATGAAATATCTTTTCCCAACCTTTCACTTTCAACCTATGTTTATCTTTGGGTCTAAGATGTGTTTCCTGTAGACAGCATATCGAAGGATCCTGTTTTTTAATCCATTCTGCCAATCTATGTCTTTTGATTGGGGAATTCAGTCCATTGACATTTAGTGTTATTACTGTTTGGATAATATTTTCCTCTAACATTTTGGCTTTTGTATTATATATATCATACCTGATTTTCCTTCTTTCTACACTCTTTTCCATATCTCTCTCTTCTGTCTTTTTGTATCTGACTCTAGTGCTCCCTTTAGTATTTCTTGTAGAGCTGGTCTCTTGGTCACAAATTCTTTCAGTGACTTTTTGTCTGAGAATGTTTTAATTTCTCCCTCATTTTTGAAGGATAATTTTGCTGGATATAGGATTCTTGGTTGGCAGTTTTTCTCTTTTAGTATTTTAAATATATCATCCCACTGTCTTCTAGCTTCCATGGTTTCTGCTGAGAAATCTACACAAAGTCTTACTGGGTTTCCCTTGTATGTAATGGATTGTTTTTCTCTTGCTGCTTTCAAGATCTTCTCTTTCTCTTTGACCTCTGACATTCTAACTAGTAAGCGTCTTGGAGAACGCCTATTTGGGTCTAATCTCTTTGGGGTGCGCTGCACTTCTTGGATCTGTAATTTTAGGTCTTTCATAAGAGTTGGGAAATTTTCAGTGATAATTTCTTCCATTAGTTTTTCTCCTCCTTTTCCCTTCTCTTCTCCTTCTGGGACACCCACAACACGTATATTTGTGCGGTTCATATTGTCCTTGAGTTCCCTGATACCCTGTTCAAATTTTTCCATTCTTTTCCCTATAGTTTCTGTTTCTTTTTGGAATTCAGATGTTCCATCCTCCAAATCACTAATTCTATCTTCTGTCTCTTTAAATCTATCATTGTAGCTATCCATTATTTTTTCTATGTTTGCTACTTTATCCTTCACTTCCATAAGTTCTGCGATTTGTTTTTTCAGTTTTTCTATTTCTTCTTTATGTTCAGCCCATGTCCTCTTCATGTCCTCCCTCAATTTATCGATTTCATTTTTGAAGAGGTTTTCCATTTCTGTTCGTATATTCAGCATTAGTTGTCTCAGCTCTTGTGTCTCATTTGAGCTATTGGTTTGTTCCTTTGACTGAGCCATATTCTCAATCTTTTGAGCGTGGACAGTTATCTTCTGCTGCTGGCATCTGGGCATTTATTCAGATTTCTCTTGGTGTTGGACCCAGCAAGGTTGTAATATTTTTCTGTGAAATCTCTGGGTTCTGTTTTTCTTATCCTGCCCAGTAGGTGGCGCTCGTGGCACACGTTTGTCTGCGGGTCCCACCAGTAAAAGGTGCTGTGGGACCTTAAACTTTGGAAAACTCTCGCCGTCCTGGGGGTTCGCTAGCCGAAGCGGCTTGAGCCGGCCCGGGGTCCGAACGCAGGGAGGGTGTCCGAACGCAGGGAGGGTTGCTGGTCGCCGCAGCCAGGGAAAGAGCCCGTCCGAATTTCCTAGTCGGCCCTGGGCAACAAGCGTGGCGGGAGGGCGCCAGCGGCAGCGGCCCGCCCGAGAGAGTGCACGTTCCCCGGGAGTCACGGGGTCACCGTTCTCCGAGGCCTGGGGGTTTCCGATCCAATTCTCTCAGTTGGTCCGGGGGCTGCGCGTGGTGTGGGAGCCAGTCGCCTTGGTTTCAGGGGACCACCTCTCCAATTCTCCCAGCCGGCCCGGGAAGGGGGAAGGGAGTAACTCCGGCCGCTTGCCACCCCGCCCGGTAAGGCCCGCGCGCCTCGGCGATCTCACCCGAGCTGCTTCTCTCAGGCAGCCAGCCGTTCCAGGATGGGGTACACTGTCCTTTTTATCTCTGTTGTGGCTTTGGGTGCTTTTTGTATCGTTTCTACTCCCCTAGTAGGTGTCCTGGAGAAGAAACTAAGATCCGCGCATCTTACTAAGCCGCCATCTTCCAGGAAGTCCTCTATTGATATTTCTTTTAGTTTCCAGGACCTTAGAGCAGTTAGAAGTAAAAACCTAAAATTGTGGAATTGTAACCCATACTAAACTCTGAAATCTGTTCTACAACTAATTGTTGTGATGTAATTTGAAATTTGTTGCTTTTATATATATATATATATGCTATTTTTCACAAAAAAAGGAAAAGGAGAGAAGGAGGAGTATTACAGAGAAGATAGGATTTATGAAATAAGTATGAGTGCTGAGTCATTACATTGATATTTCTCTTGGTCTCCAGTGTCTTGGAGCAGCTAGAAGAAAAAACAAAAAACTGTGGAACTGTAACCCATGCCAAACCAAAATCTGCTCTATAACTGCTTCTTAAAATATAATTGGAAATTTACTGCATTTTGTATATATGTTATATTTCACAATAAAAAAGTTAAAAAATAAAAAAATAAGATTACCTGTAATGCACATACAATGTTAAAAAAAAAACTTCTTTGTTTCCATAACATCTGCAAATCATGAACAACTCCTAATGCATACCAACTATACTTGTATATATTTGCTGTTTTTCCTTCTGCAAGTATAGGAGGTCTTGTAAGGACAAAAAGTTCAGCTTTCTGATACTAGATAATGAATTAAGACATTTGCTTCTATTATTTCATGGTTAGAAGTATTAACATAGCCAACAAGATAAATTCCTTAGTTATCTTTACGGTAGGAATGATTTCTATGCCAGATAATATCTGCATTATCAATTGGGGCTTCTCATAAGTCTATTTGAGGTGTTAACAATTGACCAGGTAAAGCTAGGTAGTTGTGAGAAATTTTGTCAGAAACAGGAAGTTACAGGATTAAGGTTGAGACAAGGAAAAAGGAGGCATTGGGAGGGGACAGTAAGAGAATTTAATAAGAAAATCTGTTGGTAGAAAGAGCTTCAACAGAATGCAGGACATAAATAGTTCAGGGATGTCCCATAATTAATTATTAAATTGATACTAAAAAGTTTGTCTTAATAGCAATGGACCTCCAGAATGACCTCTTGATTCCATTTTAAATCTCAAAACACAAACTCTATTTTGTTTTATTTCTTTTTAGCTTTTAATCTGGTGGGGGGCTCAGAATGGCTGTTAGCAGCACTGCCTAAAGAGAAAAGCAACTTGATCTGAGCAGACGAGGACAAGCTAGAACTATCAGTACCTGCGTTTCTGCCTCTTACCTCGTCTGACCAGAATGACCCTCAGAGAGACCTGGCTGCTTCACTCCCACCTTCAAATCTGCAAATGTGCCTTTGGGCCAACTTTAACTAACATCATGCAGGGCTGGAGATTCAGGGAAGTAAAGTTCCAACTTAGCCAAGATCATGTAGTATAAAACAACTTCAATATCATATACTTTTCTAATTTTATATGTTTGTTATTGTGTCATAGAAAGTAAGCACCTCCAGGGCAAGGAATCTCTGTCTGTTTTATTCAGCTGTGGGTCCAAACCACCTAGGACAGTGGCTGGTACATAGTAGATGCTTGATAACAGCTTGTTGAAAAAAAAAAGGGAAAGAAGGATGGAAGCAAGAAAGGTGGAAAGGGAGAATTAAATAAAAAAAAGAAAAGGGCTAGTTTCTCTAAATCTTTAAATTTGGACCAGTGAAAACTGCTTTACCTTTTCCAATGCACTGGAAATGCATTTTCAGAAATAGAAAACATAGTAGTTATATCTCAGCTTGAGGGAATTCCACCAACCTTCAGATTTCTGCTTTTACACAAAGAGAGTGATGAATTCACTTTGAGGTTAATGTGCCAAGCACGGAGCTGGATTGTAGGTATTTGGAAGTATCGAGACATCTTTCAAGTTTGGCTGTTCTCGTATCTGTGGAAAACACATAGTTTATGTCGGCATCATTTCAAAATCAGTGGAAAGGTCCTTTTGCCAGGTGAGCTTTCCCACAAATCTCTGGCCTCAGATTTTTTTTTTAACCAATAGAAGTTTATTTGCTAATCATAAAGCCATTTTTAGGGCCTTCTGTTTAAAATAAAAATGCATTTTTGTTCCCATCTATCAATAAGCACTTCAAGGCAATTAGTTTATCATAGTTCTTTCAATGGAAGTGTTCTGGGGGGGGAATTGTGCAAAAATATTTTAAAAGGTGAAGGGGGTGGGTCAGAAGGGAGGAGGTCAGAGGATTGCTGCCTTGGCAGGGAGTTAATAGTGGGGAAGGGAGGGGCTTCAAGGTTGCAAGAAAAGACTGAATATGAGGACTAGGGAGGGGTGCCCCCAATAGATTTTGACTTTGACTTCTATCTGGTCTTACCCTATTGTTTTAGGGGAAAATGAGCTCAGCATCTTTCTATAAAGTAAAGCTTTATAATTCCTATAGTTACACATGTCAGCATCATCTAAAGGTTGTGTAGAAGAATGGCTCTAAAAGTGAAATATGAAGACCCCTGGGAGTACATTTTCAGGAGTTTTTGAAGTCAAAGCTATTTTATTAATAGTACTAAAATATTACTTGCTTTTTCATTTTCATTCTCTCATCAGTAAATAGTGGACTTTTCCAGAGGCTATGGGATGTGTGTTGACCTCGTCACTCTGATGGCTAATGGAATGTGTGCGTGTGCATTCTTGTGTTTTAGAAGCTTCTTAGTTCTGATTTCTAATAGATAAGCATAAATAAAAGCTCTTAGGAGTCTTCTATAATTGTTTTTTTTTTTATTTTCAACTTTTTTTAATTGCATAGTGTTCTATTTTGCTAACTGCTGGAATGCAATATACCAGAAACGGTATGGCTTTTTAAAAAGGGGAATTTAATAAGTTGCTAGTTTACAGTTTCAAGGCTGAGAAAATGTCCCAGTTAGAACAAGTCTATAGAAATGTCCAATCTAAGACATCCAGGGAAAGGTACCTTGGTTCAAGGAGACCGATGAAGTTCAGGGTTTCTCTCTCAAGTGAAAAGGCAAATGAAGAACATGGTCAGGGTTTCTCTCTCATCTGGAAGGACACCTGGCAAACACAACATCATCTGCTAGCTTTCTCTCCTGGCTTCCTGTTTCATACAGTTCCCCAGGAGGCGTTTTCCTTCTTCATCTCTGAAGGTCACTGACTGGTGGACGGACTCTCTGGTTCTCACGACTCTGCGGTGTTCTGTCATGCCTCTCTGCCCTCTGAATCTCTTGCTTTCTCCAAAAGATTTCTTCTTTTATAGGATTCCAGTAATCAAGACCCACCTAAAATGGGTGGAGACATGTCTCCACCTAATCCACTTTAACACCCACTCTTGGGTAAATCACATTTCCATGGAGATAATCCAATTAAAGTTTCCAACATATAGAACTGAATAAGGATTAGAAGAAACCATTGCTTCCACAAGGCTGATTAAGATTGAAACATGGCTTTTCTAGGGTACATAAACCTTTTCAAACCAGCACATATACTATAACATATATACAAAGCAAAGAAATAAAAAAGCAATAGTTTTCAAAGCACTCTTCAACAAGTAGTTACAGGACAGATCCCAGAGTTTGTCATGGGCTACCATACAATCCTCTCAGATTTTTCCTTCTAGCGGCTCCAGAATATAGAAAGCCAGAGGGCTTAAATACTTTTTTATCCTTCTTTTTTGTGAAAAATAACATATATACAAAAAAGCAATAAATTTCAAAGCATAGACCACAATTAGTTGTAGAACATATTTCAGAGTTTGACATGGGTTACAATTCCACAATTTTAGGTTTTTACTTCTAGCTGTTCTAAAATTCTGGAGACTAAAAAAAGTTATGAATTTAAGGATTCAGCATTCATATTCATTTATTAAATCCTACCTTCTCTGTATAACTCAACCATCACCTTTGATGTTTCCATCCCTCTCTTTAGGGGTGTTTAAGCTGTGGCCATTCTAAATTTTTCATATTGGAAGGGTTTGTAACTAATATGGGGTAGGGAGATGGAACTATCTAATGTTTTGGAAAGGCCGGGCTAGGTTTCAGGACTTATCTGGACCAGGGACCTATCTGGAGATTGTAGGTTACTGGAAAGTAACTAGTGCTTGGAACCCTGTGGAATCTTATATATTACCCTAGGCGTTCTTTAGGATTGGCTGGAATGTTCCTGATTGGGGGTTGGCAGGTTATGATAGGTAGCAAGGTCTACCTGAAACTTGAGTAAGAACAACCTCCCGAGTGGCCTCTTGACTCTATTTGAACTCTCTCTGCCACTGATACTTTGTTAGTTACACTTCTTTCCCCACTTTTGGTCATGATGGAATTGTTGATCCCATGGTGCCAGGTCTGGATTCATCCCAGGGAGTCATTTTCCACATTGCTAAGGAGACTTTCACCCCTGGATGCTATGTCCTACATAGTGGGGAGGGCAATGATTTCACTTGCAGAGTTGGGCTTAGAGAGAGTGAGACCATGTCTGAGAAACAAAAGAGGTCCTCCAGTAATTGTTTTAAAAAGGGTGTAAAGAAATTCTGAAACCAAAAAGGTTGAGAAGGTTAATTTTAAATAGCTGCCTCTAAAACAGGCCCGAGTATTTTACAAAATGAGGTTTCTGAGGACCTTTTGTTTTCATTTCTGTTGGTTTCCCTTTCTTTACTTCAGAGCTCACAGGCTTAGGTCCCTAGACAAAGGAGGGGCAAATCTTGGAGTGTTTTTACCTCATTCAAAAGCATTAAAATCTAGAATCAAATGAGAGGGAATGGTATTTTTTTTTCTGGAAGAATCATCCTTTTAAACATTAATCTTTTGCATCTTTAAATTAGTTTATGCTATAAAAAAGGATGAAGCACTAGCTAAATAGGAGTTGATATTTACATCCACTTTGCAGGAACACAACCTGAATCCCAATCCTTTTACCAGTCAGAGCGAAATCATTCTCTTATCTTTTACGATGATTTATGCAAACTCTAAAAATTTGTGAAGGCATCTCCGATTGGGTCTGTGAATTCCAGGAAAACAGTGGTGCCTGGGAAATGTGGCTCACAAGGACCCAATTTTAAGAATGTCATTATTATATGTGGCACATCTAGTTTTCTCTGACATTTCTCTAACAGTTCAGAACTCTGTATTTTGAATTGTACTTTTGTTCACAATAGAAAGACAATAATTCATTCAGCTCACTTTGGAAAGTGATTGCTTCACAATAAAAGCACCATACTTGTGGAAATAATGCCCATCTACTAAGAACTGTCTTTCTATTTTATCTGCATGGGGCATGGAAGGCCTGCTTTTTAGAGTAGTTTTTGTTTTTACGTTTTGACTAGTTTCTCACTTTTTTGCCAAAAGAAAATGTGTGGCCATATTATTGTATATTTAAAATGGACCTTTATTACAAATGAAGATGCATTATGAAATAAGAAAAGATCTTTCTCTTACTATTTCCCATCTTTTTTTTTTTTTTTTTTTTTTTACTTTTCCCTTTGCTTCTTGGGATCTTGAATTCAAAGAATTAAGGTAATCATGTTCCTAAATTCTTGGCACAGCATTATCATCAATTTTCATAAACTGAAGTTTATCTGCCTTTTATCTGTTTTTTTTTGTTGCTCCTCATCCTTGATTCTCTTTCTCAATCTCTTACCCTGACAGTCACACCCTCTGGAATGTTCGATGTGGTTATATATAAATCCTTATAATATAGTGTTATTTCATGTGAGATGTATTTTTAATTTAGTGTGATGACATTATGTTTTAGAGCTCATTTTATGTCTTGCTCTTTTTATTCAATTACTATGCTTTAAGACATCTATCCATGTTACAATAAAGCATGTTTATTGCTTCTAATTACTGTAAAGCACTGCATAGAATGCATCTGTCCATCTTAGTTAATTGTATCTGTAGTGATAGGCACCAAACTCCACACCTCATTGATTAATTTGTTTGTCCTTTAGCTCAGAATTTAAATTACACGGGGAAGAAATTTTTGTCTACTTTAGTTACTGCTGTATCCCCATCCTTTGGAAAAGTGCCTAGCACACACTAGGGGTCCAGTAAGTTTTTGTTGTGTAAACAAATGAACTCATTTGTATTTGGTTAATGTGTAGGATATCTGGTAAATTAAAACTGCTTAAATGTTAACTTCCTTGAAGAATCATTCCTTAACTTCCTAGCCTAGGTTAGGTTTTATCACATATTCACTGCATCCTGACTTTTCTTTGGAAGCACCAATCACAGTTGTAGTTGCAGTTGTCTCCACTTTTTTGATCCAGTTCCCTGCTTTACACATGTCTTGCTATCCAGCACAAACACTTAATTTCACCATGCCTTTGCTTGATTGTGTGCCAATCTCTCTGACTCAGGTTTTCAGCGGCATACGGCTTCTAGAGATGTGAGGAAGGGCTGGCAATCGTCATGGTTTTGGCAATGGAGTCATGAAATCTCCATCAGCAGCAGCTCCAAGCCTGCCCAGATACCTACATGCTTAATCACTTTGCAAATATTGTTCTCCCACTGCCTGCTTTCTACAAAACTGCTTCTCCTAACTTCTTTTGATAAAGATATTCTGAAACAGTCTCTGACTGAGGCTAATAGACATTGATTCTGTAGTCCCAAATGTCATCAATGAGGCATAGGATCATGTTTTTCCATCCTTTAGACCACAGTTTTGAGTGCTCTTTTCCCTATAAAAGCTGTTTGGACAGAAGGAAAGTGGGTGAGAGAAGGATGGTGGAGTTCAGATAAAAGGAGAACAAGATGCTCACGAGAATGCTTAGTGATGCTTTCCAATATTAAATTTTGCAAATTAATATAAAGATTATATTTGGAAAGAATTATCAGTTGAATTCTCAGGGTCTCTTCTGGCTATAGAAAAATGCCCGGATTTATGCATTATGGCTCAGTTTATGACTAGAACTAATCAATGCAGTAAAGAACTCAACAAAGCTGAATGTATTCTGCAGTTCTGCCACTAGGCTGAAATAAATTCAAAATATGTATTCCTAAGTATCACACACCAGTGCAGGGTTAATTATATAAACTTCAAAACATGCTAACAGTCTTCAAAGATAAATTTGTAGCTAGCATGGAATCTAATGGTCAAAGAAATATGTTTGCAGACTGACAGTTTCTCATAGTCAGGATACATTGAAAATGTAGTTTAAACATTTGTTTTCCAATTTAAACACTAATTGGTGGTGGTTTGATCACAGACATTGATGTTGTTGACCTCATTAACTTCACTGTATCTCAACATGTTAAAAATGAAGAAAAGTAAATGCATACAATAGGAATTACGCTGCAAGTGTTCTGTTGTCTTGAAAGCTCAATTAGGAATGAAATGTCAATTTTGCAGTGGGAGCTTTTTAAAAAGTAGTTTTGCAGCAACCTGACATCCACTTTCAAATAGAAATCATGTAGTATCTGGCAGTAGTTTTTCACATTGCTGTCTTTTAGATGTTGTTAGACCTGTTACTTTTTTTCTTTCTTCTTTTTGGTTAGATTTGAAGGTGTGTATAGAAATGTATTCTGTTTCTGATACTTTGAAAATGTGAGTGTGCATGTCATAAAATATGTCTTATTCAAAATTTTAATGGTGCTTTTTCATTTCTTTCCATTCTCTTTTTTTCTGAAGTTTTTCACTTGAAGCCCTTAAATAAGGCTAATAGTGGGGTTTTTTTTTGCAACTTGTATTGCATTTTTATGCTTTTCGTGAAAGTTAAAGGAAGAAAACTGTTTATTCTTTGTGATCTGTGTTTTTAAGGTTTGGTGAGCCAAAATTTTTGTGAGCCTGGAGTTGTAAAGGGAAAGTAGAATGCTCTTTGCTGGATAATAGCTCTGGGAGGTAGCTGTTTAGCATCTCTAATCTCCCGCACAGACCTTCTCCAGGCCAGAGGATTCCCCAGGCCCTTCTCCTTATCACCCTTCTCCCCAGCCAAATACAAATCTCTACTCTTGGAGGTGTGTTATCAGTGTCTACCATTCACTCCACTTCAAACCTCCATGGTTGTTGTAAAGGTTGGACTAACTCATCCTTTCAATGCCCGCCACGCCTGCTGTCCTTAAAGTTATTTTAACTTGATTTTGCCTGTATGAAATGTTAAAACATGGGGATTGTTCCTTAATCTGGCAATTAAGAGAGAAAATTTTTTATTTGTAAGTGCTGCTTCTTAGGTAAGAAAATTTATTTCTGAAGTGTCCCATCCCAATAAAAGATGATGATTTTGAAAGTTAAGTTCAAATTTCAGACCAGATATTCAACTATCAAGAACTTTAGGAATTCTTGATTGAAAAGGCTGTCTATGGCTCAATGGAAAATTCTGATTTATATCCCATAAACATAGTTTGAGATTCAGATTCTCAGAACATTTAAAAGGAAGGAGAACCTAAACATTGTCTAGTGTAATGATTTTCTAATTGCAGTTACAAATCCAGTTTTCAAAAAAATTCCTACCAATAGTGTAAAGAGCTGCCTTCTTGACAGGTGTGCCCATGCTCCTGGAACCAGAGAGCTCCATGAAAACATAATTTTAAAGCCAGTGATCATGCCCAGGCTTGCTTATATATATATATACACACACACGTCTTTTTTTTTTTTACATAGGCAGGCAACTCCAGCATGACAGGCGGTAACTCTGCCACTGAGCTAGGTTGCCCATCCTTATTTTGACTCTTAAATAAATATTTCCTTTTATCTAACATTCCATTGCCACACTGTGGAGTCATCTGCAAAGGAACTGACATCTGACCTTCTCTGGATGGATGGGCTTTTTTTTCTGGGCTCTGTCCAAGACCATTTTCACTCCATCCTATTATTTTCTTGCATCTGCAAGCTCTTACCAAGTCCAATCAAGAAACCCACCAATGACTCTTGAACTTATACTTTCATTTATATTTCTTCAGGTACCCTCAATAGTCAATATTCTAACCAGTCTTCCTGGTTCTGGCTTTTAACCACTCTAACACTTCAGTCTTAGATACAGACTGAATTTACTTCAAGTAAATTGTACGTTCTCAATTTCTCAATTTACTTAACAGCAAGTAAAATTGCTACACACTGAGCATAAGACAAAGTAGCATTGAGTGAATGAACTTTCATCCTGCTACTGAAAACTCTGGGTATGGTACTGCTCCTTTCTCCAGCAAAATCTCTCACAAAGGGATGTTCATTTTGCTGAGGGGACATGGATTAGATGAGAAAACCTGTGACCATAGGCATAGATTCTCAGTGAATGTTGTATTCTTTGTTATTATAAAATACTGTTTATCAATTTTTAAATTTTCTAAGATTCTGCCCAGAAAAATAACTAATGCTAATGTCAAGAAGTGACTGTTAAATCCATCCTGCCTGACCCGTGCTTAATTCTGACATACCAGGAATGACAAAACCCTTGGTACACTTGCTATTTCTCCATCCCTCTCTTTCCCCATTCATCAAAAATACTGTTAATCAAACATTCTGCTCTTTCTCACTGAGCCTACAATCACCTCAGAATACTTTAAAATATATTTAAAATTAATTCACACATTACAAAAATAGGTAAATACGCCTATGTGTCCTGTATTAAGATATCAGAGCACTTTTTAAAAGGATACTTAACTCCCAAATCCATACCTGGTGTATAAAATTTTAGCACTCAAGTAGACCTTGAGGCTTACCAGTCTGACCCTTTTGTCTAGTTCTCAAATTCTCCCAGGCTTAATACTTTCTTCTTTAATCTGTAATAACATATATTTATATGACATTCATCTGTCTTTCTCATGTTTTGTTTTACATAATCTCTATTTTTCTGTCCTCCCTAGAGTGAGTCAGAAGCCATATGTGCCTGTTCTTTTGCTCATTTTTGCCATCAGCATATGAATTTTAGCAGACACATCTATGCATGTTGCATAAATTCTTTGACTGTCGTATTAGTTAGGGTTCTCCAGAGAAACAGAACTGATGAAAAATAAATAAATAAATATAAATATATATATTTATTGTAGGAATTGGCTCATGACTGTTGGGACTGGCAATTCCAAATTCATAGGGCAGGCTACAAACTGGAAGCTCTGATAAACATGAACTTGAGTTCCCCAGGGGAAGCTGGCTGGCTGACTGAAGCAGAGACAGAAATTCTGACTTCTAAAATCTTCAGGTCTGACTTTTAAAAAAATTTTTTGATTTTATAATATAACATATATACAAAGCAAAGATATAAAAGAGCATAGTTTCCAAAGCACTCTTCAGCCAGTATTTACAGGACAGATCCCAGAGTTTATCTTGGGCTATCATACGATCTTCTCAGATTTTTCCTTCTAGATGCTCCAGAATATAGGAGGCTAAAAGGCTTAAATATTTTTTTATAATCACAATTGATTTTTTCTCTCCTTTTTTGGTGAAAAATAACATATATATATAAAACAATTTCAAAGAACAGCACCACAATTAGTTGTAGAACATATTTCAGAGTTTGACATGGGTTACAATTCCACAATTTTATGTTTTTACTTCTATCTTCTCTAAGATAGTGGAGAGTAAAAGACATATCAATTTAAGATTCAGCAATCATACTCATTTGTTAATCCTAATTTCACCATATAATTCCATCATCACCTTTGATCTTTCCATTCCTCTTTCTTTGGGCTATGGCCATTCTAAATTTTTCATATTGGAAGGTGTGTTGGTTAGATTCAGTTGTCAACTTGGCCAGGTGAGCATACCTAGTCTTGTTGCTGCGGACATAAGCCAAAGGTACGTGAACCTCATCTGTTGCCAATTACATCTGCAGTCAGCTAGGAGGCGTGTCTGCTGCAATGAGTGACGTTTGACTTAATTGGCTGGTGCTTAAATGAGAGATTGCAATGTAGCACTGCTAAACAGCTTGGCATTCCTCATCTCAGCACTTGCAGCTCAGCCCAGTTCCTTTGGAGATGCAGAAAGAAGTCACCCTGGGGAAAGTTGTTGGAACCCAGGGGCCTGGAGAGAAGACCAGCAGAGATCATCTTGTGCCTTCCACGTAAGAAAGAACCTCAGTGGAAAGTTAGCTGCCTTTCCTCTGAAGAACCAACAAAAATAAATCCCCTTTTATTAAAAGCCAATCCGTCTCTGGTGTGTTGCATTCTGGCAGCTAGCAAACCAGAACAGAAGGGTTTGTCACTAATATGGGGTAAGGAGATGGAACTGCCTGATGTTCTGGAGAGGCTGGGCTAGGTTTCAGGACTTATCTGGACCAGGGACACATCTGGAGGTTGTAGGCTGCTGGAACGTTACTCTAGTGCGTGGAACCCTTGTGGAATCTTATATATTGCCCTAGGTGTTCTTTAGGATTGGCTGGAATACTGCTGGTTGGGGTTTGTCAGGTTATGATAAGCAGCAAGGTCTAACTGAAGCTTGCATAAGAGCAACCTCCAGAGTAGCCTCTCAACTCTATTTAAACTCTCTTATCCACTGACACCTTATTTGTTACACTTCTTTTCCCCCTTTTGGTCAGGATGGACTTGTTGATCCCACAGTGCCAGGGTCAGATTCATTCCCGGGAGTCCTCTCCCACATTGCCAGGGAGACTTTCGCCCTCCTCAGATCTGACTTTTAAGGCCTCCAACTGATTAGATGAAGAGATTCCCTACATTACTGAGGATAATCTCCTTTGTTGGCTGTAGATGCAATCAATTGATAGATAGATTTGCATCTATCGATGACACACCCCACAGTAACAGTCAGGGTAGTGCTTGCTTGGCCAAACAACTATACTCTATAACCTAGTCAAACTGACACATGAAATTGATCATCACAAGTATGAAAATATGTAATTTTTATTTCCTTCTCATTTTCCCCAATTCCTTTTGAATTTGGTTTCAAAGAACTTACTCATGTAATGTTGTACCATTGTAGAAAAGAATTATGTGCAGAGTCACCAAGATACTCTAGAAGCATCTGAATAGGTCATTTTAAATACAGTTGTTTAGTTGTCATAACATTTGATAACACTGTTCATGAAAGGGAAATCCAGTTTCTGAAGGCAATCTATCATATTTGAAAACATGAAAAGAATAGTTGTTAGGCTGTCACAAGGTTAATGACTCCATCTTACTAATTTAGATAAATAGTAAATATTTCACCCATGTTGTAAAGACACACAATAAATTTTAAAACACTTTACCATTATCTTGCCTTTGTTCTCCAAGGATATCTGACAAGTCCTTCTGTTTCAAATAAACTTTTTAAAGATAATTTAGCTGATATACCCTCATGTATGAAACATATCCATTGCATAGCTAACTGATGAATTGATCTAATTTTATCAGCAAAATTAAATTTTCTCTTTTATTTAGGTGGGTGTTTTAAATATTCCTGTGTGAAAACTTCAGCTAATGAGTATTCTTCTTAATAGTTTGTTTTATTACATGATTATTTTCAAGCTAATTCCTACTTGGAGAGCCACATGTTTTTCTCTGAGAGGAAGTCATTATGTTTAAAATAGTTGAGAATAATGTGCGAGATCATCAAATAGCAACATAGAGTCTTAAAATAGACATAAACGTCAAGGGAAAAAAGAAATGCTGTAGTACTGGAATCTTAAATCTTGAAGGACCTAAGTAATTACTTTTTCCAACTTTTTAATTTGACACAAAGGCCAAACAGTTGGTTGGGGTAGAGCTAAGACTAAGAGCCAAGTCTCAGTTATTTTTGCACTATACCGTGTCTCTTTAATTGTAAAGCATCTTTATGCTCAGACCTTTTAGGTCAGATGTTTCGGGGTGTATGGCCTATTAACATCTCTTCTGGTGTCATTTGCATGCAATCCAAAACTGTAGAGTCAGGAGTTTCAATCCTTAATGTGTCATTCAATGATCAAGACTGATACAAAAAATATAGCCGATGTTGGTTAAGCCCCTCTCTGAATAAGTGTAATTATTTCAATATACTTACAGGAGTAGACTATCTAATAATGAAAAAAACATTAATAATGTTATCAAAACCTAGATTGTTTTATTCCAATTTGTGTGGGAGTTTCAGAAGACCTGGAATTCAGGAGACTTGTTGGTCACTAAGCAGCTTCTGTCACCTTGCAAGTCTCTTTGCATCTCTGATGTTGTCTCACTTGCAAATTCGGAATAGTAGTAATAATCTTTAATGACTCGTTAGTATATGCTAGACATCATTCTAAAGTACTTAACATGAGTTCATTCATTTAATCTTCATAAAAACCCCAAAGGTGGTTGTTTTAGTTTCTTTGATTGCTCAAACAAATACCATGAAATGGGTCGGGTTAAACAATGGGAATTTATTTTTTCACAGTCTGAAGCTGGGAAAAAGTCCAACTCAAGGCATCACCCAGGCAATGCTTCTTCCTGAGGACCGTGGTGTTCTGGGGCTGCCACTGACTCTTGGTTGTTAGGTGGTCACATGGTAAGGCACATGGAAGTGCCTGTTGGTCTCTCCCTGTATTTCATTCTGATTATAAAGCTCTAGTAATAGAATTAAGACCCAACATGCGTGATTGAGGTGGGCCACGCTTTAACTGAAGTAACCTCATCAAAGTGTCCTACTTATATTGACTTCATATCAACAAGAACACATTGGATTTAAGAATGTTATTCTCAATTACATTCAGCTTCAATCCACCACAGTTATTATTATAAGCCTCCTTTCCTAAAGGAGAAAACTTGGTTGGATCATTTCCTCAAACTGATGCAATAAGTTCAGGGCAGACCTGGGATGCAAACTCAGAATAACTAGCTCCAGGGTCAAGTCTCTTAAACACCATACCATATCCCTCTTGCCATGCCTACTTCACAGGACTATTCTGAGTAAGCAAACATGAAAATACTTTATACTTTTATACTTTATAAAGTATAAAAAATACTTTATAATATCATAAGACATTAAATAAAATGAGGCTATTATGATATTCTTATATAGGTGTGTCTCATGTATATTAACCTTATGGTGCCAAGCACTTTATTGTTCCCAACCCAGAAGGTAGTCTGAGTTTAAATGTTTTTAATTCTGTTCCTGAATTCCTTTGTGACATATTTATTCTCTGAGCAGTTAAATGGTTCCATTTCTAACCTCTTTGTCTGTGGACAAGAAATTTTCCATAATGGTTTGATGCACCTTTATGTTTTTGAAGCCTTAGGAATCTTTCCAACATGTTGTCTGACTTTTTTTTCTTAATTTCCTGCTGGACACAAAATCCCATTCTGAAAATTCACCTAAAATTTTTTTTTCTTTTTTTTTTTACACCAGTTTTAAAAGATCTTTTTGTTAACAGGAATTTAGTAGTCATGATGCCTGTTGAGGATGGTAAGAAAGACACACTTTCAAATTTGCAAAGATTCTCCCTTATTCTTTTGAGTCTTCAAGTATTTGGCATCAGTTTTATGGTTTGTCTCTCTTCAAACCACTGGTACACATTCTGTGTGCATTGCTTATGATAAATTCAGCAAGTATTTGTGTAAATGTCATGCTGCATGAAAAGTGACAAGAATTTCACTATAATTTGGCATGAGGTGAAGTACTATTTAAGGGACATACATACAAATGAGTTGAGGGAAAACATTTTGCTGTCAGGTAGTTTGGAAAATGACCATAATGAACATTGTTGGCATTTTGTGACCTATAAATACTATATGAAGCTGTGCCAAAAAATCTACTGAGGATAGCAGCAGCAAAGCATTAACTAGTGGGTATTTAAACTACTAGCAAAATAAATCATACTAAAATTTTAGAAGAATAAATTACTATTTACTGATTCAGAATGGGTTACATGATTATTGCAAGCAATAACATATGAGAAGGTAATATCATTCATAAAATACAGACTAAAATAGACCCATTTACTGCAAATTATTATTTTTATGCATGTTCTTTTCTAATTAGTAGAACAAATGTTAAAGGCAAAAAGCCATTTGTTCAAGTGAGAGAAATATATCCATTCTACAGAGAGTTGAACTGAGAATACGAAGTATTAAAATTATATTATATTTAGTATATCATTCCCTCAAATAAAAAGTAGTGCCCATATTATTAAAATATAAAACTAACAATCTGATTGTTCTGGTCAAAACTTTAAAAACTCTGATTTGAATGAGATATTTGTAGGAGAGCACTCAGTGGGGAAATGATGAAACAAGCTGACTTCACATAGGTTGAATGATGCCTTTTGAATTAGTCTTTGTCTTACAATTAGTATAAGCTGCCTTCTGAGAATCATAACCATGTTTGCTAGACACCTTTGGGTCTTCTGTATCAGTAAATTCTCAAAAATAGAGAATGGGAAAATTTTAGCACTTGTTCTATCATCCATGGATCTTCTCTTTATCTAATAATGTTTCTGATTTTTTTCAGACTCTGTAGTGTTGTGCTTTGCTTTTTGTCTCCACATCCCTCCAAATTTGACATGTTAATGCCCACACATAGATTCAGCTGTTCTTCATACTTTAGAGCCAATTTTTATCTTAGGAGTGACTAAGAATGTGATGGAAAGGAGTTAAGAAGGAATGCTACTTAAATACTTACATTACTCAAGTTGAAACAGCATTTTTGTGGTTCTGCTTTGACTATGGTGACCCAGTCTTCTGGAATTTTAGTTCCTCTTTTTTATTTCCATTCTTCTGGAGGCAGAGATTAGGTCTTCTCTCATTAGGATTCAGAATTTCTTTTTCGCTAATAACTCCCAGCTTGTTTTGAATAGAGCAGTCTCCATGCCTTATCCCTGAGTAGTCTGAAAATTCTCTAAGATCAGTAGATATATGTGTCCTAACCAGCTGAAAAATATTGGCCAAAAGTTTACCAAATCCATTTTCTTTACCTAGGTCCACAACTAAACTACATTTCCTAGGTCTTCTTATAGAGGTAGGAAAGTGTAACTAGTTACAGCTGATATTGCATTTTAAGTTTGAGATAAGAACAGATGGGCACTTCTGGGCTCTCTATCTCTCTATCCTTCTCTCTCTGCTGGCTGAAGATTGCTATCCTGATCATGAAAACATACACTGAAGAGGGTAGAAATAAAAGAAAGACACCTTGATCCCTGAATGACCACATGCATTAGTTTGCTAATGCTGTTGGAAAACAATATATCAGAAGTGGAATGACGTATAAAAAGAGAGTTTAGTAAGTGACAAATTTACAGTTCTAAGGCCATAAATATGTCCAAACGAAGACATCCGGAGAAAGATACCTGAGCTCAAGGAAGGCTTATCTAGTAAGGCATGCATCTGCTGGTCCTTGTTCCCGGTTCATTGCTTCCAGTTTCTGATGCCAGTGGTTTCCTTGCCAAGCATCTGTGGGCCTTCACTTAGTTCCACCAGGACGCAATTCTGGGCTCTGGCTTGCTTAGCATCTCATGGGAAGGCACATGGCAATGTCTGCTGGGCTCTGCCCATGTCTAGACATCTGCTTTCTCTGTTAGCATTCCAAGCATCTCCAAATATCCGTGTCTCTGTCAGCTCTGAAGCATCTGTTCTCCAAGCATCTATATCAGAGGTTTCTTCAAAACATTCCCCCTTTTAAAGGACTCCAGTAAACTAATCAAGACACACCTTGAATGGCAAAGTCACATCTCCATCTAACCAAAAGGCCACACCAACAATTGGGCATGCCACATGGAAATAATCAAATCAAAGGACACACGCACAAGAGGGAGTATCATGTCTCTGTGGAGATAATCTAATCAAATGGTTTATCATCCTACAATATTGAATCAGGATTAAATGATATGGCTTTTGGGGGGTACACAACACTTTCCAGCTAGCACACTACATGGCAAAGAATCCTTTCCAATCTGCATTGGAATATAATATATTAAACCATAGAGATTTTGAGGTGGTTTAAAAAATAGTTATTATAATTTAATCAGAAGTGTGTTGTGGCCATAACAAAAATCTAAAGCACAAGGTAGTGAACTAGCATTTGGGTGGCAGATATCAAAGAAACAGACATTGGAGTCTGGAGATATGGCTATTCATATAATGCGTTGACAACATATGTGGTAAAACTATGACCCAGCATATTGGGAGGCAGATTATATGCCTGCTCAGCTGACATGTCTAGGAGAAGTGAATTGAAAGAATAAAGAAGTGTTAATGTATGCTGGCTAATATTAATGGGATTGACATAGCTAAATGTGACTTCAGGAAAAAATTAAACAATTTGAAAGTAGAAAAGAATGGGAATAGAATCTAGAGAAATGGCCCCTGGAGAGTTGAAAAAGTTGACTGTCTCTAGTTCTAAAATAACTGGACATAAACTTCAGTGTCACATACAAAATGAGAAAGGTTTTGAACAAAAGAAGCCTATTGTTTAAAACCAGCTGTTATGTACCCCAGAAAAGCCATTTTCCTTTAATCCTAATCCAGTTTTATAGTGGCAAGCCTATCTGGTTGGGAATCTTTGATTAGATATTTTCCATGGAGATGTGGCTCCGTCCATTCAAGGTGAGTCTTAATTAGCTGACTGGAGTTCTTAAAAGAACTCATGGAGAGAGATAGAGTCAGAGCCAATACAGAACGCAGACATTTAGGCCCAGACATTTGGAGATGCTTGGAGAGCCAATACAGAATGCAGACACGGACTTTTGGAGATGCAGCAGAAGTACCCTGGGTGATAAACAAGGATTCACAGAAATAGCCAGAACCTGAAGACAGCCAAAGGAAGCTAGAGATGAAATCCAGAGTTTGCCCTGAAGAAGCTAAGTGAGGACCCACAGATGCCAGAGAGAAAACCACTGGAATCAGAAGTTGAAAGTGACAAACTGGGAGCAAGGACCTCAGATGCCAGCCATGCCTTCCCAGCTGAAAGAGGTGTCCTAGCTGCCAGCTGCCTGTCCTCCAACAAGGTATCCCCTTGTTGGGTATCTTAATGTGGACATTTTCATGGCCTAAGAGTTATAACTTGTAACTTAATAAATCTCCATTATGAAAGCCAATCCATTTCTGATATATTGTATTCCAGCAGCTTTAGCAAATCAAAACACGTATGAAAAATAGTCTTTTGGCAAAGATCAAATAAAGGGTATAACCTTCCTAGTTGTGGTGGTTTGAAGCCGTATGTACTCCCCCTCCAAAAAAAAATATGCTCATAAAGTTAATCCATTCCTGTGAGCAGGAACTTTTGATGGGGCTAATTCAGTTCAGGTGTGACCCACCTCATTTAGGATAGGTCTTAATCCTATTACTGATGTCCTTTATGAACAGAATGAATGCAGACAGAGAAAAGAAAGCCGCAGAAGTCACAGAAACTGAAATTAATTAAACCCAGGAAGAGAGGGAAGAGATTAGCAGATGCTACTATGTTCCTTGACATGTGGCAGAATTGCCAAGGTTTGCTGGCAGTCAGTCTTTGGGAATAAAGCATCACCTTGACAATGCCTTAATTTGGACATTTTTCTAACCTCAAACTGTAAGCTGGTAAATTCCCATTGTTTAACCCATTCCATGGTATCTGCTTTAAAAACAGCCTAGGAAACTAAAGCACTAATCAAGCCTATTAATCTCAAGAAAGCTGCCATTAAGATCATAGAGACAAGCCTCTTGAAAAAAATAAAAGCAAATAAATATATCAGGTTTGGGAATTATATCCATGAAAGTACTTTGTTATGTTTGCTGTACATGTACTAACTGGAAACAAATAATCCTGAAGCCTGAGATGTTTCTGAGCAAATTTATTAATTAAAAAAAGCAATAAGCCAGGACTAACGCTCTCTTACTAAACCTATAATCAACTCTTGGAAATTCATCCTACAATGAGCAGAAATTGGGTTCCCAAAGTTCTTCAGCCTCCAAGGAAGGTATAATTTTCAAAATTTATCTTAAGTGTGACTCTAATGAATAATGACATGTAAGAGATCCCTCCCCTCATCCAAGGCCAGAGAGCAAGACAACAACAGCAGAGATGTTCCTTCTAAAGAACAGAATCAGGAGCCTAATGCCTGCCCCATCAGATTTCAGAATTGCTGTGTACCAAAAACTGCCTTGTATTTTCCATTCTTCCATGTTCTCAATGGGAATGTTTATTGCAGTTATCCCATCCCAGTTTCACCGTAACGTAGCAGATGCTGGAGGGAAATAGACAATTTCTTTTTCAGTCCATTAGTCACTAAAGCAAAAGAAGCAACATGAAACAATTAAAAAGGACTTTACATCATCAAGCACTACAAGACTTTCAAATGATTTCAGTGAATGCTTGGGACTTCAAGTTTTCTTTAGGATGTAAAGTAAAATGGATATTTCTTGACCACAAAGGAGGATTGTGGCAGAGATAACAGTATAAATTCCTGAAACCCATTTTTAAGTTGGGTACATTGTTAGACTATATTTACTAGCAAACTTGCAATAGATAAAGCTATATTGCTGGATTCTGGTGAATGGAATGTGGACAAAGCATTAAATATGGCTCCTAGGTCTAGCCCAGTAGCATCACACATTTACACTTACTTTCTTCTTCTTTCATAGCGTCCTTCTGATTAAATTTTTTAAGATAGCATCATAAGTGGAAGGAGTCAAGTTTTTAATGCAGAGTCTTCCTGATCTTCATCATCATTTCACTGGATTATGACATAAGCAATCAATAAGCTTTTATTTAATTTAAGTGACTAAGAATTTAAGTTTTGTTTTTCAGCGTGAGCCTATTCTAATACAACCAATGATGGCTACTTTTTTCTTTTCTTCTCTTTATTTTGGCTACTTTTGTTCTTTTACTGAGACACTATTCTAGGATTTATTTTATATGTTTCAAACTCATACCCTTTCTATGTTGTTTAATCTATGCTTACATCTGTATTGCAATTCATTCTGCTTTTCTTACAGTGATTTAATAAACTGCTAAATTGGATAATTGAATGCTTAATTCTTTTATTTGTATTCTTTGTTTAAAGTAAAAACATTTGAACCCATTACTTTACCCTGAGTACAACTTTGACTACAGTAATTTTTTTCTTTTTCTTTTTCTTTTTCTTTTTTTTGCACAAGCAGGCTCCAGGAATTGAACCCAGGTCTTTGGCATGGCAGGAGAGAATTCATGCATTGTCACTTCCTCTTTTTCTATTTGTGAAAAGCAAGTAATTGAAGAGGTTCATATTCAAGGGAGGAGAAAACACTCCACTTTTTGATGAAGGAATGTCAAGGTCATACTGTAAAAAGTGCACATGAGATAGATATATGGTGTGGCCATCTTCGGAACATATATCTGCCACACTTTTTTTTTCTGATTATGATTATGCTTTTCAGTTCTACCCTCTCTTCTGATATGGAGTGAAAAATTTATTCATTTTGGATTTGGATGTAAGTCTTTATGTTATTTATTTACTTCTTAAGGTTCTTAGCTACTTTAGTGAGGCTATTAGAGATGCTGGCTTTTAGATTCAGTCAGTGATTACTTAAATTATATTGGATCACTCTTGTGATCTTGAACCTTTCTCCTAAGGCCGAAACACATGACCTACCAGAAAATACTACCAAATCAACTTTGTTGACCTAAATTTAAGAGAATAATTAAAATATTTTCACTTTTGGATAATAAAACTTTCCCTATTTTAACTTAACAGTGTGCTACTGCTTTGTTTATAGCTATAAATTTTAAGGGTGGTAGAATCTTGGCCCTGGGCTGCAAATGTTATGAAGATTAGAGTAGTGATCTATGCTTTGAGCAACCAAATCTAAATCAGTCTTTGAAATATTACTAGGATTGGCAAGACTCAGCCTGGACCAAGGACATCATTGCAAGCCAAAAACTTTTGGAACAGTAGATAAAGCACTGACATTTCATACCAGCTGTGACTTTGATTAAGTCACTCTTCCTGAATTTTTGGATATCTGCCTTAACATTCTGGCTGGACCTGATCACCCCCATCAGAAAACAGGATAAAAAGGGCTGAAAAAATAAGCTATTACTTATTGAATTTATTAAAAGCTAAATAGTACCACATGATGGTTTGGCAGAGCCAGAATCAGCTATAAAATCTAGAGCATATTCAGCCCATTAAGGGGAGCTCTTTAGTAACTGTTTTAGTTTGCTAGTCTGCCGAAATGCAGATACCATGAAATGGGTCGGCTTTTAACAATGAGAATTTATTAATTTACCAGCTTAAAGTTTTGAGGCTGAGAAAAATGTCCAAATCAAGGCATCAAAGGTGATGCTTCGTGTCTGAAGACTGGTTGCCGGAGACCCTGGACTCCTCCGACACATGTCAAGGCACATAGCAGCATCAGCTGGTCTCCCTTCCCTTCTAGATTTTCTTGATTTCACCTTCTTACGTCTGTAACTTTTTCTCTCTTTGTCTGAATTTCACTCTCTTATAAAGGACTCCTGTAGGAGGATTAAGATTCACCCTGAATGAAGCAGGTCACATCCTAATTGAAGAGCCTATTCACCAAAGATCTTACAATAGGTCAACGCCCACAGGAATGAATTAACTTTAAGAATATACTTTTCTGGGGTAAATATACTTGCAAACCATTACAGTGGCAAAGGTTAGAAATATAAATGCTAAAAAATGATAGTTACCATTTATTCAATACTTAGTATATAAAAGGCATACATTTATCATTACGTTTAATTTTCTCAGACAAGTGAAAGAAATATGTATTACTACTACCCTCATTTTAGAGATGCAGAAACTGAGGCTCAAAAAGTTAAATAACACTGAAGTTCATACAGCTAAACAACAGAGCAAGAATTCGAACTGGGGTCTTTCAGGCCCTTTACTGCAGATGTGGTGGAGAACAAGGTCAACACCACCAATTTTAAGATAAAGGCGTTTTGGGCCTGGAGGTTATGCCCTTCCCAAGGTCGCACATTAGCCATACAGTCAAGCCTTCAGCTACCATGTTGAAATACCATGTAACTCCGTACACAACACAGTGCAGGATAAAGTAGTTTAATTTTATTTTTTTGGAAAGTGCAGGGTCCAGGAATCAAACCCAGATCTCTCACATGGCAAGTGAGAATTCTTCCACTGAGCTGCGCTTGCACTGCCCCATGCAGGATAGATGTTTAATTCCACTTAGTAACCTACATCCCAAATGGTTACCAAGGTATAGTCTACAGAACCAAATATTAGGAATATAATTCTGAATTTATGTTCTGTCAGTATTTGAGTTTTGTAAAATCACTGCTTGGCAAAAAGTTCTCTATAAACTATAATGAACGCAACATCTCTACTTGTTTATTTGACAGAGTTATCTTAAGAATCAATGACATCAGTGAAACACTAAAAAACATTATCTAGATGAATTGCATGATGCCCATATCGTTGTTGATTTGTGACTGAGGTCATTTCTTGCTATCAGTGGCCCACACTGCAGCAATCTAGCAACCACAGGACTCTCCCCTCCCACCTAACCAAAGTGGTTCTTTCCTTCTCTGGTTAGGCAGTTAGTAGTATGGAGTGTTGTGGTTGTTAGATTTCTACACTGTGGGTAGCAGAAAGTAAAGAAATAATCATGGTCACAAAGTCAGCAATAGAACCAGCTTTACTGGCATGTTTAATTACTTCCTATAAGACACTACACCAATCACACATCTTGCATTTCCCCAAGGTCCAACCACAAGCCCAGTACTGCATAATGCAAATTACCAGGAGAAGGTCGAAAACAGTGCCACCTGGTGGATTCCAGCTGATAGTAAATATATAAACCCTGATCTCACGCGAGCCTGACCCTTTTTTCTTTGACTGTGGAAAGCTGGGTTTAATAAGGTAGTCTTGGTAAAAGTTTCTTTGTATTACAGAAAACTTCAGAATGTAGCCGGTTGTTTTATAGTGAAGAAATTCCTCAAGATTTTTTTGGACCTGAAATAGTGTGCACTACATTGGGGGAGCATTTTAGAGTATGAAAGAGACCTCTTGTTCCTTGACTTTATTAAGCAACTATCGTGTGTGTTAGTGTCATCTCTTTCATGATTTTCCCAGGAATTCAGTCTCACAAACGATCAATTCTACTATCTTTCCTTTTTCTAGTACTCCTGAGTTTTTCTCTATAGCAAGTCAGACATATTTCCAAGAAAATAATGTAAATATTTATTAACATGAAACAAAGAATAATAGTAATTCCCCTGAAATATCAAACTCCAAATTTTGAATGGCCGGACACTGCCCAAGATGACTGATAAAGTGAGCATTCTGCTTAATCTTCCTACATCGATTCCAGGCACACCTGCCCCCAATCCTGGAGAGTAAACCAAATTGGATTATCTACTTCATTCTCTTTATTTTTATTTATTTATTTTTTTACATGGGCAGGCACCGGGAATCGAACCCAGGTCCTCTGGCATGGCAGGCAAGCATTCTTGCCTGCTGATCTGCCGTGGCCCGCCCTGTTCTCTTTATTTCAACAAAATTCTGAAATCTGTATATTGCTTGCCATATGCCTGTCTGTTTTTAGGAAAGGAAAGAAATCATACCCTTATCTTTTAGTCTTTTCTCTTTTTCTGTAATACAATTTTTTTTTTATCACCCCTACCCCACTTCCTCTATGAAACATGATTGTCTTTTTCTGTAATATTTCTACTTCTATCTGGGGGTCATTTATTGTCTCATTTAGGTGATTCTTCCCATCCTACTGGTAAATTCTCTCTCATGCCCTTGCTGATGACCAGCTTTGGATTTTTACCTGATTGTATGTATTTATGGTTGCATCAAATATCTGATTTTAAACTTTTATTTCAGCTGTGAATTATACAGCACCAAATGTGAATTTTAACGGTTCAAAACAAAGAAATACAAGTAGATAATACATTCTTTATTTATATTCCCTTGAGATTTGAGCTACTTCTTAGAGACCTGTTAACTCCGCAAGTTTCATAAACCATTGCATGTCTAAAAGACACCTGTGGTGCTCTTACAACTAGCTATTGTCTTAAACATTGTGCAGAGTTGGTGTGTGTCTAAATTACACAAATGTATGTGTTACTGATCTCCACACAGGTAAGTTTAAAGAAAAGATCAAAAGAGGAGATATTGTTTTTAATACTCACTCTCTATTTTTACTTAAAATACAACCCTTGATAAAATCTCAGTATTGTGATATGTTTATTTTGTGACAAAAAAAATGGAGGGAAGATAAGTTAGGCATTATATTATAAAACTGTCAGATAAAAAAGCAGACTTCTCAAACCTCACTATGGGTGCAGAAGGTGGGGCTTGAGCAAAGAGGGATACACACTGTTCCCTGGGTGGAATACCCTGGGCTCCAGAGGTTTTCACCCTTAGGTGTTCTATAATTCTCATCTTTTAACTTTGTTCATTTCCCTGTTGGAGTCTGGGTCCATGGTCCAGGTCACCGAAAAGAAACAAACTTGAACTTGAAACTGAGTACTCCTAGTCTGATGGGAAACATGTCCCAGCTAGGAGATTCTGAATGCATGCCTCACAGGAGCATTAGAGCATGGAGTTCAGGTTTCACAAGACAGAATTTCATTTCTGCTGCCTTAGCTATCTGGTTGTCTCTTGGGAAAATACAAACTGAGTCCTAAATTAATAACTCACAACTTGAACTCTTGGAATATAGTCCATTTGGAAGCTAGAGGGTACCTTTATGCCTAGGCACATTGAAGAAATCCTTGTTGCCTGCACTCTCTAAGCAATCCTGAACTTCTTAAATATTCTGACAAAGCAAGCAGAAGGCAGCAGGCAGCCAGAAGGCACCCACTGCTGAACTTCCGAACTCTGAAACAACATCTATTTTCTTACTTCCATTTGTTGACTCCTCTCTGATTCATCTTATTAGAAGATAATACCCTAACATTTTAGCATATTTAAAATAAACTGCTTCAACAATGCTCCTGGGAGCGCAGCTTAACTTTAGCCTTTTCCCAATCTCTAAACTCTTTGCTGCACTATGTACTCACCTTCATGGAAATTGCCTGTTAAGCAATTCTCCCTAACAGGGAGTTTACTTTTCTGAACACACTCTAGGCAGGGGTGCTTATGTTTCACTTGATCATTTAACATGAACCCTATTTCTAATTTTGTGACTAGCTTTGAAGGCTTACTAATAAAACTGAAGGACCCAAAGGAATAGAATGGGGGTGGTAGTGCAGAGGGATGCTTGGGAGGACCATTTAGCCAGATCGTCACGTTCATAAAGGATTTTAAATTTAGACTTTTGCTATAATTTCAAAATGCAGAAATAATATGCAATTATAGAAATAAAATAAAGGATTGAAAGAGTGTCATCCTACACTTTAAAGTTGTGTTTGCTATCAAGCCACATTACTGTGACACACCATGAATTGTTATTTATTTAAAAATAGTAATCCTGTCATTATCTAGCAAATAGTAAAACATGTTGCATTGTGATTTTTGCTTTATAGCACTATTTTTTAATGTAAATATTGAAAATTAACCACAGCAGCAGATAATATTAGAAGTCTTACTGGAACCCATTTCTTCCCTTCCTTTTTACAAATATCACCCTGATTTTCTTTTGACTATGTCTGTCTTTCATTCGCTCACTTTACCCTCAGTCCAGAAACTGACTTTGCTTTGCTAGAACCAGTCAGCGTATTCTATACTCATAATCACAATCACTGGGACAGGGTGACAATGTTGAACTTTACCCAAGCCCTGTGATCCTGGAATATTGATGTTACGATGTTGCGAGAAACAGGGACAAGAATGCAAGCCTCCCAGAATGGAATATTATGCAGAAACAGAACAAACTGGGTCCAAGGCTCCGAAGTTTCAGGAAGTGGGTTTTATTCATCTATGGCCATAGGGCTCGGCTGAGTAGCCTCTGAAAGTCTGCGCCCCAAACGAAAGGCTAACAACTGTCTTTATAGACAGGATGACATGTTAAAGACAAGGTAAAATGATTGGCTGGTTTAAATAGGGAGGGGCCCAAAGCTGGGTTGACAGAAGTAGACGAGTGGTTAGGGGGGACAGGGCTCACAGGGACTTCTCTTATTCTGCCTATTGACTGTCCTGGGGCCTGGGAGATTTTTCAACAGGGGATGGCCTGAGTAAACAGGGGCCTGCCTGCTGCAGTAGGAAGTGGCTTTACCAAACAAGGACTGCCTGCAACATTCCCCACTTTGACCCTTACCCCAACTTAGAAGAAGGGGTTATAGCATCACCTATCTTTTGTCTTTTTTTGTTGCAGGTGTTGGTATGTCCTGATCTGAGCTATACCATAGCTCACCCTACCTTGTTTCCCATGCCAGGTATGGGAAACAAGGTAGCCATGCAGGGTTTAGGCCCCTGCATAGTTGGGTAGGATGAGGGTCTGTGCCCCACCTCTATTGGCCCCAAGTTTTTTTCTGATGGCTTCTTTGTGACTGTGCCTGTCTTAGGCTGTTCCTCACCTGAGGAATCTTACCCGTCTTTTGCTAACCAGCCCTCCTCTGGGGCCAACCAAGGTGATGTGAGGTGTGCAAGTGAGAGAAGGGCAATGTACCCCAAGAGGGTCTGAACTGTTTCCTCGACAGCCTATGCCCGCTGGCATCCATGCCCAGCACCTGCTTTGGGATTTCCTCACCTGCTGGCAGGGCCCCAGCTCTGGTCACATGTTTTTGGGAACTCAAGTTTTTTTTTTTTTTTCCTCCAGTGAGGACTCAGCTCATAGCTTTGGGCAAGAGACAAACTACATGGCAACAGCTCCCAGGAGACCTCCACCTTGGTACATCCAAGAGTTCCCCTTGATTTCATATGCATTACACTGCCAGGAGGACTGCACCAGGAAAGGTGTCAGATTCGGTGGGGGCATAAAACTGTATATGTGTTGAAGGTTAGGTGGACTTGGGAACTGCTTCCCTTTCTAGGGGTTATGGCAATAGCCTTGCCACCTTAGAGTAGCACAAATAGCACTACTGAACTTGACGAGATGGGATTATAGCATACTGGGGGACCTTCCTTTAGGGTGTATACAAAATAATGCAGGTCTGAGAACTGCCCTGGAATGAATACTGGTTATAGTTTTCATCTTTTTTCCAACATAGGTGGCCTTGAGGCATGCCTGGCATGTGTCATTCCTCTTGGAAGGGCTTATGGCCATGTCAAGCAGAAACAGAGGAGTGAGGTACATGATGTCGGCTATGGGGAGTGCCACCACATGAATGTACAAGTAGCATCAGGGAAGGAATGGAGACACACACTCTGGGCAGCAGCTAGGAAGGGGGAAGTTACCTGGGTAAGAGGGATCCCACCAAATTAGAGTAAAGTTGATTTTTGGGAAGAACTCCAAGTGACCTATTTCCAGGAGGGCTAAAACTGCTAAATGAAAGACAAATGCAAAGAGCAAGAAAAGACAATTAGTCCACAGACCTGGCAGGCTGGGATGTCCTTGTGTTGATTCTTCAATCTTCAGCCATGCATAGATCATGGGGTGACTGAGGCAGGGCTCAGAGGTCTCCTCAGGCTTTGGCCATGAATTGACTAGCTGCTTCCTGTAAGCTATCACAGGGCAATGATGGTCATTTAGGCCTCAGTTGTGGGCTGGTCAGCTGATCTTGGCTGTGATGGAGAAGGGCACAGTGGCTTCCAGGGAATGATGCACATCAGGTGTTCAGGATTGGGGTGCACTCCCAGGGGTTGTCTGTGGTGGTCCTCTTGACCTGAGAGTGGTGAGTTCATGGGATGATCTTCACAACAGCTGTTGGGTTACTAAAACAACACAGTAAGGACCTCTCCATTAAGCCTGGAGGGAGATTTTTTTTTTTTACAGTGTTTTACCCACACCATGTCCCCTGGCTCAACATCATGTAAGGGACGGTAGATGCTTGAGAATTTGGGTAGTGCTTTCAACACCTTCCCTTCTAGTTCATCTAAAACTTTTCCTAACTTTGACCATAATTTCCTTTTCCACAAATCTTTGGCAACTTGCTATGTTTGTTCAGGCTTTGTTTTACATTTTCTTTATTCTGTAACAGTCATTTATCTTATCTTAGGACAAAACTACTTACTTTTCCCTTTTAATAAAACACATCCTTTATACTTCAGTACTTCAGGCAAATATTTTACCACATACAATTACTATCAAAATTGAATTTGTCAGGATAATGTTAAATACTTACAATGCTTTAGTTAATGCATATTTGAAACATCAATATACAAATTTTTTAATAAGAATTAATGGCACATATTATGATTTTTCAAAAAACTGTAAGGATAAAACTTGCAAGCAAGGAGTTTCTCAATATTAGACAGCTCCCCCAATTTAAAAATATGAAACATAAACCAAAAGTGAGCCATAAATTTGGAGTTAAAGATAATGAGGGGATTAAATGAGCGTATATAGGTGCCAAGTGGACTGGATGCAGGTTTTCTGCCTTGCTAGGAGTAGGAGCACTATTCACTTTACGAGTATAACTTGGTTTACATTTTTTTCATACATTCTCTTTATCTCATTATTTGACAAAATGTTAATACTTTTTTGGTTGACCCCAGCTTCCAGCAGGGCTTGGAACATGTCTCTGCAGGAAATCCTGTTACTGGTATTGGGGAACCATTTCCCATTGCATCACTTGGCATTTCCTTCCCCTGTATTCCAGTTTCCATGTCTCCCAGCTCTGTTATTTTATTTAATACACTACTAAGTGGATTGTCTGTTTCTTCTAATAATAAAGTCATTATCATGTGTCTATATGCAGGAGGTGTTGCCTTAATGATAGCATTTCTCTGTGAAGCATTGAGAGGGAGGAGGTGGTATGTGTTGGCCTCTCCCAATACAATTGCTGACTTCATAACTTCCTTTTTAAGTTTCTGCATAGCATTTCACAAAGTGTACCAGGGTCAATTATTTCATGGCCACATAGTGTCAGCAGAGCATTGCTTATTACACCTTTGTGCAGCCAATGCCAGCAGGTAAGAACTTTTTCTAATCTGCCAACTAAACTGAAAAGCAGTTTGTATAAAAGGATTGGTACTAATTTCTACAAGTTTTATGCAATCAGCATAGTCCAACACCACTCCGCCAGCACCTAAATCAGCAATTCTGACCATACCAGTTTTAGTGAAATGCCTAAGAATATCAGTTATTTTTTGTTCTTTATAGTAGTTTTGAAAGTAACCTGATTGCCCTTCTTCTCTTCTTTTTGCTTTTGTTTTGGGCCAGCTCCTATTTTGGGAGGATATTTACTCTTTTTTTATGACAAATTTCTCATATAAAATATTCCTATTTTTTCATCATCTGCCTCATCCCACACATCACCATCCCACTTATCAGGGTCCCAATCAGCAGTGGCAGTGGCTAATTTACCATATTTACTTTCCCTTTGTTCACTTTATCTCATCTTTTATATATATATATATATTTATACTGGGCCACGTGGACTGTGGCCCTCTCAGCTACTGACTGATAATTACAAATTTGATTTTCCAAAACAAAATTTTGATTCTGCATCGAGGACAGTTTTTTCTGTAATCTGCCAATACCTTTTCATGATTTCTTTTTTCAGAGATTGCGCAAGCTTTCTGTTCACACATTTTCCTATATTCCATTATCAAAGCCCATCCTTTTCTATGCACTCCAATTATTTCTTTCCCTTTACTAAGGGAATGTTTTCTAGACACAGAGCAACCTGAATAGACTCTCCTTGTTTAATCCTATCCCTCCAATTTTCCCAGGGCCCTGTGCATTTTGCCCATTCCTTTGCAAGTGAAGAATAAGGTAAATCATCCCATCTTGGGATTTTTTTGGCTTTTTACTTTGAGCTTAGAGGACTTTTTCAAAAATGACATCATCTCCTAATCTATGTCTAAAGCTTATGGCTCATTATTAATCTATTTCACGTAAATTTTGAAGAGGGGCTACTGATCTAAAAATTCCTGAATGTCTTATAGCATTAGAAAGTACAAACCAGAGAGCCAAACCATTTAAATTCAAAACATTCTACATACAGGAAGGACAAGAAACCGGCAACTTTAAATTTATCAAGAATGTTCCTAATAAAGCATTGCAATATTTAGAAGAACATAGTCCATAATTTTCTGCACAAATTTTCCAAAGCTTGTCTTACTGACCTTCACCACTATGAAGCCATGCTGAAATGTGAATCCTGCTCACAGCACCAATTTTATCGCATGAAAGGCAATGTGATATTTGTGGCCATTTAATTTATATGTTTGGATTTGCAGACAACACAGATCAGTGATATTAAAACAGATTTCTTAGGAAAGTAATTAAAGAAAATAATTTAAAGAGCCTTCAAAACTAAATCATAGTTACATCACCAGATAAGATGGCACCAACACCTAAAGAGAACTGCTGGAGAATTTCAGAAGCAGCATTCCAACTCTCCTTAGTAAAAATCTACAGCAATCTTAGGGACAGCATTCAGAGTCTCCTTAGCTCCGATTCATAGCAGAGCATAAGATTCTGGTGAGGTGCTCTCCCTCTCTCATAAGATTCTTTTCTCTTTTCTTCTAAGTCTCTCCTCTTTCTTTCTCTAACTGCTTGCATGCAGTGTTTTTTCTTTCCTGTTTTTATGATATCTTCACATAATAGTAGCCAAATTCCAATTACCTTATGTGACAGGGCCCAGTTTGGTCCTCTGGGAACTGGTTAGGGACCAAGAGGAGCTTCCTGGGACTTAGATATTTTTATTAAAGTACACCTCCTTCTGGGAGGATAGCCAATTATCCCAGCTAGAGTGCACATTTCAGCTGTTTCTCACCAAGGCCATGCAATGGCAAAATCAGTTGTACAGAGCAGATTCTCTTAATGAGATAAATTTTAAAACCCCTACACAGATGTTCTCCTTTTACTCTGAAGTGTGAAAATGTTAATTTATAAGACAGAGGAATGATAAGTCATAATACAAAATAATTTATTTTTATCCTCCCTAAAAGTGGTCCACTTTAATTCATGCAGTTTTCTAAGTCAGCCAGGGGTCAGCTTGATTCCCCAGTCATCAGTAAAAGCTTTCTGAAAATTAGACATTATGCACAATGCAACAGTATTGACTTTCCCTCTCATATCTGTGGCACCAATAATTAGGGAGAGGGCTTACAGACAAACAACAAAGGGTTTTGAACAAACTGTTGCTTCATTTGGTCTGGCCACTCCATAGCAGGGATGTTGGGTACCTCTTGGCTTTGGTGGTTTGGTATAACTCCCAGCTGGCCCCCTTTTTGGGGTTGCCTACCCTTCCCAGAACCAAACCTGAAGACTTCCATTTCCCCTGGTCCTCCAACTGGAAACCAGTACTCAGAGAGCTTCTGGGAGGTGATCAGGCTCCCCTTTCACTCAGGCTCCCCTAGCCTTTTACAGGCAGGCTGAAACTGATGCACCTGGGTGCTTACCAGTCAGCTGGGCAGTGCTTCCAGGACCTGATTCAAGAAACTGGCCCAGATCCATTGCCACTCCAGTGGTGGCGAGTGCCCTGGCAAGGGAGGTTACAAATCTAAAAGGCAGGGAAAAGCCCCATTGTTGACCCTGGATTCCATTGGGTCTCTGGTCTAGGTGACACTGCTACTGCAGACGAGGGAGGCAATAATATCACCAGCCTCTTAATCCTGAATGAGCCCCCAGAAATGTTGTGCAAAACAGGGACAAGGCTGCAAGCCTCCCGGAATGTTATGCAGAAACAGAACAAATCATGGCCAAGGCTCTGAAGTTTTAGGAAGTAGGTTTTATTCATCCTTGGCGATAGAGCTCAGCTGAGTAGCCTCTGAAAGTCTGAGCCCCAAACAAAAGACTGTTTTTATAGATAGGATGACGCGTTAAAGACAAGATAAACGATTGGCTGGTTTAAATTGAGAAGGGTGTGAAGCTGGGTTTATGTAAGTGGATGAGTGGCTGGGGGGGAGGGGCCTTCACAGGGACTCTTCCTATCCTGCCTGTTGACTGTCCTCAGGACCTGGGAGATTTTTCAGCAGGGAATGGCCTGAGTCAACAGGGGCTGCCTGCTGCAACAGGAAGTGGCTTTACCAAGCAGGGGCTGCCTGCAACAATAAAATTCCTCTACTCTTGCATTCCAGAAAACAGCTCACAGCAAATTACCACCCTTCCCCATATGTCTTAAAAAAGACTCACTGATGCCCTTGTTGTCTATCTATGACCAGACCACACCCAGACTCTCTGAATTCCCATTCTTCATCTCATAAATGATTAGCTGAACTGCTTGTACCCACTGATCAGTCAAAACAATATGTTTTGACAATATGTTTGTTAATTGGGCTTTAGTTGAGGTTCTTTCCTTCCCCAGGTCCCTGAACTTTGCTGAACCTGCAGCCCCTCCTCAAGGGTCCTCTCAGAGAACATCTGGCTTCATGTAAAACATTCTGTGATTTCATTGGGATACCTTTTCACCCCCCAATTCTCCACTTTTTGACAGCCATATCTTTCTAATCTTGTTTATTCCTCCTTATAAAAGAAAAACTTTTTTTCCCTAACCCTTGATATTCTTACTGATCTTATGGTCAGAATGTTCTCTCTATTGCAATAGTCTTTTAGAAATTTGAAGCTTTACAAACTCCAGAAGATCAAGTTCTTAAAGCTAATCCATTCCTGTGAGTGTAGACCTATTGTGGGTGGGTCCTTTTGATTAGGATATTTCAGTTGAGATGTTCCCCAGGTGGGTCTTAATCCTCTTACTGGAGTCCTTTGTGAGAGGACAAAACTCAGAGACAGAGAGCAGGACACAGAAGATAGAGAAAAAGACACCGTATCTCAGAAAGAAAGCCACAGATGGAGCAGCCAGAAGCTAAAAGCGATGAAACCGGGAGGAGAAGGATCAGCAGATGCTGCCATGTGCCTTGCCATGTGACAGAGGAGCTGGGGATCTCTGGATCATGTGCAGATACCTTGATTTGGATATTTTCACAGCCTCAGAACTGTAAGCTTGTAAACTAATAAATCCTCATTGTTAAAAGCTAGCCCATGTCTGGTATATTGCATTTTGGCAGCTTCAGCAAACTAAAACAAGCCCTTTTCTACCCTTGCAATAACTCTTTTGAATAAGTCCTTACCAAATTCAGATTCATTTTTTTATTTGACAGGGGATGGGATATGATGTCAATGGCAATTTGATTGAGTTCCAGAACTCTTTCTTGGAGAGCTGTCAGATTACTTCTGCCAATAGATTTGGAAGAGGAATCTTGTAGCTTGTAAGAGAAAAATGAGCCTCAAGGTGGCAATGAGCACAAAGAGAAAGAAACTGCATCTATAACGTTGATGTTGGAGAGAGCAGGAAAGAAACTGAGCCCCTCCATTAGGATTGGTATCTAAGCAGCTTCCATTTTTATGGTCAATAATTTTCCCTTCTTTTAAAAAGGATTTGAACTAAATTGTCCTTTATCAGCCATTTTTCCCATGACCCCATATAGAATTCCTTACATTTTTAATATCCAGAGATCCTTAAAATCTTGAAGTGAAGTCTTTCAGCCTTTGAGGGGGCTTGACTCAATCTGATGACTACTTTCTACTGCAGTTTGATCCAGTTTAGGTTCTCCAGTGAGTCAGAGGCTTGAGATAAGAAGAGTCATCCTTCAGTGACTGAGAGATTTCAGAGTCAAGAGGGCATCCTGGAGGTTATTTTTATGCACCATATAGATATCCCTTTTTAGTTTATGGTGCATTGGAGCGGCTGGAGGGAAGTACCTGAAACTGTTGAGCTGTGTTCCAGTAGTCTTGGTTATTGAAGACAATTGTACAGAGATATAGCATTTACAGTGTGACTGTGTGATTGTGAAAATCTTATGTCTGATGCTCATTTTATCCAGGGTATGGACAGATGAGTAAAAAAGTTTGGATAAAAATTAAATAAATAGTAGGGGAGATAAGGGGTAAAATAAATTGGGTAGATGGAAATATTAGTGGTCAGTGAGAGGGAGGGGTGAGGGGTATGGTATATATGATGAGTTATTTCTTCTTTTCATTTCTTTTTCTGAAGTGATGCAAATGTTCTAAAAAATGATCATGGTGATGAATACACAATTTTAGTGGGTTCTAGGTTTACAATACCAAGGACCTGGTATACCTACCCTCTGCTTTATATTCTTAATTTGATTCTAAATAACTGGGTGGAATGCAAAAAGGTATTAACTGGAGAGGACATGACCATGATGTAAAAATATGCTAGGTAAAATTTATTGCACATTTTATTACTTTGGGAAGTCTATTCCAAGTACAAGTTAGCTCTAAGGCAATGGTTCTCAACCAGGGGGTGGCTTTGCCCTTCAGGGGACATTTGGCAATGTCTGGAGAAATTTTCGGTTGTGACAGGGAAAGGTGAGTACTATTGGCATGTAGAGGGTAGGGGCCATGGATACCGCTTAATATTTCATAAAGCACAGGACAGCCCCCCACAATTATCCAGTCCAAAACACTACCCAGCTTGAAAATCCCAATTCTAATCCCATAAAGTAGCAAATGAAACTGATGACCTAGCTGTTGCCCTTTCTCTCACTCTTGCTCCCTTTTTAATTTTCTCTTTCTGTCATGTGTGCTGGATGAGCTGACTATTGACATCGTTGCCAAGATTCATAGTTAGGATTTTGATTCTTCTTTGTTACTGAGTGAATGTGATAATTTTGAAAATCAGCCTAAATTTTTCTATGGTACAAGTAGAAAATTTAAAGTGAATATTCCCCAAGCAAGGGATGATATTTTCCTTAGCTTCTCTCTCTCTTTCTTTTAGTAATGTTCTGATCAATTAATATTAAAAAGACACTGCTTAGTTTTTGTTTTCTGAAAGATTCAAGATTGTGTAAGAATTTTCCTGCTTTCTAGGAGCTCACAATCTAATAGTGGGATTAGAAAAAAAAAAAGTTCAGATTACTGCAATACAAGAGAGTATATGATACCCATCATATGTGAGAATGTTACCGCCAGAATGCGTGCTCAATACACACAAAAGAGGACAAAGCTATGTTCCAGGCATAACGAATTTATGGTTTCTCCACTGCTAAGCTACATACTGCTGGACAAATGACTATTCTAAAGGGTTACTCTCAGCTTATCACTTTCCTCTGGTGGCCTCTTTAGGACACCAGGCTTCTTGTGTGCTTTTGGGGACTTGTAGTTTGTTGTCTGGGGTGAGGCTGCCAACTTCAATTAGTCACCTTCCCCTTGAGCAAAGACAGTGAGGAGAAAATGCAGCTCAGCGAGGCTGAGGGCATGAAATTGTGTTAAGCAACACTCACGACAATGACTGGATTTGCTATTTTAAAGTGAGTGACTAAATGTTTTTTTGAAATTGTAATTTTCCTGTGCTGCTAAGTGTAAAAGTGACCACCCCATGGTGGCTTTCAGCAGTTTGTACTCGACAGCTAATCAGGTTGATTCATTTGGTGAGGTGGGTAGTGAGTTCAGTTTTAAAGCAGAATTGAGCTCTTACCTCACCAAGGTATAACATCGCACATTTTTTTTTTCCTTTTTTATGAAGGAAAGAAATAGCTGTGAAGACTTTTCAGGGAAACATTGCAAGAAAACAATGAGATTTTATATTGGTAGCAGGAAATAATCATTCATGGAACAAAACCAGCTCCTTTATTGAGTTTGCTAGCAGCATTTCAATAAATGGTTTAGGCTGCTGTCACCAAGAGGAGTTGGAGTTTTCAGTAGAGACCATCCTGAGTTAATTCTAGCTCAATCTTAATGCTAGTAGAGTGTAAACTGTTTATTTATCTAGTGCTAATTGCATCAGAGCTGACCAGAGGTGAGTTAGCAATGGTTCAGTATTACCACATTTGCCCACAAGATGGCATCCATCAGTTAAAAACCAAATTTATATTAGAACTCACCAAAAAAAAAAAAAAAAAAGATGGATTAAATTTTCTACCAGACTTCAAAAACCCTAAAATGTTTAGGGTTTATTTTGATACACAATTTAACGTGATCATAGTGAGAGAGGATGTGTGGGTGTTTGCCAAGAGCTGGAACAGACACAGAGATGGAATTTGTGGTGTATGCGAAGGGAGAAATGGAAACATGCTGAGGATGGAGTTGTGAACAAATAGAGCTTAGCAGTTAAGAGCCCCTGATTACCAGAAGACCATTTATGGAATTAATTTTTTCCCTCCATCAGAAGATTAACAACTATCAAGAGATCGAATCAGAACTAGCAGAGCCTCATGCCAAAAATAAGAAGCAAAGCACAAGATCATTTTTTGGGTTTTGGTTTGGTGAAAGCAGAGTGCTAATGTTTTCTAGCTCGAGAACAAGAAAAGCATAGAACTTTAGCTATTTGACCATAGAAATTGCATAAGCCAATCCCTGAATATTTCTGCTGAAGAGAAACTAAGTTCCAAAGAGAAGGAGTAATTTAGACTAGAACAAAGGCAGTGGGTAGCACCAGCATTTCTGTTTAGAGAGGACTTGGCAGTGGGAAAGAGAGTGAGGGGACAAGTCTTAAAGGAGTGTGCACTTAGCAAGCACATTCTCAAAATCTGATTTCTGTTGCAGACCAATAAAAGTAGCAAAGTTTTCTAAAAATGCTCACTCTTATTTTAAAGATAGAGAAATACAATTGTCAATTTTAAAGGTTGCTGTTATTATTAAAAACAGCTGGGGCAACTTGGGGTTCATAGAAATTGGGACCAGGGGCCCTCATACTCCCTCAGCCCACCTGTGGCATCACCACTGGATCTGAGTCTTCTGACCAGCAGTTAGATTCTTTTTCATTGTAGGATGTACATTTCTTGAACCTTTCAAATCTCTGTAAGTGAATAAACTTCTATATTCTCTCTGTCCTCCTTTTCAGATTCCTTCTGTGTGCTGTCCCTTTGCCCATTCCATCTCCCAGGCTTTCTCTGGCCAGCCCTGTAGAGTGCACTTCCCCATCACCTTGGAAAAGGATACTGAAGCACTCCTAAAGTACAGTCTCAGTTCCGTCTCTCCACTATCAACTGTGACTCCATTACAGTTGTAAAATGTCTTGGATTTCAATTGTTGGATGTGAGAAAATATGCTTTTCTACATGTTCATTTTCTTATCTTGTGTGAGCCTTACAAGGCAAAGATGCTGTCTTCTCCAGCTCCTGTAGCTCCTACAAACAGGCATTTTACTTTATTTATTTATTTTTTAGGGTACATGGTCCAGGAATCAAACCCAGGTTTCCTGCATGAAAGGCAGACATTCTAACCACTGAACTATCCGTGCACCTGGCATTTTATTTTAATGAGCAAAACAAACAGGAACAAGCTACTGGTTATAACATTTTTGTATCTGAAGAATTTTTTAGTAGCTATTCCTATTCCAGATATAGCAGACTGCATCTGGTTTATTAAATAAGAATGTTTTGGAACACTTGTTGAAAGTACTGATTCCCGTAACCCACTTTGTGAAAATGCCTAATCACTGTGGGCCTGAGGAGCTGTATTTTAATCTTTCTTCACCTGTCAGGTGATTTCAAAGAACAGAGGGGTCAATCCAATCTTACACCCACACATGAATTCTTTCTGCCTCTACACTGATGTGGGAAACAGAAATACACTGATTCACTGTATGTGTGTGTGTGTGTGGGGTGGCAACAGAATGACTGTGACAAAATTTAAATTTAGTAATTCTGGTTCTTGGCTGAAAACTGTAGTAATATTCCTGTACATTTTTGTCTGTTTTGTTTGTGTGTTTCAGCACTGGCAAAAGGAAACTGTGCACCCAGTATGTTTTAACTTACTTTGGAGTCCAATGTTCAAGAATGTTAAAAAATTACAGCATCATTTCATGTATTGCAAAGGCAAAAAAAAAAAAAGAAAAAGAAAAAAGGAAAACAACAAAACCCAAACCCTAATTTTTTCAGCTGCAAACATTTGTTTTTTTCAAAAGAGAGAAATTTGAACCAGTATTTCGAAAGCAGGTACATATGTAACACCTGGGTGTGCCCAGGACACATTTTAGGTGCAATTATTTCAATAGAGTAAAATGACCTCAGGCCGCAATGCCTTCACCTTCTAGAGTCAGGGTTCTTTGATGATCATTTGTTAGGCATAGAAGACAAAAAACAACCCAGTCTTTATTTATTTTCCTTTTTTTCTCTGCTCTTTTCAATATGTAAAACCTTAGGCATGAAAAGGACTTTGACATCTTTGTTAGTAAACAAACAGAGCAGTTAAAATTCTTTTGACAAGAAGGTATGGAAGTGTGCTCTGGCAGGCTCTTTGTCCTTTTCTCCCCTCATTTCCTCTCCTTGAACTTGACAAGCCAATTCCAGAGGCCAGTGAAAACATGCTTGTCTCTTTCAGGTTGAGAGCATTTGTTAGGCATATGAGAGGTTGGTTTTCTAGCTGTTGGGTGTCAAGTCACGCAAAGTGAAAGGAGGCAGCAGGCTTGGACTGCTCAGCCATCATGTCTGTGCAGCTGTGCTGATGAGCAAGTGGCCCAATTAGAAACTGAAGAAAACATTTCTCCCTGGGGAACATCAGCTTTCTTTACCACCTGTGGTGTGGCGTTATTAGTTAGACTGACAGGGCAGCAAGGAGAGGTTGTACTGGCTGAGAGAAAATGGAGACAGAGTTCACATTTTGTTAAAATACAGGAAATCACTCTTTTATTCATTGTTGTTTGCGAGTTGTTGATCTTGCAAACAATGGAACCTCACTCATAGAAACAGAAACCTCCTTCACAATGCATTTTCCAGCCTTTGCTGGTATTTTAAATGATTTTAATGAAAGATAGTAGACAATGTCCTGCCTTCTCCAGGCCTTTTTCTCCAGCTAGGGCATTCAGGAAGGGTCATTTCAATAGCAGTATTTAGGGTTTACTCACTCAAAATCCCTGGTCATTGACCCTTTGCAAACTTCATCTCCAGTTATTTCTTAGTGTTACCAGCAAGTGCTTTACACACACTAGTATGCACCATCATAGCCGAATACCACGTTGCCCACCTTGGCTGCACAGCTTCTGCCATCCTCAGCTGGACATCACAGTTAACCTTGTGTTCTTTCACACTTCCCAGGAATTGCCAATGACCTACAAAGCCCTTCATTGGTTCTGGGCTCCATGCCATAATGGCGAGAATATCTTTTCCCCTTTCTTTGTATGATACTTAGTCACTGGGGATGCAATCAACATAGTTTGACCTGTGCTTATGTAATTCCTCTTGAGAAGTTATTTGCATCATTTCCCATGGGAGGAAGGCATATCCTTGCTTCAGGACCTTTTCCAGAATTCCCTCATATAGAAACCCTTATGATTAAGGTTTTTTTTTTTTAGATTAATCTGTAATAGCTAAATACTAATATTTTCTGGCTGTGTCATGCATTATCTCAAGCATCTTAAGTCTCATTAGAACCCTTTGGTGCTATTAAAATTGTCTCCATTTTACAGATTATAAAACTGAGGCACACAAAAGTTAATGAGCTTGCTTGAAAACATCAAGCATATAAGTACAAGAGTTTGGGTCTCAAGCAGAATGTGTCCATTGTACTACATTGTCAACTCTTTGAAAATAACTTTTCTTGGGAGATTATAGACTCTTTATCCATGTGTGTCCAATTTATCACTAAACTTAAGTTTGGTTCAGTTAAGATCCCAGGTATAACATAATAATTATTACTTTACTGTAGATGTTTAGAAAACTACACATTTTGTGGGGAGGGGGTGGTGGTGGTGCATGGTCCAGAAATCAAACCAGGGTCTCTTGCATGGAAGGCGAGCATTCTTCCACTTACCCACAGAAAATGACACATTATTTAGACAAAAAATATAAATACATTAAGGAAATTATTTTTAAAATCAAAGTAAAAACTCAGCAAGTTAAATTGAATATCTTCTTTAGTATTCATTTGAGAAGCCAGAATTGGATATGTCCAGATAATGCATTGTAGGTAGTAAGATTTAATATATTCTATTCTCTCCATCTATTATGTACAGGCCATTGTTCAATTTCACAATTTCCACCTCTAACCCAGCCTTTTGATTTGACTAATTTCCTATCCCTGAAAACTTCCCAGTGCTGGCATTTCTTCTTGACTTTATATCTAGCTAGTATCTGGGGTTTTATCCCTGTATACATTTTTCTTTAGTACCTCCTCTTCCCAACACCCTCTCCCCAAGGTTAAATAGTGATAATCTTTGTCCCTGATTCTTGGCCTTGCACCAATCACAGGTGCAGATTGACAAATAACAACACTAAATTCTAGATGATTGTTTTAGTTTACTAAATGCTGCTGGAATGCAATATACCAGAAATGGAACTGCTTTCAAGAGGGGAATTTATTAAGTTAAAATTTGTAGTTCTAAGGCCATAAAAACATCTGAACTAAATCATCCAGAGATAGACTCCTTGACTCAAGAAAGTCCAATGCCTGTCACATGGGAAGGTGTGTGACTGACATCTGCTGTTTTTTGTTCCTGGTTCCATTGCTTCCAGCTTCTCATGCTGGTGGTATCCAATCTAAGCATCTGTCAGCCTTCACTTAGCTCCTCTAGGACATAAGCCTGGATTCTTGTTTGATCAGCATCTCATGGGAAGGCATATGGTGATGTCTGCTGGGCTCTGCATCTCCAAATATCTCTGTCTAGATATCTGCTCTCTCTGTTGGCTCTCAAGCAACTGTGTTTTCTCCAAACTGTCTCTCCTTTTAAAGGACTTACTTGAGTAAACTAATCAAGGTCCATCTTGACTGGGCAGAGTCACGTCTCCATCTACTTAAAAGGCCATACCCACAATTGAGTGTAGTACATCTCCATGGAAGTAATCCAAGCAAAATGTCCCACCTACAACTAGGTGTGTCACATCTACATGGAAACAATCCAATAAAGTTTCCACCCCACAATATTGAATCAGGCTTAAAAGACACATGACTGCCTCACAAGTTAGGATCAGGAAGAATGACATGACTTTTCTGGGGGTACATAACAACTTCAATCTGGCACAACAATTGAAAACTCAAATGTAAGGAGAAGCAAGATCTTTAAGTACAGACAGACCTCATTTTTATCTTTATAAGATTTGGGTTCCCAGGATAGCAAAAGATGAGGATTCAATTTACCTCTTAACTTGGTTCATCAGTCATTTACCTTGCAACTTTTGGATTCCTGCCAATCCAAGCTTGACAGAAGAGACCAGTGGTGACAAAGGCATATTTCTTTAGCTCACAAGTATCAGTTTGTGGCTAAAATGTATAGATAATCAGCCACTTCCATGCATCTGTCAGCTTTTGTTATGTAACAACTAGTGTTTTATAACAACAATCATTTGCTTAGCTCATGATTTTGTTGGTCAATGCTTTAGGATGGGTTCAGTTGGGAAGTTCTTCCGATCTTAGCTGGACTCACACATGTGCATGTAGTCAGCTGCCAGGGTGCCTGGAGGCTGGCTCATCTAGGATGACCTTACCTGAGATGGCTCATCTCTATTTTTGTCATCCCCCATCCTCTAGTGAGCTGATAGGGCTTATTTTCAAGGAATTGACTAGGATTACAAGAGAAATTGAGGAAAACTCCAGTCTCTTGAAGCCACAATTTAGAATTGACATACACTTATTTCTGCTACAGTATATTGAGCTGGTCAATGGACAGATGCAGATTAAAGGGGAGGAAAAATAGATCTTCCACTTCATGGAAGGAGCTGAAAATTAAATTCCAAATGGTGTGGCTTCAGGAAAAAGTGAAGGTGATTTTGCTGGTTTGAAGCTGGTATATGGCCCATAAAAGGCCATGTTGTCTCTTTATTCTTTTTTAAAAAATATTTTAATTAAGAAATCTTCACACACATAAAGTCCATACATGCTATACAATCAATGGATCACAATATATTGCATAGTTGTGTATTCATCACCATGATCATTTTTAGAACATTTGCATCACTCCAGAAAAAGAAACAAAAAGAAAAGAACTCATATACTCCATACCACTTACCCCTTCCTCTCACTGACCACTAGTATTTCCATCTACCCAATTTCTTACCCTTTATCTTCCCCTATTATTTATTTGTTTTTATCCATTTTTTTTTACTTATCTACCCAATTTTTTACCCTTTATCCTCTCCTATTATTTATTTGCTTTTTATCCATATATTTTTACTTATATTTTACAGATAAGTAAAAAATAGATAACAGGAACAGCAGAGACAAAGTTTTCACAATCACACAGTCACATTGTAAAAGCTATATCATTATACAATCATTTTCAAGAATCAAGGCTACTGGAACATAGCTCAACAGTTTCAGATACTTCCCTCCAGCCCCTTTAATACATCATAAACTAAAAAAGTTTATCTATATGATGTATAAGAATAACTTCCAGGATAGCTTCTCGAGTCTGTTTGAAATCTCTCTTTTCCCACTTTTGGTCAAGAAGGCTTTCTCAATCCCATGATTTCAGGTCCTGGCTCATCCAAGGAGTTCTGTCCCATGTTGCCAGGGAGACTTAAAACCCTGGGAGTTATGTCCCACACAGATGGGGAGGACAGTGAGTTCACCTGCCAAGTTAGGCCATGTTCTTTTAATCCATCCCTATGGAGACAGACCAATTGTGGGTGGGTCCTTTTGCTTAGATTATTTCCATGGAGATGTGACCCAGCCCATTCAAAGTGAGTCTTAACCTCCTTGCTGCAGTCCTTTATGAGAGGTTAAAAAGCAGATGAAATTGAGGGAGAGTTCAGAGAAAAAAATCACCCCGGGAGAAGCAAGAAGGACTCACAGAAACTGAAAGAACTGTTTTGAAACCAGAGTCCAGGAGAGAAGGACCAGCAGATGTTTCCATGTGCCTTTACATGTGGCAGAGTAAGCCCAGATACCAGTGGCCTTACCTCAAAGGAGGTATATCCCTCTTGATGCCTTAGTTTGGACATTTTCATGGTCTTAGAATTTTAAATTTATAATTATAAATTTCCTTTGAAAAAGCCAACCCATCCTGGTGTACTGCAGTCTGACAGCTTTAGAAATCTGAAACTGTGGTCATTTTTGCAATCCACCATAAGCCATGCTCTAAATACAGTTGCCTATAATATTTCTATGGGTTGCTTTACAACTTTGAAAGTTCTTGAGTTCTTATATTTTGTTGTCATTTTTTGTTTGTTTTTGTAAGTGGAAGTCTATACACACTTTCTATCTCTTAAAAGCCTAGGAAATAACTTGCCTAGACCTCATGTTGGCCCTCTAATAATTCACTGTGTAGAACCACAAGATTATTGATACAGTTATAGAAATAAACATGAGAAAAACAAAAACAAAAGAAAATAGTAATATATCTTATATAGGCTATTGAGAGGATATGAAGAAAATATAACATAATGGAAGAAAATATAAAGGAAAAAGTTATGGCACTCTCATGTTCTGTCAAACCTGAAAGGTTTGGGCAAAAATGAAAGGGAAATAGCTGGCTATGGCCATTTGAAGTATTTATTGACCACTCCTGACTTTGTTTTCCTAAAGGCTCAGGGCTATTTAGATCTTTGTCCTTCCACTGCTTCTGTCCTGCAGATATTCAACCCTGGGTCAGGCTTATCCTCAGTTGTGCGCCCAACTTACACCTGGTATAAAGCTCTTAACTCCTTTCCCTCCACTCATAAAATCATCTGAATAAACATAAACTCTTCTGTAATCTCTCTCATTCAATGTAAGTCTCCTTATAACTAGTAGCCAATATTGCTGAGCGTTCACAGCCATGGGGCCAGAAGGCCTTGTTCAAATCTTGCTTCCACCTCTTGTGAGTTGTCTGACTTTAAATCTCAGCTTCCTAATCTGTAATATGGGCATAATTAGAGTAGTTGAAAGAATTTTATGGGACTGTTACATTTAAAGCAATATACTCACATGATGCCTGGCATATAGCTATCATGAGCCATGTCTATTAATAGACTTTGGCTCTGGATTCCAGCTGTACATTTTCAGGAAGTATTTACTCAATCAGTTGGGATGACACTCTTCTATATATTGAGTCTTTATCTTCCTACTGGCTGAAGTATGTTCTACATTAAAAAAATTTTCCCTTTGATTTTTACTTTGAGACTTCAAGTGGCACTTGAAGTAAAACTATCATTTTCATAGGTGTAAGTTCTATTCCTTTATATAAAATTTGTTTGAGAGAGATGGTGAATTGAGAGAGGCTCCAGGGCTTTGTCTCCACAGAGATGCTCTAAGCAACAAACAAGAATTAGAAGAAACATCTTTATCAAGGCTCAAAGAAAAAATAGTTAAAGGATTGTGGTAACAATGTGGGCATGAAACCAAGAAAGAGAAAACTTAGAAACTGTAGGATCTCATTCAACTGTTACTGGTCCTTCTCCCATTCCCTCACAGGGTTGGTATGAAACCAGTCCACGTTACCAGTGTGGGTCCCTGGTGCTAGTTCCAGAAAAGTGAGGAAGCAGAATAGCTATTTTGTACATACTAATGTTCATGTATGACAGTGACAACCTGGTGACAGCCTGAAGGGCTAAATCAGGACACTCACACAGGCTTACTGCCTCAGAACTTTCCTTGTGTGTAAAAGCAGCTCATAGAACTCTCCTAAAGAATTCTGTAGGAGAAAAATCAAGTCACAGCTATCTGAAGCAAAGGATTGTTGGCTGTAGCACACACAATGTAGTGCTTGAGACTTTGAGGTAGCATAGTTGAAACACTATTTTCTAGGGCAAAGGAGGCATTTGAATCTTTGTCAGTGGGAGAATTCCTAGGGCCTTGCACTCAAGCCCATGATAAGATGCATGCACAACCAAACCAGATAATCCAACACTTTTTACTCACACTATTCACTAAATGCATTATTAGGCCTGCTAAGCTCTGAAGGAGAACACTCACACAGGCCAATCTGCAAAGACTAGGAAAGATGCTTTTGGTTTGTCTCTTTTGTTTCTTTGTTTTGATAAGACCCTGTAATTCAAGGAAATATCTGTCATAGCACAGCCCAGATACATGTCTGACAAACAGACATCTCAGTTTCTAAATTCCAGAGTTAACACATTGAACTATCAAGATGTCCATGTTGCAACAAAACATTTCAGATGTACAAAGAAATGGAAATTATGGCCAATGCAAAAGAACAGCACAAAGCATTAGAAACCATTAATGAGAAATACCAGACTTTGGAAATACGAGACAAATATGAAAAAAAAGGTCTTATTATGATTAAGAGCTCATGGAAAACATGGAGAAAACTAAAGGAAATAAGGAAAATTAGAGATAAACACATGGAAGATAACAATAAAAAGACAGAAATAATGAAAAGGAAGTAAACAAAACTAAAGACCTAAGTAACAGAAGCTAAAAATTTCCTAGAGGGATTCAACAGCATAATAGGGATGACAGCACAGTGAATAATTGAACTTGAAGACAAGACACTTGAGATTATTCAATCTGAGGAACAGAAAGAAAAAAAAAGTGAAGTTAATAGAGTCTAAGAGACCTGTGGAACACCATTAAACAAACCAATATATTCTTCATGTTGAAGGGAAGGACACTAGACAATTGACTTATGCTCCATGAAAAATAAAGATTACAGTAAAAGTAATGATGTGGTATAATATCATTGTTGATGATATTTTATTTTTGGTTTGTAACTCCACTTTTAATTTTCTACAGGATCTAAATATAAATGAATAAGATGTAATGAAAAATCGATGACTTTGTATTTATAATAGTTAAACATATTATTTATGCTAAGAACTACATAAAGGGGCAGGTAATGGTGGCATAGTGGCAGAGTTCTTGCCTGCCATGCTGAAGACCTGAGTTCAGTTCCAGTGCCTGCCCATGCAAAAAAAAAAAAAGAAAGAAAGAAAGAAAGAAAAAAGAACTACATAAAGGTTCATAAAGTGAGGAGTAGAGGGAAACACAGTTTGATTATGCCATTGAAGGCAAACATTGACAGATTTAAAAGAGGAAAAAGATGGTTCCCTACACTAATAATAGAAGACTTCAATACACCCCTTTCAATAATGTATTGGAAACTTATGAGAAAATGGAAGACTTGAACAATACTTTATACCAACTAGATCAATGTCATGTATACCACTTCACCAAAGAAGAATAGAATACACAATCTTTTAAAATGCACATTGACCATTCATTAGAATAGATCTATCTTAAGTTTCAAAACTTGCCTCAATAATTTCAGAAAGATTGAAATCATGAAAAGTATTTTCTCTGATCATAATGGTGTAAAGTTAAAAATTGATGACAGAGGGAGACCTGAAAAATTCATGAAGATGTGGAAATTAAAGAATGCAATCTTGAACAACCAGTGCTTAAAAGAAGAAATCACAAAGGAAAGTAGGAAACAGCTTGAGAAAATGAAATTAAGAACACAACATAGCAAAATTTATCAGATAAAGCAAAAGCAGTGGTCAGAGGAAAACTTATTGCTCTAAGTGCTTATATTAAAAAAAAGAAAGAGCTCAGTTCTGCAACCTAATGTTATACCTAGAGGAATTAGAAAAAGTTGAACAAAATGAACTCCAAATGAAAAGAAGGAAGAGAATAGTAAATTGGAGGGAAGATAAACGAACCACAGAATAAACAATTAATAGAGAGAGATCAATAGCGTTCTGATTTCCCAAACTGTCAAACAAATACCATGAAATGGGTACAGTTAAATAATAGGAATATATTTGCTCATGGCTCTGAGGATAAAAGAAAGTCCAAATCAAGGTATCATTAAGATGATGCTTTCTTCCTAAAAACTGGTATTCTGGGTTGACTGCCAGTGATCCTTGGTTCTCTCTGTCAAATGACAAGGCAGATGACAGCATCTTCTGGTCTCTCCCTTCCTTTCCAGTTTCCACTGATGCTCAGATTCTTGATTCCTGTGGCTTCCTCTCTGTTTGAATTTCATTCTGCTTAAAAAAGATTCCAGTGATAGTCTTAAAACCCATCCTGATTGGGCTGGGTCACACCTTAACAGATCTAACCTCATCAAAAGTGCCTACTTACAATGGGTTCAGGCCCACAGGAATGGATTAGATTTAAGAACATGTTTTTCTGGAGTACATACAGCTTGTAAACACTAGCCAACAACAACAAAAGTGTTGGTTGAAGAGTTCAATAAAGCCAAGAACCTTTATTAAAATGAAAAAGAAAAACAGAGAAAAGACATGACAAAGAATCAGAAATGAAAGGTGGGGAGATTACTACTGATCTTATAGAAATAAACTGAATAGAAGAAGATATTATGAACAATTTATGCCAACAAATTAGACAATCTGGAGGAAATGGGCAAATTCTTAGAACCACAAAAAGTAACTGAACTAACTCAAGAAGAAATAAAGATCTCAGCAAACCAGTAACAAGTAAAAAGATTAATCAGTAATCAAAAATCTTCCAGCAAAATGGACAAAGGTGACGATAACACATTATAGTAAGTGTAATTAACAGTACTGAATTATGGGTGTGAGTGTAGCTGAAAGGGAAAGAATAGGGTCATACATATCACTAGAAAGAAAGCTGGAGGGTAAAACATAGAACTTGTATGACATAGTGAACCTTGATGTGGATGATGACTGCGGTTAATATTACAAATATAAGAATGTTTTTCCATGAAATAGAAAAAATGAATATCACTACTATAAGATGTTGATAATACGGTGGTATATGGGAAAATACATCTAATGCAAGCTATGGACTATAGTTAACAGGATATTATAATATTCATTCATGAATTATAGCCAAGTTCCAATACTAAGTGTCAATAAGGGGTATGGGATTTTTCTTTCTGGAGCAATGAAAATGTTCTCAGATTGATAGTAGTGATGTGTGCATAACTCTGTGATTATCCAAGAGCCACCGATTATACACTTTGGATGGATTGTATAGTGTGTGAATAAAGCTTTATTTTTAAAGATCCTATTTACAATAGGTTCACACCCACAGAAATGGATGAAGCTTAAGAACGTGTTTTTCTGGAGTACATAAGCCCAAGTCACCACAATGACATGCATGACATTTTCTGCAGCATTATTTCATATTTCTAGATTTTGAAGATGACCATATATTCAAGAATGCACATACATGAGCATGTAAGATACTTAAAGCATTGGTATCACAGTATAGATACATCGGCCAAAAAACCTATTGAAATATATATATATAGCCCTGCATAATTATCTTAAATACAAACAATGTTGTCTTCAAACCTTCTTCATAAGTGTTTTATATACATATTACATGGTGTAGAAAACTATTGTGATATGTGAATTATTCACTAGAATATCAATCATTTGGGTAAAGAATTTATATTAGTAGTTACTATGAGTTTATTATTATGTTTCCAGTGGGATCCTACAGACAGTATATGAAAGATGTTTTAATGTGTGTCTCTTCTCCACATTTAAGTATAGGAACTTCACAATGTTTACAAAATTTTGTACTTTTCCCTACATGCATATGATTGTTAGAGAAATCCATGCTGTTGTCAGCAACTAGCTTAGATGATATACTTAAGACAGAGCAGAATATTAACATCAGATCATACTATTTTGATAATATTAGTTACTCAAGAATCACATTGGAAAAACTTGGATTAGGGAACAGGGAAATTTTTACTATGATGATGAATTACCATTTTGACACATATGTAGACATTGAAAATGTATATTATTTATAGCATTATTGATTTCATCATGATAGTCACAGATACTTAAATGTCTACTTACTATGCTTAAATGTATTATGGTATAATTAAGTTCAACATTAAGAAAATAAGATATTTATGTTTTACAATAACAACTCCAAATTCACTTTTTCTGTGTATATACAAATGACAATTATAACTAAAACTTTCTGAAATATAAATGTGTAGCAAATATTTAAAAAAAAAGTCCAACAAAGAAAAGTCCCACCTCAGATGGCTTCACTGATGAATTTTATCAAACATTAAAAAGAAAAACTAATTTCAACACTTCTCATATTCTTTTAAAATTTTTAAGTGGAGGCAAGACTTCCTAATTCATTATATGAGGCCAACATCATCTTAATACCAAAACCAAACAGAGATAAACAAGAAAAGAAAATACAAACCTAAACCCCTTATCAATAAAGGTGCAAAAATCCTCAACAAAATACTAGTAGATGTGATCCAACTGCCCAACAAAAAGATTATGCATCACGATCAAGCAGGATTCATTCCAAAAATGCAGGGATGGTCCAACTTAAGAAAATCAATTAATGAAATTAATGGAAGAAACAAAAACACATGATCATTTTAATTGTTGTAAAAAAGGCATCTGATAAAATTCAGGACCTTTTCTTGATATACACACCCAGAAAACTAGGAATAGAAAGAAATTTCCTCAACATGAAAAAGGGTATATATGAAAAGCCCACAGCTAATATCATAGTCAGTGTTAAAAGACCGAAAGATTTCCCCTGAAGATCAGAAACAAAATAAGGACGCCCATTATCACTGTTTATAGTCAGTGTCATACTGGAAGTATTATGCAGGGTAATTAAGCAGGAAAAATAAATAAAATTAGGAATCCGAACTGGAAGGAACATGTAAAACATTCACTCTTCACAAAAGATCATCTTCTAAAGAATGCAAAATTTTAAAGAATCCTCAAGAAATGTACTAGGGTTAATAAATGTACTAGGGTTAATAAAGATCAATATACAAAAATTACTGATATTTGTATATCCAGCAAAGAAGAATCCAAAAAGGAAATCAAGCAAGCAGTTCTCTTTATAATAGAAACTAAAAGAATAAAATATCTAGGAATAAGTTTAACCAAGAATATAAAGTACTTTAACAAGAAAAACTACAATTCATTACTAAAAGAAATTAAAGACCTAATTAAATGGAAAAATATTATGTGCTCATGGGTTAGAAGACTTAATATGGTTAAGACGTCAATAATACAAAGAGTTGAAACCATCTTGAAAAAGAACATATTTTGAGGATTCACATAGACTAGTTTCAAAACCTATTACAATACTACAGTAGTCAGAACAGGGTGGTACTCTCACAAGGAACCCATATAGACCAATGGAATAGAATTGAAAGTGCAGAAATAAATCCACACATCTATAACCAATTGATTTTTTAAAAAATATTTGTATTGAGAAATAGCAACACATGTACAGTCCAATCATATTATACAATCAATGACTCACAATATCTTCACATACTTCTGTATTCTTCACCATGATCACTTTTAGAACATTTGCATCATTCCAGAAAAAGAAATTTAAAAAGCTAATACATCCTATACTCTTTACCCCCCGCATTGACCCACAATATTTCAATCTACCCAATTTTTACCCTTTATCTCTTTATCTTTACCTTTATATTAATTATTTATTTTTTGCCATTTTTAAATTTTACTCATCTGGCCATACCATGGATAAAAGGAGCATCAGGCACAAGGTTTTTAAAATCATACAGGCACATTGTAAAAGCTATGTAGTTATACAGTCATTTTCAAGAATCAAGGTTATGCAGGGTACAAGGGTGGTCAGTGGTAGAATTCTCGACTGCATACAGGAGACCCAGGTTCAATTCCCAGCCCATGCACTTCCCAAAAACAAAAAAAGCAAGCAAAGAAAGGAAAAACAAAGCAAAAATTAAACAAATGGTACTGCAATAATACGATACTCACTGGGAGAAAGAATGAAATGTGGCACCCCCCGCCCCCATGCAGCATCCAAAAAAATCAAGGCTACTGAAACAGAATTCAACAGTTTCAGATACTTCCCTCTAGTTAATCCAACACATTATAAACTAAAAAAGATATCTATATAATAAATAAGAATAACTTCCAGGAACACCTCCCAACTGTTTGAAATCTTTCAGCCTCTGAGACTTTATTTTATCTCATTTCTTCTCCCTTTTGGTCAAGAAGGTATTGTCAGTTGATTTTTAACAAGAGTACCAAGTTCACTCAATGAGGAAAAATTGTCTCTTCAACAAATGGTGCTGGAAAAATTGGATATCCAAATTCAAAATAAAAGTGGCCCCTTAGTGCATACCATAAGCAAAAATTAACTCATTTATCTATGACCCAAATATAAGAGCTACAGCTATAAAACTCTTAAAAGAAAGCATAAGAAAATATCTTTGGAAACCATATATCTGATAAGGGTTTAATATCCAGGATATATAAAGCAAGCCTACAATCAATTACAAAAAGAAAAAGGACCCAATTAAAAAATAGATCAAGGTTCTTGGGCAGACATTTTTTTGAAGTAGATACACAAATGTCCAATTAGCACATGAAAAAATGCTCAACATTATTAGCCATTAAAAAAATGCAAATCTAAACCACAAAAAGACACCATCTCACACCAACTAGAATATCTATTGTTAAAAATTTGAAAAATAGCAAGTGCTGGCATGCTGGCCAAAATGTGGGGAAATAGGAAACAGGACATTTTTGGTGAGCATGTAACATGGTGCAGACTCTTTGGAGATAGTTTGGTAGTCCCTTAAAAAGTTAAACATAGAAGTAGCATAGACCCAGCAATCTCTTTAGTAGGTATATACCTGAAAGAATTGAAATCAGGGACTCAGATATTTGTATACCAATATTTATAGCAGCATTATTCACTATACCTCAAAGGTAGAAGAAACTCAGTTCATCAGCAGATGAGTGGATAAACAAAATGTGGTATATACATGCAGTGGAATGTTATTCAGCCTTAAGAAGTATGAAATTCTGATGTATAATACTACACAATGGTTGAAACTTAAACACATAATATTGAGTGAAACAAGCCAGAACCAAAGGTACAAATATTGCATAATGGCACCTACATGAAAGGACTAGAATATGCAAATTCATACAGGCAGAATGTAAATTACAGGTTAGCAGAGGTGAGTGGGAGGTAAACAGGGAGTTAATGCATACTGAGTCCAGGGTTTCTGATGGAAAAGTTTTGGTAATGGATGATGTGAAGGTAGAAAAGCATCACGAATGTGAATGATATGCTTGGCGTGGTTGACTTGGGAAAGTTTGTGTTGTATTTGTGTTTAACAATTTGAAAATAGAGATTAAAGAGACAATGACAATTAAATGCAATACATGATCCTGCACTGGACCTAATAAAGGAGGAGAAGATTCTCAAAAAAGACATTAGGGGTGTATGAAATAATTGGAATAAAGAATGTGAGCATTTCTTGAACTTGTCAATTGCAATTAAGGTAGTTATGTAAATGTATATCTTTGTTCTTACAAAATGTACATGGAATTATTAAGTGTTCAAGGAACATAATATGTACAACTACTCTCAGATGTTTTGAAAATGTATAAATAGATGTATAGAGAGACAGACAGACAGACAGACAGACAGACAGACAGACAGATAGATAGATAGATAGATAGATAGATAGATAGATAGATAGAATGATGCTGTCAATGTGCAGAAACATTAAATGTTGGTGAATCTGGTGAGATATGTAAGTACTTGAGTGAAACTTAAGGACTATATGTTGAATGAAATGTCAGAAACAAAAAGACAAATATTATCATGCTTCACTCACATGGACTACCTATAACATGAAAACTCAGTGAACTGAAGACAAGAGCAAGGGTTATCAGGTTGAGGCCTATTGCAAAGTGTCCTAGATTGTAAGCTCTTACAGCAGTCATTGATATAAAGGACTTGTACCTGTTATTTCTAAATTCTGAGATAACTGAGCTGTTGTATATAATCTGATCATTCCCAGAAACTTTGGGTAATTATGTGATACCTGAGCCTCAGAGTTAGAGCTCTGAAGCTTTGACTGTCAGCACTACCCTGTACAGGAAATGTTTAAACAGTTGAAAAAGTGATGAGACTTTGACTAGAGATATGAATGAAGTTGATCTGGATAGGACTAAGATAAATCAGAAAACAGAGTAAAGGATGATATTGTCCATATTTTAAAACTTCATCTTCTGTGTGAGACCAAAAGGAGAGATGTTTATTTGGTGCAAACTTCATACTTTGGGTAGTGAATTACCTTTTCAACTTGTATGGTCAGTTTAGTAGAACACCATAAGTACATGGAATCTTGAATAGGGCATGAGATCTCATTGGTTTGCCCAGTTAAATGTGATATATCCCAGAGTAATTTGGGCAGTGAATAAAGAAGTACTTGCAAAGTCTCTTTGGGGAACTAGGGAGAAAGGAGGAAATATTCAACTTTCCTGTTTGGAGAAATTCTGATATTTTCACAAGTAGTAGGGAGCCAAATAAACAGGGTGAGCCCTCAGTCTTGGGGTTCACCCCTTTGATACTTATTCCTGCAAAGGATAGGTTAAGCTTACTTAGAATTATGCCTGAGTCACACCCCAGAAAACCTCTTTTGTTGCTCAGATGTGCCTTCTCTTTCTCTAAGCCAACTCAGCAGGTGAATTCATTGCCCCCCCTCCCCCACACATGGGGTATGACTTCCTGGGGTGTAAATCTCCCTGGTAATGTGGGAAAGAGCTCCCAGGATCACTTGGACCCAGTATCATGGGATTGAGAAAGCCTTCTTGACCAAAGGGGGAAAAGACAAATGAGACAAAATAAAGTTTCAGTGGCTGAGAGATTTCGAACAGAGTCAAGAGTTTATCCTGTAGTTTATTCTTATACATTATATAGATAACTCTTTTTAGTTTATGGTGTATTGAAGTGGCTGGAGGGAAATACCAGAAACTGTTGAGCTGCATTCCAGTAGCCTTGACTCTTAAAGACGATTGTGTAATTATGTAACTTTTGCAATGTGACTGTGGGATTGTGAAAACCTTGTGTATGATGCTACTGTTATTTAGGGTATGGATAGATGAGTAAAAAAAAATATGGATAATAAATAAATAAGTAATAAAAGGACTAAGGGATAAAACAAATTGTGTAGATTGAAATATTAGTGGTCAATGACAGAGAGGGAGGGGAAAGGAGTATGGTGTGTATGAGTTTTTTCTTTTCATTTCTTTTTCTGGAATGATAAAATTTTTCTAAAAATGATCATGGTGATGAATAAACAGCTATATCATGATATTGTGAGCCATTGATTGCACATAATGCATGGATTGTATGTTTGTGAAAATTAGCCAATAAACATATTTTTTCAAAAAGGTGGTGAATCTGGCTATCTGGTATGTTTGAATTTGATGTATGGGTTTTGCATAATTTTCAAACTGTCCTGTAAATTTGAAATTATTTCAAAATAAAATATTTAAAAAATTGATTAATTTCATTTCATATTTCTTTATCCCTTTGAGAGCTTGTGTTTCTCTTCTCCTTCATAGTTACATTTGTTTGTTGGAGTACAGTTACACATTTTTTCTCTATTCAGAAAAAGTGCAAACCTATAATCTATCAATAGTGTTAGTCAGTTCTATTCCAAAAAAGACAATTCCTCATTTCAATGGCTTTCAACAGAGCTGTTCAGTTTTGCTCTCATTTATGAGTCATTCCACTCTTTTGGCAGAAAGGAAGAGTAAGAGGCTAAACTGAAGTACACAATTGCATTTAATATTGGTTTGGATATGTTGTCTTAGTTTGCTACAGCTGCAAACTAAGGTGGTTTAACAGTTCTCAGGTTCACATTTCCCCTGAATTGTGAAGGATTATGGCAATGGATTGCAATAATCCATGATATTCTTTGGCTTGTGATATAACTAAATCACATAAATATCTTTTTCTATCTATCTGTATGTGTCTGTGATGGTTTGAAACTGTTATGTACCCCAGAAAAACCAGTTCTTTAATCCTGGTTCAATATTGTAGGGTGGGATCTCTTCATTAGGTTATTTCCATGGAGGTGCGGCACATCAATTGTGCGTTTGACCTTCTGGTTAGATGGAGATGTGATTCCACCCATTTAAACTGGGTCTTGATTAGTTTACTGTAGTCCTTAAAAGAGCCAACACAGGGAAGGATTTAGGAGAAAGCTTAGATGCAGAGATTTGGAAATGCAGAAGCCCTAGGAGACATCAGGAGCTGAGAAGCTGATATAAACTAGACAGGAACCAGAGCCCAGCAGACATCACCAAGTGCCTTTCCATGAGATGCTAAGCCAAGAGATGAGAAGAGTTTTGTTCTTGAGGAGCTAAGTGAGACCAACAGATGCTTAAGGAGGAAGCCACTTGAATCAGAAGCTGGAAGCAATGAAACCAGGAACAAGGACCAGCAGATACCAGCCATGTACCTTCCCATATGATGGACATTGGCCTTTCTTTGGAGTCAAGATATCTTTCTGTGGATACCTTTTTAGTTCTAAGGCCTTAGGACTGTAAACTTGTAACTTAATAAATTCCCTTTATAAAAACTGATCCATTTCTAGTATATTGCATTCTAGCAGCTTTGGCAAACTAAAACAGAGTTCTAATCTCTTCTCCATAAAGACACCAGTCATTGGATTAGTGCCCACCCTAAGACCTAATCCAGTTTGGTCTTATTTATTTACTTATTTTTTTTGCAAGGGTAGGCTCTAGGAATTGATCCTGGGTTTCCAACATGACAGGTAAGAATTCTGCCACTGAGTGACCATTGCACTGCCCTCAGTCTGGCCTTATTTTAACTAACTTTTCAAAGATCTATTTACAAATAGGATCATATTTATGAGAATTAGCTAAACATATTGTTTTGAGGAACACAATCCAATCCATAATTCATGGCAAACAATATTGCTCAAATTCCATTGGCCAAAGCAAGTCACATGGTCTGACTCAAATCAGTGGAATGGGGAAGTATAATTCCACCCATAGGAAGTAGATACGGTGCATAGCAGCTTGGGTGGTGGTAGCGTGTAATCTTCTTACAGAGAGCATGGTAGTGAAGAATTGGGAAAAATGGGACAATCTACCAGGTCTGTCTGATGCCAGTTAGCCCTAGGAGTTTTTGGAGATATCAAGACCTCAACAAAGGACTGACACTGTGAGGGTTCTTGACTCAGTTGCAGGAAAGAATTCAAAGACCAATCAGTGTGTACAGCCAAATAGTTTGATAAGCTTGATGCTGGAGAGCCCAAGAAATTCTCAGTGAATTTGAGACCTTGCCCAGGGGCTGATTACATGAAGGTTCTTGACTCAGCCTCAGGAAAGGACCCAAGGACTTGTCAGTGTGTAGGACCAAAAAATTCACATACTAGCCAATGTGCACAGCCCAAAACTTTAATGCATAGCAAGAGTGCATGTTTGAAGTGGGGTGAACACAGGTGTTCTCCAAAGGAGGAGAAGCACTTTGAGTTTGAGATTTCTGCACAATAGACTCAGTGGACGTTCCCTCTCTAGTTATGCTAACAAGGAATTGATGACCTGCACTTTTCATTTGTTCTTTTTGGGCACTGACCTGAGTGAGGGCTAGGTGTGTGCATGCCAAAAGGTTCTTCTTGTTATAGGTTGTAGGATTACTTCCCCTACCCTTTTTCCTTATCTAACCTGTTTCAAATTCATTAAAATATGGCTTTGATATGTACTTTGATAATCACTTAAATTTCCAGATTATGAATCTTGGAATGAACACTCTTGGATTTGAGTCCTGGCTACACCACTTACTCTTAATCCATCCTCAGTAAGTCTTAATTTTCTTGTCTATAAATTGGGATTACTAGTTCCTAGCTCATGGAACTGTGTTCTTACACAGTACAAGCACCCTTCATTTAATGGTAGCATGTGACCCTGTAGCAGGGACCAAAATAAGGTACAGTAAAAACTTCCATTTTTGTGTGCATGTGTGCAAGAGTAGTTCAGTGGTAGAATTCTTGCCTGCCAGGAGAAAGGTCTGGGTTTGATTCCCAGTCCATGAAATTCCCCCCAAAACAAACAAACAAGCAAACAAAAATTTAGCAAACGGTGCTGCAATAGCAGGATACTCACATGGAAAAGTAATGAAATGTGACCCTGCCATATAGCATACAAAAAAAAAAAAACCCAAAACTTCCACTGCTTCTCCATTGTTTGGATTGGTGGAGGACAGGGGTGTGGAAGCTGAAATTTGTCCTTTAAGAAGGGGACAAGAATGGTCTTTTTGTTTTGAGAACAACTGCATTGCAGGGTATGATGGTTTGAAATTCTTATGTACCCCCAAAAAGCCACTTTCTTTTAATCCAATCTTGTGGGTGGGATTTATTATGAGTGAAACATTTTGATTAGGTTGTTTCCATGGAGATGTGTCTCCACCCATTCAAAGTGGGTCTTTATCCTTTTACTGGAGTCCTCCATGAAGACAACAAAAGGTAGAAAACATGCAGAAACCTTAGAGCTGAAATAGATGGCAAAGAGATAAAACCAAGAGACAAATATGTTTGGAGATACTAAGCTAATAGATGAAACCCAGAGTTTGCCCTGGAGAAGATAAGTCAGGCTGCACAGATGCTTAAAAAGAAAGCCACTGAAATCAGAAGCTAAAAGCAATGAACTGGGAGTGAGGACCTGTAGATGGAAGCAAGAACCAGTAGATACCAGCCACAAGCCTTCCCAACTGACAAGATATCAAAGTCAAGATATCTTTCTCTCTGGGTGCCTTGATTTGGACATTTTCACAGCCTTAGAACTGTAAATTTGTAACCTAGTAAGTCCCCTTTGTAAATGCTAATCCATTTCTGATATATTGCATTTAGCAATTTCAGCTTTAGCAAACTGAAACAGAGAGTTTTCTATATTATACAGATATAAGTCAACTGAGATGCTTCATAATAGAATATTTAACAATGCTATATAATATTTTAAAAGTTTTTTTAGAATGTTGAATAGAGATTATCATTGTAGAAATTAATATGATAATGATTAATTTTTCTTTTTAATGCTCCTTCTTGAGTCACTACAAAGCATTTAAGGGGCCCACGACTTAAAGGAAAAAAAGAAGAAAATAAAAAATTGTGCTTATTGTTTCATTTATTTATTCATTAATTCTTTCAGGTATTTACTCAGCCATTCAACAGATATTTATAATGTACCAACTGTATGTCAGGAACTATGCTAGGGACTGATGTGACAATAATGCACAAACCCTCAGATATGATCTTTACCTTCTGAGACCTTTTGGTTTTACCTGTATCCATGCTTGGGGGTGAAGCAGTTCAGAGAGGCTGGCCTGGTAAGTGAAGAGGTTAGGAGAGAGAAGCACATAATAAAGCCAGGGACAATAGTCTAGAGGAAGTGATGGCTGGTGGCTGTAGGAAATGAATTGGACTGTATAAGAATCTCACGGAGATTGTCAAAGGGACTACTATAATGATAACTAGTTAGAATGGACACAGGACAGGATACATATTCAAACATCAAAGGGAAGGATGAGCCAGAACACAGGTAGCTGAGGGTTTACCTGTTTATCTTGCCAAGTTCCTCCTCCTACTTCCCTGAAGCAGGAGATTTAAGACAATGTCTTCCAGTTCTTTTGTTTCAATATCTTAATGGCTAGCACAATGCTCTAGGAACAAATAAGTAGCAGAGTTTAAAGTCACCTGGACTAAAGCCTTCATCTAGCTCCTTGATGGCTTTATACATCAAACAGTTCTGAGGCTTTAGACAGAGTAGCATTGTGAATTTGAGAATTTGAAAATGTGGCAAGAATTTGAATGTCACAAATGAGAAGGACAACGTGGTGGTGGCATCCCTGAGTATGCATAAGAGCTTTGCAGGTGATATGCTTTTCCTGTAAGAGAATATTTCTTTAACAGTAATAGCTAGTAGTTAGTGAATGGCAGACACTTTTCTAGATGCTTTATCTGAACTAACTCATTTAATCCTCCCAGCATTACAGCTTGAATTATGTTCTATTTCATAGACGAGAAGTTTGAGGCATGAGGAAGTTACTATGTATCACAGCTAAGATTTAAATACAAGAAGCCATCAAATGGAAAAAAAGAAACGCTGACACTCCAGTCACCCCCCTATATTATCTTCTTATACAGAACTAACCCACCCCAAGTCCAAAGTAATCTTGATCACCAAGACTAAATCTAGCCAAAATGGGTCCACCAAACATGCACAGTAGTTTAGACTTTAACTTAAAAGTCACCTATATCTCATCCCACCATTTTCTTACACACATTCTGTGACTAAGCATGTAATCGATCTGTGCATGCTCAATAATTAGATCATCTCTAATTACATCATTTGGAATCACTGTGCTCATTGTCCTAACTCTGCCCACTTTTTCTCTAATACAACTTTCAGAAGTACTGCAGTTCAGGAAGATAGATTTTGGGCTACCAAGCCCTCTGCATTCCTACTATGAGCCTAGTAATAAACTCTTTCTCTCTTTGAACACAGGTGTTTAAGGAATTGGTTACTGAGTGCACCAGGCAAAAGAATCCATTACCTTTGTCCAGTAACGATGGGATATAATAAACAGCACTTCAGTTGTAGGCTCTAGAAAAATGTACTTCCTTTATTTGTAGCAGAGAGAATAGGAAGGAGCAGAGTACATTCAGTTGTCTCTGGTTTGAAATAGGTAACTAGCATATTATTCCTGTGGGGCTGTCCCAGAGAGAGGTGCCTTTGTCTTTTTGCAGCAGATCATCTCAATTGGCCCCCAATGCATGACCTGGGGTTTTGCATTTGGGCTTTCATGTGAGTTTTTAGAGTGATGAAAGTTGCATTTATTTGTATTTCTATTTTATTTAGTGAGTTTTTTCCTAGGAAGTAGATAGTATACATTATGTTTCATCCTTCAAGTTATGGATTTTGGCTGATACATCTGTTCAGATGTTATCTCCAAAACATAAGTCCTGAGATCATGATGCATGATATAGTATTTCAAGGCAGCAATTATTTGTTCAACCATTTACAATTGTTTCCTCAGGAGACAGTCCCTTTCTCTCTCAAGGAAATGACAAAATATCAATGAGATTTCAGTTCAGGGGCTTGGAGGGAACTTGGAGTTTAATACTCACTCACTGACAGTGGCTTTAAGCTGAGGCTCAAATCGGAGATTCCCCTGAGGTAGGTTGTGGCGCTTTATTTAACAAAGCAAACTGTGAGTCCAAATCGTTCATTACCATATTCATAAGTAATCTATTTAGCAAGGCAGTATGAGGAAAAGAATAAAACTAAATATTGAGTAAAGCTCTTTCCATGTCAACATTTCCAGCACATACAGTATGTCAGCTTATTGTTAGTCTGGAATAAATGTTTTAAAATTAATGAGCGTATACTCTCTATTGCTAGGTAAGGTGCTTAGAAGATGGAAAAATGTAGCCAGACTTCCAGTGGGAAGAAGCTAGATGAGGAAAAAGAAAATGTTTAACTGAAATTCAGTTAAAATAAATGGATTTGAACATCTAAAATTTATTGTGTGTGGCTCTCCTACTTTAATATAGAAAAATGTGTATTTAAATGTACAGAAACTATCAACAATATTTGTCAGAATTAATTTTCTTATCATTTCTCATTTCTTTCCATCCTCTAATTTTTGTATTTCTTTTATTTTATGATATTGCAACTGAAGACAAGTTGCAAGTAATAACCTGGCTTGCAACATTCTTTATATTCTCTTGATTTTATACTCTCCTTTGTGCCTTAGATCTTTTGAGTAATTGCTCTGCATACAATATTACCGTTTACAGCTATCCAAGCAGATATATAAACTTGTTCTATTTTTACATCCTGTATATGAACAGTGTTTTAAAAAGGTAGTAAATTTCTCAATCTTGACATGTTAAGGCAGCAAAAAGTAGTTTGATTGTATTGTAGTCCTCTCAGAAACTACAAAAGTGTTTCTTCTTGGTGGGGTAGCTAATGGAGATACTTGATTCACTCTTTCTTTGTAACCTTCCTTTGTGAAACTGGTTGAAAATGCTGATGAGGTGAGAGGGGAACCTCTTCACTTGTAAGAACATATCATTACTGTAACTGAGAAATCAGGATTTAAGCGATGATTTTGATTACTGAATCATTATATAGATATTCCTTTTTGCTTTCTGGTATATTGGAGTACTCAGAAGGAAATTCCTGAAATCCCTAAATTGTAAAATCTAGGGGCCTTCATTTCTGGTAATGATTGTATAGCCCTTATCTTCTGCCCCTGTGATTATAACAACCTTGAGACTAACCTTCATTTGTACCCAGTTATTCAGTTTTCCCCCTTTAGAGTCTTGTAATAACTAAAGACAGCCTCTAATATTTATTAATAAAGGGTCTTGGGTAAGCTCAGAACTAACCCACCCCACGTCCAAAATAATCTTGATAACCAAGACTGGATCTAACTGAAATAGGCCCATCTGACACGCACAGTAGCTTAGACTTTAACCTACAAGTCACCTATATCTCATTTTGCCATTTTCTTACACACATTCTGTGACTAAGCATGTAATCAATCCGTGCATGCTCAATAATTAGATCACCTCCAATCAGGAAGAAAAGTGAATTGTTATCTTTACTCCTAAAAGCAAGAGCAGAAAGGGGTTCCTTAGACCCCTGGCTGAAAGAAGACGGGAGAACTCCTTCTGAGTGGGCGGGCAGGGCAGGGAAAGTGGCAGGTAAATTAAGATCTGTTGGAAAAGCAAAGTATTTTCTTAGTTATTCAGAGAGAGTAAGACTGTGCTCAGAGTGCAGGGAAATTATTTTTCCTTAACTGAAAAAGAGAAGCAGGAAAAGGCAGATTTACCATGAAGCTAAGGATACTCCTGGCAGGGTAACTATCAGTGTGCTCATAGAATCATATGCCTTTATATTCTTATTTTAGAGAGGGTTACCTTAACTATACAGGCCATACAAAACCTGGATCTGCCCCTAGAAGCAGGCTTTGAGTGCTCAAAAAAAAAATCAGAGTTGAATTGTTTGGTATGAGGACAGAGGAACTAGTGGCAAGTTCTGAATTACTGAATATATGTAGAGTGCAATATTTACAAAATTTTAAGTTCTTGTTTCATTAAAATTTACTTTATCTGTAAGTGGTTTATTTATTATGTTTAAAAAGTTTTCCTCTTAACTAATGTAAATATCCTCCTCTTTTAATGATATGAATTTGATTATCCAATACTTTTGTTTATATACCTGTCAAGGGAAAGTTTGGCTCCAAATGCCAAGGACCCAAGACTACAGGGTTGGGTATTAAAGACTGTTCTAATTTAATTCTAAATAGTATTTTCATTTTTTTCCTTTCATTTATTTATTCTTAGTTATGGCAAACATGAAAGGGTCCTGCTGGAGACCATATATTTACATCATATATGGATCACATCCTAATATAATAAGCCCTAATAAATGACAAGCCTATTTCATGTAACCCTTAATGTAAGAAAAGTTTATTCAAACAAAAGAGGCCAGACAGTCTATCCTTTGAAATTTCAAATGAATTTGTTCATCAGTTTTGACACACAGAGCAAATAGGTAAAACTGAATCTTCAATTAAGTGTTACTATTTGCCTTATTGTAGTTTTTTGCATTTTTATTTTTAATAAGATAATCATACATGTTCATTGTATAAAAATTTGATCAGTCCAGATATAACTACCAAAGAAAAGTTCCCATAATCACATCTTTACAGATAACTATTAACAGCTGCTTATTGCATAGTCTTTAATTTTCCTAAACACTGTTTTTATTAATATTATTTTGTAAACAAATCATGCAATAAATACTGTTTTAGACTTTGCATTTTAACTTAACATTCTGCTAGGACATAACTGTTTATATGGACCAATTTTTTTAATGTCTTTATTTGTATACCTTTGTTTGTTTAGCCAATTCTCTGCTGATAGAAATTCTTTCCTCAATCTTTCTCTACTAAAAACACTACTCTAATGAGTATCTTGTACATATGTCTTCTCTCACTTGTCAAGCCACCATTTTATAAAGTTCCTTAAAAATTAAAGCAGTAGGTCTAATATTATGAAACATAAATTTAAATTGATATTTCAAAATTGCCCTTCAAAATGGTGGTGCCATTTATATTTCTAAAGAACAGTGCATGAAAATGTGTATGAGAATTTCCATTTTCTCATTTCAATTGCTGACAACTGGATAGATTAAAATAAATATCTCATTATGTTTTGCTTTGATATTTGTTTTATTTTGTTATGCATAAAGTTGAACATAATTAATCAGTTACTGGCTTACATCTTTAAATTACCCACTTATAGATTTACACATTTTTATTTTGGGTTGCTTATCTTCTTTTTTTGATTTGTAGGAACTGTCTCTCTGTAGATATATAGATAGGCAGATAGGCAGACAGACAGACAGACATAAACATAGATAAAATACATACTATACTTATACATATTAAATTGTTAAATATGTTGCAATTGTTTTGCATTTTTCCACTTATCTTTAACTTCAATTGTGTTCTATTTTATTTTATATGAAATTCAATTATTTGTGGAACCATATCCATTACCTTAAGATCTCATCATGGTTAAAAAGGACTTCAACTGAAGAAAGGATAAGTATGTTTCCATATTAAAATATGAAACTTTTTATTTTTATTATTGATGTTATTATTCATCTGGAACTAAAATTTTAATATCCATTTTCAATTCTAGCACTGATTATCTTAAGTAAGAGTATTTGAGTATTTACATTTATAAAATATAGATACTAAGATATTAGCAAAGAATTTCTTTCAACATCAAACTCTAATTGTACACTGTAAGCACAATTAACTGAAATCAAAGTTATGCTCAACTTTTCAGCAATGCATCTATTGCAGTTTTCAAAGTATAAACATCTATAGTCTCTAGTGCTATGATTGGTCCTTATCATTCTTGACACCGGCAATTTTCATTAAAAGGGCTGTTTCACATATTTTAAAAGGTAGTTTGTCTTTATAAGTTTCAGCAAGAAGGGGAAAGAAAGATAAGCAAGGTAGGGGGTGGGAGAATAAAAAGTAGTCATAAAAAGTTTATTGGCTGGTGCAACTGTGGCTCAGTGGCCGAGTTCTCACCTGCCATGCAGAGACCTGGGTTCGATTCCCAGTGCTTGCCCATGCAAAAATAAATAAATAAATTAATTAATTAATTAAAAACTTATTAACCCAAGGAAGAGTTAAAAATCAGCCAGGCAACCAACCATATTATCAGCACCTGTCCCTACTTGGTACTCATGAAACAATAGCCTTGTATATGCTTTTCTACTAAGAGCTGAGATTTGTATTTTTAAAGCAATCCTATAAATTCACTACAAATAAACAAGAGCAAATTGTCTTGATACCAATTAGCATCAAAAAGCATCTATTTGCTATTGAAAAGCTTGTCTAGTTCATTTTATTTTTCTTCCGATACTAGTGTAAAGAGTTGGGCATATTAAAGATGCATTGTGTTTGGGAACTTGCAAAAACTGCTTGCTTTATAGCACTCTATTTCAATTCTCTTGATTGTTCAGCATAATTAAAATAAAGCCCTCAAATACAAACAGCTTGTCAAACACTTCTGGAAGTTTTTCCTGACTCAGGCCTTCAGTGGCAAAAACACATTACAAACACTATAGACACTCTTCATTTAGTGACATATGTGCTCCAGGAAAGTTAACTTTAAAGAATCTTTAAATAAATTGAGTCAAGCCTTTCCCTTGACATTGTATTTCCATGGAGAAAATATGTAGAAACTCTAAGAAAACAATTATAATGATAGTGGTAATGATGAAAATGATGGTAATTATAATAATGTCATACCATCACATCTGAGTTCTCGCATAATAATATATAATTACTACTATTTATGAAGTATTCTGTTTACTATGCAGTGTAATAAATAATCCTAATACTTAGTGGTGTGAAACAACTATTTATTATGCTTGTGGATTCTGTGTGTCAGGGATTTGGAAAGGGCATGTTGAGGATTGACTATTCCACAATGCCTGGGGACACATCTGGGAGACTCAAAATCAGAGAGATGATGGGCCGCTTTTCTCACAACATAGTGATTGGATTCATAGGGAGAGTGAGAACCAGGTAGAAGACATACGGTCTTTTACAACTAGCTTCAGAAGTCAGGCAGCCACCTACCTTCTTTTAACTAAGTCAGTTAGAAAGATTTTGACTAGGGATCTTGACCCAGGTTCAAGGGTAATTAAAACAGACCCCATCTCTTGATGGAGGAATGAATGTCAATATCATACTATGAGTAAAGAATGTGGTATGGGGCATGTATATTCCAGTTATCTTTAGAACATGCAATATTGTATAATGAACAATTACCATTTGTTAATAATTTGTATGCAATGTTTTACTTAACTTTAAAATGATAATGCTGGTTTTATCTCCTGTAGTTTACAGATGACAAACCTGAAATTCAGAGAGGTTAAATAATTAGGACAGGTCATCTAGGTAAGTAGTAAAGCCATAATTTTAATTCAAAAAACTGTTATCACAGAGACAGTGTGGGTACTTGCTACATTGAAAGTCATTATGCTTTGATAAGTTTTAGAGTAATTCTCAGAATAAGAATTTTCTTAAAGTATCAAGATATGCTAAGGTAGCCTTAGGTGATACTTCAGAGTGAAGATACACTGGAAAATAAGAAATTACAAGAACCAGCCTGTGCAGATTTATGTCTGAAATTTATGGATAAACAGAGTATCTGGGGCCACAGCAGCAGCTTTTGTGGCCAAATAGCAGTGCTACAAATTTGTCTTGGTTTTGCCTAATCGCTTTCTTTTCCTGGTACCTACTATGACAGTATCTACCTCTATACTGGTACCAATTACAGCTGACTCTTGGTATCTGGTCTACTCTATTATCTGAATTCTTCCTTGTGCCTCACAGATATGGTCTATGAGAGAGGCTCTCTTAAGTTCTACTAATCAAATTCCCACAGAGGATACCTTTGTCTGCTTCTAGGGATAGACATCCTCTCCTAGTCCAGTCAGGGGTTGTAAGGGTTTCAGATCACATGACCATCAATTCTCAAAGACCGGGACTGAGCCATTTTGATTACATTGGGACTGCTGGTGTGGTTAGCAGTCAGAGATCACAGACTGTCTAACACTAAAACTTTATATTTAGGAACTTAAGCTGTTTCAGAGCATTCTGACCTCTGAGGAAGCAAAGAAATTATCAAATGATCAGTGATTACTACCACTTTCCAGACATTTGTGCCATGAATTTCTAGGTACTAGTCTTTACTAGAGTGGCTCATAATAGCTGCTTCCAATTGGCCCTGTTCATTGTTTCTGGGAACCATTGCCAAGAACCCAAACCAGGATTTGCCATAGCTGGCCCTAGTTTTGCCAAGATTCTCTGCCAAAGGTGATGTAAGACCCACTAACACAAGGTACTTGAGGATACCAGAAGAACAACTATTGGAAGTAGCAGATGGACTCTCAGGATTGGGAGTCACCAGTCTCCTCTGATATCCTAGTGTGAATAAATTTTATCAGCATGGAAAAGAGAAAAAATATTAATATTTCAAGATTCCTCACTATGAAATAAACAATTTTCTCCCTGGAAAGCTAATAAGTTAAAATGCTTAGAAAGTTTGTGAAGAGGATAAGGCAGCCACTGAAACTTTGAACTCTAATTCATCCCTTGTATTTTCTGTGGAGTGAGTAATCCTGGAGAGAGCTAACAAAACTGTGACTAATGGAGGATATATAAACTGCAGCCACATAAACAAAGAAGCTGGAACAATTGAAAATCAGATAGTTAATAAATTGATTCTGTTGCTATTTTCAACTGATTGGGCCTTAATCCAAATTTCTTATGAATATTTCTAAAAAAGCACAAGAAAATAGAATAAAATCAGTATTCTATTCACTTGTCACAAATAACTTTATTGCCTTCAGTTGCTAACACCATTTATCTCAAAGAGGTAAGCAGACATGTCCCTGAAAGCTCCCCATTTACCAGTGACAGAATACAGCCAGAAAGCTGACTTTTCTATTTGTGGTTTGAGTCCAAAATGCTGAAACAGAATATAATAAAATATGCTTTGTTCCAACAAAACTGTACAGCTTATGCAACTTTTTACACAAGACTTTTTCTTTTCTCTTCAGGGATTTTTCTCAAACTTAATTCTCAGCTTGCTCATACGGAACACATTCTATATACTACACCATCCTTTACATTATTGGTAAGGTCAGAAAACTGGGATTTATATTTTGATAATTTCTTCTTCTTCATTCCCCATATTATGGTTACCACTAAGTACTCTTAATTCTACCTCCAAAATATGTTTCAAGTCACACCCTTATATTAATCCTTACTGCCACCATTTTTTATGTAATCAGTGGTTCAGAGTGTTATATGACTACCACCTTTTAAATACAAGCCAACATCATTTCTTTTCTGAACAAGTGCATAATCTCCACATTCATCTTCTCATTTTCTTTCTTGACCATGCCCCATCTATTTTCTACAGAATAGCCACAGAATTACTTATAAATAATCAATTGAATCCTGTGCTATTTCCCAGCTTAAAAATTTTAAGTGGCTTTGCATTGCACTTAGAATGAAATCTGAACTCCTAATTCCAGGCTATAATGTCCCAGTTGAAATGTTTTCCTCACTAAGATTATGTATGAGGGATAATTTGCATTTCCAGATCCAGATACCTGTGTGGGAGGAGTCTGATGTGAGGACATTTACATACCTTCTGTGCTGGTTCGAAACTGTTTTGAACCACAGAAAAACCTATGTTCTTTTAATCCAATCTTGTGGGAGCAGACCTATTGTTGGGTGGGACCTATTGACTACATTGTTTCCATGGAGATATGACTACACTCATTCAAAGTGGGTCAGATTCCCGTTTTGGAGTCCTTTAAGAGGGAAACATTTTGGAGAAAGCATAGATGCTTGGAGACAGAAACACCCAGGAGATGCTAAGCAAGGACCCATAGAAACTGAAAGAACCAAAATTTGGAAAGAGCCAAGGGAAGTTAAGAGACAAAATCCAGAGTTTGCCCTGCAGAAGCTAAGAGAAGACCCAGAGAAGCTTAGAGAGAGAGCAATGCCTCAGAGATGCTAAGAGAAGACCCACCAAACACAGAGAGAAAGCCACTGGAGTCAGAATCTGAACGCAATGGATCTGAGGTGAAAAACCAGCAGACACCAGTCATGTGCCTTCCCAGCTGACAGAATTCTCCAAATGCTGGTGACCTTTCTTCAGAGTCCAGGTATCATCTTGTTGATGCTTTAATTTGGACATTTTCATAGCCTTAAAACTGTACATTTGTAGCCTAAAAAATCCATTTTGTAAAAGGCAAGCCATTTCTGATATATTGCATTCCAATATGTTTTGGCAAACTGAAACACCCTCTTTCCCTGTCATTGGTTGCTTCCACTTCTTTCAAGTGGACTGTTAGTAACTCTAGGCATTAGGAATTACTCAGTAGTTTGCCCCTTCAGTCTCAGCAGTGATCATAGTTTCCACCTGTGGCTAACCCTGAAGGTATTATGTCACTATATGTATAATTCCCATGCCTTTTTTTCATTAAACTTTACACAAATTAGCCATATTGTGTATGCCATCTTCTTCCTGCTAAAAATCTGGCTAATAAAGTACCTGTTGGAGTGGGGGTATGTGGATGTGGAAAATGGGTCCTTGGATTGAATACATCAACACGTTTGAGGAACATATAGATAACTTTTTGTAGCAAGAAATATGTCACCAGTAACCCATGGCTTAGTGAATCATCATGATTACTCAGATTTTCACTGGTGTCTCATAGATTGAAGTGCAGGTAGAAAGCAAGAGACTTGGAGATCAAACACTGTAGCACTTGGTCCCATGGTACCAACGGTGGCTGATAATAAAGACTGTGGATCAGCATGCTATTTCTGAGGGCCAAAGAGGTCATATAGAGAGAAAGGATGAATTGAAGTTCATGAAAATACCACCCAGAACACTAGGAGAAAATAAAAATTTTTCAAGGGCATCTTTGATAGAATTTCTCATTTCCTGAAATCAAAAGACATATATGACTAAGGACCAAGACCAGGAACTGAATGTAAGTGCTGTGCAGTTGCAGTTCTAACTGAAGGCTCAATGCTTGGGAGCAAAAGAGATCTCATCTCTCAACAGTATCTGAAGGAATGAAAGTCCCATTGAATGAAGCTTTTTAATGACTGCATCTGGGGGAGTTGTCCCCTGTCATTTCAAAGAAATGAAAATACTCCTTAATATCCAACACCACTATCCATCATGGCTCCCATGCCAATAATCAGAGTTATATCCCAATAGCTGAGATGGAGACATACAAGTCCTGCTTTGAAAGGATGCAGCATTTATATCTAGACTGTACTAGACTGTATTGGTAGGAATCAGGAGCACATGTAAGAGTGTATTCTATGGGTATTAGATCAAGGAGGATAAAACATAATGTTTGATGGAATGAAAATGATTGATATGCGTATACCCATAAATGTTACAGAACTTAATGTACTGGGTCAATCATCAAGGGATGATTTTATCAGTTAGGCTGGATAATTATATGCTAGATTCATTGGCGGCCCACTAATACAAAGGTAGAAATTCAGGAATTTCCTGGCATACTATAGAAGAATGAGTTCAAAAGTCCAGAGAAATTGTAATGCTTAATTAATGGAAGATATAAAGAGCAGAAAATAAAATCTCATTTCCAATGTTCCATCACCCCTGTAGCACTCATTTTTATTTTATATAAAGTTGTGAATCAAAAGCCTTGGTAATTAAAAATATTTATTCTTTATCAATTTTAAACAATTTTGGTGAATTTTTATTGATTTTTTTTGTGTCAATCTTATCTATACAGTGTTAGGCATCATGTGCTCAGCCATTTTGCATTATTTAAATTTGAGGATTCCTCTTTCACAAATGGGATGAATAGGAGGTGTTCTGAATACTTAAATTCACCCTTTGCAAGCTCGTAATTCCAACTTTTGTTTTTTCATTGTTTGTTTTTTAGCCCTTGTTTTACTTTCCTAGGATGTTCAAGCAAATACCATGAAGTGGGTTTGGTTAAACAGTGGGAATTTATTTGCTCACAGTTTTGAGGCTAAAAGAAATCCAAATCAAGGTGACATCAAGATGATATTTTCTACACAAATATCAGTCTTCTAGGACTGGCTGGTGGTGATCTTTAGCTCTTCTGTCACACGGGAAGGAACATGATGGTATTCCCTGGTAATCCCTTCTATTCTGGGTTCTGTTGATGTCCAGACTCTTACTTCCTATGGGTTTTTCTCCTTCTATCTGAATTTCACTCTACTTTTAAAGGACTAGGATTTAGATCCTAGGATTTAGATCCATCCTGACTGGGGTGACCCATACCTTCTTAACTGAAGTAACCTCATCAAAGGTCTTACTTATAATGAGTTCACACCCACAGGAATGGATTCAATTTAAGAACAGGTTTTTCTGGGGTTCATATAGCTTGAAGTCACCACAGCCCTAAACCCATTCTTAAAAACAAAGCTCAATTTGTAAAGCTGATACATATATGTATATGTATGTGTACATGTACATGTATGTGTAGGTATGGACTTCAATAGAAATTAAAAGAAGGGTGTATATAACAAGCATGGGGAAAAGGCTAAGAAGACCTTCTGATAGACTGTGAAAAGCATGGTTTAAAAATTGACTGGTCAAGGTGATTGGCTTATTTTTAGAATTGTCCTTTTCCTTTCTAAAAGCAAGAGCTCAATTATTACTATCAGAGGCATTGTGTCTTCTGAGAACACATAAATAATATTTATCAACTCAGTAATTGCTTCAGTCATTTTCTTAAATACTTTGGGATGTGTGTTATCCAAATCTGATAATTGGACGTTGTTTACGTCATGTTTCTCCAGAGTGGAAAAAAAAACAATCTAGATATGTAGATACTAAGAGATGTATTAAAGGAATTGGCTTATGTGACTGTAGATATTGGCAAGCCCAAATTTTCAACTACAGAATTTGGGCTAGTTGAGAACCCTAATGAAGATTTTGATGAATTTCCCAGGAGAAGCTGGCTAGCAGAGGTAGAAATATAAATACTGTTTTCTGATTGGTGAAATAATCTGCTATCCCTCTAAGACCTTCAACAGATTGAATCAGACTTTGTTGATTGTAGATGTAATGAGCCATAGATACAGTCAACTAAAGATTTAAATTCATAAAATACACTTATAGAAATTCTTAGGAAGATGCTTGCTTGACCAAACAACTGGACACGTTAAGTTAACCATCTCAGTCCACCCCTTGTCTACTTGACACTCACATGTTTCCTCAAACCATACTTAACTCCTTAATAAAATACAATAACAGCAATGCTTTCATATAGCATAATTCAGCTGTCATGCATTCAATTGGAAATACACTAAACCTTTCCCCAGAAAAGGATGCAAAGTCTTTGGTTAATATTCACCCTTAAACAGGGTATCCTGTAACTTAAATACTATGAAATATACTGAATACAACTTATAATATGTAATATGTGGATAAAATTGGAAGGAGAAAAAAGGTATTTGCTTAATGTATATATACAAATGTTCACAACAAAACAAGGAAGAAATGCTCATGATCATTATAGTTTTGTTTCTGCAGCTGGTCACATGGATGCAGCACATTTGTATAACTATCTTCTTCCACTACCCATCAACATTCCCTTTAACCTCAGCAAGAAACTCAACTGGGTCTTGGTTCTTTGCCTGCTACAGTGACCCAAACTTTCATTTATGAAAGTTCTGCATCATAAGTAATCCTACCTAGATTAGGTTGTTTCAGTTTTCCATTGACTTTAATTGCAGGGCATGGCAGTATGAAGAGATCCCTTAAAGGATCTCCTGTATTCCAGGCAAACTCTTCTTTACCTCCATTGTTTAGTAGCAATTCTATTTCCCCTTGATTATCAAGATCAAGCACCCTAACCAGTACAGTAATTCCCTTCTCTGCCTGTTAATTCAGAGGCATGAGTAGCCCAAAGTGGATAGCTGGCAGTCTTAACTTCCAGTTCAAGGGAATCATTGCTGTTTCTTCTAGGAGAAGCACTCTTTCTTTTTAATCAAAACCTATAGGCCAGGGCGGGCCGCGGTGGCTCAGCGGGCAAAGTGCTTGCCTGCTGTGCCGGAGGACCTCGGTTCGATTCCCGGCCCCAGCCCATGTAACAAAAAACGGAAAAACAAAAATACAATAAAACAAGAAACTGTTTAAAGATGTTTCCCTTTCTTCCTTCTATCCTTCCTTCCTTCTATCTGTCTTTCCTTTAAAAAAAAAAAAAAAAAAAAAAAACCTATAGGCCAGAGAGCTTAAGATGGTGGGGACAGGAAATGAAAAATTTTTCTGGTGGATCACAGGGGGCAGATCCACTCCTATTTCCACATTTTGATTTCTAAAACTCTGAATCTATGGAGAAACACCATAGAAAGACTTATTTAGAAAATATACAGTCTCCTGGAGAACATTGCTCCAGCCCTGCAAGGTATTGCCATCCAGGTGACTCTATAATTGAGTCTTCAAAAGGCCTTTCCACTATTAACTCAATCCAGCTACTCCAGGATGATGGATAATATATTAAGACCAGTGAATTCCAAGAACATGTGCCTGTTCCCTCACTTCAGTTGTAGTGAAGTGGGCTCCTTGATTAGAAGCAGTACTCTATGGAATACCATTATTGTAGTTAAGGCTTTCTGTAAGTCAAAAGATGGTAGTTCTGGCAGAAGCACTGTGGGAAGGAAAGGCAAATATGTATCCAGAGTACATACCTAGTCCAATAAGAATAACTCACTACCCCTTCCATGAAGTAAATGGTCCAATATAATCAACCTATCATCAGATAGCAGGCTGATCCACTCTGGGAATAGTGTCAGACATGAGTGGCTGGTGAAAGAGGCTAAGTGGTATTTACAGAATGGGTCATCCTATCCACTTGATTATTAAAGTTCTTTTCTGCTGAAATCATCCTCTGGCAAACATTCACAGGGAACACAAATGTCTTCATGTTTTTTGCCTATTAAGAATGTTCTATCCATATACCTCTCCCAACTTTTAGTCCATGCTTTAGCCAACCACCTTCACAAACTATTAAAGACCTTTCTCAATTTTCTCTGAAGAAATTCATTTCAATTTAAAGATAATTTGAAGGCTTAAATCCCTCCAGAGGCAGTTATCAAGGGTTTCAGAAAGAGATATCAACATAATCCACAGTACAAAGCAAAAACATTAGCCCATGCACCATGGGATCAACAATTCCATCCCTACCAAAAGGGGAAAAGAAGTGGAACTAAAAATGTATCAGTGGCTGAGAGAGTTCAAATAGAGTTGAGAGGTTACTCCAGAGTTCACTCTTATGCAAGCTTCAGTTAGATATTTCTACTATCATAACTTGCCAAAGCCCAACCAAAACCATTCCAGCCAATCCTAAAGAACACCTAGGGCAATATATGAGATTCTATAAAGGTTCCATACACTAGGGTAACTTTCCAGTAACCTACCACCTCCAGATAGGTCCCTGGACCAGAGTAAGTCCTGAAACCTAGAGGGCTCAGTTTCTCCAGAGCATCAGCTAATTCCATCTCCCTACCCCATATTATTTTTTAATTCATTTCCCTCCTATTATTTGTTTATTTTTTATCCATATTTTTTACTCATTGTCCATTCCATAGATAAAAGGAGCATCAGACACAAGGTTTTCACAATCACACAGTCACATTGCAGAAACTTTATAATTATGCAATCATCTTCAAGAAACATGGCTACTGGAACACAGCTCTACAGTTTCAGGCACTTTCCTCTAGCCACTCGAATACACCATAAGCTAAAAAGGGGTTATCTTTATAATGTTAAGAATAACCTCCAGGATAACCTCTCAACTCTGTTTGAAATTTCTCAGCCACTGACACTTTAATTCATCTTATTTCTCTCTTCCCCTTTTTGGTCAAGAAGGCTTTCTCAATCCCTTGATGTGGAGTCCCAGCTCATCCCAGGATTTCTGACCCACATTGCCAGAGAAATTTATACCCCTGGGAGTCACATCCCATGTAGAGAGGGGGAGGGCAGTGAGTTTGCTTGCCATGTTGGCTGAGAGAGAGATAGGCCACATCTGAGCAACAAAAGAGATTCTCTGTGGTGACTCTTAGGTATAATATTAAATAGGCCTAGTCTATCCCTTGCAGGGATGAGTTTCATAGAGGCAAACTCCAAATTGAGGGCTTGGCCTATTGATTTGCCTAACATATCATTGACTGCCTCTTCCAACATGAAAAAGTTAGAATAGCCATAGCCTAGATACCCCTAAAGAGTAGGATAGAAAGATCAGAGGTGATGGTGGAGTTATACAGAGAAGGGAGGGTTTAACAAATGAATATGATTGCTGAATCATTAAATTGATATTTCTTTTAGTGTCTAGTATCTTAGAGCAGCTAGAAGTAAAAATCTAAAATTGTGAAATTGTAACCCATAACAAATACTGAAATCTGTTCTACAACTAATTGTTCTGTGCTTTGAAATTTATTGCTTTTATGTATGCATTTTTTTTTTCACCAAAAAGAAAAAAAAAGTCAATTGTGATGATAAAAAATATTTGTTCCTTCTAGACTACTATGTTTGGAGCATTTAGAATGAAAAATCTGAGTGGATGGTATGGTCGCCCATGTCAAAGTCTGGGATCTGTCTGGGGACTACTTATTGAAGAGGGCTCTGAAAATTATTGCTTTTTCAATAATTATTATACAATAATATAGAAAAAAATGTTAGCCCATGGATATCAAATAGAGAGGAAAAAGAGAAGCTACAACAGCTGACAACAACCACTAAAGGAAACAAAAAAGAACAAAAAGAAGATTGAGATTTTATTGCCAGCACAACTATAATGAACTTTAAAAACTAAATTCTGTACCTCAAGTGTTTGCTGTACTTCTGAATAACCTTATTTCTCAAGCTGTCAGTTGATCTGTGATTCATTTAGTAATTGCTTATGAGTGAACCTGTTCCTTCTAATAATCAGGAAAAGTAACTTCATGCAAGACTAATCCCAAAGAGGGGATAATTAGACATTTCAAGTCCCTCTGGTTCCTTTCAGTTTAATAAAAATTCATTTCTGTAACTTGAAGCTATGTATAAATATACAGCATTATATTATGATTTATAACATAGTTGTTTCTTTCCATTTTGCTGTGAGACAAACACACACATATTGAACTTTTACATTTCTCAGAATAATGTAAATATTTAAAACTTCATCTGAGATTTTAAAAATAATAAGTTCAATAATGTCATGTCCTCTTTTGTGTAATGGTCATAATTATAAATAGTAGTCATAAGTAACATTTGTTGAGTCACTGATAAATATTTGTCTTTCACTATTTTATAAGCATAATTTTACTTAATCCCCTTAGAAAATTTAAGGAATATGTTGTCTTATTATTTTTAATGCACAGATGAGAAAATAATACTGAGAGATTAAGTAATTTGCCCCAAATCACATAGTTTATAAATGGAGAACTTATCTGAGTCCCGAGACTCTAGGTACAATGATTTTGCTAGAGGAATTCAGTTTGTGCAGTAATTGTAGAATTTAAAAGCCCAATATTAAAATTCTAATATTACATAGAATTATATCAGTTTCCTGTTGTGAAAGTGGGAATAATTATAAACATTGCTCCTCACAATGATAGCAATGCTTTTTATGTTGTAGGAACTCTAAAAATGTTTGATGAATGAAGAACCGAGTCAGTAATAAAGAGAAAATGCTAATGCTTGAGTAATTCAGAATAATTAGAATTCCTTATTGTCTTTGATCATATTCAAAGTATTGAAGTATGGATATTTGCAGATACTATATATCTGATTTCAATGATTTACTGTTGACTATTCATACATGGATCACCTATGTTCTGCATTATTTTTTCTATTGAAAGTGCAACTGTTACCATCTTTGTCTGTCTTCACTTTGGCCCACTTGACGCTTACTAAAAGGCACAGATAAAAGCCCTGGGGTGAATGAATAGAAGCAAGCATCCAGGTGGGGAGCCCAGAAATGCCTCATAGAGATAGGTGTCTCTGCTTGCTTGCTGTCTGGAGGGAGAGCTCTATGAACCTACTTCTTATAGCAATTGCTTTTTGTTTCATGAGTCAGCATATGGTCTCAATTCAACAATGTGAATGGACTTTGGGCTATCCTTGTCAGAGCTCCCATTATGTGTAGACAATTGAGAATAAACTGACATATATAGGTTTTCATTTATGAAGAGCAGTAGAGATTATGTCTGTAAAGAAAATTAGGTTGCTTTCTCTTTGAGGTTTGGGGAAATTTAACTTACAAAACTTTAGCATATAGTAACAAACTTTTGAAGACATTAATACAACCCTGATTTGCATCACCACTTCACTTGCTACCCAGTGTCTAAAGTTCAAACTATATTGGTAGCTACTAGGTTCCAGTCCCAATATAATTTTTCAGGCTTGAATCTAGCTTCTTCCATACATATGTATGAGAGACCAAAATGTAGTGTAAATTATTTTCTGGACAGTCACTGCATTTTCAATTCTTCGTCTTGTTTGTGGAAATCCTACTCACTTTTCAAGCATGCAACTTCCTTGATGAAGTACTTTCAGATTCCTCCAAATACAGATCTATTCTTATATTAAGAGTATAGAAATCCTTTGTGTTTCTCTCACAATACACATCAAGTTTTATCTTAACTGCAGATATGTTTATATTTGCCATTTGTGAGCTCCTTGATTACTAGGGAAATATCCTATACTGGATATTTCCAGGCTGGGTAGTGGGGAATTAATAAATTGTGGGGACTGTGGAATTAGGGATCATGTACAAGAGTCAGAGAATAGGGGTCCCAATCTTCCAAGAATAGCAGTACTTGAGAAAGGTCATTTAAAGTCAATTCAGTTTGGAATCCAAACTTTCGTAGTAGATAGTATTAAAATATTTGATTGGAATTCTATTTTGAGAAATTAAAATAAGTTTATTTTTTCTTATATTTAATATAATTTAGATGTGTATAACAAATTAATTCTAATTATATGAATAAAGAAAAAATGATTCAAGGAAATTTTCCCCTTTGGTGTGATTCTTCATGCAAAAGTGTAGCATGTTATCACAATATGTGTGATTTTTGCAGATCATCATTTTTAGTGTCACTTTGCAAAATTATTCTAGTGCTTCATCAGTTTTCCCAAAGCCCCTCTAAATCCTTTAATATTCAGATTATTTCCTTTTAAACTGCAAATTGTGTCATCATCCTTGTTGACCTCTCATCTTCAAATTTAAATGACTAGACTTGACCAGATTCTAATTTGTTAATAATTATTCCCATGATTCAAACAATGTTCAATGTCATTTTCATTTACTTCATGAAATTTTGAATATTTTGCTAGAAATTCACTATATTTTAAAAGTACTTTGCATTATATTTTCATTGCAGACCAAACTTAGTGGAAGACTATCAGGCAAAAATGTGGAAATGAAGGGCTGTGGTGGATAATAGTGTTAAGTAGGGAGTAATGCCAGAAGAGACCAACTTTATACATGACTGGTTAATTATGCATAATTTCATATTGTCCTTCCCATTACAGCTTGGACAGGACAGTGAATACTCAGAGAACCTCCTGTATATGTTTGGATTAACCTTGCTTTCCTGCTTATTTTTCTGTTCGTATTCTGTACAAGGTCATTGCATAGGATTGTGTCATTGCCTCTGCATAAAGGTGCCCAGCTGAGGGCTCTTGGGCAAATCACACAACAAGCCTGGCATGGGCTGTATCTGCTTGGAGATGTCACACCTTCTTCTTTGTGCAAAGCCCATGTCCACCAATGGCATGCCTTTAAAAATATATACATAGCCTAAAGCTGGCCCCAGTCCTATCACTCTTCTTTGTTTCTCTCCTCTTCAGCTGTACCTAACTTCTTAATAATTCCTGCTATACTCCATGCAAGCTGCCTCATCCAGGCCTTTATACTTGCTGCTGTCTCCTCTACCAGGAGTACTCTTTTTTTTTTTTTAACATGGGCATGCACCGGGAATCGAACCTGGGTCCTCTGGCATGGCAGGAAAGCATTCTTGCCTGCTGAGCCACCATGGCCTGCCCCCAGGACTACTCTTAACCAAATGTTTATCTACCTTTCTCTTCACTGCTCAGAGATTATCCTCTCAGAAGGACATTCATAGACCACTAAACCAAAATATCATCCTTGTGGTAGTTAGATTCAGGCATCAATTGGCTAGGTGAAGGTGTCTAGTTCTATTGCTGTGGACATGAGCCAATGGGATATGAATCTCATCTGTTGCTGATTACATCTGCAGTCAGCTAGGAGGTGTGCCTGCTGCAATGTTTGATTCAATCGGCTGGTGCTTAAATGAGAGAGCTCAACGTACACAGCCCAAGCAGCTCAGCATACCTCATCTCAGCACTTGCAGCTCAGCACAGGCCTTTGGAGATGCAGAAAGGAATCACCCTGGGGAAAGTTGTTGGAACGCGGAGGCCTGGAGAGAAGGCCAGCAGAAATCACCCTGTGCCTTCCCATGTAAGAAAGAACCTCAGATGAAAGTTAGCTGCCTTTCCTCTGAAGAACTAATGAAATAAATCCCCTTTTATTGAAAGCCAATCCATCTCCGGTGTGTTGCATTCTGGCAGCTAGCAAACTAGAACAATCCTCCATCATTTTCTATCCTCTTATTCTCCCTTATTTTTCTTTCTTGCCTCTCCTTCCTTATTTTTCCTTCCTTCCTTCCTTCCTTTTTTCCTTCCCTTCATTTTTTTAGGTGCATTGTCTGGGAATTGGACCTTGGTCTCCCTCATGGGAGGTGATCATTCTACCACTGAACCACCTGTGCATCCCCTTCTCATTGTTTTTGTACCACTGACACATTTCATATTTATTTTTAAATTTCTGCCTTATGGTACTTCAAAGAATGCTCAATTAATGTTTGGTGAATGAATGAATACTTTTCTAAAAAATCAAATAATCATAATCTCAGCTTTCTAGACTGAAAGAAAAGACAGGTTATTTTTCAGAGGCTTAAAGTCTTATTATGGGGGATCTGTTTATACTTAGCATGGTTAGCAGGTTAAACAATAGTTTTGTGTGTTGTTTTCAACTTTTGCTTTTTAAGACATTATGACATTATTGTGTACTTTAAGCAATTTTAACCAATTGACACCATCTAATCCCAAGAAGTTTTAGACAGTTCTACCTAAAAAGGATTTGGGGGATAGCTACTGCCATACCCTACAAGAAAGCCAGATGTGACTAGAATTGGAGTGAATCTTTATGCTCTGATTTTATTTTGTTCATTTGGTGACCTGTAACATCCAAATAGAATGGTGCACTTATAGAAATCTACTGATACAGCAGCCAAGTACAATGATCTATATTACATGAAGCCATTCAGAGATTAATATTAGTTTTTCAACATTTTTTAAAAAAAATTAAATCCTACAAAAAAGTTAGAGATACAGTACAATTTGTCCTTCTCTTAGATGTTCAAAATTTTATTATTTTGCCACATTTTCTTTATCTCTTTTAATATATACATTTTTTAAAATTATACTTTTTGGCTGAGAAATTTGAAGTTAAATTGCAAGACAATGATATTTCATCTAAATTCTTCAGGATGTATCTCATAAGAGCAAGGACATCTTTAATATGAATGCAATATCATTTTCAGACTTAGGAAATTTCATATCACTACAATAAAATATTATCTAATGTATATTTCCATTCACATTTCTCCAATTGTTCCATAAATGTCTTTTACACCTTTGTGAATGTGGCTTAAATTTCTTTTTTAGGATCCAATCAAAGATTATAATTTGCATATAGTCCTTAGGTCTCCTTTAATCTGTAATCATCCCTTTGCTTTCTTCTTTTTATTTATTTTTCATTTATGCCATTGACCTTTTTTTTTTTTGGCAAATCGATGCCAATTGTTTTGAAGAATATTCTATAAGTTGGACTTGTTTTTCCATAACTAGTTTCAAATTAAATGCTTTTTTCAGAGATACTACATGACCATAGGTGATGCTTACTTCCCATTGTGTCACATCAAGAGTAACAGCCCTTGTTTAAGATGGTATCACTAATATAAAAGTACATTTTTCTCTTTGTAATCAATACTTACTCTGTTGGTTGAAACTTGAAGACTCTGTGAATCCTTTCACCCAATGGTTTTAGCACATTTGGTGATTTTTGCTTGCATCAATTCTTATTTTTATGGTTGTCGTATGGTAATTTTCTGATCCTCTCATTCCTTCTACATATAGTACCTGGAATTATTTTGCAAAGAAGAGCTTTTTTTCCCCCTTTCTCCATCCCCACATCTTTTATTACCTTTTCACGTGCAAGATATTATAATCAATTTTTTTTCCTTTTTAATAAAATAGTCAAGTTGTCTCAGATTTTGCCAGTGGAATTCTTCATGCTAGCCTCTGTAGTTTTTTAATGTCCCCATTAATCTGAGCACTTCTTTGCCTTAGAAACTACAAGAATATTTAGCCTTGCTAATGAGTTCCCCTGCCTCAGCCATTTCTCCAAGAAACTCTAGTTTCCTTATGTGCAGAACGATACTTAGAAACCAAGCTCTTGGCCCTAGATGGGTGCATTGCCATAAGGGTGGGCATGAATCATTTTCACTTCTGTTGTATATTGTCCATTTCTGTCTTTCTTACTCTTGTTCCCACTTGTTTCATTTTTGATTTCATACAAGTCAAGAATTTCCTTCCTTTCTGATTACCTCAGCCAAATATTTCATTTCAAATGCTGCTACCTAAAATTCTGTGATATTCTTCAAGTTCAGCAAAAGATAAGAATTGCTCCTTCTTTATCTGACAAAATGAAAACTGTAAAATTCCACATTTAACCTGTCTTTCTCAGTCACCTCTGCTGTCTTTCATCTGATTTTTACAGATGTTCTGAGGTTCCCAAAATAAATAGGGGTAATCAGTGAACCACAATATCTGGAAGATAAAGCAAATGCTTACCTGTTTGCTTTGCCATCTGTTCCATTTTGGATTGGATTGGATAAGTACATATTCAATCCCCCCAAACAGCATGCACTTCTCAAATACCCATGGTGACTGGCTCAGATTCCTTCTGGTTGATTGTGATTATTTTATTACAACTCTTCAGATTTATAAACCCAGCAATTAAAAGAACTTAGACATGTTAATACCTATGTAGCACTTAAACACCATTCCACAAAAAAGTGTGAGCTATTTGTGTATCACATTGTTTCATTGAAGAGACTATTATTATTTTAATGGAAAATATCATTGTATTACATTTTATTTAAAAGGTTCCTCTTTTCTTTTTGGATTTGTCAGGACTTCAATTACAAATAGAAGAGTAACTGTAGTTTAATTGTTCTAAATTTGATGGTTGTGAAAAGCAACAATATAAACTCCAGCTTCTTTTTTTCCTACCAATATTTCTATGAAAAGATTAGGAGTGTCTGTGACTAGGTCTAGAGTGATAATTTCCATTGGCTCAAGTCCATTTACTGCAGGGAGAAACACCTGGCAAGGCAGTTGGTAGCAGCCTGTTCTTGTTAACCTTTCAGCCCTCACAATAACTATCAGTAGGCACCGAGTCAGGGCCTCTAATAAACTGGCATTAAAGCTGCTGACAGTTAATAACTTTCTATGGGTTTCTATGATTAAATAAAATAAAATGTTCTGATTAATTAGAATCAAAGAATTGTAAAATTCCATAATGCTAGAAGCGAATAATTTTTAGACATAAAGTAAAATAGAGAAAAGATCAATGTGGCCTGTCATAAGACATTTTCCTATAAACAAAATAGAGGTTCATAAGTATGTTATTTGAGTTGTTTTAGTCTAGCTTGATTTTCAGATACTGTGCTCTTTTATGTTTTAGTAAATGGGAAAAAATAACTAAGAAATTGAAAACTCACATTACCTTCTATAAAACTAAAATTTTAACCTAGATTCTTCCAACGTGTAAAATAATTTCTGCTATTGAGCTGTAGAAGAATTTAATCACATATAAATAAGGGAATTTAAATTCAGTATTGCAGAGGAGACATTTTAAAGATAGTCTTTAAAAACTTCACAGCTACTTTTCTTTTTGTTTTGCTGTTTTACTTTGCCAGGGTTGTTATGACAAATACCAACAATGGGTTAGCTTAAAAAATAGGAATTTATTGTCTCGTGATTTTGAGGCTAGAACTGGTAGACCTTGCTTTCTCCCAAAGTCTGAGCATTCTGGAAATCCTCTGTAACACGGCCATCTCTTATCCCTCATGTCTGTTCCTCTGATAGTCACTGACTTCTCTCTTCTGATTTCTGGCATCTTCTGACTGCTTGAGTTTTCTTTTAAGTCTTATAAGAACCCCAACCATATGGATTAAGACCTAGCCTGATTTAATTTTTACTCATCTAAATAGGGTCTTTTAATAATCTACTCACAAATGAGTTTACACTTTAACTAATAGTAACATCTTCAGAAGTATTTTCTGCAAATGGGTTCATACTTACAGGATCAAGGATTAGGAATTGAATTTGTCTTTGTGGAGGACTTGATTCAATCACTGTGATAGTTTGAAGCTTTATGTACCCCAGAAAAGCATGTTCTTAAAGCAAATCTATTCCTGTGGGTGTGGACGCATTGTAAGTAGGATCTCTTGGTGAGTAGTATCTTAACTTGAAATGTGGTCATCTCATGCACAGTGGGTCTTAATCCTCCTACCAGAGTCCTTTATAAGAGATAACAGAGAGAAGACACAGAGAATCCCAGAGAAGCTGACAGAAAAAGCCCCAGAGAGGGTGAGAGAGCAAAGCTAGAAGCTGAAGGCAATGAACCCAAAAGAAAAGGGCCAGAAGACATCATATGACATAGGAGCTGAAGATTACTGGTAGCTAGTCTTTGGGAAGAAGACATCACCTTTTAATACCTTGATTTGGATGTTTGCATGGCCTCAGAATTGCAAGTCATAAGCTAATAAATTCACAGTTTAAAAGCTAACCCATTTCTGATATATTGCATTGTAAAAGCCAACTAATTTCTGATATATTGCATTATAATATTGATATTACAGCTTTAGCAAACTAAAACAGTCACCAACACTTGCCTATAAGAAAAGTAAACAATTTGCAGGTGGACTGTATCTGTAAAAAGAACTTGTTTCTCACTAGCTATGTGGAAGTAAAGGTGGAGTTGGGGAATTAATTTCAGGGGAGAGTCAGAGTGAGAAAGTTATTGGAACCACTATGGTTCCATTAGGACATTTCCTTTCTTGAGTCATATATATGGCTGAGGATCAGGAATTGGCTATAACTCTAGTAGAAAGTGGGTACAAATAGAAACCTGTGAAGGGGACATGTTCATATCATTGCTGATTTAGGGCAATGACACTTGAAAATTGTCTGGTCATCAGTGCAGCAGAGTATAACTTTTAGTCTCAATATTTTAATATGGCAGTGGAAAATTTCTACAAACATAGCCATGCTTCTGTGGTGAGAAGGGAATAAAGTCATCTTTGAAGTCATCTTTGAAAGTTGAGAGAACCTCCTAAGAGAGTGATTGGAATTCACATTTTAGAGTGAAATGGATCTTCAGCCAACTTCTAAGATTACCTACATAATCTTGGAGTGTCTCTTGAAAACATTATCCTTGGCCATCTGCATGTAGGAGCTAAACTTTTGAAGTAATACATTCAAGTAAGAGCTCTGGTCCCATCTTCTTAGATTGGAAGGATCATAAAAATGAGAAATAAGTATTTTTAAAGGATGCACATATTTACTAATTGAAGAAATATAACAGAATAATATTTTGAAATATCAACTGTAGTTCTTTATAGTCCAGGGCCTATTTGTTGTATCAGACAGTTAGAATATTCTACATTTTGGTTTCAAGGAGTGGATATAACCAATGTCAGAAAAGAAGAAAGAATTCTTGACTTTTGAAATTCATAGTTGAGAATAAGGCTTTTAGAGTTTCTAAAGATTGTTTGAAAAAAAATCACATTATGGATTGGAAGAATACATGATCTGATTGAATCAGCATTTTCCATACTCAGACATGCAATAAAATTTATCTAGACTGAAAAGAAAGAAGGAATAATCAATTGATAAACAAGAAAGTTTATTTATGGTAGGGTCTCTTGTTCTGCTCCTCCATTCTTGCTTGAAAACTGGGAGACACAGATAGAATCCCTATCTGAGACCAAGATCCCATTCCATCTTTTCCAGTGAGTGTCCAAGAATGTCCTATGATTTGGACCTCCCCTGGTGTCTAGCATCCTGTGGGAACAAAGGGAAGGCCAGAATGGCATGTTTCTAACAAGACAGCTTGGAAAAGACTCACAAAGTTTCTCAGAATCTATAGTAGTGCATGAGGGAAACGTAATTTCCTGAGCCTCTGAGAGGATGCATAATTAATGGGGAGAGAGCAGGAGTGGAGGGATCATACAGGAAGCAGTAGAGGAAAAAGTTAGTCAATGACTGAGGAATGATTGTGTTAGCCAGTGACTGAGGAATAGTTGGCATTGTGCTTGAATTGTGACCCCCACAAAAGATATGTTGATGCCCTAAACCCCATGTCCCTGTTTAAAAGGATTAGTCCCTAGAAAGGGTATAGTTTAATTCTAATCCATTTTGTGAAGGCAACCATTTCTTTTAATCCCTATTTAGCACTGTAGGCTGGTAACTTGATTAGATTATTTCCACAGAGATGTGACACTCCCAATTGTACATACTAACCTTTGACTAGAGGGAGATGTGACTCCACCCATCCCAGGTGGATCTAGATTAGTTTAAACATTTTAAAACCATGAGACCTAGGAAAGCTCACACACCAGAGACATTTGGAGATGAAGAAGAAAAATGTCCCTTGGGAGAGCTTCATGAAATAAGAGGCCTGAAGACAAAGCTAGCAGAAGTTACCATGTTCACCATGTGCATTTTCAGTTGAGAGAGAAACCCTGAACATCATCAGCCTTCTTGAATCAAGGTATCTTTTCCTGAATGTCTTAGATTATATATTTCTTAGCCTTGCTTTAATTTGGACATTTAAGCCTTAGAACTGTAAACTTGCAACTTATTAAATTCCCCTATTTAAAACCCATTTCATTTCTGGTAATTGCATTCTGGCAGCTAGCAAACTAGAACACCCTGCATTTTGTGACTATGACTTTATTTTGAAGTAGGGCTTTTGCAGATATAATTAGATAAAATGAGGTCATACAGGATTAGAGAGGACCGTAACCTGATATGGCTGCCATCCTAAAAAGAAGAGGGAAATTTGGACACAGAAATAGAGACACAGGGAGATGATGGCCAGTGAAGATAAAAATAGAACTTGGAATTATGCTGCCACAAGCCAAGGAATGCTTTCAACTGCCAGAAGCTAGGAAGAGTCAAGAAAGGATCTTCCCCTAGAGGCTTCAGAAGGAGCATGGTCCTGCAAACATCTTGATTTCAAATATCTCCCCACTTTGTGGTAATTTGCTACCACCGCCCTAGAAAACAAAAACAGATTGGGAAGATATGCCTCTCAGATGTTGCAAACAGGAAGAGTTCATGAGCAAGAAACAATGCTATTTTAGTTGTGGGAACTATTGTGTACCCCAGAAAAGCCATGTTCTTTAACCCTGATTAAATAGTGTTTGGTGGGATCTTTTGATTAGGCGGTTTCTATGGAGATGTGTCTCCACCCATTCAAGGTGGGTAATTTACTGTAGTCCTTTAAGAGAGAATCATTTTGAAAAAAAATTAAGAGCTGATATAGACAAGAGAACTATCAAGAATGCGGAAAGAGGACTTCTGGGAAGATGGCCAACTAGAGCAGCTTGAGATTAGCCCTGACCACAGAAAAGTTAGAGAAGGAATAGGAGGGAGACTGAAGCAGCAATTTGGGAGAGCGGCTGACCTGAGAGAGCCTTCTGCACCACATGGGGCAGCCCTAGTTGTAGAGGCCAAGAATATGAGAGGTAGAAAGCTGGAGTCTAGGGTGGAATGGGGAGCAGCAGAGCCCATGGAAGTGCATGTGTGGGAACACAGGACCAGGAAGTAAGCCAGGGCACATTCCTTGGGCATGCTACCCTCACTGGTACAGTCCCATCACCTGTGACTCACCCCACACACCAAGCACCTGAATCCCCTCACCTGCTCCCATTGCCCACACTCCAGAGCTCCCACCCCACCAGGCCCCAGTGCATTTACCTGCCCCACACCCACACCCCAAGTGCAGTTAAACCCACCTCTCCTACATCACTCCCAAGCACTCCCTCCCCCTCCCTGTTCCCTGCAGGCTATTACCAGTGCATAAAGGTTGTGGGCACTGAGTTTCATACCTAGGCTACCCCAGTCCCCCCAGTGTTCCACAGCCTCACCCCACCCTCCCTGAGCTAAGCGCATCCATTTAAGGCACACCCAGGTCCATGCATGCGCACAAGTCCCCAGTCATGTCATTCAGCTCTGGGAACTGCACATTACAGCAGTCCTAGGAATGCATATGCTCACCACCCTCAGCCTCATTTGCCAGCTCTGATAAAGTGCCAGCCTGCCCAGCCAGGTCACATCTGCTCCCAGTCCATGAAGGCACAATGCTGACCTGCTGCCACAGCTCTATGCATGCACACAAAGGACCCCATGCCTTAGACCAGTGCACACCAAGGTACATCACCCAGACTGGTGCACCTGCACAGTTACATCTTCCCTGGCTGCTGGGCATCCACATTCACAAGCACCCATGCAACATCCCTAACCTGCACCCCACCTGCCCTGAAACAAATCACCATACTTACTCCATGCCATACTCAACATTATGCCCTGCTACCTGCTGTACAACCACCCCACAAACACAAGGCCTTATACTACTGAAAGAAATCAACTCCCAAAATAAATCAACCAAGATATCTACATGTGATGAAGACTAAGCATATTACAATGCAGACAGATATAGCCCTGCCTGATGACCAAATTAAAACACCAGATGAAACACAACTAATGAAAGATGTTCTTAAAACTCTATTTAATAAGTGGGATAGCAAAAGACATAAAGGGAATCAAGAAGACAGTAGAAGAGCATAAAGAAGAATTTGAAAGAATAAATAGAAAAATAGCAGATATCACAGACTTTGTTGACTAAATAAAAACATACTAGAGGCACACAATACCATATTTGAAGAGACAGACAGAAGAGAATAAGTGATATAGAGGACAGGATAGTTGACTTCAAAGACTCAAAACAGCAAATGGCAAAAAAAGATGAAGAAAATTGAATGGGAACTCAGGAAAATGATGGACAAAACAAATTGCACAAATATAAGAATCATTGGTGTCCAGAAGGAGAAGAGAAGAGTAAAGGGTTAGGAAGAATAGTTGAAGATAAAATGGGGGAAAACTTCCCAACCCTCATAAAGGACATAAATATACAAGTCAAAGAAGTTCAAAGAACTCCAAACAGAATAAATCCAATTAGACCTTCCCCAAGGTACATACTAATAAGTCTGTCAAATGTTGAAGAGAGGCAGGAAATCCTGAAAGTGGCAAGAGAAAAACAATCTACTACATGCAAGGGAAACCAAATAAAACTGAGTTCAGAATACTCAATTAGCACCCTTGAGGCAAGAAGTCAGTGGAATGATATATTGAAGATCCTGAAAGAGAAAGATGTCCAGCCAAGAATTCTGTTCCCATCCAAATTGTCCTTCAAAATTCAGGGAGAGATTAAAGTTTTCAGAGACACAGAAGTCCTGAAAGAATTTGTCAACAAGAGACCAGCCCTATAAGAAATACTAAAGGAGTTCTGTCAGCTGAAAAAGAAAAAGACAGGAGATGAGGTCTGGAGGAGAGCACAGAATTAAAGAGTACCACTAAAGGTAATTTAATGAAAACAAAGAGAAAGAGGGAAAAGAATACATTGATCTGACAAATAAAAAAAAATAAGATGGTGGATTCAAGAAATGCCTTTTCAGTAATAAACTTTGAATGTTAATGGACTAAACTTACCAATCAAAAGATAGAGATTGGCAGAATGGTTTAATATATGCTATTTAGAAGAGACTCATCTTAGACAAAAGGAAACAAATAGATTGAAAGTGATGGAAAAAGATTTTCCATGCAAGTTGTAACTGAAAGAAAGCAAGAGTAGCTATACTAATATTGGACAAAATAGACTTTAAATGTAAAGACATTATAAGAGACAAAGAAGGACACTATATACTAATTAAAGGGTCAATTCACAAAGAAGATATAACAATCATAAATGTTTTGCTCCCCATCAAGGACCTCAAAGTACATGAGAGACATTGTCAAAACTGAAGGGAGTGATAGATGTTTCAACAATAATAGTAGGAGACTTCAATACACCACTCTATAGATAGAAGAACCAGACAGAAGATCAACAAGGAAATAGAGAAGATAAATAATTTGGCAAATGAATTAGACTTAACAGACATATATAGGTCATTGTACCCCAAAGCACAAGGGTATACATTCTTCCCTAGTGCTCATGGAACATTCTCCAGGATAGATCATAGGCTGGGGCACAAAACAGGTCTTTATAAATTTAAAAGCATTTTCTCTCATCACAATTGGATGAAGCAAAAATTGAGGACTTAATAGCACACCTGGAGGAACTGGAGAAAGAACAGCAAACTAACTCTAAAGCAAATAGAAGAAGAGAAATAACAAAGATTAAAGCACAGATATGAATGGGAGAATGAAAGAATGATAGAAAGAATCAATAAAACCAAAAGTTGATAATTTGAGAAAATCAATAAAATTTATAGGCCACTAGCAAGACTGACAAAGAAAAAAAGAGAAAGGATGCAAATAAGCAAAATCTGAAATGGAAGGGGTGCATTACCATGGACCCTGAAGAAATAAAACAAATCATAAAAGGATACTATGAACAACTATATTCCAACAAACTAGACAACTTATGGTCAAATTCCTGGAGACACACAAACAGGTTACAGCGACTCAGGAAGAAATAGAAGATATCAACAAACCAATCACAGGCATAGAGATTCAATCAGTCATAAAAAATCTTCCTACAAAAAAAGCCCAGGGACAGATGGCTTCACAGGGGAATTTTATCAAACATCCCAGAAAGAACTAACATCATTCCTGCTCAAACTTTTCCAAAAGATAGAGGAAAAAGGAACTCTACCTAACTCATTTTATGAAGCTAATATCATTTTAATACCAAAGCTGGGTAAAGATGCTATAAGAAAGGAAACCTACAGGCCAATCTCCCTAAAGAACATAGATGAAAAAATTCTCAATAAAATATTAGCAAATCAAATCCAACAGGACATTAAAGCAATTATGTGCCATGACCAAGTGGGGTTTATACCAGGAATTCAAGGATGGTTCAACTTAGGAAAATCAATGTAATATAGCACATTAACAAATCAAAAGGTTGAAATCACATGATCATCTCGGCTGATGCTGAAAAAGCATTCAACAAAATTCAGCATCCTTTTCTGATGAAAATACTGCAAAAGATAGGAATCAAAGGTAACTACTTCAATATGATAAAGGGAATATATGAAAAATTGTTAGCCAGCATGGTCCTCGATGGAGAGAGAGTGAAAGCCTTCCCCTAAGATCAGGGACAAGACAAAGATGCCCATGTCACCACTATTATCCAACATTGTGTAAGAGTTCTAGCTAGAGCAGTCAGGCAAGACAAATGAATAGATGGCATACAAATTGGAAAGGAAGAAGTAAAATGCTCATTATTTGTGAATAATATGATACTGTAATTGGAAAATCCTGAGAAATCTACAACAAAGCTACTCGAGGTAATCAACAAATTCTGCAATGTGACAGGGTATGAAATTAATGTGCAAAAATCAGTGGCATTTGTATACACAAGCAATGAGCTAGCTGAGGAGTCAGTTAAGGAAAAAAATTCCATTCAAAATAGCAACTAAAAAAATCAAATACTTAGGATTGAACTTAACTAGGGATGTAAAGGACTTGTACACAGGAAACTGCATAACATTGCTAAAAGAAATCAAAGCAGATCTAAATAGGTGGAAAAACATTCCATGCTCATGGATAGGAAGGCTAAATATAGCTAAGATGTCAATTCCCTCCAAATTACTCTATAGTTCTGACACAGTATCAATCAAAATTCCAACAACCTATTTTGAAGTTTTGGAAAGGCTAAGTACCACATTCATCTGGAAGAGAAAGAGAACCCAAATTGCTAAAAGCATCCTAAAAAAGAAGAAGGAAGTGGGAGAATTAACATTCCTTGACTTTAAAACTTATTATACAGCCACAGTGGTCAAAACAGCATGGTACTGGTGCAAAGATAGAAGCATTGACTAATGCAATCAAATTGAGAGTGCAGAAATAGACCACCAAATCTATGGTCAGTTGATTTTTGACATGGCCCTCAAATCCTCTGAAATGGGACCAAATAGAGTTTTCAATAATTGGGAATGGAAGAACTGGATATCAATAGCCAAGAGAATGAAAGAGGACACCTATCTTACACTCTACACAAAAATTAACTCAAAGTGGATCAAACACCTAAATATAAGAACCAATACCATAAAGTTTCTAGAAGAAAATGTAGGAAAAAATTTTCAAAGCCTAGCAATAGCAGGTAGCTTCCTAAACTTTACACCCAAAGCACAAGCAACAAAAGAAAAAATAGATAAATGAGAACTTCCCAAAAATCAAATCCTTTTGTACCTCAAAAGACTTTGTGGAAAAGGAGAAGAGACAGCCAACTCAATGGGAGAAAATATTTGGAAATCACATATCAAACAAAGGTTTGATTTACTGTATGTACAAAGAAATCATACAGCTCAATAGCAAAAGAACAAACAATCCAATTATAAAGTGGGCTAAAGATATGAATGGGCATTTTTCTGAAGAGTGAATACAGATGGCTCAAAAGCACATGAAGAGATGGTCATTTTCACTGGCTATAAGGGAAATGCAGATTAAGACTACAGTGAAATACCACCTCTCACCTATAAGAATGGCTGCTATTAAACAATCAGGAAGCTATAAATGTTGTAGAGGATGTGGAAAAACTGGGACACTTATGCACTGCTGGTGGGAATGTACAATGGTGCAGCCATTATGGAAGACTATTTGGTGGTTCCTTAGGAAACTAAATATCAAGTTGCCCTATGACCTAGTAGTCGTACTACTTGGTATATACCCAGATGAGCTGAAAGCAACAACAAAGACATTTGCACACTGATGTTCATAGCAACATTATTCACAATTGCCAAAAGATGGAAACAAACCAAATGCCCATCAGTGGACAAGTGGATGAACAAAATGTGGTGTATACATACAAAGGAATACTATGCAGCAGTAAGACAAAATGATGTCCTGAGGCATGTGACAAGATGTGTGAGCCTTGAGGACATAATGCTGAGCAAAATCAGCCAGACACAAAAGGACAGATACTGTATGCTTCCACTTTTCTGGCCAGCATAAAGGTATAATCTGAGACTTATAATGCAGAATACAGGGGACATAGAGATACATAGAAGCTAGAGATGAGTAAACGATTAGCTAATGAGGTTGAACTCCAATGTAAGGGAATAGATAGGAGCAAAGGTGATTCTCTAGTGGGTCTAGAAGTAATATTACCATATTGAAGATGAGCAAGATTGAAAAGATTGGTATAGACCTACATGTCCCACTGACTTACACTAGAAATATGAATGAGTTTCTGTAAGAATTTCTTCAAAGATATGATTCTTGAATAAAGAGTGTTTAAGTCCAGGATACAGGAAAACTACTGTTGCATGATATGAGCTATGTTCAAAAGGAAACCACCAGTACTACCACAGAAACAGAAGAGGTAAAAAATGGGGTGAGGAACAAGAGTTAAGAGGAGGTTTTGCTCTCCTATTTGGTGAGGATAGTGTTTATTGGTTTTCTGTCTCTTGGGAACAATGAAATTATCTAAAATTGAAAATGTTGATGGGCTGTGGACTTTGGACCCTCTACATGATTCCCAGTGAATTCAGGTGGCTGAAGAATGCACTGATGGAAAAGTAGAATAGCAAATAACTGTGTATACTTATGAATGAAGGCTGTACTGCTACAAAAAGGAACAATGTTGTGAGGCATGCAACGATGTGAATGAACACGTGGGACATTTGGTGAGACAAAATAAGCCAGAAATAGAAAACAACAATGGTATGGTCATCTTTAGAAAATGCTTATAAGAAAATAGGGGCCTAGATTGTAAGCTTTTAGAACACAGTGGTGCTTATTATCTCTGGATATTGAGAGGCTGTTTCACATATATAACTTGATATTTAGAGATAAGAACAAAGCTGAACATGTTGGGGTTAAAACAATTTAGAACATAGGGGTAAGGAAGCCAGTGCCTGTATTTTAGAACCACACATATTCTTTGAGACCAATGGAAGAAAGGTTAATTTGGTCTAGAACTGAAATTTTCTGTGCTGCATAATCTAATCCAACCTATCTGTATAGCTCATTTGAACAACTGAAACACAAGGAGCACAGAATGAGAAAGAGGTCCTTTAATCCTGTATAGACTATTGTGATGCCTGGAAATATCCAAGAGTATATTAACCCAATAATCAAAAAGTATTGGCAGTGTCCCTTGAGGGAGGGGAAAAAGACTATGGAATTATTAAAACTTACCATAGGGAATCCCCTGATACTGTGTCAAACCTTAAGTGCAGTTAAATCAATAGGCTATGCCCTCAATCATGAGGCTTACTCATGGGAAGCTTATGTAGATAGCATATAAGCTTAGACTACCTATAGTCATGTCTAAGAGTTACTTCTGAAGGACCTCTGTTGTTGCTCAGATATGACCTCAGCCTCTCTAAGCTCAACCATTCCAGTGAAATCATTGCCCACCCCCCTATGTAGGACATGACCCAAGAGTGAAAGTCTCCCTGGTGATGTGGGAGAGGACTCCCAGGGATGAATCCAGACCTGGCACCATGGGATCAACAATTCCATTCTGACCAAATTGGGGAAAAGAAGTGTAATTAATAAAGTATCAGTGTCAGGGAGAGTTCAAATAGAGTTGAGAGGCTACTCTGGAGGTTGCTCTTATACAAACTGCAGGTAGACCTTACTACCTATCATAACCTGCCAACCCCTAATTAGGACAATTCCAGCCAATCCTAAAGAACACTTAGGTCAATTTGTAAGATTCAACAAGGGTTCCAGGCACTAAAGTAACTTCCCATAAATCTACAATTTCCAGATGGGTCCCTATTCCAGATAAGTTCTGAAATCTAGCCCAGCCTCACCAGAACATCAGATAGTTCTGTCTCCTTACCTCATATTAGTGACAGACCCTTCCAATATCAAAAATTTAGAATTGTCATAGCCCAAACAACCTCAATGAGAGGTATGGAAAGATCAAAGATGATGGTGGAATTATACATAGAAGGTAGGACCTAACAAATAAATATGAATGCTGAATCATTAAATTGATATCTCCTTCAGTCCCCAGTATTTTAGAACAGTTAGAAATAAAACACACAAAATTGTGAAATTGTAACCCATGTCAAAGTCTGAAATATGTTCTACAACTAATTGTGGTGCTGTGCTTTGAAATTTATTGCTTTTCTTTACATTTTATTTCTCACAAAAACAAGGAATAATGTCAATTGTGATGATTAACAAGTATTTAAGGCCTCTAGCCTCCTATATTCTGGAGTAGCTAGAAGGAAAAATATGAGAAGATCATATGGTAGCCCATGAGAAACTGTGGGATATGTCCTGTAACCACTTTTTGAAGAGTGCTTTGAAAACTATTGCTTTTTTATTTCTTTGCTTTGTATATATGTTACACTATACAATAAAAAAAGTTTTAAAAAAATACAGGAAGAAAACACTCCCAGGGAAGCCATTTGAAATAAGGACAGAAGCCAAGAGAGAAAACTAGCAGACATTAATTTGTGTCCTCCCAAATAACAGAGACTCTCCAAACAACATCAGCCCTTTTTGAATCAAGGTGTCTTTCCTTGGATGCCTTAGTCAGGACATTTTTTTATGGCCTTAGAACTATAAACTTGCAACTGAACAAGTTCCCTTTCTAAAAGCCATTCTGTTTATGGTATATTGCATTCCAGTAGCTTTAGCAAAACAAAACAGATTTTGATAACAGAAAAGCAGAGTGCTGTGATTTGCAAATACCAAACACATTGGAATGACTTTTTAAGTGAATAAGGGGAATATTCTGGGAGAGTTGTGAGGAAATTGATAGAGAAGGCCTAGAATGCTTTGCAGAGACTATTGGTAGAAATGTGGACTCTAAAGACACCCATGATGAGATTTTAGGCAGAATTCAGGAATGTATCATTGCAATCTGGAAAGAAGGCAACCTTATTTTAAAATGGCAATAATTTGGCCAAATTGAGTACTGCTGCTGGTTGGAAGTTGAAATTTAAAAATAGTGATTCCTGGTATTTAGCAATGAAGAGCTTTCCAAGCTAAAAGTGGAAAACACAGCCCGGTTTCTCCTTGCAGATTATAGTGAAATGTGACAGAAAGGAGATAAGCTAAGAACTGAAATTTTGGGTACAAAGAAGCCCCAAATTAATGGTCTGGAAAATTCTGGGTTTTGAGAAAAAGAGACTCCAGAGAATAGTGCACCACATGAGGATATAGCCAAACATGGAACCAGTCAGTCATTTCAGGAAAAGCCAGGATTGGAGATGGAGTTATCCAGGAATGGTTTGTGGAAAGTCCTAATGTCTGGTGGTATGGTCCTTACATACTACATAGAAAACTAACAAGACTGTTGTGGGATCTGTATAAATGAAATCACTCCCCGTCTGGACTAAAAGTGACAGGAAAGGGATAGATTGATGGGAAAATGTCTTCAAACACAGAACCATGGAAGCTAAGCTCTGAAGCCAAGAAATCTCAGGTCAGCAGAGTGGACCCACTTATGCATTTGGAAAGGGTGAATTTGTCCTGAAGGCAGAGGGTGGGTCTTCTGCCTCAATTTTTCAGGAAGAGTTTTGGTGCCTCTGATCTCTCAGTGGATGAAACACATTCCTTGGTGATTGTGGGGAGTCTTGCTGCCACTCCATTGTTCTGAATGAGTTGAGTATGTGCCCTGGAAATGTCAAACAGCCTGGGTGCTTCTGTATGGTTGGAAAGGGTGGAGCTGAGGAAAACTCCCTAAGGTCTCCCAAGTTTGCAACACTTACCCCTGTATTTGAAGAGAACAGGGCTGCTACATAAGCCCTTGGAAAGGGTGGGGCTGCTGCTTTCCAAAACTCTGATGATAAATGACTCTCAAACTTTGAAATCTAATGGAGTTTACCTTTCAGGGTTTTGAAACTTCTTGGGTCTTGTGACTCCTGTGTTCCTTCCAATTTCACTGTACAGAAATGGGAACATTTATCTTATGACTGTCCCTTCTTTGTATGTTGGCAGCAGATAACTTGTTCTGAGTTTCATAGGTCCAGAGACAGAGGAGAATTTTAATTTAGAACAGACCATGACTGTAATTGACTTTGTTGAGATTTTGTTCTGGTTTTGACTTTGTATTGTATTTGTATTGTTACTGAAATGGTTTAAGGCTTTGGGATATTGTAGTGGAATGAATTTATTTTGTATATGAAACAAATATGTCTTTTAGGGTCCAGAGGGTGGAATGTGCGGCTTTGAAACTATTGTGTTCTCTAGAAAAGCCATGTTTTTTAACCCTGATTCAATATTACTTGGTGTGATCTTTTGGTTAAGTTGTTTCCATGGAGATGTGACCTACTAAATTGTAAGTGGGAACGTTTGATCCAGTGGTTTCCATGGAGATGTGTTTCCTCCCATTCAAAGTGGATCATTTACTGTAGTCTTTTAAGAGAGAACCATTTTGGCAAAAGCTTCAGAGCTGACACAGACTCCTTTGGAGATGCAAAGGGAAAGCCATTTGAAATGAGAAGAGAAGCCAGGAGAGAAAGCTAGCAGACATCACCATGTGCCTTCTAAGATGACAGAAAAATGGAATGTCACCAGCCCTTTCTTGAGTCAAAGTATCTTTCCCTGAATGCCTTAGTTTAGACACTTTTTATGGCTTTAGAACTATAAATTTGCAACTTAATGAATTCCCCTTTTAAAAGCCATTCGATTTCTGGCATTTTGCATTCTGGCAGCTTTAGTAAACCAAAACAAATACCATTCATCCTCTCCTGGTTTTCAGGCATTACGTGGGAATCCTAGATTTATGAGAAAATGCCAGAATTAAGAAGGTGGTCTTCACATAAGATGTCATTTTCATCATTTGGTGAAATGGGTCCCCAAAATACAAAATTAAGTTGATGTGAAGTTGATTCGCATTTCTTGTCCATCTGACTTTTGTGGAATGAGAATCATACCCATTACATTTTTGTAATATGCTGTATGGCAGGGGTCACATTTCATTCTTTTTCCATGTGAGTATCCCTTTATTGCAGCACCATTTGCTCAATTTTTATTTTGCTGTTGTCTGTTTTTCATTTGTTCATTTGCTTGTTTGTTTGGGAAGTGCATGGACCAAGAATTGGGCCAGAGTCTCCCACATGGCAAGAGAGAATTCTACCACTGAACTACCCTTACATCACCATACCCATTACATTTTGCATTTCAGTTATTTGTTTTCCAGCTTTTATAAATCCTCACTAGACAGTGAATTCCTGAAGAGTAATGGTTGTATCTCTTTCACCTCTCTGATATCCAGGTTACTTGATAATAGGTACTTGATATACTTTTCAGAAGTACTGAGTGTCTTAATCCAAAATGTCTGTACTAGCAAATCTTGGTTAAATAACACAGCCATCCACTATTATTAACCCTTTTGTTCACACTCTTTTACATGTTATGTCTAATTTGTTAGACATAACAAGGTACAGCTTTGTGGTAGTCAGCTGTTACACTAATTATGAAGCTGTGAAAGAGAAGCAAATCAGAAGATCATCATGGTTTCAGTATATAGATAAATGCTTTCAATATCAGATTTCTCTACTTCTTGAGGTACAATTTTCACTTGCTATATAAAATTTTCACCTAATTTTCCTCCTCCTCTGTCCACTCTTACACAATCTTTTTGGCTGGTTTCTCCTCCCTTGTTCTTGTTTTATCTCAAGGCTATAAGTTCCATCTTTAAACTGATGACTTCCATATTCACAACTCTAGCCCAAACCTTTTCCATATTCCAGTCTTATATATTCAACTGCTTCTTTGACCTCTTTATCAAGATGTCTAATAGGCTTCTAAAATCTAACATGCCCACTTCTTGATACTCTTTCCCAAATGAACTCTTCTAGTAGGTTTTTTTTTGTCATCTCAGTAAATGGAATTCCTCTCTTTCTAGTTCTCAGGCTGAAAAAACCTGGCCCCTTCCTTGACTACATTCAAGTCCTCAAGAAATCCACATTCAATTCCTCAAGAAAACTTATCGGCTGTATTTAATATATCCAGAATTTGTCCAATATAATCACATTCACTGCTATGCCCAGGTCTAAACCACTATATTCTCTTGCTTGGAATGTCATAATAGTCTCCCAACTTTCCTCTGTTTCTAACCTTCTCCCCCAGAAGCCTGTGCTCAACACAATGGCCAGTGCAATCTTTAACAATTATCAGATCAGGCTCCTCATCTACTCAAAATGTTTGCATGGCTTTCCAACTCAGAATTAAAGTAAAATTACATCTAGGCCCTCTTTCCAAATGATCTGACTCTACAATTTCTCTCAGTACTCATCTCTCTCTCTTACTTAGGACCTTGACTCTAACAACTCTAGCTTCCTTGTCTTTTCTCAAGCATATCAGGCATACTTTAAAGACAAGCCTCTCACTGCTCAGAATGTGCTTCCCCATGATATCAGTGTGGTTAATTCTCTTACTTTTTTTAGATTTTTATTCAAAAGTCACCTTTTAAGTGAGGTTTCCTTTGGCCAACCTATCTAAAAGTCAATGCCTATTTTATCATTTGATAGATGCTTTCCTCATTTTATATTGCTTCTTAGCATACATCATTTATTCACATATTATATATTTTACTTAATTACCTTCTTTATTGTTTGCCTCCCATGTGACATTTTTCTTTTTGTTTACTGCATTATCTCTGGCCCAGGAGTGGCACTTGGCACATTGTTAGTACTCAATAAATGTTTGTTGAGTGAATAAATGACTGCTTACTAAACTATCACTAGATCTTTTTCTAGTTTCATTTAATAATTTCTAGCCACTTGAACTAAAACTCTCACTAACAACATTTTTTTTATTACAAAATGGAATAGTATAAGTGCTTCTGTAACACAAGGTTCTATAAGATAAAATAATACTTTTCCCTAGCAAATATACCCTCCAAGCCTAATACTATCTGGAAAAATCCCTGTCATTAATTAGTGTAAAGGTTATTTTGCCTCATTGTAAATTGGATCTTTATCCTAGAGTGGTTTCTGGATCATCAAAAAATAAACACAATCTTGTTTCCTTATTTTATTGCATGTACTCTCTTTCATTAGAATTTTCAACCCAAAGAAACCTTACTTCTTAAGGGTGTAATATTTTGTGTACTTGTTGAATTGTTTTCCTTATTAATAAGCCACTTTTTTCATACAACCTGTTCACTATTTTGGCAGCAGGAAAAGGGAGAAGACCAATGTCTTCTCTAAAAGAAGGAGACTATGATGTTGAAACCAAGGTAATGAATGTGATGGTTGGATTTGTCTTGTAATCTGCCTTCCAATACTTCCAAGGCCCACAGTGGGAAAGAAGTTTGCTGGACATAGAAACAGGAAAACTAAGGGCAGATGGGCTGGCCTTGATCAGTATTTGGTACTGCAGCAGAAAACTGATGCTGTAGAAGGGACACATCCCAAATCTGGGTTTGTTGCTCAGAGTGGCCAAAAACAGTCACACCAAAAGGGGTTGAGGATGAAAAAATGTTTATTTACATTGATAAGAGTATAAGGGAATTTTCCCAAATCTGTCTCCCTGCACTTATTTTTCAATTGCCTTTTATGCAGGCCAGAGACAAAGAGGTAGCTGTCTTAGTTAATAGGTAACAAAGGTCTGGAAAATTTCAGTACTTTATCTCAGTTATTTTCTATTTTCCACTGGATTTACATCCTGTGACAACTGGGAAAGGTGCCTCCCTGTCTAAGGAGATAGATGAAAAGCTTTATTCATATCTGGGAGTTCTGGGACCACTAATGAAACCTTATTCAAATCTGGGTGCAGACTTTGGGTTCACATATGCTGCAGACCTTCACATTTACATATTGCTCCTTTATGAGACTAAGAGCTCCCATTAATAGCCTACTTCTAGCTTTAAAATTACATTCGAACACAGATTGAAAGCACATGCCTTCCTAGCTGACAGTGGTGTTACAGACCCACTTGCCTTTCTTGAATTAAGGCATTTTTTTCTGTGTGCCTTAGTTTCAACATTTTTATAGACTTAGAACTGTAACTTGCAACTTATTAAATTCCCTTTTTAAAATAATTTTTAAATATTCCATTTTTGGTATATTGCATTCTGACAGCTTAACAAACTCATACACATATATTTCAGGCCTCAGATCCCAGTCAGCCCTATGCCAACTACTAGCTGATAAAGTCATGCTAAAATTTAAAATTTTTGTTTTAAATTCTGTTTAAATTTTAAAGTCTGTTTAAAATTTTCATGGGATGACTTATTTTGCATATCAAGGAAGAAATGGGTAAAATGGAGTGAGTTTTCTGTTCCTAACAAAGTGGAACCTTCTGGTCCAGTCTCCTACATCTTGTGGTAAGCTAAATAATTTTATCCTAGAGTTGAACATGTCCCATTTTATTCTTTCAGTAAAGTTTTTTTTCTTATTTTAGCTGTTAGCAATAGCACAGCCCCATTTCACTAGTGATTTTGGCAGAGAAAACAAAATATATTCTGGCTGGGTTAAGTTTATTAACCAATGACAAGACTGTCTTTGGTGATGTTACTGGTCCTTAGCACATTGTATTTTTCTTGCATCTCAACTACTAATGGCTTGAGAGTTACCCAGTCTGTCCCCAGTAAGGGGACTATTCACTGTGGTGAGTTAGAAACACCAGAGATAAGCAGCTGGCTATAAATCCAGCAGTTAGAGGGGTTAAGAGAATCAGTGTATGAATGGACCAATTCAAGAAGAGATTATTTTCTCAGGATGTTACTAAAGGACACATTAATGTCCTGGAAAAGGGGGAGCATTATAACCAATTTGACTTCAGAAATTTCCTCCTAAAAAAATACTTTAGGCCATCCATAGGTTCACAGGTGTGCTGGATTGAAACTGTTATGTACCCCAGTAAAGCCATGCTCTTTTAATCCAATCTTGTGAGTATAGATTTATTTGTGGGTGGGATTTTTTGATTAGGTTGTTTCCATGGAGATGTGGCCAACCCAATTCAAGTGGTTTTTTTTTTGTCAAAGAGAGAAAGAATTTATTACTAGGAAAGCAGATAGCCTAAAGGCCCAAAATCTGTCTCCCCAAGTTTTGGGGATTCAAGGTTTTTAAGGACTCAGGCAAGGAGAGATGAGGTCATTTTGAATAGCATGTTCAAAGCATAAAATGAAACTGTGTTATCATTATAATTTCAATTGGAGAACATAGCTTAAAGGAGGGGAGGCAGAGCTATCACTCAGTACTAAAGGTGTAAATGAAAAGGAAGGAAAACAAGTTACCTTTCAATAGCAGAGTCTAGCTGATATGATTTACAAATGCCCTGGACTGAGGTTAATCAATGGCTGACTTTATTAGCATTAGGCCTATGCCCTATGAGAAAATGATGAGATAAAGGATGTAACAGCTCTTGCAGTCACAAAGGTACAAGATAATGGATTTTACACTCATTTTGGATATCAAGGCAGCTGAATTATAAGGGATTTCCCCTGTCTGCTCCAATATCCCAGAAAGCAAAAAAGAATATAATTAGTAATCAAAATCATCCTTTAAATTCTAATTTCTCAGTTATAATTCCCTTCTCTCATTTGATAATTATCTCACAATCTTGAGATATATCTGGGCAATAACTCTCTAACTGCTTCAAGGCTGAAAAGTCACATTGTTATTAAGGGGCAAAGGTATGGAATGATGAAATCAGTTGTTATTCTTGGGAAGTCCAGTATCTTTTGGTTTCACAGCTTCTCTGGCATTGGAACAATTTAAAGGTTTCAAGTCTCTGAAAAATACATGATAAGTAAAATTTTATAGAACTCAGAATATTATTCAGGGCTTACAGGAACACTGTTGGTTGGAGTTTGCCAAATTGTGGCCGTTTGCAATATCTGTCTGAAACTTGTATAAGATCAACCTCCAGAAAGATCTCTTGACTTGATTTGAAACCTCTTAGCCATTGAAACTGATTTCTTTACTCCCTTTTGATGAACCAAAACATGATGCCAGGGTCAGGTTCATCCTTGGAACTTATGTCTCATGATGTCAAGGCCAGTTATGTCTCACAATGCCACGGCCAGTGTCTGGTGATGCCAGGACCAGTGTCCCATGGTGCCAGAGCCAGTTAGGCTTCATGTGGCCAGTGCCAGGTTTACATGCCTGGAAATTTTGTCCTATGTTGGGGGTAAGCTCAGAGTTTGGTTTAGAGAGAAACCACATTTGAGCAGCAGCAGAGATTTTCTGCAGATGGCTCTTAGGTACTAATCCTAAGTAGGTTCACTTTATTATTACAGAAATAAGTTTCATAAGGACAAGTCTCAAAATTGAGGTCTTGGCTTGTTAAATAGGACTCCCCTCTTGCTTAAGAAAATGTCAGGAAGTCCCCAGGTGGGAAACTTAATAGTTCTATTTTTCCCCCTCCCTCAAGGTACTTTGCAAACATTATTTCATTTTCTGCCCCAAATACTCTAAAATGCATCATTGTGTAACATTAACTTGCACAGAACATTAAGATTTTGTTCCTTATTCTAGGTTTTATATCAAATAAAGCTGAATTAGGTTGCTTAACTGACTAGACAGATTAAATTAGGTAGTGTAAGTTTTGGACAAAATAAACAACTTTCTTTTTGTCTCATATAAAAGTTAAACTTTAAAATAAAACAGTATTTATTTTATCTTGTATATTGATTAACCTTAGTTTTAACCAGGTCAGTTTCATCATATCTTTAATTGGAGTTTGATCTCTTTCTATTTTGTTCTTAACATTTTTTATTATATAATATAACATATATACAAAGTAAAGAAAGAAAAATAGTTTTCAAAGCACACTTAGACAAGTAGTTACAGGACAGATCCCAGAGTTTGTCATGGGCTACCAAACCATCATCTCAGATTTTCCCTTCTAGCTGCTCCAGAACATTGGAGTTCAGAAGGAATGAATTTTTTTTATCATTACAATTGACTTTTTTCTTCATTTTTGTGAAAATAACATATATACAAAAAAAAAGCAATAAATTTCAAAGCACAGCACAACAATTAGTTGTAGAACAGATTTCAGAGTTTGTATGGGTTATAATTCCACAATTTTAGGCTTTTACTTCCAGCTGCTTTAAGATACTGGAGACTAAAAGAAATATCAATTTAATGATTCAGCAATCATATTCATTTATTAAACCCTCTCCTCTCTGTGTAACTCCACCATCAACTTGATCTTTCTGTCCCACTCTTTAGGGAAGTTTGGGCTATGGTCATTCTAACTTTTTCGTGTTGGAAGGGTCTGTCAATAATATGGGGTAGGGAGATGGAACTAGCTGATGTTCTGGAGTGGCTGGCCCCCCTAAGTTTCAGGACTTATCTGATCCAGGGACCCAACTTAAGGTTGTGGGTTTCTGGAAAGTTACCCTAGCTCATGGAAATTTTGTAGAGTCTTATATATTGCCCTAGGTGTTCTTTAGGATTGGCTGGAATGGTTTTGGTTGGGGATTGGCAAGTTATGATAGGTAGCAATGTCTAACCAAAGCTTACATAAGAGTGACCTCCCGAGTAGCCTGTAGACTCTATTTGAACTCTGTTAGCCACTGATACCTTATTATTTCCCCCCTTTTGGTCAGGATGGAATTGTTGATCCCATGGTGCCAGGACCAGACTCATCCCTGGGAGTCATCTCCCACACTACCAGGGAGACTTTCACATGACTTGATGTCATGCCCCATATAGAGAGGAGGGCAACTTGCGGAGTTGTTCTTTGAGAGAGTACAGTCACACCTGAGCAACAAAAGAGGTCCTCCAGAAGTAACTCTTAGGCATACCTATAGGCAGAAGCTTCTCCACCACATACATCAGTTTCACAAGAGCAAGGCTTAAGATTTAGGGCTTGGCATATTGGTTTGGGTGCCCCTAATGTTTGACACAGTATCATGGGTTTCCCTGGTAGTGAAGTTTAATAGTTCCATATTTTTCTCCCATCCCTCAAGGGACTTTGCCAATACTTTTGGATTATCTGCTTAATATACTCTAGGATGTATCCAGACCTTACATTAAGCTATACAGGATTAAAGCCCTCATTCTTATTCTGGGCTCCCTGTGCTTCAATTGTTTAAATGAAATGAGCTATCCTGACAGATTGAATTAGATTATGTGCTACAGAAAATTTAGTTTCCAAACAAAATAAATCTTTCTTCCCTTGGTCTCAAAGAATGCATAAGATTCTAAAATATTGACAATGTCTTCTTTATCCTATGTTCTGAATTTACCTCAATCCCAACTTAATCAGATTTGCTCTTATCTATAAATAGCAGGTTACATATATACATATATGTATAACAGCCTTTCAAAATCCGAACATAGCAATTACCACTCTTGGCTAAATATGACTGCTATAAGAGCTCACAATCTAGGTCCCTTTTTTCTTATAAGCATTTTCTAAAGGAGATCATACAATAATTGCACGTTTGTTTCTGGTTTATTTTGCCTCACTAAATGGCCCACAAGTTCATTCATCATGTTGCATGCCTTACAACTTTGTTCCTTTGTGTAGCAGCACAATATTCAATCATATGTATATACCATCATTCACCAATCTACTTCACAGTCAGTGCATCCTTCAGCCAACTGCATTCATTAGGTATCACATATAGTGTCCAAAGTCTATAGTTCATTAACCCTCTCAATTTTAGATAATGCATTGTTCCCAAGAGAAAGATAACCAATAAACACACCCTCACCAAATAGGAAATCTAAACCTCCCCTTGACTTTTGTCCCTCACTCCATTATTTACCCCTCCTGTTGCTGTGGTACTGCTGGTGTTTTCCTGCTACATATAGCCCATAGCATGCAATAACAGTTTTCCCTCTGTTTCCTGGACTTAAACACTCTTTGTACATGAATCATACCTTTAAAGCAGTTCATGCAAGAACTTATTTATATTTGCAGTGTTAATCAGTGGGACACATAGGTCTATACAACCCCTTTCAATCTTGTTCAACTTGAATATGGTAATAATACTTATAGACCCACTAATGAACTGCCTTCACTTCTATCTGTTCCCTTACATTTGAGTTCAACATCATTAGCTAACCATTCACCCATCTCTAGCTTCTGTGTATCCCTAAGTCCCCAATATTCTGTATTATAAGCCTCTACTTTTACTTTTTCCATGGCCATAAAAGTGAAGTTGTACAGTATCTATTTTTTTGTGTCTGGTTATTTCAGTCAGCATTATGTCCTCAAGGCTTATCCATCTTTTCATGTGCTTCAGGACATCATATCTTATTACTGCTGCTTAATATCCCATCATATGCATATACCACATTTTGTTAATCCGCTCATCTGTTGATGGGCATTTGGTTTGTTTCCACCTTTTGGCAATTGTGAATAATGCTGTTACGAGTTGGTGTGCAAATGTCTGTTGTGTCGTTGCTTTCAGCTTCTGGGTGTATACCAAGTAGTGCTATTGCTGGATCACAGGGCAACTCAGTATTTAGTTTCCTAAGGAACCACCAAACAGTCTTCTACAGTGGTTGCACGTTATACAATTTCCACCAGCAGTGCATAAGTGTCCCAGTTTCTCCACATTCTCTCCAACAATTATAGTTTCCTGGTTTTCTTAGTAGCAGCCATTCTTATAGGTGAGAGCTGGTATCTCATTGTAGTCTTGATCTGCATTTTCCCTATAGCTAATGAAAATGAGCATCTCTTCATGTGCTTTTGAGTCATCTGTATTTGCTCTTCAGAAAAATGTCTATTCATTTCATTAGCCCACTTTATAATGGTTTTTTTTAAAAAAACTTTTATTGTATAATATAACATATATACAAAGCAAAGAAATAAAAAAAACAATAGTTTTCAAAACACTGTTCAACAAGCAGTTACAGGACAGGTCCCCATTTGTCATGGGCTACTATATGAACATCTCAGATTTTTCATTCTAGCTGCTCCAGAATAGAGTAGGCTAGAAGGTTTAAATATTTTTTATTGCCACAATTAAATTTTTACTTTGTCTTTTTGTGAAAAACAACATATACACAAAAAGCAATACATTTCAAAGCACTGCACCACAATTAGTTGTAGAACATATTTCGGAATTTGACATGGGTTACAATTCCACAATTTCGGATTTTTACTCTTAGTTTCTCTAAGATACTGGAGACTAAAAAAATATCAATTTGATGATTTAGCAATCATATCCATTTGTTAAATCCTTTCTTCTCTGTATAACTTCATGATAATCTTTAACATTTCCATCCCTCCCCCTTTTTTTTAGGAGTGTTTGTGCTATGGCCATTCTAAATTTTTCATATTGGAAGGGTCTGTCACTAATATGGGGTAGGGAGATGGTCCCGTCTGATGTTCTAGAGATGTCGAGCCTTCTAGATTTCAGGATTTATCTGGTACAGGGACTCATCTGGAGGTTGTAGGTTTCTAGAAAGTTACTCTAGTGTACGGGACCCTTGTGGAATCTCACATATTGCCCTAGGTGTTATTAAGGATTGGCTGGGATGGTCCTGGTTGGGTTTTGGCAGGTTATGATAGGTAGCAATGTCTAACTGGAGCTTGCATAAAAGCAACCTCCAGAGCAGCCTCTCAACTCTATTTGAATTCTCTTTGTCACTGATACTTTTTAGTTACACTTCTTTTCCACCTTTTGGTCAGAATGGAATTGTTGATCCCACAGTAGTAGGGCTGGATTCATTCTTGGGAGTCATCTCCCATGTCACCAGGGAGACCTTCACTCCTGGATATCATGTCCCATGTAGGTGGAATGGCAATGATTTCACTTGCAGAGTTGGGCTTAGAGAGAGCGAGGCCATAACTGAGCAACCACAGGTCCTCCAGAAGTAACTCTTAGGCATGCCTATAGGTAGGCTAAGCTTCACAAGGGTAAGCCTCAAGATCAAGGGTTCGGCCTATTGATTTGGTTGTCCCTAAAGTTTGACACAGTATCAGGGTATTTCCTGATGGTTAAGTTTCATAGTTCCATATTTTTTCTCCTATCCTACAAGGGAATTTGCCAATACTTTTTGATTATCCGCTTAATATAGTCTAGGATGAATCCACATATTACATTAAGTTATACAGTATTAAAGAACCTCTTTCTTGTTCTGGGCTCCCTGTATTTCAATTGTTCAAATGAGCTATACAGATAGGCTGATTAGATTATGTGCTACAGAAAATTTAAGTTCCAAGACCAAATAAACCTTTTTTTTCCTTTGGTCTCAAAGAGTATGTGTGGTTCTAAAATATGGACATTGTCTTCTTTACCCCTGTGTACTTTAACCCCAATATGATCGGCTTTGTTCTCATCTCTAAATATCAGGTTATGTATATATAATAAAACAGCCTCTTGAAATCCAGAAATAATAATTACTTCTCCAGATTACATGTGTCTACTATAAAAGCTTACAATCTAGGCCCCTGTTTTCTTATAAGCATTTTCTAAAGAAGACCATATGATAATTGTTATTTTGTTTCTGGCTTATTTTACCTCACAAATTTCCCACATGTTTGTCCTTTCTCATGGCAGCACAACAGTCATTTATAAGTATGCATCATTGTTCCCCAATCTACTTCTCAGTCAATGCATCCTTCATCCAGCTGCTTTCATCAGGGATCATGTTTAGTGCCCAAAGTCCACAGCCCATCAAGACTCTCAATTTTAGATAATTTCAATGTTCTCAAGAGAAAGATAAGCAATAAATACACTCTTGCCAATTAGGAACTCTAAAACCTCCTCTTGACTCTTGTCCTTCCCCTCATTATTTGCCTCTATTGTTGCTGTGGTAGTGCTGATGTTTTCTTTTGAAATAGCGCATAGTATGCAATAGCAGTTTTCCCCCCATACCCTGGACTTAAAGACTCTTTGTACATGAATCATACCTTTGAAGTAGTTCTTGCAAGAACTAATTTATATTTCTAGTGTTAATCAATGGGATGCATAAATTTATGCAGCCCCTTTCCTTTTAATCTTCTTCATCTTCAATATGGTAATATTACTTATAGATCCACTAATGAACTGCCTTCACTTCTATCTGTCCCCTTACATTTGAGTTCAACCTCATTAGCTAACCATTCACCCATCTCTAGCTCCTATGTATCTCTAAGTCACCTATATTCTGTATTATAAGTCTCTGTTTTTACATTTTCCATGGTCATAAAAGTGGAAGCACACAGTATCTATTCTTTTGTGTCTGGTTATTTCACTCAGCTTTATGTCCTCAAGGCTCATCCATCTTGTTATGTGCTTCAGGACATCATTTCTTATTATTGCTGCTTAATATTCTATCATATGCATATACCACATTTTGTTAATCTGCTCATCTGTTGATGGGCTGTGCTAGTTGGATTCAGCTGTTAACTTGGCCAGGTGAAGGCACCTGGTTCTGTTGCTGTGGACATGAACCAATGTTACATGAAATTCATCTGTTGCTCAGGCTAGGAGGTATGCCTGCTGCAATAAATGATGTTTGACTTAATTGGCTGGTACTTAAATGAGAGCGTGCAATGTAGCACAGGCTAAGCAGCTCAGCATACCACACCACAAAAAAGGAACAAATATGTGGGACATTTGTGAGGTAAACAAGCCAGAAACAAAAGAACATTATCATATGGTCTCCTTTAGAAAGTGCTTATAAGAAAGCAGGGACCTAGAGCGTAAATTTTTATAGCAGACACATGTAATCCAGAGCTCAGCCCAGGCCTTTGGAAATGCAGACAGAAATGACCCCTGGGAAAGTTGTTGGAACCCAGTGGCCTGGAGAGAAGGCCAGCAGAGATCACCCTGTGCCTTTGCATGTAACAAAAATCTCAGTTGAAAGTTAGCTGCCTTTTCCTCTGAAGAACTAACTAAATAAATCCCCTTTTATTAAAAACCAATCCATTTCTGGTGTGTTGCATTCTGGCAGCTAGCAAACTAGAACATGGGCATTTGGTTTGTTTCCATCTTTTGGCAATTCTGAATAATGCTGCTAGGAGCATTGGTGTACAAATGTCTGTTGCATCATTGCTTTCAGCTCTGCTGGGTATATACCAAGTAGTGTTATTGTTAGGTCATAGGGCAACTCGATATTTAATTTCCTAAGGAACCACCAAACAATCTTCCACAGTGTCTGCATCATTATACATTCCCACCAGCAGTGCATAAATGTCTGAATTTCTCCACATTCTCTCCAACAACTATAGTTTCCTGTTTGTTTAATAACGGCCATTCTTATAGGTGTGAGGTGGTATCTCACTGCAGTCTTGATCTGCATTTCTCTTGTAGCCATTGATAATGAGCATCTCTTCAGTGCTTTGGAGCTATCTGCATTTGCTCTTCAGAAAAATGATTATTCATATATTTAGCCCATTTTATAATGGGGTTGATTGTTCTTTTGTTGTTGAGTTGTATGATTTCTTTGTGTATACAGGATATCAAACCTTGGTCTTATATGTGATTTCCAAATATTTGAGGTGGTTCCCTCTTCATCTTTTTGACAAAGTCTTTTGAAGTGCAGAAGCATTTGATTTTGAGGAGTTCCCATTAATCTATCTTTTCTTTTGTTGTTTGTGATTTGGGTGTAAATTTTAGGAAGCTGCCAACTATTACTAGCTCTTAAATATACTTCTATACATTTTATTTTAGAAGCTTTATGGTACTAGTTCTTATATTTAGGTGTTTGATCCATTCTGTGTTCATTTTTGTATAGGGTGTAAGGTAAGGGTCCTTTCATTCTTTTGGCTATTGATATCCAGTTCTGCCATGACCATTTATTGAAAAAACTATTTTGTCCCTGTTCAGTGGATTTGGGAGCCTTGTAAAAAATCAGTTAACCATAGATTTCAAGGTCTATTTCTGTACTCTGAATTAAATTCCATTGGTGAATATCTCTGTCTTTCTGCCAGCACAATGCTGTTTTTACCACTATGGCTTTATGATAAGTTTCAAAATCAGGAAGTATTAATCCTCCAACTTGATTTTTATTTTTTAGGATGCTTTTAGCTATTCAAGGTCTTTTTTCCCTCCAGACAAATGGTAACTAGCTTTTCCAAGTCTCCAAAATAGGCTGTTGGGATTTTGATTGGTACTGCATTGAATCTGTAGATCAATTTGGGTAGGATTGACATCTTAACTATATTTAGCCTTCCTATCCATGAGTAGGAAATGTCTTTCCACCTATTTAGATCTTCTGTGATTTCTTTTAGCAATGTTGTATAGTTTTCTGTGTACCAGTCCTTTACATGTTTAATTAAGTTCATTCTTAGGTACCTGAATTTTTAGTCTCTATTTTGAATGGAATTTCTTCTTTGACTGATTCATCAGCTATCCTTCTCTGGATGCCTTAATTTGGACATTTTTACAGGACTTAGATTAATAAGTGACTATAACTTTATAAATTCCCTTTATGAAAGCCACTCTATTTCTCATATATTGCATCTGGAAGCTTTAGCAAATCAAAATAACAAAATATACTTATTCTTAGTTATTAGAAGGATTTACTGTCACTACAATTTTTCACCTAACAGGAGGTATGTCTCTATCCTGGAACAGTTATAGTTTGATTGTGGTGTGGTGAATTCCAGGGCTTTATTACCTGTAACATAAAAGAATGAGTAACAAGTAACACTACATAAGGCCTGACCCATTTAGGATTTGTTGAACCTGGGGATGCTGGTCCTTTGAGGAGCAGAGCCAGGCTTAATTTCTAGGCTGGTAATGGTGTAAATGGGTACACCTGGGAGAGATTTAAGATGATTGGAGGTATAATTATTAATTTCAGTCAAAGTAACACTCAAAGACTTTTACATGTTGAATTCTAGCTAATTCTGAACTGGGAAACCTTTAGAAATTGCCTTCTAAATGTTGTTTTATAAGAGTTCAAACAACCCATTTCAGGGTGCTATTCATATCCTCAGGAGGGCAATGTGTAGAGATTTCTTCTATTTTAAATGAGTTCTCAAGCAGATTTGTATTAAGGCTGTCTTCACAAATTCAATTCATGCAGCTGTTCTCATTAGATAGTGGTTTGTAAGCAGAAGGTAGGCAACAGTCGATGCTGAAGATTCTTGAAACATCTTTAACAACCTTTGCTATAAAAGCTGGTCTATTGCTGCTTTGAATAGAAAGCATAAGTTCAAATTTAGGAATAATTTCTCATAGCAATCATTTCACAACTCCTTGCGCCTTTTTATTCTAACAAGGGGAAAAAAAAAAAAACTTTTAACCATCTAGTAAAAGTGTCCACAAATAGTAGCAAATACTTGAAGTTACCAGTGGCTTTCAGAATAAATGTAAAGTCTATTTGCCTGTCCCCTTCCCTCTCTAAATCTTTTTATTATCTATGGATATATGTCCTTTGCAGTGAACAGCTAATTCCTTAGGATTCATTACTGCATCTCAACAATTTTAAAATTAGATCTATATGCTTTATGTCTTTGTTGTTTGTGGTTATTTGACCACTCTCTTAAAGTTGTTCTGTGAGCATGCAAAATGGCAAAAGCATAGCTTAAGACTGTTAACAGGTGACCCTGCCCTGTGTTCAGCTGGAGGGCTCTTAAGAGAGCAATTAACACTCCTTTGTGCTGATGGTCTGAGCTGGGGAGGGTGTGTGTGCAGTATTTGCTACTGAATATCTTGCTTTCTGCTTACCTTGATCCATGTAACCACTCCCATTAGTAAATATTTCTTGGTCTGGGTCAACTGGCAGCACATCCATTAGCCCTGGTCTACTGAATATATTTAACAGCGAACACTGTCATGTTTTGGCAAGTCTGTTTATACCCCTTTTAATTTCTGGGAGAAGGGTGGCAGAACTGAGTTCATTTAGTTTTTAGGATAACATTCATGGATTGTCTATCAGCTCTGCCTGATAGCAACTTGGCCTCTCCGTTGTGAGCCACTGTTCCCCTTTTGTTCTAATACATAAGGACATAATGGGGGCCTCAAAGTTAACTTTTCTGTTCTTATAATAGTTCACAAGTGGCTGTCACTGTCCTCAGACAAGCAGGCCAGCCTTAGGACTACAATATCAAACTGTTTTGACAAATAAGCTACTGGTCATATACTTCTTCCAAAAGGCTGCATAAGCACCCTGAAGACCATGCCCTATTTTTCAGGGACAGACTGGTCAAGTTCTTTCATGGAGTCCTGAGTCTTGGTTACCAACAGTGATTGAGGAGGTGGAATTTTAGATTTTTTGAACTTTAATGTCTGTCCCTGGTCATGTGGGAGGCTATATGAGTTGTTTCAAAACAGAGGAGGGGGTAGGGCCAGGACCCTGGGTCCTTACAGTTTTTTTTCTGGTATCAGGTTCTTCTCATTCAAATTAAAACAGTTTTTGTGAGTCTTTATTTGATGCAATAAAAGGCATCCTTTAAAGTTAAACTAAGTATGTGCATTAGAAATATTGATGAGGAGAGTGCATGGATTAGGTAGTATGGGATGTATGTTTTCACTATTTGCTTTGTACCTCTTACATCCTGGACAAATCTGTAACCTTGAGGTCCTGGTATTATTAGCCTTTATTCTAAAAATCTTTTAGTGACAAAATACTTTCTCTTCTCCTTGCCTAAGAGGACATTATTTTAAACATGTTGGATTCATATCTGGTCAAAATCTTACCATGACTTCCTACACATCTTTGACTCACCTCAAAGATTTTGAATAGCCTTTCTTCATTAGGAACTTGTTGGTTGTCTGGATATTTCAATACAGTTTGTAGGTCTGCTGGTAGAGCCAGAACTTGTAAATTCATTTTTCCAGGTGAGAGGAAGGGAGCCTCATAAAGAAATTTCTAAGCCCACTGACCTTTTCCAACACAGCATTGCTGAAATTGTGAGACACAACAGTCATTAGCAACTTCAGACATGCCTATGATAAGGACTGATTTCTTTGAAGAGCAACTAAATCTCACATCTACAATAAAATTTACTAATTTCTTACATAATGTCTTATTGAAATTAGTCCTGTTAGAAAGAACACCATACCTGGAAGAGAATAAAAGCTCACTCAATTGTGGATAAGAAAAGATTTTATTCATAATTGTTCTAGTTTGCTCGCTGCTGGAATGCACCACACCAGAGATGGATTGTCTTTCAATAAAAGGGGATTTATTTAGTTAACATATAGTTCTTCAGAGGAAAGACAGCTAACTTTCAATTGAGGTTCTTTCTTACGTGGGAAGGCACAAGGTGATCTCTGCTGGCCTTCTCTCCAGGTCTCTGGTTTCCAACAACTTTCCCTGGGTGATTCTTTTCTGCATCTCCAAAGGCCTGGACTGAGCTGCAAGTGCTGAGATGAGGTATGCTGAGCTGCTTGGGCTGTACTACATCGAGCTCTCTCATTTAACCACCAGCCAATTAAATCAAACATCATTCAATGCAGGAGGCATGCTTCCTAGCTGATTGCAGATGTAATCAGCAACAAATGAAGTTCACATACCTTGGCTCATGTCCACAGCACGAGAACTAGGTAACTTTACCTAGTCATGTTGACACCTGAATATAACTACCACAACAATCTTGCAAGGACAGGCCAAAACATGGTGGCTGGTACACCAAGCAATAAAATGCCACAGGTATTTATATCCTAAGCCTTGCACACAGGGCCCTCCCCTGTTTCTCTGCTGATTAGATACTCCAGAGGTTACAGCCTATCAAGATAGTCTAACTAATTCAAATTTCCCATTGAAGGTTCCTGATTTTGATTATGCTTTACATTTCAATGACCCTAGCTGTTACTTATTTAAACTTTGTTTCTAGCTATTTGGTGCCAATTCTAGGCTTACATCAGAGGCACTCTCCTTCCCTGTCTGCAAGACCAGTTTGAGCTGTCCTGGCCCTGTCCCACCATCTTGTGTGAAAGCTAAACAATTTTCTTACAAATCTTCCCTTTCTTTTTGAACTCTTAGTTTTCACATTTTTGTCTTTAAGAGCCTTTTTACACTTTTCACTATAGGGATCTTCCTTTTTAAGGAGGTACTAATTGTTTTGCCTGTACTAAATAAGCATTTGCTTGGTTAAGTCAGCCTCAATGAGGCTCTGAACTAATTCTTGGGCCCATGGGATAATGCAGCACCCAAGTGCTGTGAGCTTCCCAGCTGTGATGATTAAGGAAGTTAGCATGGACGTTACCATTTCCTAGACCAGCTGTCTAGCCATCCCATGAGAGGGTTCTCAAAGCCTGAGTTTTTTCACCAGTTCTTCAGATAAGGCCATTAGGCCTTGTGTAGCTTTGGTGACAGCTCCATCTGGTGCTTTATTATTGAGGATAAAAGCACAGCAACTACCCTAACCATAACACAAATGCCTCTCTTTTCAGTTAGCATCATGTCTAGGGCCATCCTATTCTCCCATGTCATGCAGTTAGTAGCATCCAACTGTTCTGCCACTCCCTTAACTGCATCCTAGGGTAGCTGATAAATCTTATCCACCAGAATAAGGGTACCTCAAATCCTGCAGTTATTTAATTCCTAGCCTTAACTCAGCCAGGATTCCCCTTGGCATCCCTATCATTAAAGGAAACAAATAAGCTTCTTTTCTTTTTTTCCTTGGATTAGAACTTCCTTCTTCCTTTCAAAGGCCAGTGTGAATGGGATGCCAATTGGACCAGAGCATAGGTCCCCTTCCACTTCTTAGGTAATACGGGTTGGAGGATACCCTTTTCACAATACCACCAAAGGCTTGCTTGGGTTATTGTTAAATGGTTAAATTGGAGCAATTTCCCATAGTATCCTTAGTCACATCTTATGCTTGGGTATACAAGGTCCTGGAGCCCTTCTTCCCATCTAGAGAGACAGGCAGAGTAGTTTCCTGGACTGAGGCATGAAGCTGGTATAGCCTTGACTTTTCTGCCCCTGACTGGGGGAAAAGGGAGGACAACATATAACAATATTCACCAGGAGTAGTATTCTGAAAAAAGAGTACCATGTATTTGAACTCCTTTTTGGTTTCCTCCATACCCATCAGAAAGGGCATGACAAGAGCAGTGGGTCAACCTGTTGTGCAAGCATAACAGTTGCTTTTGTCTAGACTCTGGATTGTATATTTGATCCATTCCACCTGGGCACTTGTATCTCTGAATCCTATTCCTATTTCTCCAAAGTTTCTGTTCTGTCTACCCTGACAACTTCGGGGTCGTTCTGTACTGGAGATCTAACCTTTAGCTGAATGTCCTTAGGTGTTATAGAATAGTTAACTGGAGAGGACATTATTGATGTCAGGGACAGAACTTGTATCTTGAACCTTCCTAGAGAGTCTTTTTCAGTGAGGTATGCCCCCGTCCCATGTATTCAACTACAGCTGCATCTCTGCGGCCACCCCCTGTTGGATGTTTGTCTGCTTTCTTGATGGTTATCACCACCAGGTTACACTGACTTTGGGTCTGTGAAATTAATCCCATGTTCATGGTCCATTCTTGAAATTGGGTAGTCCATTATATATCATCCCATGAGGGGCAAGGAGAGGTTCAACTGTAACACTGTCCTACTGGTTCTGGACACAAGTACTTGCTTTCTCCACTTGATTGCTGTTGATTCATTAAGTGATTGCTGTTGATTACTTGCCAAACATCAAATGTTATGCCGGGAGGACAGGACCTCTTTCCCCTGCAGGATGTAACCTACCCTGCAAATATTTTAGAAAGCCTCCATTACCGCAAATTGCCTCATCCTGGCATCTCCTTCACCCTCCATCAGCTTCCCTCTTCCAATAACTTCCATTACTCAGCCTCCACTCTCCAGCAGATGTATTCTTCTATAAACTTCCCTTATTTACTATACACTCTCCAGCATTTATAAACTTGCATGCCTAGGGCAGTATTTAAATTTTAAACTTTACCAATGTTGGTAAATGGAAAGCTGCCAACTCCAAACTTAGCCCTATTTCTGAAAACTAGCCAATGGGGACCACCTAACCCTTGCTCCCCACCTCCCTATCCCTAAGCCTTAAAAACCTATACCCCCCCACCACCTTGGGGTAGCCATTTTTCTCTTTCTCTTGAAATGCTGCTTGGGCAGCTCTGTTTTTTTTTTTTCTTCTTGGAAATGAAGCCTTTGCCTAAAGTCCTTTGCTCATCTCCTTCCTGGTGAGTTCACTAAGTTTGTCTTTCATCATACTGTACAGTTTGGGCTTTAAGCCTTCAGTTACATTCATCACCAATTTGATGGGACTTATTGCATTCCCAATTTGGAAATTGGGCCTCAGATCCCTCATCTGTCTTCCTTGGGTAAAACTCTCCTTTGGCCAGGGTCACTATTAACTATGTTAGATTAAAATCCAAAATCCAACCCCCCCTTCTACCCTCCCAATGATTGTCTCTTTAGCATAATTTTTAAAGTGTCTGAGTTGGAATTATTCCCCAGGAATCAGACTGCATTGCTGGCTACTTATAGTCCAGTTCTGGTGTTGGTCCTTTGCCTCAGGTATAGTGAGTACAGCCTTTCTCTGCCATCCAAATTGCTATTTCAGTTGTCAACATCCTTCCCAGGCCAATTGGACTTTGGACTCTTTCCACAATTCAATGAGGCCCCAACTGCTGGATTGGTGTTGATGGGAAGCAAATTCAAGAGGTGGGCCTGGGCCAGGAAGCCAAGGTACCTGAGGGATAACAGAGTAGAGGACAAAGCCAGTACATACTTCTTAAGGAAGAGGCCCTTTGTAAAGTCAGCTACTGGAATGCTGTGTCCTAAGGTAACATTCTCCTCTGACTCTGGACCTGTAAAACTCAGATTAAGTTATTTGCTACCAACATACAAAGGAGGGACAGTCATAGGATACACTCCATTTCCATGAGGAGAAATTTGAAGGAACACAGGAGTCACCAGACCCAAGCAGTTTTGAAAACTTGCAAGGAAAACTCCATTAGATTTCAAATTTTAAGAATAATTTATTTTCAGGCCTTTAGAAAGTGGCAGTCCCAATGGCCTATGCAGTGGCCTGCCTTTCTCCAAATGCAACCCTGGGGAACACTCGGGAGATCACACCCCTCTCAACTCTAAGCATTGGACTGCACCCAGGTCTTATGCCATGTTCAGGGCACACACCCACCTCCTCCACTTGATGGCAGCTAATCTCCCCCAATCCCCAAGGAATGTGCTCAACCCACTCCAAGACCTGGAGCAGCACCACTCCCCCACCCCAAGGTGGTTGCCTTTGGGGGCAAACTCACCTTCTCCAAGTACTTGGGTAGGTCTGATCTCCTGACCCAAGATGTCCTGACTTCAGACCCCAGACTCCATAGTTCTGCCCCTGTCATGTTCAGGTTCATGTGTCAACTTGGCCAAGTGGTGGTACATGTTTGTCTGGTTGGGCAAGTGCTGGCCTGTCTGTTGAATTGAGGACATTTCATAGAATTAGATCGTAATCAAATGGGCTGCATCCATAACTGATTCCATTTGTAATCAGCCAAGGGGAGTGTCTTCTGCAATGAGTGATGCTTAAAAGGAAGCCTTTTTAGGAGGAGTCAGAAGAGGCAGGTTTTCTTCCTGCTTTGACTGGTAAGACTCTCCTGTGGATTCATCCAGACCCTCCATTGGAATCGTCGGCTTCACAACCTGCCATGTGGATTTTTGATTCTGTGTTCCCATGATCACATGAGACACTTTTATAAATTTTATATTTGTGAGTGTTCCCTGTTGATTCTGTTTCTTTAGAGAACCCTAACTAATACATCTTGGCAGGAGTGGTTCTTAAGAAACAGAATCTTAAAAATGGGTTTTTATGAATAGTTTTCTACTCTGACTGGACTCAAACTTGTATGAAGCCAGGTTCTGGGGGATAATGTTTTTGACACCTTTACAAAGTTTTGTGGAAATAAGAGGTATAGAGATGTTGGCTGGTTGTTGTTAGATACATTGGCTACATTAAGGAGTGAAAGAGATGGGCTTAAGACTTCAAATGAGATGCTTTTGGGCCATCTGACAGATGTAGAAGCTTCTATGAGTATCTTGAAGGAAATTCTTATTTCCTGTAGCCATAGACTTGAGATCTCTGAAGATCAGATTCAGAATCTTATTGTTAGAGTATCAACTTTACAATGTAAACTAAAATCTCAGTGTTGCATGGTGTCTGCCATTAAAGTGAGGACATTGATTGGAAAGGAGTGGGACCCTGAAAAATGGGATGGTGACATATGGATTAATAATGATGTCAGGATTGAGGTTAGAACCCTAGGTCATGCTGAGTCTTCTCTAGATAACCCTGCAATAGTCTTCCCTGAGGACATAGTCGCCCCACCTCCAGCCTGCCTTGAGGAGTTGGACACCCAACATCCTCCTGAAGGGATTAGCCCTAGAATGATTAATCCTGTTTCACCAGATAAAACTGCAAATGAATGCCCTGAAGCAAATGGCTTGGAAGATATTTCTAAACCTTTTCATGACCCACCCCCCCACCCCTCATTTTTTCCAGATGTATAACTAGACTAAAGTCCCAACAGGCCCCTAAAGGTGAGGTACAAACTATCACACATGAGGAGGTATGTTATACTCCAAAAGAACTGTGTGAGTTTTCCAATTTATATAGACAGAAATCAGGAGAATATGTATGGCAATGGATTTTAATGGTGGGGGATAATGGTAAGAGGAATATAAGGCTGGATCAGGCTGAATTTATTGATATGGACCCACTAAACAGAGATTCTGTGTTCAACGTTATAGCTTGAGGGGTTAAAAAAGGTGTTAACAGTTTGTTTGAATGGTTGGTTGAAACATGGATCAAAAGGTGGCTGACATTACCTGAGGTTGAAATGCCAAAACTGCCCCAGTATAATGTAGATGAGGGGATCCAGAGGCTTAGATAGATTGGAATGTTAATGTGGATTCATCAGGCAAATATGCTCTCTTACACCCCAGGAATGTTCAGAGGATGCACATCTTACCAGAACAGTGAGAAATAAATTTGTGAGACTAGTGTCATCATCCCTGAAGAGCTCTGTAGTTGCACTCCTCTGTAGGTCAGATATTACTGTAGGAACTGCTGTCACTGAGCTGGAATCCTTAAACACAATGGGGATGATGGGATCCCGAGTTGGCAGAAGCCAGGTGGCAGCACTTAATTACCAAAGACAGGGTAGACACGGCTATTATAGTAGACAACAAACTCAAAGCAGGACAAAATTATGACTTGCAGAGATTTGTAGCATTGACTAGTAAATCATGGGGTACCTAGAAATACAATAGAAAGGCAGTCTACTAAATTCTTGTTCAAGCTGTATAAACAAAAGAGTTCTAGGTTGAGTGAACAGAAGTCTAACCTGAATTACAAAACACACAGAGTCATGGCCCCTTAATCAATTTCCAGACTTGAGACAGTTTACAGTTCCAGAGCCCCTTGAATGAAGGGGAAGTCGTGTCCCTTTGGAGGAGAACCTTATTACACTGCCACAAATTTATACTGTTAATCTTCTTCCAAGCCTTCCCCAAGGAGACTGACGGCCTTTTACCAGGGTAACTGTGCATTGGGGAAAAGGAAATGATCAGATATTTTTGGGATCATTAGACACTGGTTCAGAAGTGACATTAATTTCGGGGGACCCAAAACGTCACTCTGGTCCACCAGTCAGTGTGGGGGCTTATGGAGGCCAGGTGATCAATAGAGTTTTAGCTCAGGTCCATCTCACAGTGGGTCCAGTGGGCCCCCGGACCTTTTCTGTAGTTATTTCCCCAATTTCAGAATGTATAATTAGTATAGACATACTGAGCAACTGGCTGAATCCCCACATTGGCTCTCTAACTTGTGCAGTGAGGGCTATTATGGTGGGAAGGCCAAGTGGAAGACATTAGAACTGTCCCTACCAAGCAAAATAGTAAATCAGAAGGAATACCAGATTCCTGGAAAGATTGCAGAGATTAATACCAATCTTAAGGACTTGAAGGATGCAGGGGTGCTGATTTCCACCACATCCCTGTTCAACTCTCCAATTTGGTCTGTGCAGAAAATGGATGCATCCTGGAAGATGACAGTGGATTATTAAAGCCCAATCAGGTGGTAACTCCAATTGCTGCTGCTGTTCCAGATACGGCATCATTGTTTGAGCAAATCAATGCATCCCCTGGTACCTGGTATGCAGCTATTGATCTGGCAAATGTTTTTTTCTCAATAACTGTTAGTAAGGACCACCAGAAACAGTTTTCTTTCAGCTGGCAAGGTTAGCAATGTACTTTCACTGTCCTACCTCAGGGGTATATCAACTTTCTAGCTCTATGTCACAATCTTGTCTTCAGGGACATTGATCACTTCTCCCTCCCACAAGACATCACACTGGTCCATTATATTGATGATATCATGTTGATTGGACCTAGTGAGCAAGAAGTAGCAACTACTCTAGACTTATTGATAAGGCATTTGTGTGTCAGAGGATGGGTGATAAATCCAACAAAAATATAGGGGCCTTACACCTCAGTGAAATTTCTAGATGCCCAGAGGTGTGGGTCATGTTGAGATTCCTTCTAAGGTGAAGGATAAGTTGCTGCATCTGACCCCTCCTATGATGAAAAAAGAGGCACAATGTGTAGTTGGTCTCTTTGGCTTTTGGCAACAACATATTTCTCATTTGGGTGTGCTACTCCAGCCCATTCATCAAGTGACCAGAAAAGCTGCTAATTTTGAGTGGGAACCTGAACAGGAGGAGGCTCTGTGACAGGTCCAGGCTGCTGTACAAGCCACTCTGCCCCTTGGGACATATGATCCAGCAGATTCAATGGAGCTGGAAGTGTCAGTGGCAAATAGAGATGTTGTCTGGAGCCTTTGACTGGCACCTATAGGAGAATCACAATGCAGGCTCTTAGGATTTTGGAGCAATGCCTTACCATCTGCTGCAGATAACTACTCTCCTTTTGAGTAACAGCTTTTGGCTTACTACTGGGCCTTAACAGAACTGAATGCTTAACCATGGGCCACCAAGTTACCATGAGAACTGAGTTGCTATCATGAGCTGGGTGTTGTCTGACCTACCAAGCCATAAAGTTGTTGTGTGCAGCAGCATTCTATTGTAAAATAGAAATGGTATATGCAAGATAAAGCCAGAGCAGGTCCTTATGGCACAAGTAAGTTACATGAAGAAGTGGCCCCAATGCCTACAGTCTCCACTACTGCCACATTACCTTCTCTTTCTCAAACCAGAGCTATGGCCTCTTGCGGCATTCTTCAAGGTGAATTGACTGAGGAAGAGAAAACTCAGGCCTGGCTTGCAGATGGTTCAGCACAATATGCAGGTACCACCCGAAAGTGGACAGCTGCAGAACTACAACCCTTTTTTTGGGTGTCTTTGAAGGACAGTGGTGAGGGGAAATCCTCCCAGTGGGCAGAACTTCGAGCAGTGCACTTGGTTGTTCGTTTTGCTTGAAAGGACAACTGGCCAGAGGTGCAATTGTTAACTGACTCATGGGCTGTTGCTAATGGTTTGACTGGATGGTCAGGGACTTGGAAAGACCATAATTGGAAAATTGGTAACAAAGAGGTCTGGGGAAGAAGTATGTGGATAGATTTTTCTGAGTGGACTAAAAACATGAATATATTTGTGTCCCATGTGAATGTGCACCAGAGTGTGACTTCAACAGGGGAAGGTTTTAATAATCAGGTGGAGAAGATGATCCAATCTGTGGATACCAGTCAGCCTCTTTCCCCAGCAACACCTGTCATTGCCCAACGGGTTCATGAACAAAGTGGTCATGATGGTAGGGATGGAGGTTATGCATGGGCTCAGCAACATGGACTTCCACTCACCAAATCACTGCTGAGTGCCCAATCTGCCAACAGTAGAGACCCACACTCAGCCCCCAATATGGCACCGTTCCCTGAGGTGGCCAGCTAGCTACATGGTGGCAGGTTGATTACATTGGACCACTCCCTTCATGGAAGGGGCAGTGATGTGTTCTAAATGGAATAGACACACACTCTGGATATGGGTTTGCTTTTCCTGAACACAATGCTTCTGCCAAAACTACCACCCATGGGCTTACAGAATGTCTTATCCATCATCATGTTATTCCACATAACATTGCTTCTGATCAAGGAACACACATCACAGCAAATGAATTGTGGGAATGGGCACCTGCTCATGGAATTCTCTGGTCTAACCATATCCCCCATCATCCAGAAGCAGTTGGATTGACAGAATGATGAAATGGCTTTTTGAAAACTCAATTATTGTGCCAACTAGGTGACAATACCTTGAAAGGCTGGGGTAATGTTCTCAAGGAAGCTGTATGTACTCTGAATCAGAGTCTGCTGTATGGTGCTGTTTCTCCCATAGTCAGGATCCATGGGTCCAGGAACCAAGGGGTGGAAATGGGAGTGTCACCACTCACTATTGCCCCTAGTGATCCACTAGGAAAATTTTTGCTTCCTGTCCCTATGACCCTGAACCCTGCTGGTCTACAGATTTTAGTTCCAAAAGGGAATGTGCTTCCACAAGGAGAAACAACAATGATTCCATTGAACTGGAATGTAAGACTGCCACCTGGTCACTTTGGGTTACTCATGCCCCTGGATCAAGAAGTCAAGAAGGAGATTGCATTAATGTCTGGGGTGATTGACCCTGACTATCAGGGGATATGGGACTGCAACTACACAATGGAGGTAAAGAAGAGTTTTCTTGGAACATAAGAGATCCTCTAGGGTGTCTTTTAGTACTACCATGTCTTGTGATTAAAATCAATGGAAAACTGCAACAACCCAATCCAGGAAGGACTACCAATGAGTCTGAAACTTCAGGAATGAATGTTTTGGTCACCCTACCAGGCAAAGAACCACAGCCAGCTGAAATGCTTGCTAAAAGTAAAGGGAACATGGAATGGGTAGTGGAAGAAGGTAGTGATAAATATGAACTACAGCCACATGATCAGTTACAGAAATTATGACTGTGATACTGTTTTCTTCCTGTCATACTATTTAATTTGTAAGATAGCAAGTTTAAGACTGAATATTACCCAAGGACTTGCACCCTATTCTGGAGAGAGTTAATGTGTTTCCAGTAATATGCAGAACAGTTGAGTATTATTAGGTGAAAGAAAAAATTTGTGTTTCAATGTTTTTTATTTAAAAATTAGGTATGATTTAAGGTGATATATATAGCTGCCACATTGATAAGGGGTGAACTATCAGGGTCGGTTCATGTATCAACTTGGCCAAGTGGTGGTACCTGTTTGTCTGGTTGGGCAAGTGCTGGCCTGTCTGTTGCGATGAGGACATTTCATAGAATTAGATCATGATCACATCAGCTGCATCCACAGCTGATTCCATTTGTAATCGGCCAATGGAAGTGTCTTCTGCAATGAGTGATGCTCAATCTAATCACTGGGAGCCTTTTAAGGAGGATTCAGAAGAGACAGATTTTCTTCCTACTTTTGATGGTGAGCCTCTCCTGTCATGGTTGTCCAGACCTCCAATTGAAACTGTTGACTTCACAGCCTGCCCTGCAGATTTTGGACTCTGCATTCTCACAGTCAGGTGAGACACTTTTATAAATTTTATACTTGTGAGTGTTCCCTGTTGAGTCTGTTTCTCTAGAGAACCCTAACTAATACAGCCCCTGAAGCCATTTTTCCTCCAATGTATCCCTTCCCTGTCCCTCCCAGTGCTGACTAGCACTGCCTCTTTTTAGACAGATACCACAACATTCTCACTGGCTTTCTATGTAGTAGTTTCAGCCCACCAGCCTATCCCATGGGCATTATCAGGTCTCTTTCCAACAAGTTATTCCAGTCTTCTGGAATGTACAGCAGGGAATTTATAGTTTGGTTATCTTCCTAAACCCATATTAGTAGGCTTGAAAAAGGAGATTTTAAATCTTTCCCCTTTTACTCCTCAAACTGTGATGGAGCTACTGGAGAATCTAATCTCCTTTGGAATATGGGTCATAGAAGATTGAGCTTCCCCAGTTCCACCAAAAATGTCATTTCTCTCTGATATGGGCTCACCTTTAGATTTACCAAAATCTCCTGGTTGGCTCTTGAGATGAGAAGGCTCTGACCACTTTAATTCTTAAAATTCATTGTGGTATCACCTGATCTTCTTTCTTTAAACTCAGGCATTCTCTTTTGAAATGGCCAGGTTTCCCTCTGTGACAACATCCTGTTGAGTCCTGTGCTCTCCTCACTCCTTTATTCCCTTTGGCCCAGACCATTTCTCCATCATCCCACTTCTGCCTGTCTCCTTCCTGCTTTATCTGTAATCCCTTCTTGACCATGTGGTTGACCAAATGAAGGCCCACATCTGTGCCAAAGAAAGAACAGGTGATCCTGCATCTAAAATAAAATGTGGAAGTGAAGAAAGGAGCCCGATTGGGTCTCAAAGGCTGCCATCACCAGTAAAGTTGAATACAGTAGAACATCAGACTAAAATATACTTAGAGACTCTCTCAATAACTCTCCTAATAGTTTATTCCTCCACCCATCTAGTTTTTGGATCTTTTTCTGGATGTCAGCCCAAGACCCCTTTTTTATCCTTGGGCCACAGGACTATCAGGGTCCATCACTGAATATTTCCTTGCCTGGTCCCTCAACTTTTGCAGGTAAGGAGAGGGAGTTTTGTTTAAGTCAATTCATAAAAAAAATACATAATACCCAACAAGATTTTGCTGGAAAAGATGCATAAAATATGTGGCCAATGTCCATGAGATTATTTAAGTTTTTTTTTGGTTCCCAAATGAAGTTTTCAGTTTAATCAAGAATCCCTTGTGTCTGTTTTAATCATCCAACCTCTCCTTGGCTCAGCTATTGACCAAATAGATTAATAAAAAATAGGATTCTTTTCTGCCATCTCAAATAATGACAATATTATTGCTCAGTAGTTGGCAGGTCCTGTAAGGAGAAACCATAACCTTCCTAGCAGTCCAATTCCTGCACTAACACTTTCATCAAGACTGAACTCCTACAGGAAAATGCTCCCACATCAAGATAGTTTTATTCACCCATTTGCTTCACTCATACCAGTAGCAAGTCTGCAACTCCTGCGTTTGGCAAAGGGATTTGTTATAGAGAGACCTAGACTGCATCAAGTGATCGCATACCACTTTGAAATAGTTCTATTGCACTAAAGAGACAAAACTAGAAAATAACCAGAACATCGGTAACTCTGAATACCTTCTTCAAGTCCCTTTTAATACTAAAAATTACTGGATAGTTTAAGCTGTCTTTTTCTTGATCTATCTTTAAGGCTTTAAGTTCTGAGATTTGGGTACAGCCAATTTTATCCCCTGTGTAGTGAAGCCTTAAAGATCTCTCATTTGTGCTCTGTCTTCCTGACTATTATTATTCCAATTGGGATCTAAATTGGGGAATTCCTGCTCTGCTGCTGTTACCCCTTGTCTGGATGGGTGCTGCCTCTCCCATTCTTTCATAGCAGCCCTCCTCACCATTCCCCTTTCTTCCCCTATAAAGAGGATATTTGGGATAGACATAAGTTTGGACCAGGTATATAACCAGTTTCCCCTGGTCCTATAGGTATTTCTCTCAGAATGTATGGGGACCTAATAGTTCCATGTTCTTTCACCTTTTTTCCTCAGGAGCCCCTGGAAATGGAAAACTTAGTATATCTTTCTTTTTTTACATTGTTCCAACTCCTTCCTCAATTGTTGATGGGTTGTCACAGATTGAGCAGTTGGCCCTGATTGCCCCTGCAACTTCCTGTGAGGAACACAGGTTAGTTCCATTGGGCCTTTAGGGTACAACAGTTCCTGCCCTGGAGGAGAAGCATAGGGTGAGGGAAGGCTCAATAAAGGATCCTAGGCTTTAGCATCTAAAGATTTAGCCTCTGGCTCTGGGGTTTTGATCTTTATAAAATAAAGAGTGGTCCGCCTTTCCTTCAGCAAAAGCATGGCATTATCAGACTCCTCTTCAGAGAATGGCTTCTTTTCATTAACATAAAGGATGAGGTTAGTACAAAACCTCAACTACCCCATATTTTGGCCAGAATACATAAGGTGGCACAATACTTTTTTTTGTCCAAATGTACATTTTCCTTTCCCTTTGGTCTAATCACTGTTGGCCCAATGCACCAATATTTTCCCTGTGGACTATCCAGGGGAATGTTCCCAGGGGACTCTATAGATATCTCCTGTCTTTTTCCCTGGCCAGCAGACTGCTCTACCCATTCTGAGTCTTGCCTTGATTCCTTTGTCTCAGCACCCTTTCACTTCATCTGACTCCATCACTTTCCCTCATGGGAAAAGGGAACCACAGATTGGGACTCTGTACCTACTTACTCAATGCTGGGCTCATCAGAGTTCATCCCTACTACCAAGGCAATACTTAATAACCTTTTTCTTAATGTGGTCCATCCAAAGAGTTGCCTGGTCACCGTGAGGCAGATTTTCCCTTCCCCTTTTCTCCTTCACAATTGGTGAATCCAAGCATCTGGTCTTGGGTCCTTCTGGCTGCTGGAGGGGTCCCCAATGGTGGAGTCTGAGACCACTCAATCAGCAGCATGCATCTTCCCTCATCCTCCTTGGGGGGTCCTCCTCTGAAGCCTTGGATCCCAGATGAGCCCCCAAATTGTTAGAAAGAATGCCATACCTGAAAGAGAATAAATGTTCACCCAGTTGTGGAGAAGAAAAAAATCTATTCATGATCTTGCAAGAATGGGCACTTAGCCAAAAAATAGTGGCTGGCACACCAAACAATAGAATACCACAGATATTTGTATCCTAAGTTTAGCATGCAGGTCCCTCCCTTGTTTCTCCACTGATTGGATACCTCAGAGGTTACAGCCTATCCAGATAGTCTAATTAATTCAAATTTCCAGCAGAAAGTTCCTGCTTTTGATTACATTTTACATTTCAATGACTCTGGCCATTACTTATTTAACTTTGTTTCTACCTATTTGGTGCCAATTCGAGGCTTAATTCAGAGGTGCTTTCCTTCCCTGCATGCAAGACCAGTTTGAGCTGTCCTGCAGCCTTTTCCTGTGTCATCTTTTGTGAAAGCTAAACTTAATTTTCTTGCAAGTTCAAAGGTTCAGGGTGGGATGATTTTCCCTTTGATGGAAGGAGCCCTGGTCCTGTCACTCCAGGCCACTATTTTCAACCCTTGCTAGCTGTGGGAGTTAGACTTTCCTTTCCTGTGGGGCTGGGCTGCTGGGTCCCCATTAACTTTCCCTCTTATAGTAAGCACATTGTTGGGAATTTAAAGATTACTTTGGGGCTCCCTGGGGTATTACTCTTCCTGATCTGTTTTTCAGCATGCTTTCCCCATCTTGGGTCTTGAGAGTAGCCAAAATTCATGCCAAGAATTTCTCCTAGAAGGTTAGTGTGGAGGTTTGATAGGTAAATGACATAGCAATTTTGCTGTTTTTCACAGGCAGATTCCCAATCATGATAAAATTTAAAGGCAATTTCTACAAGTTCCATTATTAGTTTAACTGTTCATCCTTCTTGCTTTTGGAATTCCTGATGAATGACAGGGACACTCTAGCAAATAAAGGACTGATTTATCTGCACCACTTTATTGAGTCTTCAGAATTTATATTAGTAAACTCACGGTAAGCATTGAACAATTGTTCTAAAAATATTGATGGATTTTTCATCTGGCTGTTGGACAACCTCCTGAATTTTACTCAAGTTATTTCGTTTAGGCATTCCATTTCTAAGTTCCACAATTATTCATGTTTTATAGTAGTCAAGCCTCATCCTGTCCCTTTGTTCATTGGGATGAGAGTTTTCTTCTGGAATGGCCAGATTTCCAGGGGCATATACTGAATAAACCAGAGATGGTTTATTACTGCTTAAAGAATCAGCATAATTATGAGCTTTTTAAATTACAATTATCCTTTTGTCTGAGGTTAGTAGCACATTTAACTAAGTTTGTGTATCAGCCCAATTAAGACTATGCGTTGCAAAATTAAGTTAAACAAATATTCTATTTTCCTGGGATCCTATTGATAGCTTGGAATCCAGCTTTCCAAATGTATAGATCTGAGGTAAGAAGGGAGTCTGCACATCCATATATCTCCTAGGTTGGCTCTGGTTATCTATTCCAGCAAGCACTTGTTAAAGGACACTGACCCTACCTTTGCCCTCCAGAGGTAGAGACATCCTGCTTAAAGTTCATATCACTCTGGATATGAGGTGGGAAGGTGATTTTGGGGAGGATTCCGGGGCATGAAGTGCTCATCCTCAGCCTTTGACAAGGTGCTGGATGGGGAAGATGTGGAGGGGTGGTGAAGTCATAGGTTTCAGGGGGAAGGAAAAGGAGAATGCAAAACCAGGAGTCTAGTGGGTAGGGGATGGGGAGAATGGGAGCCACAAGCCAGGGCCTAGAAATCACCAATAATTTCTCTGCTAGGAGTTCAAAAGCCTCAGATACCTGGGGCCTGGGACTCTTAATCAGCACTTTCTTACCATGGGGGCTGGGACACTCCTTTATTTGCTCTATATCTGAAAACTCTGGAGCTTCCAAGCAGCTAGGAGCTAAGCTAGTGGGTAAAATGTCATACCCAAAGCATTTTCTCTGCAGCTTTTCATTTTGAGGTAGAGTCATAAAACACGGCACATATGGAATTTCATCCCATTTGTTTATCCTCTTACAGAATAAATCTAGTTGCAAAATAACATTATATTCTATTGATCCCTGGATTTGTCACTTGTGACCATCCTTCAATTTGTACAGAGGCCAAATTACTTCACATAGATGTTTCATGCTTTTCTTTGTCATGGGCTCACAACTGAATTGCCACCAATGCTTAAGAATGCAATTTAAAGGATCATCTTTCTTATTTTCCTTAGATTTCTCACTCATGTTGGTTCCCATTCTTTTTTTTTTGTTTTAGTACTCTTTAGAAAACCTTTGAGACAAAACAGGGTAAGACAAAACACAAAAACCAAAGACCTCAAACAAACTACAAGCAAGAAAACAAAAACAAAAACAAAAACAAGACCAAGCAAAAAGCCAGGACCTAGTGACCAAGTCTCAATGGCTTTATGTGCAACTGAGCACCCAAATAATCAAATCCAGAACCTAGGCACCAAATTCAGTGACCTCTCTTTGTTAGATCTAAAGAAGGCTCTGAGATAGACTGACCACAGGTGAAGGAATTTATTCAGGCACCGGCAAGTTGAGGGTCTGAAGTCAGTCTTCAGCCCACATGGAAGAGCAGTGAGAGAACCTTTATACCTGAGGTGTGGGTGGGGTGAAAACTTAAATGCTGCTTCAGTCATGCAGGGCTGTATCTGCTGGGGGTTGGAGGCAACTGCCAGAGGTATAGGATCAATTATAGAAGTGCTGTGGGAATATCCATTGAGGGCTGGCTATTATGGAAGAGCTGTGGGACTATCCATTAGGGGCTAGCAATTTTGGAACTACTGTGGGAATATTAGGGGCTAGTCATGTCATAGGGGAAGGTGTCTTACTTAGGACCTTTAATGCCAGGGGCTGTTCCCTTCCAAACCAAGTCTCAATGGCTATTGCTCTATACCTGGGGTCATACCATCCAAAAATGGTTTTGGCATCATTTATGTGGCATCAAGCACCCAAGCTAAGTGTGGTCTCCCTCTGACAGCTTTGCAGGGATATATGTGTCATTGAATACTAAACCAAACCAGGCCCATACAGACACATAAGACATCCACACTCACCAAACCTGTTTTGCACCTTAGTCAGCTACCACTGGGGTCCTAGCTGCTCAGGGCAAGAATTTTTCTCAAAGAAAAGTCTATCAGCTGTATAGCTAAGACTTGTAAATGTCTTACCCCTGGGGGGTCCAGGAATCCACTGAGCAGTGCATCATTGTGTCCCTATTCAGGCGCCAAAAACTGTAGAAGAGACACTCCCCAAATCTGAGTCCCTTGCTCGATGCAGCCAATAAAAGTTACACCACATGCAGCTGAGGAGGAAAAAATATTTATGCTGGCTGGAGGACTGGGAAATTTTCCCAAATCTGTCTCCCTAAAATGATTTTTCAATTGACTGTTATGTAGGTGAGGGACTAAGAGATAATCATCATAGTTAACTGATAACAGAGGTCTGGAAAATTTCCATGATTTATATTAGTTATTTCCTGTTTCCCAGAGGATTTACATCCTGTGACAACTGAGAAAGCTGCCTCCCAGTCTAGGGAGATAGACGAAAAGCTTTATTGATACTTGGGAGTGTTCTGGGACCATAGGTGAAAGCTTATTCAAATCTGGGTACATACTTTGCATTCACTTATTGCTGCAGACTTTCACAGTTACATATTGCTCCTTTGTGAGACTAACAGCTCCCATTAATAGCTTACTTCCAGCTTTAGAGTTACATTCAAAGGCTGTTTTAAAGTTTACATGCTACGGCTACTTTACAATTTTCAGTTTGCTTATACTTTTAAAACTATATTTAAAAATTACTATTATGATGTTCCAGGACAGATCTGGCAAATATGCAGCATTTTAACAGTTAAGAAAGTGAGTGATGTAATCTCCTTGGCAACATGGGACAGACTCACAGGATGAGCTGGGACCCAAAATCATGAGATCGATTAAACCTTCTTGACCAAGAGACAAATGAAGCAAAATAAAGTTTCAGTGGCTGAGAGATTGCGAATAGAGTTGAGAGGTTATCCTGGAGGCTATTTTTATGCATTACGTATTGGAATGTATTGTATTGGAATGACTTGAGGTAAGTACCTGAAGCTGTTGACTTATGTTCTGATAGCCTTGATTCTTGAATATGATTATATAATTATATAGCTTTTACAATGTGATTGTGTGATTGTGAAAACTATGTGTCTGATGTTCCTTTTATCCAGAGTATGGACAGATAAATAAAAAAATAAGGGCAAAAATAAATAAATAATAGGGGATTAACAGGTAAAAAATTGAGTAGATTGAAATACCAGTGGTCAATGAAAGAGAGGGGTAAGGAGTATGGGACGTATGAGGGTTTTTTTTTTAATCTTTTTATTTCTTTTTCTGGAGTCATGTAAATGGTCTAAAAATGATCATGGTGATGAATACACAACTATGTGATGATATTGTGAGCCACTGATTGTACCATGTATGAACTGTATGTATGTGAAGATTTGTTAATAAAAATATTTAAAACAAAAAGAAGGTGAATGGTTTGATGTGGTGGAGAGAGTATGGGCACAGGTCTGAGGCCTGCAAAAGAAAAGCCAGACAGCCCTGGAAATTCTCAAAGAAATCAAGACCTCAACCAAGTACTGGCATCATTTGGGTTCTTGACTCAGTGACAGGAAGGAATTCATGGGCTAGTCTATGTGTTCAGCCAAATAACTTAATAAGTTTGATGCTGGAGAAACCCAGGAGTTCTCAGCTGGATACCAAATAGTCCCAGAAATTCTAGGCTGGATGCTGTAAAGATCTGAGAATTACCTGGTAGGTGCCAGAGAGCCCTGAGAGTTCTTGGAGAAGTTGAGAGCTCAACCAGGGGCTGATGCCATAAAGGTTCTTGATGCAGTCACAAGAAAGAATTTGAGGGTTAGTCAGTGTATACAGCCAAAGAATCCAAAGACCAGCCAGTGTGTACAGCTCAAAACTTTAATGCATAGCAAAAGTGCATGCTCAAAGGGAAGTGAATGTATACATTCTCCAAAGGAGTAGAAGCATTATAAGGACTTGGAGAGACCCTTCCCCCTCTGGTTATGCTAATAAGGGATTGATGACCTGTGGTTTTTATTGATTCTTTTTGAGTGCTTCATCTGAGTGAGGGCTAGGTATATGAGGGCTAAGTGTGTGCATGCCAAGAGGAACTTCTTGTTATGGGTTTTAGGGTCATTTTCTCCTCCCTCCCTCCCTAATTAACCTGCCTCAAAATGACTTGGTATAGGGAAAGTAACCTATATTCAAGGGCATGATGGAAGATGTGACAGAGGCTCTGACAAGCAAGCAGCAGAAGGAAATTGGGTCAGCTGGGAGGAGTAAGGAGCAAGCTGGGAATCTTAGGTTACAGTGACAGAACAAATAGGCTAACTCTGGGTCAGTGATCATAGGCCAACAAACAACAAAGATATAGGAGCCTCTTTCCTCCCAGTGCCCAAGGTCACTTAAGCTGTCCCCACTAAGTACACAACATACTACATGTCAGCAATTTCATGGAATAAAATGAGGATTAGTATGAAATTTCAGGTGATGCAGCTAAATGACCCTATGGAGAGTTTTCAGTTATGAATTGTTTCAGATAGAGGGTGTCTTCTAGTTCTTCAACAGAACAGTGCAGACATACCCATTATTTCTTTGCAGCAGGTGTCAAACACAATAAAAGATTGGGGGCACCCCAGGATTATTAAATCTCTGGACAAACTGTGAAGTCATTTTTTTTTTTTTTAATATTCTTACCCTCCTACTTCCAAGTCTGTTGGTAGTCTTAATTTCATGCTTGCTAAAGTTCCTTTCAGATTGTTTTATTGATGTCTTGTGTCACTCTGGACTATCCTCTCCTGTTCTCCACAGGACAGTGGAAACACCTCATTAGTTTACATTGCAGTAGGAATGCCTGATTGTCATGCATATGCTATTTCTCAGATATTTTCAAAAGGATATTTTATTAACTCACAAGAATGGATTCCTAATGAAGAACATGAGTGGTGATGCTTGGTCATCTGCTTTCAGAATCGGGATATGGATTCATGAAAATCTAGCAAGGCAGTTTGTAAGGAATCACATGTATGTGCATGGTGTTTTCCTTTGTGTTAAAAATTTGCATTATTTACTGCAATTTTAAAGAAGGAAAATGGAAATACAGGCAAATTGATGTCAATTGAGTGTACACCTGTGTTTACAAGAGAAATAAGAAGGAATATTGAAGTACTCATCTATTCCTTAAATCAGTCTTGAACCTAAACATTCTAGTGATTAAGGGTTATCATTTCTCTTAAGTTATATGACAATATTGTCAATAAAACTGCCTCTCTCATTTATTAAGTATTTTCAATATTGGTACTTTGTTTTACTTAATCCCTAAAAACTATGCTATGAATAGGTATTACAATCTCAATTTTATACATGAGAATGCTAGTATTAATAAATCATTTATTCCCTCTGGATAATGTCATTTGTAATTGGCAAAATCAGGATTTAAGCTTATCTGTATAATTAAAATACCTTAAACATTGCTTGACTCTACTTTCTATGTTTGAAAAACATTTTTATAAATGACTTAGTTTGTATTTTGTATAATTGTTGAGTTTTCTATACATAGATACTTAAAGCCATTTGTAGCATCTCCTTTGTTCCTTTAACTCTGAAGGTTAAATGTCCCAGTTTAGCTTTGGCAGCATTCTTCTTGGTGGAGAAGGCATGGCAAGTTAGCAAATCTGTGCAGAGTTAACCTTGAGGTTATTTGACGTTAAATCAGTTTTACTTAAGGATGTTTTTATAGTCAAGGTCTCTTTTATTCTGTCATGCAATTGACTGTCAAACTAAATGATGCATTTAAATAAAATGACCAAATATAATGACTGTAACAAGGGAGAGACTAACACAATTGCTGTTATAATAGCATTCTGATCTGAATGACCCTGTTATGTTGGTGTCATAATGCAAGTGGTGTCAAGTCATGCTAACCTGCCATTGTTTCTCAAAAAAATGGAAGTTTTTAGTGGACTAGAATTTAAAGGAAGTTTGCAAATGGGTACGTATTAGTTATGATAGGCTCAGGAATGCTCATAACACTTATTAGAAGTAGAGCATAAGAAAAATGCACTCAACTTGATCATCAAACTAAATAACATTAAGGCCTGTTTTTTTGTTTGTTTGTTTTTTATTTGTTTTTTATTTTTTTACCGGAACTTGTGGTATATAAAATAATGAGAAAAAAAGCTAAAGTCATCAAATTGGCTTAGCCACACTATAAGATAGAAAGATCAACTGGAATGATGTCTTTCAGGACAATTGAGGACATAAGTGGTAGAAGAAAGTAATTGCAGAACTTCCTGAATACATGATAATCTAACAGAATAAAATACAGGTAAAATATCATATGATTGCTGGTCCAATATTCCCTTTTCTCCTCCTCCTTCCCCTCTTTTTCTTCTCCTTCTTCTTCTTCTCCTTTTCCTCCTCCTCCTCCTCCTCCCCTTCCTCCTCCTCCTCCTCCTCCTCCTCCTCCTCCTCCTCCTTCTTCTCTCTCTCTCTCTCTCTCTCTCTCTCTCTGCCTCGTGTACAGAGGAGACCCTAGAGGTTCCCATTTGGCTCACCTGGGCTTTCAAGTTTCAGTCATGAGAATTTAGTACCTACATATGTTTGATTTAAATAAATTATACTACAAAAGAAATGGATTAACGCTACAATACCTTTTTGTTATTTTTATCAAGCATGGTTAACCATATTTTCTTTTTTCATAAGTCTCTGGAGAGAGGTCAGAAAGTTTTGCTTTGTAAAAATTTACTCAATGATATCCAAAAATTTTCTTAATTTCTATTATTATTATTTTTTTTTGCATATGCAGGCACTGGGAATCGAACCTGGGTGTCCGGCATGGCAGGTGAGAATACTACCTGCTGAACCACTGTAGCCCACCCAATTTATTTCTAAATAGTAAATATTGTAATATTCTTCATAGACAGTCCCTTTTCCCCCATTTAATATGTGCTCTGATCTTAATAACCTAATTCATGGGTTTCACTCCATGAGTTTACAATTGAGATTTACTCTATTGAGACCAGTTTTTGATCCTGTGATTTTTTTTGGCCTTGTTTGATTATTTATTTGCCTAATAGCTAGAATAAATATTTTGTTTTATAACCAGAAGCCAAATTTAGAATGCATCTTTCTATCTAGAAAACTCATTAAATGACTAGTTTGCATGTCCTTTTATAGACTATTTATTCTTTTCTTAGAATAGAATATGTAGTTTGCTGCTATTGTAAAATTAACCCTAATTTCTCTTTTGATTTTTATATTTGTAATTCCTATTTTTCATGATTAAGTGTAAAATAATTTTGCATTGTTTTCAACAGAACAAAAGAATAGTTTAAAATAAAAGACCGCTTATATATAGCATACTTAAAAAACTGGGCTTAAATATTTAATAGTTAATAGTAAATTACAACTGAAATTCAGGAAAAGAAACAAGAAAACATCCATCTCTTTGATTTGATGATTTTTTTTCCCATTGCATCTGGAATAGTCAGGGAAATAGAACCAACAGGAGATAAATGTAAATACTAGATTTTATAAAAGTATATCAAAATTACAAATTCTGTAGAGCAGGCTGCAAACAGGATGGTCCAAGAAAGGTTTTTGATGAATTCCCTAGGAGAAGCTGACTGGTTGTAGTAGAGATGAAAATTTTCTCTTCTGATTGCTAAAATCATTACTTCCTCCTTCAAAGGCTTCAACTGATTGGATTAAATATGCCACATTGCTGAAGGCACTTTCCTTAGTTGAGCATAGATGTATTCACTCATAATGCAATAAACACACTGATGGTTTAAGTCCATGAGATGTCCTCACAGTAATGTTTAGGCCAGTGCTTTCTTGACCAGACAACTTGACACCCATTACCTGGCCAAGTCGACAGATAAATCTAACCATCGAGTCCATCTCTGTCTACTTGGCTGCTATACATATCACCTTAAACCATACTTAATATCTAAATAAAAACAATAACAGAAATATTTTTGATTAACAGTACTAGACTGTCCTGCATACAATCAGCAACACACTAAATCTCTCCCAAATAGCATACAAGTCCTTGGGTAAACGTACTCTTAAACTTGATATGCTATAACTTAAGTACTATGTTATGAACAATACAAATTATGTCATATGATGAGGAGATAAGATAGAGAATAAAACAAAGATATTTGCTTTATGTGAAAATGCAAGCATACTCACAAGAAAACAAGGTAGAAATGTTCATAACATTATGTCCTCATTCTGTAATTGATCACATGGTCATAGTTCATATTTATCACTACCTTCTTCTACTAACCATTCCATGTTCCTTTTAACCTCAGAAAGCACCTCAGCTAACCATGGTTCTTTGCCTGGTAGGATGGCCCAAACCTTCATTCTTGAAGTTTCTAGTCCATTGGTACTCCTGCCTGGATGGATTTTTGCAGTTTTCCATTGACTTTAATAACAGGGCATGTTAGTACTAAGAGATGCCTGAGGGAATCTCTTGTAAACCAGGAAAACTCTTCTTTACATCCATTGTGTAGTTGCAAACCTCTTTCCCCTTGATCAACAAGATCAGTCACCTCAACCACTATCCCCTTTTTTGCCTGTTGATTCAGAAGCATGAGAACCCAAAGTGGCCAGGTGGTAGAATTAACTTCCAGTTCAAGGGCATCATTATTTTGTCTCCTGGTGGAAGCACTCCTTTTTTTGGAGCTAAGAGCTGTAGACCAGCAGAGCTTAAGGTTGTAGGGAAAGGAAGCAAAAATTTTTCTACTGGATCACTAGGGGTAATAGTGAGTGGTGCTACTCCCATTTCCACCACCTGATTCCTGGGCCCATGAATCCTGGCTATGGGAGAAACAATACCATAATGTGGATGCTGATTCAGGGCATACAAAGCTTCTCGGAGAACATTGTTCCAGCCTTGCAAGATATTGTCAGCTAGTTTGTGCCATATTTGTGTCTTCAAAAGGCCATTTCACTGTTTTATTAATCCAGATACTACAGGATGGTGGAGAACCTGGTAAGACCAGAGCATTCTGTGAGCATGTGCCCTTTCCCACACTTCATTTGTTGTGAACTAGGTTCCTTGAGCAGAAGAAGTGCTGTGTGGAATACCATGACAGTGGATAAAGTATTTATAAATCCACAGATGGTAGTTTTGGCAGAAGCATTGCATGCAAGAAAGACAAAATCACATCCAGAGTATGTGTCACTTCCACTTAGAACAAATCAGTGCCACTTCCATGAGAACAGTGGTCCAATTTAATCAGCCTCCCACCATGTAGCAGGCTGATCACCTTAGAAATGGTGCTGTATCAGCGACTGAGTGTGGGTCTCTGTTACTAGCAGATTGGGCACTCAGCAGAGGCTATAACCGGGTTACTTGGTGAGTAGAAGTTACTGTTGCTGATGCATAATGTCCATCCCTACCACCATGTCCACTTTGTTCATGAGCTTAGTGGGTAATGGCAGAAGTGGCTAGGGAAAGAGGATGACTGGTATCCACAGATCAGGTTATTGTATCCACTTGATTATTAAAACCTTCCTTTGCTGAAGTTGCCTTGTGGTGAGCATTGACATGGGACACAAATATATTCATGATTTTTGCAAAGTCAGAAAGGTCTATCCATATAAGTCTTCCTCAGATCTCTTTGTCATCAATTTTCCAATCATGCTCCTTTAGATTCCTGACAATCCAGCAAACCATTAGCAGCAGTCTATGAATCAGTAGACAAATGCACCAGCAGCCAGTTATTCTTCCAAGCAAAATGAACAACAAGGCGTACTGCTCAGATTTTCACCCACTATGAGTATTTCCCCTCACCACTGCCATTCATGAACATTCCAGAAAGGGACTACAGTGTTTCAGCTGTATACTTTTAGATGGAATCTACATATCATGCAGAACCATCTGTAAACTAGACCTGAGTGTTCTCTTCTTCAGTCAGCTGATTGTAAGGAACACCTCAAGAGACCATAGCCCTAGGCTGGGAAAAAGAAGATAATTTGGCAGGAGTAGGGGCTATGGTATTTGGGTTACTTCCTCATATATCTTATTTGTGTCTTTGGGACTTGCTTAATCCCTGTCTTGTTTATATCATTTCCATTTTATGATGGAGTATTTCTGTATAGGCCCAACTTTATGGCTTGGCAGATAAGACAACAGCCAGCTTATAAAAGGCAACTCAGGTCTCATGGTAACTTTGTACCCTATGGTTAAGCATTCAGTGTCCACTAAGGCTCAGCAGCAGGCCAGAAGTAGTTTCTCAAAAGAAGAGCAGTCATCTGTAGAGAATAGCAAGGCTTTACTCCAAAATCCTAAGGATCTGCATTGTGATTCTCTAATGGGGACTTTCAAAGGCTCCAAACAACATCTCTATTTGCCCACTGACACTTCTATCATCATCTTCTGGATCATATGGCACAGCAACCTGGACCTGTCACAAAGCCTCCTCTTGTTTGGGTCCCCACTCAAAACTAGCAGCTTTTCCAGTCATTTGATAAATGGGCCTGTTTAGCTACCCAACTGTAGTACACCCAAATAAGAAATACATTGTCTCCAAAATCCAAAGAGACCAGCTAGGCATAGGCCTCTTTTTCGGTCACAGAAAGAGCCAGATGCAACAGCTTATCCTTCATCTTAGTAGGGATATCTCAATATGCCCATAACACTGGATACCTAGAAATTTCACCAAGGTGGAAGAATGCTATTCTTTTGTTGGATTTATCTCCCATCCCCTGACACACAAATACCTTATCCTTAAGTCTAGAGTAGTTGCTACTTCCTGCTCACTAGGTCCAATCAACTTGATATCTTTAATATAATGAACCAGTGTGAAGCCATGTGGTGGAGAGAAACAATCACGTTCCCCACAGAAAAAATTATGACATAGGGCTGAAGAACTGATATATGCCTGAGGTAGGGCAGTGAAGTTATACTGCTGGCCTTGCCAGCTGAATACAAACTATTTCTAGTGGTCCTTACTAATAGCAATTGAGAATAAGTATTTGCCAGATCAATAGCTGCATACCAGGTAACAGACAATGTGTTGATTGGCTCAAGCAGTGATATCACATCTGGAAGAACAGCTGAAATTGAAGCCACCACTTGGTTAAATTTGTAATAATACATTTTCATCCTCTAAGACTTGTCTATTTTCTGCACAGGGCAAGCAGGAGATTTGAGAGGGGATGTGGTAGGAATCACCACCCTTGCATCCCTCAAGTCCTTAAGGGTGGCACTACTCTCTGAAATTCCTCCAGGAATCCGGTATTTCTTCTTTTTTACTATTTTGCTGAGTAGGGGCAGATTTAGTGGCTTCCACTTGGCCTTTCTTACTATAACAGCCCATACTTCACAACTCAGGAAAGCAATGTGGAGATTCTGCTAGTTGATGAGTATGTCTATTCCAATTATGAATCCTGGAACTGGGTAAATAACCACAGAATGTGTCCTGGGATCCACTGAATCCACTGTGAGACAGACCTGTACTAAAATTCCATCCCCTGACCTCCAAGAGTCCATACTCTTATTGACCAGAGTGATGTTTTGGGTCTCTTAAAATTAATGTGCTTTTGAGCTGGTGTCCAAATGCCCCTTAAATGTCTGATCATTTGCTTTTCCACAATACCCAGATACCCTGGTAAAAGTTCTCTTTGGGAAAGATTGGGAAGAATATTAACAGTGTAAATATTTGGTGGTGTAACAGGGTTCTTTCCTCATTCAAGGGGTTCTAAGTTTATAAATTGTCTCAATTCATTAAAGGGCCATGATTCTGCTTTTGTAAATACAAGTTAAACTTTTGGTCACTTGACCTAGAACTATTCTGTTTATACTGATCAAGTAACAATTTAGTAGACTGCCCATCTCTTTTACTTCTAGGTACCCCATGATCTAGTAGCCAACACCATAGGTCTCTGTGAGTCAGATTATTTTGACTGTTACTTTGAGGCTGCTGTCCATTATAGTAGCCATGCTCACCGTATCTTTGGTGATTAAGTCTGCCATATGGCTTCTGCCAAATCAGGATCCAATTATCCCCATTACATTTAAGGGTTCCAGCTCAGTGACAACAGTTCCCACAATAATATCTGACCTATAGAGAAGGGCAACTACAGAGCTCTTCAGAGATATGAAATTAGTCTCACACACACACAAAAAGTAATTAATTCCTCACAGTCCTGATGAAAGGCATGTTCTCTGGATATTCCTGGGATGGATGAGCAGGTATTCCATGGTAAATTCACTCTAATATTCCAATCTCTCTAAGCCTTTGGCTGCCCTCATCTACATTATACAAAGGTAGTTCTGGCATTTTGACCTCAAGTAATGTTGGCCACCTTTTGATCCATGTTTCAGCCAAACATCCAAACAAACTGTTAACACTCTTTCTAACCCCTCAAGCTACAACATTGAATCCAGAATCTCTGCTTAAGGGCCCATATCAATAAATTCAGCCTGATCCAACATTGTATTCCTTCACTATTATCCCACACCCTTAACAGCCATTCCCACACAAATTCCCCTGATTTCTTCCTGTATAGATGGAAAAGTCATACAGTTCTTTTGGATTATGGCATACCTCCTCATGGGTCATATTTGTACCTTACCTTTCAGGGCTTGTTGGAACTTAAGTCTAGTTATAGGTCTTGAAGAAAAGAGAGTGGTAGGTGTAGGTCATGGAAAGAAACAGAAGTGTCTTTCAGGCCAATTACCTCAGGGCATTCTGTGGCAATTTCATCTGATGAAACAGTATTAATCTCTCCAGGAGGAGTAAGAGTTGTGTCCCCAGGAGAGGTGGTTATAAGTTTAGCAGGCATCGAAGGTTTCATCTCGTCAAGTGGACGTTGTAAGCAGACTCCTTAGGGCAGAATGGAAGTCCAGTAGCTGTTTCCTTAAGACAGGCTGGTAGTTAGGTAGCTGTCTCCTCAGGGTAGACTGGAGATTGGGTGGCTATTTCTTCAGGGCAGGCTGATGTTGGGCAGCTGTTTCTTCAGGGAAGACCACTACCAATTTATCTAGCAAAGACTCAGCAGAATACAGATTTTAAAAAAATATATTTTTATTGAGATATCTTTACATACATGCAGTCCATACAAAGTATACAATCAATAGCTTACAATAGCATCACATAGTCATGTATTCATCACCATTATCATCTTAGAACATTTGTATCACTCCAGGAAAAGAAATAAAAAGAAAGAGAAAAAACTCAAACATCCCATTCCCCTTACCTTTTTCATTGACCACTAGTATTTTAATCTACTTAATTTTTTTTGCCTCTTATCCACCTCCATTATTTATTTTTTTCCTTATTTATTTATTTATTTTTTACCTATCTATACATACCCTGGATAAAGGTGCATCAGACATATTATGAAATTTTTCACATTCACATGGTCACATTATAAAAGCTATGTAGTCATACAATCAAATCTACTGAAATACAGTTCAATAACTTCAGGTACTTCCCTCTAGCCAATATACCATAAAGTAAAAAGGGATAGATATATAATGCATGAGAATAATCTTCAGGATAACCTCTCAACACTGAAATCTCTTAGCCACTGAAACTTCATTTTATCTCATTTCTCTCCTCCCCTTTTTGGTCAAGAAGGCTTTTTCAATCCCATGATGCTGGGTACCAGCTCATCCCCAGGAGTTCTGTCCCATGTTGCCAGGGAGGTTTGCACACCTGGGAGTCATGTCCCACGTATAAGAGAGTCCAGTTGGCTTAGAGAGAGAGGCCACCTCTGAGCAACAAAGAAGTTCTCTGGGTGGTGACTCTTAGGCATAATTTTTGTAGGCTTAGCCTAGCCTTTTGCAGAAATAAGTTTCATAGGGGTGAGCACCAAGATCAAGGGTTCAGCCTTTTGAATTGGTTGTCCCCACTGCTTGTGAAAATATCAGAAATTCCCCAGATGAAGAAGTTTCTCCTTTCTCTTCAGTACCCCAATGTGATTTTGCAAAATAAAATTTACTTTTTTATTCTCTGTCCAAGTTACTCTGGAATCTATTGGCACTTCATACTCACCTGTACAAAATAAGATCTCATCCCTTATTCAAGTGTCCATGTAATTATGGCATTTAATAATGCACTACCCAAAATATAAATTTTGCACCAAATAAACATCTCTTCCTTTGTTCTCACACAGAAGTTGAAATTTTAAAATATAGACCCAGAATACAGGGTTTTAATGTCCCCATTGCCAGCATTATGAACCATATGTCCACATCCCAGTTTTCTAGATCTCATTCCATTGTAATCAATACCATCACTTTAACAGCAGATACCCTGCAAGGTTGAGAATTTAGTTTATGTTATAAATATACTACCTGCATAATGAGACTCTGGGACTGGATTTCAGAGATCTCAAGTCTGTTACCACAGGAAATAAGATTTTCTTTCTAGGCACACATAGAAACTTTTACTCTGTCATACATCCCTAAATTTGGAAATTCTAAACTTCAACTTATCCCTTTCTTTTCTAACTGTATCCAGCATACCTAAGAACAACTAGCCAACATCATTATACCTTTTAACATACAAAACTCTGTTAAGGTGACAGAAACACTCACCCAGAGCTTTGCCTCATCCAAGTACGTGAGTAGTAGTATTCAATTCTATTGCTGACTTGTGCAAGACTACCACCTTGATTATTGGAAATAGAGTTTAGTGCCTTTGAATCTAATCAGAGTAGAAAAACAATTGCAAAAAAACACCCATTTTTAAGATTCTTTTTCTCAAGAACTGCTCTCAGTACCAAAGCTGTATTAGTCAGTGCTCTCTAAGAACAGAACTAACAGAAGATATTTGTAAATACGAGATTTATAAAAGTGTGTCATGCAACTGTGGGGATGTACAAGTCCAATTCTGTCGGGAATGCTGCAAATTGGCAATTCCAATTAAATTTTTCAATGAATTCCCCAGTTGAGGCTGGTTGACTATAGTAGAGATGAAAATTCTTTTGACTGTTGAAGTCATCACTTCTCCTTTTAAATCCTTCAACTGATTGGGTTAAATATCTCTCATTGATGAAGATGCTCTCTTTAGTTGATTGTAGATGTAACCAGTCATAGATACAATCAACTTACTGATGATTTAAGTCCATGAAATGTCCTCTCAGTAATGTTTAGGCCAGTGCTTTCTTGACCAGAAAAGTGGACACTATTGCCTGGCCAGACAAATAAACCTAACCATCAGAGCATTTGATAGTATTTGCAATCTTGATTAAAGTTATGAAAGTAAAATTCAGCATGGCTTTTCCTTCTAATTTTGGCATTGGTGGTATCTCTACTTTCTATTTCAGAGTTTGTTTAGAATTATGTGCTAGCCACTCCAAAATTCTTCCTTCTGTCCAAAAATGCCTTCAGCCTCTTTTGTCCTCTATGCTTGTGTCTGTTCAAATCCCACTCCTGAGCCTCAGGTATATCCCATTTTGGAGGTCTCACAAGGATCAGAAATTCCCCAAGAACCAGATCTTTTTCTAATCTTTCAGTGATTAACATCACATATATTTACACTGCTGCCAGAACCAGAAACTGGCAGGGGACCTGAACTCCTCTGCTTTCCTACTGTGTTCATTCATTCATAAGTTTTATTTATTATGTCACCTAAATACAAATTTATTCCATCCAATTGTCTTTCGTCCCACTGCTACTATCTTTGCTCATCTCTCAGGGAGATCATCACAACAGTGATTTATATATTTATATATTTTCCCTGTCTGCAATAAAGTTCTCTATTGCATGCCCTTCTAATTTATTAATCTAATCCTGTCACTTCCATGATTAAAAGCTTTCAAAAGGTCTCTTTGCTTTTAGAATAGAATATAAACTCTTTAGTGTGGCTTATAAAGTACTTATGATCTGTTCATTTATAGTTTTACCACTTTAAATATAATCTTAAAACTGTAAGCAAGCCATGAATTTGAGCTTTACTCTCACAGAAGAGTAAAGTGTAAAGTTTGCATATCTGAATAGGCTTTCATCAATCTCCCCAGACGTGGAGGCACCATGCCCCATGTATCACAGACAATGTAAATCCTAAACGAAATAATAAATAACTGAGATAAGGAGCTAATGAATTTCTCCAGACATGTTACTTGTTACCCAAGATGATTATCCTTCTTGTTTCTAATGTGCATAAAAACCAATTGAAAAATCACTATAGGGAGGTGAATTTGGGAAGTTTCCCCTGCCCTCCTGCTGATGTAAATAAACCTCCTTTTCCTCTACAAACCATTTGGTGTATCTGTGCATTAAGCCATGCCAAGTGACAAACCCAAACTTGGGAGTGCCTCATCTAGACTTTGTCCATCTCTCTACAACTCTCCAGCTTACTTCTTCTCACTGCCAGCCTCATGCTTTTGATTTGATCATGCTAAATTTCTTACAAGGAAATTCATATGCTCTTTCTTTTCTATTCTTTATTCCTGAAGCTATTCTCAGCACTCTACACCTGATTTCTACTTAACATTCAGATTTCATTTATTCTGTAATGCTTTTCTCCTCACCTCAGGCTTATGGGCACAGCTTCAGGATTCAAAACAGTGTCTCAAACAGGAAGAAGGAGGGGTGGTGACAATCAGCACTTTCCTAACATTTTATTTCTTTCACACTGTTTCCTGAATTTGGGTCAAATAGCCACTGATAGCTGCAAGAGAGGCTGGGAATGAAAGTATCTAGCAAAGGGAATGAGATGTCAAGATTAGTTTGGACGGATCATGATACCTTACTCAGACCAGACAAATTGATGCTGAGAAGAAAACTGGGATTCTATTATCAAGAACCAAGAATGGACCAAAGGAAGTTGATCAACAGTGTTTATCAGGCTTTCTCTTAAAGATTGACCCCCCAGGGAGCTGCCCAGCTGGTCTGCACCTTCATTCAAACCTGTTTTTTTCCAGCTCCCCACAACTTCAGTGCTAATTTCAAAGTGAGAAGCAAACATCTGCAGGGCTCTCCCAGTCAAGATGAATATCCAGACGTACTGTGTTTACCGCCTCTTAAGGGAGCCTCTTGCAACTTTGCATGCTGCTTGCTTTTGGAGCTGAAGAAACATTGCTTAAAAGGATTTATTTGACTGGTGCCCCAGAGAATTTGGAAGGTAAACAAGTGTTTCTTTTTTGTCAATGTGGCAATTAAGAATGAGGAGATTAAAAAAAGGAAAAGTAAATGCAGCTTTTATTTCTACAGTAGACCGATGGGCTGGTGAGTCACTGAATAGTAATGAACACCAGAATAGTTCTGGACTAACAAATCCAGTGTAGGGATAAAGTCTCTTTTCCCTCAACTGCTCTGTACCACAAACACCCAAAGATGACATAGACTGCAGCTTGCCAGTTTAGAATTGGGAATTTGTGTTCTTTGTGATGCAAAAATGTTTTTATGCTTGAGATACCATCAGCATGAAAATTTGGATTCAAGTGAAAGCAGACATTTTTTCTACAGCCAGAGGTGTTACTTTTGTATTTTTATGGGTGAGAAAAATATAAATATATAATCACGTTATTAGGAGTAAATGATCCACTAAGAGCCTTAGTCATTAAGAAACTTAGTCATCCATAATGAAATCATTGACTTACAGACTGAATCCATCTTAACTCTGCCATCAATTTATCTATCAGTGACCTTGGCAAGTCGTTTAATCTTTCTGAAACAGTTTCATCATTCTTTAAAGAGTGGTGATAATGATTTCTCCATCAGGTTATTGAGGGCTCTGTCATATACTTTATTGTGTCCCTTATGTCCAACTTAATGCATGACATGTGTTAGGAAAATGACAGATACCTGTTTAAGTGGCCATTGTCCAGTCCTCTCCTACCCCCTTCTCCTTTTCTGAGGAAGTCACAAACACACACTAAGTGGTCATCCTCAGCCTTCCTTCTGCTGCCCTCACCTCCTTTTCTACTGTGTGCCATTCCACAACCCACGGAGATGCTAAGTCTAATGAAAAGGCCCGGCCAGAACTTAAACCCCAAACTGGGAATAAGCAGCCCCTGATGCTTATCAGAATGGGAATTTTCCCTGCCACAGTCTCCTTCCCAATGGTGGAAAAATACCACACACACTCAAACAGTATAAATCAGTTGCTTTTCTCTGGTGCAAAGTGGGGCATGCTGAGCTGCCAACTACTGACCCCAATCTGAAGCAGTTTTGGCGACCGTGGGAGACTGATCACGATGAGACTTGTTTCTTTGCTCTTTTGGACTCTGCACTGTGTAAGTGACAAAGTAATTATATGCCCATTCCTGGATCCTTTATACTGTGCAAGTAATAAAGAGATCATCTGCTGGAAGTTTCTGTTTTGTACTGATTCTATGTTTCCACAAGGTGCTGTCATACAGCTCATTCATCAACATGAGAAAGAGACTCAGTGAAGAGTCATTAAATAGAATTGAAAATCAAATAAAATTTGGAAGTGAAAGTGTTGTGAATGACTATACAAATAGAAGTATTATTATTACTACTATTCTCTTCCTGATATGAATATGTCTTGTTTTACAACCTACTGTCAGAAATTAATGGATAAATTAAATGCTATATTACAGAAACATTTACTTTGCAATATTGTTAGTATTCCATTTAGCAATCTTTTGAGCTCAACTTAGCCTGCAAATCTTAAGAATTATTTCTAGGAATAACCTCTATTTATAAATCATTAAAATCATTTAGGAAGCAATTTTATAATCTTATATTTCTTCAAGTAAAGCTCCACTGGGTAAAGGAATAAGTGGAATTTTTTTTTTATGTGATGTAGCTCTTTATTATCAGTCATTAACAACTAAATTAATAAAAACTGAACTTGTTGAAGGGTAAGCATAAAGGGGAGACCTCGGTTAATTATTTATTTTTTTCTGTGCTGTACAGTGGAGGTCATACTTCATTCTTTTTCCATGTGAGTATCTTATTGTTGCAACATTTGTTGATTTTTTGTTTGTTTGTTTGCTTGTTTGTTTTGTTTTTTGGGAAGTACATGGGTTGACAATTGAACCTGGGTCTCCTGTATGGCAGGCAAGAATCTTACCACTGAACCACCCATGCATGCCTTGAAGTTTAGATTTTGATCAGACCCTGAAAAGGGGCATTGCCACACAGCCCTGAGCAGATGATAATAATTCTTATAGACCTATAAATGCTAGCTTTCTAAAAAATCTTACTTCAAATGAAGATGTTATCAAAACAAAAAAGAAAAACAACATCCATAATCCCACCAATTCAATAATATGTATTTCAGTATTCATTCTTCTATTTCTTTCTATTTATATATAAATATATAAATATTTAGATTTATCCATATTTGTATATATTGGATCTGCAACTCTGCTTGGACTTATACCATTACCTGTAGCTGTAGTTATGTCTAGAAGTAATATGTCCATGGAAATTCTGGGTTTATGGTGATAACTAGAACACAAAATAAAAAAAGAAATTGATGGTCAATATTTACAACAAAACTAAATAATGTGCTATTTCCTTGAACACAAATGTAAGCAACTGGGAACACAGCCATTGACCTGCATGGCGCCAGCATCTCTATGGGAAGAAACAGAAGGAAACAATACGTTGAGTGAAGAACCGGAGCACAGGAAGCCCTATATTAGCCAATAGGTACAGAAAGATTACACATACGGTGCCAAGGCAAGGGAAAAGAACAAGTACTGAAAACCATAATTCAAGAAAAATTGTCTGGATGAGTGGTGTGGGAGTGGAGGGGATTTGAAACGCTTATCAAAGTGCACATCATATACTCAAGAATAGAAACCTATAAAGACTACATCAAGACTTATTTTAGAGAAATTCCTGAATTTGAAAGAAAAAACAACCTTTGGGCATCAAGGCAAAAAAGCATTTATACCTTATAAGGGAAAATTATATCATCATCCTCATACTTTTCAATAGCAATACCTCATGCCAGAAAATAAATGTAGAAATATATTATATTTAAATGTAACTATACACTGAGGAAAGAAATGTGAAACAAAGATTTTATATCCAGCAAAATCATAAATGAAGCAGGTGTAATTTTTTTCAGTATATAGGAACTCAGGGACTATTGTTCTTATGAGCATTTTCCAGAAATTCTACTAGAAAGCAAACTTCAGATGACCAAATTGACAAAGTGATATTTACATAAGGAATGGTGATGAGAATATAGGCTTACAGAACTAAAATTAATGGAGCGTTAAAAGAGAGAGAGAGCATGGCATGCAATATCTGTATGCTCTAAAAATGTATCTGTAATACAAACTTAAAATGGGGGAGGAGGTTATTGTTTATTTTTCTTAGACTTTTAGCCATTTCTCACCTGGGTGAACCTGGACCATTTACGGTGACACAAAGCTTTTACACTTCCTGTGTTTCTCCTGGGCTCTGGCAGTATTGGCTAGTGACCCCTGTGGGCAAGGCAGGGCCACATTTATGAACTTTCTCTCTCAAATTTCCATTATGTGGACTAATGGTGGTGGGGAGGAGCATTCTCATCAAAGAAGGCCTGATTTGAGCTCCTTCTCTCACTTCAAACCCTGCCTCCCCCCCCACAAAAAAATCACCAAATAAACAACTAACGACCACAACAAAACTCAGCTTCATGGGTCCATAATAGTGAGGGGTGGGTCGGCCTCCTCCTGAGTTAATGAGGAGCAGCATGGGAGGAGGGGAGGTTGTCTGCACCTCGGTCTCACGTTCCCTTCCCTTGGGGTGGAGGGAGGAGATGGCAGTAACACTGCAGCTTTCCTCTCCCTCAGGGGCAGGTGATGAAGGGCTCCTAGGGTCTTCTCTGGGCTCGGGAAAGGGCTCAGTGTGCCTGCAGTGCCTCCCTTATTTCTCATGATACGTCCAGAACTCAGATTGTTGCAAACTCTAGTTGTTTTATATGAAAAAAATCATCTTTACTAAACAGATAACAGTAGTTGAAAGAAATGGGAGCAGAGAGAGGCAGAGCTATGGACAAAAAATGACTTTTAACTATAATTATGGTGGTGATTTCATTAATATGAATATTCTGAGTATAAATTAAGATAAAGCAAGGGCATTTCTTCAAAGATATTGTAATATTATATCTGTACAAGCATAGTGTAGGCCAGGTGAAGTACACAATATGTAGCTATATTATTATAGCTAATGTGTACATGTATTTGCTGAAAAGACCTGGAAACAATGACTATCCAAGTAGCAATGCATTTGCTAGTGTTCATATAGTGTCTTGAAATACCAGCATGTGGTTTGAAGCTGTATGTGCTCCAGAAAAATATGTTCTTAAATTTAATCTGTTTCTGCGTATGTGAATACATCATAAGTAGAAATTTTTTATGAGGTTACTTCAATTAAGGAGGTAGAGCCAATTTCAGTCAGGATGTGTCCTAATTCTATTACTGGATTCCTTTACAAGAGAAAGAAGTTCAAATACAGAAAAAGCCACAGAAAGTAAGAAGCTGAAATTAATGAAACTCGGAAGAGGAGGAAGAGACCAGGAGATGCAGCCATGACACAGAGGAACAAAGGATCACAAGCAGTCAGCCCAGGATGCAGTTTTGGGGCAAAACCATTGCCATGATGATGCCTTGATTTGGACATTTCTTGACTTCAAAACCATGAGCAAATAAACTCCCATTGTTTGAGCCAATCCATTTCATGGTACTTTGTTTAAGCAGGCTAGGAAACTAAAATGCAGGGTTTCGTAGAGAAATGACTGATTCTAGATATATGTCAGAAAATGTACTATCTTATTGTAGATAGCAAGGCAGTTTTCAGAGACTTTTAAGGATCACGTCAAAAAGAATCAGGTGCTAGCTTCAAGAGTCCATTTTCAAATAAATGAAAAGTTGAGCTTCAATAAGGACAAAAAAATGGAATATATTGAAACATATGCAAAATGTTTAAACTCTTAGGCTTATAGCAATATAAAAATTAATTGTGCATTTTTTGAAGATGACAGAGAATTAGTACCTGTCTTGAAAGATGCTTTATAAAGGGAAACAATAAAACATTTATGTTATATTTTGTGTATGAACTATACCACTGGGTGCAGAAATTATAGATAGGGGAAGAATATAACATGCTCCAGGGTGAATTTTTTTCCTGCTCAGAATATGAAGCCACTGGTGAGCATTTCTCACAAAACCTTGCCAAACAAAACATTCATTCTCTTTCTCTCTTTGTACATATAGGAAATATGTAAATGTTATTTGTAAAACTGGAATAATATTGTAATGCTGTTTTCTCATCTTTCAAACAAATTTAATGTATTATTTTCCCTCTTTTAGCCTAGCATGCAACATTTGTAATGACTGTGTAATATACCTGTGCATGGACCTATAACATCAGGTTAAGAATTTGATAAATATGCTATTTTTGCCAGATGTCCTTTTTTCTATTATAAATTTGGCTTCAGCAAATGCTTTCATAGTACAATGTTTTCCATGGTCCTGATTATTTTCTTAGGAATGTAGAATCAATAGTAAAGATGTATTTTTAATGATTTTCATAGAAATTGTCAAATTGTCCTCCATAAAAGTTAATTAGTTTACCTGTTACTGTTTCGGGTGTTATGTGTAAGGTCCTTGATTGAAAGGTATAAACACAATAGCCAGCTGCTGGGCATGCTTGAAAGGACAGCTTTGTTAGATCAAAGGAGGGGTAGAGGGCTTGGGCTAATCTAACCTACATCACTGTGAGGGTATTGGGGGTGGGAGGGAGAGGTGCATGTGGATTCTGGATTTTTGCCTTTATTGCGACCCAGAGTGGAAGTTTAGGGTTTTCCCGTGTGTACTGGGGATTGGCAGTTTCAAATATAGGCATGAGCAGCAGAAGCAGCGAGGGCTGTCTGGAGAAGCTGACGGGCAGCAATATGGAAGTAACTGCCCTGCTAGTAAATCATGCAGAGCAAAGGGGTAGAAGCAGCAGGGGCTGTTAGAAGAAATTAGGGACTGCTTTTTATCATACCAAACCATGCTCAGGGCAGGGCTAACAGCAATGGTTGCTCAAAAGGGGAATTTATGACTAAGTAAGGCAGGACGATGGGCACCAAATATAATTTCTTTTATGCCATCACAGCCGCCAACAGAATATAATTCCTCCTGCTACCTTTAAATACATGACTTATAAAAGTTTGAAGCAGTAAGAAATATAAATTATATTATGATTCTGGGACAATATAAATCTTATTTGGACACAACTTTGGGAATAAAAAATTTAATTTAGAACATTTAATTCACCTGCAACTTTTAAGTAATAGCTTATCATTTCCCTCTAAGTTTATAGTGTTTGTTTTGTATACCTCTAGTTCAAACCCTAAGTGATCCTTTTTACTATTTTAAATAATATGAAAGTTGGTAAAACAAAATTTTTTTGAAAGGAACTAAATAAAATACAGTGCCTTAACTGGCCTAATTTACTTGCTAAATATAATTTGTCAGTCACTAAGAGCAGTCAATTATTTCCAAGTTTTTCATTAATGGACCAGATACCGTATTTAACAGAATGCTATAAGGAAAACCAGCAAGGCATTTATTCTGATGAACTGGTCCAATTAGCCATGCTATCTGCTTCTGCTATTAAGTATTAGAAACTAAAGAAAAATACAGCCAAAGCTGTATATATTAGCAATGTATATATTGCTAAACACATTAAGGAATAGACAGTGAATTCCTTCCTTGAAACCATCTCTGCTATGTACTCAAAGTGGGTTTCAAAATCTGCAAGAAGATGAGAGATATCTAAATGTGGGCCCTAATATCAAGGACTCTTGTTACAGCTTTTGGTGGTGCTGGAATTGGACCACCTCCATCTTCCTGGACGAGATTCATTTAGGTGTCTCCTCAGTACTTGAATGTTGAATTTAGCAAAGCCCTTTTGGAACAGGAGAATTTCCTTGAAGGAGCTAGGTGAGTATATGTATTTTTAAAAAGAGCTAAATAGTACTTTTTAACAGGGACAGAGCTCTGATAGTCTCTTGTTAATCTTTGCAAGATGTTCCTCAACATAAGATTTCAGTTTTTACCTAACATTTTTCTTAAAACAATATTCCTTGTTATCTTCCAATCTGTCACTCCTTGGGGCAAAAGAACATGGCTGAGCAGTCAAGACTACATCTTCTGTCTCTTATCATGCATCTGGAGCCTCTCTCCAACGTGATATTTTGAACTTAATACAACATTTTTGCTATGATTATGAGACCTGCAATTCTTCATATTGTTCTTTGCATTGCTGCCTTTACTCCTCTAATCAGATCCACTTTTTTGTGTTAAGAAAGTTAATTAGTTAAAATACATTCCAGATGTAAACTAGAATCATTGAGTCAGGAAGGTGTCTAGGGACCTATTTAAGCCAGAGAAGTTACTTTTCAATATTCACAAAGCAAGTTCTCAGCCTATATTTTTATAACTCTACTCAGCATGTGGATGAATTACACTGTAATCCATATAACAACAACCACAAAAAATACTCCACTGATTTATTAATGGTTCAAATAAACAAAACTACCAATATGGAACTTTTTAAGTTATGAGCAGAAAATGCATGTTACTATTTTGTATAATTGGTTTTCTAGAGTCATAGATACAATACTAAATAAAATGAAACACATTTTAATACTGTTGCATCAATATTTGTTTCAAAATAATCTCATTTGTTTGCAGTACCAATATTCTACACACTTCAGAAAAATGGAAGAAAACAGATGATACCAGTATATATGAAAGCTTTAATTAAAATATTGATGAACTTTTGATTATAAAAATTGATTTCAGTGGTAATAAAGTATCCTTTTTCCTGGCCTCTTGGCAGCCTTGCCAAGCTGACTGATTAGTCTTTCTTGGAAAGGTGAGCATTTTTCCTTTTTTCTTTTGGCATATGCTATTCTGGTTTCCCTCACATATTTTGTGGAGCTTTTCCTTTATTTCTTTTACTTCCTCCCATTTCACACCCATCTCTTAAATTTAGCAACTTTGAAGTTTCTTTCCCTGATTCTTTTAATTTCTCCAAGTATACACCTTGCTTTTCTCAAATATTTCCACAACTTCAACAATTATTTCTGTATACATGATTTATAGTTCTATGCTTTCAACTTCAACATTTTTCCAACCACTGATACTGCATTTCTGTTTGTTAAATATCTTTACTTTGGTGTCTTACTGGTATATCAAGTTCATTATATTGAAATCTGAACTCATCTCCCAACATCCTCAACCAACTCACCCTACTGATTCTCCACTTTCTGTTAATATCCCATCTTTCACTTAGTTACTGAGGCTTGATATCTAGAAGTGATTCTTCCTCATTCCTTCTTCTTTATCTGTAGCATTCAAGGAGTTGTCAAGTCCTCTGGATTTTACTTCTGAAATGCTCTCATCCATTCTCAGCTTTGCATTTCTCTGCTATAATTCTGACTCATGTCTTCATTAACTCTTTCAGAACGGTGAAAGTAGGGAGAGTAATCATTGCTCTCCTTACTTCTGAAAGTCTTTGTGAATCACCTTGCATATATATATTATATTAATCTGCCTAAAGCATAGTTCTGGCTCACATGCCTAAAACCTACCAAAGGTTCCACTGGCTACCAATGATTTTCATCTTGGCATAATAGTTTATCTAGGAAATGGCTCCCAAACTACCTTGCTATCATATTTTATTATACTTTCCTATACATGCACCAAACTTGAATGTGCATACAAATTAAATGTAGATCATTCATAGTTCTGTGAAAATCTTCTGTGCTTCTTTGGTGCTGGCCTGCTCACTATCTGCAAAGCCCTTACCTCCCATCTCCCTCTGCTGCAGTCCTATTCCTTCTTCATAGCCAACTTACTCATGGGTTCTTTTTTTAAACATTTTTTATTGTGAAATATATATACAAAAAAAACCCCAGTAAAGTGCAAAGTACATTTTATCAAGAGTTTTAGAACAAATTTCAAAGTATGACATGGGTGACAGTTCTACCATTTCAGGCATTTTCTTCTAGTTGATCTAAGATACTGGAGACTAAAAAGAAATATCAATATAATGATTCAGTAGCCATACTCATTTGTTAAATTCTATATTCTCTGATACAGCTCCCCCTTCTCCTTTGAGCCTTCTCCCAATCCTTACCAATGTTTGGGTAGTAGCCATTCTAACTTCTTCATGCTGAAAAGGGGTGTCAACATTATGGGGTAGGAGGATGCAACAGGTTGACGCTTTTGGAGAGACTGGTAACTCTAGGATTCAGGCTTATCTGGCCTCAGAACCATCTGGATGTTATAGGTTTCTGAAAAATAAACTTAGTGAGTGAAAGTTATATAGAATGTCAGATACAGCCCTGGGTATTCTTTAGGGTTTACAAGAATACTGAGGGTTGGGGCTTGGCATACCATGGTGAGAGGCAATATCTAGCTGAAGCTTGCTTGCATAAGAGTAACTTCCAGAATAGCCTCACATCTATTTGAAGTCTCTTAGCCACTGATGTCTTATGTTATAACATTTTTTTCCCTTCTTTTGATCAGTTAGGCATTGTCAAGCCCTCAGAACCAGGACCAGGCTCACCCCTGCAAGTCATGTCCCATGTTGTCAGGAAACACATCCTTGGACATCACGCCCCACATAGAGGGGAAGATAATGGTTTTACTTGCAGAGTTGTATCTGGAGAGAAAGAGGCCACATCTGAGCAACAACAGAAGTTCTCTGGAAGTAACTTTTAGGCATTATTATAGGTAGGCTTCAGTTCTCCATGCCAGATATAAGTTTCATAAGAGCAAGCTTCAGGAATAAATGCGACTGAGTAATAGCTTACAATCTAGGCCTTAATTTTCTTATAAGTATTTTCTAAAAGACTCCATACAATATTTGTCTTTTTGTTTCTGGCTTATTTTGCACCCCTAAAATTGAGGTGCAAAGTGTGACTCATGAGGATATATGCTATACTCCAAAAGAACTGTATGAGTTTTCCAATACATAAAGACAAAATTAAAGGAATATGTGTAAGAATGTATATTAAGGGTGTAAGATAATCGTGGAGGGTGTCCAGTTATGTGGGGCATGTTGAGATATCCCTACTAAGGTGAAGGATAAGTCCTTGTATCTGGCCCCTCCTATGACCAAGAAAGAGGCACTTTGCCTAGTTGGCCTGTTTGGATTTTAGCACACACCCTCATTTAGGTGTGCTATGTTGACCCATTTACCAATTCACCAGAAAAGCTGCTAGTTTTGAGTGGGGACCCAAACAACAGGAGGCTCTATGACAGGTCCAGGCTGCTGTGCACTTAGGCCATATGATCTGCCAATTAGGCCATATGATCCAGCAGATTTGATGGTATGGAAAGCTTCAGTAGTAAATAGAGATGCTGTCTGGAGTCTTTGCCAGGCACCTATAAAAGAATCACAATGCAGGCCCTTAGGATTTTGGAGTAAAACCTTGCCATCCTTTGCAGATAGCTATTCTTTTTTGAAACAGCCTTTGGTCTGCTACTGGGCCATAGTAGTGACTGAATGCTTAACCATGGGCCACCAAATTACCATGAGACTTGAGTTACCTATCATTAGCTGACTGTGTCTGATCTGTCAGGCCATAAAGTTGGGCAAGCACACCAGCACTCCATTATAAAATGGAAATGGTATATAAGAGCAGGTCCTGAAGGCACAAGTAAGCTAAATGAAGAAGTAGCCAAAATACCCTTCTGCCATATCTTTCCCAGCCCAAAGCTGTGACCTCCTGGGGAGTTCCTATGGTTAGCTGACTGAAGAAGAGAAAACTTAGGCCTGGTTTGCAGATTGTTTTGCACAGTTTACTGGTATCACCTGAAAGTAGACAGCTACAGTACTGCAACTCCTTTCTAGGATGTTCATGAAGGACAGTGGTGAGGTAAAAAACCTCCCAGTGGGTGGAATTTTGAGCAGAACACCTGGTTGTTCATTTTGCTTGGAAGGAGAACTTGCCATAAATACATTCGTTTACTGACTCGTGGGCTTTAGCAAATTGTTTGGCTGGATGGCCAGATACTTGGAAGCAACACATTTCTAAAATTGGTGGCAAAGATCTGGGGAAAAAGTCTGTGAATAGATCATTCTGAGTTGGCAAAAATCATGAAGATATTTGTGTCCCATGTGAATGTTCACCAAAAGGTGTCTTTAGCAAAGGAAAGTTTTAGTAATCAAGTGAATATGATGACCCATTCTGTGGATACTAGCCATCCTGTCCCCACTTCTGTCATTACCCATTAGACTCATGAACAAAGTGGTCATGGTGGTAGGGATCGAGATTATGCATGTGGGCAGCAACATGTAATTACAGCCACCAAGGCAGACCTGGTTACAGCCACCAAGGCAGACCTTGTTGCAGCCACTGCTGAGTGCTCAATCTGCCAGCAACAGAGACTCATACTTAGTCCCTAAGATGACACCATTCACTAAGATAATCAGCCTGCTGCATGGTGGCAGGTTAATTACACCGGACACTTCCATTATGGAAGGGGCTCCAAATTGTTCTAGCTGGAATAGACACATACTTCTCATGTGGACTTGCATTCCCTGTTTGCAACGCTTCTTTAAAAACTATCATATGTGGACTTATAGAATGTTTTACCCACCGTTATGATGTTCCACACAGCATTGCTTCTGATCAAGGAACTGACTTCATAGCAAATAAAGTGTGAGAATGGGCACATGCTCATGCAATGCTCTGGTCATTCCATGTTTCCCATCATCCAGAGGTAGCTGGGTTGGTAGAATGGCCTTTTGAAGACACAATTATGGCACTAACTAGATGGCAATACCTTACAGGGCTGGGGTAATGTCATTCAGCAGGCTGTGCATGCTCTGAATCACCACCCACTCTAATAAATAATTATGTTATTTCTCCCATAGCCAGGATTCATGGGTCAAGGAATCAATTGGTGGAAATGGGAATGACACTGTTCACTATTACCTCTAGTGATTCACTAGAAAAAAATTTGCTTCCTACCCCTGCAACCTTAAACTCTGCTGGTCTACAAGTCTTATTCCAAAAGAAGAGTGCTTCTTTCAGGAGACCCAACAATAATTCCACTGTTGCAGACAGAACTGCTACCTGACCACTTTGGGCCTCTCATGCTTTCAAATCAACAGGCAAAGAAAAGGATTACTGTACTGGCTGGGGTGATTTATCCTATCAAGGGGAAATAGGACTGCAACTACACAATGGACATAAAGAAGAGTTTTCCTGAAATACAGGAGATCCCTTAGGGTGTCTCTTAGTACTGCCATGCTCTGTGATTAAAGTCAATGGAAATTTGTAACAATCCAATGCAGGCAGGACTACCAGTGGTCCAGAAACTTCAGGAATGAAGGTTTGAGTCACCCCACCAGGCAAAGAAACACAGTGAGCTGAGGAGCTTGCTGAGGGTAAAAGGAACATCAGATGCATAGTGGAGGAAGGTAGTGATAAAAATGAACTATGACTATATGGCCAGTCACAGAAATGAGGACTGTGGGTGGTATGTATATTTCCTTTTTGTTTTCTCATAAATATGTTGGTATTTGTATATAAAGCAGGTATTTTGTTTTCTTATCATATGTCATAAGTTTTATTGTTCATGTTATAGTATTTAAGTTATAGGGTATCAAGTTTAAGAATGAATGTTACCTAATAAGGACTTCCACCCTATTCTTGAGAGATTTAATATGTTTCCGGTTGTATGCAGGGCAGTTGAATATTGTTAGGTGAAACATATATTTGCTATTGTGTTCTATTTAGAGGTTAAGTATGGTTAATATCTAAATATGTTAAAGTGATGTGTTTAGCTGTCATCTATACACATAGATGTATACACTGTAATGGTTAAGTTCAGATTTCAGCTTAGCCAGGTGATGGTGCCCACTTTGTCTAGTCAGTCAAGCAGATGGCTAATCATTACTGCAAGGTTATTTTATGGCTGGTTAATAAACCAGAAGGCTGATTTATTAAATCATCAGTCAGATGATTTCATCTGTTACTCATTACATCTAGGATCTAGTAAGAGTATGTCTTCCACAATGAGAGAATCCAATCAGTTCGATTTAACTTTTCAGTTAGAAGAGATAATTTTCACTTCAACCAGGCAGCCTCTTCTGGAGAGTTTGTCGAGGAACTTCATTGGTGTTTCTAACCTTGCAATCTGCCCTATGGATTTGGACTCTAACATTCCCATGGTTGTGTGAGACCTTTTATAAACCTCATATTTACTAATATCTCTTGCTAGTTCTGTTTCTCTAAAGAACTCTGACTAATACCCTTCCCATCATTTGCAGTTTCCAGCTGTTTAATGGCAGCCATTCTGATTGGTGTGGCATGATATCATTGCAGTTTTGATTTGCATTTCCCTTATAGCTAATGAAGATGAGCATCTCTTCATGTGCTTTTTAGCCATTTGTATTTCTTCTTCAGAAAAATGCCTATTCATACCTTTTACTCATTTTGCAATTGGGTTGTTTGTTCTTTTGAGTTGTATAGTTTCTTTACATATACTGGATATCAAACCCTTATCAAATACATGGTTTCCAAATATTTTCTCTCATTAAGTTGGCTGCCTCATCATCTTTTTGACAGTCTTTTGAGGTTTAATTTTGAAGAGTTCCCTTTTTTCTATTTTCCTTTTGTTGCTTTTGCTTTGGGTGTAAGGTCTAAGAAGCTACCACCTATTACTGGGTCTTAAATGTGTTTACTTATATTTTCTTCTAGAAGCTTTATGGTACTGGTTCTTATATTCAAATCTTTGATCCACTTTGATTTAACTTTTGTATAGGGTGTGAGCTATCCTAGTTCAATGGATTTGGGAGCCTTGTTGAAGATAAGTTGTCCATAGATCTGGGATGTGTGTTTCCAAACTCTCAATTCAACTTCATTGATCAATATGTCTGCAATTATGCTCTTCTAGTGTCTTCTTGATATCCTTTATGTCTTTAGCCAATTCCATTGAAGTTTGGGAGATTTATATAGACATCTTTGATTAGCTGTTCCAAATTCTGTGCCTCCTCTGGTGTTTTAATTTGGTCATTTGGCTGGGCCATATTTTCTAACATCTTTATGTGCTTTGTAGTTTTCTCCTGCCTTTGAGGCATTTGATTATCATTATACAGTTATTTTGAAAGTTGATTTCCCTCACTCATCTAAGATTTTCTAGTTGCTTGGGTTTGTGTTGAAGGACTCTTTTGCACTTGGTTTGTCAATAATTCCTTGCCAAACCAAGGCCAAGACCTCTGTAAGAGGTGCAATTCTAATTGGAGATCTGTTAAAAGCTCTGGAGAAAGGTAGTTTGCCAGACTGCACTTTCTGTATCTTCCTAGCAGATGATGGTCTTGGGCCACCTCTTCCCCTCAGGCCTGCCTCTCTAGACTTAAGTCAGTCAGCTGAGCCAGGATCCAACCAGGTGCAAAGCCAGTCAAGGCCACAGGTCTCCATATGCTGAAGGCTGCAACCCCAAGGCTGGTGGTTGAGTAGTGCACACCTAAGCAGAGAATCTGCTTGTGGGTACAATAGGTATGGTAGTCCCCAGGTTTCTGTGTGGAATGATCTTGGACTGTGCGACTGAGTATTTCAGCTCCCCCTGCCCACAGCCAGCCCTGGAATGCCTGGCGGTGCTGCATGGTTTACTCCCTTATTTCCATCTCTCTGTCTGTGCACAGTGTGACCTCTTTGAGTCCCTGGGGAGAAAGGATAGAAACAGCGGAAACCAGGGAGTCTCTTTCATTGGCCAATTTCAGCTCAGCTCAACTCTGTGTCTCTCCCATCCTCCTGAGGGGAGAACCCCTTAGTCTACACCAAAACTGGAAGCCCACAGCAGCCTGCCTCAGGAGTGGGAGCAACGTGTCTGTGCATCTGTAAGGTTCCCCATGGGAATTCTCAGTTGTGGCACTGAGAGGGAAGTTCTTTCAAGCTGTTTATAGCAGTGGGAATGTAGGAGCATGATACTCCTTCAGCTCCTCCTGTAGCTGGCACATTGTAGCCCACCTCAGGTGAGGGTAAACTCACCTGGTCCTCTAACTCATAATTTTCCCCAATTTTCATCCATAGTTTCCCTATGTAATGTAGAAGTCCTTCTCTGGTCACTTGCATCCTGGATCTGTTGTTCAGGTCGTTTGTCTGTCAATTCTCTAGTTGTTCCATGGAGCAGGGTTGAACTCAGCCTATCCTATTCTGCCATCTTCTATAGGTTCCAAGCTAGTTGATTTTTAAGACCCTATCCATGGGTTGTTATTTACATGACTTTTATATTACCTTGTACGATAGTTTCTCAAATAAAATATAGATATTTTGAGGATAGGTGCCACACTTTAATCCCCCACCCCTTCATAAACTTTGCATGACACTTCACATGAAGTAGGTGCTCAATAACTATTGTTTGCATTGACTTGGTCTACATGTTGAGCCAGACTGATGCAATATACCACTTATAAACAGACTTGAGTTCCTAATTAATGTTTGTGATATTTCCTGCAAACTGGGAAAGCTTAGCTTCTCTTCAGCTGTGGCCTTTTCAGAAATGTTTGCATAAATTCTAAATATCAAACTCTGCCCTATTGTTAAAACAACTTTTGATTTCAAGTCAACTTGATGTTTGAGATTAAAAAGGAAAATGTTAGGTATTAATGACTATAAAGGAGGCTAAACTTTTCTTTCTTTCTTTCTGTCTTTCTTTTTTTTTTTTGCAAGAAAGCCTAAATTAGAACAAATAAGTGGAAAGGGATGTATTTGTGATGCTTAACTGGATTATTTTACTAAATACACCAACACAGTGTTTGAGAAATGCTGTGTATTCTCAGTGAAGAGAAATCTCTGCAGGTGATCTTAGTTTCCCACTATCAAAATAGAGGGAGAATTGGTGTCATTGCTATTGGGAATTGAGGGAGCATTGGCTTTAAAGGAAAAATGTCTAGGGGGTGCTTGTTCAGCCATTCACATTTCTCATGCTGTTACTATATGCCTAGCAATGCGCTTTAGATGCAGAATTGAAAAGCTGTAATTATTTTCCTCATCAACTCACAATCTAGTGGAAGGATAGAAAAAATAGACTATAATAATACAACATGGCAGTTGATCAATTAGGGAAGCTACCTAGAGTCTGAAAGATTAATTAGGATTTGTTTGCTAGATCAGGAGGGCATTTCACATGGAGCAGTGTTTCTCTCTCTCTCTTTTTTTTCATGTTCATACCCTCAGGAACCTTTTAGACCTTTTCTTACCTATAGCTTGCTCCCACTACCATGAAATTTTAATGCAACAGTATGTTTCTTTATGTACTGTGGTCTGTTGGAAGGCCACCAACAATTATAACATTTCATAATTTTTTCTCCCCCAAGAACCAATTTTTGATTCCCTTGCAACAATTTCACTCCCACTGAGATTGCATGGCACAGGACTCACCTTCCTAGGTCATCTCTACTAATTTTAATCCCTTAGGGTCAATTTTGGCATTCCTTTTGGTGCCCTACTGCCCACTTAATTCTGTCCCTTCCTTGCTCTCTTTTGTTTTCAAATGATTATGGTTTAATACTGCAACATTCTGGCTTTTTGGATAACTCCTCTGCATTTATTAAGTTAAGGTGCTGATGTAACAAAAAAAAATAATAAAAAAAAGGTCGGTCCTATGAGGTAATTTACTTTACTTTGCTTGCTCGCGCTCTCGTAGATCAAGTCCAGAGAGAGGCAAGCACGGTTTGAAGCAGGGCTGCACTCCACATTGTCTTGATGGACCCAGGCTCCTTCCAGGTCACATTGCTTTGCCAACTCTAGGGGCTGCCCTGGTCCAAGTCAGCGCCTAAGGCTTCATTAGCAGGAGGAAGGAACACGGAAGTAGCAAGGCCATGTGACAGCTGTCTATTAAGCTGTTACATAGCATTCCAACACAGCACATTGGTCTTAGTCACATGCCTATACCTAGTACAAAGAATTATTGGGAAATGTTGCCTTTTTCTATGGTAGCCTTGACTCAGTTAACATTTTTTATGAGAGGTTGGATATTGGAGGCATAGAGTTGTTGTTACTCACTGCTAAAAATTTTTTGCTTAGGAAATGATTTTCACTATACAAATATAATTGCAACACTGACTGACATAAATATGAAATGCAATAAAATGACCCACAGTCTGCTATTTAACAAATAAAACTTCTTTCTTTTTCTCCATACAGTTGTTATCTAGGCATCATTTTTATATTGGTATAACTAGTATACTGTGCTGGTTTGAAAGGAAGAATGCCCCCTAGAAAATTCATGTTTTAATCAAAATTCCATTTCATAAAGGCAGAATAATCCCTATTCAATATTGTATGTTTGAAACTGTAATCAGATCATCTCCCTGTAGATGTGATTTAATCAAGAGTGGTTGGTAAACTGGATTAGGTGACGACATGTCTCCATCCATTTGAGTGGGTCTTGATTGATTTACTAGAGTCCTATAAAAGATGAAACATTTGGGAGAATGGGAGATTCAGAGAGAGCAAAGAATGTTGCAACACTATGAAGCAGAGTCCATAAACCAGCAATCTTTGGAGAGGAAGAAGGAAAATGCTTCCTGGGAAGCTTCATGAAACAGGAAGCTAGGAGATGATGCCATGTTCGCCATGTGCCCTTCCACTTGAGAGAGAAACCCTGAACTTCATTGGCCTTCTTGAACCAAGGTATCTTTCCCTGGATGCCTTTGACTGGAAATTTCTATAGGCTTGTTTAAATTGGACATTTTCTCAGCCTTAGAACTATAAACTAGCAACTTATTAAATTCTCCTTTTGAAAAGCCATTCTGATTCTGGTATATTGCATTCCAGCAGCTAGCAAACTAGAACATATACAGACACAATTATTTTTCATTTACTGTTCTAGATAAGTACATTTCCATGTTGTTATAGAATCCTCATCATCTTAATGGTTTATAGATAGCACAATGAACATTTTCTTGCATATTAATTTTTTCCATATTTTGGACAATTTCCCTAATCTATCTTCTCACCAAAAGTGGGATAATTGTTTCAAAAGATATGCTCATTTTATATGTCTTGAAATACACTGAAAAAAAAACCATTTTCCAAAAATAGTCTGTTAATTTATATTCTATAAGTTATATATGACAATGTGTTTGTGATATATATATGACAGTATGTTTGATTACCAAATGTCCTCAGTTTACAGATTTATAAAGGTCTATTACTCTTATTTCAGTGTGTTCTTTTGATAACTAGCGGAGTTGAATAATACATGTTTTGACTTTATTAACTTTAATTCCTAATGTTCTACCTCTTTTTTTCATTTTAGTATTAATTTTCTTGCCAATTTACATAAACTCTACACAGTATAGATACTGACTTTTTATATGTCAAATTTGCTGCAAATAGCTATTTCTGCTTTATTTATTATTATAAAATTGTTATCATTATTTTGCATATTTCTTTCACATAATGTAGTCTGTCAACCTTTTTATATACTTCTTTTATACATTTGGAGATTATAAACAGTATAATGATACAAATTGAAAAGTATGGTTTAGATTTGTTTCTCCAAATTTCTAAGCAGTTATCACAATGCCATTTAAAAATAGCCCTTCCCTTTACATTAATGATGTACCATTTATAAGACATTAAAGTATAATATGTACATATATATTTGAGCATGTGTGTGTAACCTGAAATTTTACTCAGTTTTTATCAATCTATCTTGTTTCATTCTTATTTTGCAATAATATCCACTGATTTAATGATGTTGGAAAATATGATTGGTCATATTAACTCTTATTTTATTTCCATAGCCTTTCTTTTAATCATAACTTTTGAGAAATTTACCCACTTATTAAGGGTATTTATTTTTAATAGGTATTATTAAAAATGGCAAAATCTAAAAATGCTGGTTTGGACACAGGGGTTAAAATCTAATAATGGAATAAATGAGTGTAAATGTGTGTAATACTCCCCTCCTCCAACATGTTCAACTCTCACCCCTGCAGCAGTATGTGTAGAGTTTGTGAGTTTTTCATTTCTGCTCATAGGTGCTATAGGCTCAAGGGCAAATCCGTCCACTATTCTAAGGCTAGATTATCTCTCACCAATCATCTTTTTGGGGGATGCAAGGTATAAGAAATAATATTTTTCTCCAACTTCACTCCCCAAATAGAACTCTACATTCCTTAGGTTGGCATAACACATGACATACAAACAGTACAACATTTTCAATCTCTTCCCTAGAGATTAAGAGAAGATTAAGGAAAAAGGAAAAGGGGGTGGGGGTGGATCTTTACCAGAGAATCAGACCCTGAAAGATGCAGAGAGAGAGGGAAAAAATAATTAAGAAAGAATGTTTCAGGTGATTCATATAAGTGACAGTTCTGTTTTGGTTATTCTTTGCATTTAGAAGCTTGAACATTTAATGTTTGTCCCTTTGAGTTATATGTATCTTTCTCACATCTCATAGCCTGTACCAAAGCAAAATACCATTGTCTGATGTAAAAGCACAGAGCTATTGCTCACTTTGAGTCCCTTTTCATGCAAATTTACCTTCCTTATTACAACATAACAAATATAAAACAGCAAATAAGCACCCATTTACTTGAATATACTTATTTCAGACAAGTGTTGATTGAGGTAAGTTGAAGTTTTATAGTTGAAATAGGTAAGCAGGTATTTTATCTCACTAAATTGTTTAGGTTTTCAGCTTATAAGTATTACATTATCAAATAATTTTTGAGCTCCACAATTCCTTTTGTACATATATAGTCTCAACTGAAGGAACCAAGCTATCATTGTTTTAAACTGTCTTGTTTTCTTATGTAATTTATGCAGAAAAATGAAGAAGGGAGGGTTGGTTATTTTAACCACATGATTCTCAAACCTATTGAGGCTCAAGGGGTGGGTGGGGGTCTAATGACCTTTATTATTATCGAATTTTAAAAATTAAAAAATAAATTCAAAGTACAAGTCAAATATCAGCAAAAAGCAAATGTTAGAGGAGATATCTTTTAGCTAAGGAAACATTTATTTTAATAAACTTCCTTCTCCTATTAGTTTTCTCTTAAATGTTGCTAAAATAGGCACACACACACAAAATTGGCCTTCAGGGTTTTCTAACTATTTGCTGTGATTGTGTGGTTCAAACCATTAGGAAACTAGCAATATATCGTGCTTCTCACACTCCACTTGGGGAATCACAATTTCACAGTTTGGTTCCCAGCACTGCCTTGCAGGGCTGCTATCATAATGAGTTTCTGGACACGCAGGCAGGAGTCACTTACATTGGGGAAGGAGAGAAACACTAGAGGAAATAGCAATTGTATCAATATATGATAACTAAAAATCTATAGACTTGCACCCAATGCTCATATGTACATTACTGAAGCTGTTTTTCTTCCCCCTTAAATGATGATTTTATTTTACAAGAACATTGGCATAGTTTTGAACAAGCTACACAGGAAGCAGCCTGAGAAAATAAGGTGCTATGCCCTATTTATTTAGAGCAATTAGCAAGAGTATTTTCCTTTTTAACCAGAAGAAAAGAAATGACTACCTTCAAGGAATTAGTCAGCCATGAAATTTCTGGTGAAAGAAACATTTTATGGATAAGTTTCCTTTAAAAAAAATTTCTACTGTTAAAAAATATAATGAAAATAAACCAATTTAAAGGACATAATCTCTTCCTATGTAGGGCAATATAGCATATTCAAATTATGTTTTGGGGACTTTTTAAAAATACGAGGTTGCTGAATAATTAGAAGAGTCTAAAGTTATTCTGACATGTGCTACTCCAGTGCTCTGGAGACATCTGTCATTGGCCTCCTTGCTGGCAACTCCTTCCTACCAGAGGTAATATGATGTATGAGAGAGTGCACTGGATTTGAAGTCACTTAAACCTGGGGATTCATCATAGCTCCCTCACTTACTACTTAAGCTTCATGGGTAAGTTCCTTAAACTTTCTACTTCTCCTTATTGTGAAATTAAGACAAGTAATACAAATACCTACCTTGAAAGGTCATTGTGAAGATCTGTGATAATGGATCTACCATAATGGCCATCACAAGGTAGGAATTCCTTAACTGGAAACCGTTGTTATTCTCTTTTCTGTAATGCAAACTATGTCTTTGTCATAGATGTTGTTTGCCAAATATTTCTTAAGTTATAGTCATATTTCCACCCAAAACTTTTTTCATATCCACAGAAAACATTGCTACTAGTTGATTATGGTATGTGTTCTACTGTTTTTGAACAGTCTTAAAATCTAATTATTTCATAAATTTTCTGTGGAAGAAACATTTTTTCCTAGCTATTACGATTTCCACTACACATTCCATGCAGGATAAGATGCATTTGTTGACTGATTTCCCAAGTTTAGCATTTGAATTTTATTATAGGTTAATTTTGTACATTGCTGGAGCAATAACATATTGAGAATTAATGACATCAATGCTTTGAAAATAATTTTCTTCTGAGTGCCGATGTGGGGCAGAATCAGGTTCTAGTTTAATACGTTTCTAACGTCCACCTGGTTAGTGTCTTTTCTTTTTTTTTTTTCATGAAAAGATCCAGAATCCAAAGGGCAAAGAGTCCCTGATATTCTGCTCTTCCTTTCCTGTGATAGTACTGAGTGTTCTGAGAAGGTCTAGAACCAAATGCGCTTATGGAAATACATTAGGGAATATGGAGAACTCAAGAACTAGGCCTCTGGTACCCCAAAACAGTAAATACTATCCACCACGAACTCTGACAACAGTTAGTGTCCACCCAAAACAAGAGTTTTCAAGAGCTATTTCTTCAAGGAAAGTGGGAAGAGTTGCAATAATTGCCTTTACTTTCCTGTTGTCTCTTTTCTCATGTTTTTAAAGGGCATGCTTTAGACGTCCAGTAGACTAATGAACTCCCTTTGCAACTACTTTCTTTTCTAAATTCTTGGTCAAAAGGATCTGCTGTTTTCAGTCTTGTTGCTTTTTTCAACATATTTAAAACTTCTTCTGATTGATATTGTAGTTTTTGTATTTTTGAGATTGAGGGGATCTACCATAGATATTTAGAATCAAATTTGTTGTTTATTTATTTGTTTATTTTTCACTCTAGGAGACAGAAATCTACCTATTGAGTGAACAAATCTCCTTTTGGGAGAAAAAAATATTTTGCTTTAAGGTTATCTCTTTTTTAGTGTAATAGGCAGAATTTTAAGATGGGCCCTAAGATTCCTGCCCTCTAATGAATATGCTGTGTATAATACCCTCCCCCAAGTGTGGGCAGGACCTGTGAATATGATGGACGTAATCTAAACTCATGATTAGATTACATTTTATGACAAAGGTGAAGGAATACTGCAGATGAAATGAAGGCAAAAAATAAGTTGATTTTAAGTTAATCGGAAAAGCAATGATCCTGGGTGGGCTCTCCCACATCTACTGCTTATTTCTCTACCTAAATTTTATGTACAATCAAGTTCTAGAGTTTTGACCTTCCCAATATATGGCCATCTGATTTCTTTTCTGCCACTTTCTTCCTCTATGTCTCTAGGATCGTCCTTCAGTAGTAACTTCTTAACTAGTCTTTTCCTAACTCATATCCATTGTGTATAATGGTAAGATTACTTATGTCATCCCTTTACTGCAAAACCTTTAAAGATTTTCCATTGTTCAGTTAGGGAAAAGACTCTTAGCTTGCCAGTGCAGTGTTTTTACACTATAGCTTCCTACTACTCGATTAGCTGCCCCTCTACTTCTTCCTTATGTGAGTCCCAAATGAAGTGAAACCTACTACAGAGCCAAATACATCTTCTGCTTTCCCATCATGGCTCTTTTGCTGTGGTTTCTACTAAATCTTAACTTAGTAACTCATCCATTCAAAATCTGATACAACAACATGATCCCATTTGTAACGCATCTACGCCATGAAGCAGTCCTTGCTCTTTCGAACCTGATAAGATCACCCCTTTGAATCACATTGACACTCTCCATGCTCTTACAATACTGATATACTGATTATTAATATAGTTATCTGTGGGGATATCTTATTAACAGCTCTATCCTCATTCCCCAGGAACCAGTTGACACTCATCTTGACAGTACTTTCTCATTTTTAATTTCACCCTTCACTGTGCCTAATTTTGCATCTTACAATTAGAATTGTTTTGTGAAAACACTTAAATTCTCACTTATTGATATACATTAAAAGAAATTATTTCATTTATAAGATGGAGAGTTGAAATAATTAGTAGAAGTTAAAGAACTATTTAGTTTGGATCAAGTATATTAGGTAAATTTACTATTCAACTTTTTAATTTACTCCAGATCTATTTTAGTTAGATTCATTTTTCTCTTTAAACCTTTTATCATCTTTTCTCCTCTTCATTCATTTCTGCTATGTATATCTTCATGTAGATTCAGCAATGACTATTTCTCTTTCCAGATGTCAAAGGATTCTTCCTTTATGAAGTAAATTTGATTTTCCCTAGGGTTAGGCAGAGCGATTTAGAAAAAACTAAATTTGACTTGCTCATTCTTGAAAATGTCAAAGTTTTAAATTGCATGCCTCTGTATAAGATTAGTGAAATCTTGACTTATTCCAGCTTTTGCTTTGAGCAACAAAGCACACCAGGTTTAAAACCTAGCTCATTTGAACAATATTCCAAGTAATTTCTAGAGGAAATATTACTCAGAAAATCACTTCCTTTCAGAAATATCAATATTTTCAACATACCTATCTGCAAAGCAGCAAGCCTCTAAGCCATACAAGTGGATGAAATTGATATTGGTTTGTGACTTTCCTTTGGGAAGAAGGGTGACAGTGTTAATGGAGGGTAAACACGGCATCAGTTCTATCGTCAATGTTTGTAAGATACTTCTAGCAGTTGTGGTTTCAGAAAAATCATTTTATTTACAGCTTTTTATAAAATATGATTCCCCAAAATGCTAACCAGTTTATATTTAATCTCAACAATTTTAGGAGAAGGCTGCTTAATTTGGACCATGCTCACTTCCGTTGAAATGTTGCTATTGAAAGCTTAGTGCAGCTCTTTTGAGAGGTCATGTGCTTGAGTCTCTATTTTTACATTTTTGTGACAGCTTTTACACTCTTGTGAGCATGCAGGGTCTAATTCTCTATTGAAGCATGTAATAATCCACAATGACTTAGTACCTACCATGTGGTGCCAAAGAACTGCAAATGGAAGCAATGTCGAAAGAAAGGATTGGCAAGCTGGAAATATCCAAGTGAGATAACTCAGAGGCTCACATGCTCTGGTAAGCACTCTCACCATTGCTAGTAGCAAAAAAGAACTATATTTACAAGGAATTCTTATGCAATCTCTAAAGCACCCTTTAGAGAGCTCTAAATCTCTAAATCAGAGAAAACTAAATGGCTGATTTTTTTGTTTATTTAGAATGAAGACATGACTTCATTGATTTGAGTGTTCCGTTTTTCTAATACTATTTCTCACCTAACCTGACATTTTATCTGCTACTTCACTATTTGATTTAATCCTCCGGATCAGGGAATTATACATAGTAACACAGTTCTGACTTGGGAGATCTAGGAATGAGTTGGAGATTAACCTGTAATCTTACCCTTGGCAAAAAAGGATTCACCTGGGGAGATTATTAGAACTACATATTCCTGGACCCAGCCCTCAGAAATTCAGTTTCAGTAGGTATGGAATTAAGCACACAATCTTGATTTCTTAAAGAACTGAGTCCTTGAACTAGATAGGGAAGGAAGTTGCTCAAACCTGATCCCCATCCTTTAGTTTCTTTCTACTTCAAATGTGATATTTGGACCAAGAGAATCCTACCATAATCTGGTAACATAATAGAACTATGTTACAGGTCCCACCCCACCTATTGAATTAGAATTTGCATTTTTGACAAGATCCCCAGGTAATTCATAGCAGATAAGAGTGTGAGAAGCACTGCTTTAGGAAACAATTGGATTTGGATATGCTATTTAGTTAATTAGATTAGCTGTGACACTGTAGAGAAGGGCTAGTTGGTCACAGGTAAAAATTTGAATGGAAAAGTAGGCTATAACAATTGGAGGGTTAGTTGGGAAGATGGTGGTGGAAGCAGGAGGCATTTGGTGGGAACAGGGTGAGGATAAAACTAGTTATTAAAGTGAAAAGGGCAGATTTCACCATGGTTCCAGGATCCAAATAGCTCATATTGGAAACTACAACAACTAAGACAGTCTACATCTCCTTGGTTTCAAAATATTCCATCTTTATAGTTCATTTGTACTTTGGATTATTCATGAAATAGTTTTTTTTATGCTTAAAATTTCCTTATTTTACAATAATCCTTTGTGGTGGTTTGAAAGGATGTATGTCCCCTAGAAAAGCCATGTTTTAATCTAAATCCCATTTCATAAAGGCAGAAGAGTACTTATTCAATACTGTATGTTTGAAACTCTAATCAGATCATCTCCCTGGAGATGTGATTTAATCAAGAGTGGTTGTTAAACTGGATTAGGTGACATGTCTCCACCCATTTGGGTGGGTCTTGATGAGTTTCTGGAGTCCTATAAAAGAGGAAGCATTCTGGAGAATGAAGGAGATTTGGAGAGAGCAGAGAATGCTGCAGCACCACAAAGCAGAGAGTCCAGGAGCCAGCGACATTTGGAGATGAAGAAGGGAAATGCCTCCCGGGGAGCTTCATGAAAGCAAAGCCAGGAAAGAAAACTAGCAGATGATGCATGTTTGCCATGTGCCCTTCCAGCTGAGAGAGAAGCCCTGACTGTGTTCACCATGTGCCTTTTCACTTGAGAGAGAAACCCTGAACTTCATCAGCCTTCTTGAACTAAGGAATCTTTGCCTGGATGTCTTTGACTGGACATTTCCATAGACCTGTTTTAGTTGGGAGATTTTCTCAGCCTTAGAACTGTAAACTAGTAACTTACTAAATTCCCCTTTTTAAAAGCCATTCTGTTTCAGATATATTGCATTCCAGCAGTTAGCAAACTAGAACATCCTTATATCAAGACCTCTTGTTCTTGTTACAAAAGACTAAACAAAAAAATATCTGCAAGTATAAATTCAGTTTGGACTGTGTGACATAAACAAAACCTTATAATAAAGAAAGAAAAAATTTCACAATGTATTTGTAATCTTAAAGATTGTATAGAATAATTGTATTAACAAATTTTAGGGAAATATTTTACTAGTTGATAGAATATACAAATACTATGTAAATTAACATGACAGAATTGTTTTACCTAAAATATCATTCACAACATAACTCGAAGAATGAATGTCACGGAATTGAAGAGAGAGGTTTATTTTTGGTATGCTGTATGGTGGGTCACATTTCATTATTTTTCTGTGTGGTTGGGTATCCCATTATTGCAGCACTATTTGTTGAATTTTTTTTTTTTGGAAGTACATGGACCAGGAATCAAACCCAGGTCTCCTGCATGGCAGGCGTGAATTCTACCACTGGACTACCCTTGTACCTCCTTGAGGTACATATTTTTAAACTTTCAGTAAAATACTTTTAGTAGAGTTTTAAAACTTTACTATAGGAGTATGACATAATTCTAATTTTTCTGACTTATTATTTTCCATGTTCCAAAAACAATTTAGGGCCATTAGCCTCTTTAAAATATTATCACAATAAATTAAAAAAATCAAGTGTCTTTCATAAATTAATAGCAAAATTCCCATAAGTGGATTTATACCTAAATTACAAATTTTAGGCTGTGAGTGCTGTTTCCTTTTATTTTAAGCATTTCATTTCTATTGTCCCACTGTCTTTTTGTTCTCTCTTCCTACTGTAAATAAAACTCATTTTAAGAAATCATGCAGAAAGTAGACTTTCCATAGCCCCCTTCACATAGTTTTCCTTATTAACATTTTGCATTAGTGTGCTACCTTTGTTACAATTGCCGTAACAATGTTATTATAATTCTCTGATTAACCATTGCCCATAGTTTACATTAGGGTTCACTGTTTGTGTTGTACAGTCCTGTTTGTTTGTTTTTTCTCTGGTAACTTATATACAACCTAAAATTTACTGTTTTATCCATTTTCAAATATGCAATATAATGATGTTAATTATATTCACAAAGTTGTGCCTCCCTCACCATCCAATGTCAAAACTTTTCCAACACCCCAAACAGAAACTCCATACCAATTAAACATTAACTCCCCACTTGCCACCTCCACCTTGCCCCTGCTACCTTGTATTCTAGTTTCTGACTACATAAATTAGCATATTCGGTTTGTTTCATATAAGTGAGCTCTGACAATATTTGTCCTTTTGTGTCTGGCTTATTTTACTCAACATGATGTCTTCCATGTTCATACATGCTGTAGCTTATCTTAGAACTTCATTCCTTTTATGGCTGAACAATATTCTATTGTATGTTTATACCACATTTTGTATATTCATTCTTCCATTGATAGACACCTGGGTTGCTTCCACCTTTGGCGATTGTGAAAAATGCCCCTATGATCATCGTTGTGCAAATATCTGCTCAAGTTCCTGATTTCAACTCTCTTGGGTATATATCCAGAAGTGGGATGACCAGGTCATATGGTAATTCTATGCATAACTTCCTGAGGAACTGCCAAACTGTTTTCTAGAGTGGCTGCACCATTTAAAAAATTCCCACTAACAATGTATGAGGATTCCAATTTCTCTACATCCTCTCCCATCTTGCTATATTCTGTTTTTTATTATTAGTGGGTGCAAAAATGGTGTCTCATTGTGATTTGGGTTTGCATTTCCCTAATGGTTAATGATGAGTAACATCAGTGACTTCGGTGTCCTGCAAAAGGCCAGCATCCATATAGACGTCCCACAGCCAATGACAGCGTCAGCTGCTTCCACTGGGTTGCATTACTTGGTCTAAATCCCACCATTTCCCTCACAAAGCAGTCTTCGTAAATCATTATTATGGTCTATCCCTTATACTATAATGTTGGATGGTTAGAACAGGTAGACACTTTCTGAGTCCTCTCTGTTTTGAAAATGTGTGTAGACCAACATAGTCATCGTTTGAATAATTCAAGGGGAAAATATCTATATTCCTTAGGTTGCCATGATCTTTAAGCCTGACTACAGATACATTTTGCCTGAGCCAAATGTTCTCAATTAAGATTAAAGTTTCAAGCAAAACACAGGAGCTATAGTCTCTGAATGAGTCCTAAATCTGGTGAAATGAGTTCAGCTATTTTAAGCATCTATAAAGCAGAATAAATTTTATCATAATAAGTTAAATCACATAATCTAATGAATTTATTTCTTGTCATTTAGCATGATAACTTTTGCAAGCTAAATACTAAAAGCTGCATATTTATTTGATAAAAGCACATTTCTTGCGTTAGAAATACATAAAGTTACCCAATAATGTCACTATCACACAGAGTTCTGTCTCATTAATTCCAAAGAGACACCATGCAGGTTTTATGGTAATTTTGACAAATTAAAATTCTTAGTGACTTAACTAGGATTTGTAATCTTTCTTGCCAAATAATTGTTTAACCTCACAAATGCTAGCTTTGTAGTAATTAATTGGTATTAAATTATCACATAACTGGTAAGGTTATAATCACTACAGGAAGTTTTATTTCATTTAAAATAAATTTTAATTAAAAATATTTTCAGAGAATCAGTTAGCAATTTTTTTTTGTAAGCGATGGTGATTTTCATCATTCTTCCTAACTGAGCAAGCATGTAATCTCCTTTCAAGGTCAACAAGAAGTTTAGGTTTCATTCTTGTTGAAAACTGTTTTGAAGTGTTATTTTCTTTCTTAAACATAAATCCAAATCACGTACTCTCTTCTCTCAGGACTCCAAGTAGGATAATTATTTGATTTATAACATTATAATTAATGAGCACAAAAATAAAAGTATGTGAAGACGAAAAGCTATAATTCTGACCTTGGTGCAGCACTATTATTGGCCCATATTAAATTTCCTAAATTTCTTGTTCTTGCTAAGAACATCATTGAGGTTGTTAAAAATGCTACTTCCCAGGGCCTTCTCTGGAGATTCTACCTTACTAAGTTTAAGATGGGGCCCTGGAATTTGTACTTTTATCAAAGACCTAAGTAACTTTTTTAAAAATATTTTTTATTGTGAAATAACATACATACAAAAAAAAAACCCAATAAATTTTGAAGTACACTTTAACAAGTAGTTATAGAACAGATTTCAAAGTTTGGTAGGTGTAACTGTCCCACAATTTCAGGTTCTTCCTTCTAGCTGCTCCAATACCTGGAGACTAAACAGAAATATCAATATAATGATTCAGCAGTCATACTCATTTGTTAAATCTTAACTTCACTATTGTAATTCCTCCTCCTTTTCTCTTTCTTCCAATCTTTAGGGATATTTGGGCTATGTCCATTCTAACTTTTTTCATGTTGAACAGGGGTGTTGACAGTATGGGACAACTGGATACTGGTTGATGCTCTTGAAGAGACTGGCATCTCTGGGTTTTAGAACTTACCTGGTTTGGGAACCATCTGAAGGTTTTAAGTTTATGGAAAGTAAACTTAGTATGTGAAACTTTCGTTAGATCTAAGATAAATCCCTGGGTATTCATTAGGATTAATAGGAAAATTGTTGGTTGGGGGTTGGTAAACTGTTATCCTTTTTTTTATTTTTATCTTTTTATATTGTATAGTATAACATATATACAATGCAAAGAAATAAAAAAGCAATAGTTTTCAAAGCACTCTTCAACAAGTGGTGGTAGGCCAGATCCCAGAGTGTGTCATAGGCTACCATACACTCCTCTTGGATTTTTCCTTTTAGTTCCTCCAGAATATAGGAGGCCAGAGGGATTAAACACTTTTTTTTTTATCATCACAATCGACTTTTTTCCTTCTTTTTTTGTGAGCAATAACAATAACATATATTCAAAAAGCTATAAATTTTAAAGCACAGCACCACAATTAGTTGTAGAACATATTTCAAACTTTGACAATTTCACAATTTTAGGTTTTTACTTCTAGCTGCTCTAAAATACTGGAGACTAAAAGAGATATCAATTTAATCATTCAGCATTCATATTCATTTGTTAAGTCCTATCTTCTGTGTATAATTTCACCATCATCTTTGATCTTTCCATATGTCTCTTTGGGGTTGTTTGCGCTATGGCAATTATAAATTTTTGATATTGGAAGGGTCTGTCACTAATATGGGGTAGGGAGATGGAACTATATGATGTTCTGGAGAGGCTGGGCTAGGTTTTAGGACTTATCTGGACCAGGGACCCATCTGGAGGTTGTAGGTTTCTGGAAAGTTACTCTAGTGCCTGGAACCCTTGTGGAATCTTATATATTGCCCAAGGTGTTCTTTAGGATTGGCTGGAATGGTCCTGGTTGGGGGTAGGCAGGTTATGGTAGGTAGTAAGGGCTACCTGAAACTTACATAAGAGCAACCTCCAGAGTAGCCTCTCGACTCTGTTTGAACTCTCTCTGCTACCGATATTTTATTTAATTACACTTCTTTCCCCCCTTTTGGTCAGGATGGAATTGCTGATCTCACAGTAACAGGTCTGGATTTATCCCTGGGAGTCCTCTCCCACATTGCCAGGGAGACTTTCACCCCTGATGTGATGTCCCATGTAAGGGAGAGGGCAATGATTTCACTTGCAGATTTGGGCTGAGAGAGAGTGAGACCACATGTGAGCAACAACAGAGATCCTCCAGAAGTAACTCCTAGGCATGCCAACAGGTAGTCTAAGCTTCTCCACTGCCTACATAAGCTTCACAAGAGTAAGCCTCATGATCGAGGGCATGGCCTGCTAATTTGGGTGTCCCTAAATGTTGACACAGTATCAGAGGATTCCCTGATGGTAAGGTTTAATAGTTCCATCGTCTTTCTCCCCTCCCTCAGGGGATTTTGCCAATACTTTTTGTTTATCTGCTTAATATACTCTAGGATGTTTCCAGGCATTACAATAATCTATGCAGGAGAAAAGGACCTCTTTCTTATTCCGTGCTTCCTGTGTTTCAGTTGTTCAAGTGAGCTATACAGATAGGTTGATTTAGATGATGCACTACAGAACATTTCAGTTTCAGATCAAGTAAATCTTTCTTCCAATGGTCTCAAAGAGTATGTGTGGTTCTAAAATATAGACACTGTCTTCCTTACCCCTATGTTCTGAATTACTTTAACCTCAACCTGTTCAGCTTCATTCTTATCTCTAAATATCAGATTATATATATAAAGCAGCCTCTCAAAATCCGGAAATAATAATCCTCACTCCGGACTTAATGTGTCTACTTTAAAAGCTTACAATCTAGGCCCTATTTTCTTATAAGCATTTTCTAAAGGTGACCATACCATTGTGGTTTTGTTTGTTTGTTTGTTTCTGGCTTATTGTATCTTACCAAATGTCCCACATGTTCATTCACATCATTGCATGTTTCAAACATTCTTCCTTTTTGTCTCAGCACAACCTTTGTTCATAAGTATACACCATCATTTGCCAGTCTACTTCTCCATCAGTGCATCCTGCATTCACTGGGCATCATGTAGAGGGTCCAAAGTCCACAGTCCATCAACATTCTCAATTTTAGATAATTTCATTGTTCCCAAGAGACAGAAAACCAATAAACACACCCTCACCAAATAGGAAATCAAAACCTCCTCTTTTGTCCCTCATCCCATTATTTACCTCTGCTGTTGCTGTGGTAGCACTGATGGTTTCCTTTTGAACATAGTCCATAGCATGCAATGGCAGTTTCCACCTATTCCCTGGACTTAAATACTCTTTATATAAGAATCATATCTTTGAAGTAATTCTTACAAGAACTTATTCATATTTCTAGTGTGAGTCAGTGGCATATGTCAGTCTATACAACCCCTTTCAATCTGGTTCATCTTCAATATGTTAATATTACTTCTAGACTCACTAGAGAATCACTTTCGCTCCTATCTATTCCCTAACATTGGAGTTCAACCTCATTAGCTAACTGTTCACCCATATCTACTTCTATGTATCTCTAAGTCCCCTATATTCTGTAATATAAGTCTCTGATTACACCCTTATGCTAGTCAGGTTGTTGAGTTGTATGATTTCTTCGTATATAGAGTTGTATGATTTCTTCATATATAGAGGAAATCAAACCTTTGTCTGATACATGATTTCCAAATATTTTCTCTCATTGATTTGGTTGCCTCTTCACCTTTTTGACAAAGTCTTTTGAGGTGCAGGGACATTTGATTTTGAGGAGTTCCTATTTATCTATTTTTCTTTTGTTGCTTGTGCTTTGGGTGTAAAGTTTAGGAAGCTACCTCCTATTACTAGGTCTTGAAGATGTTTCCCTACATCTTCTTCTAGAAGCTTTATGGTGCTAGTTCTATTATTTAGGTGTTTGATCCAATTTGAGCAATTTTTTGTGTAGGGTGTAAGATACAGGTCCTCTTTCATTCTCTTAGCTATTGATATTCAGTTCTTCCAAGTCCAATTATTGAAAAGGCTATTTTGTCCTAGTTCAGAGGATTTGGGGGTCTCATCAAAAATCAGTTGACCATAGATTTGGTGGTCTATTTCTGCACTCTCGATTCAATTTCATTGGTCAATGCTTCTGACTTTGTGCCAGTACCATGCTATTTTGACCACTGTGGTTTTATAATAGGTTTTAAAGTCAGGAAATGTTAATCTTCCCACTTCATTCTTTTTTAGGATGCCTTTAGATATTGGGGTCTCTTTCCCTTCTGCATGAATTTGGTAGTTAGCTGTTCCAAATCTTCAAAGTAGGTTGTTGGAATTTTGATTGCTACTGTATTGAATCTGTAGATCGGTTTGGGGAGAATTGACATCTTAACTATATTTAGCCTTCCTATCCATGAGCAGGGAATGTCTTTCCACCTATTTGGATCTCCCCTGATTTCTTTTAGCAATGTTATGGAGTTTTCTGTGTACAAGTCCTTTACATCCCTAGTTAAGTTCATTCCTAAGTATTTGATTCTTTCAGTTGTTATTTTGAATGGAATTTTTTTCCTTAACTGACTCCTCAGCTAGGTCATTGCTTGTGTATTGAAGTGTTACTGATTTTTGCAAATTAATTTTATATCCTGCTGACTTGCTGAATTTGTTTATTGACTCAAGTAAAGCTATAGATTTCTCAGGATCTTCCAAGTACAATATCATATCATCTGCAAATAATGAGAGTTTTAATTCTTCTTTTCAAATTTGGATGTCTTTTGTTCCTTTATCCTGCCTGATTGCTCTAGATAGGACTTCTAGCACAATGTTGAATAATAGTGGTAATAGTGGAAACCCTTGTCTTGTACCTGATCTTAGGGAGAAGACTTTCAATCTCTCTCCATTGAGTATGATGCAGGCTATAAATTTTTCATATATTTCCTTTATCATATTGAGGTAGTTACCTTTGATTCCTATCTTTTGGAGTGTTTTTATGAAAAAAGGACTCTGAATTTTGTCAAATGCTTTTTCAGCATCAGTAGAAATGATCATGTGATTTTTCCCTTTTGATTTGTCAATGTGCTGTATTACATTAATTGATTTTCTTGCATTGAAACATCCTTGCATTCCTGGTATAAACCCCACTTGGTCATGGTGTATAATTCTTTTAATGTACTGTTGGATCAATTTGCTAATATTTTATTGAGAATGTTTGCATCTACGTTCATTAGGGAGATTGGCTTGTAGTTTTCCTTCCTTGTAGCATCTTTACCCGGTTTTGGTATTAAAATGATATTAGCTTCATAAAATGAGTTAGGTAGAGTTCCTTTTTCATCAATTTTTTGGAGAGTTTGAGTAAGATTGGTGTTAGTTCTTTTTGGAATGTTTGATAAAATTCCCCTGTGAAGCCATCTGGTCCTGGGTTTTTCTTTGTAGGAAGATATTTGATGACTTATTGAATCTCTTTCCTTGTGATTGGTTTGTTGAGATCTTGTATTTCTTCTTGAGTCAGTGTAGCTTGTGTGTTGTCTCTGGGTATTTGTCCATTTCACGTAAGTTTTCTAGTTTTTGGCGTGTAGGTGTTCATAATATCCAGTTACGATGTCTTTTATTTCTTCAGGGTCTGTGGTAACACATACCTTCTCATTTCTGGTTTTGTTTTTTTTTTTCATATTCTCTCTTTTGTTCTTTCTCAGTCTTTCTAGTGGCCCATCAATTTTAATGATTTTTCTCATAGAACCAGCTTGCAGTTTTATTGATTCTTTCTATTATTCTTTTGGTCTCCCATTCATTTATCTCTGCTTTAATCTTTGCTATTTCTCTTCTCCTATTTGCTTTGGGTTAGTTTGCTGTTCTTCCTCAAGTTCCTCCAGGTTTGCTGTTAAGTCCTTGATTTTTGCTCTTTCTTTCTTTTTTTAGTATAGGCATTTAAGGCACTAAATTTCACCTCAGCACAGCCTTTGCCACATCCCATAAGTTCTGATAAGTTGTATTCTCATTTTCATTCATCTCCAGATAGCTACTGATTTATCTATCAATTTCTTCTTTGACCCACTGGTTGTTTAAGAATGTGTTATTTAATCTCTATGTTTGTGAATGTATCTAGCTTCATCTACTGTGATCAAAGAAAGTGCTGTGAATAATTTCAATATTTTAAAATTTATAAAGACCTGTTTTGTGCCCTAGCACATTTTCTATCTTGGAGAATGTTCCATGAGCACAAGAGAAGAATGTATAACCTTGTCCTTCGGTGTGCAATGACCTATATATGTCTGTTAATCTAATTCATTTATCAAGTTATTTAACTTCTCTATTTCCTTGTTGACCTTCTGTCTGGTTGTTCTATCTACAGAGGAGAGTGGTACATTGAAGTCTCCTACTATTATTGTTGAAACATCTATCACTCACTTCAGTTTTGCCAAGGTCTGTCTCATGTACTTTGGAGCTCTTTGATTGGGAGCATAAACATCTATGGTTGTTATATCTTCTTGGTGAATTGACCCTTTAATTAGCATATAGCGTCTTTCTTTGTCTCTGATGATGTCTTTACATTTAAATTCTATTTTGTCTGATACAACTTGCGTGGATGACCTTTTTCCATCCTTTCACTTTCAATCTATTTGTTTCCTTGTGTCTAAGATGAGTCTCTTATAAGCAGAATATAGTTGGAGTATGTTTCTTAATCCATTCTGCCAATCTGTATCTTTTAATTGTTAAGTTTAGCCTGTTAACATTCAAAGTTATTACTGAAAAGGTGTTTCTTAATTCCACCATTTTATCTTTTTTTATTTTATTTCTCAGATCTATATATTCCCATCCCTCTTTCTCTTTGTATTATTTAAATTACCCTTAGTGGTACTCTTCAATTCTGTGGCCTCCTCCAGACCTCCCTTTCCTGTCTTTTCTTTCAGCTGGCAGAACTCCTTGTAGTATTTCTTATAGGGCTGGTCACTTGTTGACAAATTCTTTCAGGACTTCTTTGTGAAAACTTTAATCTCTCTGCCAGTTTTGAAGGACAGTTTGGCTGGGTGCAGAATTCCTGGCTAGAAGTCTTTTTCTTTCAGGATCTTGAGTATATCATACCACTGACTTCATGCCTCCAGGGTGCTAGCTGAGTAGTCTGGACTCAGTCTTATTTGATTTCCCTTGTATGTGGTAGATTATTTTTCTCTTGCTACTTTCAAGATTTTATGCTTTTCTTCAATATTTGAGAGACTGATTAGTATGTGTCTTGAGGAAGACCTATTTGGATTTATTCTGCTTGGAGTTCATTGGGCTTCTTTCACTTGCATATTTATGTTCTTTATGAGAGTTGCGAAGTTTCCTCCATTATATCCTCAACTACTCCTCCTAGCCCTTTACTCCTCTATTCTCCTTCTGGGACACTAATGATTCTTATATTTGTGTGCTTTGTTTTGTCTATCATTGCCCTGAGTTCCCATTCAATTTTTTATATCTTTTCTGCATTTGCTGTTTTGAGTCTTCAAAATCAATTATCCTGTCCTCTATATCACTTATTCTTTCTTCTGTCTCTTCAAATCTGATGTTGTGTGCCTCTATATGCTTTTTATTTGGTCAACAGAGTCTTTAATCTCTGTGATTTCTGCTATTTTTCTGTTTATTCTTTCAAATTCCTCTTTGTGTTCTTCCACTGTCTTCTAGATCTCCTTTATGTCATTTGCTATCCCACTTATTTTATTAAATAGAGTTGACGAACATCTTTGACTAATTGTTCCAATAGCTGTGTCTCCCCTGGTGTTTTCATTTGGTCATTAGGCAGCGCTCTATCTGTCTGCATTGCGATATGCTTAGTGATCTGCTGTCTTCATTGCATGTAAATATGTTGATTGATTTACTTTGGGAATTGATTTCTTTTAGTAGTCTAAGGCCTTGTGTTTGCAGGATGGTTGTATAGTAGGGAGCAGAGCATGGGGTGAAGCACTGAGTGTGGTGATTTGTTTCAGGGCAGGTCTGGGCATGGGTTGGGGATATTACACTGATGCTTGTGAATGTGGGCGCCCAGCGGCCAGTGAGGCTGTAGCTGTGTGGGTGCACTGTTCTAGGGGGCGTAGCCCTGGTGTGCACTGCCCTAAGATATGGGGCCCTTTGTGCACATGTGTAGAACTTGGCAGTAGGTAAGCATTATGCCTTCGTTGATTGGGGGCTGATGTGAGCTGGCTGCTCAAGTCCTCACTTTCTCAGAGATGGAAAGTGAGGCTGAAGCCTGCTTACATATGTGGTTGTAGGACTGCTGTAAAGTGTGGTTCCCAGAGTTGAATGATGTGATAGGGGCCCACGCATATGCATGGGCCTGGGAGTTCCATAAACTGAGTCCAGGGAGGGCAGTGTGAGGCTGTGCCACACTGTGGGTGGGGGGCAGGGTTAGTGTAGGTATAGAGGTTAGTGCCTAGGAGGGGGAGGTAGTGCTTTGGAGGGATGCAGAAGAGGTGGGTTGTGCTGCACTTGGAGTGGGGTATGGGGCAGGTATGTGAATTGGGGTTTGGTAGGGTGGGAGCAGCTGAAGTGTGGAGAATAGGAGTGGGTGACAGGGTTCAGGTGAATGGGGTGTGAGGTGAGTTGCCCATCATGGGGCTGTGCTGGTGACAGTAGCATGCCCAAAGGACATGGCCTGCCTTACTTCCTAGTCCCTGGCTCCTGTCTGTGTACTCCCATAGGCTCTATGCCTCAGTTCCGGGCTCCAGCTTTCTGCCTCTCAGTTTCTTGGCCTCTGTAACCAGAGCTGAAACATATGGTACAGAAAGCTCTCCCAGGTCAACTGCACCCCTGAATTGCTGCCTCAGTTGCCCTCCTGTCCCTTCTCTAACTTCTCCATGGAGCAGAGCTAATCTTGAGCTACTCTAGTTGACCATCTTTCCAAAAATCTCAGACCCACGTAATTTAAGACTGGGAAACACTGTTCTCATATTAAGATCCAGAAAAAGGAAATTCAGAACCACTCATGCTTGAACAAGAATATAAGTCAATATTCTCAAATTTGTTTGCCTATTAAAATCTCTGGTGATGTTTTAAGACACCATCCTGATGGACAAGGCAAGTCAGACCAATTATATCGGAGTCTCTAAAGTAGGGTCCAAGCATCAAAATGAGTAACTGGGAAATCACCTCGAACAAGGGTGGAACAGCTTGTCAAGTGGTTTCAGATAATTTGAACAGATTTGATAGTGAAAGATCAGTATGATTAAAGTAAAAGATTAACAAAAAAGCATAATTTTAAATGTGAAGTGACCATTATAGGCAAGATTGCGTCCTGCTCACTGTGAAAACATAATCAAGAAATTTATTGAATTAGGGCTCTAAGGTTTAAGACTTGTATTTACGTCACAATTTCAGGGAGTCTTGATTAAAACCCAGATTGTTTGGCTCCACCCACAGAGTTTCTGATTCTGTAGGTCTGTTGTGGGGTTCAGATTTTGCATTTCTAACATGTTCCAGGTGAAATTGATGCTTCTGGTCCAGGGAACACACTTTGAGAACCAATGTTCCAAGAGAAGGCAAAGTAAAGATGAGAGCCATTGAGGATGAGTCAGGGGGGACCATATTAGACTGAGCCATGACTGGGTAAGTTGTTGATCTGAAAGGATATCTCATGCATGGGATTACAGCAATAAAAGCTAATCTTTATAGAATGGTTACTATGTGCCAGCTCTTGTTCCAAACATTTTAAGTATACATTTCAATTCATTTAATCCTTACAATAATCCTGACAGATGTGCTTTTATTATTTTCATTTAACAGTTGTGGAAATTTAAAAACAAAATGTTAAGTAACTTTCCCAGGACTCTGTAGTTAGTAAATTGCAGAACTGGAATTGGAATCCAGGTGGTTGCTCCTAGAGTTCATGCAATTACCCCTATTATACTGAAGGAAGTGAAAATGGACACTCTGTTCAAATGATAGTTGTTTGTAGCAGACCAAAGCTCACTCACTTTATCTCTTCCATCATTCCATATATGCTGGTTTGAAATTGTTATGTACTCCAGAAAAGGCCATGCTCTTTTAATTCATTTCTGTGGGGGCAGACCTGTTGTGGGTGGGGACTTGTGATTAGGTTGCTTCAATTGAGATGAGACCCACCAATTCAAAGTAGGTTTTAATCTTTTACTGCAGTCTTTTATGAGAAGACAAAGGACGGAAAAAGCAGACAGAGAACTCAGAAAGTTTAGAGAGAGAAACACCCAGAGAAACTAAGAGAGAAAAATCCCAGAGGAGCTAAGAGAGGACTCACAGCTGCTCAGAGAGAAAGCCACTGGAATCAGAAGCTAAAAACAATGGAACTCAGGAGCAAAGGATGAACAGAAGCTGGCCATGTGCCTACCCATGTGACAGAGGTATCCCAGATGCTAGTGGCCTTTCTTCAGAGTCCAAGTATCATCTTGGTTATGCTTTAATTGGAGCATTTTCATAGCTTAAGAACTGTAAATTGTATATTAATAAATTCCCATTGTAAGAACCAACCCATTTCTGGTATATTGCATTCCAGCAACTTTAGAAAACTGAAACACATATGAGGGAAATAAAGAGAAATGCATTAGACAAGTAAATATCTGGACCAAAAATCAAAGTAGAAGCAAAAGTAAGAAAGACAGCTGGATCTTGAAATGGGCTTGCATATGTTAGAGGAAGAAAGAGACCAATTTAAGGAGTTTGAAATATTGTAGTAAGTTGTATCTCTCTGAAAGACTGTGGAAATAATAAATGCAAATAAATCACTAGGGTTCTATTCCACAACTGTAGAAAAATATATATGATAAAGAAATGCTATTTGAGGGCTAAAACATTCATATCCTGAGAAACAACTGTGTCTAAAAGCATACTCCAGCGGCATTGGCCTTCATTAGGCCCTAGGAGGTTAGACTTTGGCACACTTTTGAAGTTTCAATTCATTAATCTATAAGGGTGATTTTTAGTTAGAAAATTCCTACATTCATTAATTTTTTTTCTTTCAACCATCCAATATTTGCCTACTGTATACTATGTATTCTAGATAGTAAGGATTCAGCAGTGAACACAAAAGAAAACATTTCTGTTGGGATGGTGTTTACATTCTACTGAGGGGAGAGATAAGAATCAAAAAAAGTAAATGTAATAAATCAAATGTTGATAAAATACTTTAGAAGAAAATAAAGCATGGTAATAGAGATAAAATAGGAAATGGTTCAGATGTGTGTCAAATGGTGTGTGTGTGAAAAGGTAGATGGAAGTCACATTAGTTCATACAAAGTAGTTAGCGAAGTCCTATATGATAAGCTGATAATTGAACAAAAATCTGAAAGAAATGAAATGGAAGGGAAATGATTGGTTACCTGGTTTCATGAAATGAAACACAAGTACCGTGTCATACATGGACTGGCCTGATGATAATACAGTCTCCTTGCACCTGAAGTGACGGCCAAAGTAGTAAGAGACTGCCCCATTATCAACAGGAAAGAAATTGTCCAAAGATAGTTTTAGGCAGCATTTACTGAGGACAAGGCCTACCTTACCTATTGCTGGCAAGTGGACTACATGGTTTCCCTACCAGTGTAATCCCTGCGGACTACAAATGTGACTTGGCTGGAGTTTATGTATATATTTTATTCAAGGCTTTGCTTATATAATAACAGAGAAAGCTGAAATATAGTTAAAACTTTAAAACAGCAAATTCCTTATCAATTTGACCTACTGACAAATACCTTTTAATCAACAGACACACTTTATTGTTACTAATGTACGAGTAAAAAAGAAAACACAGTATACCTTGGACACATCATATTATTTATGACCCTTAGAGAAATGTTATCAACATTGGAATTAGAATTGAAATTTTTTTAATTAAAAATAGGTATTGAGCAAGTTTAGAAAGACTGGTTTAGTCAATTAAGCATAATGATTATAAGGAGTGTAAAGTGGCGAATTTTCATAACTTTTTTTTGTTTTGTCTGATCTGCTTATTCTGGGATCAGGAGCAAATTTATATGTGCTAACTAGTAGAGAAAGATATCCCTGATGCCATCCCAACCATTAAATTTGACTAGACACATTCTTAAAGGTAATTTTGGGGATAGGTCATAACTTTATATCATGTAGTCAAATAAGGGCTAAATGTAAATGCAGTCCCAATAGTAAACTGAAACATAGTCTTTGACTCTTTTTCTTTTTTATTGTGAAAAATAACATAAAAGCACACCACAACAACTAGTTATAGAATAGATTTCAGAGTTTGGTATGGGTTACAGTTCCACAATTTTAGTTTTTTTTTCTTTTAGCTGCTCAAAGACACTTAAGACTAGAAGAAGTATCAATATAATGATTCAGTAGTCATGCTCTTTTTTGAGGGGGTGGGGTGGGATGTGGTCTGGGAATCGAACCCAGGTCTCCCACATGAAAGACAAGCATTCTACCACTGAACTACCTGTTCACCCCACACTCATTTTTCAATCCTACTTCTCTGTTATAATTCCACTTTCTCCTTTGACCTTTCCTCCAACCTTTAGGGTTAATTGAGCTATGCCCATTCTAACTTTTTCATATCAAAAAGAGCTATTGAGAATATGGAATAAGGGGATGGAACTGGTTGACATCTGGAGAGGCTGTCCCCCTCTGGATTTCAATACTTACCTGGTCTAGGAAACCATCTGGAGGTTGTAGGTTTCTGGAAAGTAATCATAGTTCATGGAACCTTTGTAGGATCTCAGATAGGGCCCTAGGTGTTTCTCAAGGTTGGCAGGAATAGTTTTGATTGGGGTTTGGCAAACCGTGATGAATGGCAATATCTAGCTGAAGCTTTCATAAGAGTAGCCTCTCAACTTTATTTGAAATCTCTCAGCTACTGATATCTTATTTGTTACAATTCTTTATCCCTTTTAGTCAAGAAGGCATTGTTGATCCCATGGTGCCAGGGCCAGGCTCATCCCTGGGAGTCATATATCATGTTGCCAGGGAGACTTTTGTCCCCTGGATTCATGTCCCACATAGGGGAGAGAGTATTTTACTTGCAGAGATGGGCTGAGAGAGAGAGATAGGTAGAGAGATAGAGAAAGAGGTTACATCTGAGCAAAAACAGAGGTCTTTTAGAAGTAACTCTTAGGCATAACTATAGGTAGGCTTAACTTCTCTACTATATAAATGAGCTTCACAAAAGCAAGCCTCAAGATCAAGGGCTTGGCCTATTGACATGAGAGACCCTAGTGTTTGAGACAGTATTAGGGGTTTTGGGTGTTAAAGTTTAACAGTTTCATATTTTTTCTCCCATCCATGAAGGAAGTTTGCCAATACTTTTTAATTATCTGCTCAACATACTCTGGGATGTATCCAGACAATGTATTAAGCTATACAGAATTACAAGCCTTCATTTCCATTCTGGGATCCCTGTGTTTAGGTTGTTTAAATGATCTATCCAGACAGGTCGGGTTAGATTATGTGCTGCTGAAAGTTCACATTCTGGACAAAATAAACCTCTCTTCCTTTGGTTTCATAGAGTAGGTGAAGTTCTAAAATACGGACAATGTCTTCCTTACCCTGTATTCTGATTTACCTTAGTCCCTAGCCCCAAGGCTTCATTCTTATCTCTAATTGGGGCCTGATCTCTTTTTCAGTTTCCTTAATAGTTATTGTATGTGGTAATGCTGACTTGCAGACCTGGTGTAGTCCTACTCTGAGTCTTAGGTGTCACACAGCTACCCATAGAACTGAGAAATGCCAGGTTATACATGTATAGCACAGCCTCTCAAAATCTAGAAATAACAATTATAGCACTAGACTAAATGTGATCACTATAAGAGCTTAAAATCTATAAGCAATGGAGAGGAATTTATAATAAATGTGGGGATCTCTATGTTTTGGCATTTTTATTATTCGAGTGTTTTTAAGTGTTAGCTTAATCCAAGATTCGACAAATTTTTTCTGTGAAGGTACAGATTTAGATTTTGGGAATGATACATTCTTGTTTATAACTAGTCAAATCATTTTAGTCCAGTCACAGATGATGTGTAAATGACTGGGAGTGGCCAGATTTGGTCCATGGGCTGTGGTGTGCCAACCCTTGAATCTCATATCTTCTAATGAATCTTATTAGGCAAGACATTAGAGGATATATGAATAATATTAGAGCTGGACATAATAGAGATGATAAATCAAAGAGAATTAATTTTCTTTAAAAATTTTATAGGTGGTTTATTTTATATTCTGTATCTTATTTTTACAGCTTCTGAATTAGCTAGAGGATGTCAACTGCTTATTGTTTCTACTGACTTTCAGTCATGGTGGCCTCTTTCCTTGTTTATTTGGTAAGGTTTTATTGTGAGTTGTGCTTAATTTGTAGGAATTTGGGACCTTTATTGAAAGTATGTCTCCAAAGAGGACTTGCATTTGCTTTTCTTGGACACAAGGGACTATGAAGAGTCGGGACCTTTTAAAATGTTCAATTTGAGGTTTCCACCAGTGATGGTATTGGTGAACCCCAGGGAGAAAGTAGGTTTACAGTGGCAAACACTCAGGGAAGATTTGGGTATCATTAGTAATTTTATTGTTGCCGTCAACATCATCACCCTCGCCATCTTCCATCTAGAGCCTTCACAAATGCAGATTGGTTCTCTTTCTTTCCCTTTCACTTCTAGCTGTTTTCCCAGCTACACTTCCACTAAGTGTTTTCAAGTTCAGCAGCTCTGGGTTGCACAGTCTCAAAGCCTAATCCCCTGATCCCCATGTGGCTTCTAATTCTCATTAATACGAGAGTCCATTTTTCTGTACATAGCCACATTCTCCAAACAGCTTTATCAGTAATAATCTGGTAGTGTCCATTTACCTGACTTTTGGGTCTATCTCTCAGTTGCATCTGAACTTAAATGTGGAATACTGATGTAATTTATTAGTTCTCCTAAAATTCCAGTACTATTTAAGTTATGAACCTTTTCACCAGAAAAAAATGTTTAGATGTCATACATATATGTGTCACATTTTTAATGCAATTACACATATATACAAATGCATAAAATCATAGATGGTGTGCAGATTCACTGAAGGCAATCCCTGGTTCTTAATTATTAGATAATTTAAAGTACAAGTGACCATATGGCTAAAGTAAAACTCAAAATCAAATTAGAGTATAATAATTATAATTTCTGAATATTATTATAGAGAAGATTATATTAGTTCCTTAATATATAAATGGGATCTTGTGGGTATGTTGGGACGGGAGAAATATGAATAGTGATTAGCGGTTTTCCACTTTTTATAACTGGAAGTGGCATTATTGGTAATAAGCAGAATCCTCTTGGGTTGCCTTACAAATCAAGTTTATTTCCTGCTTTAGATAAGCCAATGGTTGAAAACAGTGATCAAGGGAAGTTGATGCAATGTTGTTCCTTTATCCATTTCTCTTCTATTAATGTCCTAGTGAATTTTTTTTTCTTTAATACTGAGTTCTTATTATTCCATAGAAATAAAGTATGGGTTTACATACACATCCTAAATAAAATAGAAATATTTCAGCCAAATCAAAATAGGTCCTGTAAAATATTTAGGATTGTGTATTTTATGTTTGAGCCACCTATAAGTATTTTCTTAACTATGCTTTCTCTTAAGGCCCATATAAATGTAAAAGTTTTAATGACATTAATTTGAGCAGAATTTCAAAATGCCTTGAAAATAGATAAAAAAGGAGAAAGAGATTTATGGTAAAATGCATTGTCAATAACTCTCAGTTAGACATAGTGAAACAGGTTTCTTTATAGCATAATTTTTCAGAAACTTTAAAATGCAAATATGGTATAGTGAATCCCTAAAAGAAGGTATAACAAGCTGCAATACATTTCACAGTCTCATTTGAACTGAAATCCTTTCCTTCTTGATGCTTTTCCTGGGACTATAGATTTAGAACATATCTATGCCTCCCTTTTAAACTTTTATTTATATTTAAACATGAAAGAAAATTATAGATATCTGTGTCATAAATATTTATTTTTTCTTGAATGTAGAGAAATTTAAATAATTAATGCTTAAAATAGAAACTGAAGCTTCTATAGTAGAAATATGAAGCTTAAGTTGATTTTTTAACATAAACCTTAATTATTAAAATGGCTAATGTAATAAGTGGAATTTTCATTTTGTATCTGCTTGTCATTCTAAATGCCTTCATACAAACAAGATGCTCATCCTCAAATTCAAAAATGCCTTGAAATGCTATTACTTAAAATCTATATTCCTGTGAAAGAACTTATAAGGCTTAAAAAACCCTAAAATAAAAAAATTAAATCAGATATTAAATATTTTTAAAACACATACTAGAAAACATCAAAAATATCATATTCTTGATCCTGTCTGTCTTGCAGCCATGGGGATGTGGTCTTTATGAAGATCTTATTTTTTTAGTATATCTTATATATTAATATCTGGACAATTTCATGTTCATCTACTGAGAATACTTATTCAATATCTTGCACAAGGGAGTATGTTTAATCCCCATTATATCACATCTTGTGAATAATCAATAAATTTAGTTTGAAAACAGAAGTAACACACATGGAGCATGATTGGCCTTGGGGGCTGACTTTCTTTCTCTTGATGTTTTATCTCTTTGTGTCCTGACTGAAGAGGGAGGTGAACCTGTTGTCTGAACTCTCCTGCAGCTGTCTTCTGGCTCAAAGCCCCACTGAGCCACCATTCGTCTTTCCATGCCAAACTCTTTTAGGACCCATAGGTGATCTCCAGCATGGCCTCTGCAGTTGGCTTGCCTCCCTTATTTATTAGAAAATCACACATTACATCCATGGAAGGCATTGTAATTTTAATGAAGGGAAGTAAATATAATCTGAGAACATTCTACTCTGCAGTCATTATTTTGGACTTTTCTTCTATTTAGCCTAGACTTCTGACTATAGATATTTGCTGGGAAGAGAGTAACTTATGTTCTTACCCTTGGGAGAGTAGCAGTCAACCATCAATCTTCAGAACCTCCACCTCCGGTAAATCCTATGCCCTTCTGTCACCTTCCAGTTCCAGTGACAGCAGCTGTGGATAAGGCTGTCATTTTGAGGTTTTGTTCCTGCCTTATATATATTCTCTGATGCATGTATGCATATCAAATACATCCATGTAGTTTTAAAGAAACTTGGGTAATCTCCACAAGCTTTTGTAAACTTCTGAAGTTAGGGTTCCAGTATAGGCAATAACCCGGGAGTCCCACTTAAAAATATTATGTAATTACAAGATGTAATTATTATTCTTTCACATCTTTTCTAGTCTCCAAATACATGGAAAAGATGAATGGAGTCTGGTTTTAAAATAGTCATATTTTTTATCTAGCATGTTGTTAAAAATTCAAGTTTGTAAGCAAAAAAGGACTAAAAAATGTCTATTTGTACTTTTTTGTTAAAATAATTTTTTGCTTTGTTAAAGATAAAATGGGACCACTTGTTCTTAATAATAGTTGTTTTCCTAATGCAGTAGTATTCCCCAAATCCATGACTAGTTACTGAATAAGATGTCTCCTAGAGACTCTGCATTAGTAGACTGTTAAAATTTTCTGTTACAATTTTGAAATTAATGTATAAAAACAGAAGGACAAATCATTGCTATTAGTAATATATCATGTGCAACTTTTGAAAATGAAGGCTATATTTACATCTGAGTTATAAAAATACATAACACTCTAGCAACCATCAACGCTGCAGTTTTTATAGAAAATTATTAAATTGTTCTGACTAGTGTTTTAAATAAGTTTTATTTAACTAGAACTCCACCCTACTTACTGAAATCACATCAGTGACAGTGGAAGGGAAAAGTGGCAAACTACATCATCAACATTAAATCCAGGAAGGTCAAGATACTAACCTTGGATTAATATGAGCAGACCTTCATAATTTAAGATACTCAAGAAAACATGCAAGTTGCCTGACAGTCCTAACTGCGATGAAAATCATCCATTGAAGTGGGTATTATTGTAAATCTTTGTCTACATGACAGATTTACACTTCCTTACCTCCATAAAACTCACCGTTAATGGCACAACACCTATTAAGCGGAGATATTTCTAGGAGTAGTACGTCATGGTATTTTCCTGTACAGTTTACATTATTCTTGGCATTTCAGTGCCTGTCTCAAGAGATGGCTGAGAAGGAAAATATAGTAACTTGCACTCACTTCTCAAGGGCAAAATGCCCCATCTTATCAGAGAAAATGTCACAAAGTGAAAAGCAAATATTGAGAATAAGGTTGAAAAATGTGGCATATGAGAAATCTGGAGGCTTAGGGAAAAAAACATTTTGTTTCATGGAATACAATTTTAATGCATTACCATATTTCTGATTTTAGGGATTTTCATAAAGGAACAAACAGACATTTACGAAATCTCATTCTCAGAGCTTGGTATGTACAGTAGAGAAAACACGATCTTTGAGATAAACCTAGACTTAGGACTTAAGCTCCCACTAGTGCTGGCAAGTGAAACAATGGGGCCTCAAAAATCTTTGAGTAAGACTACTGTAGCACTTTCTGGCAATACAACCTGGACAGGCTTTGTGTAACAGAGGCAATTAAAATGTCCAGGCAATCCCTTGAGATATGTCAGCATGTTGAGAATCTGGAATACTACATAACTTAATTCTTATTCACATATAGCAAGAAAGGAAAATAGTTTCAACTTATACTGTTATAGTTATACTTATAAGTATAACTTATACTTATACTGTACACATGTATTGAACTTTCTGACACATCATTATAAAGTTTTAGCTATATAATAGGGTAGAAATTTCTATAACTAATATTATGTGAATTACAAATAAATTTTAAGAATCAGTGATTATAGTATGCCACAGCTGAAAGGGATTAGTGACATCATTTTATTCAGACCACTCATTTTATATATGAGGAAACTGCAACATGACTAACTCAAGGTCATATTAGCTAGTGGAGGAAACAGGAGTTAGGAAATAGGCGGTATTTTTGCACTTCAAAGAAACGTCTCCAGAACCTACATAAAGTGCAGCCATGTTTGCTTCTCACATAACCAGCCTTTGGTAAAATTATACAGTAGAAAATGTTGCTCTTTAACCTTTGCTACTTTCCCTTTGGCAAAAGAGTAAAGGAAAGATGAAATTAAAATATTAAGCAAATTTTTAGAAAGAGAAGTTGCACTTCTTTTGTATGCAGTGGGTATTACTGCTGCTCCATTTCTTTACTTCTAAAAACATCCCTCTCATTTTATATTAGAAAATTTTTAGAAAGAGAAGTTGCACTTCTTTTGCATGCAGTGGGTATTACTGCTGCTCCATTTCTTTACTTCTAACAACATCCCTCTCATTTTATATTAGAAATAGAGGGCAACGTGGAAAAGACTCATGTGCAAAAATATGGTCATTACACAAAGCTCTTGGATATATGGTGTTTATTGGTGCTGCAAACTATTAGAAATAGCCATATAGATCTTGTGGCAGACTCCTCTTATAATGACGAGTAGTGCTTTTACATAATAGAGGCTCAGGAAAATATTTGTTTTTTATTTGCTTCTTTAGCAGGTATATTTTGTGAGCCTATATCCAAGGCAATCCAGTCTGCAACGTGATGGCCTGAAAAAATTAATATACCGCAATGCTCTGCATGCACTATTTGTTTATAGGTTTTTATATAAAAGGCTTTTTTGAAGCAGTGGTGCACAGTTATCCTGCTTCACAGAGCAGGGTTGAAGTATTTATTTCACCTTGGGATATTTCCATGATTCTAAGTAGTAGTAAGTAGTGTGTGATTCCTTTCCACTCACTAGGAAAGTGCAAGGGCATTCAAATTAAACCATTATCCACCAGACAACTTCCAAACTGCTGGCTAAATCATAACAGTCCAACTCTTAAGACCATCTGGCTCTTGTGGGTAGAACATAATCTCTTAAAACAAATAAAAAATTAATAAGTAAGCATTTTTTTAAACTATTGTATGCTTAAAGTTTTCAAACAATTGCACCGTTTAATTTTTTCGTTATTCCTCCCACCATCTCTTTTGCTTCTTTACTTTCCATTCTACATAGCTTGTAGATTATTAAGAGAGCAAAATAATTTTTGGAAATTAAACACATGTGCACACACACACACACACACACACACAAGTAAGTGCACTACAGTCTTTCCACCAGCCTATTTCCTTTGTAGGTGAACTGAAAGAGAAGTTTAAATAAGTTCATTTATTTAAGGACCTACTGTGTCATGTGGGTTCTATGTATCCTTACTCAGATTTGTTTTAGTTTCGTCCTTTGGATCAAGCACATCATCCCAAAAAACAACTGTTTGGGGATGTTCCTACTTCCCCAAGAGTGGTTTAGTAAGAAATTTTGAGTTTCTCCAAGGTGAGAAATTATTTTTGCATGGCATAAAGTACTAAAATTTAATATCATAATCATATGCCTATGGAATAGAGCATTTCCCAAAGCTCATAAGACTAAACATAGAATATTAAAATTAACCTGTGTGACAAAGTTACCTGTATGCTATACATCAACTATTACTTGAAGAGAAAATTGTAGATGTTACAAAAGTTAAAGTTAAAAAGCTCCAACTATTTTCATTGTGTAGATGATATGTGCATTTAATGCTGAATACAGAGAATTTTATATTGCCAACTATTTATTGATCAATTAATAGATATTATATTTTAATTAAAATTAACTTTTATGTGAGTGACCTAGTAAAATTATAAGGCACTGCACTATGTCTTTGCTACAATATTAATAATTCTCAATTTAAAACCATTTTCATTTTTAACTCCATATTATACCAGATTTACTGGACCACTTAATTTATTATTGTCCACAAAACATCTCTCATTCATTTAAAATAAAAAAATCAAATAAGTATATTATAAACAGTCCAGAATATGTTGAAATCTAAAGCTATCTTGACTAAAGATGCTCACCAAAGTTCAATTAAGAATATTAAAATAAGTACTTAAGTATGAAGTAAGAAGACGCTATTACCTGAAGTAATTTGTTGGATAAATTTTGAAGAAATGGAATTTCAATACACATCTAGTTTTATTTAAAATTTTCCTTCCAAATGCACTTTGCTGAATTATGATTTTAATTTATAGTCTTGTAGATTAATTATCAGTTTTTAGAGTAGTCAGATTATTTCTAATTTAATATTGCTTGGTTTATATAAGTATACATATTTTTATAAAAGCATGTGTAACACAATATGTGACTAAAGCAGCAGGCATGGCATTATTATTTATGGGATAAGAGGAGGTTTCTGTACTGAAACATTGTCATATATTAATTTCTTCAATTTCTCTTTTCACACCTTCCTGTTTTCTTTTTTCTCTTCCACTAACCTTATTCTTCAGTTTATTATTTCTCAGTCTTCACATTGTTCTCCATAAAGCATCTAAAGTGAACATATTTCCCTGGATTTTTCCCAAGTCATTTACTTTCAAGTGTTCTCTTTTGCCTCTTTACCTTGCAACCCCCTACAGTGGAATGTGTAGGAATATCTAAGTACTTACTTTTAGGCCATTATCAAGCAGATTTTAAATAATAGTAGAAGTTTGACATTTGATAGTAAAATGTGAATTGATTTTTCTCTATCTTTTGAAATAGAGGGATGATATTAGCTGAATGTGAACTCTCATAGAGGTCCCTGACACATAAAATCATCTCATCTATAGTTAGTACACCCTCTCCCCCTTCTCATCAATTTATTAACCCTTGAGCCTTGGTTTTTTGAAACAGTATCTGGATTATACTTTTTGAAGTAGAAATTCTAGGTAGGTGCTACCTGAGAATGTAAATATTTGATACCAAAGAAGAGTTAATACTGCTTCTCCTTTGACTGTTTGGGGATTTCTGAGGAATTAAATAAGAACATAGATGCAGTTGAGTTGTTGTGTTCATCAGGTTTCTTTAGGTAACAACTAGCAGAAATCCAACTTAAGGAAAGAAATGTCTGATTGGAAAAAAAATGAAGTAACTTGCCCTCTACCTACTTTTAATAATAAATGTTTTAGCTCTTAATTTTTGAAAAAAAAAAGTAATTCCAATTTTGATAGCATAACATGGCTCTGAGGGTCATAAAGAATGTGATATGTCCAGGTGATATGATATTTTCTTTTGTTTCTTGTATATTAATAACAATACAGTGTTTGTTGATTAGTAGGTACATATCAAGGGGCCAAGTTGATAGGGAATTTGCTATTAAAAGTTTTAACTATATTCTCTACAGCTTTCTCTGTTACAATATAAGCAAAGCCTCAAATAAAATACATATCAACTGCAGTCAAATCACATTTGTAGCCGTTCAGTTACCTTTACTGGTAATCTTCATTTCTACACTCTCCTCCAGATCTTTCTCTCCTGTCTTTTCCTTTCAGCTGGCAGGACTCTTTTAGCATATCTTGTAGGGAAGGCCTCTTGCTGATGAACTTTCTCAGTTTCTGTTTATCTGTGACTATTTTAAACTCTCCCTCATTTTTGAAGACAGTTTTGCTGAATAGAGAATTCTCAGTTGGCAGTTTTTCTCATCCATTATCTTAGATGTATCCTACCAATGCCTTCTCGCCTCCATAGTTTCTGAGGAGAAATCAGCATTTAGCCTTAATGTGTTTCCCTTGTATATGACAAATCACTTTTCTCTTGCTGCTTTCAGAATTCTCTCATCATTTTTTGACATTCTAATTAGTATGCATCTTGGAGTAGGTCTATCAGGGTTTATTTGGTTTGGAGTATGTTGCACTTCTTGAACATGTGTATTTATGTTCTTCATAAGAGTTGGGAAATTTTCAGCCATTATTTCCTCAAATATTCTTTCTGCCCCTTTTCCCATCTCTTCTCCTTTTGGAATACCCATGATACATGTGTTTGTGTGTTTTGTCCTATCTTTCAAATCCCTGAGACCCTGCTCAGTTTTTCCCATTCTTTTCTCTGTCTGTTCTTCAGTGTGTAAGATTTCAACTGTCTTGTCTTCTAGTTCTCTGATCCTTTCTTCTCTCTGTTCAAATCTGTGGTTATATGCCTCTAGTGTATTTTAATCTCTTTTATTGTATGTTTCATTGCCTTAATTTCATTATGTTTCTTTTTATGTTTTCAAGCTATTTTTTGTGCTCACACAGTGCTGTCTTAATGTTTTTTTTTAAAATCTCTTTAGCAATATTTTCTTTCATCTCCTTAAATTGTTTTAGGAGATTTGTTTGCACATCTTTGATTAGTTGTTCCAAATTCTGTATCTCTGTTTCTTAATTTGGCTTATTTTTCCCTGGCATCTAAGCATCTGGTTATCTTGATGAGTTTCCTCTGGAGATCAGTTTTTCTCTCTCTTGCCTAGGTTTTCTTTGATTGGCTTTGTGCTAAGGCACTTCTTTGACACTTTATGCAACTTACTATAGACACTTAAAATATTTTGCACTTAACTGATCAGAGTTTTTCAGCTTTCATTCATCTGATTTCTGCCCTGGATATATGGTACAATGTTTTTATATATGGTACAATTTTTGAGGTTGCACTATATGTACAATTATTTCACCCCCAGAAGAAAGTTTCCTTTCTCCTATTCCTTCTCTGGGAATGTTTATCTATTTGTTTTTTGATGTGCCTCTGTAGATTCTTAACACTCCTTTCATTATCTCTAGCTGATTTTGTCTATATGGCAAATTCTGGTAGGATAGTTCCCCCAAGAAGACTTTCCGAAGACATTATTTCAAAATCACTAGGGACCTATGAAGGTAGCATAGAATCGTTCCAAAGTGCCCTGGGAAGGAGACACAAGAGAATGCCAATATTCTCTTTGACTTCCCCTGAATCTGGTGCTTTCCTGTCCTGCCCAGAAGGTGGTGCTCTTCAGAAAATTGTTCCAAGCAGGCCTAAAGAGGCACTGTGCCTTTAAGTCTCAAGTGATTCTACCTCCATCAGGGGCAGGATTGAAACAGAGGTTGCCAGCCACTTTTTTCTGGGACAGGTTGAAATCCTAGAACAGAGCTGGGACCCAGTGATCTGAATTTGTTAATAAAAAGCCACAACAGTCCTGGGATGTGCCCCCTCCTTCCCTTTCTTGGGGAAGAACCACCATTTTCAGCAAACTATTCCCCACATCCCCAAGAAGACATTGTGTCTTTAAATCTCCCTTGCTTCCACTGCTGTTGGGAGTGGAGTTGAAACAGAGTTTGCCAGCTGTTTTTTGTCTTGGGATGAATGAAATTTTAGCTGTCCTCAGAACAGGTACCCAGTGTTCTTGATTTGCTAATCAAAAGCTGGATCAGTGCTCAGTCATGACCCCCACTTATTTTTTTGGGAAAGAGGACTTTTATTTCAAGTCAGGGACTGGGTCCCAGTGCAGTGTGTTGTGAGAGTGGGGTGTGGGCACCAACCTCTGCAGCATGGAGAGTTTTACTCACAGCTCCTCATTGTAGGTTATCCTCTTTCCTGGATAATGTATAATGCTCTTCTGGTCTTCAGAGTCCCCAAACAGTTGTTTCAGGCAGTTCTCTACTGTTTACCAACTTCCCTGGAAGACAAACTAAGTCTTGAAGTTCCCTACTCTGCCATCTTCCAGTCATTTCATTTTATACTCTCAATTTTCTTGGGCAATCTGTTGTTTATTTCACATCCACAGGCTTTATAACTTGACTACTTATTTATAATAGTATTAGCCATTCTCTACTTTTTTCGTTTGCACCATCAACGTTGGAGGAGGTAAACCTTCTCACTGAAAGAACTATACTGCTTTCCACGATAAAACATTATCTCTTTTCATGTCAAAGAATGTCAAAATGTCAATAACATAAATTAGTGAGAGAAAGAAGAAGATATTCGTAATTCATGTTGCCATAAGCGATCAGAATTCTCATCCATGAGTTGGTATTGTTAAAGGCTGCCTGGTAGTTTCTGAATACGATACACCTGATGAACTATACTAACAAATAATAAAGATACAAGATGATGTCTTTAATGTATTTCTCTCTTATTACTGATATTGCTTTCTTGGCTTCTAATCATGACTATATCTTAAAATTTGCATATTTGAATTACCTGTGGGGTTTAAAAAAAATACTGAGGCTCTGGCCCCAACTAAGACCAAATAAACCTGAGTTTCTAGGCCTGACATCTGGGCAGCAGTACTTTTTAAAGTTCTACAGGTTATTATAATGTATAGGCAGCATTGGGACACTTCAATCCCTATGTCATATGAGAACATGAAAATAAATATATACTTGTCTTTTTGATGGTGTATCTGGCTTTGACTTCCTGTTTGATTTCGACCTCAAGTATTTGAGATTCCTGGCTTCTGAATGTTAATAATTATTTTGTTTAGAGAAATAATGCCACAGAGCCTTAAAATTTAAGATATGAAGGCCTAAAATGTGAAGAGAATTTAAGAGAATTTTGCAGCATTTAAAACATAATTCCTATATTTCACAGACTTTCCATAATCTAGCTAAAAGATTACATGAAGACTTAGTTACTCAAAGCTGAGTTATTTTAATTTAATTTATTTATAACCATTCTTTTATTTTCTAGGTAAGTACTTTATAATGCCATATATCATATCTGGCTCTTTTTTTTTCCTTCCTCCCCAATATAGGTTTTTGGATCTCTAGAAAAGAAACTAATTTTTCCTTGCCATCGGTTACTTAAGAATGTTAGGATTTTTTTTTTTTTTTTTTTTTTTTTTTTAGCTCAGATGCAGCTTCATTCAGTATTTTAACATGATTACTTTACAATTAGGTATTATTGTGCTGTCCATTTTTGAGTTTTTGTATCTAGTCCTGTTGCACAGTCTGTATCCCTTCAGCTTCAATTACCCATTGTCTTACCCTGTTTCTAACTCCTGCTGAACTCTATTACCAATGACATATTTCAAGTTTATTCTCGAATGTCCGTTCACATCAGTGGGACCATACAGTATTTGTCCTTTAGTTTTTGGCTGGATTCACTCAGCATAATATTCTCTAGGTCCATCCATGTTATTACATGGTTCATAAGTTTATCTTGTCTTAAAGCTGCATAATATTCCATCGTATGTATATACCACAGTTTGTTTAGCCACTCTTCTGTTGATGGAGATTTTGGCTGTTTCCATCTCTTTGCAATTGTAAATAACGCTGCTATAAACATTGGTGTGCAAATGTCCGTTTGTGTCTTTGCCCTTAAGTCCTTTGAGTAGATACCTAGCAATGGTATTGCTGGGTCGTATGGCAATTCTATATTCAGCTTTTTGAGGAACCGCCAAACTGCCTTCCACAGTGGTTGCACCCTTTGACATTCCCACCAACAGTGGATAAGTGTGCCTCTTTCTCCGCATCCTCTCCAGCACTTGTCATTTTCTGTTTTGTTGATAATGGCCATTCTGGTGAGTGTGAGATGATATCTCATTGTGGTTTTGATTTGCATTTCTCTAATGGCCAGGGACATTGAGCATCTCTTCATGTGCCTCTTGGCCATCCGTATTTCTTCTTCTGGTAGGTGTCTGTTTAAGTCTTTTTCCCATTTTGTAATTGGGTTGGCTGTCTTTTTGTTGTTGAGTTGAATAATCTCTTTATAAATTCTGGATACTAGACCTTTATCTGATATGTCGTTTCCAAATATTGTCTTCCATTGTGTAGGCTGTCTTTCTACTTTCTTGATGAAGTTCTCTGATGCACAAAAGTGTTTAATTTTGAGGAGCTCCCATTTATTTATTTCCTTCTTCAGTGTTCTTGCTTTAGGTTTAAGGTCCATAAAACCACCTCCAGTTGTAAGATCCATAAGATATCTCCCAACATTTTCCTCTATCTGTTTTATGGTCTTAGATCTAATGTTTAGATCTTTGATCCATTTTGAGTTAACTTTTGTATAGGGTGTGAGAGATGGGTCTTTTTTCATTCTTTTGCATATGGATATCCAGTTCTCTAGGCACCATTTATTGAAGAGACTGCTCTGTCCCAGGTGAGTTGGCTTGACTGCCTTATCAAAGATCAAATGTCCATAGATGAGAGGGTCTATATCTGAGCACTCTATTCGATTCCATTGGTCGATATATCTATCTTTATGCCAATACCATGCTGTTTTGACCACTGTGGCTTCATAATATGCCTTAAAGTCAGGCAGCGCGAGACATCCAGCTTCGTTTTTTTCCCTCAAGATGTTTTTAGCAATTCGGGGCACCCTGCCCTTCCAGATAAATTTGCTTATTGGTTTTTCTATTTCTGAAAAATAAGTTGTTGGGATTTTGATTGGTATTGCATTGAATCTGTAAATCAATTTAGGTAGGATTGACATCTTAACTATATTTAGTCTTCCAATCCATGAACACGGTATGCCCTTCCATCTATTTAGGTCTTCTGTGATTTCTTTTAGCAGTTTTTTGTAGTTTTCTTTATATAGGTTTTTTGTCTCTTTAGTTAAATTTATTCCTAGGTATTTTATTCTTTTAGTTGCAATTGTAAATGGGATTCGTTTCTTGATTTCCCCCTCAGCTTGTTCATTACTAGTGTATAGAAAAGCTACAGATTTTTGAATGTTGATCTTGTAACCTGCTACTTTGCTGTACTCATTTATTAGCTCTAGTAATTTTGTTGTGGATTTTTCTGGGTTTTCTACATATAGTATCATATCGTCTGCAAACAGTGAGAGTTTTACTTCTTCCTTTCCAATTTTGATGCCTTGTATTTCTTTTTCTTGCCTAATTGCTCTGGCTAGAACTTCCAACACAATGTTGAATAATAGTGGTGATAGTGGACATCCTTGTCTTGTTCCTGATCTTAGGTGGAAAGTTTTCAATTTTTCCCCATTGAGGATGATATTAGCTGTGGGTTTTTCATATATTCCCTCTATCATTTTAAGGAAGTTCCCTTGTATTCCTATCTTTTGAAGTGTTTTCAGCAGGAAAGGATGTTGAATCTTGTCAAATGCCTTCTCTGCATCAATTGAGATGATCATGTGATTTTTCTGCTTTGATTTGTTGATATGGTGTATTACATTAATTGATTTTCTTATGTTGAACCATCCTTGCATACCTGGGATGAATCTTACTTGGTCATGATGTATAATTCTTTTAATGTGTTGTTGGATGCGATTTGCTAGAATTTTATTGAGGATTTTTGCATCTGTATTCATTAGAGAGATTGGTCTGTAGTTTTCTTTTTTTATAATATCTTTGCCTGGTTTTGGTATGAGGGTGATGTTGGCTTCATAGAATGAATTAGGTAGTTTTCCCTCCACTTCGATTATGTTGAAGAGTTTGAGGAGAGTAGGTACTAATTCTTTCTGGAATGTTTGAAAGAATTCACATGTGAAGCCGTCTGGTCCTGGACTTTTCTTTTTAGGGAGCTTTTGAATAACTAATTCAATCTCTTTACTTGTGATTGGTTTGTTGAGGTCGTCTATTTCTTCTTGAGTCAAAGTTGGTTGTTCATGTCTTTCCAGGAACCTGTCCATTTCTTCTAAATTGTTGTATTTATTAGCGTAAAGTTGTTGATAGTATCCTGTTATTACCTCCTTTATTTCTGTGAGGTCAGTAGTTATGTCTCCTCTTTCATTTCTAATCTTATTTATTTGCATCCTCTCTCTTCTTCTTTTTGTCAATCTTGCTAAGGGCCCATCAGTCTTGTTGATTTTCTCATAGAACCAACTTCTGGTCTTATTGATTTTCTCTATTGTTTTCATGTTTTCAATTTCATTTATTTCTGCTCTAATCTTTGTTATTTCTTTCCTTTTGCTTGCTTTGGAATTAGTTTGATGTTCTTTCTCCAGTTCTTCCAAGTGGACAGTTAATTCCTGCATTTTTGCCTTTTCTTCTTTTCTGATAAAGGCATTTAGGGCAATAAATTTCCCTCTTAGCACTGCCTTTGCTGCGTCCCATAAGTTTTGATATGTTGTGTCTTCATTTTCATTTGCCTCTAGGTATTTACTAATTTCTCTTGCAATTTCTTCTTTGACCCACTTGTTGTTTAAGAGTGTATTGTTGAGCCTCCATGTATTTATGAATTTTCTGGCCCTCTGCCTATTATTGATTTCCAACTTCATTCCTTTATGATCCGAGAAAGTGTTGTGTATGATTTCAATATTTTTAAATTTGTTAAGACTTGCTTTGTGACCCAGCATATGGTCTATCTTTGAGAATGATCCATGAGCACTTGAAAAAAAGGTGTATCCTGCTGCTGTGGGATGTAATGTCCTATAAATGTCTGTTAAGTCAAGTTCATTTATAGTAATATTCAGGTTCTCTATTTCTTTATTGATCCTCTGTGTAGATGTTCTGTCCATTGATGAGAGTGGTGAATTGAAGTCTCCAACTATTATGGTATATGTGTCTATTTCCCTCTTCAGTGTTTGCAGTGTATTCCTCACGTATTTTGGGGCATTCTGGTTCGGTGCGTAAATATTTATGATTGTTATGTCTTCTTGCTTAATTGTTCCTTTTAATAGTATATAGTGTCCTTCTTTGTCTCTTTTAACTGTTTTACATTTGAAGTCTAATTTGTTGGATATTAGTATAGCCACTCCTGCTCTTTTCTGGTTGTTGTTTGCATGAAATATCTTTTCCCAACCTTTCACTTTCAACCTATATTTATCTTTGTGTCTAAGATGTGTTTCCTGTAGACAGCATATAGAAGGATCCTGTTTTCTAATCCATTCTGCCAGTCTATGTATTTTAATTGGGGAATTCAGTCCATTGACATTTAGAGTTATTACTGTTTGGATAATATTTTCCTCTACCATTTTGCCTTTTGTATTATATATATCATATCTGACTTTCCTTCTTTCTACACTTTTCTCCATGTCTCTCTCTTCTGTCTTTTTGTATCTGACTCTAGTGCTTCCTTTAGTATTTCTTGCAGAGCTGGTCTCTTGGTCACAAATTCTCTTAGTGACTTTTTGTCTGAGAATGTTTTAATTTCTCCCTCATTTTTGAAGGACAATTTTGCTGGATATAGGAGTCTTGGCTGGCAGTTTTTCTCTTTTAGTAACTTAAATATATCATCCCACTGTCTTCTAGCTTCCATGGTTTCTGCTGAGAAATCTACACATAGTCTTATTGGGTTTCCCTTGTATGTGACAGATTGTTTTTCTCTCGCTGCCTTCAAGATCCTCTCTTTCTCTTTGACCTCTGACATTCTAACTAGTAAGTGTCTTGGGGAACGCCTATTTGTGTCTAATCTCTTTGGGGTGCGCTGCACTTCTTGGATCTGTAATTTTAGGTCTTTCATAAGAGTTGGGAAATTTTCAGTGATAATTTCTTCCATTAGTTTTTCTCCTCCTTTTCCCTTCTCTTCTCCTTCTGGGATACCCACTACACGTATATTTGTACGGTTCACATTGTCCTTGAGTTCCCTGATACCTTGTTCAAATTTTTCCATTCTTTTCCGGATAGTTTCTGTTTCTTTTTGGAATTCAGATGTTTCATCCTCCAAATCACTAATTCTATCTTCTGTTTCTTTAAATCTGTCATTGTAGGTATCCATTGTTTTTTCCATCTTTTCTACTTTATCTTTCACTTCCATAAGTTCTGTGATTTGTTTTTTCAGTTTTTCTATTTCTTCTTTATGTTCAGCCCATGTCTTCTTCATGTCCTCCCTCAATTTATCGATTTCGTTTTTGAAGAGGTTTTCCATTTCTGTTCGTATATTCAGCATTAGTTGTTTCAGCTCCTGTATCTCATTTGAACTATTGGTTTCTTCGTTTGACTGGGCCATATGTTCAATTTTCTGAGTGTGATCCGTTATCTTCTGCTGGCGTCTGGGCATTTAGTCAGATTTCCCCGGGTGTTCGACCCCACAGGTTGAAAGATTTTTCTGTGCAATCTCTGGGTTCTGTTCTTCCTATCCTGCCCAGTAGGTGGCGCTCGTGGCTCACGCCTGTCTGTGGGTTCCACCAGCGAAAGTTGCTGTGGGTCCCTCAACTCTGGAAAACTCTCGCCGTAAGGGAGGTTCGGCAACCGAAGCGTCTTAGAAGAATGCCAGCCGGCCCGGGGTTCCAAACACGGGGAGGGTCGCCGGCCATCGCAGCACAGGAGAGCGTCCGGCCAAATTAGCCAGTCGGCCCGGGGCACCAAGCATGGCGGGAGGGCGCCAGCTGTCGCAGCCCGGGAGAGTACACTGTTCCCAGCCGACGGGGGAGTCACGTGTTTGGAAGGGATCCCCCGGTCACTGTTCTCCGCAGTCTGGGGATTTCCGACCCAACTATCTCAGTTGTTCCGGGGGGCCTCGTGTGGTGGGGGCACCAGCCGCCGCGGCCTAAGGGGACCGCCTGTCCAATTCTACCAGCTGGCCCAGGAAGGTGGAAGGGAGGGACTCCGGTCGCTTGCCGTCCCACCCAGGAAAGCCCGTGCCCCTTGGTGATCTCACTGGAGCTGGTTCTCCCAGATAGTCAGCCGTTCCAGGATGGGGTACGCTGTCCCTTTGATTTTCCTCATGGTTCCGGGAGCTGCTCTGTATTATCTTCACTCCCCCAGTAGCTGTTCTGGAGGAGGAAAGGTGAGGGCGGCAAGGCTGTCGAGGCTGGTGGCGGAGGAGCACGGTGAAGGCGGGGGAAGAGGGCACCGTGGTGGTTGGAGAGCAGCCGGAGCAGGAGGGGGAGGAGAGGGGAGGAGGAGGGCGGGCGGCTCGGCTGCTGCGGGGCGTGGGCGCCGCGCGGCGGGCCGGCGGAGAAGGAGAGGGATGGAGGAGGGCGGGCGGCTCGGCTGCTGCGGGGCGTGGGCGCCGCGCGGCGGGCCGGCGGAGAAGGAGAGGGGAGGAGGAGGGCGGGCGGCTCGGCTGCTGCGGGGCGTGGGCGCTGCGCGGCGGGCCGGCGGAAAAGGAGAGGGGAGGAGGAGGGCGGGCGGCTCGGCTGCTGCGGCGCGTGGGCGCCGCGCGGCGGGCCGGCTGAGAAAGAGAGGGGAGGAGGAGGAATGTTAGGATATTAAAAGTACTATGATGGACATGATTAAATTGTGAATAATTAAAGATTTTAGCATATGATTGATTTTTTGGGAGCACTGTACACCTTGGAATGTCAAAAAAAAAAAAGATACAGACCCTTAAAAGAGGGACTTCCATATTAAAAACTGTTCCTATGCAATGTTGGTTGCTATGGTGATAGAAGGGGTAAAAGTCAGTTATCAAGTGTTCAATGCTTATCAAAATATTTAATTAAGCCTACTCTGTGCCAGACAGTACATTAGACATTGTCAATGTGGATACTGATTAAAGAAGCTGTTATGATAAAGAATATGGAAATATGTATACATTAACCTGCATGTGAGAAAACTTTTGGATCATGCATAGGAAGGGATAAGGCTCTATACCATGATATCTCCTACTTTAAAATGATTTTAAAAATTCCTCTCAGATTCTTCCAGCAGATTTGTTTCTATCTATTCCATAGTGTCTTAGCATCATAAGGGGATACAACAAAAAGGGATGGAAGATCCGCAGAACTACACCATGCAAACAGTGAATTATAAATTAAACTGTAGACTTTAATAGTAAAATTCTAAAAATGTGCTATCTTCAGTTATAATAAATGTTCTACACTAATGCAAGTTCTTGTTGTTGGGGTGATAAATGGGCATCCTGTATTTTATGCATGATTGTTCTGTAAACCCAAAACTTCTCTAATAAAGAAGAAAAAATTAATGGAGGGAGGGTCATCTTAACTTTTACTTAGTATTTGCCTTCCTGAGCAATTAAACTCTGATTTTCATTCCTGATTTTGAATCCTCTGGATACTTTCGCTTTTTAATTATTACTAGGCCCTAAACTTTTATTTGTCTTGCTCCATAGTTCTTGGATGATTCAGGCCTTTTTGTTGCTGTTTATAGGCATAGATCATAAATAAATCTAGGATTAGAGTGATGTCTTTATGTGTTATGATCAATTTTGGAATCAGTGTGAGTTAATTTCACCTCTATTGTCCCTCTGAGTCTTACGAACATTGATATTCCTTAATTTATACAGATTTTGAAGGTGTAATCTAATTTTGCAAATAGTTTGCTTAGCATTTTTATGAATGATGATTTATACCTTATAATATTAATGTTAGATATGAATTAATTTTTACACAATATTATTTAGTTGTAGGTATTAAAAATTATCCCTTAAGACAGCAGTTCTCAACCAGGGGCATTTTTGACCCTTGAAGGTTATTTGGTAATATATGGAGACATTTCTGATTGTCACAACTAGGGGATGCTACTGGCATTTAGTAGATGGAGACCATTGTTGTCATGTAACCTTAATTCTTTTTTATGAAATTAATAAGCGAAAACTATCTCTTCTAGAATATCCTAACAAGGCACAGGAGCACACATTCCCCCCCATCTCACACCAACAAAGAATTATCCAGTCCAAAATGTCAATAGTGCTTGTGGTTGAGAAACCCTGCCTTAAAATAATCCAAGAGAAAGACTATATTGTTAAATTTTTAATGTATGCTTGAAAGCCATGACTCTATAATTTTCATCTAGGGAAAAGATAATTTAAAAGCATTTATGCTTTGAGTCTTCTTTCCTTTATACATTAATGTATTCCTCCTAAAGTTTTAAATTGAGTAGATTAAGTTATTTCCCTTCTAAAATTTTCAGCTATCTCTATAACCACAAATGCTTCTCTTAAGTTCAAGTACAAGCTGTCTTCTCAGCAAGTTATGCCAGACTCAGTTATTAAGAAAATGAATAACCTGTAGATAGAATATGTTTCCATTTCACAATAAATGACACATTTAAAGGCTGCTGTGACAATTTTCCAAATTTTTTTTTGTACAAATTAAAGTTCTTTTTTTGTAGAATAGTTTCATGACTAATCCCTAAATTTGATTTCTGGATTTGTAAGGGAGTGCCAATGAATGTGAATACTCATACTTTCTAGGTTGCTAAATAAAAAGTTGCCTGCCTATATGTATGTATCTATATATTTGTATATACTTTATGCACATATCACTTCTAGCTTTTACTAGTACCTATTATAGTATCTTTTAAGGAGTATTATGAAAGAAACTTAATCTTATCTATGCTTTTGTAAGAAAATAATTTTATTGTTAAATATATACAGATCTGTATATATATAGTATGATTGTTGTCATGTAACCTTAATTCTTTTTTATGAAATTAGTAAGTGAAAACTATCTCTTCTAGAGGCCTTTCTTGACATCCCTAGTCGTATCCATAGCACCTCAGGTAAACCACTATTAATCACCTTATCAGTTTGTTTTGAAATTGTCTGTTTTTATGTGTTGTTTCCCAAGTGGTTGTAAATTTTTCTTTATACCCTATCTCTGTCACGTTGTCTGGTATAAAGTAAAACATTATTGTTTGTTGAATGATTTTACAATGTGGTGGTTTCTGAACCAGAATTAAGTTCCATGTTAATGATGAGCCCTACTTTTTCAATTTTTTTTCTTTTATTAGCGAAGTCGTGGGTTTACAGAACAATGATGCATACCATATAGGATTTGTGTGTATGACCTTGTTATTAACACCTAGCACTATTGTGATGCATTTTTTGCAACTGAGGAAAGAAAAATATGGAATGTCTCATGAATTTGCATGTCATCCTAGCACAGGGACCATGCTAATCTCTGTATCCTTCCAATTTTAGTACATGCTGTTCTAGTTTGCTGGCTGCTGGAGTGCAACAAACGAGAGATGGATTGGCTTTTAATAAAAGGGGATTTATTTTGTTGGTTCTTCAGAGGAAAGGCAGCTAACTTTCCACTGAGGTTCTTTCTTATGTGGAAGGCACAGGATGGTCTCTGCTGGTCTTCTCTCCAGGCCCCTGGGTTCCAATAACTTTCCCCGGGGTGACTTCTTTCTGCATCTCCAAAGGCCTGAGCTGAGCTGCAAGTGCTGAGATGAGGCATGCTGAGCTGCTTAGGCTGTGCTACATTGTGCTTTCTCATTTAAGCCCCAGCCAATTAAGTCAAATGTCACTCATTGCAGCAGACACGCCTCCTAGCTGAGTGCAGATGTAATTGGCAACAGATGAGGTTCACGTACCCTTGGTTTATGTCCGCAGCAACAAGATTAGATATGCTCACCTGGCCAAGTTGACAACTGAATCTAACTAACACACATGCATTGTAGAAACAAGCATTATCTGTTACTTTTAAAAGTCAGTCTTCTTCCAGAGTCACATAAGTATTTGATTATATGAGCTATAGATGTACCATTTCCCTATGTATATCCAATCTCTCCTGCCTTCCTAACATAATCCTTTTTCTTTCCAGATATTCATCCATCCCCCCACAGCTCATATGACTCAAGTGAAATGGTCACATTTGCAGCTTCAAAGCTATATATCGTTACTCTAGTAGGCCTATGGTTGAAAATTCACCCTCTTTTCCAATGAATAATTCAAGAACTCATATCAGACCTTAAGCACTAGGAATTTTGAAGGGACAAATTATCAGTGCAGGGATTCAGCATAACAGAGATTAGAAGAAAGAATGGTTTTCCTCATTGTTAAGAGAGAAAATTTTTTTCTTATGAGCAAGGACTCATGCTGCCACAGTTGCTGCAGGCAGTCATCTTGCTACTGTGGAAAAAGAAATTTTAATAATAAAATTGACACAGAGAAGAGGGCAGAGCATAGGTGACAGAAAAGAGACAGAGCTGGATCCATGAATATACCATACCTAGAGCCCAGCCTACCTTTGGAGTTATGTGAGAAAACGTATTTCTTTGTTTTTAAAGCCTGTTTGAATAGGGCTTTCTATTAGTCGCAGCAAAAGAACAGAATACTATTCTAATGTTCAACTCCCCTCTTTAAAAAAATCATTTGTATCTGTTGGGTTTTTGGTAATTCAAGATAATCATTCATAGTGCATCTAGCCATTCTCTCTTTTCTGTATTCTCTCTTGCTGTATCTTAAGTTTTTTCTGTCCATTTATTTTTTTCTTATCCAGGAGCCTGTTGACAATTGTACTTAGGGTCTCAACTTTCCCAAGTTACTTACCAAGATGCCATTTAAAATAAGTAAATTTCCTCTCTCAGTTTTTAAGACTTCAGCATTTGCACATTTCCTTTATCTTTCCATCCATCTCTGAGGATGTGAGAGATTGTAGGATAGCGTAGTGGTTAAGAGCTCAGATTTGGAAATCTGCAGTTAATCTTTCTCAAATGTTGGCCTCGCTACCTAGCTACCTTGGGCAAGTTAATTAATCTTCTTAAACTTCAGTTTCATCATCTAGAACAGAGCTAGGCAAAGAGTGTCCCACAGGTCAAATCTAGCCTGATGCTCTCTGTAGATAAGTTTTATGAGAACACAGACACACTGGTTTGGTTATGTATTGGGCCACACTGGCAGAGTTGAGTACTAAGGCAGAGACGTATACCACCAGCAAATCCTAAAATATTCACTCAGGTTCTTTGCTACGAGAAGGTGCTGACTCCTGATGGAGAAAATAGGAATCCTGAAAGCTCAGAGAGTTGTTGCGAAGCTTTAATGAGCTAATTCACACAACATCATCATCAGGGCAGCAGGTGTATATAAACATACACTAGCTGTTAGCTGTCGTTATTGCTATTGTTAATAATAGTAATGCTCAGAAAACGGTCAGTGTCTGTAGATCAAAAGTGATTTGTACCAATAACCTCATCATTTTTTGCGGTTAAGGGAAATGACTGTCATGAGTACGTATAATATAGTTTCACTGAACAATATTTATTAGTAAGGTGGAGGAAACAATATTTATTTCTGAAGTCAGCCCCCCAGGTGAGGTATAAATATAATTACAAGGCTGCATAAGTATATTTATTCCATGCCAGTGAAACTGCGATAATTTAAATCTTATTTTTCATTCAGAAGAAATAAATGTTATTTGAAAAAATAATTCCTTGCTATTGTTAATTCAACAATAACAATAGTATATGGTGCTGCATTGGAGGAGAGTTCATCACTAGTGTTTGGGCAGACAGTAGAACAATGAATCGAATCCCCATTTCCCCTAAGAGGTTTATTTGTCATGTCAAAGTTACTCTGGTCTGGTACAACACAGATGGTGCTGTGACAGTGCAAAATGATGAGTGCCACATTGTTCCTTCTAATGATCTTCTGCTCAATTCATCTTGTTTTGCTGGCTTGGATCTCTGCTACATGCCTGTTTTGAAAATAGGAGGAATCAAGCAGGGGAAGTCAAAAAAGACATTGAATACTTTTGTCATCTTTCTGATGGTAATGTGTGGGCCCAGAAAGTACTAAAAGATAATGTGGCAGAGAATACAAAATAAAAACTGAAACAGCTTTGCCACATAAAAGCAAAAATAACATGTACTTTTCTTAAAAAGGATGAAAAGTATCATAGTTTTATACAAAATAAATTCTGCTAAACTATTTTTTTTCCCATGACATGTTCTGTGTATGGTAGATAAAGGAAAACTGTTATTCATATAAAATGGGCACAAAAGTAGTTAAATTGTGATTCTCTTTATTAATTCACTGTTGAAAGGACGTAATTGTGGTCAGAGGATCAATGATAGGGTCAATAAAATACTGTAATAACACTAGGGAAAATAAGATAGTTCAGATAATGAGGAATATCAAATTAAGAGTGACATTAAAGTAACCCACTATTCAAATACACTTTGATTAAAATTGGAGTTGATAAGATAGGAATAAAATCAAATTATGTTCATATTTATACTTCCCTGAAGTTCATTTTATGACTTCCCAATTTTTTTATGCTTCTGCAATTTCTGCTTGTTTAGATGTTGAAGTAAATGCCAAATGCTAAGCCGTTCTCCAGCCTCTCAATCTTTCCTGAGAAATATCTTGGGAATAATGGTAACATGATTTACAACAATTTTCTCAAACTTTTGGAATCTACAAAAATCCCTTAAAGACATTCAGCATACATGTAAACCATTAATTTCAGGTTAATCAGTTTTCAAAAATTTAAGACTAATATTTGAAATTGGTAATTATACCAACTCCTTATTCTGAAGACAGATGATATTGTTTCTAATATTTCACCAAGGCATCCACAGTAAGCTTGAAAATACTTAGTTTGAACCATAGATTAGATTCCTCATCCAGCCAGCTTCTTACTCTGTTTTTAAAACTAATGAAGCAAAGCATAACTCATAATAAGGGCATTTTGAATGACTAATGGTTAAATGGTTCTGGATATTTGGATCAAACTTTCTTTTAAATCAATGAAGCTCCACCACTCAGAAACCAGATACATTGGTTCCTGGACAATTTTTATCACTTTCAGATCTGGAAAGTATTCCGTGGTAGCTTTTGGATGTTTATTTGTAGATGTGCCCAATGATTTTTTAAAAATATATTTCTTTCTCTAATGAATGAGAAAAATATTCAAAAGCTAGGAAAGAGTGAAACTGTCAGTGATCATATCATTTCCATAAGAGTATAGTCTTAAGAAATATTTTGCTTTGTTTTTGCCTTCAACAATAAAAAATCATCAAAAAATTTTTGATGTTGCAAGGATGGTATGCTGGTTTGGAGCTGTTATGAACCCCAGAAAAGGCCGTGTTCTCTTAATCCATCCCTGTGGGGGCAGACCTATTGTGGGTGGGACCTTTTGGTTAAATTAAGATGTGAGCCAGTCCATTCAAGGTGGATCTTAATCTTGTACTGGAGCTTTGTATGAGAGTACAGAGAGAGAAATGCCCAGAGATATTTGGAGAGAGAGCCACTGAAACCAGAACCCAGAGAGAAGGACCAGCAGACTTCACCATGTGCCTTCCCATGTAACAGAGGAAACCCAGATGCTGGCAGCCTTTTCTCAGAGAAGCTGTCTTCTTGATGCCTTAATTTGGACGTTTTCATGGCCTTGAACTGTAAATTTGTAAACTAATAAATTCCCATTGAAAAAGCCAACCCATTTCTGGTATATTGCATTTCGGCAGCTTTAGCAAACCCAAACAGATGGCTTTACACTCATCAAGGCTTTAAACATATCACTGAGATGTACCATTAAAGTAATCCATATGTCATCATTTAAGTGGTCATACTGGGCATTACTGGTGTCATGAAGTAGTGGTTTTCATCTCAATCACTTACTTTGATTTTGGTGAACAGCTTTTTCCTTATTGCCAGTGTACTTCCTTATTGCTAGTCATACGTTGACTGCCAATTTCTTCAGACAACATGCTGAAAGATATACATACTCAGTAGATGAAATGTCATAATGAAAGTTTTCACTCATTTTCTCAGCACTGAATCATAATTAGGAGGTGTATTGTTGACTACCAACTGGACTCCATTATATGGCAATGTGCTATATTGGCATTCAGGTAACAACTGTTTTTTGTTTAATTGTAGAGCAGTGAGTTTTTTTAGACACATAACTGCTACTCTGTTAAGATTAATCCCAATACATATATTCTAGTGTACATCATAAAAGGAAAATATTACCCTCTATAGCACATTTTTTTGGGTAATAAACCATACCAAAAGACATCAGGAATAGTTCCTTATACTGCACATAACAAAAAGCTTATTCATGCCTCACATATGCATAATCCTGTCTACTGCAAAATTAAATATGCATAGAATATTTTAGTATGGCCCTTTCACTTTATATGCTATGGATATGTGTGTACAGCATCTAAGCTGGGCTTTGAAAAGATTAGACAGCCACTTCTACGGGCTTCCCCTTTCAAGTCGTCTGAGCAAAGATGTTTTCAGAACAGACTCTGGACCTAGAAATGGAATGGTGTGTTGTGGAGCTAGAGGTCTCCTCTTAGCCCTGGACTGAATATGACTGAGAAATAAACTTGGCTCATATTTAATCAAATTTGCTTGTCTCTGTTCTAGTTTGCAAGCTGCCAAAATGTGATATACCAGAAATGGAACAGCTTTTAGAACGAGGAATTTATTAAGTTGCAGATTTACATGTTCTAAGGCTGTGAAAATGTCCAAATTAAAGCAAAGCTATAGAAATACCCAATCTAAGGCATCCAGGGAAAGATATCTTGGCTCAAGAAGGCCAGTGACGTTCAGGGTTTCTCTCTCAACTAGAAAGGCACATGATGAACATGGCGACATCTCCAAGCTTTCTCTCCAGGCTTCTTATTTCATGAAACTCCTCCGGGGGTGTTTTATTTTTTCATCTCCAAAGATCTCTGGCTGCATGGGTTCTAAAGGTTTTTCCAAAATGGTTCCCTCTTCAACGACTCCAGTAAGCAACCCCACCTTGAATGAATGGGTCACTTCTCCATGGAAATAATAAATGTGATTTCACCCAGCAATACTTAATGAGGATTAAAGGGCATGGTTCTTCGGGGGTATACAACAGATTGAAACCTGCACATTCTACCCTTTGGATCCCCCAAAGACATGTTCTTTACAAATGCAAAATATATTTATTCCATAATAATATCAGAAAACCTTAAACCATTTCAGTAACAATACAAATACAGTATAAAGTCAGAAACAGTACAAAATCTCATCAAAGTCAGCTACAGGCATGGTCTGTCCTAAGGCAAAATACTCTTCTGGCTCTGGACTTGTAAAACTCAGACTAAATTATCTGCTGCCAACACACAAAGGTGGAACAGTCTAGGATGCATCTTCTAATTTCCATAAGGGGAAATTGGAAGGAACACAGGGGTCACCATACCCAAGTAGTTTTGAAAACCTGCAAGGCAAAGTCCATTCCATTTCTAAGTCAGAGAGTCATTTATCTTTGGGGCTTTAGAAAGCGGTAGTCCCACCAATTCTAAGGATGTATGCAGTGGCTCGCCTCTTTCTGAATGCAACCTTGGGGGACATTGGGAGACCATTTTTTTCTCAGCTCCATGGTCTTCAAGCACTGGGGCTGCACCCAGTCTCTCTGCCAACTCTGGAGCACATGCTCAGCCCCTCCAGGTGGTGGCAGCCAGGGTGTCCCCAATCCCCAAGGAATGTGCTCTACCCTTTCAAGGCCTGAGGCAGCACAACTCTTCCACTGCAAGGAGGTGGATGGTCCACCCTCTGCCTTCAGGCAAAACTCACCCTTTCCAACTGCTTGGATAGGTCTGCTCATCTGGTCTGAGGTTTCTTAATTTCAGACCTTAGTCTCCATTGTTCTGCTTCTGAAGACATGTTACCTTCACTTTTTCCCTTTGCTGAGACTTTCAGTCCAGACTGACAAAGTGGTTATGTTTTTACAGATCCTGCAACACTCTTGTTTGCTTTCTATGTAATAATATATTTGGATCATGCCCATTATACAAAAGGAACTTCTACAAGTCCTTCCTGGACAACTCCATCACCAATCCTGGCTTTTTCTGAAATGGCTGACTGGTTCCATGTTTAGTTAAACACTCATATTGGGTGCTATTCTCTGGCATCTCCATTTCTGGAAGCTCAGAATTTTTCAGATCATCAATTTCTGGGTTCTTTATACCCAAGAGTTCAGTTCTCAGCTTACCTCTTTTCTATTGCATTTTGCTATGAGCTGCAAGGAGAAACCAGGCTGCACTTTCCATATTTAATTTGGAAATCTCTTCTGCTAAATATCCAAGTTCATGGATTTTAAAATCTTCCTTCTGTCCAAAGCCAGCAGTCCTTTACAATAAATGTTCTGCTACTTTAAAACAAAGGTCATCTTCCTTCCACTTTGCAATACCCATGCCCTTATTTCTGTCTAAGTCCTTATCAGAACTGTCATTAGAGTTCACATTTCTACCAAGAGTGCTTTCAAAGCATTCTATGCCTTCTTTATTAAGCTTTTCACAACTCTTCCATAATCTCCCCCTTATCCATTTAAAAAGTTTTCCCAACACTTTTGGTATTTGCAAACTGCAGCAGCACCCACTTCTCCAGTACCAAAATCTGTTCTGGTTTGCAAGCTGTCAGAATGCAATATACCAGAAACAGAATGGCTTTTATGACTTTTTCTTTTTTCGTGTGTGCAGGCACCGGGAATTGGACCTATGTCTCCAGCATGGCAAGCGAAAACTCTGCCTGCTGAGCCACTGTGGTCCACCTTTTTGCATTGATTTTTTTTTCAGAATGGCTTTTAAAAAGGGGAATCTATTAAGCTGCAGGTTTACTTGTTCTAAGGTTGTGAAGATGTCCAAATTAAAGCAAGGCTTTTGAAATGTCCAATCTAAGACATCAGGGAAAGATAACCTGGGTCAAGAAGGCTGATAAAGTTCAGGGTTTCTCTCTCAACTTGAAAGGCGCATGGTGATGACTGCTAGCATTCTCTCCAGGCTTCTTATTTCATGAAGCTCCCTCAGGGATGTTTTCTTTCTTCATCTCCAAAGGTCTCTGGTTGTATGTGGGCTCTCAAGCTTTTTCCCCTTTAAGAGCTCCAGTAAGCAACTCCACTTTGAATGGGTAAAGATACATCTCCATGGAACCCATCTAATCAAAAGTAACCACCTATAATTGGGTTGGTCACATCTCCATGGAAACAATAAAAAAGATTCCACCCAGCAATACTGATAAGTATTAAAACACATGGCTTCTCTGGGGGTACAGAACAGGTACAAACTGGTACACTCTCTTACAGTAGCTTAGCTGTGCTCTAATTAACATAAAGAGTAAACCTCATAGTTGGAAAAAATACAGAAATGAAAATGATCTGGCTCTTTCTAAATCCATAATCATTAGAGAAATTTTCTTGATATCTCTGAGCCACATCTTCTTAATCTGTAAAATATGGATGTTAGCATCTACTTCATGTGGCTGTTGTGATGATTAAATGATACAAAATAAATTAAGCAATTTAGCATGCTTTCTAGCACTCTGAATAAATACTCAGCAACTTTTTTTTTTTTTTTACATGGGCCAGCATAGCAGGCGAGAACTCTGACACTGAGCCACTATTGCCCACCCATTATACTCAACAAATTTTAACTGTTGTTATTGAATTTACTATTTTGGGACTTTGGAACATCATTAAAATAATCACTGATTTATTACTCTTGTGGAGAGAAATTATATTTAACTAGATAAGTTTTAGATAACTTTCTTCTTGCTTTAACTTCTTGTTTTAACCGGAACATATACCAGCTTGGTTCTGGATCTGCCCTGCAGTTATATGTCCATCCAGCCAACACATTTCTCAGACAGCGACTGTGGGTCTCTCAGCTCTTTCAGCTAAATTCTGATTTCCTCGTGTCCTATTCATTAAACAAAATATTGGTTGTAAATTTTCTGGCATATAGTAAGCACTTGATATGATTGGAGACTAATATTGTTATTCTTGCCATTATTATCTATCCTTCATTTTAGTGATATGGAAAAATAAGATCCAAGGGTATGAAGTGGATAGTTCAATGTATTGCCTTATTCAATTTCCCTAATTTTTCCCTTGCTAAAAATAGAACAAATCAAACAACCTTTACAATAAGAGGGATTTGTTGAAAATATTCTGTGGTAGCTAAAAGAGTCAATAGACCACTCAAGGCTTTGAGGAACAGAAAATAGAGGGGGGCTTGAGGATCAGTGGGCACAAACAGGGACACTATTGTAATCAGTACTCTCTGTGTCCCTCTTTTTCATCAAAATTGTTTATTCCTAGAGCTGCCAGATGTCCAGTTACTCAAAAGTTGAACATGCGTGAATACTTTGGAAAAACTTGTCATACAGAAAATGAGTACATACAAATAACTAGTATTTTATAATTATTATCATGTAATGGTATGAATGATGTGACATAAGGTACTTGAGAATTCTCACTCATTTTTGCATTCTACAAAACAAATTCATTGGAAAGGAGAAAGTGAGATGGGGATATAAATCTTACTGCACATAAGTTAGGTCCAACACCTTATGCAGCATAGAGAATCAATCACATTAATACAAAGTTTTTAACCATCTGTACTAAAGGGCAGAACTGTGTATACTTCTTGGAACCAGCAGGTCAGTGTTAAATTTCCCAAGCAATTGACTTTGTCCATATTTACCTTAAGTGTTTTGCCAGACTCTTTTAAGACACATACTTTTTAGTAGTTTTCTATTAAAGGTTTGCAGTCTTTAATTATAACTTTAAAATTTTAATTTGGATTTGAACTTCCTTGGGGAAAAGCTTAGATTAATATTTTCATATAAAAGTTTCATTCTTCATTCACATTAAAGTATGGATAGTGGTTAAGAGCTAGATGCTGGAATTTCAATCTTTGACCTTTGAAAAATTACTTAATCTCTCTGAGCAAATCACAATGATAAGAATTTCCACATTATGAATTGTGAAGATTAGATGAATTAGTATGTATAAATTATATGGAAAAGAGATTACTATTGTTTTTGTTATTGCAGCAGCACTACTTTAAAAATAATTTTGCTTCAAGAATTCAAGATGCTTTAAATATCAAGAAAGCTGATTTCATAATCTTCTTGGGTCTGAGACTTGTTATCTTCAGGTCTGATGCATAATGTTTTTTTTTAATTTTGGAAAATATTTGGCCTAATCTTTCTAATATAGTTCTTTCCTTGTTGGATTCTAATTGCACATATGCTAGACCTTTTCACTATATCTTATATTTCTATTACAAATTTTTCTGTAGAGTCCATCTTTTTTTTCCTTATGCTTTAGTGTATGTCTCATTTGCTATTAAATCAGTATATTGAATTCTTGATTTTAGTTACTGAACTTTTAGTTTTAGAATTTTCACTTGATTCTTTTTTTATACCTTTTAACTTTCTGAATTTGGGTAAATTACTAATATCTCATTTTCTTAAACATATTAATATTCTAATTTAATATCTGATCATTACAATCCATGGGCATGTTTGTATTATTCTGTATGATTCTTCTGCAGTTTTTTTTTTCCTTTCAATTTTGGTCTTATTGACTTGCATGAAGGGTTATTTATACTGAAGGCTTGGCATTTTTCTGATACATTTTGAGGATCTCTGAGGCACTGAATGAACTTGTTTTTTCCAGAGAGGATTTCCTGTTGTTTCTGCACCTGTCATAAAGGTGCAGATCTCTTTAATTCAGTCTTTGTAAAAGCCAGACTATTTCTGGTTATCTTTTCGTTCTACATTATAGCCATTCAAGGATGCCAAGTGAAAGCTTGGAATATTTATTAGGGTCTTTCCTACTTGATAGTCCAGGGATTTCCATTTTCTTTCTCCTGCCATGAAGCTACCCTGAGTCTGTTTAGCCTCCCAGCCACTGCTTTCTGCCTCTTGCAGCTTGGATCTAAGGTAACACTTCCAAATTAGCAAATGCTTATGGGGGAAAGCAGAACTAATACACGCCCCATTTCAATGTCTCCTTTGTCTCTGGAATCTTAGCCCTCAAATTTTTCTGCTATAGTGGCTCTCTGATGCTTTCAAACAAAAACTCTAAAACTTTATATTTAGTGTATTTGATTTTTTTCAGTGGGAAGTTAGTATAAAAATACCAGTCCACCATAGTCATGGAAATGCTAGTAATCATTAGTTTTTGAGGAATCTGTCTGGCTAAGTTACATAGTTCCAAATTCCTCTACTTTTCACTTTCAAACGTTTATTTTATTTTAATCCAAACAACACTTTTTAAACATACACATACATTTTTATCTTTCTTTTTTTAGCTCCTAATTTGTGGGTATTTATTTCAAAATCTTCTCCAGTTACTGTTTCATAAATGAGTAATAGTGAGTTGTTCTGAGTACAAGTGTAGTGCTTATACTCCAAATACACCAACAAAAAGAAATTTGTAAGTCCTGATACACAATTGATGTAAAAACAAAGGGTTAAAACCTTGAAATAGAGCTTTAAAATTCCATAATGTCTAGATTGTCCACCTTCCATTTGGGAGACCTGGGTTCAATTCCTGGACCATGCGCCCCACCAAAAAAAAAAACTCCATAATGTCCCCAGTCTGAATCTACACAAATCAAGCTCCTTTGTTTGTAACATACAAATAAACAAACAAAATACCTGTAGAATTATGTAGCAAATATTTAATCAATAAGCTATGTTTAAGGTTTAGGATCAAATTATTACCACATCCTTTTCTATTTGCTATCCTCAATTACTTGACCATGTACTTTTGCCTATTTTAGTAGATCTAGTATCTTTTTGGAGCATTCCTTTTCAAGTTGTCTAAACAAATTAGGTGCTTACTCAATTCAAAGAGGTCAGTATTATTTTCAAATGTCAGGTGGCCTTTTGTTTCTAACATGCTTGAAAACTAAATACAAACTTGTTCACTCTGTTAAGAAAAATTTGCTGTCCACAGGCCACAACAGTGACATTATCTGGGACTCTGAAGAGTTTAGCACTTGCATTTTCAACCTTTTGCTGAGATGCTGTTTTCAATGACCACTTTATGGAGGTGGGAAAGGAGGGGGCGAGGGGTGATGGGGTCAACTTTTCACTATCAATCTTTTAGCTTTGGTGTTGAGCATGTGTTTCCTTTTGGGGCCCTTTTACTTTTTCTCATTAGCAGTCTTCTCTTGAAACCATCTCAAACCATCAGAGAGTCTATTAAATTATAATATAAGGTTAGAGATAAGATTCTTTTTCTCAAAGAAATATTCTTGACCTCTATATAAATTTATCTATCTTTTGATGAAGACCCAAATCAGAATCATGTTATTTTGCAAGAGGCAAACCCTCTCAGGCCATACAGGGTTATACTCTCCCTCTACGGAAATAGCTGCCTGTATAATTGGCTGCTTAAAATTATAGAGGCTAATTAGGTGTTTAAGGAAAACTTGAAAAGCACTCTAGGCGATTATTTCTTCTATATGAGTGATAGATTCATCTTCTGTATGAGTGATTTAACAGCTTTTCTTGTTCTAAAAGCATTCTTCACTTATATCTAGCTAAAACTTCTTAAGACATTCATTCTATAAAGAAAGACGAGAGCCACACACAAACAATTATAAGCCAAGATTGGAAAATATGCTAGAATTCATAAAACAGAAATACTCTGGGAATTTAAAGGATGAAGAACTTACCCTTTGCAATTCCTAAAAAAAAAAAAAAAAATAGGAAAAGACAGTAATTGGGGCTGTGCCAGTTTGAAAGGATGTATGTATCCTAGAAAACTCATGTTTTAATCCTAATTCACATGTATTAATGAAAGTATCTTCTGAACAAGGATGGCCATTTATCATGGATTGCATTTATTTCTGTGTCTTAGTTCTTACTATGGAGAACATCATTGGAAAGACATCATACTTTCATAGATGACTAATCTGTTATTAAGATAGATCACCCATTTTTTCATAAGTAACATCTGGCATCAAAGATAATTCCATTCATTCGAAATCTCATTAGATTGAAGAAAAGACTATCATTCTCCCTGGTTATAACGAACCATTCCTACTAGAAAGTCACATAAAGATGCTTTATAATTTTCTTCAAAAATCTATAATGTGGAAAACACATTTTCTGGCGCTATCTTAGAAGTTTGCTTCCCTATGGCAAAACATCCTTAACACTGAGGAAAAAGTTTTAACACTGAGACCTTGGACATGCTTTACAGAGTGGCTTCTAATTTGCTAACACTTGTTTTGTTGATCAATAACCACAGATTCTAAAAGAGGACACATTGACTTCTAATGAAAAATATGTTTCCGTGGCCAATATGACCCATAAACATTATCACTTCTCCTCCAGATAATGAACTTAAGTGAAAAAATTTTATACAGAATTACATCATTTATAGGTTTGAACTGATGAGAACACATTACTGCTTTCTGGAAATAAATCAAGAAGTCATTTTTTTTTCCCAATCTGTAATGATGTCAAGTCAATGCTGGGAACTCGTCTAAATTCATATTAGGCAAATTACGGTTTTAACAAAGCAATTTTAGGTTTTACATTATTTTAAAGCAATAGATTCCTAAATTATTAGAATATATTGATTTTAAAAGTCAGGAAGATATTTTTTAAGGAAAGTTTTATCTGGAGTTTAATATAATTCTGTTTTTATTATTACCAAAAGTTTTCTATAATTTTAAATAAAGAACTAACTGAAGAAAAGTTATTATCCACATTATTTATCTTTTCCTTTATCAAACTTCCTTTTAGATCCTGTTTACCTGTGTGCAAAGCAAAACAAAGCAAAACAAAACAAAACAAAAAACGATAAAATGTACACACACCAAACTAAATCCAACTAAAGCCAAAACCAAAACAGACTCTTAAGTGCTCAAATGCTTATAAATCACAGCTCTAACAGGTTCTCTCTGACCACTATCCAATTTTTTTGATGCTTTTTTAAAAATACAAAAGAATTTATAGAATATCTGGTTTGGTTTTAAAAATCTGTTGGTAGTCCTTAAAGGGAGGGGAATTAACTTTTTTTTAACTATTGACTGTCTGGTACTCTATTAGTTGTTCTGCATGCATTATTTTAATCCTTTCCATAATTCAGTGATTCATTTTTGCCAGATAGACCACTGAAGTTCAGAGAAGTTAAGTAAATTGTTCCAAGTTACACTGCTATCTCATGCTATAAATATGCTTCAAATTTTTCAATGTTTAACTTTAAAAGCCTATGCTCTTTCCATTATATCACTCCAGTGGCAGAATTATTTGATCAGTTATCAAAGTCTTGGAGACATTGACTTCTTATCTCCAGTATAGAGCAGCTGTCAACAACAATCAGACTATGTTAGCTTTCAATAAAGTAAGTTTTCTACAAGGGAAAAGCTTTCTGGACTTAAAATGGCTCTGTTAAATAGAAAAGGAAGTCCTTCTGGAAAGAAATTAGATAAAATCTGATGTGCTTTACTGCAAACTTTCAATCGTTGAAAACAATTGTTTATTATCAAAAGAATTACATTAAGTGGTTATTTCACAACACCGTTACCAAGGTTTTACCTCTTTGATCACTGTGCAAATCTTTAGCAGTCATCATTTCACTTTCAGTCCTAGAAACCAATCACAAACTTCTTTCTCACAGGCACTCATAACTTGTTAGCAAATGGAATTTCTGAGTATCCCATCTGTATTATTTCATGTTTTTTTCACATGCATTAAAAACTTTATGAACCTGGGCCGTAGTACAACAATGTAATTCACTGTCCATCCATGTTGCTGCAATCAGTCTTCTGTGACACCTGTATGAACCTGATTCTGCAGGTAATGGGCTGTTTCAGTTCTGCTTGAGCTTTCACTGCCATCTTCACCCCAGGAACAGCTGTGTTTTACTGTTGTCATTTGGAAAGTAAAAGGGATAATTCTGATATTTCTTTCAATATTCTCTTCCAATAAATAATTGAGTTAAGTGAAAAGTGTGGTTGTTTTGAATGAAAGATTGTATAAAAGTATGTGACAATTTAGCATATTTTCATAAGGCATAAATACATTTACTTATAAAAGAAACATTCTCTGTATTGGTACTGAATCTCATTCTAAAAATTCTTTATTAAATTTTAGTAGTGCTTATTTTTGGTTAGTCAACTTTTTAATGGAACAGGCATACATCTTGTCAGTGGCAAAATGGAAAATAAACTAATAGAAAGAAAGTCATTTAGCTGGGGATAAGATATAGTGTTACATGTATCAGAGATTGGGAAACTATGATCTGGTCCATTATGTTTGGTAAATAAAAGTTCTATTGGAGCACAATTATAACCATTAGCATCGTCTATGATTCCTGTTGGTCAATAACAGTAGAACTGAGTAGTTGTAACAGATACCATATGATCCTCAAAGTATAAAATATTTATTATCTGACCCTTTAGAGAAAAAGTTTGCTAACCCATATTTAACCCAATCATTCCTGACCTTCGCTATGAATCAAATCTCTTGGAGATCTTTTGAAGAAATATGTAAATCTGGGATACTTACCTTAAGATTTGAATTCAGTCCATGATTCCCATGTGTAGCAAGGGTTGTGAATAACTATCTGACCTCCACAATAAGTTTACATTCCTCACAAAGTCCATTACATTCTTCTCAGAAGATGGGAGAATCATTGAAGAGACTCAAACTTGTCAAAATACTCATGGCCTCAGACAAAAACAAATTCATACATAACTTGCCAGGATAACTTCATTCTTTTTTTGTTTGACCAAAGAAATGTTTCATAAATCTTACATATCTGAGAAGATCCTGGAGGAAATGAACACCATATATAATATACTCTATTGTATTTCAGAGGAAGGCAAGATTATTTTTGTGTTGAGGTATTCAGGGAAGACATCACAAACAGATATTTTGAACTTTGCCTTGACGTTTCAAATATGGGAAGAATCAATTCTTCAGATAGGGATGTGTAGATATTTCCTTCTTTATTTAAATTCCATTTTTCTTCCCCAAAAGTCCTGCTCCTTAGGCCCAATTACTAGGCTTTATCTCTCTTGGCTGGCTTTAGTTCAATTCAATGAAAAAAATGTTTTGATCCAGGCATTGCTAAGTGTTAAGCACATCACAATCAACATGGCAGACATGGGTCCTACTCTGTTGATGCTTCCATACAACAACAATATAGTATGATAAACACTTTGATGTGAATTGTACAGGGTATCAGCAGATCATATAGGGGATTATCTTGCTCGAACTTGCGTGATATGGGAATGCTTTTCAGACTAAACAAAGTTTAAATTGGGACCTTCTGAAAGGTTAGTATGGAATAGAGTGAAGTGAGGGATAGATGAAGGATAAGATGAGAAAGCCAAATTTAAAGAATAGAAATAATTTTGGAATGGCTGGCAAAGAGTCCAAGACAAGTGAAATGTTATCTGAGATTGTTGACTAATTAGGATGAAGGTTTTAAGTGACTTTTATATGCGTTCTTGATGTGTTTGGACTACTCACAAGGCAAAAGGAAATCCAAAAAGTATTTTGAGCTGTGGAATGACATGAACAGCAGGTAAAAATAGAATTCTATTGATATATGAGGAAAAGAGTTGGAAAGGGGTAAGTCTTGAAACAGTAAAACAAATTCAATGTCTGTCCTAATCTTTCAGGGCGCAGATGCTGGTCACATGCAGCAGGGCAAGCCAACAACGAATGAGATAAGCAGCTAAGATTCAAAGATAATTTGGAAACATAATAGAGATAGGGCCTGGGAGAGGAAGGAATCTGGGATGATAAAAGGTTTCTGGCTTCCTCTTTGTTCAAGAAAAAACATTTGGAACTGTTTGATACTGACCTATGGAATTTACTACTTCAATTTTGTATCTGTCTTCCCTCCAATTTTGCTACTGAAACAACCAGAAAAAAAACTCTTGCTTTATTGAGGCAAACAACGTAAAGTCAATTTGCTTCATGATCCTTGAGGAGAAGGTTGATTTTGAGGATTTCATTTTGTAAATGGCTAGAGGCTTATACAGAAATGAGCTGCAACACATTCACAATTATTTTAACATTGCAAAATATAGAAGGCAGGAATATTTACATACCTCTGTTTGCCAGCCTTGGACAAGAAACCCTTTTCACCTTAAAGATCAATTCATCTTTCCAAATGATCCCACTTTGTGTGTGACTCATATTCATTCAACTGCTCTACTTGGAACATTTAAAGGATCCATGGGCCATTTACTTCTTTTAGAGATTGTTAGCAATGCTATCTCGGGGATTTATGCTTCCTTTACCATGTTTCTTGAACTGTGATGTGGGTCTTTACTATTCATTTATCCTAGTCCTGAGAAATCCAAGCAGGAATAAAAGAAAAATAGTGAGGGAGGCATCGTTTGTGGTTAATGTTTATACATTGAGCCTTGGCAAATCAGTATTCTCCATTCAAATGATAAATATTCAGCGAGGTATGTATCAGCTATAGAATTACCCAGTAAAAAGAATGAGTTTTATTTGCATTCATATTGATTATAAATTAGTCATACATCATCTTTATTGAAAGCAGTACATGTCTTCATATGAAAGCAATACCTTCTTGCATTCCTTTGCTAGTTTGCTGCACTTTGATTCTATGCATGGTAAAATTTTCTCTCTCACTTTAAAAGCCAAACATTAAATGCGTGTATGAGTACATGTGGGAAGTGAAAGTGCATCATTGGTAGAATTAGCTATCTTTTACAAAAATGTGTAATTTATTCTTTTCTTTGTTGTCTTTTCCTACTAGACTGTAAAATCCACCCAATATCACAAATTACTCATCTCCATATGCTAATTTCTTACATATGTCTTAACCATAGTATTCATTTGGTCTATATTTTGAAATTGCATTGAATTCCTTTTCCACCCACTCTCACATTGAAATGTTAAATAATCTTTTATTTTTTGTAGAAATCTTATGTTAACTATGAGCCATTTTTCTTCCTCTATGCAGTGTCACTTCTCTTGCCTCCAATTGTCTGAAGCTCTTGAAGAGATGATGCTGCTTTGGATGGTTTTAAATTTACTTGAGTTCAAATTGCTGCTCTCTAACCTACGTGTCCTTAGCATTTACTTCCAAAATAAATAAAAGAGTTCCATGATTTTTTGTGCACAATCCCTGTTAGTAAGTACAATTTTACGTGTAAGAAATGTGGATGGAATGCTCTCACGAATATTTTATTTATGTCTCTATAGGAAAATACACAAAAGAAACAGTCCCTAACCACTCAAACTTTTCACAGAAAAATGAAAGTAACTAAATGGCAAACACAATAGTATTGACAATTGGCATATAATAGGTATTCAGGAAAGGAAAGGAATACTAGGAATTGGAGAATTTAATAAATTCCCCTTTTTTTTTTTAAAGGAAAGACAGAGAGAAGGAAGGAAGGATAGAAGGAAGGAAGAAAGGGAAACATCTTTTAAACATTTTCTTGTTTTATTGTATTTTGTTTCTCCGTTTTTGTTACATGGGCTGGGGCCGGGAATCGAACCGAGGTCCTCCGGCATAGCAGGCAAGCACTTTGCCCGCTGAGCCACCGCGGCCCGCCCCAAATTCCCCTTTTTAAAAGTCATTCCATTTCAGGTTTATTGTGTTTGGACAGCTTGCAAACTAGAACATATGGTAATTCTATATTTAACTTTCTGAGCATCTTCTAAACTATCTTCCACAGCAGCTTTACAATTTTATAATACCACCAGCTGAGAGTGCATAATCCTATTTCTTTGTCTCCTGTCCAACACTTGTAGTTTTCCATTTTTTAAATAGCAGCCATTCTAATGGGTGTGGAATGGTGCTTCATTGTGGTATTAATTTACATGTCCCTAGTGTGGCTATTGATTTTGAGCAATCTTTTGTGTGCTGTCTGGTCATTTCTATAACTTCTTTGGAGAAATGTCTCTTCAAGTCTTTTTATCACTTTGTGATAGGGTTGTTTATCTTTTTGTTGTTAAGGTGAAGAATTTCTTTATATATTCTGGATATCAAACTCTTCCTTGATATGTGACTTTCAAATTTTTTCTTTTATTGTGTAGGTTGTCACTTTACTTGCATGATAAATTTCTTTGAGGAACAAAAGTTTTCATTTTGATGAGGTCCTGTTTATCTATTTTTTTCTTTTGTTTCTTGTGCTTTGCTAAGAAACCACTGCCTCACACATCTTGAAGATGGCTTGCTACATTTTCTTTTAGAAGGTGGATAGTTCTGGTTCTTATATTTAGGTCTTTGATCCATTTTGATTTAATTTTTAAGCAAAGTATAAGGTAAAGATCCTCCTTCTTTTGTTTTTTTTTTTTGCAAATGAAGATCCCATTTTCCAAGCATCATTTGTTGAAGACGCTATTCTTTCCCAACTGAGAGGTCTTTGCTCCCTTGTCAAAAATCAGTTGGCCATAAATATGAAGGTTGGTTTCTTAGCTTTCAGTTTAATTCCATTGTTCTATATGTTTGTCTTTCTGCCAATATCATGATGTTTTGATTATTGGACTTTGTAATAAGTTTTAAGATAAAGAACTGTGAGTCCTCCAAGTTCACTATTTTTTTTCAAGATGGCTTTATCTATTCAGGGCCTCTTATCCTTCCATATAAGTTTAATGATTGGTTTTCCATTTCTGCAAAGGAGGTGTGTTAGTTAGATTCAGTTGTCAACTTGGCCAGGTGAGCATACCTAGTCTTGTTGCTGCGGACATAAGCCAACGGTACGTGAACCTCATCTGTTACTAATTACACCTGCAGTCAACTAGGAGGCATGTCTGCTGCAATGAGTGACATTTGACTTAATTGGCTGGTGCTTAAATGAGAGAATGCAATGTAGCACAGTCAAAGCAGCTTGGCATTCCTCATCTCAGCACTTGCAGCTCAGCCCAGGCCTTTGGAGATGCAGAAAGAAGTCACCCTGGGGAAAGTTGTTGGAACCCAGGGGCCTGGAGAGAAGACCAGCAGAGACCATCCTGTGCCTTCCACATAAGAAAGAACCTCAGTGGAAAGTTAGCTGTCTTTCCTTTGTAGAACCAACAAAATAAATCCCCTTTTATTAAAAGCCAATCCATCTCTGGTGCGTTGCATTCCAGCAGCTAGCAAACCAGAACAGGAGGTTGTTGAAATTTTGATTTTTGCCATAAATTGTAGTGGATAGGACTAAAATTATGACAATTCTTCGTGTTCTAATTCCTTAACATGAAATGTCCTTCCATTTATCTAGGTTTTCTTTGATTACTTAGCAATGTTTTGTTGCTTTCCGTGCAAAAGTCCTTTACAACCTTGGTTAGATTTAGTACTAGTTATGTTATTCTTTTAACTGCTATTGTGCATGGAACGCTTTTTTTCTTCATTTCTTCTTCCTATTATTAATTACTTGTGTATAAAAATACTACTGATTTTTTGGTGTTTGTTCTAGTTTGCTAGCTGCTGGAATGCAATATACCAGAAACAAAATGGTTTTTAAAAAGGAGAATTTAATAGGTTGCTAGTTTACAGTTCTAAGGCTGAGAAAATGTCCCTATTAAAACAAGTCTACAGAAATGTCCAATTTAAGGCATCCAGGGAAAGATATCTTGGTTCAAGAAGGCCGATGAAGTTCAGTGTTTCTCTCTCAGCTGGAAGGGCACATGGCAAACATGGTGGTGTCTGCTGGCTTTCTCATGGCTCTACCAAAAGGGACTCTCTCCAAAATGTTTCCTCTTTTAAAGGATTCCAGTAAACAACTCCACCTTCAATGGGTGGAGACACACCTCCATGGAAATCTACCAAAAGTTATCACCCACAATTGGGTGGGCCACATCTCCATGGAAATAATTAAAATGCTCCATCCATATAAATAATTAAAATGCTCCAATATTACCCAGCAATATTGGATGATGATTAAAGGACATGGCTTTTCTGGGGTCCACCACAGATTCAAACTGGCACAGTGTTGATATTGTACCTCACCCTTTTGCTGAATTCATTCACAAGCTCTAGGCTTCTTGTTGAGGATTTATCAGGATTTTCTGTATATTGGACCATGTCATCTGCAAATAGCTATGGCTTTATTTCTTCCTTTCTAACTTGGATGCCTTTTATTTCTTTTTCTTACTTAATTGCTCTTTCATGAACTATTAGCAAAATGTTAAATAATAGTGATAACAGTGGGCATCCTTATTTTGTTCCTGGTCTAAAGGGAAATCTTTCAGTCTTTCACTATTAAGTAATATGTTAGCAGTGGGTTTTCATAATACACCCTTTATCATGTTGAGGATAATTTCTTTTATGTTTTCTTCTACTCCTAGTATTCTAAGGGTTTTTGTCAAGAAGGGATGCTAGATTTTGTCAAATGCCTTTTCTGCATCAATTGGGATGATCATGCGTTTTTTTCCCTTCATTCTATTAATATGGTGTATTATATTAATTGATTTCCTTATGTTGAACAACTCTTGTACACCTGGGATCAAACCTACTTGATCATGGTGTGTAATTTTTTAATGTACTGCTTGATTTGTTTCGCTAGCATATTGTTGAGAATGTTTGCATCTATCTTCATAGAAGTAATTGGTCTATAATATTATTTTCTCATCATATCTTTATCTGGCTTTAGAATGAGGGTGACATCAGCCTTGCAGGATGAATTTGGAAGAGTTCCCTCCTCTTCAATTTTTCAAAGGGTTTGAGCAGGGTTGGACTTGTCTTCTTGTAATGTTTGGTAAAATTCTCCTGTGAGGCTATTTGGTCCTGGGATTTTCTTTGTTGGTAGGTTTTTGACTACTCATTAAATCTCTTTACAAATAGTTGGTTTGTTGAGATCTTCCATTTCTTCTTCTCTTGCAAAAATATTTTTATTGAGAAATCATCACACACATACATTCCATACATGGTGTAAAATTAATGGCTCACAATATCATCACATAGTTGTGTATCATCACCATAATCACTTTTAAGAACATTTGCATCACTCCAGAACTTCTATTTCTTCTTGAGTCAGAGTAGTCAGATGGTGTTTCAAAGAATTTACCCATTTCAAATAGGATATCTAATTTTATTGGCATACAGTTATTCAGTATTCTCTTATAATTTTTTTCATTTCAGCAGGTTTAGTTTATTTCTGATTTTTGTTATTTGCATCTTCTCTCTTAATCTCATTGTTGGACTAGCTAAAGGTGGGTCAATTTTATTGATCTTTTCAAAGAACTAACTTTTGATTTTATTGATTCTTCCTCTCTCTTTTTTTTTTGTTCTCTATTTCATTTATCTCTACTATAATTTTTGCTATTTCCTTTCCTCTACTGACTTTGTGTTTAGTTTGTTTTCTTTTTCTAGTTCTCCCACATTTGAGGTTAGGTTTCTAATTCCAAGTCTTTCTTCTTTTTTGATGTAGAAATTTAGAAATATAAACTTGCCTCTCAGCATTCCTTTACTTCATCCCACACATTTTGGTATGTTATATTTTTATTTTCATTTGCCTAGAGATAGTTTCTAATTGCCCTTGTGATTTTTCTCTTTACCCCAATGATTTTTAAGAGTATTTAAAATTCCACATAATTTAAGAGTATTTATTTTCCACATATTTTTGTTTTTCCCATTTCTCTGTTATGGGGATGATTTCTAGATTCATTCTGTTGTGGTCAGAGAATATACACTCTAGGATTTTAATATTTTAAAATTTATTTAGATTTTTTGTGACTTAACGAAAAAATTCTGTTTTATTAGATTATGTGTCCTGTAAATGTCTGTTAGGTCTAGTTGGTTTAGAATACCACTCTAGTCTTGTGTTGCCTTATTGATCTTCTAACTATATGTTCTATCTATTATTGGAAGTGGTATATTAAAGTCTTCTAATATTAATGTAGAACTTTTTCTCCCTTCAAATCTGTCTGTATTCACTTATATTTATTGTGGCTCTTCTGTTAAGGGCATATATATTTATAATTTTTACATCTTGTTGAATTGACCCATTTATCAGTGTATATAATGACTGTCTTTGTCTTTATAACCTATTTGATATTAGCATAGCTACCTGTCTTTTGGTTACTACTTGTAATGCATATTTTTTCCCATACTTTCACTTTCAACCTACTTGTATCTTTGCATTTAAGTTGAGTCTCTTGCAGACAGCACATATTTGAGCCATCCTTTTCTTAATTTTCATTTTAATTTTTGTAATGTAAACGTGGGGGAAACAGAATTGCACAAATAATAAAAAGCACACTAATATTCCCCAGCCCCCAATTACACTTCTTTGAGGCAATTATTACTTTTTATTATTGTATAGTATTTCATTCCAGTATAAGGATATACTGCAATTTAATGAATTTCCTCATGGAAATTTGGATCATTACTATTCTTTTCTACCTCAACATTTAGTTTTGGAAAATTACAAACATATGGTAAAGTTGAAATCTTTTACCACCTATATTCTACCTTAGCATTTCACTGTACTAGCTTTGTAGCATACCCATCTCTTTAATCATCTAACAATTCTTGAGATTAAATTGCAGACGTCATTACCACATCAGTACCCTCTAGGCAAATACTTCAGCACACAAATCACTAACAGGAGTTCAGCATTTGCTCATGGTTCTTTTTTGTTTTTCTTTGGAGGTAAGGTTTGTATACAGTGAAATGAATCCTTCAATAAGTTGGATCATACTTTTATAATCCATCTGCCAATTTCTGCCTTTTGACTGGAGAGTGTATTCCATTTAAATTTATAGTCACTACTAATAATGCAGGACTTTCTTCTGCCATTTTGCTATTTAACCTTTGTAAGTCTCATAATTTTTTTTGTCTCTCAATTCTTCCTTTAATGCCTGCTTTTACATTTACATTATTTTTTCATTTGTATTATTTTGAGTGATCTCTATTCTATCTGGATAGATTTTCATCTTTTTTCCTTTTGGTTACCATGAAGTTAAAGTGTGATATCCTAAATATGTAACAATTGCATTTGGTTTGATACCAATTTGACTTCAACAGTAGCATAAACATATACATTTATTTTATCTCTTCATCCCCCACCTTCTTTTTTTTTTGGCATGGGCAGGCTCTGGAAATTGTTCCTGGGTCTCTGGCATGGCAGGTGAGAATTTTGCCACTGAGCCACCATTGTACCATCCCAAGATTATTTTCTTAAAATTCTTTGCTTAGTATGTCCACAAATACATACTTGCCTTCTTTACTGGTGTTTTCTGGATTATTAATCTCTCCCTTTGGATGGGCAATAATTTCCTGTTTCTTTGTCTTATACTCTTTTCTTGTGCACTGAATTTTTTAATATTTAAAATATTAAGTCCATGAGACATCTCTTTCTTGATTTGTAATCAGCTGGTAGTAAGACATAGATTTTCTTGAACTTCAGCCATCCTATCAGGAAAGTCTGCCAAAGGTGAATGCACTGCACAAGTTTCTTTTTTTTTTTTCTCTGTGCCTGTGTCTTATCTCGGCCTTGTGCTTGTTAGGTGTTTTGGAGTTTTCCTGTTTACATGAGTTTGGATCCCTTTCTGTTTCTCAAGAGACAGCACTCCCCTCTTCCAGGTGTTCAAAGCAGGCAAACCTTTGACCCAGACTGTTAGACTCTGTAGTTTCTTAAACTGCTTTCATTGTCTCAAGGGCTTTTGCCTCAAAGGCAAATTCTGGGAGGGGAGGCATGCCAGAGGAGAGTTTCCAAACTCTTTCCCAGATGAACCAGGCCCAGGGATCCATGAAGGGGGTGCAGACTGGTTCCAAGGTGCCCCATGGAGGAGATCATAAATGATGTCAGGAGCTTCTTTCATAGCTGCCTGAAACTAAGTTTTCTTGGCCTGTTCAGGAAATGAAGCATTTCCATGAACTGTTACCCACTATCCTCAGAAAGCATAGTATCTTGAGTTCTCCTCCACTGCTGCCTATGTCTGGGGTGACTTGGAACAATGGTTGCTCTGAGAGCAGACCCCAGTGATCCAAAATCACTAATCAAAAGCCATGATCAGTGATAAGCCATGCCCACCATGGTCTTGAGGAAGAGGATTTTTATGTCCCTTTCTGTCACCAGCAAGAAAGCCAGGGCTTGACCTCATGGAGGTTAGCCATAAGAGTGGGGGAAGGGTATCAGTAGCCACCAAGTGGAGAGAGCAATTTACTAGTCTTTGTAATAATTTACTAGCCTCTTCCTCCTGCTCTTCTCTGGATGTTGTTCAGTGCTCTGCTGTCCTCTGAAGTTTCAAAATAGTTGCTTCAGACAGTTCCTGCCTATTTAATAGTTCTAGTGGGATTGAACTCTAGAACTTCCTACTTCATTATCTTCCCACAATTCTCTCTGGGTTTGATTCTCACCTCTGTGTTTCTGATCTATTTCTTTTAAAATATTAAGGAAAAATCTTCACATACATATAATCCATACATGGTGTACAATCAGTGGCCCACAGTACCACCACATAGTGGTGTATTCATCACCATGATCGGTTTTAGGACATTTGCATCACTCCAGAAAAAGAAATAAAAAGAAAAAATAAATAACTCATGCATACCATGCCCCTTCCCCTTACCTCTCATTGACCACTAATATTTCAATCTACCCAATTTATTTTATCCCTTATCCCCCTGTGCTGGCTTGAAAGGATGTATGTCTCCTAGAAAAGCCATGTTTTAATCAAGATTCCTTTTGTAAAGGCAGAATAATCCCTATTTGATACTGTATGTAATTAGATCATCTCTCTGAAGATGTAACCCAATCAAGAGTGGTTGTTAAACTGGATTAGATAGAGGCATGTCTCCACCCATTTGGGTGGTTCTTGATTAGTTTCTGAAGTCCTATAAGAGGAAACATTTTGGAGAATGAGAGATTTGAAAAGACCAGAAAATGCTGCAGCACCACGAAGCAGAGAGTCCAGCCAGCTGGAGATGAAGAAGGAAAATGCCTCCCAGGGAGCTTCATGAAATAGGAAGTCAGGAGAGAAATTTGGTAGATGATGCCATGTTCACCATGTGCCCTTCCAGCCAAGAGAAAAAACGTGACTATGTTCACATAGCCTTCTCACTTGAGAGAGAAACCCTGAACTTCATTGGCCTTCTTGAACCAAGGTATCTTTTATTGGATGCCTTAGTTTGAACATTGTTCTAGTTTGCTAGCTTCCAGAATGCATCACATCAGAGATGGATTGACTTTCAATAAATGGGGATTTATCTAGTTAATGTGTAGTTCTTCAGAGGAAAGGCAGCTAAATTTCAAAAGGCCTGGGCTGAGCTGCGAGTGCTGAGATGAGGTATACTGAGCTGCTTGGGCTGTGCTACATTGAGCTCTCTCATATAAGCACTAGCCAATAAGTAAAACACCATTCATTGCAGCAGGCACGCCTCCTAGCTGACTGCAGATGTAATGAGCAACAGATGAGGTTCATGTACCATTGGCTTATTTCCACAGCAACAGAACTAGGCATCTTTACCTGGCCAAGTTGACGCCTGACCCTAACTACCACATGTCCACCCCTTGCCAACTTGGCAACTATATGCATCACCTTAAATGATATTAAAGTGGCACAAATTCGTTTCTGGCTGTGGACCTATGAATTTCAAAACAAGTTATCTGGTGCCAATATGCAAAGAAGGGACAGTCACAGCATCCATAGGGAGAACTTGTAAGGAAAACGTACAGGGCAAACACCATTGGATTTCAAAGTCTAAAAGTCATTTATTTTTCAGCTTTAGAAAGTGGCAGTCCCACCCTTTCCAAGGGCCTGTGCAGTGGCCCACCTCTTTCCAAATCAACCTTGGGGAACATTGAGGAGACCACCTTTTTCTCAGCTCCACTCTCTCCAGGCACTGGGGCCACACCTGGGCTCTCTGCTATTTCCAGGGCACATGCTCAACCCCTCCATTTGGTGGCAGCCAGGCTCTCCCTGGTACCCAAGGAGCATGCTAGACTTCTCAAAGGCCTGAAGTGGCACAACTCTTCCACTGCAACTCATCCACTGCTCTCAGGGCAAACTCACCCTATCCATGTATATGGGTGGGTCCACTCTCCTGGCTGAGGTTTCTTGGCTTCAGACCCAAGCTTCCATGGTTCTCACTCTGCAAACTCCAATTTGTCCCTTTTATGTCCCCCTTCATCCAGATTGGCAGTGGTTCCATTTACACCAACAGTCTCTTCAAGCACTCCAGGACTTCTCCATCACGCTCTTCACAGTTCCTCCAAAATCTTCCCCTTAGCCATCCAAAAAACCATTCCAACATATCTGGTATTTGCAAAGTGCAGCCACAGTCCACTCTCCAGTACCAAATCTGTTCTAGTTTCCTAGCTGCCAGAATGCAACACACCAGAGATGGATTGGCTTTTAAGAAAAGGTGATTTATTTAGTTAACATATAGTTTTTCAGAGGAAAGGCAGCTAACTTTCAACCAAGATTCTTTCTTATTTAGGAAGGCACAGGGCAATCTCTGCTGGCCTTCTTTCCAGGCCTCTGGGTTCCAACAACTTTCCCCAGGATGATTCTTTTCTGCATCTCCAAAGGTCTGGGTTGAGTTGTGAGTGCTGGGATGAGGTATACTGAACTACTTGGGTTGTGCTACATTGAGTTCTCTCATTTAATCACCTACCAATTAATTCAAGCATCATTTATTGCAGCAAGCATGCCTCCTAGCCGACTGCAGATGTAATGAGCAACAGATGAGGTTCACATACCATTGGCTCATGTCCACAGCAACAGAACTAGGTACCTTCACCTTGCCAAATTGACAACTGAATCTAACTAGCACAGGCATTTTTTATGGCCTTAGAACTGTAAACTAGCAACTTACTAAATTCCCCTTTTTAAAAGCCATTTCATTTCTGGTATACTGCATTCTGGCAGCTAGCAAACTAGGACATCCTCCCATTATTTATTTATTTTATCCATTTTTTTATGCATATGTTCATATTCTTGATTAAAGGAGCATCAGACTCCAGGTTTTCACAATCAGTCACATAGTAAAAGCTATGTTGTTATAAAATCATCTTCAAGAATCAAGGCTACTGAAACAGAGTTCAACAGTTTCAAGTACTTCCCTTCAGCCACTCTAACACACCATAAATTAAAAAGGGCTATCTATACAATGCATGAGAATAACCTCCAGGACAGCTTCTGGACTCTGTTTGAAATCTCTCAACCACTGAAACTTCATTTTTTCTCATTTCTCTCTTCCTCCTTTTGGTCAAGAAAGCTTCCTCAATCCCATAATGCTGGGCCCCAGCTCTCCTAGGAGTTCTGCCACATGTTGCCAGGGAGATTTACACCCCTGGGAGTCATGTCTTACATTGGGGGTGGGGGTGGGGGGGTGGGCAGTGATGTTTTGTAACCTTTATTTATCACAAGACAGGCCAAAATGGAATCATCTTGCAAATGATGAATTTGGTATACTGTTAACCAGTTGATAAATATGGTGTCATGCATGGTGCCGGATCCTGTACATATGAAAATAAAAAAAATATGTCCCTCAGGAGCTTACATGTTGGTATCAGGAAGAAGATGATAGAAACATGAGAATAATTGAATAATTTAATTTCATATGCTTATGAAATAGGATGATGTGATATAGTTTGGAAGAAAAAGAAGAAGGAGCAGCTTTATGTAAGACATTCGGTCAAAGTGTCTTTGAGAGGTGCTATCAAGGAAGGGTTGTGGCACTTATATTGACACAGGACAGATGAAAAGGAATCAGTCACACAAATAATTTGGGGAAGAAAGCAAGCAGGAGCTGAAAATGTGCAAAGACTCTTAATGGGAATTAGCTTGGTGTGCTAAAGTAAGGGAAATAAGGCCAGCACATCTTAAATGTAGTAGAAATGAAGATAAGAGTAAAAAATTTATATTCATATTTTAAATTTCTGTACAATTTGGTATTAATTTTTTTCTACACACCCATATTTATTTATTTCAATTGTTGAAATATATTTTGATTTATTCTTTCATTCTTAACTTAATTTTTGCTTACTTTTATGGGTTAACTGAACATGAGCTATTCTGAAAGAGTAACTCATAATCAATTTCTAATCCTGTGGCAGGATTTTGGCTTGCAGCAAATTCATCATGTATCAAAAATAAAAGTTAAATTTTTCTTTCATTTTAATATTTAAAATGTGATAAAACTTCTCTTCCTTATTACATTTCCCGGCAGGCTTAAAGTTTATAGTGTTATATGTAAGGCATGCCAAATGTAGGAAATGCTAATAAAATTTAACTAAAGTTTCATTTTATGTGAAAACAATAGATGTGAGTTTAGTTTCTTTTGCCATGGTGTTGTTAAAGAACTTGAATTTTGTAGCTGTTTGATGTGAGTTTTAATTCAAGATCTTTTCCTAATCATCTGTGTGAATTTAGACAAACAAAATCTTTGGCTTCCATTTTTCTCATCTGTAAAATGGGGGATAATTTTATAAGAATTTTATGTGCATTAAATAAGCAGGTGAAGCATGAGGAAGCACCTAAACTTGTTCTTATATTGCTCAGTAGATGCTGGAGTTTGTGGATATGACTGTAGGTGTGTTCTCACCCCTAATCTTTCTTGACTGTTCTTTGCCTCATAAAATTAAAAGACTCATTTGTCCATAGAAGTAGTTCTTTTCTGAATCCCATATTTTTGAACATCAAGAACAGAAGGATATAGAAATTTTTATCAGAAAATTCTGTTTCCACAAATAGCAAACTCTTTGTTGGTGATGATTAAATTATACTTTTTAAAACCTATTCCTACATTTTGATAGTGGGTTAAGAAGCCCCTCTCCAGAAAAAAGGGCCTGACTACTTAATGGGAAGCTGAAGTTTCTTCCAGAGAATCATGTTTCCTTTCTACTCAGGGTTTTCATTTACATACACTTCCTGAAATACTCTTTTTCCCTGATTCAGTTGATTCTGGAATATATATTAAGCTTCATTTATGGAATTTCCACTTGAATTCCCAATATTTTGTCTGTTCTGTGTTTCAGAATCTTTATATAGCATCCATTCCTTGTTCTGTATCAGCCTCCATATTTGAGGTTGCAGAACTTGACACATTTCTTAAACTGGCCCTTGACTGGCTTGCTTTTCTCCAGGCAGGTCCTGGATGCAAAGGATTATTGCACCTCTGGAGACTTCTACTTTGTTAGTTGTTTCCAAATAATTTTTACTCATGAATATAGTGAGGTGCGAGTAATTTCCTTTTTTACTGATAAGTAGGAAAGTTCTCTAAAATCAAGAGGCAACTGGATAATATGATTATGAATAATATAATTCCACAACCAAAAAATGGTATTATTATTATGTTTAAAAATGTATTCTTATTTTTAAATGTTTTTTGAAATTGTGAAATATAACATAAATACAAAAAAAGAAATAATTTTCAAGTACATTTCAACAAGTATAGAACAGATTTTAAAGTTTGGTATGGGTTATAGTTCCATTTTTTGTTTTTTTTTTTCCTCTAGCTGCTCCAAGACATTGGAGACCAAAAGAAATATCAATATAATGATTTAGCAGTCATATTCATTTGTTAAATCCCATCTTCTCTGGTATACCCCTTCTTCACCTTTCTTTTCTATTTTGTGAAAATAACATGTATACGAAAAAGCAATAAATTTCAAAGCACATTGCAACAATTAGTTGTAGAACAGATTTCAGAGCTTGGCATGGGTTACAATTCCACAATTTTAGTTTTACTTCTAGTTGCTTTAAAGTACAGGAGGCTAAAAGAAATATAAATATAATGATTCAACAATCAAACTCAACTGTTATGCCCTATCTTGTCTGTATAACTTCACCATCACTTTTGATCAGTCCTCCACTCTTTAGGGATATTTAGGCCATGCCATTTTAACTTTTTCATGTTGGAAGGGGCTGTCAATAGTACGGGATAGGGAGATGGAACTAGTTGATGTTCTGGAGAGGCTGCCTTCGGTATTTCAGGATTTATCTGGTCCAGGGACCCATCTGTAGGTTGCAGATTTCTGCAAAGTTACCCTTGTGCATGGAAACTTTGCAGAATCTTATATAACATATTAAGATTGGCAGGAATGGTTTTTATTGGGGTTTGGCAAGTTATGATAGGTGACAATGTCTAAAAGAAGCTTGCATAAGAATGATCTCTAGAGTAAAACGGTATTATTTTTAAAGCACTTGTGACTTCACACTAGATCTGTACTTTGAATTAAGTAATTTCAAATGTACTTAATTATTCTGGGCTGAAAACAACTTTTTAGTCCCTTCATTCTAATTTTTGGGTTCAAGGAAAATAAAGAGAAAGTGCTTTGATTCATAGCAGTATAATCAAAGTATTTATTAAGTACTTGATCTTAATGGTATTTTGCTTGCTCAATCAAATTAAATGGAAGCTCTATCAGCCTTTTTAACATTTATAACCAAAGCAAAGATCATACCATCATGGGATGCTCCTGACATGCCACATTTTCTTCTTCACTTGTGCTTTGTTTTTGTCTCTTACCTCCAAAAACTCTAGATGGTGAGAAATGATATTTAAATAGTTTTAGTAAAATATGGTAATTGCAATGATAGAGGCACGTACCAAATGCCAGCGAGATAAAATGAGTCTATGCTTTGTCCTTCAGAACTCAGTGAAAAGTTGACAGTCGAGTTGAGTTTTAAAGTATGAGTAGGGCTTTGGGCAGAGGAGGTGGGAATTCTAGGAAGAGGTAATGATGCACAATGGCCAAACTATGTGAAAAACATGCATTTGGAAAACTGTCAGTAGCATGCTGTGACTAAATAACTCTGAAAATTTAGTCTCCTCAGTACTTTATATATACCTAAAAACTATTTGAAAATTTTTCCTAATCTGTGAACCTTTGGTTCATTCCAAGGGTTGTGATGGGTTAATGAGTCCTTCATTCTCTAGGTGGCCTAACTGGAATATGAGCTTCACCTCCTGTCTTTCCATCAGGCTGGTAGAACTAAGGGAGGTTAGAGGTTGAGTATGAAACTATTTAAGTGTTTTCAACACTCCAAGATTATGGCAAATTTGATGAGAAATCACTTTTAACTCCTGGCTAGATGGAAATCTTATGTGGAAATGAACAAGTTAAGTTTATTGCATTCCTCAGCACAAAAAATCCACTCCCTGAAAAGAAACAATCACATAATTTGAGGGCTCAAGATTGATCAAAGATCCTTCTATTACAGTGTTTATCAACCTGTAACCTTCCAGTTAGGTGACGTGCTTGTGAAACATACAGATTGCTCCTAAGTGAAGTGTTCCTCTCAAGGTAATCAATTCATTGAATGGTAGAGGCTCACAAAAATGAAAGTAACTCTGTTTCTGATTATAGCAATTTTGTGAAGTGTTGATAAAAATTAAATGAGAATAACACAATGTATTTTAATTGTTATAAGGAATATTAGCAAAACCACAAATTTATGCTTCACTAGAAGAATCACAAGGGAGAACTGGCAACTTAGATATACCAGTTATAGGCACTTGAGGACAGTCACACTTCCCTCTGCATGCCTTCACTCTGCTGCAATAGTAGGCTCTTAGAATAAGTGGAATCGGAACATTTTTTAGAACTTTGCCTGATGCAATTTCTATTTGTGGCTTCTCCATAGATCATATAGTTTCTGAAAACCAAGTCTTTCACCTCAATTGCATTTTTTTCCTTTAATCTATGTGGTAATGAACCCAACAAAAGACATATTCTTAATCTTGATCTGTATTCCTGTGGGGATGAGCCCTGTTTGTAAGTAGAAACCTTTGAAGAGGTTAGACACATTTGTGAATAGGATATTCTAAAATCCATTGCAGGTTTGGCCAAACTGAGTCAAGGTTCTTTATCCATGTTATTGGAGGCCTTATAAGAGAAATTAGGAGATGTGGAAACCAGAAGACAGAGAAAGCTACAGGAGACCCAGGATATTACCATGTGATATGAGACTGCCATCATAAAACACTCAATCCCTTGCAAGAGCACAGACTTGCCCTCTCCTTCACTTGTACATAATGTATAAGGCACCTGGAGATGGGATCAAGGTGTGTGTGAACGCACATATAAGCCATGCTATGGTTTCTGACTTTTTTCACATTTTGTTACTATAGTAAAATATAAAAAAGCCTAAAGTAATTTAACAATTTTAAGTGCATATTAAGTACTTTGTTAATATTTTGCAAATTTCATCATTTTCAGAACCTTTGTTTTCATTCCAAACAGAAACTCTATACCCATTAAGCAATAACTTCCAATACCCCCTCACCCCTAGCCTTGAGTAATGGCTATTCTGTTTTCTGCCTCTGTGAATTTGCCTGTTCTAGATATTTCACAAAGTGGAATCATATATTTGTCCTTTTGTGTCATGCTCATTTTAGTTAGGGAAGTCTTTTCAGCATTCATCCATGTTGTAGCAGTTAACAGTACCTCACTCCTTCCTATGGCTGAAAAACATTCTATTGAATGTGTATACCACATTTTATTTAGCTATTCATCTGTTGATGGACTCTTGGGTTACTTCCGTCTTTTATCAATTGTAAATAATGCAGCTATGAGCATTGGTAGGAAAATGTCTGTTGAAGTTTCTGATTTTACATCCCTTGTGTTTATAACTGGAAGTGGCATTGCTGGGTCATACGGTAATTCTACATATAACTTTCTGAGGAAGCTCCAAACTGTTTTCCCCAGAGGCTGTACCATCTTACTATTACCACCAATAATGAATGAATATTCCTATAAGTCCACATCCTCTCTGACACTTGTTTTCCATTGTTTAAATAGCAGCTTTTCTAGATAATATGAAATATCTATTTGTGGTTTTGATTTCCATTTTCTTAATAGCTAATGATGTTGAGCATCTTTTCATTTGCTTATTGGCTATTTTTGGATCTTCCTTGGAGACATGCCTATTCAAGGTTTTTACCCATTTTTAAATTGTATTTTTTGTCTTTTTGTTGTTAAATTATAGGATTTCTTTACAGATTCTGGATATTAAACCTTATCATATATTTAGTTTCTAAGTATTTTTCCCCATTCAGTAGAATGCCATTTTACTTTCATGATGAAGTACTTTGATGTGCAAAAGTTTTCAATTCTGAGTTTTCAAAAAATTATACTTTTTTCTTTTGTTGCTTATTCTTTTAGTGTAAAATCTAGGAAATTGTTGCCCAGCACAAGATCCTGAATATTATAGCCTCTGCTTTCTTTTAGATGTTGTATGCTTTTGGTTCTCATGGTTAGGTATTTGATCCTTTTTCAGTTGATTTGTGTATATGATGTGAGATAGGTTCCACCTTCATTTTTTGCATGTGATATTCTGTTTTCCTAGCACCATTTGTTGAAGAGACCATTTCTTCATTGAGTAGACTTGGCATCCTTATCAAAAACCAATAGGTTATAGATGTGAGGGTTTATTTCTAAATTTTCTATTCAAATCCATTGATATATATATATCTGTCCTTGTCCAGTACCATGCTGTTTTGATTAGTATAGCTTTGCAATAAGTTTTAAGCTTGCAAAGTGTTTACTCCTCCAACTTCATACTTTTTCAAGAGGTTTTTGGTTATTCAGGATCCCATACCTTTCCATGCAAATTTAAAAACTGGATTTTCCATTCTGCAAATAAAGCGGTCAGAATTTTGACTGGGATGAAGTTGAGTCTGTAAATTGCTTTGTGTATAATTGACACCATAATGATATTTCACCTTCCAATCCAAGAACACAGATTGTCCTTTCATTTATTTATGTCTTTTTGATTTTTAAGCAATATTTTTTAGTTTTATGTGTATAGGTTCTATACATCCTTGATTACATTTATTCATAGGTATTTTATTCTTTAAGTTGTTATTATAAATGGAATTTTTCTTGTTTTCCTCTTCAGATGTTCATTACTAGTATATAGAAACAGCACTGGTTTGTACAAGTTGGTCTTGTACCCTACTGTGTAGATGAATTTATTAGCTCTGGAAGCTTTAGTTTGAATGTTCCAGGATTGTCTCTATATAAGATCAGGCTATCTGAAAATTGAGAAAGCTTTACTTCTTTTCCAATTAGAAAGCCTCATATCTTTTTCTTGCCTAATTGATATTAAAAGAACCTACAGTACAAGTTGAATAACACTGGTGACAGTGCACATTCTTTTCTTCCTCATCTTACAGGGAAAACTTTCAGTCTTTCACCTTTGAGTATGATGTTAACTGTGGGTTTTTCATATATGCCCTTTGTCATGCTGAAGAAGTTTCCTCTTATTCTTAGTTTTTAAAGCTTTTTTTTTAATCAAGTAGTGGTGCTGTATTTTGCCAAAGAACTTTTCTGCATCAATTGACATTATCACGATTTTTCTTTCAGTCTATTAATATACTATATTACAGTAATTGCTTTTCTTATGTTGAACCAGCTTGGCATACTTGGGAGAAATCCCACCTCATCATGGTGTGTAATTCTTTTAATGTGCTGTTGAACTTGGTTTGCAAGAAATTTGTTGGTAATTTTTGCATCTATATTCATAAGGGGTATAGATCTTGCTTTTTTTTTTATGGTAGCTAACTTTAGTACTAGGGTCTAAATAGCTTTGGTACTAGGGTGATGCAGGCCTCATAAATTTACTTAGGATGCATTTCCTTCCTATTCAACTTTTTTGGAAGTATTTGAGCAGGGTTGATGTTGAATACTTGGTAACATTCACCTGTGAAGCTCCTGGTCCTGGGGTTTTCTTTGTTAGGACATTTTGGAATACTGACTCAATCTCTTTCTTGCTATAGTTCTGGTCAGATCTATTTCTTTGTGAATTTGCATAGGTAGTTTGTCTGTTTCTAGGAGTTTTTCCATTTTACCAAGGTTATCTAATTTGTTGCTTACAGTTGTTTATAGTCCTTTTTATTTCTGTGGGGTTGGTATTAATGCCCCTCTTTCATTTTTGGTTATATTTATTTACATCCAGTCTTTTTTTTTCCTTTGTCAGTCCAGCTAAATGCTTGTTGATTTTATTAATCTGTTCAAAGAACCAACTTTTGGTTTTGTTGAGTCTCTTTAGTGTTTGTTTTTTTTTTTTAATTTTCTGTATCATTCATCTCACACTTTTCTTTATTACCTTCCTTACACTATCTTTGGATTTAGTTTGCTCTTATCTGTGAATTTAGTTCTCTGATTTGAGATCTTTGGTCCTTTCTAATGTTAGCATTTAGAGCTATTCATTTCTCTCTCAGAATTTCCTTTGCTGTATTCTGTAAGTTTTACTCCGTTGTGTTTTTGTTTTCATCTGCCTGAATATGTTTCCAAATTTCCCTTGTGATTACTTTTTTGATACACTGGTTACTCAAGATTATACTGTTTGATCTCCATATATTTGTGGATTTCTCACTTCTCCCTGTGTCATTGATTTCCAGATTTATTCCATTTTGTTCAGAGAAGATATATTTTGAATATTTTCAATAGATTTTTTTTTTCTGAGACTTGCTTTATGACCTAGCATACAGTGTATCCTAGAGAATGATCGATGGGGCTAGAGAAGAATGTGTATTCTGCTGCTGTTGGGTGAAGTGTTGTATCTATGTCTGTTAGGTCTAGCTGGCTTATAATACTGTTCAAGTCTTCAATTTTCTTACTGATCTTCTGTTTAGATGTACTATGCATTACCCAGTATATTGAAGTCTCCTACTATTAAAGTAGAACTGTCTATTTCTTCCTTCATATCTGACAATATTTGCTTTACATATTTTGAAGTTCTGTCATTAGATATAAATATGTTTATAATTTTTTAAACTTTTTATTATATAGTATAACATATATACAAAGCAAAGAAATAAAAAGCAATAGTTTTCAAAGCACTCTTCAACAAGTAGTTACAGGACAGATCCCAGAGTTTGTCATGGGCTACCATACAATCCTCTCACTATTTTCCTTCTAGCTGCTCCAGAATATAGAAAGCTAGAAGGCTTATATATTTTTTGTCATAACAATCAACTTTTTTCTTTCTTTTTTTTTGTGGAAAATAACATGTATACAAAACAGCAATAAATTTCAAAGCACAGCGCCACAATTAGTTATAGAACATACTTCAGTGTTTGACATAGGTTACAATTCCACAATTTTAGGTTTTTACTTCTAGTTGCTCTAAGATACTGGAGACCAAAAGAGATATCGATTTTATGATTCAGCATTCATGTTCATTTGTTAATCCTATCTTTTCTGTATAACTCCACCATCATCTTTAATCTTTCCATCCCTCACTTCAGGGGTGTTCAGGCTATGGTCATTCTAACTTTTTCATATTGGAAGGGTCTGTCACTATTGACTCCCTTATTGGTATACTGTTACTTACTTTGCCTTTGGTAACAGTTTTGATTTAAACTATATTTATGCCATATTTATATAGTACACCAGTTATTTTTTGCTTTCTATTTTATGGGACATTTTCCCTGTACTTTCACTTTCTCCCTACTTGTGTCTTTGAATTGAAGATGAGTTCTTGTGGATAGCACATAGTTGAGTCATGCTTTTCAAAATCCATTTCTCCTATGTCTACCTTTTGACTGGAGAGCTTAATCCATTCACATTTGAAATTATTATTGATAATGCAGGATTTTCTTCTGCCATTTTTCTAAATGATTTTTGCATGTCATATCTTTTTGGTACTCAGTTTTTCTGTTAATGCTTAATTTCTAGTTTTTTTCTATTTTATAATTTTGATTCTTTTCTCATTTCCTTCTGTATATATGCTTTATATATGGTCCTTGTGTTTAACATTGAGCTTAGATATAACATCATTATCTATAACAGTCACATTTGATCTGATATCAACTCGATTTCAATAATATGCACATATACTCTTCCTTGACCTAGCCATGCCCCCAACTTTATGTTGTATTTTTTACAAATTATATATTTTTAAATGCTATGACTAAAAACCATAGATTTATCATTACTTCTTATGCATTTGCATTTTAGAAACTGTTGAGAGTTAAAAAACAGTGTTGCATATCAAAATATAATACAATAGTACTGGCATTTACAATTACCCAGATGGTTACCTTTCCATGAGGTCTTTATTTCTTTATGCCACCATGATCCACAGTTTAGTACCCTTTCCTTTCAGTCTGAAGAACTTCCTTTGGCAATTTTTTAGAACAGATCTAGTAAAATGAACTCCCTCAGGTTTTCTTTATCAGTGAATGGCTTAACCTCTCCCTCATATTTGAAAGACTGTCTCACCAGATATAACATTCTTGGTTGGCAATTGTTTTCTTCAGCAATATAAATATTTCATCTCAATGCCTTCTTGCCTCCATGGTCTCCAATGTGAAATTGGCAATGAATCTTATTGGAGCATTGGAGTTCCCTTGTACATAACTTTTTTTCTCTTATAGCTTTCAAAAGTCTTTCCTTGTCTTTGGCATTCTTTGACCTCTGTATGTTTGGCCATGTTTCTTTCTGAATTTATCATACATGGGGACATCAGGCTTCTTGACTTTGCATAACTTTGCATAAGCCTTTTGTTAATTCGAGAAGTGTTCTGCCATTATTTTCCTGGGTATTCCTTCTGTTCCCTTCTATCCTTCTACTTTTGGGTCTCCCCTAGCATGTATATTGGTACCGTTGATGGTGTTCCATAGGTCGCTTAGTCTTTATTTGCTTTTTTCATTGTTTTTCCAAGATCGAATATTTTCAATTGTCTCATTCTTAAGTTTACTAATTCTTTTTTCTGCCAGTACCAGTATGCTATTGAAACCATTCAGGAAACTTTTCATTTCAATTATTGTGATCTTCAACTCCAGGATTCTCTTTGGTTCCTTTTTAAAATTTCTATCTGTTTATTAAGAATGCCATATTTTTCATTCACAATTTTCAAGATATCCTTTAGTTCTCTCTGTGTTTTCCTTTATCTCTGTGGAGACCTAGGGTCCAGGTTCCCTTACCATATTGAAAGTATGTTACTGCACATAGCCATCTATGTGACCTAGACAGAACTTAAAGGTCAACAGAAAAAATAATGTACAAATAGTATCATAGACCATGTATTTTGTAAACCATTTAAACTCCTCTTCCCTGATATGCGATAACCAATCTCCAAACTCTGTATTATGAGAACGTGCTGAAACTCTCATATCCTATGGAATGTCCTTGTCCTAAACACTTACAAGCTGTCCCTTGCACCCCCTCCCCTTTGCAGGGTGCTGCTTTCCTATTTTTCAGATGGCCACTACTAGAAAAGATCTTCTTCTGTTTGTAAGTCCTAATAAAATTCATGTCTAACTCTATGCTTAATATGTTATTTAATAATAGGACTACACCAATTCAAGCCCTTCAAGAGCTGGGTTGGAACAATTGGTGAGCCAGTCAGGGCTCCTCCAAAGAGCCCCTGGACATAGTGGGTAGTCGGCATGAGTCCTGAGAATGGAAAATCCATGTGTGAAATCTTAAATTGACCTGTATTATCCATATGAAGAGGGGTGGCCCTCCTGGATGAATGGGGACAACTGTGAAAGTATGAGATGCCCTGAAAACTCCAGTGAAATTGTTAAACGTTTTGCAGTAGATAATAGGACAGCTAAATTTTAGCAAAAAGAGAAAAGAATGCCAAGTAATGGCAGCCATAGCGTGGCCCCTTTTAAGAGTCTTATGTATGGCCAAAGAGGCAGAACAGATGACAAAAACAACAGCTTGCAATCTAAAGGAGGAATTAAAATTGAAAAAAGACATTGCCTTGCCCAGGTGAAAATAAAGGGCTCTTTGTCTGATTGCCTGTGCCATGTGGATGATTGGTTAGAGACTCTGCCATGCAGATATGCCTGAGCCAGAGGCTGTAAACTGCCTTGGGCTCAAGTCCAGAAGATTTTATCTTCTCTTGGATGGGGCCCCAATGTGTGGGACCTCATAGACTGCTCCTCAGAAAATTAAGGGGAATTAGGGTAGAGGATGGAGGAGAATGAAGAACCCTGACAGGAACAGGTTATGGAAGGCATAACAAGATCAACCCCCTGGGGTTCAGTAATTATAACCTCCCAAATAGAAATTGCATGTTACTATGAGAGATTATACCACTACCAAATTGGGCAATTTAGTGGAATAGGAAACAAACAAATGAACTAGGTAGTCCCTACCTGATTGTCTTCTGAGGTTATGAGACATAGAAGCAGAGGAGGTAGTGCTTTTTGGAGTCAAGATAAGTAAATTGTTATCTACTACAACCTACCTTTTGCTAATAGAATGCTTGTATGCTTCCTCAATTAATACAAAATCTGCCTTCTTATAATACCCCCTCATAGTTCTTATTGAGTCTTGTTGACAATAAGGCTCAAGCTGTGTAAGGCTGCATGACCTAATAAAGAGAATATTTCATGCCATATCCTCATTAGTGAAATATGGAAGAGCTAGAAGACACCTTAAGGGGGATGGAAATGAAACACAGCATTTATGCCATGGCTTTTGTAGGTCTTGACACTGAAGCTTTTACCACAGGAATGAAAAACACGATATTATATACTGCCCTCAATCTTTAATATGGGCCTCTTGTTTCTATCCAAGTCCACTAGCAGAACAACACATATCCCTTGCTACTAAGGCTAGAGCCAACCTCAGAGAATCAGAAAGGCTGCAGAAAAAAGGGCAGAAGTAAGGGCAATGGGAGAGCCTCCCTGTGAGCATGATAATCCTAATCTTGTATCCTGAAAGATATCTCCTTGAATCTCGTTGCTGCAGGCACAGAGATAGAGACTATAGACAAACAACCTAATACAGTTCTCATAAAACTATGGAGTAAACTTCCTAAGGACCAAAGACTTACTAATATGAGCTTCCAAGCTCCCAAGGGAGAAAGGAAGTCAGGGAAAAAAAAACATTTTGAGTCCCAGCCAAGGAATCCTCCATTCCCCCAGAAAAGGCTTGGAAAACCCCTTTCCCTCTACTGTAGGAGGAATTTTGAGATTACTGACCATGAAAAATAGCTGAGGACTCTAGGGATTGAAGGCCACATGTAGAATTAACTATCTACTGGTCCTGTGCTAACCAGCAGCAAGGGTTAGCACTAGTAGATATGGGAGCCAAATGTACCTTAATCTATGGGAGTGTAGCCTGATTCCACTGGCCAGTATTGGCTATAGAGAGTTATAGGGGGAATATGATCCAGGTAAAGCAACAAGCCTAACTTTACAAATTCAGAGGTTATGCCTCTTCCAGTGTATACAGTATTTAATTCTTCTATACTGTAATATGTTTTAGGAATTTATCTTATACAAAATGTGGAAGGGAATTCTGCCCCCACTGTAGAATGATTAAAGCAGTACTGAGAGGACATGTTAAACAGTCCCCTATAAAAGTACTCTTGCCTCAGAGGGTCATGACTACAAAAGAATAAAATTCTGGGAGGGTACCAAGAAATTTCAGCCACTACAGAGAGCTGGAGTGGCTGGGAAAAATAATACCCCCTCACAGTTCTTTCAGTAGTTCTGTATGGCCAGTACAAAAGACTGATGGAACACGGTATAAAATAGTAGATTATCAGGAGCTAAATAAAGTGATAACACAGTTGTATGCCACAGTACAGAACATTGCTGGTTTATTACAAGAGATTAGTACTCAATTGTGTCAATATCATTTTGTATTGGACCTTGTTAATCCATTCTTTAGTATCTCCTTAGAAAACCCAAGGCAGCTTGCATCTGCCTTCACTTGGGGAGGTCAAAAATGGACTTTAATTGTACTTCTCCTAGGCTTTGTAGATAGCCTGATCATCTGCCATGGTTTTGTGGCATAGGATTTGATTAAGTGGAAAAGTGCCACAAGTGTAACACTGTTTCACTATATTGATGATGCCAGATTAAACAGAAACTCTTTTTCAGAATTAAAAGCAGCCCCAGGCTCATTGCTATGTAAACTTGAGTGTCATGTATAGGCAATTAATTGCAGTAAACTGCAAGGCCCTGGCTGCTCTGTCAAATTATTGGGTATTGTATGGCTGGATAACATAAAACTATACCTTCTTCAGTAATTGAAAAGTGGAATGTTCCCCCATGTTGCAAATGGCAAAACATTTAAGGCTTTCTTGGGACTATTAGGGTATTAGAAAGCTTTGGTTTCCCAATTAGCTCAAATGTTCTAGCATTTATATGTTTTGATTAGGAAAGATACCTCCTATATTAATCAGGATTCTCTAGAAAAAAAGAAGCAATGGGAGATATCCATAAACACATGATTTGTAAAGGTGTCTCACACAACCCTGGGAATAGAAGAATCCAAAATCTGTAGGGCAGGCTGTGAAGCTGGCAGCTCTGATGGAGGGCCTGAATAAACTCCACAGGAGAAGCTTGCTGACTCAAGAAGCAGTGAAAAAGACTCTCTTCTTCCTTAAAAGCCTTCAACTAATTGGACTATCTCATTGTGGGAGACATGCCTTAGTTGATCATAGATGTAATCAGCCACAGATGCAATCAACTGACTGATGATTTAATACACCAACCTTCCAGTTTATCAACCAATCACGAAATATCCTTGTAGCAACAGTCAGGACAGTGCCTACCTGACCAGATGACTGGCATAATCATTTGGCCAGGTTGGCGCCAGAACCTAACTGTCACAGTCCTGCCCTTGTCAATATGACAGTTATAGACATCACCTTGAAACAAACATAGATTCCAAATAGAACACAATAACTGATATATATTTTGGCTATCAATATTCGAATGCCCTGTGTACAACCAGAAATGCACTACATCTTTCCAGAATAGGATGCAAGTCCTTAGGAAACATTCACCCTCCTTTTTTTTTTATTTTTTATTTTATTTGCATGGGTAGGCACTGGGAATCAAACCCGTGTCTCTGGCATGGCAGGCAAGAACTCTGCCTGCTGAGCCACCATGGCCCACCCAACATTCACTCTTGAACTTCATATCCTATAACTTAAATACCTAAGCAAGAACAATACAACTTATATGATAAGTGGAAAACAAGATATTTGCTTATGTACAAATGCAAACACAGTTATAACAAAACAGGGAGAAAATATTTATGCAGTTACAGTCTTCATTTCTATAACCAGTCATGTGGTCATAGCTCATATTTATCACTACCTAATTATACTACCCATTCCATGTTCCTGTTACCCTCAATAAGCACTTCAGTTGGCCATAGTTCCTTGCTGGGGCTGACCCAAACCTTCATTCCTGTAGTTTCAGGGTCATTGGTATTCCTGCTTGAATTGGGTTGTTGCAGTTTTCCATTGATTTAATCACAGGGCTTGGTAGTCCTAAGAGATGCCCTAGGAGATATCCTGTATTCCAGGAAAATCCTTCTTTACCTCCATTGTATAGTTGCAGTACTATTTCTCCTTGATAATCAGGATCAGTCATCCCAGAGAGAATAATATTTCCCCTTCATACTTGTTGAGTAAGTGGCATGAGAAGCCCAAAGTGGCAAGGTGGAAGCCTTAACTTCCAATCCAACAAAATCATTGTTGTGTCCCCTTGTAGGAGCACTCCTTCTTTTGGAGCTAAGACCTGTAGACCAGAAGAGCCTAAGTTTTCAGGGGCAGGAAGCAAAACTTTTCCTAATGGATCAATAGAGCTGATAGTGAGTGGTTCCATTCCCATTTCCAGCCCTTGATTCCTGGACCAGTGAATCTTAGCTATGGGAGAAACAGCACCATACAGTAGATGCTGTTTCAGAGTATACACAGCCTCCTGAAGAACATGCTTCAGCGCTGCAAGGTATTGCAACATAGTTGGCACTGTACTTGGGTCTGCAAAAGGCCATTCCAGTGTTCTATCAACCCAGCTGCCTCCGGATGTTGGGGAATATGGTAAACCCAGAGAAATCCATGAGTATGTGCCCATTCCTGCACTTCATTTGCTGTGAAGTGGGTTCCTTAATCAGAAGCAATGCTGTGTGAAATATGATGGTGGATAAGGCATTCCATAAGTCCATAAATGTTAGTTTTTGCAGAAGCATTCAGTGGAGGGAAGGCAAACCCATATTCAGAGTGTGTGTCTATTCCAGTTAGTACAAATCACTGCCCTTCCAGGTGGTCCAATGTAATCAACCTGCCAGATGCAGCAAGCTGATTACCTTGGGAAATGGTGCCACATCTGGGACAGAGTGTGGGTCTCTACTGCTGGCAGATTGGGCACTCAGTAGTGGCTGTAGCCAGGTCAGCCTTGATGAGTGGAAGTCCATAGTGCTGAGCCTCTGAATAACCTCCATCCCTAGCACCAGGTTCACTTTGCTCATAAGCCCATTGGACCATGGCAGGAGAGGCTGAGGAAAGATGATGACTTGTATTCACAGGACAGGTCATCTTATTCACTTGATTATTAATACCTCCCTCTGCTGAGCTTACCTCTGGAGAGCATTCTCATGAAACAGAAATATTTTCATGTTCTTTGCCCACTCAGGAAGGGCCATCCACATAACTCTTCCCCAAACCTATCACCAGCTCCTTCCAAATCCCTGATCATCCAGCCAAACCATTAACCCATGAGTCAGTATACAAATGCATGGCCAGCGCTCCTTTCAAGCAAAATAAACAACCAGGTGCACTGCTATAAGTTCCACCTCCTGCAATGATTTCACCTTACCACTGTCCTTTAAGGACATCACAGAAGGAATTGTAATGTTGCAGCTATCTACTTCCAGGTAGTCCTTGAATATCATGCAGAACCATTTGTAAACCAGGCTTGAGTTTTCCCTTCTTCACTCAACTGACTGTAAGGAACTCCTTAAGAGACCATAATTCTGGTCTGGAAAAGAGAAAGTAATGTGGTAGGAGTGGGGGCCATGGGCATTTGGACTATTTCCTCATATAATTTATTTGTGCCTTCAGGACTTGCTCAAGCCATATGGCTTATATACCATTTCCATTTCATGATGGAGTGCTGCTTTGCATACCCAAATTTATGGCTTGGTGGGTCAGACAGCACCCAGCTCATGATAGGCAACTCAGGTCTAATGATAACTTGGTGGCCCATGGTTAAGTGTTCAGTCTGTACTAAGGCCCAGCAGCAGGATAAAAGCTCTTCCTCAAAAGGAGGGTAGCAGAAGCAGATCAGCAGCTGATGTTAAGGCTTTGCTCCAAAGTCCTAATGGTTTTGATTTTCCTATAGGAACCTGCCAAAGGCCCCAGATGGCAGCATCCCTACTTACCATTGACACTTCCAGCACCATCAGATCTGCTGCATCATATGGCCCAAGTGGCAGAGCAGCTTTCACAGCAGTCTGGAACTGTTGTAGAGCCTCCTCTTGTTCTTGTCCCCACTCAAAACTAGCAGCTTTTCTGGTCACTCTGTAAATGGGCTGGAGTAGCATAGCCAAATGAGGAATATGCTGACTCCAAAATCCAAAGAGACCAACTAGGCATTGTGCCTCTTTTTTGGCAATAAGAGGGGCTAGATGTACATCTCCTTCATTTTAGAAGGGAGATCTAGACATGCCCTACACCACTGGACATCTCAAAATTTCACTGAGATGGAAGATGCTTGCATTATTGTTGGATTTCCCTCTCACCCCCTGATGTAGTAACTTCTTGTTCACTGGTTCCAATCAACATGATATCATCAATATAATGTGCCAGTGTGATGTCTTGTGGGAGGGAGAAATGATCAAGTTTCCTGCAGACAAGATTGTGACACAGGGTTGGAAAATTGATATGCCCCTGAGGGTGGACAGTGGAGATGTACTGCTGACCTTGCCAGTGAAATGCAAACTTTCTAGCGATTCTTACTGATAGCTATTGAAAAAAAGCATTTGTAAGATCAATAGCTGCATACCAGGCACCAGGAGTAATGTTGATTTGCTCAGTGATACCACATCTGGAAAAACAGCTACAAATTAGAGTCCCCACCTATTTAATTTTATGATAATCCATTGTCATCCTCTAAGTCCCTTCTGTTTTCTGCAGAAGTGAAATAGGAGACTTGAATGGGGATGTGGTGGGAATCACCATCCCTGCTTCCTTCAAGTCCTTAAGGTTTGCACTAATCTCTGCAATCTCTCCGGGAATATGGTATTGCTTCTGAATCACAACTTTGTTAGGTAGGGGTAGTTCTAGTGGCTTCCACTTGGCCTTTCCTACCATAGTAGCATTCATTCTATGAGTCAGAGAACCAATGTGGGGATTCTCCCAGTTGCTGAGTATGCCAATTCTAATTATGCATTCTGGAACTGGGGAAATGACCACAGAATGGGTCTGGAGACCCATTGGACTCACTGAGACAGATCTATGCTAAAACTCCATTGTTCACATGACCTCCATAAACCCCTACTCTATGATAGTGCACCTTCACTGTTCTGCCTCAGGGGTATATCAGTTATCCAACCCTGTGTCACAATCTTGTGTGCAGGAACTTTGTGGAATTAGTGTCACTTCTGAGCCTGTGTCCAAAAAATTCCCTAAATATCTGATCATTTCCTTTTCCCCAGTGTACAGTCACTCTGGTAAAAGGCTGCAGGTCTACTTGGGGGAAGGCTGGGAGGAAGGTTAACAGTGTAAATTTTTGGTAGTGTTAAAGGGTCCTTCCTCAAGGGTCCCCAGCCTTCCCCTGATTCAAGGGACTCTGGGTCTGTAAACTCTCTCAAGTCTGGGAAATGGCTGACTGTGACTCTCTGTTTTTGTCATTTAGGTTAGACTTCTGTTCACTTGACCTGGAATTCTGCTTATACAGCTCAAACAAGAATTTAGCAGATTTCCTATTTATTTTACTTCTAGTTACCCCGTGATCTGCTAGCCAAAGCCACAAATTTCTGTGAGTTAGATTATTTTGACTGTTACTTTGAGTCTGCTCCCCATTATGGTGACTGCACCCACCTTGTGTATGGTGATTAACTATGGACACATGACTTCTACCAACTCATGATCCAATTATCCCCACTGTGTTTAAGGATTCCAGCTGAGTGACAGCAGTTCCCACAGTAATATCTGACCTACAGAGAAGCCCAACTATAGAGCTCTTCAGGAATTATGGAGCCATTCTCATAAATTTGTTTCTCAAGCTTCTGGTAAAAGATGTGTCCTCTGGATATCCCCAGAGTATGTGAACAAGTTCCATGACAAATCCACTTTAACATTCCAATTTTTCTAAGCCTCTGGATCTCCTCATCTATATTATAACAGGGCAGTTCTGGCATTTTGATTTTAGGTAATGTCAGCCAACTTTGATCCATGTTTCAGCCAACCATCCAAACAAACTGTTAATGCCTTTTTTGACCCCTCAAGCTATAACACTGAATGCAGAACCTCTGCTTAGTGGCCCTATAACAATAAATTCAACTTGATCTATGTTTATATCCCTTCTACCATTATCTCACATGCTTAATATCCATTCCTGCACATATTCCCTTGATTTCTGTCAATACAGATTGAAAAAATTCATGTAGTTCTTTCTGAGTATAGCATGCTTCTTCATGGGTCACACTTCATGTCTTACATTTTGGGGCCTGTTGTACTATAGTCTAGTTATAGGTCTTGAAAAAAAGGGGTGGCGAGTGTGGGTCATGAAAGCAATAGTGATGTCTTTGAAGTCAATTACTTCAGGGCATTCTGTGGCAGTTTCATCTGGTGAAACAGGATTAGTTGTTTCAGAGGAGTGAGGACTGTTTCTCCAGGGTAGGTTATTATAGGTTTAGCAGGCATTGAAGGGTTAATCTCTTTAGGTGGATTTTGGATGGCAGACTCTTCTGAGAAGATTGGAAGCTGGGAAATTGTTTCCTCAAGGCAGGCTGGAGGTCTGTAAGTTCTTTCCTCTGGGCAGTCCACTATAGGTCTATCTAGCAAAGGCTCAGCAGATTCTAGGGATTCCATCTCACCATCACCATCATTATCAAGCCATATATCCCCATCCCATATTTCAGCATCACATTCTTTTCTAATCAAAGCTTTTACTTTAACAGCAGGCACCCTGTAATGTTGAGATTTTTAGTTTACATTGTAAGTATGTTATTCACACAATGAGAATCTGTTTCTGGTTTTCAGAAATCTCAAGTCTGTGACCACATGAAATAAGATTTTCTTTCAGGGCAAACATGAAAACTTTTACATCATTCATACAGTGTTAAGTGGCAAATTTGAAACTTTCAGCTCATCCCTTTCCCTCATTACTGTCTCCAGCATATCTAACAACAACAACCAACCAGCATCATTATGGCTCTTAATTCCTCAAACTCCATGAAAGTTTCAAAAATCCCTTCACCCAGACCTTGTTGCATATAAATACCCAGACCTTGTTGCATGTAAGCACACAATTAGCAGAATCTAATGGTGATATTTTGAGTACCTCTTTTGCCAACTCACTTCATGGAATGTCAGTGACATCTTGATTATTGGAAACAGTCATTAGTGCCTCTAAGTCTAGTCAGAGTAGAAAACCAATTGTAAAACCTCATTTCTAAGATTCTGTTTATAAAGAATGACTCTTGGTAACAAGCTATATTATTAAGGATTCTCTAAAAAAACTAAACCAGCAGGAGATATCCTTATGTATGAGATTTATAAAGTTGTATCATAAAACTGTGCAAATGGAAGTATCCAAAAATCTACAGAGCAGGCTGTAGAGCTGGCAGCTTTGATGAAAGGTCTGGATGAACTCCATAGGAGAGGCTAACTGACTGGAGAAGTTATGAAAATGTTTCTTCTTCCCTAAAAGCCTTCAACTTATTGAACTATCTCATTGTGGGAGACATCTCTTAGCTGATCACAGATGTAATCAGCCACACATGCAATCAACCGACTGATGACTTAGTACACCAACCTTCTGGTTTATCAACCAGTCATGAAATAGTCTTGCAACAACAGTCAGGCCAATGCCTGCCTGACCTGACAACTGGACATAATCATTTATTATGATTGTGAACCTCACCATCAGACCTCCCAACTGGCTACTTTTGAATAAACAAAAAGTGTAATAGCACAGGCATAAGCACTGGGGGGGGGGGGGGTTATAGATACAGATCTGCATTGTGAATTGGCTGTAGCTAGCACCGATATTGGCTTTGGGTGAGGTCTGTGGCAGAGACAACTTTCTAAATGAATGTTCCTTGGCTTTTGGTCACAATTATGAAATGGGGCAGAATTGAGATACACCCTTGGAAAAGCAATTGTGTGCTGCATAAAATGCCTTATGGCAAGTGGAGGAACTGTTTGATGCAAAGATGCCCAATCACCTTGAATATGGCCATCCTTAATCATGGGTAGATAACTGACATGTTTTCTAAACCACATGCTGGTGGTACCCAACTGAGCACACTGAAAAAATGGATAGACTACCTGCTATAGCACAGCCTTTGAATTCTTAGTTCTCTGAGCGCAGAAATGCTGAAATACTTGGACCAGTGTCCTATATAGAAGACTGAACAGGTAAAGTCACTACATCTGAAGTGGATGTTGAAATGCCCTCTATAGAAGGCACAGATACCATTCTTGAGTCTGCTTGGTTCACTGATGAATCTGCTAGTGGGCAGCCTCCCATATGGAGAGCTGTGGCCATACAACTCAGTATTGACACTATATAGTGGGAGACTGGTGCTATGCAAAGCAGAGAATGAACTAAGTTAAGCAGTATAGATAGTAATGTGCATGAACCAGGAGACCTGCTAATTATCCATACCAACAGCTGAGCTGTTTACAAAGGCTTATGACCTGAATGGCAACCCAGAAGGATGAACATTGAACATATATTGCCCTCTCTGAGGACAAGAATTGTGGAAAGGCATTTGGGGTGCCTGTCACCAGGGAATAGCAACTGTCTATCATGTCCCTGCCCACACTCCCAACTTGTTACCTGGGAATATGTTAGCAGATGCACTCACATATGTTCAGAGCAGCACAGCTGAGACCAGGGAAGCTGCAGAATGGCTTCATCAGAAAAGTGGACGCTGAGGGTATCAAACCCTGTGACATCTGGCTTGTGGCATTCCAGCTGCCAATCTAGTGCCAGCAGTTAGTGGATATCATTAAAGAGTGTCCTTCATTCTCCCTGCATTGACCATGTAAGCTACCATACCAGATGGAAGAGATCAGCAAATCCTTGTGACATGGATGCAAGTTGATTACATCAGTCCCCTCCTGCTCTCAGAGGGTGTGAGGTATTCTTTTACTGCCATGGACATGGCTATAGAACTGTTTTAATTTTCCCATTGGGGAAGGCTAACCAACAGGCCACCATCCAATGTTTGGAGAAAGTGAGTGTCTGTATGGAGTGCCTACACAAATAGCCAGTGATCAAGGGACTCCTTTTACTGGGAAGAAAGCCCAATGTTGGGCCATGGATCAAGACATCATGTAGGCATTCCATCTGCCTTACAATCCCATAGGGGAGGGCCTCACTGAAAAAAAATATGAATGGTTTGTTAAAGAAACAGCTAAAAGATGATAAGAAGTCCTTACAGCAGTGAACTAAATGGCTTATCAGATATTATCTCACTTAGATGCAATACCATGGCCTGCTGTACCTACTACCACTGAAATGCTGATGGCTGGACCAATGCAGGCCCTGAGAACACAAGTCAAGGGCCCACTTCTTTGAAGCCTAATGGGGGAAAATTGTAATTTGCTGTTGCCTGTGCCTCAGACCATACAAAACTGGGAAAACAAGGTCAATTAGCCTTATTGCTGGCCTATGCAGTCATGTTGGTTAGGAATCCCAAGTCCCAGGGGAATAAGAGTCACCAAAAATATTGTAATAAGACCTTAATTTATACAGCGAATGTCTGTAAAAATCTTTATCACTAAGTTTGGCTCTCCTATTCCCATGGTAACATTATGCATGGTTCAGTAGTTTCCTCTTATGCCCAGATGAACAATTGATGTAATGGTAGAAGACTGTCAAGATTTGCAGTGGGAAATAGCTGGTATTTAAAATCTCCCCATAATGTTCCTTTGCCTAGTATTTTATTATCAACCAATGGATGTCTAATACATGCAATTATTTGATCAGCATAAATTATCCCTTTTTGTTCCCCATAACCATCTTTCTTTTACTCACGGTGCCCTAGCAACATTTTCCTACAGTGATCTTCAGCAGTAATTCATGCAACAATCAAACCCAATTGTACAGACTTGCCATCTTTGGGTACTACTGGTCTTCTTGGATTGTGACTTCTGTAAAATAGGCTACATGGAATATATTGCTGTTCTGGTAGAATTCAATACATCAGAAAATCTGGAAGAGAATCTTCTCATTCAAGAATGACTTTCAACTACATATTTCTACAAATTTCTTATTCAACTACATATTATAATGAGACCAGGTTTTACCTCTTCTCTCTTGTACAGGAACAAGAGAACAAGCTCTGAGATCTACTGTGGTATGTTGTATATGATAGTTTAAGGTGGCTGAAAGCAGAAGCAGTAACAGTAAATCATGTTGCCTCTGTCTGTATGAAAGAACTTGATGGAATTCATAATGTGGGATGGTTACCCCAAAATTGTGCAATATTACTTTTAAACCACAAGACAATAGTCTTTTCCACTGGCAAAATATTTCCAACCAATGTAGGACATACTTTTTCCCTAAGGGATACCTATGAAACTGTGAGTAATATGGTTGACCCCATTAACCCTATAATGGGTCAGGATGTTGTATATAGGGCCAGTCTTATGTCCCTGCCACCATATATAATTCTTTACCTCATATTCCAAGTAATGCCTCGTGGCATGGAGGCATAGAGTGGCAGAGCCTGCAGTAGTGCACAAATGGGTACTCGAGACTAGAAAGTAAGCCAGGTTGTGTTCCTTGGGCACACTACCCTCACCAGCACAGCCCCATAACTGGCAACTCACCCCACACCCCCCACACAGGAGCCCCCTCACCTGCTCCCATTCCCCACAGTTCAGGTGCCCCAAACCCATCAGCACCCAATGGACAGTATGTGCCCCACACTCCCACCTCAAGTGCAGCCCAACAACCCTCCCCTACACACCTCCCAAGCACTACCTCCCCTTCTCTGTTCCCTGCAGGCTGTTACCAGTGCATAAAGGTTGCGAGAAGTAACTTCCATATCTAGGCTATCTCCTCCACCCATAGTGTCACACAGCCTCACCCCACTCTCCCTGAGGTCAGCACATTTGTTTACAGCACTCCCAGGCCCCTGCATGCTCATGGGCCCCCAATCATGTCATTCAGCTCTGGGAACTGCACATTACAGCAGTCCTAGAATCACGCATGTGCACAGCTCTCAGCCTCACTTCCCAGTGCTGAAGAAGTGCTGACCTGAATGGATCACATCTGCCCCCAATCCATAAGAGATAAAGGTGACCTGCTGCCAAAGCTCTATGCATATACACAAAAGACCCTTTGCCTTAGACCAGCACACACCAGGGTTAATTCCCCCAGACTGCTGCATCTGCAGAGCTACATCCTCCCTGGCCACTGGGCATCCACGCTCATAAGCACCAGTTTAACATCCCCAACCTGTGCCCATACCTGCCCTGAAACAAATCACCATACTGAGTACTTCAACCCGTGCCCAGCTCCCTTCTATACAACCATCCCACAAACACAAGGCCTTAGACTATTGAAAGAAATTAACTGCTATAGCAATTCAATCAAGATATCTACATGTGATAAAGACAGCAGAAGATCACTGAGCTATAACAATGCAGACAGATACAGCCCTGCCTAATGACCAAATTAAAACACACGAGGAGACACAGACATTGGGATAACTAATCAAAGATGTTCATACAACTCTACTTAATAAAATAAGTGGGTTAGCAAATGACATAAAGGAGATCAAGCAGACAGTAGAAGAGCACAAAGAGGAATTTGAAAGAATAAATAGAAAAATAGCAGAAATCACGGAGATTAAAGACTCTATTGACCAAATAAAAAACATACTAGAGGCACACAAACACCAGATTTGAAGAGACAGAAGAGAGAAAAGTGATATAGAGAACAGGATAATTGACTTAGAAGACTCAAAACAGCAAATGGCAAAAAAAAAAGAAAAAGAAAAAAAAGATGGAAAAGATTGAATGGGAATTCAGGGAAATGATAGACAAAACAAAGTGCACAAATATGAGAATCGTTGTTGTCCTAGAAGGAGAATAGAGGAGTAAAGGGCTAGGAAGAGTAGTTGAGGATATAATGGGGGACACCCTCATTCCTGATCCTCACAAAGGACATAAATATACAAATAAAGGACATAAATATACAAGTTAAAAGAACATACTAATAAGTCTGTCAAATGTTGAAGAGAAGTATAAAATTTTGAAAGCAGCAAGAGAAAAAAATCTACTGTGTACAAGGAAATCAAGTAAGACTGAGTTCAGACTACTCAACTAACACCCTGGAGGTGAGAAGGCAGTGGTATGATATATTCAAGATCCTGAAAGAGAAAGACTTCCAGCCAAGACTTCTGTACCTAGCCAAATTGTCCTTTACATTGAGAGGGACATTAAAGCTTTCACAGACAAAGAAGTCCTGAAAGAATTTGTCAGGAAGAGACCACCCTACATGGAATACTAAGAAGGAGATCTGCTAGCTGAAAAAAAGACAGGAGAAGGAGGTCTGGAGGAAGGCACAGAATTGAAGAGTACCACATAGGGTAATTTAAAGAATACAATGAGAAAGAGGGAAAAGAATATAGAGATCTGACAAAAAAAAATAAAAAGATAAGATGGTGCCATCAAAAAGTGCCTTTTCAGTAATAACTTTGAAAGTTAATGGAGTAAACTTAGCAATTAAAAGATACAGATTGGCAGAATGGATTAAACATAATCCCTGTATATGTTGCTTTCAGGAGACTCACCTTAGAGACAAGGATACAAATAGATTGAAAGTGAAAGGATGGAAAAAGTCATCTACTCAAGTTGTACCCAAAAGAAAGCAAGAGTAGCTATACTAATATCAGACAAAGTAGACTTTAAACGTAAAGACATCATAAGTGACAAAGAAGGACACTATATACTAATTAAAAGACCAATTCTCCAAGAAGATATAACAACCATAAATGTTTATGCTCCCAATCAAGGAGCTCCAAAGTACATGAGGCAGACACTGGCAAAACCGAAGACAGTGATAGATGTTTCAACAGTAATAATAGGACACTTCAATCCACCACTCTCTTCTATAGATAGAGAACCAGATAGAAGATCAACCAGGAAATAAAGAAGTTGAATTAGACCTAACAGATACATACAGGCACCCCAAAGCACAAGGTTATACATTCTTCTCTTGTGCTCATGGGACATTCTCCAGAATAGATAATATGCTGGGACACAAAACAAGTCTTTATAAATTAAAAACTATTGAAATTATTCACAGCACTTTCTCTGATCACAATGGAATGGCGCTGGATCTCAATAACCACCAATGGATGAGAATATTCACAAATATATGGAGACTAAATAACACACTCTTAAACTACCAGTAGGTCAAAGAAGAAATTACTAGACAAATCAGCAACTATCTGGAAATGAATAAAAATGAGAATACAATTTATCAGAATTTATGGGATATGGCAATGACTCTGCTGAGAGGGAAATTTATTGCCTTAAATGTCTATATTAAAAAAACAAGAAAGAGCAAAAATCGAGAACTTAACTGCTCACCTGAAGGAACTTGAGAAAGAACAGCAAACTAACCCCAAAGCAATCAAGAGAAGAGAAATAAAAAAGATTAAAGCAGAGATAAATGAGTGGTGTGGCATATTTCTCAGGGATTGGAGCCTAGTCATACTTAAAAATTGTCAATCATTTCTACCTTCTCTCCCTGTCTCTCATGTCTGTAGCCTAACTCACTGTTCTCCCTTCCCCCCCTTGTCAGAAACCTCCCGTCTCAGTAGCTTATCTCAAAACTACAAGCCTTCTTGTTATTCTGTCCTTGCCTCTAGCTATCTTCTGCCGCCCTTGCCTAGCAACTACCTTTTAGCTTGTGTAATTGGCTCTCCGAACCCCCTACCCTCTCCCCTACTCCCCCCCCCTTGTGCAACTGTATATAACCTAAGCTCCCTGTAGCCTCGGGGTCTTTAGCGCACTTGAGCCGCTTCGGTACCTAAGCTTGTCCCATGTAACAATAAAGACGCTTTGTACTGATTAATTGGCCTCTGGCTCAAGTCCTTTAGACCCCTCGCCACACTAGGCGAGCAGGCCCGGCTTACCACAGGTTATATCCCAGCGAGCTCGCCCCCTGAACCACCCGAAGTCTGGAGCCGAAACCGCCCGGCTGCGCACCCGGCTGAAGCTATCCCCGCAATTGGCGCCCGAACAGGGACCGAGGAGCAGCCGCCATCTCATTTGCACCCTCCAGACCTTCGGAGACACACTAGGACTATCCGAACCAGGGTAAGCACCAGACTCTCTCGCGAAATAAAGCCGTCCTAGTCCTTCTCTTAGAGAGTTCGCGGTTATCATCCCTCTCTTTGAGAACGCGGAGCAGTCCACCTAAATTCATCATGGGACAATCCCTATCGAAAAGTCAGGTCCCCCAGTGAGAGCGCTGGCCGCTCTGCTAGATACTCATAGGTGTAAGGTTTCAGCCCGGCAGCTGCAAGTTTATTGGGATCTCCTGCTGCCGTTTAACCCCTGGCTACTAACCAGTCCACTTTGGGCCCCAGCTACCTATGATCGATTAATTGCCAGGGTCACAGACGAAATGGAGCATGAAGGCAAGCGTTTTCCTCCGGAGCTTCTCCCCACGCTAATCACCATTCGCTGTTGCCTTCAAAGCTCCTTGCCCCCCACTGATGGCCGGCCGAAACCAACTAAAAGCGTCACTACAGCAGCCGCTGCAGAGACGCAGTCCGGCTCTAAGTCGGAGCCCGACTCCGACGCTAAGTCCCTCCTCGAACAGCTTGAGGAACGCCTCGAAAGGCACCCGCCCCTACAGGACTATGGCGGAGAGCCTCAGGGCGGATAAACTAACTCCACCCTTCCGCCTTCTTCCCCATCATCCAAACCGGAAAAGGGCCTTTATCCCGCCCTCCCGGAGGAAGTGGAGGCGGGACGTCCTGTCCCCTCCTCCTTACCCTCCGGCCCTCCCCCGGCTGCCTATCATCTTCCCCTTAGCAACACCAACCCCTTCTTCCCGAAAGCGCAGCCGCAGTTTTACGCACCCCCGCCACCACCTTACGCGGGGCCGTGCACAAAACTATCGCCATCTCGTTCACCCCGGCCGCCCTGTTACAATCCCACAGGCGGCAACCCCCCCCTCGGGTCCAGGGCAGCTCTAGCCCTCGGTCCGGCCGCTGCCGCCGACACAGGCAGTGCTCTTCCCCATTGATCTCACCCCATCCCCGCAACGCCCATTCCCGTGAGTTCCCCACAGTGAGGAAGATATAAAGCGACTGCTCAAAGCAGGCAAAGAGGATGGGCTTACTGATCCCTACGCTACCCAGCAACAATTGCTCCAAAGGATTGGAGCCTCTTCAAAAGAATCCTACTTGCCATAATTTTCCTGTGCATCATCGTGTTTTAACCTGCTCATTTTCTTCCTCTAGGTGCTAACCTGCTTATTATTTTCAGTAAAAATGTTTTTTCTAGCACACCCCTCTGGAATTTTCACCTGGCGACTCCTCCCTGTAACACTTCTAATTTTCTCCACAGCCACTTCTGCAAAACCTCCTGAAAGCGAAGTGTGGGCCGCAATTTAATATCCCCCAGGATTACTGTTTCTCACTCCTAATTCCTCCACATTTCCACAACCTTTTGTTAATAATTGCTTACTAAATCTCCCGTGCGATCCCAATGTCCTCCCTGCTAGTGCGTCTCTCAACCTATCATCATTCCCCAATTTCTCCCCCCCCTCCTGAAGCCCTAGCGATTAACCTTACCTTTTTGCAGAATTCGTCAATGCAAGCCATCCCCGAAGTCTCCCAGCCAAACAACAAACTACTAAACCTCATATTAGCTAATCTTTCAGGACAAGCAGAAAACAAGCTCCCGTGTTCTCCTCAATGGCCTAATTGCATCCACCTTATCTACTCCTGAACCATAAGCGCCAGTATACTCCGCGAGAACAAGTCAAAAGCCCTCCTTTTCACAGAACCTTGGCCAGCTAGAGAAACTGCACCCAAATATAACCGAACTCGCCCGCACCCGCCGGTGCGGCCCCCAGTTCCCCTCTGCTCGCCTGGCAGCTTTACACCCTCGACTTCCTTTACAGAAGTCCCGTGGCTCCCGTGTCATTCTCCCCCTCGAACTCACAACTCCTCCAAATATAACTTCTTCGTTCCCTATAACCCCCCCTTTCTTAATGGTACCAGCAGTTTCACCCACCTCTCTCTCTGTGGAAACCTCAGCTGCCTAGACCTACGCCCCTTCCTCGGAGCAACCGAATCCCAATGACGCCTGGTCACCTTCAACAGCACCCAGCAGCCCCCAACTGAGGGTAACAGGGTTACCGGTCCGGACCACTATGCGTTTAATGTTTTAGGTGGCGAAAACCTCACTTCCACGGTCTTTTTAAGTCCTCCATTCTATTTCTTTACCTGCTCAAACTATAGTCACCCTAACACATGTCACCTACTTAACTACCTTAATGCCTCTTTCTCAGTAGTTTTCATAGTACTTCAACCTAGACTCCTGTAGATCCCGCTCAACGCAACCAGGTGGGTCGCTCCTGCACTGCCCATGGACAGCTCCATCACTCAGCTCAGCCCACACGCGAAGCGAGACTTTGGAATCACCGCCGCCGTCTCTGCAGCCATCACCGCCTCTGTAGCAGCAGCCGTCACCGCAGCCGTCACCCTCACCCAAACATCTACCACCGCTGAAGTGCCGTGCAGACCGGACTCAACACCCTTACTCCCCAGGCCATATCTACCCTGCGGCAATAAATAGACTTACTAGCTTTATATGCCAAAGCACTGTATGAGGCAGCCGCCTCTACTTTTGATGGACGTTACCCCTTCTCCCGCCTCTGTATCACACCTGTCCTCGTCTATACCTCTTGGCCCCGTCTCACCCTGCGTGAGTGGTCATTCTCTGCCTATAATAAATCCCTCTGGAACTAAGCGCACAGCCTACTAACTCAACTTCTAAGCATAAAAAGCTTATCTGTACCCAAACTCTCTAGCTCTATCCTTACAAACCTCCTCCACAAGTTTCCTCCTTCTGTCAACTCTCTAATCTCATCTTCTACGGCATTATGCTAATAATCCTCATCTGCATCTTCTTCCTATTCTAGTGACTTTTCTCAAAAATACCTCACCATAAACAACAAACTCAACTCCTAGTCCTAGCTGCTCTTAAGCTCCAAAAAACTCTTTGCCGATACAAACAATCGTCGGCAAGCACAAGTTTGGCTGGCTAGTGTCGCTCACCCCCAGGACTGATCACCCTGGGGCCTGGGTCTTGCCCTCAAGACTGATCACCTTGAGGAGCCTGCCCCATACTGCTGTAACACTGGCCCAGCAAGCTTTGTGCCTCCGTCACTCCTCTGTCCTGTATATTCCCCTACGGGGGCTGCACGTTACCAGAGCACGTGCATCTGGGGCCAGCTGGCTACCAGATGGGTACCGCTGGGTGCAAGGCGAAGCACTGCAGAAGACGGGCCGCTCAAGCAGGCCTCCTCTGGCTCTTCTGGGGCATATGAGATTTGCATAAGGGTCGGCTCAGTACATACCCTTCCCCTGAAACTCTGAGCCCCACGCACAAGGGGAATCTCATCCCTACCCCTCCCAGCAAAGGTTAATGCCCACCACCTGTCACGCAGGTGAGCCTTTAAAAGAAAAAGGAGAGGAATTGTGGCATATTTCTCAGGGATTGGAGCCTAGTCATACTTAAAAATTGTCAATCATTTCTACCTTCTCTCCCTGTCTCTCATGTCTGTAGCCTAACTCACTGTTCTCCCTTCCCCCCCTCGTCAGAAACCTCCCGTCTCAGTAGCTTATCTCAAAACTACAAGCCTTCTTGTTATTCTGTCCTTGCCTCTAGCTATCTTCTGCCGCCCTTGCCTAGCAACTACCTTTTAGCTTGTGTAATTGGCTCTCCGAACCCCCTACCCTCTCCCCTACTCCCCCCACCTTGTGCAACTGTATTTAACCTAAGCTCCCTGTAGCCTCGGGGTCTTTAGCGCACTTGAGCCGCTTCGGTACCTAAGCTTGTCCCATGTAACAATAAAGACGCTTTGTACTGATTAATTGGCCTCTGGCTCAAGTCCTTTAGACCCCTCGCCACACTAGGCGAGCAGGCCCGGCTTACCACAGGTTATATCCCAGCGAGCTCCCCCCCCGAACCACCCGAAGTCTGGAGCCGAAACCGCCCGGCTGCGCAACCGGCTGAAGCTATCCCCGCAGAGTGGGAGAACAAAAGAACAATAGAAAGAATCAATAAAGCCAAACGTTGGTTCTTTCAGAAAATCAATAAAATTGATGGGCCACTAGCAAGACTGACAAAGAAAAAAGAGAGAGGATGTAAATAAACAAAATCAGAAATGAGGAGGGGTGCATTACCACAGAACCTGAAGAAATAAAAGAAATCACAAGAGGATACTATGAACAACTGTACACCAACAAACTAGATAACTGATACAAAATGGACAAATTCCTGGAGACACACAAACAAGCTACACTGACTCAGGAAGAAATAGAAGATCTCAACAAACCAATCACAAGTAAAAGATTCAACCAGTCATCAAAATCTTTCTACTAAGAAAAGCCCAGGCCCAGAAGTCTTCACAGGAGAATTTTATTAAACATTCCAGAAAAAATTAACACCAATTCTGCTCAAACTTTTCCAAAATATTGAGGAAAAAGGAAGTCTGCTTGACTCATTTTATATAGTTAATATCATTTTAATACCAAAACCAGGTAAAGATGCTGTAAGAAAGGAAAACTACAGGCCAATCTCTCTAATAAACATAGATGCAAACTTTTTCAATAAAATATTAGCAAATCGAATCCAACAACTCATTAAAAGAGTTATACACCATGACCAAGTGGGGATTATACCAGGAATGTGAGGAAGATTCAACACAAGACAATCAATTGATGTAATACAGCACATTAACAAATCAAAAGGGAAAAAATCACATGATCATATCGATTGATGCTGAAAAAGCATTTGACAAAATTCAGCACTCTTTTCTGATAAAAACTCTGTAAAATATAGGAACCAAAGGTAAATATCTCAGTATAATAAAAGGAATATATGAAAAAAATCTATAGCCAGCATTGTACTCAATGGAGAGATACTGAAAATCTTCCCCCTAGGGTCAGGTACAAGACAAGGATGCCCACAGTCACCACTGTTTTTTTCAACATTGTGCTAGAAGTTCTAGCTATAGCAATCAGGCAGGATAAGAAGATAAAAGGCATCCAAATTGGAAAGGAAGAAGTAAAATTCTCATTATTTGCAGATGATATAATACTATACTTGGAAGAGCCTGTGAAATCTACAGCAAAGTTATTTGAGCTAATAACCAAATTCAGCAAGTCAGCGGGATATAAAATTAATTTGCAAAAAATCAGTAACATTTCTATACACAAGCAATGAGCTAGCTGAGGAGTCAGCTAAGGAAAAAAGTGATTCAAAATAGCAACTAAAATAATCAAATACTTAGGAATGAGCTTAACTAGGGATGTAAAGGACTTGTACACAGAAAACTCCATAACATTGCTAAAAGAAATCAGAGGAGATCCAAATAGGTGGAAAGACATTTCCTGCTCATGGATAGGAAGGCTAAATATAGTTAAGATGTCAATTCTCCCCAAATTGATCTACAGATTCAATACAATAGCAATCAAAATTCCAATAATCTACTTTGAAGATTTGGGACAGCTAACTACCAAATTCATCTGGAAAGGAAAGAGACTCCAAATAGTTAAAAGCATCCTAAAAAAGAACGAAGTGGGAGAATTAACACTCCCTGACTTTAAAGCCTATTATAAAGCCACAGTGGTCAAAATTGCATGGTACTGGCACAAAGACAGAAGCATTGACTAACGGAATCAAATTGAGAGTGCAGAAATAGACTACCAAACTTACAGTCAACTGATATTTGACAAGGCTCCCAAATCCTCTGAACTGGAACAAAATATTCTTTTCAACAAGTGGACATGGAAGAACTGAATATCAATAGTCAAGAGAATGAAAGAGGACCCCTATCTTACATCCTACACAAAAATGAACTCAAAGTGGATCAGATGCCTAAATATAAGAACTAGCACCATAAAGTTTCTAGAAGAAAATCTAGGGACACATCTCCAAGATCTAGTAATAGAAGGTAGCTTTCTAAATATATGCCCAAAGCACAAGCAACAAAAGAAAATATAGATAAATGGGAACTCCTCAAAATCAAATGCTGCTGCAACTCAAAAGACTTCATCAAAAAAGTGAAGAGGCAGCCAACTCAAAGGGAGAAAATATTTGGAATTACATATTAGCAAAGGTTTGATTTCCTGAATATACAAAGAAATCATACAACTCAACATCAAAAGAACAAACAATCCAAATGTAAAATAGGCTAAAGTTATGAATAGGCATTTTTTGAAAAAACAGATGGTTCAAAAGCACATGAAGAGATGCTCATTTTCACTAGCAATAAGTGAAATGCAGGTTAAGACTACAATGAGACACTACCTCTCACCTATAAGAATGGCTGCTATTAAGCAAAAAGGAAACTATAAACTTTGGAGAGGATGTGGAGAAACTGGGATGCTTATGCATTGCTGGTGAGAATGCACAATGATGCAGCCACTATGGAAGACTGTTTGGCTGTGCCTTAGGAAACTAAATATTGAGTTACCCTTTGGCCTAGAAATAGCACTACTTGGTATATACCCAGAAGAGCTGAAAGCAATGACACAGACATTTGCACAACAATGTTCATAGCAGCATTATTGACAATCACCAAAAGATGGAAACAACCTAAATGCTCATCAACAGATGAGTGGATCAACAAAATGTGGTATATACATATGATGGAATATTGTGTAGCAGTAACAAGATGATGTCCTGAAGCCCAGGCCAAATGGATGAACCTTGAGGACATAATGCTGAGTGAAATTAGCCAGATACAAAAGGATAGATACAGTATGATTCCACTTTAATGACCAGCATAAATGTATAATCAGAGACTTATAATAAGGAATATAGGGGATTTAGAGATACATAGAAGCTAGAGGTGGGTGAACCATTAGATAATTATGTTGAACTCCAATGTAAGAGAATAGATAAGAATGAAGGTGATTCTCTAGTGGGTCTAGAAGTAATATTACCATATTGAAGGTGAACAAGATTGAAAGATGTTGTACAGACCTATGTGTCCCACTGACTCACACTAGAAAATGAATGAGCTCTCATAAGAATTATTTCAAAGATATGATTCTTGTATAAAGAGTGTTTAAGTCTAGGGTACAGGGGGAAAACTGCTATAGCATGCTATGAACTATGTTCAAAAGGAAACATTCAGCACTATTACAGCAACAGCAGAGGTAAATAATGGGGTGCAGGACAAGAATTATGAGGAGGTTTAGATCTCCTATTTGGTGAAGTGGTGTTTATTGGTTGTCTGTCTCTTGAGAACAACAAAATTATCTAAAATTGAGTGTGTTGATGGACTGTGGACTTTGGGCCCTCTGCATGATTCCCAATGAAGGCAGGTGGCTGAAGAATGCACTGATGGAGAAGTAGAATGGCAAATAATTGTGTATACTTATGAACAAAGGCTGTGCTGCTACAAAAAGGAACAATGTTATGAGACATGCAACGATGTGAATGAACATGTGGGACATTTGGTGAGACAAAATAAGCTGGAAACACAAAAACAACAATGATGTGATTACCTTTAGAAAATGCTTATAAGAAAACAGTGACCTAGATTGCAAGCTTTTAGAGCACACACATGAAGTCTGGAGTGGTGATTATTATTTCTGGATTTTGATAGTCTCTTATATATATATAACCTGATATTTAGAGATAAGTATGAAGTTGAACAGGTTTGGGTTAAAGTAATTGAAAACACAGGGATAAGGAAGATAGTGTCTGTATTTTAGAACCACACATACTCTCTGAGACCATTGGAAGAAATATTTATTTGATCTGGAACTGAAATTTTCTGTAGTGCATAATCTAACTCAACCTATCTGTATAGCTTATTTGAACAACTAAAACACAGAGAGCACAGAATGAGAAGGAGGTCTTTCAATCCTGTATAGATTATTGTAATGCCTGGAAATATCCTAGATTATATTAAACAGAAGACTGTTTAAAAAGTGCTGTCAAAGTCCCCTGAGGGAGGGGAGAAAGACTATGGAACTATTAAACCTAACCATCAGGGAATCCCTTGATACTGTGTTAAACTTTAGGAATACCCAAATCAATAGGCCATGCCCTTTATCATGAGGCTTACTCTTTTGAAACTTATGTAGGTAGCAGAGAAGCTTAAACTACCTATAGGCATGCTTAAGAGTTACTTCTGGAGGACTTCTGTTGTTACTCAGATGTGGTCTCAACTGTGGAAGTAAAATCATTGCCCTCCCCCCTACATGGGGCATGACATCAGGAGTGAAAGTCTCCCTGGTGACGTGGCAGAGGACTCCCAGGAATAAATCCAGACCTGGCACCATGGGATCAACAATTTCATCCTAACCAAATGGGGAAAAAGAAATGTAATTAATAAAGTATCAGTGGCAGAGAGAGAGTTTAAATAGATTCGAGAGGCTACTCTGTAGGTTGGTCTTATGCAAACTTCAGGTAGACCTTGTTTGTGGAGAGCCGCCTCCCGGGTCAGGCCTAGTGGATGCGCTGCAGCCTGCTCTAGAGTTCCCCCCGCCCATCGAGTGAGCCAGGATGGCGCCCACATCCTGCTTCCGCTTATGACACATACACCCGCCAACCCAATCCTCCAATCACCCTTGTAGACGTGGCGATAGCCTATTGGGCTTGAATCATGTATATAAGATGTTACCCGGACAGGGTGGGTGGAGACGACCCACAGGGAGCCATGCCTGACGGCCGCATAGAGGTTGCTCCCCCGCGGGGTATCCTGTCCCGCGCGGAACCTGTAACAGAGAATGCAAGCTTAACTCCAGTAAAGGTCTGTGCTTACAACTGCTACGTGTCTTGGATCTGTGTTTCTCACCAGCGCGGATTTGTCTGCGTCTCTCTGTCTCTCCTCATTGTCTCACCCGCCGGCCGGGGGCTTGACGCTGAGCGAGAAGTCGCGGACAAGTGGTGGCCCGTACGGGGAACCCTTCTGCTGCCTTTCCCCGAGCTGGTGAGGACGTACTTCTTGAGTTCGCAGCGGACTTCTCGCGCCTGATCACCGCGAGGAGGTGAGTGCTTCTTATTACGTGAGAGTTAAGGCCCGCGGGCTTTCAGGTAGCCCCGGGGACTCGGAAGAGCTCTCCGAGTGATTAAAGTACAGTGCCGACTGCAAACATGGGGCAGTCCGGAAGTTTACCTTTGTTAGCTCCCTTAAAGACCCTTTTAGCGGACGGCTCCTGTGAAAGTGAGCCGCCCACTTGTAAGCCGCCAGAGTCTGGCGCTAGTTCAGACACCTCTGACTCAGAGTCAGATGGTGATGAGACCGAGGGTGCAGACGCGCCTCCGCTGATCGATTGGGAGGGACTTCCTATTTCACCCACGCGACCTTCCGCCCCGCCAGCGTCTGCTGCTGCGCCCCTGGGGATGCAACAGTTTCCGGTGGACGGTTTAGGTGATTCCCCCAAAGGCCCTCCCCGAGGGCTCCCCCTGGTGGCCATACCGAGTAGGTGCACTGATCCTTTGCTAGACCCGAAACCCCCAGCGGGCTGGTCAGGGGAGGGGCAGTTATGGCCGTGCCCCCCGCCCGAGTGGAGCAGGCGCTCAGCAGCGCTACTCTGAAAAGAATAAACCCCAGTGAGCCTTTTGAAGCCTGCGTGCTGCCGACAGAGTTACAGCCCACGGCAGTGCTATGGCAGCAAGAACCATTACTCTGGGTTCACCCTGGAGTTTCCCCAAAAAAGGTCCTAGAGCACTATCCTACAGCTGTTGCAGATCTGGCCTTAGAATCAATTAAAAGGGCCATACAACATTTCGGCCAGCAACCTGAAAACCTCAGAGTACCTTACTCTTCCCAGCAACTTGAGATACTCACTGGGTGCATAGATCAATGGGCCATCCTCCGGTGTACATTTCTAGGAAGCATTAACAATCAATTCCCAAAAGCCCCCCTTTTGCAGTTTGTTACTCGACACCCAGTAATTTTTCCTAAAGTAACTTCGCCTAAGCCACTAGTGGGCGCCCCCACCGTGTACACGGACGGCTCCAGCTCCGGTTCAGGAGCATACTATATGGAAGGGGACACTCCCAAAACAGTGCTCTTCCAACCACAAAAACCTCAGTGGGTCGAATTGCAAGTCATTATTACAGTCCTGAAAGAATTCCCTGGCCCCCTGAATATTGTTTCTGATTCCTTGTACGTCGTAAATTCTGTAAAAGTTTTAGAGACAGTAGGCATTATAAAATGTTCCTCCACATAGAGGTCTGGTCCGATGGAAGGATGTCCTGTCGGGACAATGGCAAGGCCCTGACCCAGTGCTCAGCTGGGCCAGAGGCTCTGTTTGTGTTTTTCCCTAGGAACCAGGACGTCAACCAGTGTGGGTTCCGGAAAGACTGGTGAGAACCGTGACGTCGCCCGAGGACGCCAAGGAACTGTTGCCCAGAAAATTGATAAGCCTCCAACCAGAGCCACCAGATCCGGTCTCCAACTCTGCTGATGACGGCGGCGACTGACGAGATAGCAACGAAAACGCCGGTCACCCTTCGATTGTTTAGAAGGGGGACCAGTTTTAATACCCCCCACTCTCCCAACAGGTGGAATCAGACCTTAAAGTGCTTGGGAAGATCAAGTTAACCCCCGTTGCCTTCGACCTTTCCGAACTGGGCGAGACTGTACAAAGTCTGTGGAACCGAGTCACCTCTTGGTTCTCTTGGCCCAATTTGACTACTTGGATTCTCGTAGCGGTGGGACTATTAGTGGGATTAGTCACTGTTAAATGCTTGTTAGAACGCTTGTTCCAGACACAGCAGCAATTACGTGTCACTACCATGTTGGCTATGTCACTCGCCCCTGGTGCTCCTGACAACGACCGCCCTGCTGCCCAGTCCCCCATTTCACCGTATGACCCATCCCAGCCACTCAAGGTGGGACGCTCGAAAACAGGATCTGCTGCAAAGCCCATGGCCGTGTCCCGGGTGTAAAAGGCGGCACCAGAAGTCATAATTTTTGTCTAAAGGATGATCTCTAAGGCAGAGTCACGGTCCTGGCCAGACTAGACTCCGGCCATTGCACAGAGACATCTAGTGACACTCTCGACTCTGGTTGCCGCTCTCCTGAGCCCCGCTTAGCCCAGTTGCGAGGCGAAGCACTGCAGGGAGAGTCACGTGGTTTCCAGTTCACGGGCTCTCGGGTCTCTATATGAGGAGGCATTCTGGTTGGTGCCTAGCAAGCCTAGTCCAGACTCCCCAAAGCACCAAAACAAGTAGTGGGCTAATCAAGCTCACGGGAGCTCACTCATCAATGGAGACACTGGGTCTAAGAAAGGGTCTACGGACCAAAAATAATAAAAAAGGGGGAGATGTGGAGAGCCGCCTCCCGGGTCAGGCCTAGTGGACGCACTGCAGCCTGCTCTAGAGTTCCCCCCGCCCATCGAGTGAGCCAGGATGGCGCCCACATCCTGCTTCCGCTTATGACACATACACCCGCCAACCCAATCCTCCAATCCCCCTTGTAGACGTGGCGATAGCCTATTGGGCTTGAATCATGTATATAAGATGTTACCCGGACAGGGTGGGTGGAGACGACCCACAGGGAGCCGTGCCTGACGGCCGCATAGAGGTTGCTCCCCCGCGGGGTATCCTGTCCCGCGCGGAACCTGTAACAGAGAATGCAAGCTTAACTCCAGTAAAGGTCTGTGCTTACAACTGCTACGTGTCTTGGATCTGTGTTTCTCACCAGCGCGGATTTGTCTGCGTCTCTCTGTCTCTCCTCATTGTCTCACCCGCCGGCCGGGGGCTTGACGCTGAGCGAGAAGTCGCGGACACTTGTTACCTATCATAACCTGCCAACCCCCAACCAGGACCATTCCAGACAATTCTAAAGAACATCCAGGGCAATTTATAAGAATTCACAAGGGTTCCAGGCACTAGAGTAACTTTCCAGAAACCTACAACCTCCAGATGGGTCCCTTGTCCAGATAAGTCCTGAAACCTAGCCTAGTCTCTCCAGAATATCAGATAGTTCCATCTCCCTACCCCATATTAGTGACAGACTCTTCCAACATCAAAAATTTAGAATTGCCATAGCCCAACTTTGCTTGTCTGAAATGATATATGTACCCTAGAAAAGCCACGTTTTAATCCCAATCCCATTTTGTAAAGACAGCCTTTTCTTCTAATCCCTTTTTCAGTATTAAATGTTTGAAACTGTAATTAGATCATCTTCCTGGAGATGTGGTTTAATCTAGAGTGGTTATAAACTGGATTAGCTGGAGGCATGTCTCCACCCATTTGGGTGGTCTTGATTGGTTTACTGGAGTCCTATAAAAGAGGAAACATTTTGGAGAATGAGAGATTCGGAGAGAGCAGAGAATGCTACAGCACTATGAAGCAGAAAGTCCATCAGGCAGTGCTTTGGAGATGAAGAAGTAAGATGCCTCCCAGGGAGCTTCATGAAACAGGAAACCAGGAGAGAAAGCTAGCAGATGATGCTATGTTCACCATGCACCCTTCAAGATGAGAGAGGAACCTGACCATGTTCACCATGTGCCTTTCCAGCTGAGAAAGAAACTCTGATTTTGTTTACCATGTGCCCTTCCACTTGAGAAAGAAATCCTGAACTTCATCAGCCTTCATGAACCAAGGTATCTGTCCCTGGATGCCTTAGATTAGACATTTCTATAGACTTGCTTTAATTGGAACATTTTCTTTGCTTTAGAACTGTAAACTAGCAATTTATTAGATTGCCCTTTTTAAAAGCCATTCCATTTCTGGTATATTGCATTCTGGCAGCTAGCAAACAAGAGCACCAACCAATGCCAATGAGAGGTATGGAAAGATCAAAGTTGATAGTGCAATTATACATAGAAGATAGGACTTAACAAATTCATATGAATGTTGAATTAATAAATTGATATCTCTGTTGTCTCCAGTATTTTAGAGCAGCTAGAAGTAAAAACCTAAAATTGTGAAATTGTAACTCATGTCAAAGTTTGAAATATGTTCTACATCTAATCGTGGTGCTGTGTTTGGAAATTAATACCTTTTTTGCATATATGTTATTGTTCACAAAAAAAAGAAGGAAAAAGAAGTTGATTGTGATGATAAAAAATATTTAAACCCTCTAGCCTCCTATATTATGGAGCAACTTAAAGGAAAAATATGAGAGGATCATATAGAAGTCCATGACAAACTCTGGGATCTATCCTGCAACCACTTTTTGAAGAGTGCTTTGGAAACTATTGTTTTTTTTATTTTTTTCTTTGTATATATGTTATATTATACAATGAAAATGTTTTAAAAATTAAATATACCCAGTGGTATTATTCTTTAGCCATTTTAATACCCAGTGGAACTGCAATAGTTGCTAAAAAACATGTGGCAGGTTTAACCAATCACACGGTCCAAGCATGTAATATTTCCAAAATAGTTATATCCTTGCAAAATGAAAACAACACACACAGTTTAACAAAGTAGTTTTACAAAATAGAAATGCCTTAAATATCCTCACTGCAGCACAAGTCTGCTCCTGTGCCTTACTTAATATGCATGCTGCATATATATTCCTGATCAGTCACACATGTTTCATAAGTTTTAAATCATATACAAGAGCACGTATACAATATTAATCAAATATCACTAAACCCCTTATCAATTTTTTTCCCTTTCTTGGCCATGGTGGTATCTCTTTGTAGGGTTGTTATCTCTGTGTGAGGGGCTAGTAGTGTCCCACATTGCTTATGCTGTTGTAAAATATGGATGCAAAAAATAAGGGTCATCCCATGGTCAAAATAGTCTTCTGTGTGTGGGTGGATTGTGGAGAACCAGGGCCTGGACTCCCCTTCTATATTGAGAGTAAGTTACTGCATGTAGCCACCTACATAGTCTGGACAGAAGTTAAATGTCAACAAAACACTGCAGGGAGGAAAAGAATGTACAAATAGTATTTTAAACTACTTATTTTGTAAAGCATTAAACCTCCTCTCCTGTGATATACTATTAGCAAATCCCTAAACTCCTGTGTCATGACCTGCTGTGGGGTGCACCAAAAGAGAGACCCACACAATTCAAAAACAAAAAAACAAACAAAAAAAAACTGCAAGCCAATTTGGAGTCTTTATTAGCTGGCCAGCAACTGCCTCAGAACCCCCCAAGAAGGAAGATTCAGAGCACAGCCCTAAGAGGTTCTCAAGGGGGGCTTATAAAGGCAAAAACTGCAAGCTTATCCACAGAAGTAGGAAAGGGGCATTATGTTTTTAGAGCCACATCTTGGCTTGCAGCTGTAAGCAAGCAAGCTTATCTACAGAAGAAGAAAAATGTCATTAGCTCTTGCAAAAAAAGTACATCCCATTCTTTTAGTTTCTTAACAATGGTTATTGTTCAATTTTTAACTCTTGGGGACTTCCTGTCTGGATCTTGTGACTCTGGATACCTTCTCCTTGCTCAGGCCTGATCTATTGCTCCTGACCCCCCACTTTCCCACTGGTTTTATGAGAGAATCAAATAATTGTTTCTGTATTTTGATGATAAATTTGTTGATAATGGGTAGGCACAGTAGTGTGAATGGTTTCAACTCTTTTGTTCACTTCCTGGAGGTCTTGTACTGGCTGGTAATCCTTGGTCCTGGGTTTTTGGACTGAGAGAAAGGGGGTGTTCCAGGCCAAATGGCAGGGGACTAGAACACCTGCCTCCAGGAGTCTTTTGATATGGACTGCAATGCCTCATTTATCCTTTAGGCTTATTGGGTATTGTCGGACTCTGACAGGTGTGGCGGTGCTAGTGAGCTGGACAACAATGGGGGGCCATTGGGCGGCTAATCCTGGTAGGTTAGTTTCTGCCCATATGCCCAGTATTTTTTCTTTAAATTCCCACAGGTACAGGCCTGGGGCAGGCAGTGCCACCTCTGCAGTAAGTAAATATTCTTCCAATAAGGGACAAGTGAGGAGAATTGCTGAAGGGTTGGTATTGATGGAGAGCTTGGCCGAATTGTTTCTGAAAGAGATGGTGGCCTGTAATTTTTGGAGATGGTCCCTTCCCAAAAGTGGGTACGGACACTCTGGCATCACAAGAAATGAGTGGGTGACAGTTCCTTCACCTGTTTAGTGGTCCTAGTCTTTGTCCATGGGTAAGACTTGTCTTTCCCATTGCTCCCTGTGTGGGGATCACTAAAATGGTATGGGCCCTTCTGCCTGCTGGAGGGTGGAGAAGGTCACCCCAGTAGCCACAAGAAATGTTATAGGCTTGCCCCAATTTATAAGGTGACCCTGGGTTCCCAGGGGCTCAATGGAATAGAGCCCTGGTTCCTCAACTAGAGTGGGTTTCAGTCCTTTAAGTCCTCTTTTAGGGCATTCATTTTTCCAATGCTCATTCTCTTTGCAGTAGGCACATTGGTTTGCACCTAGGCCCAACCTCTTTCCTTGGTTCCCCTTCCTTTTTTCAATGGTTTCCCATCTACCTTTCTGTTTTTCCTGTTCAGCCATTGCAGATACTAAAATTTTGGCTATTTATTTAGACTGCATGGGCCCAGAGTCATCTCTGTTATTAAAAGTCTTTTGGGCAACCTCTATCAGTTTGGACAACACCTTACCCTCAAATCCTTCTAATTTTTGTAATTTTTTTTTCTTATATCTGGGGCCAGCTGGGTGATAAATGCTATATTTATGGCTCACTTATTTTCAGGCACCTCTGGATCTATAGGGGTGTACAAGCAGTATGCCTCAAGGAAGCACTCAAGGAAAGCAGCCAGAGATTTGTCTGGTTTTGTATAGTTTTGCTTACCCAAGATAAGTTGGTCAGCTTCTTGGCCACCACTCATATTCCCTGGAGCAGAGTCTGGCGATACCAGTTGAGAGCCTCCTTACCTTTATCAGTGTTGGGGTCCCATCCGGGATGTGTGAAAGGGAACACAGCCTCTAATCAGGTTGTTTCAGTAGTAGGTTGCCCATCAGGTCCAAGAATTAACTTCCTTGCCTCTCTCCTGACTCTGTCTCATTCCTCAGAATTGAAGAGGGCCTGGAGGAGCTGTTGGCAGTCATCCCAGGTGGGCTGATGGGTAAAAAAGACAGACTCCAAGAGGGAGATGAGCCTTTGGGGTTTTTCAGAGAAAGAGGGATTTTGGTTTTTCCAATTATGCAGGTCCCTAGAGGAAAAGGGGACATAAACTGTGAAAGGTGGGCAGTCATCCTGCAAGGCAGGGCCAACCTGTCTTAAGGGTAAAATTACGGGGTCCTGAAGAATCTGGTGATTGAGAACCAGAAGAAGGGTGGTAAGCAGAGCCACTTCTGGTATGGGAGGGACTGAAGGTCACTTCTTGGCTATCAGAGGGGCTGATTGTCGCCTCTTGGTCCTTTCTCCCCTCTGGTCTTGGGGAGTCAGAGGGGCTATTGGGTATGGGGGAGGGTCCATCAACAGAAGATCCTCCAGTGGTCCTGGAAATACTGGGACCCCATTAGTCTTTCCTTTTTGAGAGGTTTTTATTAACAGGGTCATTTTGGCTCTGGGGGTGTTTCCTTTCTGGGACCCCAGGCAAGGCCATAACCACTTGGGATTTTTTGTTAAAATTCCAATCCAAATTAGTATATAGGGGATTTGGTTAAGGTGGCCTGGATTACCAAAAATCATCCTTTGGACTCTATAAGCTATAGATAGGTCTGTGGTTCCCTCAGAAGGCCACTCAGAACCAAAAGTTGGCCACTCTCATGAGCAGAGTTTTTCCAAGTTGAAGGCATTGACAGTGGCTCCTTAGTCTCTGGCCTTCCACTGAAATTCCCAGAAATTTCTCAAAAAAACATTGAAGGGGAGTACAGACAGATGAACTTGACTGACCCACGGCAATTATGACAAGAACAACACAGAATGCAACAAGAGCAACAGTTGAAAGGAGGGACAAAACAAACCAAATCAAACAAAGCATTATCTCTAATTCTTAACCCATAGTCCTGGGCAACGTCTTGCCCCAAGACTGGCACTCTGAAGTAATGCTGCATCCAGCCTTCCAGAGGTCCTCAGTGGATTCAGTAACAGACCTGTACTCACTGGTGAGGTTTCCAGAAACAGATGACTCCACCAGATTTTGTATAATTTCAAAGGGTCCTGTAGGACCGGCCCAGTCTCTGGTCCTTGTCTGGGGTGGAGGAACATCTCTCTGAGGCTTTCCCCTAGACTGGACCTCGGTTCCAGGGGTGATCCCCAGGACCTGTGGTCACCAGATGTCCCATTAGAGATAATCTCGCTGGGGCCTCCAAATGTTGTGGGGCACACCAAAAGAGAGACCACACAATTCAAAAAACAAAAAAACAAAAATACCGAAACCCAATTTGGAGTCTTTATTAGCCAGCCAGCAACTCCCTCAGAAACCCCCAAGAAGGAAGATACAGAGAGCAGCACTGAGAGGTTCTCAAGGGGGGCTTATAAAGGCAAAAACTGCAAGCTTATCCACAGAAGCAGGAAAGGGGCATTATGTTTTTAAAGCCACATCTTGGTTTGCAACTGTAAGCAAGCAAGCTTATCTACAGAAGCAGAAAAATGCCATTAGCTCTTGCCAAAAAAAAAAAAAATACATTCCATTTTTTTAGTTTCTTGACAATGATTACTATTCAATTTTTAACTCTTGGGGACTTCCTGTCCTGGATCTTGTGACTCTGGATACCTTCTCCTTGCTCAGGTCTGATCTATTGCTCCTGACCCCCCACAGACCCTGGTGAGTCACAGCTTCATCTTCTTAGTAACAGGGTTTAGAGATTCATACTGTATGCAGTGCCCTTGTCCTAAATGCTTATAAGCTGTATCTTGAGCATACAAACATCCCTCCCCCCAGTTTTGCAGGGCACTGTTTTCATGTTCTCCAGGTGGCCACTACAGGGAGGGATCTTCTCTGCATAAGTCCTGATAAAACTCATGTCTAACTCTGTGCCAAATGTGTTCTTAATTCCTAGGGCTGCATCGTCCTGAGCCCTACAAGATCTGGATTTGAACAATCTCCTTGAGCATATTGATTATTACCTTTTAAAAGTCTTTTCTGGTATACCCAACATTTTGTGTTTCTTTATAATGGCTCTGGATTTTTATCTTGTTCTAGTGTGTGGGTTATGATTTCCTGTTCCTTTGTTTATTTCATAATCAGTTGTTTCACCCTATATCATTTAATATTCTTAAGTAGTATTTCCTAATATCTCTGTTCCTTAAGTATGTGTCCCAATAGTGATATGAAAGAGATTTATTTCATGGACAGGAGCTAATAATAACAAATAAACCAATACAAAAGCAGTTTTCATAATGTTGCCAAATCGTCCTTCATTGGTTTGTGCTATCCTTCAAACATTAGTGCTCATATGAAGAACAACAGCCTCAAGTGAATGTGAAGTTCAGGGACATTTCCATCTTTTCTGAACCTGTGTCTTGTACTGGGCCTGTACTTGCTGGTGCATATGGGAATTCCCCCAATTTACAGGAATACAAATGCTCCCTTTACTTCCTATAAAATAGAATTTCTTCCCTCCAAGTTCCCCTATTATATGACTTAAAGCAGGTACTCCTTTGCCCCAGGACACTTTGACTTAATTGTTTCTGATGCTACTTAGTTATGGGCATGCTTCTTCCTCCTGGAGGGCAAGCTCTGGAAGGTGAGCCACAGATGAGTTTCTGATGCCATCTTTCTTATTGTCCTTGATTCAGTCTTTCAGAGTGCTGGCCAATAAATTGGTACTTACATACAGGCACCACAGTAAACACATAGAGGTTACTTAGCTCCCTTCTGGAACAGGACCAGGGACACACAATGTGAGTGCAGTCTGACTCCACACTGTGGTGGGGAGCAGTTTGAGGAGCAGCAAGGGCACCACAAGCATCTCCTACCATTGTTTCTTGATTTTGGTGCTTGTCCAGTTACTGTTTTTTTGCAGTTCTGAGGAAGATGACTACCAGTTTTTGCTGGCTGTTCAAAGATTCTGTGAGGAAATACTATTTGGAGCATGTTACACCACCATCTTGCTTTCAATTGTTTTGGATATATATGTAGGAATAGATTTCCTGGGTCATATGGTAATTTTATGTTTAATTTCTCGGGGAATTGCCAAACTGTCTTCCATAGCAGTTGCACCACTGCTTGAAGATTCAATTTCTTTGCATCCTTGCCAACACTTGTCATTTTCATTTTAAAAATAATAATCATTTTTGAGTGTACGAAGTTTTATCTCAATTGCAATTTAACAAAATGGAATATGCATGAATTTAAATAAAAGCATTAAACTATTGGCTTTCTTTCAGAATCATGCACATAGATAAATAGCATCCACCATGTACTCTATCTCTTTTTATTGGTCCCTCTTCATGTATTCATTTTCACATTCCCTTTCTCCATCTATTGCTCCTTCTTATCTATTAACCCATTCACCCATTCTTCCATTCATCTACCAAAATATCTTTCTTCTCCATCCAGTCGTACACTCATCTTTTTCTATACTCTTCAGACATTTAAATATATTATATACTAAACAATATTTTGGGATACAAAAAAGAATGCTATATAATTCCTACTGACAAAAAAAATATTTGTTTCTATTTACTTTGGAGTAATCACTATCTGTTGCCTACATAAAAGCCTACATGCTGAATAAAATTTTTCATATTATATTTTGTTTGGTTTTACTTTATTTATATTACTTTACAATAATAAATGACTAGAGAAGAAAATACAGAGGGTTATGTAGAGATATAAGGCATTAAAAATCACACATAATCTTTCTACTTAGAAGGAAATACAGTTGTGTTTTTACTGTGTTTCCTTAAAATACTTTTTTTCAACAATTATGTTTGGATTCAGTGTATGGGTCTGAGACCTTCTATATTAGGAATTACTGGTGATAAAATTTGTGGGATGGCTGCTGGAATACAGAATCCTGGACATCTCCTTTCTTGATCTTCATTTGCATTTCTGGGGTGATTATAGAGCATATTGAAATCAGAAAATCATTAAAATACAATTATACTAATATTTTAATAGTATTACTTCATATTTATTTTATTATTGCTTCATATTCATTCTATTATTTTCCTGTCCTATTGCCCTAGTGTATCCTAGTGTATTTGCTTAAAGTCTAAGCAGATATTCTGTCTGTGGAGAAATGGCTTCAAATGTTTTTATGCATTACATAGAGGTTATATTTGTTTTTTTAGTCAAAATGTAACAGAAAGCTCAATAAAAAATGCATTTTACCATAATTAATGCTTGCCTTTGAAACCCTAGAAAACATTACAAAGACCACATGTATTGCACTATTCTTCCACATCCTGCTGTAAAAATCACAGCCACATCTGCTTAGTAACAGCCTGCATCAGTGAGAGAGTGTCGTCAGGCTCACTCTACCTTTTCTTCACTGTGTTCTTCAGTGGCTTCTTCCTGGTCCCAGAGCTTTGCCTAATAGCATTTTATAGTGCAATTTGGAAATAGATGAGCTAATGCAAATGACAGATGATAACTGCCAACAGGCTTCAAATAAAATGAAATATTTAAGAGAAACGTGGTAATATTGGCTGATTATTGTTTGAGATTTTTTTTTGATTCACACAAATTATATGACTTTCTAGAAACCACTGTTTTCTGTCAAAGAAAGGCAGACAACACACTATATTGTGTCTAATGCAGAATTCTGTGGAAGCTGGAGGTAGTGAATGGAGTGGATTTTACAGTCAGCTGACTGTTTCCTCTTTGATGACAGGGAGCTAATTAACTTTTAGCTTTTGACAGAAAAAGAAGAAACAAATGTTTATTTGGTCTCTGTTCATAGATATCTGACTTTCTATCTCCATGTACTAGAATTACACAGTATTTCAAAGAATTGCTTTTATGGATCTAAGTTATGAAAGAACTAACTTTAAGAAAAGAAAGGGATTATTTTCACCCCAGGAGACCAATGTAGAAATCAATGTAGCAATGTGAGAACCCCATGCCAAAAACTGAGCTAAGAAGTTTGCATATATATTTTTTTCAGTTAAAATGTGGAACAGAGCCTAGTCTAATAGAATTCCTTACTTCTCTTAACTGCTTTTTTTGTACATTTCTAATTAGATTTGAAGCACCATTAGTGCAGGTCTGTAACCCCAATATTTAGTAGGTCTGGCCATTGCATGGGCATGAATATACCTTCAACCTGATTTTCCAGGCTGCATTGAGGAGAATTGTAATAGTAATAGTGGCATATGATCCTCCTGAAGGCAACACCTTTGCTCTACTCATTTGTTCAGAAGTCTTATATTTCATACCAAATAAAATCTATAGTCAGAAGCCTATCATTTAAGACTCTTCAGGGATCAACATCTAACTTACTGACCTAAGCTTATATTCACTATTTTCATACATGTTTTCCCATTTCTGGGCTGTTTTACTTTCCTAATTTGAGTAGTCTCATTGTTCATGAAACCCAACTAGACTTTATGCCCAAGTCTAATGGCTTCCTTTAAGAGTCCTTCCCTGATTTCCCTGAATGAAATGAACATTCCTCCTTTTGAAGTGTCAGTAGTTTTGATAAACTGCCTCGGGTCTTGTATGACATAATGTTGTATTATTTTATTGCTATCCAGTCTTGATTTGCATTTATTGTCTCAATACTGGGTACTTAAGTTGAGAGAAGAACCGTTCCCTCCCTCCAGCTCAATCAAGTACAAAATAAGTGTTCAATAATTATTTCTCAAGCAAGTAGCTAGATATACGGAATAAAGAACACTGCAATAGAAACTTTATGATATTTACCCAGAAAAATAAACAATGCTTTTTGGAAAAAAATACTACCTCTTGACAATAAGAACTATTTTCTTTCTATGTATTTTATGTGATGATTCCCTCTGTATTTCTAGTAATGTAAGAGTCAGACATTATATATATTTAACTGATATGTGACTGTTTCTGAAACTTTGAATGACTTGAATAAGATTACCAAAATGAGCCAAGTAAACATTTATTTCAGTAATTAAGTTATTTTAAAAATGTGCTGTACTTCCTTTTGCATATTTGTTCCATATTTGCATGTTTGAATATTTGTTCCATATAGAATATTTGAATTTGGTTGTCAAAATTGGTGGGTTTTGAATTTCATCTTTCTCATTGTATGATACAAAGCACTTTAGAGATTGTAAAAAAAACCCTTTGGTAAGAAACATATTTTATGAACTCAGTATGTGGTGAAAGGGAAATTTTTATGAAGGAATTTATGTGATTTTGAAATGTGTATCAACTAATTCTTCTCCAAACTATAGGTGGTTTGTGGAATATATTCAGTCAATAGAATAAAGCTGTGGTAATGTCTAAACACAAAGTATCAAAAATGTTTGAATAATTGCATGGGCAATTGGACCAAATGGGCCACTAAAAGGGTAAACTAAGGATATGCATTATGTCAGTTTAATATTTTGAAACTTATGTAATTAACAACAACCATAGTTTTCTGCAGATTATCTGTAATCACTGCCAATGACAGAATACAGGGGTAGATGGACTACTCTGTCTGATTCAGAAAGCATTTCTCACTTAAAAATATATTAAAATTTATTTTTGTTAAGCAGTTCCCTTATACCAGGTGACAGGTGTTTGGGTATGTGCATATGAATCAGACATTGATTTTGACTTCCAGATGCCTATAGTAGAGATGTGACTAGTATAAAAGACTATTTATTTAGAAGATTCTGTAGAGTTACAATTTTCTCAGTGCCCCTACTTTGTTTTTCCATTCTATAAACTACAACATCGGAAAATCACCTTAAAGGGAATACGTCTGTATTTTAAGCTTTTAAGAACACATACCACCTCACATATGAACATTTTATATATTTCACCTTTTTTCCCTGGGGACACCACAAAAGTTCTAAATAATTAGATTTAAGAAAAACAACATGTTTATGAGGCTGTAGGTACACTTTCTATATTTTCCTTCCTTCTTCCTTCCTTCCTTCCATTCTCTCTCTATTTTGTTATTCCTTCTTTTTTTTGAAGTTACTAAAAAGCTATGACATAGAAAAGTATTTTAAGAACATGTTCTGTAGCGTATCTGTATTTTCACAGTGAGGGGTGATGCTCAGATGTTATAACTGATTGACATTAATAAAGTGCATGATCCCTTTGGAATAGATTTCTTCACAACCAGGATATGCCTCCCTGGAGTTCAATATGTACCTGACAGACAGGTGTCAACTGTGAATAGACATATTTAGCTGAAAATTCAGTAAGGAAGGAAGCTGTCTGAAATTCTGACTCCAAGGATAGGGAAAAGAAGAGAAAGAGAGGATTGGGTAAGCTTCACAGTATCTTCTTCCAGAGAAGGTTGTTAGAATATGTAGTTACTGGAAAGGACTCACTAAGAAAATCTTTTCTATGGCTTGTAATTTTGGTTCTTAACCTATATTCTAGGCCATTCAACATATCATTAGTGATGAGTTTCAACTGCAATTATCCTGGTTTATATTTTAAATTAGACTCACATTGAGATGTAAATGATTGGGTAACTAACCTTCTCCAGGCATCGATTTTGACAAAGTGGAGAATAGACAAGACACAGGCGATAAAAGGAATTTGATAGTATGGTGAACAGCACAGAATGGTAAGAAGGCAGAAAATGGACTCTGCAATGGTCAATGACAAGTCTTTCCTACTAAAATTTTCTTTAAGGCACAGAGCCCTGTTTCCATATATTATCCATGAAATTGCGGAAGATAAACCAGAGTGTGAGGAGATTGTCTGATTCAAATGTTGGGATGAGCTTTTAGAGCAGGATGACACTTAGCTTGCACATTCTTGGAATAGGCAGCAGAATAAAGGATATTGGAGGAAAAAACATTTAAAAATGGGAGAAAGAAAAGATGGAAATGATGTGAAAAAAATCAGACTTCCCCAAAGAGATGGAGGGAATATTGAAAATAGGCCACCAGGGCCATGGTGGCTCAGCAGGCAGGAATGCTTGCCTGTGAAGCCAGAGGACCTGGGTTCAATTCCTGGTGCCTGCCCATGTAAAAAAAAAAAGAAGAGAAAATAGGCCACTAGTTTTGGGGTAGTATGATTCAGGGATTTGTTAGGATTAATGGCAACAAAAAGCACTTGAAGCTTGAAAATTTCCTGCTCCTTCTCTATTTTTTACCTTGTTTACTGTAAAGGAAATGAAGATTATTAGACTCCAGTCTACATCCTGGACACATACTCAGTGAAAATCAAAAAAGCATCTAGTTATATTTTTGCCTTCAAAACTGCATTTGTCCTTTTCACAAAAAGAGCTTATTTCAGAATTTCTCTCTTCTCCCATATTTGCCATGCACAAACATCTTTTGTACTATACAAAATCCTATTATTTCTTTTCTAGTAATTATTGTTTTCTTCTGGTAAATGTTACTTACAAAGTATCACATCGAATACCATACAGTTTAGTTACTGATTTCAGGCAATTCAAATAGAACCAAACAATCAAGAAAAAAATGTCTTCCTAGTTCTGCAGCAAACTTGAGAAGGTATTGACCTCTGAATAGTTTGAGTGGCCAAATATTAATTGGTGGCAAATATTAGTAAGAAAATAGTTTTTAGTACCCAATCTTGCAGTTAAGTAATGAGTTTATAATTTTTCATAGTCCATTACAGAAATGAGTATCTGATATCTGTTCCATCAAATTCTGAAAATGAAAGTGCAGTGACTCTGTAAAAATGGTTGATATTTAAGCTCCCTCTTTAGTTAATCTGCAGTACCTGTGTTTTGGTCAGGTTCATGTGTCAGCTTGGCCAAGTGGTGACACCTGCTTGTCTGGTTGGGAAAGTGCTGGCCTATCTTGCTGCAATGAGGATGTTTCATAGAATTAGATCATGGTCATGTCAGCTGCATCCACAGCTGATTCCATTTGTAATCAGCCAAGGACTGCGTCTTCTGCAATGAGTGATGCTCAATCTAATCACTGGAAGCTTTTTAAGGAGGATTCAGAAGAGACAGGCTCTTCCTGCTTTGGCTGGCGAGCCTCTCCTGTGGAGTTTGTCCAGACCCTCCATCAGAATCGTTGGTTTCACAGCCTGCCCTGCAGATTTTGGACTCTGCATTACCACGGTCATGTGAGACACTTTTATAAATTTTATATTTGTGAGTGTTTCCTGTTGATTCTGTTTCTCTAGAGAACCCTAAATAATACAACTTGGTTCCTGGAGCTTCCTAGGCAAATGTGTAGTCACTTAGTCCATCTCTGAAGCATATTAGGCTTTTGCAGGAATATCAACTGTGATGTGTAATCTTCCATTTAATATTTACTATGAACACATTATTTAAAATTCTTTCTTATATTAAATGCTTATTCTGGATAAATTGAGGAAGTGAAACACTTCTCATTAAGGACAGTTTAGCTTCACACATATGCTTTCAGTGAAATGATACTAAATGAAGTAGAATACCTTTAAACAATGTCCCTACCCTCTTGCAGAGAGCCTCCACATTAAGAGAAATGCGTGTAAGTCTCTGTATCTCTGGTAGCAGAAAATCTTTGTGTGGGCTGTCAGCATGATGGGTCGCTAATTAGGTAGGAGTGCCTATAGGGCTGCATTTGAGCATTTTGCCAGGCAGGGTTCCTTACTGTTCTCTGAAAGCACCATGCTCATTACTGTGTGTAATGATTAGAAAATGAGCATGGAGAGCAGAAGAGTCTACAGATCTTTCAAGACTCCTGTTGGAATTCTTCCTCCATTGTTAAACTTTCCACCCATTATTGGGACCCCTTCATTTCTCCAAGCTCTGAATGCTTATATTACTTTTAACACATTCTTTTGTTATTGCTTCTAATTGTCTGCTATCTCTAACATTTTATGGGTTTCATGTGTCTGTGCATTATTGTTCACTCTAAGTAGGAGGAGATAACTCCTTTAATGTCTTCTGTCTCTTCCATGTGGTTTTCAAAGAGTTATTCCAACATTTCATTAAATTCTAGCCTTGTTGAACAAATGATGTGTAACCACTATTAAAATTTTTAATACTTTTAAATAAGCATTTTGTTTTAGTAAGAGAAATAGTAAAATGGGCTGATTATTATGAAACATCTGATGAAATGAACAGACAATGTGTTATGAGGAAGGTGTCATTTTTCAAACTTCAAGAGCATATGTTGTTAAAATTTAGAGAATTCTGTCTGGATCAATAGGGAGAAATAGTTTTAGACAATAGTTTTATTCTTTAGTTTTCTTTCTTTTAAGTGTTAAGCCTGCTTTGGAATTCTGTAAATTGATAAAGTCAATGCCTTGAGAAGTGATGGACTACATGTGCTTCTATAATAGTATGTTTTTGTTTGTAGAGAAGACATAAAGCAACTTAAGAGCATGGAGAAATCAGATTATAACTCTAGTTAGTAAAGGAAAAGTAAAGCATAAGATATCAGGTCAGCAAGAATGTTTCACAGTGTATCACCACCTGACTGGAAAACTAGAACAAGAATTTTCTAAGCCCATATCACCAGTTCTTTAGTCTCAGAACTTAGCAATAAATACACAGGAACACTTTATATTTTTGGCATCAAATCATATGACAGTTGTCTGGATACGTAATCTTTCTCAGCTTCATAATAAGGGTATTATATAAAAATCAACTCAAAATTGATTAAAGACCTAAATATAACAGCCAGAACTACAAAAATCCTAGAAGAAAAATGCAGAAGCATCTTTAAAACCTTGTATTAGTCAATGATTTCATAGGCTTTATACCCAACGTACAAGCAACAAAAGAAAATATAGATAAATGGGACCGCATCAAAATTAAAAACTTTTGTGCATCAAAGGACATTATCAGAAAAGTAAAATGACAACCTTCACTATACGAGAGAGCATTTGGAAAGCACATATCTGATAAAAGTTTGATATCCAGAAAATCCTTTAACTTAAGGACAAAATGAATAACAACCCAGTGAAGAAATGGGCAAAATATTGAATAGACATCTTTCCAAAGAAGATATGCAAATGGCTAAAACCTCATTAAAAGGTACTCAACACTATTAGCCATTGGGGAAATGCAAATTGACTCTACAGTAAGATACCATTTCACACTGATTAGAATGGCTACTATTTAATAAAAAAAAAAACACAAAATTACGGTGTTGAAGAGGAGGCAGAGAAATGGGGATGCTTATTCATTGTTAGTGGCAATGTGAAATAGTGCTACTCCTGTAGAAGATAGTTTGGCAGTTTCTCAGAAAGCTAAGTATAGAATTACCATACGACCTAGGAATCCCACTACTAGGTCTATACACAAAATAGTTGAAAACAGGGACTCGAATAGATATTTGAATACTGATGTTCATAACACCATTATTCACTTTTATTAAAAGTTGGAAGCAACCCAAGTGTCCATAATGAATGAATGGATAAACAGAATGTGGTAGATGCATGTAATGGAGTATTATTCACCATCAAAAAAGGAGTGAAGTCCTGAATCATGCAATAACATGGATGAACCTTCAAGATCATGTTAAGTGAGATGAGCCAGACAAAATATAACATTTATTGCATAATATCACTGATATGAAATAAGTAAAATAAGCAAACTCATAGAGTCTGAATCTAGAATGTAGATTACAAGGAGACATGTTGGAGAAAAGGAATATGGAGTTAAGGCTTAAGATGTACAGAGTTCCTATTTGAAATGATAGAAATGTTTTGGTAATGGACGGTCCTGATGGTAATATAACAGTAATAAACAACACTGAAATGCATTTCCAAGTGTGATTAAAAGGGGAGATGTTAGGTTGTATTTAAGATAACAGCATAATTTAAAAAAAGTCTATAAAGCTATACTACACAGTGAACTCTAAGTTAAACCCATAGACCATACATAATAGTACAATTATAAAAATGTGCTTTCATCAGTTGCAACAAATTTTCCACATCAGTGAAAACTGTACATAATAGGGTGGTATATGGGAGTCCTGTATTTTATGAATAATTTTTCTGTAAACCCACAGTGTCTCTAAAATAAAAATTATTTCCTCATTTTCATTTATTCATTTACTAAAAATATTCACTAAAATTTATTTTTCAGTGCCTACCAGGGGTCAGGATGAACCAGGGAATCAAGAAGGAGAAAAATGAGATACATTTTTGTGCCTGTGAATCTTACATTCTAGTGTATTTGGGTACTTGTGTGTGTGCCTGGGGAGAGGTTCAGTAAGTTGATAGGCTAAACATTTAAAATATAGACACTACATAACAATAACCATCCTTTGTTGAACATTTCTATACACCAAGAATCTATTATTTCTCATAATATGACAATCCATATATTAAATATGAGAAAATCGATCTGGCAAGATACTGATTTGGCAAGAATTAAATTATTTCTAAGGGCTCATAACCCAAATATTCACTTCCAAAATCCTTCTCCCTACTTTTCTCTTGACATTGCTTTTTATGACATTCCATACTATTAGGCTTATGCTAAATGGAGGTATCTTAGGAATTTTAATCCAATATGAATTTTTGTAATAATAAGCTGTTGTGATGTTTCCATTTTGGCAGAGACCATGCCTATCTTGCATCATTCTATCCTTTGCCCCAGCTAATTGACTACACTCAAAATTATTTGATCCATAAATGAATGCATGAAAGCCATGGAAGCCCTTTTGTCTTACTGATTTTTTAATAGACTTTATTTTTAGAGAAATTTTAGGTTTACAGAAAAATTACAGAGGAAGTACAGAAAGTTCCCATTTACTACCCCCTCCACACGAAATTTTCCTATTCTTAACACCTTGCATTAGTGTGGTACATTTGTTACAAATAATGAACCAAAGTTAGACATTATTAGTAAGTAAAATCCATAGTTTGCATTAAAATTAACTTTTTGCATGTAGAATTCTACGGATTTTGATAAATGCATCATGTCATGTATTCACCACTATGGTCTCATACAGAATAATTTTCCTTCTCTAAAATTGCCCTGTGTATTATTCAAAGGGTATTATTGGTGATTCTCATTCCCTTTGCTGAAATAATCTTCGAGAGAGTTAGGATTAACACTTGGCATAGATCAGTGGGCATGACTTGCAAGGCTTCCATATTTATTCAAGAGAGATATAATTAGGTGGGGCAGTGGAATTCAGCTGATTTGAAGGAGGCCTACCAAGGCTCTAGAACCTCTGAATGGGGTCTTCTCAAATTACTTTTCCCTTAATCATATCATTATGAAATGCCTTGTATAATTGCAGAAATTGCAAGCAGCTTCTCTGATCGCATAGGTCCTGGTAAAATGTATTTTTTCACCAGCATTTTTATGCTTCATTAACCATGGTCATACAATAAAGGCATTCCACATGTTTTGCAGATGAGAAAATATGACCAATCTGTAGGTGTGTTCAGGCAGCAACTTTTCTCTTGCTCTGTAAAGTCCAGCAGGGACTGAATGTAGCAAGCCCAGAGAGGGCCTCTTTGGTAGACAGAATTATGTACCCTAGAAAAAAACATTTTATTAATCTTAATCCATTTCTGTGGGTGTGGACCTATTATAAATAGGACCTTCTGAAGAAGTTATTTTCAGTTAAGGCATGACACAACTGAATCAGGTTGGGCCTTAATACTATTATTGGAGACTTTATGAATAAAAAGCCATGGGGAAGAGCCAGAAGGTGGAAGTCAGTGGACTCCAAAAGAAAAATGAGGAGACATCACCATTTGACAGCAAGCTAAGGGACCCTCCCAGAGTGTTATCAACCCTGACGCCAGGAAAAAGCAAGTCTTTCAACCTCTTAACCCTTGAGACAATAAATACCTGTTGTTGAAGCCAACCCATTGCGTGGTAATAATCATGGCAACTGGAAAACCTAAAAAACCTCAAATACCAATAGCTTTTACTTTGTTTACTGCTTAGATAATCCTGATTGATAACCCTCAGTTGCCTACTTGACAGTCTGATGAATGACCTGAAAAACCATGTATTCAAATAAAAATGACATCTTAAGGTCCTGTTATGCACAAGGCATCTGGTTAGGCACTTGCTGCTTAGATATAGGATTAAGGCACAAATGCTTGAAAAGTTATACTAAAAAAAATTTGGATCTAATGCCTTATGCTGTATGAGGCAGGAACTTGCTATTATTCTTTGTCTGTTTCCTGGGTTTTAGAATATGGTCCATCAGATTTTCATGTATTTTTTTGAATTAATTAAAGCATTGGTTGTGGTTTAATTCTGTGGATTTTAAATGAATAAATGATAATGATAAGTTCCCCAGAAGTTTAGGGGAAAGAGTGATAAGTTGAGGCCTAGACAAACTTTAAATGTGATAATATCATAACTATTTATCTATCTCTACTTATCTGTGTATGTATATTGTAGTTTTCAAAGTGTTTTATACTCATAATTAAATTTTAGTTCTATTAATATTCCTGTGAGATAGGTGATAGAACAATTATTATTACATATTGTATAAATGAAATCACAACAAGAGTTCAATGAAGCTTTCCAAATGCCATAGCTAATGTAAGGCCAAGTTGGGACTAAGACTCAGCTCTTGTCATTCCTAGTCTAGTACTCCCTTACATAACACATTATCACATTCCACTTTCACACCAGTAGTGGAGTGCAATTGTTGACATTGCACTAAATTAGCATAGATGCTTTGGTCACAAGGGGCCTTTATTCACTATTCTGAAATTTAGAGAAACGTATTTGTGATCATTTTCCCAGTCTTCCAGATGGGTTGCTCTAAATACCAAATGTTTATACCACCAAAAGAAAGTCAGTTTTAATCTATGGCAATGATTTGACAATCCAAATGGGTCTTTCTGGATATTATTGAATAATTGAGATTGTGTTTTTGGAATCAGAGACCAGGGCATTTGGCGGGAAATGAAAGAAAGAACATGAGTAGGAAGACAGACATAAAAAGAAGATCATGCAAAAGATGCAGCCATTCATTCACGCTTGATTATTGGGCAGTGACTGCATAAGCTACTGACAAAAATTGTCTCATAAATGTGTTTTAGTCCATATAGTAGAGCATATTTCTGGCAAGAGTGCTTTCTAAATAGCAGACTTATTTTTAGGGAGCAGATTTTACAGGTGATATCCTGCCTTGTGCTCTGGGGCAGATATATTGCTCTGCAATGAGAAGTTGATGGTTAAACTCTGCCTGGCCTCAGAAGCCATTCTGTGATGGGAGCCAAACAATTTCATATATTTCAACCTAATGTACCTTCAAGCCTCAAGGCTGCCTTGCTCTGTCTCTTGGATATGAGTGCTTTGTTCAAAGCAAGCCTCTTAACAGTCTGGCGAGGATGCTTTAAGAATGTGAGCCTATGGAACTCTGACATTCCCTCTGTGAGAGGCAGGCTGTTCCCCTACGAGCTGCCCAGGTAGGACTGAGATGGTTGTGTCCATTATCAGCTCAGACCAGTCCTAGAATATTTGTCCTTATTGCCTTGTGTGATTTGCAAGTTGTTCCTGCTCATTTGACAAAGAAAGAAAAGGGATGTAAACCAAATTCCTGTGTATATCATTTGGCTTGCTGATCTTAAGTTTTCAACAATAAAGATAATGATTTGGAAATGAGGCTCAGTGCTTTTATATTTGCATTTAACTCAAAGTGTTGTTTAAAGAAGATGAGTGGGGCTCAGCTCTTCTTTTTGCTCCTCCCCCCATCTTTCTATTTAAGTCATCTCAAAGATTTTGAAAGTAACTTGCCCTTGAAACTGGACGTTTCAAAGGTATACCTCAATATCCCAGACACAATTGCTATGGAACTTCTGAAAATCACTATGAAGTTGAATTATTTGCCTATTAATATTTTGTTTCCTAAATATCACTTCTTTTGGCTCTCAAATCTGAGCTTTCATGTGTATCAACCTTCAACGTCCTCCTGGCATGATGATGTGTGGTCCTGACTTAAAGTCCTCTCCTATTTTTCATGCCTATTGTAATGTTACTAATGTATTCTATGCAGTTTTTCCTGATATTTTAAGTCCATACTATTCTCACATTGTCTTTCCCAATTTCATATTTAACATACTATGTTATTTTTCTGCATATCATATGAATTCTGCATTTCAAGCTATAATTGTAGCTGTATGTTTGTTCACAGGAGAAGCATAGACCCACAGGATATTAGAACTTTTTTTCTGGGCCAACCTCTCATTTTAATGTTTAGAAAACTGAAGCCAGTGAGGGTCAATGTCTTGTTCAGGTTGTTTTAGTGAGTTGGTTAGTGAGCAGGTATTGTTGCAGGCATTTAGTAAGTGCTTATTCAGCTGCCTATCACTCCTTTTGGTTTGTCAACACTGGTAGTGTGTGAGTGAAACTTGTAACCTGCCCACAATGTTGTGTTTCTAATATATTCCTAGACATGTAAGTCTCAAATATATATGTATGTTTGGGGTCATAACTCTTGGAAAATGGTATTCAATTATTTGAATCTAATGCATTTTAGCAAAATAGTACTTTCTTTTGTGTTAAAATTGTGAGGATTCATGAAAATGACAAGGGATACTAAAAAGAAAAATGTCATGAACGATGACTGTATTGAAAACAACACTAAATGCTATTAAAGAGAAAATTTAGGTTGAGGGTTTAAAAGTAGTAAAATGTAATAATTATGTCAGATAATTTCTGCTTCATTTGATAAACTCCAGCACAAACAGACTGGGAAAATAATTGTTTGAAGATGTAGATACTTGTCCTGCATTAATGAGCAAGCATTGTGGTTTCTAAATCAGTAAGGTTGATTTGTGTTTAGAGTTGCAGCTCTCATCCTAATCTTTGCCCCATTGTTATGCTGAGAGAAGGTTTTCTGTAGTAAAGAGGAATTTTTTTCTGTTTGTTTAAGCTATTTTATTTTATTATAGAACAACACTTATGGTTTTGGACTTGAATTTTATCATTTTTTATTTAGTTAATTCCATACTATAAAGTGGATAACTTGGAACTGATTATTCCTGTATTTAACAATTCAATTCAAAAGAGCTATCATTGCAATAAATAATTTTTTTATCTCATTTGTACATGTTTACAGAATGATCCTGAGAAAAATGCCAGGAGTCCTGAGTTTAGTAATCACTATCTTAGTGACTAATATGGGTGACTGTCTTAGTTTGCCTGAGTCAAAATCACAAATACCATGAATTGGTTTTTGGCTTAGCAATGGTGTGGTGTCTTGGAACTATGTACCCCAGAAAAATGTGTTATTAATGTTTATCCATTCCTGTGGGTGTAAACCTATTTTAAATAGGATCTTTGATCTTTTGGTGAGGTTATTTCACTTAAGTTGGGGCTGAACTGAATTAACATGGATATATATATATATATATATATATATATATATATATATATATATATATTATTTTTTTTTAAATTATGAAGTACATTTTAACAAGTGATTATAGAACAGATTTTTAAGTTTGGTATGGGTTACAGTTTCGTGATTTTTTTTTTTTTCTTCTAGCTTCTTCAAGACACTGGAAGACCAAAAGAAATATCAATATAATCAACAATCGTACTCAATTGGTTAAATCCTCTCTTCTCTGTTAAACTCCTTTTCTTTGAATCAGCATGGATATTAATCCTAATTCTGGGGTCCTATAGGGCAGAATGAAATTCAGGAATTTTACATATATATAGATAAGATTATATACATATGAGAGGGAAAGAGAGAATGACAGGATGGAAGTCAATGGAATTGAGAAAAGAAAAGAGAAGCCTACCTAGAGTGGCTATCCTGTGCATTGTTATGTGACAGAAAAGCAAAGGATGTGTCATTCTGGCAGACAGCCCCAGAGTACCACAGTGTTTTGGGAGAAAGCATTGCTTGCATGACATCTTGATTTTGGGCTTCTCTGAGTCTCAAAATCACGACACAGTACATTTCTGTTGTTTAAGTCATCTGATTGCACAATATTTGTTTTAGAAACTAAGAAACTGAAGCAGTTGTGATGGTTAAGTTCATGTGTCAACTTGGTCTAATTATGGTGTCCAGTTTTTTAGTCAGGCAAGCATTTGCCTGATTGTTATTGTGAGGATATTTTGTGGAATTAAATCATCAGTAAGTTGATTGCATCTATGGCTGATTACATGTATAATCAACTGATGATTTGGCCTTCAACAATGAGAGAAGTCTCATCCAATCAGTTGAAGTCTATAAAATAGAAGTGATGATTTCAGCAGTCAGAAGAGAGAATTTCCATTTCTACTTCAGTCAGCCAGATTCTCCAGGGGAATTCATCAAAAACATTTATTGGTGTTCCCAGCTTGTGACCTTCCCTACAGAATTTGGACTTGCCCATTGCCACAGTCATGTGAGATAATTCTTATAAAAATCTCATAACATTTACATGTATATTCTGCCAGTTCTATTTCCCTAGAGAACCCAGACTAATACAACAGTTTTTGGCATCAAGAATGGAGTGCCATTATTACAAATAGCTGGAATGTGGAAACAGTTTTGGAATTAGTAATGGGTAGAGACTGGAGGAATTGTGAGGGGCTTGATGGAAAAACCTTAGATTGCTTTGAAGTGACAATTGGTAGATATATGGACACTAAACGTGCTTCTGACAAAGACTTAAATGAATGTGTTATTGGAAATTGGAAGAAAGGCAATCATTGTTTTAAAATGACAGGGAACTTGCCAAAATTGCATTCTCATGTCAGATGGAAAGTAGAACATGTCAATGATGAACTTGGATATTTAGCTGAGGAGATTTCGAATCTAAGTGAAGAAGGTACAGCCAGGCTTTCCTTTGCACGTTATAACAAAATGTAGGAGGAAAGGGGTAAGCTGAGAACTGAGTTCTCAAGTGGAAAGAAATCAGAAATTGATGGTTTGGAAAATTCTGAGCCTACCCAGATACTGTAATCTGAGACTAAAAACAGAAGTGTTCTATCAGGAACCTCCCTGAGCTTTCAGAAAGTGTATACCCAGAAGACAGTGTTCCATGTGAAATTTTAATTGAGTAACTCTTTCTAAAAGGGGTATGATCTAGTATGTCTAGTCAGGCATTTCAATGGAAGTCAGGATTGGAGGTGCAGTTATCCAGGATGGATCTATAGAAAGTTCTGTTCTTTCTGATGGTTTGCGAACTGCACAAACTGTGTGAGATTTGTAAGAGCAGAATCACCAATCAAAGAGATGGATGTTTTCTTGTTTGCTTTTCTGGCATTTAATTGTAATTACTATATGCTATTATATGTTTAAATCTACTTTTTCAAGTATCCTATATATAAGGGACTTTTCTTTTGAACTATTTTTGTTCTGCTAAAAATAATGAATTATTATTTTCCTCTTAATCATAAAAAATAAGAATCAGAAATTTACAAACCAAAAGGGAACTTCACCTTAATTTTACAACAGCAGCAAACTATGTATTCTATTTTTGAGAAAAGGATATATATAGTCTATAAAAGTACATGCAAATGAGTTATTTAATGGGTTTTCTAGATAGAAAGATGCATTTTAAATTTGGTTTCTGGTTGTAAAACAAAACTTTTTATTCTAGCTATTAGGCAAATAAATAAACAGGGCCACAAAAATCATGAAATCAAAAATTAGTCTCAATAGAGTAAATCTCAATTCTAAATTCATGGAGTGATATCCTTGAAGTAGGTTATTAAGATCAGATCACAAAGAGACAGCCAACTCGTTTGGAAAATTTGGAAGCCGTATTTCAGATAAAGGTTTGATATCCCATGTACATAAAGAAATTATATAATTCAACAACAAAAGAATAAACAACCCAAATATAAAATGGGCAAAAGTCATCAGTAAACACTTTTCTGAAGAGTAAACATAAATGGTTAAAAAGCACATGAAGAGCTAGTTATCTTCTTTAGCTCTAAAGGAAATGCAAATTAAAATTACAATGAGACAGCATCTTACACCTGTAAGAATGGCTGCCATTAAATGAACAGGAAACTACAAATGTTGGAGAGGCTATGGAGAAATTGGAGCACTTTTATTACTGATGGGACTAGATAATGGTACAGCTACTATGGAAGAGAGATTGGCAGTCCCTCAAAAAACTAAACATCAAGTTGCCATATGACCCAGAAATACCACTGCTTGGTATAAACCCAGAAGAGCTGAAAGAAGTAACATGAACAGACATTTGCACACCGACGTTCATGGCAGCACTATTCACAATTGCCAAAAGATACAAGCAATCCAAGTGCTCATTAACAGATGACCAGATAAAAAAATGTATTTTATACATATGGTGGGATATTATTCAGTAGTAAGATGAAATGAGGTCCCAAAGCATATGAAAATATGGGTGAACCTTGAGGACCTAATCCTCAGTGAAATAAGCCAGACACAAAGGACAGATACTTTATTATTTCAATAATGTGACTCTGGCAATGATGCTAATGTCAAGGCTCAGGCAAGCCAAATGAATTGTTCTGAATAATAGGTCAAGAAGTAATTATCTCCCAGATGGAAAGCAAATGCAACTTCCTCTGATATTTTGCTGTAGTATGATCTGGATGAAGATTTTGGAGACAGACAGGGAGTATGGTGCTCTCCTACCTGCATTGCCCTCCTCCTTCCCCTTTCTCCCTTCTCCTTTCCTCTTTTTTTCTTTCTCTCTTTCTCTGTGTCTCTTTCTTTTATTCTTCCCTTTTTCCTTCCCTAAAATAAAAAAAATGAAAAATTAAATAAAGTATACAGTTCAATTTCTTTCAGTATATCACAGAATTGTGCATCAAGCACCACAACCAAGAAAAAGAAAAACAATGCCTCCTCAAATACAAAAAATCAGATCATATTTTCAATTGGAGAAAAAGAACTGTTACAAGGAATATATGATACTTACTACTTAGAAATAAATTAAGAAAACTTATAGAATGTCACTGAGCAATTTTTTTTATTTCAAAGTACATTTTAATAAGCAGGTACAGTTTAATGAGCAAATTTCAAAGTATGTATGGGTTACAGTTTTGTCATTTCAGGTATTTCCTTCTAGCTATTCTAATACACTAGAGACTAAAAAGAAACATCAATATAATGATCCGGAAGTCATACTCAATTGTTAAATCCTATTTTTTTTTTGTTACAACTCCTCTCTCTCATTTGATCCTTCTCCCAATCTTTAGGGATATTTGGACAATGGCCATTCTAATTTCTTCAGGTTGAAAAGTGGTGTCAACATTATGGAAAAGGGAGTTGCAACTCGTTGATGTTCTTGAAAAGACTGGTACCTCTGAGTTTCAGGGCTTATCTAGCCCAATAACCATCTGGAGGTTTTAGGTTTCTGGAAAATAAACTTAGTGAGTGAACCTCCTATAGAGTCTCAGATAGAGCCCTGGGTATTCTTTACAGTTTACCGGAATACTGTTAGTTGGAGCATGGCATAAGGTGGCAGTTTTCAATATCTAGCTGAAGCTTACATAAGAGTAAACTCTAGAATATCCCCTCAATCCCATTTGAAATCTCTTGGCCACTGAACCTTAACTTTTTACACTTATTTTTCCCCCTTTTGTTCAAGAAGACATTGTCAATTCCACAATGCCAGTGCCAGATGCATCTCTGGGAGTCATGTCCCAAATTACCAGGGAAATTTACACTGCTGGAAGTCATGTCCCATGTAGCAGGAAAGGTAAAGAGTTCATTTGCAGAGCTAGGCTTAGAGAGAGAAAGTCCACATGTGAGCCAAAAAGAGGTTCTCTGGAAGTGGCTATTAGGAAAAGTTATAAGTAGGCTCAGCTTCCCTGTTATAGATAAAATTTCATAAGAGCAAGCTTCAAGATTGAGGGCTTGGCCAATTAACTTGGGAGTCCCTGATGCTTGAGAGAGTATCAGGAATTTTCCAGGTGAGCAAGTTAATAGATTCATATTTTTTCTACAACCCTCAAAGAACTTTGTAAATTTTTTTTTTATTATATGGAAAACATAGTCTGGAATGTATCCGTGTGTTACAATAAACTATGCAGAATTACAAGATCTCATTTCTCATTCTAGAGTACATGTGTTTACATTACTTATGCAAACTGGCTAAACAGGTTAAGTTAGATTGTGTGCTACAGAAAATTTAAATTTTGGACCAAATAAGCATCTCATCCTGTGTTCTCACACAGAAGGTAGAGTTTTAAAATACAGGCAATATTGTCCTTTATGCTGTATTCTCACTAACCTTAGTCCCAACCAGTTTATTTTCATTCATATCTCCAATTGAAGTCTGATCTCTTTTATGACTTCTTTAACAGTTGCTCTATGGAGTACTGCTAACTTCTGGAGCTGCAGCACTCTGTGAGTTGTCACACAAGTTCCCATAGTTCCAGGGAAATATGAGGTTATACATATATAGCACATCATTTCAGAATTTAGAAATAAAGCTTGAAACTCAGGAAAAATGTGACTGCTGCTAGAGCCTACAACCCTAATTTTCTTGTAAGAATTTTTTAAAATGGGACCATACAATATTTGTCCTTTTGTTTCTGGATTGTTTTGCTCAACATAGTGTCCTCAGGGTTCATACAACTTGTTGCATGCCTTGTGATTTCATTCCTTTCTGTAGTTGCACAATATTCCATTATATGTATACACCACAATTTGCCCTTCTGCTCCTCAGTAGATATACCCTTCAGTCACCTCCACCCATTGACTATCATGAATTATGCCACCATAAACAGCAGTATATAAATGTCTACTCTAGTCCCTGCTCTCAATTCTCCTCAACATATTTCTAGTAACAGGATTGCCTAATCATATGGTGACCCTATATCTAGCTTCCAGTGGATTCACTACATTATTCTTTAGAGGGGCTGCTCCATTCTACTACCCTATAAACATTGAAGGTGTATACCATTGAGGTATACCTTTCTCTCCACATTTGCTCTAGCACTGAATATTACTGTTTATTTTATTTATTTATTTTGAATCTGCAGATATTGATGAGATATCTTCACCTATCCAAAATAAACAGCGTGTCACAATATCCTCACTTAGTTGTGCAATCATCACTTTCAATTTTAGAAAATTTTCATATCTCCAAAGAGAAAAATTACAAATAGACATACCCTTACCAAAGAGAAAACCCAAAATATCCCTTAACTCTTACCCTCCTCCTCAATTATTTACTCCTAATGTTGTGATACTAGTGAGGTATTCCTGTTAAATATAGTCCATAGCATGCAATAGATAGTTTTTCCCATGTATCACTCTGTTATTAACTCTTTGTACAAGTGTTCTACCTTTGAAGTAGTACATGCAAGAACTTATTTATATTTGAAGTGCTAATAAGTGAGATATTTGGTTTTCAACAATGCCTTTCCGTCATATTCACTTTCTATATAATCCTAATGAATTACCATCACCTCTATCCATTCCCATACATTTATGTTCAACTTCTTTAACATGTCTGTACATACTAGATAACCACTGCATCTCCTCTAGCTTCTGTCTATTTCTAGGTCTCTTATATTCTACATTTTAAGACTCTGAGTTTTCATTGTATAGGGGGTTCATATTAGTGAAATCATGCAGAGTCTATCCTTTTGTGTCTGGCTTATTTCATTCAGCATTATGTCCTCAATGTTAATCCATGTTGTCACATGTTTCAAGACCTCATTTTTTTCTTACTGCTACACATTTCACTATATGTATATACTACATTTTGTTTATCTACTCTTATATTAAAGGACACTTGGATTGTTTCCATCTTTTGGCAATTGTGAATAATACTGCTATGAACATCCATGCACAAATGTTTATTTGTGTCACTGCTTTCAGAACTTCTAGGTATATATTGAATAGTGGTATTTCTGGGTTGTAGGGCAACTCAATATTTAGTTTCTGAAGAACCACAAAACTGTCTTCCACAGTGGCTGTACAATTATACATTCCCACCAGCAGTAAATAACTATTAATATTTCTCCACATCCTCTCCAACATTTGTACTTTCCTGTTTGTTTAATGGCAGCCATTCTTATAAACATGAAATGATATCTCATTGTGGTTTTGATTTGCATTTCCCTTATAGTTAATGAAGATGAAAATCTTTTCATGTGCTTTTTAGCCATTTGCATTTCCTCTTAAGAAAAATGTCTATTCATATTTTTTTTGCCCATTTTATAACTGTGTTGTTTTGTCCTTTTGTTGTTGATTTGTATGATTTCTTCATATATACTGAATATCAAACCCTTATCAGATATATAGTTCCAAATATTCTGTCTCATTAAGTTGGCTGCCTCTATACCTTTTTAATAAAGTCCTTTGAGGGATGGAAGCATTTGATTTTGAGGAGTTCCCATTTACCTGTTTTTCCATTCATTACTTGTGCTTTGGGTATAAGATTGAAGAAACTACTTCTGATTACTAGGTCGTTAAGATATTTCCCTGTATTTTCTTCTAGAAGTTTTATGGCACTGGCTCTTACATGTAGGTCTTTGATCTATTTTGAGTTAATTTTTCTATGGGGTGTGAGATGAGTCCTTTTCATTTCTTTGGCTTTAGATATCCAGTTCTCCAAGCCCCATTTATTGAAGAGACTATTCTGTCTCAGTTCAGTGGATTTGGGGACCTTGTCAAAAATCAATTGACCATAGATCTGGGGGTCTATTTCTGAACACTCAATTCAATTCCATTGATCAATATGCCTGTCTTTGTGCCAATATAGTGCTGTTTTGACCACTATGACTTTATAATAAGCTTTAAAGTCAAGAAGTCATGCCTTTTTAAAAGGATTTTTTGATAATTAGAGGCCCTTTTCTATTCCAAATAGATTTGGTAGCTACTAACTTTTCCACATCTGCAAAGTAGATTGTTGGAATTTTGATGGGCAAAATTAACTTGGGAGTCCCTGATGCTTGAGAGAGTATCAGAAAGTTTCCAGGTGAGCAAGTTAATAGATTCATATTTTTTCTACAACCCTCAAAGAACTTTGTAAATTTTTTTTTATTATATGGAAAACATAGTCTGGAATGTATCCGTGTGTTACAATAAACTATGCAGAATTACAAGAGTCTACTGACTCTGTAGAATTGACATCTTAACAACATTTAGCTTAACTATCCATTAACATGGAATATATTTTTACCCTTAGGTCTTCTTTGATTTTTCTTAACAAGGTTCTGCAGTTTTTCAAGGTTCTTTGCATCTTTGATTAAGTTTATTCCCAGATACTCGATTATTTTAATTGTTATTGTTAATGGAAATTTTTTCTTAATTGTCTCCTCACAGTTAGGGCCTTACTTATATATATAAACATTACTGATTTTGTGCATTGATCTTGTACCTGCCACTTTGCTGAATTTTTCATTAGCTCAAGGAGCTTTGTAATAGATTTCTCAGGAGTTTCCAAATATAGGATCATATTATCTGCAAATAATGAAAGATTTACTACTGCCTCTCCGTCTGGATCCCTTTTATTTCTTTTTCTTCCCCAATTGCTCTAACTAGATAATTTCTAGTACAATGTTGAGTAAGAATGGTGACAATGGGCATCCTTCTCTGGTTCCCAATCTTAGTGGGCAGGCTTTAAGTCTCTCACCACTGAGTATGATGCTGGTTGTGGGATTCATATGTGCCTTTTATGATATTGACAAAGCTTCTTTTGATTCCTACCTTTTGAAATGTTTTTATCATAAAGCATGCTGGATTTTGTCAAATACTTTTTTAGTATCAATCAAGATTATCATGTGATTTTTCCCTTTCAATTTGTTAGTATATTATATTATATTGACTGATTTTCCCATGTTGAATCCCTCTTGCATGCATGGAATGAATCCCACTTGGTTGTAGTATATAATTCTTTTAATGTACTGTTTTAATTTGCTAGCTGCTAGAATGTGATATACCATAAAAGGAATGGCTTTTATAAACAGGAATTTAATAAGTTGCAAGTTTACAGTTCTAAGGCCATAAAATATTCCAATTAAAGCAAGTCTATACAAATGTCCAAATTAAGGCACCAACAAGAGGGTATCTTCACTCAAGAAAGGCTAATGAGGGTCAGGATTTCTCTCCCAACTGGAAAGCTACATGGTAAACATGGTGAGATCTGCAAACTTTCTCTCAGCTTCTTGTTTCATGATGCTCCCCTGGGGATGTTTTCCTTCTTCATCTCCAAAGGTCTCTGGCTGCATGGTCTTTCCTGGTTCTCCACATTCTCTTGCTCTCTCCGGCTCTATAAAAGGACTCTCTTCAAAATGCTTCTTCTTTTAAATGATTCCAGGAAACTAATCAAGACTCATCTTAAATGGGTGGAGTCACATCTCTCTCTATTCAAAAGTTAAAACCGATTAACTTTGAGTCACATCAGATGTAATCTAATCAACTTCCCAACATACAGCACTGAATAGGGCTTAAAGAATTGGATTAGGATTAGGGCATGACTTTTCTAGGGTACAAAAATCCTTACAAACTAGCACATGTATCTTTGGATTCAATTTACAAGAATTTCATTGAGAATTTTTACATTTATATTCACTAGGGAGATTGGCCTGTAGGTTTTGTTTCTTGTATCTTTACCTGATTTTGGTATTCAAGTCATGTTAGCATAAAATTAGTTAGGTAGTCTTTCTTTTTCTTCAGTTTTTTGAAATACTTTGAGCAGGAGTGGTGTTAGTTTTTCTTGGAATGTTTGTTCAAGGTCAAGGTCTAACTGAAGCTTGCTAAAGACAAACTTCAGAGTAGCCTCTCAACTCTATTTGAACTCTCTCTGCCACTGATACTTTATTAATTATACTTCTTTCTCTCTTTTGGTCAGAATGGAATGGTTGATCCCACAGTGCCAGGTTTGGATCCATCCTTGGGACTTATCTCTCATGTCATCAGGGAGACTTTCACCACTTGATGTCATGTCCCATGTAGGGGGGAGGGCAATGATTCACTTGCAGAGTTGGGCTCAGAGAGACCGAGGTCACATATGAGCAACAAAAGAGGTCCTCCAGAAGTAACTCTTAGGCATGCCTATAGGTAGTCTAAGCTTTTCTGCTACCTACATAAGCGTCACAAGAGTAAGCCTCATGATCAAGGGCATGGCCTGTTGGTTTGGATGTCCCTAAAGTTTGACACAGTATCAGAGGATTCCCTGATGGTAGGGTTTAATAGTTCTATAGTCTTTCTCCCCTCACTCAGGGGACTTTGCCAATATTTTTTGATTATCTGCTTAACATACTCTAGCATGTATCCAGGCATTACAATAATCTATACAGGATTAAAAGGCCTCTTTCTTATTCTATTCTCCCTGTGTTTCAATTAGTTAAATGAGCTGTACAGATAGATTGAGTTAGATTATGCACTACAGGAAATTTCATTTCCAGACCAAATAAACCTTTCTTCCAATGGTGTCAAAGAGTATGTGTGATTTTAAAATATAGACACTGTCATCCTTACCCCTATGTTCTCAATTACTTTAACCCCAATCTATTCGGCTTTGTTCTTATCTCTAAATATCAGGTTATATATATAAAGTAGCCTCTCAAAATCCATAAATAATAATCACCACTCTGGACTTAATGTGTCTGCTTTAAAAGCTTACAATCTAGGCCCCTGTTTTCTTATAAGCATTTTCTAAAGGTGACCATATCATTGTTGTTTTTTTGTTTCTGGCTTATTTTGTCTCACCAAATGTCCCACGCATTCATTCACATCATTGCATGTCTCACGACTTTGTTCCTTTTTGTAGGAGCAAAACCTTCGTTCATAAGTATATACCATCGTTCACCAATGTACTTCTCTGTCAGTGCATCCATCAGCCATCTGCATTCATTGGGCATTATGTAGAGGGCCCAAAGTCCACAGTCCATCAACATTCTCAATTTTAAGTAATTTCATTGTTTCCAAGAAGTAGAAAACCAATAAACACACCCTCGCCAAACAGGAAATCTAAATCTCCTCTTAACTCTTGTCCCTTACCCCATTAGTTACTTCTGCTGTTGCTGTGGTAGTGCTAATGGTTTCCTTTTGAGCATAGCTCTGTTATATCTTTTAAAATGGTTAGAAAGTTTTCCCCATATATCTCCTCAAGTAATCTTCCTAGCCCTTTACTCTCTGTTCTCCTTCTGGGACACCAAAAATTCTTACATTTTGTCCTTCATATTGTCCATCATCTCCCTGATATCCAATTCAACTTTTTCCATCTTTTTTTTTACTATTTATTCTTTTGTAATTCATATTTAATTGTCCTGTCCTCTAGTTCACTTATTCTTTATTCTGCCTCTTCAAACCTTCCATTGTATGTCTCCAGTATATTTTTATTTTGATCTACAGTAACTTTCATTTCCATAAGATCTGCTATTGTTTTCTATTTAAACTTTCAATTTCTTTTTTTTTTATGTTCTTCTAGTGTCTTCCTGTAAGCCTTTATGTCTTTAGCCAATCCACTGATGATTTTTAGTAATAAGTATGTGCTTTTCTGATTAGTTTTTCCAAGTTCTGTGTCTCTCAACTTTCTATTTTTGGTGATTTGGTTTGGCCATCTTTTCATATCTTCATGAGTTTTGTGATTTTCTGCTGATTCTTTTTTGAATTTGATTATCTTGATAAAGCTATTTGGAGAGTTAATTTCCATAACTCACCTAAGATTTTTCTAGTTCCTTACATTTCCTTTGAAGGTCTCTTTTGGCACTCAGTTTATCTGTAATTCCCTGTCAGAACACAGCCAAGGCCTCCTGCAGGAGATACAAATCTTTTTGGACTTCTATAGATGATTTAGCACAATAGCAGTTTGCCAGAGTGCACTTTCTCTCTCTTCCCAGCAGATAATCCTCTTGGGCCACCTCTTCCCCTCAAGCCTGCTTTTCCCTGACTGTGGTAGCTGGCTGGGTGGGGTCCAAACCAGGTGAAAATCCTATCAGTATCACAGGTCTCCAGGTGTGCTGGGGACCACCAGCCCAGGGGGTGAGTATTGGGCACTGTACAATTTGATGGAGAATCCACTTGGGAGCACAATAGGCCTGATGATTCCCAGGCTTCTGAGTGTAATAATCTTGGTCTGTGGGACTGAGCATTGAATCTTTTCCAGCCCTCAGTCAGCTCAGGAGTGCCCTGATGTTCACTGGGGCTAGATCCTTGCCCAACATGCACCTGCAAGCCTCTGGGGTGGGGCAGAAGCTCTTGGTGCTTCCACCTGGCTTTTTCCCTTGTCCCTACCTCTCCTCCCATACACACCATGAGTATCATGAGTTTCCATGGAGAAAAGATACAGGCAGCATACTCTTTCACCTGCTAATTGTCAGATTGGCTCTGCTCTGTATTTCCTGAGGAGAAGGCACCCCAGCTTTCTCCAAAGCTGGGGACCCACAGTGGCCTGCTTGGTAGGAAATGTACACTGCACCAAGATCTCTGAGTGTGGTAAAAATAAATCTGTTGGCTCCCAAATTCCCACATGGAAGTTCCCAGCTGTGGAACTGAGAAAGTAATCTCCCTATCATTGCAGAGATGAGAATGTGACTGTGCTCAGCTCCTCCCTCACCTGCTCCAGATGACACATAGCAGTCATCCCCAGAGGTGGTCATGATTAAATAAACTCACCCCATCTTTTCAGTCATAATTTATCTGTTTCTTCACCCAGGTCTTGCCTATATAATGTAGAATTTCCTCTTTGGCTGTTTATACCCTGTTACTGCTGTCCCTGTCATTTTCTTACATTTCATCAGTTATTCCACGGTTGAGAAGTTAGCTCTGCCTTTCCTATTCTGCCATCTTTCTGGAAGTCCTCATAAGTCTTTTCTGAGCAAACTTTTAAGAAACAAAACTTTCTCACCTCTCTCTAGTGATTTATGAAAAAGAAAATATAATGAACCATGTCTGATAAAAATTATGCAAAAGTATCATAGAGTTTATTTTATTTCTTTTGGAGCTTAATTAATTTGAATTAAGTGTACATAGTCGCTAAATTCACATGACTGTGACCTGAAAGCCCAAGTGAGTCAAGTAAGAACCTCTAGGGCCTTTTCCAAGAGGGGAAGAGGGAGAGGGAGAGGGAAAGAGAGAGAGAGAGAGAGAGAGAGAGAGAGAGAGAGAGAGAGAGAGAGAGAGAGAGAGAGAGAGAGAGAGAGAGAGAGAGAGAGAGAGAGAGAGAGAGAGAGAGAGAGAGGGGGAGGGAGAGGGAAAGAGAGGCAGTCACAGGGAACAGACAGAAGCTGGAAGTCAATGCAACTCAGAAGAGAAAGGAGAAGACTAGAGAGACTGCCAAGTGCATTGCCATGCAACAGAAAACCCCTAGACTAAAGATTACAAGCTTCCAGCCCTAGAAAGCCAGTCTTCTGGAAGAAAGCATCACCTTGCTGATGTCTTGAGGAAATAAATTCTTACTGCTTAAACCAATACATTGCATAGTATTTGTTTTAGTAGCCAAGAAACTAAAACAAATGGGAATTCATTTATCTCATATTTTCAAAGGCTAGAGAGTTTGCTTCCCCCCCAACATTAATAGCATTCTGGTGCTAGCCTGTTGCAATCCTTGGGATTCCTTGCTTGGCATCTCTACCTTCCTATGCAAAACAATGTCCCCTCCTTTTTTTTCTAGTTTCCTTCTGACTTCCAGCTTTTTGCCCCTCCATGTGACTTTCTCTTTATAATGCCTCCAGCAATTTGGGTTGTCATGCTCTGATTCAGTTTGCCACACCTTAACTAAAAATAACTTCAAAATATCTTATTTACAATGAGTTCGCACTCACAACGATATGGATTAAGATTAGGAGTATATTTTTATGTGTATAGTTTAGCCTACCAGTTAGTTTTCACAAGTTATTGAAATTTTCATTGCTTTAGATGTTAAAAGGTGCATGCATACAATTCCTAAATAAGACTTACAGCCACATACCTTCTTAATGGTAGGTGTCACTGTTCAGGTTAGTCAAGGGAAATATTTCAGAAATTTTCACATAACCCAAGATGACTAGTGCTTCAAAATTAAAGAACATACTTGACTCACCTCCATCAAAATATGTATAGTCTTGTCTGTTATTTTAGAATTGTGGGCTAGTTCTAGGAATCAGGGCACTTTAGAGTTTTGCTAAAGGACTAGAAACCATTGATTCTAATTCATTCAGAAAGGCTTTGGAGGATTTCATTTAACTATGACTCCTCATCCCTCTGGCATAGATGAATCCTAGAATTTGTTCTCTACTTTGGAGGATGGTGCAATGCTGGATATAATCTGGAGCATTTATTATAGTAGGAGGCCCTTGATCTTTACTCATTGAACTCTCACTCTTGGAAGAACTCTAGAATAATTGGCACTACTGACAAAAAAGTTGTTGACCCATGGTGGGCAGATTTTTGGTATAGGTAGTCCCCAATTGAGTTTTATAAAAGCAGATGCTAAGATGAAGTTTATATGCAAGTAATTTTTAGGAATGAACACCTGTGAAAGGAAGTAAGAGAAGTAGTTGAACTTTGAGGTAGGCCTAATGAAAGCGTCCACATATCCAGAAGGGAAGTCTGGAAGGACTATTGCCAATCAGAGTGTTGCCATGTAGTCCCCACCTTGCCCAGTCAGTGGTAGTGGGCTGTCCTAGAAAGGACATGGCCTCAAGCCAGGTGGCTTTCTATAGCTAAGATAGACTCAGGTTCTGGAGCCTGGAAGGGGTAGTGAACAGTCTGCAGTCTGCAGATTACAGTCTGCAGCTTGGCAGAATCATATGTCTAGATCTAGCATACTTCCTTTGATCTAAATTTCCATAAATGTGATCCTCTCAAACATTGGAAACTCTACCAATACACTGTTGTCCCTGCCAGAGCTCAGAAAATTTTATTTCTTTGAGGTTGAGGAACTTTTGAGTTAGACCAAAATTACAGTACTTTGAAATAGAGCTATTATAATACCCTGGTTAGAATAGACTGCTATATTTATAGATGAAAATGCTGAAGTCCACAGAAATTGTGTAGTTTTTTCAACATCTTGTTATATGCATGGCAAATATTAGATTAAAGAAGTCTTAGATTTTTGCCACTAATATTGCAGTGTTTTTAGGCTACCTACCCTTAAAATACTTTTTTTCTTGAAGTGTTCATCATAAATGTAAACTAGAATTGTTTTAATATAAAGTGATGCCATTTGGTGTTAGCCAAATTACTGTTTTCTTTGGTGGTGGAGGAAATGATGACCTCTAAAAAAGTGCCAAAATGATGTACAGACTTGAAATGTTCATTTAAGACATTTATTGTCTAAATGCTATTTTCTTGTAAAAAGCTATTTTAGTAATTGGCACTCCAATGTACAAAAGAGCACCATTAAAAGATGAAAATTATAAAGTACTTTAAATTAACACATCAAAATATCACAGATTTTTTCTTAGAGAGCATTGTCCATAAAGACAGGCATAATGAGGTCATACAAAGAAGTTAATGGTAAATTTGTACTACCAGTTTGAGGCATTAAAAGAAGATGCACTTCTTAGGACTTTGCCCAAACAGAAAGGGATTAGGCTTCCTGTCACTAAATGCTACCTTCCAGCCACAGAAAATAGCCCTTTTCAACACAAATCTAGCCCTAAAGAAAAGCCAGTTCTGACAAAATGCCCTTGTTAGATTCAGTGGATGCTTTGTGACTTATTTGGGAACATTTTTTTTTTAAATGACATAATCTTCTTTGTTACTTAAAATTTTTTAAAAGATCAATTTCATTTCTTAGGAGTTGAGCAAAAAGAAGTCTAGGCCTTAAAGTGTCTTTGAGTTTAGGGTGAAAGTAATTTGGGTACTCAAGTTCCTAAATTAAAAGGTGTTAAGCCTTAGAGTCTAGAATTCTAGGTGAACTTGAGTCTTGGGAGGACTAAATAGGTTTTGTGGACTACTACCTGGAGAACCCTGACTAATACACATATCATACATGGTTAATCTCTGCCAGTAATAGCCTGCAAAACCTATTTAGTCTATGTTCTAGTTTGCTAGCTGCCGGAATGCAACACACCAGAGACGGATTGGCTTTTAATAAAAGGGGATTTATTTTGTTGGTTCTTCAGAGGAAAGGCAGCTAACTTTCCACTGAGGTTCTTTCTTATGTGGAAGGCACAGGGTGGTCTCTGCTGGTCTTCTCTCCAGGCCTCTGGGTTCCAACAACTTTCCCCGGGGTGATTTCTTTCTCCATCTCCAAAGGCCTGGGCTGAGCTGCTAGTGCTGAGATGAGGAATGCTGAGCTGCTTAGCTGTGCTACATTGTGTTCTCTCATTTAAGCACCAGCCAATTAAGTCAAACGTCACCCATTGCAGCAGGCACACCCCCTAGCTGACTGCAGATGTAATTAGCAACAGATGAGGTTCGCGTACCATTGGCTTATGTCCGCAGCAACAAGACTAGGTATGCTCACCTGGCCAAGTTGACAACTGAATCTAACTAACACAGTCTATATATATATATATATATATATATATATATATATATATTTAAAATGTGAGTATTATGGGATTTATTGTAGGATTGGTTCATGCAATAGTGAGAATGGGGAAGTTAAATTCCATAGGACAGGCTTAAAGTTGGCAACTCTGATGAAGTTTGCTGATGAATTCACCAGAAGAAAGTGATTGGCTAAAGTGAAGATGGAGATTTTCCCTTCTGACTGTTGAAGTCATCAGTTTTCCTGTTAAGGTTTTTACCTGATTGGATAAGACTTCTCTTATTATTATTATTATTATTATTATTATTATTATTATTATTATTATTCTCCTCAGTTGATGATAGATGTAATCAATCATAGATGCAATTAACTTACTCATTATATAAATATACAAAATATCCTCACAGTAACAATTAAACAAATCTTTGTTTGATCAAACAACTGGACACCAACTTAGCAAAATTTTTCACATGACTTTAACCATCACTGCCTATCCCTTGTTAACCTGATGCCCACCACATCTCCTTAACCATATTAAGCCTACAAATAAAAACAATAACAGTCCAAGTTTCATATAAAAACACTGAAATGCCCTGAGTACAACCAGAAAGGAGCTAACTCTTTCCCTAGAAGAGAAAGTCCTTAGGTAGTAAGGTGTAAATCCTTAGGTAGTATTCACTCTTAAACTTGACATCCTATAACTTAAATAGTATGATGTAAGGTTAATACGACTATGTTGTATATGTATGTATATGATAAGGTGATAAGATAAGGAAGAAAACAAACATTTTATTTATGTATATATATAGACACATTCATATGAAAACAGGAAAGAAATAGCAATGACCATTTCAGTCATGTGGTTATAGCTTAGGTTTATAGCTACTATATTCCACCACACATTCCATATCACCTTCAGCCTTAGTAAGCACCTCAGCTGGCTATGTTTTTTTGCCTGGTGAGGTGACCCAAACCCTCATTCCTGAAGTTCTACCTAGATTTGGTTGTTGCAATTTTCCTTTGTCTTTAATCACAGGACATAGTATTACCAAGAGACATCTTAAGGGATCTCCCATATTCCAGGCAAACTCTTCTTTACTTCCATTGTGCAGTAGCAGTCATATCTGCCATTTATAATCAGGGTCAATCACCCAAGCCAGTATGGTAATTCCCTTTTTTGCCTATTGACTGAGATGTATGTGGAGACAAGTTCAATGAACTCATCGTTGTGTCTCATATTGTAAGCATTCTTCCTTTTGGAACTAAAACCTATAGACCATCAAAGCTTAAGGTTGCAGGGACAGAAAACAAAAATTTTTATAGTGGATCAATAGAGTTAAGAGTGAGTGTTTCCACTCCTTGATTCCTGGACCGACGAATTCTGGCTGTGGGAGAAAGAGCACCACAAAATGGATGGTGATTTAGAGCATTAACAGCCTCCTGGAGAAGATTGCCCCAGCCCTATAAGTTATTGCCAACCAATTTCAATTCAAATTGCCAAAATTGAATCTTCCATAGGTCATTCCACTGTTCTTTCAATCTGGTTCCTTCAGGATGATGGGAACCATGGTAAGACCAGTTAATGCCTTGAGCGTTACCCATTCGCACAATTCACTTGCAGTGTAGTGAGCTCCTTTGTCAGACAAATGCTGCTTGGAATGCTATGATTGTGGGTAAGGCCACTCTGTAAGTTCATACATGGGAAGCAATGCATGCAGGGAAGATAAACCCATGTCTGGAGTATGTGTCTAGAATATGCTACCTCTTTCATGATGGATGTGGTTCAAAGTAATCAACCTGCCACAAGGTAGCATAGTGATCACCTCAGGGAATGATACAATATCAGAGACTAAATGTTGGTCTTTGCTGCTGACAGATTAAGAACTCAGCAGTGGCTGTAGCCAGGATGGTCTTGGGGAGCAAAAATTCATGTAGTTGAGCCTATGCATAAGTTCTATCCCTGATACCATGACCACTTTCTTCATGAGCCCATTGGGCAATGAGAATAATGGCTGGGGAAAGAGTCTGACTGGTATCTACAAAATAAATCATACTATCCTATTAAATAAAATCCACCTCTTCTGAAGTCACCCTCTAATAAGGAGTCATATGGCACTCAGATAACTTCATGTTTTCATTCCATTCAGAAAGGTCTATTAACATTGATCTTCTCTCAATTCTTTGCCACTAATTTCTAAATCATTTTCCCTCCAAGTTCCGGTCCATCCATCCAAGCCACTGACTACACCCCATGAGTAAGCATATGAATGGACTTCCAGCCATTTATCCTTTCAAGCAAAACAGCTGGGTACACTGCTCAAATTTCTATGCACTTGGAGATTTATCTTCAACCTTGTCCTTCAAGAAAGTTCCAGAAAAGAGCTGTAAAATTTGGGTGGTATCTGTATATTTTGCAAAACTTCCTGTAAAGCAGGCCAGAGTTTTCTCTTCCTCAGTCAACTGATTATAAGGAATTTCCCAAGAGGCCATAATTGTGGGTTAGGGAAGAGAAAGTATGTGGCAGGAGTGTGGGCCATGGGCTCTTAGCCTACTTCCTTATGTAACATACTTGTGCCTTCAGCATCTGCCTGAGTCTGATCTCATATATACCACTTCCATTTTATGATGGAGTGCTGCTGTGCATGTCTAACTTAATGGCTTGTTGGATCAGACAATATTCATTTCATGATAGGTAACAGGTCTTATGGTAACATGATGACTTAACTCGGTGGTTAAGCATTTGATCTCTACTAAGGCCCAGTAGCAGGCCAAAAGCTGTTTCTCGATAGGAAAGCAGATATCCACAGGGGATGGCAAGGTTTTGTTCCAAAATTCTAAATATCTGTGCTGTTATTCTCTTCTAGGGGTCTGCCAAAGGCATCAGTCTGCATCTGTATTTGCTACTCAACTTCCAGCACTATTGGAAGTGCTGGATCAAATGGCCCAAGAGACAGAGCACCTTGTAAAGCTTCCTCTTGTTTGGGTCCCCACTCTTTAGTTAATGGGCCAGAGTAGCACATACAAATGATGACTATGCTGTCAGAAAAATCTAAAGAGGGAAATGAGACATTGTCCTCTATTTTGGTTGTAGGGAGGGCCTGATGCAAAAGCACCCTTTACTTTAGGAATCACATCTCAACATGCCCCACACCACTAGGAACCTAGAAATGTCACTGAAGTGGAAGTCCCCTGAATTTTTGTTGAATTTATCTCCCACCCTCTGCCATGCAAATACTTTACCAATAAGTCTAGAGAAGTTGTTAATTCTTTCTCCTGAGGTCCAGTCAACATTTTATCTTCAATATAATGGGCCAGTTTGATATCTTGTTAGAGGAAGAGACGATCAAGCTTCCTGTAGATTAGATTATGACATAGGGCTGAGGTAGGAGGGTGAAAGATATTTCTAGCTTTTCATTCTTAAAACAAACCATTTCTGGTAGTCTTTACTAACATAAAATGAGAAAAATTCATCTGCGAGATCAGTAACTGCATACTGGTACTAGGACATATTTTGATTTTCTCAAGCAACAATACCACATCTAGAATATCAATTGTAATAAGAGTAACCACCTCATTAAATTTATGATAACCCACTGTCATCCTCCAAGATGCATCTGTTTTCTGCAAGGGCCAAATAAGAACCTTTAATGGGGTCTGGTAGGAATCATCACCCCTCTATCTTTCATGTCCTTATGGTGGCACTAATCTCTGTAATCCCTCCAGGAATGCAATATGGTGTTTGATTTACTATTTTGCTAGGTAGAAGCAGTTCTAGTAGCTTTCACTGGCATTTTCTACCATAATATACCTCACTCCACAAGTCAGTGAACCAATGTGGGGATTCTGGCAGGTACAGAGTATTTCTATTACAATTATGGATACCAGAACTGGGAAAGCAACCACAAAATGGGTCCAGCAATCGATTGGATCATGGTGAGATTGATGTTAGCTAAGACTCCATCGATCATCTGACCTCCATAAGATCCTATTCTGATTGTTAAAACACAGTGACATTTTGGGTTTGCTGGAATTAATGTCACTTCTAAGCCAGCATCTGATAATCTCTGAGATATTTTATCATTTCCTTTTCTCAAGTGCACAATCACCATGGTAATTCCATTGTTTGAGGAAGTCTTGGAGGAAGATTAATAGTAGAAATTTCAGGCAGCATAGCAGAGTCCCTTCCCAAGGTGTGCCAGACTTCCTTTCAATGGGTTATGGGTCTATAAACGTCTCAAGACTGGGAATTGACTGAGGAGCTGTAACTTTCTGTTTTTCTGATTCAAGTTAGGCTTTTGTTCACTTGACTTAGAACATTTCTACCTACACAGACTGAGGGAGAACTTAGTAGACTACCCATCTGTTTAAGTACCCCTTGCTGTAGTTCTGCATGGTCCAAACTATTTTGATTACTGTTTTGTCTCAGCCTCTCATTATGTTTGCCATGTTCACATTGCCTTTGGTAACTAAGTGCTGCCACTTCACTTTTAACAACCTGAGATCTGATCATCCTCTTGTTTTTAATGTTCCAAGTTCAGTAACACAGTTCCTACAGTAATATCTGGCCTAAAGGGTAGTGCAATTAAAGAGCTCTGTGGCACAAATTGCTGCAACAGTGCATGATGGGAACACAGGTTCAGGGCAAAACTGAAACTTTCTTCAAATGTTTTCTTTATTATTTGCACAGCATAAAAAGTCCAAAAAGGGTACATAATGTATTTGTTCCTTACACAAAACAGATACTTCAAAAGAGGAAGGCAAGAGTTCCCATCATGTCTGAACTCCTGGTGTGGCCCAAACTGCTCTGGTTGGAGTCAGCATACGCAACTCCACATACCTCACTTCACACCAGGTAAGAGAGACCACTATATCCCTTTAATATCTGCATAGTGTAAGAGGTCCCAAAGAGTAAATAATCTCTTTGTTACACAGCCCAAACAATTCAAAAGAGTAGAGAAGTCCCATCAAGGCCCTGACACTGAGAATTCCTATTCTGAGAAGCATCTGGGGCTGCTTATTCCCAGTTTCTGTGTTTAAAGTCTTGCCAGGCCTTTTCATTAGACTTAACATCTCCCCCAAGTTGTGGAATGGCACACAATTGAAAAGGAGGTGGGGTAGCAGAAGACTGGATGGTGTGTGTTTGCAACTTTCCCAGAGAAGAATATGTGAATGAGGTCTGGGCCATGACTGCTTAACAGGTGCCTGTGATTTTACAAGCACTTCAAGGATGGTGAAGTTAGGTTTACAAATTTATCCCTTACTATGCTGGTGAAAGTTGTGTCCTCTGAACATTTCTGGGTCTGGTAAACATGTCTTCTATGATAAACACTCTCTAACATTCTAATCTCAGTCTTTGGATCCCCTCATCTATATTAAACCAGGGCAGTACTGGCATTTCAACCTAAGTCAACATAGGCCAATTTTTAGTCCGTGTTCAACCACCTGAACAAAGTATTAGAGCCCTTTCCAACCCTTTATGATACAACATTGAGTCCAGAATTTCTGCTTATAGGCAGCATAGCAGAGTCCTTTCCCAAGGTGTGCCAGGCTTGGGAAAGTCTCATGTCAATAAATTTAGCCTCATTCAACTTTTTTTTTTTTGACATGGGCAGGCTCCAGGAATCAAACCCAGTTCTCTAGCATTGCAGGTGAGAACTCTGCCACTGAGCCACAATTTGCCCACGTTAGCCTCATCCAACTTAATTCCTTCTGCCATTATCCCATATACTTATCTCCATTCCCACACATATTCCCTGATTTCTATCTGTATAAATTAGAAAAAATATCCAGTTCTTTTGGAATGTACTCTTCATGGATCAACTTTTCTATATGAATCTTTTGGAGCTGATTGAGACTTTAATCTAGCTATAGGTCTCAAAGAAAATACTGGGATGGGGAGAGGAATTATCAGTATCTTAAAAGCCAATAATTTCAGAGCATTCCATTTCAGTTTCACCTGGTGAAATAGGATCAATCTTTTCAGACAAATGTGTGAGGACTTTCCTTAGAGGAGGTGGTTACATGTTTATCAGACACAGCAGTGTTAGTCTCTTTAGATAGAAGCTGGATGGCAGATTCCTCTGAGCAGACTTAAGGTCAGGTGGCTAATTCCTCAGGGCAAACCAGTACACAGTTGTCTAACAAAGGAGACTCAGCAGAATCTGCAGTTTCAATGTCCCCACCATCATCATCAAACTATATGTTCCCATTCCAATTTGTAAGATCCCATTTCTTTCCAGTCAACTCCTACTTTAACAGAAGATGTATAGCAAAGTTGGTAATTAAATTTGCACTGTAATTCAGCCATATGCACCCTGGGACACTGGATCTGATTTTCAGAAATCTCAATATTGTGACTATGTGAAATAAAGTTTATTTCAGGGTACACATAGAGACTTTCACATCTTTAATGTGACACTTAAGCTTAGAATTTTAAGCCTTGAGCTTATCCCTTTCCTTAACAACACATTTAGGAACAACAAGTGAACATTATTGTACCTTTTTTTTGCTTCATTTATACTTTGAGCTCCATTACTACTCTTCATGTCTTGTGATTCCAACAGAAGAAACATCAACCACATTCCGTTCAGAATTTGATATGATTACAACAAATGTAAAACTTAACATCACTCTTTCCTTGTCCACAGTTTTGGTCTCCAGAACTGCTCAGCGGCTTTTACCAGAGAAACTGATCATGGTTTAATGAATGCATTCTAAACAGTCCATTAGCTTTCTGAGTAACTGCAGGAGGGAACTCTTCATCTCCTTGTTTGGATGCATGTCCCCTTGGCACTCAAAATGGGCCTGTATTTTCCAATTCTTTTTCCTTCCCGTGTTGATTCTTTTCCCCATGATATCACTAAATCTTGTGCTTAAGCTTTGGTGTGCAGTTGAATGACCTACAGGGCTTGTTAAAGCAGATTGTTGGCCCCCACTCAAAATTTCTTATTCAGGAGGTATGGGGTGGGGCCTGAGAATTTGCATTTCTTATCATTCTGAAAAGACGTATCATACTTTTCAACTACACAAAACTTGGCTAAGGTGTCAAATACACTCACACCCAGAGCCTTTCCTCATAAGCATTTGAGTAGCAGTATACAGTGGTGATATTTTATGTTTATCTTTTGCCAATTCATGCCATGGATTATCAGTGCTTTCTTGATCACTGGAAGTAGAGTCATCAGTGTCTCTGAATCTAATCAGATCTGAGATACAATTCACAAAACCCCATAACCAACTCAGAAATCTCATCCTTAAGATTCTGTTCTCAAAAACCAGTCCCATTACCAAATTTGTATTAGTCAAGGTTTTCTAGGGAAACAGAACCAACAATTGTAGATATAGATATAAATATGGAATTGAAATATAATGAGATTTTTTTAATAGGAATTGGTTCATGTGACTGTGTTCATTTTCTTTGGCTCATTTTCTTAATTAAAGAAGTTATAGGTTTTCACAAAGATCATGCAGAAAATACAAAGTTCCCACATACCTCTCTCCCACATTATTTTATTTTTTTAAATAAAAAGCTTTATTTTTAGAGCAGTTTTAGTTTTACAGAATAATTGCATAGAAAGTACAGTTCTCATACCTTCCTTCCCTCATTTACAGTTTCCTCTATTTTATTCATTGCTCTCAAAAATAATAACAAAAATAAACACCATCCAAAATTTCCTATACCCTCTACCCCCTATTATTTATTTAATTTTGTCATTTTTTTCCTTACTCATAAGGGAGTGTCGGTCATAAAGATTTCACAATCACGTGATCATATCTTAAAAGCTCTAGAGTTATTAAATCATTTTTAAGAATCAACCTCTCTCAGCCAGCATGGCAAGCAAACTCACTGACTCACTGACTTCCCCCTCTGCATGTGGGACATGACTCCCACGGGTGTAAACCTTCCTGACAATGTGGGACAGAAATCCTAGAATGAACTGGAATCAGCATCAAAGGATTGAGAAAACCTTCTCAACCAAAAGGGGGAAGAGAGAAATGAGACAAAATAAAGTGTAAGTGGCTGAGAAATTTCAAACAGAGTCAAGAGATTGTCCTGGAGGTTATTCTTATGCATTATATAGATATCCCCTTTTTAGTGCAAGGTGTCTTACAGTGGCTAGAGGGAATTGCCTGAAACTGTAGAGCTGTGGTCCAGTAGACATGTATTTTGAAGATGATTATAATGATATAGCTTCTACAATGTGACTGTGTGATTGTGAAAACCTTGTGTCTGATCCTCCTTTTATCTATGGTATGAACAGATGAGTAAAAAAAATGGATAAATAATAAATGAATATTAGGGGGAACAAATGCTAAAATAAATTGAGTAGATTGAAATACTAGTGATCAATGAAAGGGAGGGGTTAAGGGTATGGTATGTATGAGTTTTTCTTTTTATTTCTTTTTTCTGGAGTGATGTAAATCTTCTAAGAAATGATCATGGCTATGAATATACAACTATGTGGTGATTTGTGAGCCACTGACTGTACACCAAGTATGGAATATTCATATGTTAAGAATGTTCATGTTTGCATGTTGTTTTGTTTTGTCAATAAAAATATTTTAAAAGAACATCAAAGCTCCTGGATTACAGTTCAAAAGTTTCAGGTATTTCCCTCTAGCTACTCTTTTACACCAAAAACTGAAAAGGGATATCTATATACTGCATAAGAATAATCTCCAGAATGACCTCAAACTCTATTTGAAACCTCTCAGCCACTGAAACTTTTTGTTGTTACACTTTTGTTTCTCCTTTTGGTAAATAAGGTCTTCTTACTCCATGTTGCCAGGGTCAGAATCATCCCCTGGAATCACACATTGCCAGGGAGATTTACATCCCTGCCTCCCCTATTATTAACACCTTGCATTAGTGTGGCATATTTGTTACAGTTGTTCAAAGAACATTATAATTGCACTTTTAACTGTTGTTTGTAGTTTGCACTAGGATTTATTGTTTTCGTTCTACAGTCCGATGCTTTTCATAAAAAATTTGTTCTAGTAACATATATACAACCCAAAATTCCCCCTTTGAGCCATATTCAAATGTTAATTGTGTTCTTAATTATGTGCTATCATTACCACCACCCATAACGAAAACTTTTCCTTGTCTCCAAACAAAACTCTACCATTTAAATATTAATTCCCTACTCCTTACCCCGATTCAGACCCCTAGTAACCTGTATTCTAGTTTCTAATTCTATGAATTTACTTATAAGTATATTTCATATCAAGGAGATCATGCAATACTTGTCCTTTTGTATCTGGCATATTTCACTTGACATTTACTTATTAGTCATTTGTATATATTCTTTGAAGAAATGTCAAGTATTTTGTCCAATTTAAATTGGGTTATTTGTGTTTTTTTGTTGCACTGTAGTTTTTATTTATATATTCTGGATATTAAAACCTTTTGGGATATGTGTTTTCAAATGTTTTCTCCCATTGAGTGGGTGTCTTTTTATTTTCATGACAAAATCTTTTGATGCCTAAAAGTTTTTAATTATCCTGAGATTCATTTATCCATTTGTTGTTGTCTGTGTTTTGGCTTTAAAGTCTAAGGGCACATTGCCTAATACAAAGTTCTGAAGATGTTCCCTGTGTTTTCTTTTACTGGTTTTATAGTTCTGTTTCTTATATATATGTCTTTGACACATTTTGTGTTAATTTCTCTATGTAGTGTAAGGTAAATTATTTTTCATTTGAATATTTTGTTTTTCCAGCACCATTTATTGAACAGACTATTCTGTCCTATTGAATAGACTGATCACTTTTGTCAAAAATCAGGTGGCCGTAGATGCAAGCATTGATTTCTGAGCTCTCAATTTTATTCCATCTGTCTATATTTCTGTCATTGTGCCTGTACCATGCTATTTTGATTACTGTGACTTTGTAGTAAGTATAAATCAGAAAGTTTGAGCATGCCAACTTTGTTCTTCTTTATCTAAATGACTTTGGCTATTCAGACCCCCTTATTCTTCCTAATAAATTTGATGATTGGCTTTTCCATTTATGTAAAGAAGGGTCTTGAAATTTTGATTGGGATTGCATTGAATTTGCAAATAGCTTTGGGAAGAATTGAGTTCTTATGGCAATATTTAATGTTAGAATCTATGAACATAAACTGTCTTTCCATCTATTTAGGTCTTTGATTTCTGTGTGCAAGTCCTTTATATTTTTCATTAGATTAATTTATTGATATTAAATTATTTTAGTTGATATTGCAAATGTATTTTGTAATTTCTTCTGTGAATTTTATATTACTAATGCATTGAAGCACAACTAATTTTGTGAGTTGATCTTGTACTCTGCAAATTTGCTGAATTCATTTATTGGCTTTATTAGCTTCCTTGTGGACTTTTCAGAATTTTCTGAATACAAGACCATGTCACATGCAAACAGGGAAAGTTTTACTTCTTTCTTTCCAATTTGGAAAACTTTTATTTATTTTTCTGGACTAATTGCTCTGGCCAGAACTTCCAGTACAAAGTTAAATAATAGTGGAGACTGTGGACATCCTTGCCTTGCTCCTAAAGGGTACAATGAGTGTAAAGGAAAGAACAAAAGGAAAACAAGAGTGAAAGAAAAAGCATGCCCTTTATTATGTTGAGGAAGTTTTCTTACTCCTAATTTCTAATTGTTTTGATTGAGAATGGATGCTGGATTTTTTCAAAGGCATTTTCCACTTCAATTGAGATTATCATTTTTTTTTTCTTTTTCTCTTAATGTGATATATTATATTGATAATTTTCTCATGCTGAGCCATCTCAGATAAATTGTACTTGGTCATATATATTATTCTTTTAATGTTTTCATTAAATTTGGTTGCTAGTATTTGGTTGAGGATTTTTGTATTTGTATTCATAAGAGATATTGGTCTGTAATTTTCTTTTCTTGTGGTATTTTCATCTGACTTAAGTATTATGGTGAAATTGGCCTCAAAATGAGATAGAGAGTGCTGCTGCCTCTTGAATTTTTTGGAAGAATTTGAGCAGAATTGGTGTTGTCTTCTCGGAACACTTGGTGAAATTCCCTTGTGAAGTCATCTGGTCCTGGGCTTTTTCTTTATTTGAAGGTTTTGATGCTGCTTCAATCTATTCATGAGCTGTTTTGTTGAGATCTTTCATTTCTTCATGAGACACTGTAGATAATTTGTGTGTTTCTAGGAATTTGTTCATTTCATCTAATTTATCTAATTTGTGGGCACACAGTTGTTCATAGTATTTTATACTTCTCTTATTTCTGTGGGGTCAGTAGTAATTTTCCCTTCCCGCGCATTTATGATTTTAGTTATTTGCATCTCTCCTTTATTCTTTGTCTACCTAAATGTTTGTCAGTTTTATTAATATTTTCAAAGAACCAAATTTTTTTCTCTGTTGATCCTATTCTTTCTTCATTTTTTGCCTTTTTATTGTTTTTATTTTTTCTAGTCTTTTTCAATTCTATATTTTAATTTATCCACACCCTAATCTTTATTTTCTTCTGCTTCCCATTTTTTGTTTCAGTTTGCTCTTATTTTTTCCAGGTGCTCTAGTCTGAGTTTAGGGCTCCAATTTGAGGTTTTTATTCCTTATCAACACAGATTTAAAGCTATAACATTCCTTCTCAGCACCGCTTTTGCTGCATCCCATAAATTTCATTATTTTTGTTTGTTTGTTTTCATTTTCATTCAGCTCAAGATAATTCCTAATTTCCCCTTTTGCACAGTGATTCTTTAAGAGTACATGGTTTAATTTACACATATTTTTAATTTTCCAGTGCTACCTCTGTTACTGATTTCTAGACACATTTCATTGTGGTTGGGAAGATACACTGCATGTTTTCAATATTTTTGTATTTATTGAGACCTGTTTTGTGAGCTAACATATTGTCTGTCCTGGAGTATGATCTATGTGCACTAGAGAAGAATGCATATTCTGCTGCTGTTGAAGTCCTCTAAATGTGTCTGTTAGGCCTAGTTGACTTATGATATTATTCAAGCCTCCAATCTCATTATTAGTCTTCTGTGTAAATATTCTGTACATTATCAAAAGTGGTATATTGCAGTTTCTAACTTTTAATGCATAACTGTCTATTTCTTCCCTAAAATTTGTCAATAATTGCTTCTTATATATTGGGCTTCTGATATTAGCTATGTATATATTTATAATTGTTGTTTTCTTGGTGAATTGACCTCATATCAAAATATTGTACCTTCTTTATCCCTTGTAACAAATTAAAGTCAATTTTATCTGGTAGTGAAATTGCCACCTCAGATGTCTTTTACTTACTATTTGCATGATATATATTTTTCTATCCCTTTACGTAAAAAAATATTTGTGTCTTTGAATTGAAGACATTTCTCTTGTAATCAGTATCTTGTTATATCACTACAGCAATAAAAAGCCTTGTTCACTGCTTAGAGGCTTTGGTGCTTTCTTGTGTGGTGTTCAGAGTTTTCCCTACTTCCTCTGAGATGAAGTAGGTGTGAGGCAGTTTTTCTATCTACTGAGGTTTCCATAGTTTGATTTACACTTCTCAGTCAGCAAAGGAGGAGGCAAGGAGGATAAGACATATACTAAGCAGCACTGAAACACTTCCAATCAGAGTTTTGAACCCTCCAAAAGTTGAGAACCACCCCCGAACAGGTTTTTGGGGTCCCAGCTGTTCCAGGTTTGAACTGTGACATGGACAAGGGTTCTCATGAGATGGGCAATTTCTTCTATTATCTTTCCCTGGTCATCTAACTGCAGACAATAGTTGGAAAGGTTGAATTTTCCACATACGTCTCCCTCCTTTGCTAACAGGTAGTCAAGAACCAGTCAGTTTTGATAGATGGTTGTTCTATATTTGGTTTGTTGCTGTGCCAACAGATTTATAGCATGGGCAGCTTCATTTGTGATTAGTTCTACTACTGCCTGGAGCCAAATGGTACAGTTTACTATGTAAATTGGGGTCCCATATCCCCATGACCCATCTTCTGTTATGACCATAATACTGGATAATACAATGAGGGCCACTCGTTGTCTTTCCAGTTCCCTAATTTTTTGCCTCTCTTTTGGACCTGGTTATTTTCGGTTTCATAGATGGGGTATCCTTGTAGTTCCCTTGCTTTAGGGGGATCAGGAAGAAGGCAGAGTGGGTAGTTCCTAACACATAGACTCCTGCCCACCCTACAGGTAATTCAGAATAGGCTGCCGTGCCACAGACCCAGTACAACCCTTTAGGGGCTTTCCAAATGCCTGTGGTTAAAATGTCTGTCCAGAAACTTTTTAGGGAGGGGAAAAAGGCTAATGGTGATGGGTCAGGAGCTCTGTGATTTTCATCTGATCCCCACCATAAGGTGGCATTTTTACTCTGATTATAATACTGTTGCCTCAGACAGACGAGATTCCCAACTGGGACCAAGAAGTTATTTCCCCACCTAGCTATGCAGTTTTCAATTATGGAAGTGGTCAGGTCCCATTTTCTGGGTCTGAGCCAGGAGGCAGTTACATTTATGTTACTGTTGGAATAAGTTCTTTTGCTTCCCATCGTCATTGGTCCCCCATGTTTGTTCCTCCAGAGACATAGCAGAAGGAAACATTTAGGAAGGAGGCTACCTGTTCTGCTAGTTGAAAGAACAGATTTTGAGTGCTTATGGTAATAGCTGGGGGTTAATCTTGTATTTTCTTATAGAAGGAATAGAATGCCTGTAATTTTTCTCAATTATAAGAGTTCATGGTTCTTTTTATAAGGGTGGGACCAATGATGGTTTTAGGGAACCACTTTACTCTGAAGAGCACCTGGATTTATTTCCCCACCAGGTATCATGAATATTTAAAATGGTAAATTTGGGAAATTACAATGTCTGGTCCTGCAACTAGGGGTACTTGGTGTTACCTGTAGGAGGCTATTTTGGGGGGGTTTCTATTTGGTATAGCACACAGCAACTGGTGGTACTTAGTGCTTCTGATAGGGGACCTCCTATTTGTTGTAACACACAGCATGTAGACTGGCCTATGGCAGGACAAGCATTAGAAGTATTAAGGAGTAGAGACACTGTTTGTTAGCTTTTTTTGAACAATGGCTCTGCTTACTACTATTTCTTTTCCATGTTCTCAGAATTTTAATTCTACCACAGTTTTGTGTTCAGGCTTGTTAGGGTCATGGCCAATGTAGTGATGGTTTTCCTCAAGATCACAGACTGAGTACGTGGTCTGATTGTAGGTTCAGAAACCCTTGGGGATACTCTGGCAAGTATAATGGAATACCAGGGTGATGGTAACTGTGTGTTCTAGTTTACTAGCTGCTAGAATGCAATATTCCAGAAACAGAATGGCTTTTAAAAAGGGGAATTTAATGAGTTGCTAGTTTACAATTCTAAGCATGAGAAAATGTCTCAATTAAAACAAGTCTATAGAAATGTCCAATCAATGGCACCCAGGGAAAGATACCTTGGTTCAAGAAGGCTGATGAAGTTCAAGGTCTCTCTCTCAAGTGAGAAGGAACATGGTGAACACAGTTAGGTCTTCTCTCTCAGCTGGAAGGGCACATGGTGAGCATGGCATCATCTGCTAACTTTCTCTCCTGGCTTCCTGTTTCATGAAGCTCCCTGGGAGGTGTCTTCCTTCTTCATCTCCATATTGCTGGTTAATGGACTCTCTGCTTTTTGTGGCTATGTTGTTCTTCTCTTCTCTCTCTGAATCTCTCATTCTCCAAAATGTTTCCTCTTTTATAGGACTCCAGTAAACCAATCAAGACCCACCCAAATGGGTGGAGACACATCTCCCCTAATCCAGCTTAACAACCACTCTTGATGGGTTACATGTCCAGGGAGATGATCTAATGAAAGGTTCAAACATACAGTATTGAATAGGGATTATTCTGCCATTACAAAATGGGATTTTGATTAAAACATGGCTTTTCTAGGGTCCATACATCCTTTCAAACAAGCACACTGTGCTTCTGATCTGGGTAGTGTGGATGCACTCATGGCAGGAGTCTGGGGTGGTGATCCCAAAAGGACAAAGGACAAGAGAGTTTAGGGACAAAAACAGCATTCTTCAACTTATACAGGAAGGCAGGAGCTACCTGAATATGAATAATGGCATCAAATTAAGGTAAAATTAGCTTTGGGGAAATAACAAAGAAGGATTTCTTCTGCAAGAGGTAAAATTGCTAGATGCATGACAAATGTGAATGCAAGGACAAAGAACACTAAACTACAGGCATGAAAACTATATCACACATTTCATGGAAAACTAAGTTAGCAAATGTCTACTAAAGTTGCTCCTTAAACTTTAGTCATGTGTAGATCAGTCAGCCTTGGTGTGACTGAAGCAGGGCTTGCAGCCAGAAGATTTCCTCAGGCTTCCACCATGCATAAACCAGCCAGCTCTGAAGTAGGTGGTGCATACTTTATACAGGGTCAGATACAGCAGGATTTTTGGGTTAACCTGGCACTTCCAACATGGAGTTAAGCTGTTTTCAAGTTTTAACCTGGAATGATGGATTCAGGGGACAATCTCAGCAACATTGGCAGCTGTAGGGGTGGAAAGGAGGACCATATAGGGCTTAACCAGGTGGGTATTAATGCCCAATTTTTCTAATCTTTGACCCAGACTAATTATCCTGGAGTAAACAAGTTCATGGAGGTGTGAATTATAGTGGGATTCATTCATTTATCCAGGTCTGCAGCTGAGACAGGGTGGAACTTAGGCCCTGGAGTTGCTTTCTTATGGTAAATTCTCCAAATTGCATAATATTTCCTTGGAGTTCTTTTATCAGTAATGGAGGCCATCTGAACAGAACTTCAAAAGGAAAAACAGAACTTCCAGTTTGTTTTGTGGAATGGCATCTTACTCTTAATAAGGCTATAGGGAGAACATCAGTTCATTTAAGATTGGTTTCCTGATAGAGTTTCTTCAGATGTGATTTCAGGGTGCAGTTTATTTGCACTTTTCCTGAACTCTGCAGCCTATATGCTATGTGGGGATTCCACTTTATATGGAAGGTTTTGCTGGGATTTTGCATAATTTGGACCACAAATGCTGGTCCATTATCAGAGCCCACGAACATCAGCAGCCATACCATGGAATAATTTCTTTGCACAAGAACTGAACTACTTCCTGGGCTTTTTCTGAGAGAGTCAGAATGGTTTCCACCCATCCTGAGAAAGTACAGACACATACTAGTAGTTAGTGGTATCCCCTTGTTTGGGGAAGCTGTGTGAAGTCTACCTGGATGTTGTCAAATGGCATTTGTCCCACAACTTGAATTATTGAGAGGGTTTCGGCCCTAATCAGGGGTTGTTTCAAGCACAAGTCACATCTTTTACACAAACTGCTTGGGTTAGTTGATGAAACCAAGGAATATAAAAGTACTGTTAAAGAAACTACTCCAGGGCTGTTTTACTATAGTGACTATTTTCATGAACTTGTGAAACCACCGCTGGGCCAAGTACTTCTGGGATTGCTAATTGACATCCTTGAATTCCCACCATCTGTTTGGTAGGAAGGCACTGCCTTCTTGGCTCAGCCAGGTATGTTCAGCTTTGGAATATTTTGGCTGTAGGCCACTTGTAGGTTCCAGTAGAAGTGCTGCTATGAAGGAGGAGTGGGCTATCCTTACGGCTGCTGTTGTGGCTTCTTTATTGGCCAGATGGTTCCCTTGGGCTACTGCTGTGTTCTTTGACCGATGCCTGGGGCAGTGGATGATGGCAGTCTTCGTGGAGGGTCCATACTACTTCCAGGAGGACCAGGATCTCCAGGCTGTGCTTTCTTTCCTTTACCCCATCATTGATCAGTCCTTTTTCTTTGTACAGGGCCCGTGCACCTGTTGAAGGCATACCTTGAATCAGTATAGATGCTGATGATGGAATTTGATCTTACCAGCAGGGTTCTGGTGACTGCTATGAGTTTGGCTTTTTGAGCTGAGGTGCCTACGAGGAGGGCCCAGATTCTACGTTAGGGTCCAGTGTCATTAGTGCATATTCTGCTTTCTACATTCCACTGTGGACAAAACTGCTGCTATCCTTGTCATATTATACATCAGGGCAGGAGAATGGCTGGTCCTTTAGGTCAGATCTACTGGAAAATACCTCCTCCATGGTTTCTATACATTCATGGTTGGGCAGGCCTCCTCCTGTCAGTAGGCAGGTAGCTGGATTTAGGTTGCATACAGCCTCCACTTGAATGTTTGGGTTGTCATATAAGAGGGCCTGATGCTTTAGCAACCAGGAAGTGGAGAGTCAATAATGCTCTTTTAGTTGGAGAGGTGCCTTGATTTGGTGTGGGATGTGAAGGGTCAGTTGTTGGCCAAAGGTTAACTTTTCAGCATCATGGGTTAGAATGACAGTAGTGGCTATGGTCTGCAGACAGGGAGGCCATCCTTTGGCTACTGAATCTAACTACTTCAACAAGTAAGTTACCTGGCAATCCCAAGAACCTAGTTTTTGGATGAGAAACCCTGTGGCTGTCCCCTGTCGTTCATTAATGTGCAGGGTGAAACATTGTCAATGTCTGTGAGACCCAAGGCTGGGATTTGGATGAGTTCCCTTTTTAGAGTTTCAAAGGCTGTCTGTTGTTAAAATCCCCAGGGCAAGGGTGAATTTTCAGCTCCTTGCATAGCCTCATACAGGGGTTTATAGCAACTACAGCAAAGTTAGGGATCCAGGTGTCACAGAATCCTGTGGCCCCTAAGAACTCATGGACTTGTTGCCAAGATGTATCTGATAAACAGCTTGTTTTCTTTCAACTCCCAGGTTTCAGGTGCCTTGAGTGATGTGAAATCTGAGGAATTTTGCTTGTTTTTTGCAAATTTGGGTCTTTTTCCTAAAGGCCTTGTAGCCTCTTTGATTCAGGTGTGCCAGGAGTACCTTTGTAACTTCTAGACAGTCTTGTGAGGTTGTGCTGCTCAAGAGTAAATCATCCACATACTGGAGCCCAATGTTATTGCATTTTTTGTCATGAAATTCTTGCAAGCTCTTCCCAAGGGCTTGGCTAAATATAGTGGGAGAATTTTTGAACACTTGAGGCAGATGTGTCCAGGTGAATTGTTGTTTTCTTCCAGTGCATGGATGTTCCCATTCAAAGGCAAAACTGGTGTCAGACAAATGCAGAAGAAAGCATCTTTCAGGTCAATGCAGGAGAAAAATGATGCTTTTGCAGGATTTGGGCTCAAGAGGTTTGCACTGGTTTGAAATGATGTATGTACCCTAGAAAAGCCATGTTTTAATCAAAATCCCATTTTGTAAAGGCAGCTGTTTCTTTTAATCCTTATCAGTATTGAATGTTTGAAACTGTAATTAGATCATCCCCCTGGAGATGTGATTTAATTAAGAGTGGCTGTTAAACTGGATTAACTGGAGGCGTGTCTCCACCCATTTGGGTGGGTCTTCATTAGTTTCTGGATCCTATAAAAGGGGAAACATTTTGGAGAAAGAAAGATTCAGAGAGAGCAAAGCAGAATGACATAGCCATGAGAAGTAGAGTCCACCAGCCAGTGACCTTTGGAGATAGAAAAGGAACATGCCTTCTGGGGAGCTTCATGAAACTGGAAGCCAGGAGAAGTAGCTAGCAGTTGATGCCATGCTTATCATGTGCCCTTCCAGATGAGAGAGGAACCCTGACTGTGTTTACCATGTGCCTTTCCAGTTGGAGAGAAACTCTGACTGTATTCACCATGTGCCCTTCCACTTGAGAAAGAAACCCTGAACTTCATTGGCCTTCTTGAACCAAGGTATCTTTCCCTGGATGTCTTAGATTGGACATTTCTATAGATTTGCTTTAACTGGGACATTTTCTCAGCCTTAGAACTCTAAACCATTAGCTTATTAAATTCCCCTTTTAAAAGCCATTCTGTTTCTAGTATATTGCATTCTGACAACTAGCAAACTAGAACAAGGATATGTGGATATATAGAGGATACCTATAGGGTTTAAGGTAACAGTCACTTTGTTGATGGCCCACAAGTCTTGAATGGAGTGGTAATCAATGGTGCTGGGTTTTGGTACTGATAGCAGAGGAGTGTTCCATAGGGACTGACATTCCTGTAGTACACCACGAACAAGTAAGTGATCGATGTGTGCCTGAATTCCCACCCGGGCTTCTTGGTGGATTGGATATTGTTTAAGATGCACTGGGGCAACTCCTCAGTGGAGTTCCATGAGGACCAGAGGGGCATTCACTGCTAGCCCCAGTGGACTTTTTTCTAACCAAACAGAAAGATCAACTCCTGGCACCTGTGATTGGTTGGGCCTGTGCTGGTCTTCTTTGGCAAGAAAGAGGCACCACTTTTCCATCCAGGGGTCTGTCAGGGTCATCATGATTTTTTTCTCTGGGTTCTTTAGTATCTAGAGGCATACCCCTTCTTCACTGAAGCTTATTTGGAGCTTTGTCAGGAGATCTCGGCCCAGTAGTGGTACCAGGAAGTCAGGAAGGTAAAGAAATTGATGAGAAACTTCACAGGGATCCTAGCAGACACTTATGGGCTGTTAAGAAGGAATGCTGAACCAAGACACCAGTGGCTCCAACAATAGTGGCTTACCTATTAGATTTTGGTCCAATTTATTGGGTGACAACAGAATGTTCTGCACCTGTGTCTACTATAAAGTCCATCTTTTGGGCCTCTACTGTCATTGTGACCAGTGGCTCCCTGGAACCAAGTATAAAGGGGCCTGGTCTGTCTCAGTTTGAGTTGTCTTCAAGGGCTGCTAGACCTATGAAATCAGCAGCTCTGGATTTTCTGAAACTGGAAGGGTCTTTGTCACCTTTTATCCATCATTTTTTGGGGTATTTTGCTTTCCAGTGTCCCTCTTCCTTACAGTAAGCATGCTGGTTTCTTCCCAGTGGAGCTGCTCTTTTACATTCTCTGGGTGGCCCCCAATAAGTGGGTGTTTTGTCTCCTGGCACTGGTTGCTTGAAGGTTCCAGGTTTTGAGAATAGGGGCTTCCTAGTGCCCTGGGTAATCACCACAACAAGCAGGTCTGCCTTTTCCTTTAGTCAGTGGTCTGCTTCTCTCTATGCCTCCTGGTCTCAGTTCAAGTAGATTTTGGTAGCTACCTCAAGGAGCCAGGATATATTCATTCAAGAAAACCCTTCTAATTTTTGTAGTTTTCTCCAGATGTCAGGTTGGGCTTAACTGACAAATAGAATGTTAACAAGTCTTTGGTTTTCTGGTGCCTTAGGGTCAAAAGGACTGTACAGTTAAAGGCTTCACAGAGGGACTAATGGAACTGGATAGGGGCTTCATCTGGAGTTTGAAGAACTTCAGTGGTTTTTGACATATTAATTGTTAAATTAATATGTCATTATTTAGATTAGTCTAATATCTAGAAATTTTATTAGTCATTATCTAATAAAATATTATTAGTCTAATAATTAGTCTAATGACTAATTATTATAAGATATTAATATAAGATATTAGTCATTAGTCAAATATCTAGAAATTTGCAGGATTTCTAGAGGGAATTCAGGTGGACTGGGACCAAGACAAGAGGGATGGGAAGCAATAGCGGAGGGCTGGATGGAGTTCCTGATGAGGTGGAGTTTCCAGTAGAAACTTTTTGATGAGCACATCTTGGTAGAGATTTAAACTGTTTCTGCCAGCTTCATTGTTTGGGTCCTACTGTGGGTCGGCATCTAGAAAGGAGTTTTGAGCATATTGGGATGTGTTCATCATCCTTGTAGGAGCATTTTCTTCTACCCACTTCAGGCAGCTTATGAAATCCATCTCTACTCTTCAGTGTTGAAGAGGGTGATGCAGAGTTGACAACAATCTTGCTACATTGGCTGATGGATTTGTATAATTGACTGGAGTAAGTTAACCATAGCCTGGGGCTTCTCAGTGTAAGACAGAGTGTGGTTTTTCCAGTTTATGAGGTCAGTGGTTGAAAAAGGCTGGTAGATGACCATTGGCTGACCTCCTTGCAGCTGGATAATAGTAAAACTGGTTCCCAGGTTTCTCACAAGGGCATTTGCAGAGCTCCTGAGATATGCAGGTTTTCCCAGTTTGGGATCAAAGGTTCCAGGTTTGCAGGATTTCTAGAGGGAATTCAGGTGGGCTGGGACCAAGAGGGATGGGAAGCGATAGCGGAGGGCTGGATGGAGTTCCTGATGAGGTGGAGTTTCCAGTAGAGAGCACTGGGGAGTTGACAGTGCTCCTAGAACCAAAGCTGGTGCTTGAGGTGGGGATGGGGAAACAAGAGCCAAGTAAAAGTAAGGGGGTGATGGGTCTTCTTTGGCAGTGGGGAGGACCAGAGGTTTTTCTGGGGTCGACAATTTAAGAAGACAGGGATAAAGAGTCTCTGTCAGCAGGGAGGAGGGTGGCCCTTATGTCCCTTTATCTTGGTGGCCTGAGGGTAGGAAGAGGTTTTTATTTGTTGGTGGTGGGGAGTTCTCCAGGTTGGAAGTTTAGTGGTGACTCAAGCTAATTTCTTTGCAGCATCTCTCTTCCCGGAGTGGAATGCCCAGGTCAGCGTGGGCTACCAGGACTTTTGCATGGGTTTCAATGCAAGATTTTAGCCATGGTGGTGAATTCTGAACAAGCTGTAGCCAGGAATCAATGTATAGGACTGGTCAGGATGGCCAGGCTGACCCATGACAATTTGCCAGATGGCTCGGATCTGTTAGGGTTTGAATGACCCCTTAGACAGCCATCCAACTCCCAAAATAGGCCAGTCCAATTGACCCATTGGGGCTTAAGCTTCACTTCATAGTCTCCAATAAATCCTTTCTTGAAATTCTTAAGGAGGCAGGCTAAAAGGGTTTTGCTCTCAGTATCACCCATAGTGATCATTCCAGGGCACCAGACAACAAAAGAATAAACAAAATGATAATTGCTTCATCCATCTCTGAGCATTTCCCTTGTGGGAATTTACAGTCCTCTTGGCATGAGGTGGGTTGGTATAAACTCCCAACTGACACAGGTGAGCTGCCTTCAGAGCTGTATGAGGACACATGGAACTGCAGATTGGGACATGCAATTCACTTCATGGGTGACACAGTGCTGAAGCCTCAGGACAGAGCCATGTCTCATTTATACACCTTCACACACCAGGCACTCAACAATATGACAAGTTATGTTGCCTCCCAAACCACAGTGTATCTAACTACTGGGGGTTTTTCTTTCAGCGTCTCCTCTGTCCAAAGGGTACTTGGCTCAGTTTAGGAACTAATCAGTCTCCTCTTCTGCCTGAAAGGCAGGATTGTCAATCCCTATATCTGTTCTAATGGCCATTCTTACCGTTCTAATGGGAAGGGTTCAGGTCCAGTTCTTAGCGCTGCTGAGGTCCTTCCCATGTCCCAGGACGCCAGTGTCCTGCTCCAACTAGATGACCCCAAATTGGAAGAAGTTGTTCTGGGGTACCCAGGGGATGATTGAAATTGATCCACAGCTCAGACCTCCATGGAGACAGGGATGGGACACAAGGGTGTCTCTTTCTTGGGGAACTCCCCAGCCAATGCACCAGAAATGAAGTAGAGAAAACTCTGAACATCACACAAGGAAACACTGAAGCCTCTGAGAAGTGAACAAGCTTTTTTATTGTCATGGCAGACTCAGAGGATTTATGTCCAAACTCTGAGCCCTGAATAACCTTTGTCTCCAGATTATATAGGCTAGCAAGCAGGGCAGGAGTTACCCTGGGAACAGGGAGGTGTGGTGCTATAAGCTCTGGCTCTTAGCCGATTCTTATCTGGAAAGTAGACATTCTATCTTGCTATGCAGATGGGCCTGGGCATGCCTGGCATGACCAGACAAATGCGGCAGACATTTTGTTTCACTATCTCTTTCAGAAAGCATGTTTTTTACACATTCCTGAGAGCACACAAATTCATAAAGTCATTTTAGTAAGGAAATACAACAATAACACTGGAGCCACTCTTAACTACCTCACTATCATGCTTTTTATCCATTTTGCAAATTTCTGCCTCTTGATTGGAGAATTTAATCCATTTACATTTGATATAACTACTGGAAATACTGATAGTTCTTTTGTCATTTTGCTATTTAAACTTTTAGTCTGACACCCTTTTTAATCCTTTTCATTTCTTGATGCTTACTTTTGTATTATTTCATTTTTATACTGTAGTATTTTGAGCACCTTCTCATTTCTTTCTGTATATATTTTTCATAACTTTTCATTGTGATTGCTATAGGGATTAAATTTAATGTACTAAATCTATGGCTTAGATTTAAGTTGAGATTTTGTCCCAGCTAAATATTAATAGTATATACATACACATTTCCTATACCCTCTGTCCCTTCATCTTTTTGTTGTTCTTGTTGCAAATTATATCTTTAAATGTTGTATGTCTAAAACCATTTATAATTACCTTTCAAGCATTTGCACTTTAGAAACTTCAGGGAAAAAAGTGGAGCTACATGCTAAAAATACAGTAAGGTAGTACCAGCATTTATAATTAACCAGGTGGTTACATTTACCCAAAGTCTTTATTTCGTCATGCTCTTTTGATCAACATTCTGGTGTCCTTTCTTTTCAGTCTGAAGAGCTCCCTTTAGCATTTCTTATAGGATAGGCATGGTGGTGATGAAGTCCCTCAGCTACTTATCAGGGAATGTCTTAACCTCATCCTCACTGTTGAAAGAAAGTCACACTGGATATAAAGTCACACTGGATATATTTTTGGCAATATTTCTACCTGTCAGTCTTCTGATTAAAAACATGATTCAATTATCATCTATTATAAATGCTTTCCCTGATTCTTCAGTGTCTTTGATGTAGTAAGCATTTATAAATAGTTGTTGAATAAAATAAGTATGCTAACATTTAAATTTAGTACTTACTAATTTTGTATTATATCATATAAAATTGTATTACCTTTCTCTGACCTACTCATTTATAAGTTTGATGACTGACAGGATCTTAAATTATTCATTATTGCAGGACTTATATAATACCTTCCTCTAAATACAAGTTTAAAAGCTGAATCAAATCCAGGATAGTTTCTAAAATTGGGGTGATGATCAAGTACTGGCACATAACTAGATAAGGGGGAAGAAATTTTGGATGTAGGTAATGATTTCATTGGCAGCAGATGTTCCATTATATTTAGGCAGGTTTATCCTTCTTTTGTAGGGAATATACTTCTGAGATGGCCTAAAATGTCCCCTACTTTTATCCCTGTTGAGTTCTCCCTTTCTTTATTCATGCAGCAGAGACACCACTACTGTGAATTTGGAACCAGAAGATCCAGGATCATCATGATGTTTCATCGCTAGTTAGCTTCATGATTATGTCCAAGTCAGTTAATACCACAGTTAGTCTTCCTTATCTGTAAATGGGGCTGATATTTGTTTTACCAACCTGACAGTCTTTCTATTTCATATAATAAAACAACTTCATGTTTGCTGACGCGAAGATACCTGCCTGATTCCAAATCTCTTTTGAACTTGCTTTTAGCTTCTCTAAGGCCTTAGTGAGGGGCTGGATTTTGATATATTACAGACAACTGTTATTTTGCAGGGAGAAGAGTTCTCTTCTCCAAGGCTTTCCTCATCTACCTACCTAAGTTGGTTTCCTGCTTTCCTCCATTTACTCTTTGGAATGGCATCCGTTTCTTTTCATAGCATTGATCATGATGTAGAATAGTAGATTTGCTTATTTATGTATTCATTTTCTATATGCTATACATTGGGTTAATGGGAGAGCATAATGTTTACGACACAGTGTAAAGGATAAATGCTCAATGAATTCTTGTACAATGAAAAGATAATCTAGGATCGGTGGGTGTCAAATGTTAATGTGAATAAGAAAAATGGAATTTATCATTGTTGAAAATACAGACTTCTGTATTCCAATGCTGGAGATTTTGATTTTGTGGTCTGTGGTGTAGCCCAGGCAATTTTAATCCTTTTCCCCTAAGATGGTTATGATGTGGATGATGAATCTAAATTGATAAATAATGGCAAATTAGTATATTTCTGGAACTTTGTGTGGGAATCCATGCTGTCATCCATGATTTGAGAAGAATTAGAGATGGCTTCTTGACACACCTGGAGAGGAACCCCTTCGGAAATATATACTCAGAAGTGGCAGATTATCCCTTTATTTGTCTGGGAATACGGAAATTACAATTCAGACTTTTAAAGGGATGGAAAATAAGGTTTCCTAAGGATGCAGTTTGGCAGACCATAGTGATGCTGTGTCTTTGGGCATTGGATGCCTTCCAGAAGTGCTCGCCCAGGACTAATTGCAATGCACCTGAACTTTTATCCATCATCTGTTCTGTGGCACAAAAACTTGAACACTCAGATGAATAGCTTGCATTCTTCTCGGTAGCTCCAGGACAGGAAGAAAATCCTTTCATTTAATTAGGCTATTATTTTCCATTTTGAAGCTTCAGTGGAGACTCAGAAACAGATGCCAGTTTCTTTTCTGCTGCTAAGGCCTAGAGAAATCAGAATAACTTCTACTGAGGATAGAAAGCAGATTAGGCATCAGTAGCAACACTATTAACTTTCCTCTACCCATGTAATCTTGAGACAGATGTTAATTGCCAAACAGTGCATCCCCAAACTAAATACAGCTTAATCACAGCTTGGGCTTTTGTTGATTACCTGTTAATGCTTTCTACTGCTGCTTCTAGGTCTGCAAATCTCTATCTCTATCTCTATCTCTCTATATTTACATGTCTTTTAATAGAGAGTTTTGTACTTACTTTTAAAAAATTACTAATATGAACTCAGTATAGATGCTGTTGCTTAGAGCAGTTTTACTTCTTTAAGACCATAGTCAACAGTGGAGACATTTGGAATCATTCCCGTTGGATCTATGACGTGTGATCATTTTCTGATTTAATGTGCAGTCCTATATTACCAACTCTGCCCAAGGCTTACGAGCTTACTTTTACCAAGTAAAGCTACATAAAATGAAAAAGTCAGGCATTTACCTGAAAGAGTAATTTTAAAATTCATTTCATCAAACAACTGGAGGATTTTTGGTTTTTGAACATATGTTGGGCTTGCTCTCTTCGGATAAAGAGACCATTTGAGGAAACAAGGGACTGCAGTTAGATGTAGGAATGAAAACTTTATGGGACTGGGACCATATCATTGCTTAACCCTCATTTTGATTGTGGTACTTGGGGAAGACTGAATAGCTTCATATATCAGCAGACAAGTGGTCAAAATCTAAAGGTGGAAAGTATTTAAAATATATGAGAAGTTCAGGCATAAGTCTGACATCTTTGTCAGTAAAGCAGTGCTCAAACTGTAAGTGCCCATTTTCTAAATGGCTCCAAAGGCCAGTGCAAAGCACAGTTAGAATGACTTTCTTTTTTTTTTTTTGTCCATTTTTTTTTTTATTAATTAAAAAAAGAATTAACAAAACAATTAGAAATCATTCCAATCTACATGTACAATCAGTAATTCTTAATAACATCACATAGTTGCATATTCATCATTTCTTAGTACATTTGCATCGATTTAGAAAAAGAAATAAAAAGACAACAGAATAAGAATTAAAACAATAGAAAGAAGAAAAAAAAAAACAAAAACGAAAAACCTATACCTCACATGCAGCTTCATTCAGTGTTTTAACATAATTGCATTACAATTGGGTAGTATTGTGCTGTCCATTTCTGACTTTTTATATCCAGTCCCGTTGTACAGTCTGTATCCCTTCAGCTCCAATTATCCCTTCTCTTTTTTTTTTTTAATTAACGGAAAAAAAGAAATTAACCCAATATTTAGAGATCCTACCATTCTACATATGCAATCATTAATTCTTAACATCATCACATAGATGCATGATCATCATTTCTTAGTACATATGCATTGGTTTAGAAGAACTAGCAACATAACCGAAAAAGATATAGAATGTTAATATAGAGAAAAAAATAAAAGTAATAATAGTAAAATCAAAACAAAACAAAACAAAACAAAAACCTATAGCTCAGATGCAGCTTCATTCAGTGTTTTAACATGATTACTTTACAATTAGGTATTATTGTGCTGTTCATTTTTGAGTTTTTGTATCTAGTCCTGTTACACCGTCTGTATCCCTTCAAACTCCAATTGGCCATTATCTTACCCTGTTTCTACCTCCTGCTGGACTCTGTTACCAATGACATATTCCAAATTTATTCTCGAATGTCTGTTCACATCAGTGGGACCATACAGTATTTGTCCTTTAGTTTTTGGCTAGACTCACTCAGCATAATGTTCTCTAGGTCCATCCATGTTATTACATGCTTCATAAGTTTATCCTGTCTTAAAGCTGCATAGTATTCCATCGTATGTATATACCACAGTTTGTTTAGCCACTCTTCTGTTGATGGAGATTTCGGCTGTTTCCATCTCTTTGCAATTGTAAATAACGCTGCTATAAACATTGGTGTGCAAATGTCCGTTTGTGTCTTTGCCCTTAAGTCCTTTGAGTAGATACCTAGCAATGGTATTGCTGGGTCGTATGGCAATTCTATATTCAGCTTTTTGAGGAACCGCCAAACTGCCTTCCACAGTGGTTGCACCCTTTGACATTCCCACCAACAGTGGATAAGTGTGCCTCTTTCTCCGCATCCTCTCCAGCACTTGTCATTTTCTGTTTTGTTGATAATGGCCATTCTGGTGGGTGTGAGATGATATCTCATTGTGGTTTTGATTTGCATTTCTCTAATGGCCAGGGACATTGAGCATCTCTTCATGTGCCTTTTGGCCATCCGTATTTCCTCTTCTGAGAGGTGTCTGTTCAAGTCTTTTTCCCATTTTGTAATTGGGTTGGCTATCTTTTTGTTGTTGAGATGAACAATCTCTTTATAAATTCTGTATACTAGACCTTTATCTGATATATCATTTCCAAATATTGTCTCCCATTGTGAAGGCTGTCTTTCTACTTTCTTGATGAAGTTCTTTGATGCACAAAAGTGTTTAATTTTGAGGAGTTCCCATTTATTTATTTCCTTCTTCAGTGCTCTTGCTTTAGGTTTAAGGTCCATAAAACCACCTCCAGTTGTAAGATCCATAAGATATCTCCCAACATTTTCCTCTAACTGTTTTATGGTCTTAGACCTAATGTTTAGATCTTTGATCCATTTTGAGTTAACTTTTGTATAGGGTGTGAGAGATGGGTCTTCTTTCATTCTTTTGCATATGGATATCCAGTTCTCTAGGCACCATTTATTGAAGAGACTGCTCTGTCCCAGGTGAGTTGGCTTGACTGCCTTATCAAAGATCAAATGTCCATAGATGAGAGGGTCTATATCTGAGCACTCTATTCGATTCCATTGGTCGATATATCTATCTTTATGCCAATACCATGCTGTTTTGACCACTGTGGCTTCATAATATGCCTTAAAGTCAGGCAGTGCAAGACCTCCAGCTTCGTTTTTTTTCCTCAAGATGCTTTTAGCAATTCGGGGCACCATGCCCTTCCAGATAAATTTGCTTATTGGTTTTTCTATTTCTGAAAAATAAGTTGTTGGGATTTTGATTGGTATTGCATTGAATCTGTAAATCAATTTAGGTAGGATTGACATCTTAACTATATTTAGTCTTCCAATCCATGAACACGGTATGCCCTTCCATCTATTTAGGTCTTCTGTGATTTCTTTTAGCAGTTTTTTGTAGTTTTCTTTATATAGTTTTTTTGTCTCTTTAGTTAAATTTATTCCTAGGTATTTTATTCTTTTAGTTGCAATTGTAAATGGGATTCGTTTCTTGATTTCCCCCTCAGCTTGCTCATTATGAGTGTATAGAAATGCTACAGATTTTTGAATGTTGATCTTGTAACCTGCTACTTTGCTGTACTCATTTATTAGCTCTAGTAGTTTTGTTGTGGATTTTTCCGGGTTTTCTACATATAGTATCATATCGTCTGCAAACAGTGATAGTTTTACTTCTTCCTTTCCAATTTTGATGCCTTGTATTTCTTTTTCTTGTCTAATTGCTCTGGCTAGAACCTTCAACACGATGTTGAATAATAGTGGTGATAGTGGACATCCTTGTCTTGTTCCTGATCTTAGGGGGAAAGTTTTCAATTTTTCCCCATTGAGGATGATATTAGCTGTGGGTTTTTCATATATTCCCTCTATCATTTTAAGGAAGTTCCCTTGTATTCCTATCCTTTGAAATGTTTTCAACCGGAAAGGATGTTGAATCTTGTCAAATGCCTTCTCTGCATCAATTGAGATGATCATGTGATTTTTCTGCTTTGATTTGTTGATATGGTGTATTACATTAATTGATTTTCTTATGTTGAACCATCCTTGCATACCTGGGATGAATCCTACTTGGTCATGATGTATAATTCTTTTAATGTGTTGTTGGATACGATTTGCTAGAATTTTATTGAGGATTTTTGCATCTGTATTCATTAGAGAGATTGGTCTGTAGTTTTCTTTTTTTGTAATATCTTTGCCTGGTTTTGGTATGAGGGTGATGTTGGCTTCATAGAATGAATTAGGCAGTTTTCCCTCCACTTCGATTTTTTTGAAGAGTTTGAGGAGAGTTGGTACTAATTCTTTCTGGAACATTTGGTAGAATTCACATGTGAAGCCATCTGGTCCTGGACTTTTCTTTTTAGGAAGCTTTTGAATGACTAATTCAATTTCTTTACTTGTGATTGGTTTGTTGAGGTCATCTATGTCTTCTTGAGTCAAAGTTGGTTGTTCATGTCTTTCCAGGAACCCGTCCATTTCCTCTAAATTGTTGTATTTATTAGCGTAAAGTTGTTCATAGTATGCTGTTATTACCTCCTTTATTTCTGTGAGGTCAGTAGTTTTGTCTCCTCTTCCATTTCTGATCTTATTTATTTGCATCCTCTCTCTTCTTCTTTTTGTCAATCTTGATAGGGGCCCATCAATCTTATTGATTTTCTCATAGAACCAACTTCTGGTCTTATTGATTTTCTCTACTGTTTTCATATTTTCAATTTCATTTATTTCTGCTCTGATCTTTGTTATTTCTTTCCTTTTGGTTGCTTTGGGATTAGTTTGCTGTTCTTTCTCCAGTTCTTCCAATTGAACAGTTAATTCCTGCATTTTTGCCTTTTCTTCTTTTCTGATATAGGCATTTAGGGCAATAAATTTCCCTCTTAGCACTGCCTTTGCTGCATCCCATAAGTTTTATATGTTGTGTTTCCATTTTCATTTGCCTCGAGGTATTTACTAATTTCTCTTGCAATTTCTTCTTTGACCCACTCGTTGTTTAAGAGTGTGTTGTTGAGCCTCCAGGTATTTGTGAATTTTCTGGGATTCCGCCTATTATTGATTTCCAACTTCATTCCTTTATGATCCGAGAAAGTGTTGTGTATGATTTCAATCTTTTTAAATTTGTTAAGACTTGCTTTGTGACCCAGCATATGGTCTATCTTTGAGAATGATCCATGAGCACTTGAGAAAAATGTGTATCCTGCTGTTGTGGGATGTAATGTCCTATAAATGTCTGTTAAGTCTAGCTCCTTTATAGTAATATTCAGATTCTCTATTTCTTTATTGATCCTCTGTTTAGATGTTCTGTCCATTGATGAGAGTGGGGAATTGAAGTCTCCAACTATTATGGTATTTGTGTCTATTTCCCTTTTCAGTGTTTGCAGTGTATTCCTCACGTATTTTGGGGCATTCTGGTTCGGTGCATAAATATTTATGATTGTTATGTCTTCTTGTTTAATTGTTCCTTTTATTAGTATATAGTGTCCTTCTTTGTCTCTTTTAACTGTTTTACATTTGAAGTCTAACTTGTTGGATATTAGTATAGCCACTCCTGCTATTTTCTGGTTGTTATTTGCATGAAATATCTTTTCCCCACCTTTCACTTTCAACCTATGTTTATCTTTGGGTCTAAGATGTGTTTCCTGTAGACAGCATATAGAAGGATCCTGTTTTTTAATCCATTCTGCTAATCTATGTCTTTTGATTGGGGAATTCAGTCCATTAACATTTAGTGTTATTACTGTTTGGATAATATTTTCCTCTGCCATTTTGCCTTTTGTATTATATATATATCATATCTGACTTTCCTTCTTTCTACACTCTTCTCCATACCTCTCTCTTCTGTCTTTTTGGTTCTGACTCTAGTGCTCCCTTTAGTATTTCTTGCAGAGCTGGTCTCTTGGTCACAAATTCTCTCAGTGACTTTTTGTCTGAGAATGTATTAATTTCTCCCTCATTTTTGCAGGACAATTTTGCTGGATATAGGAGTCTTGGTTGGCAGTTTTTCTCTTTTAGTAATTTAAATATATCATCCCACTGTCTTCTAGCCTCCATGGTTTCTGCTGAGAAATCTATACATAGTCTTATTGGGTTTCCCTTGTATGTGATGGATTGTTTGTCTCTTGCTGCTTTCAAGATCCTCTCTTTCTCTTTGACCTCTGACATTCTAACTAGTAAGTGTCTTGGAGAATGCCTATTTAGGTCTAATCTCTTTGGGGTGCGCTGCACTTCTTGGATCTGTAATTTTAGGTCTTTCATAAGAGTTGGGAAATTTTCAGTGAAAATTTCTTCCATTAGTTTTTTTCCTCCTTTTCCCTTCTCTTCTCCTTCTGGGACACCCACAACACGTATATTTGTGCGGTTCATATTGTCCTTGAGTTCCCTGATACCCTGTTCAAATTTTTCCATTTTCCCGATAGTTTCTGTTTCTTTTTGGAATTCAGATGTTCCATCCTCCAAATCACTAATTCTATCTTCTGTCTCTTTGAATCTATCATTGTAGGTATCCATTGTTTTTTCTATCTTTTCTACTTTTTCCTTCACTTCCATAAGTTCTGTGATTTGTTTTTTCAGTTTTTCTATTTCTTCTTTTTGTTCAGCCCATGTCTTCTTCATGTCCTCCCTCAATTTATCGATTTCGTTTTTGAAGAGGTTTTCCATTTCTGTTCGTATATTTAGCATTAGTTGTCTCAGCTCCTGTATCTCATTTGAACTATTGGTTTGTTCCTTTGACTGGGCCATATTTTCAATTATTTGAGCATGATCCGTTATCTTCTGTTGGCGTCTGCGCATTTAGACAGATTTCCCTGGGTATTGGATCCAAAAGTTTGGAAGATTTTCCTGTGAAATCTCTGGGTTCTGTTTTTCTTATCCTGCCCAGTAGGTGGCGCTCGTGGCACACGTTTGTCTGCGGGTCCCACCAGTAAAAGGTGCTGTGGGACCTTAAACTTTGGAAAACTCTTGCCGTCCGGGGGGTTTGCTAGCCGAAGCGTCTTGAGCCGGCCCGGGGCCCGAAAGCAGGGAGGGTTGCTGGTCGCCGCAGCCCGGGAAATCACCCCTCCGAATTCGGGCGACAAGCGTGGCGGGAGAGCGCCAGCGGCAGCAGCCCGCCCGGGAGAGTGCACGTTCCCCGGGAGTCACGGGTTTGGAAGGGGCCTCCCCCACCCGTCACCGTTCTTCCCGGCCTGGGGATTTCCGATCCAATTTTCTCAGTTGGTCCGGGGGGCTGCGCGTGGTGTGGGCGCCAGCCGCCTTAACTCCGGCCGCTTCCCGCCCCGCCCGGTGAGGCCCGCGCGCCTCGGCGATCTCACCCGAGCTGCTTCTCTCAGCCAGCCAGCCGTTCCAGGATGGGGTACGCTGTCTTTTTTATCTCTGTTGTGGCTTTGGGCGCTTTCTGTATCGTTTCTACTCCCCTAGTAGTTGTCCTGGAGAAGAAACTAAGATCCGCGCGTCTTACTAAGCCGCCATCTTCCAGGAAGTCTAGAATGACTTTCTTAATGAGCCAATTATTTCTGAAAGAATAAAATGGGAATTGTTATATTATCAAGTTCCTTCAGGTCTGGAGAAGCAGAGTCAAAAGTTTTATTTTGACTGAAATAATTCACCTTGACTTTTTAAAATCAGGAGAAGCAAACTCAAATTCCTATAGAGGCCAGCAATGTAATATAAATGAGCAAAGTGGCGTGCTATAAGAAATATTCCTGGAAACATTTGCTTATTTGGACTAAATTTTATTTTTACTTTTGCTAAAAATCTTGATGGAAATAATATTCTACTTTCTCTTAATTTTACTATAAAAAGAAAAACAGTCTAAGTGAGATGATAAATGGGATTTGGATGCTCTGCCTTAAGGCAGGGAGCCACAGCAGAGAGAGGTGTTAACTCAATCTGGTATGACCCTTCTAATGTGTGCAGTCACTATACTGCTGATCTCTGAGGTGCCACGCCAGTCATTCGATTTTAAGGAGAAGCCAGAAATCTGAATATTTCTATGGAATTGCTTGTCTTTTTTTTTTTTTAGAATTGCTTGTCTTGTCTTTTAAGTTGTGGTTTCTAATACAACTTTTTATGCAGTCTTTTTCCAGTGCATATATTCTTAATTTCAATAGTTAGAAAATTATCTCAATATTCTTTGTTCCTAGTCCAAAAGCAAATTTCCCAGAGGAAGAAATAGTGTATGAATCATATATGCCATAAGCCCTGGAAGTTAACTTCCTAGTGAGTTGATTAAGAACTCTTCTTTCTTTTACCTAGAGTTTAACTGATCATTTTTCCTTTGCCCTTGGTCCTTGAAAATTCCCCTTAAATGATCTTCAGAGGAATGTGGCTTTTTTATAACAAGGATTTCAATATCCATGTGTCAAATCACTGTCCCTCAAATAGTACATATATTTAACAATAAATGACCAATAAAATTCAAGTGCTGGACATCTCTAGCAACCCTAGTTAGAAAAGGATTTTGCTTTGGTGATAGATGTGCCAGGCACACTTAGAACACTTTCAAAATCGTAATAATGGAGATAAATGAATTACAGAGATGGTTATTTACTAATCCACCATTTATAGAAATGAAGCAACCCCCAATAAACAAAACACAAAACAAAACCAAAAACAAAACATTGTACAGGTCTTCTCAAAAAAAAGATTAGAATAACTGAGATTGTTGTATTTCTAAAGCTATCCAGGCATATTAACAAAGAGTTGTACATTCTTAATTAGCATGATGTGTTTTTGAAGAAAACTCAAGAGTTAAAAAAAATCATATTAATAGAAATTTAAGGAAGCTCTCAGGCAGTATAGGCTTCTATTCTGGGATTTAAGGTATACTTTAAAATTTGGACAGCCCCTTTGAGAGAGAGAAAGTTTTCATATTTTTGGTGGCTTTCCTGTGTTTAGAGTTCATTTTTTATTTTTTTCTCTGTAATTATGATAAGAATACTAAATGATGGCAAAGTGCTTTTAGAATATGAATCTTATTTTATAGCACATCCAGAACTTTGATTAATGCGGCACTCTGCTAAAATGCTGATGCATTCAGGAATCATTCAAAATACCTGCTTTATCTTCTGGGCTAAAAATTATTATTGGTACCTGATTTAGTGAAACATTTAATCTATGATCATATTTCCCCCTCCCCTATCATCTTTATATCTAATCAAATGAAGTAGCCAATCCATACACCACACATAAGGATCCAGAGTGACCTTTCTGTAAATCTGAACAGGAATCCTCCTTGTTCCGGTTTCCTATAGCTGCATGCCTACCATTTTGAACTTAATGGTTTATAATAGTGGTTATTTATTTTCCTCATCAATCTGTAATTCATGAATCTTCATGGCCTCAAAGAGACAGCTCATCTCTACATCAACTAGCATGGCTATTTGGGGACTGAGAACTCATTTTCAAACTGGTCCTATACAAGGCTGAAAACTTGGTGTTGGCTATTGACTGGAAACTCACCCTGGGCTATCACCTGAGGGAACTGGTTTCTCCCCACAGGATTGTTTGCATTTCCTCACAGCATGGTGGCTGTGTTATAAGAGCATATAGAGACAGGAAGTACAAGATTCCAGTCTCTTAGGGACTAGGAAAAGTATCACTTGTATCATATGTCATCAGTCAAGCCATCACAGAGCCCATCCAGATTCAAAGGGAAACCCCAACTCTTCAAGTGAGGTCTACCATGCTCCATCATCTTATGATGATTTCCTCCTTTATATATATATGTATATATATTCTCCATATTCCAGTTTCCTGTTGCTGCATACAACCACCTCGACCCTGGTAGCTCAAAGCAACACCGATCATTTATCTTTCTCTAGAAATTGCAACTGTTTAGAGTCCTGTAGAGACAGGTTGTGTTTGTTCCATGTGGCATCAAATCATGCTGCACCTAGTAGCACTACTTCCACTTATCTACCATACTTCATGCCTGAAATTATTTCATACATATATATATATGCATATAAAATATATATAAAAATATATATATTTTAAAATCATCATCTGCCACAAACATACTACCTGCTCTCCTTAACTCAACATTCTCCAATTCCAGTGACTTCACACACTGGGTTCCAAACATTTTAAACAAATTACTGCTACCTATACTGACCCCCAAGCCCTGCTTTTTTAACCCTTGCATATGTTCTTTCTGGACTGCCCTCATCCAAACCTGTACCCAGAATATGGTCCCTCTGGCAAAAATTTGAATATCTTTCATGAATAAGCTTTAGTATCTTTTTCTCTTTGAGGTCTTTCCTTCTCTCCTCAATAAATAACTAGAAATAAGGATATTCTTCTCTGTGTTTACCTAGAATATTGTCTTGGAATACATGGTTATTTGGTTTCTTTCAGCATAATGCCTAAAGTGTACTGAGAATTTAATAATCATCTGTTGAATGAATTAATTCTAGGGAATTACAGAGCAGTTTGTTGACAGATTAAATCTGTAGTAGATTCATTACTTGGCTAGTTAGTAATCAGTGACCCTAGTAACCAGTGCTGTCTCCACTTCTTAGTGTTTGTGTGAGCATGAACAAGTTGCTTAATCTTTTATATCTTCTCTTTGTCTGAGTTTCTTTACTTGTCAAAGAGGTGAGTAGCAGAGTCTGTCCTATACAAATACAGGAGAATACAAGAGTAAATAAAAATTACATGCAAAATACTTTAAATAGCTAGAATGCTACCCAAACACACATTATAATTTTAAAATTATAATCAGTAGATAGCCAATTCTCTTCCTGTAAAATGCTTTATCAAATAAAAGTGTCAAATGTGATTTGACTGCAAGCATTATTTAAAGGAAGAAATCTGTATATTGTTTCAATCCTGTTTTACTGAGGCTATGAATTTTTGAAACTTTCTTAAGAAAAATACCTGCTTCGGATACTTGATTAAAAATGAAAATCTTTTGAAATGAGTCCTGTTGTGCAGTTATCATAAAAAATACCAACTGCACTTTTGCAATTCACCTATTCTGTGTTGTAAACATATATAAAGAAAACAAAAATCAGCTTTGCTTGTTCTTAAGGACCCAGAGAAGGAAGTTCAGTTTAAATTTTTCAAGTAGTTTGGAAATGAGTACTTGAAACTATCTCTTCCTAAGTGATGGCTCTTCTGTTGAAAGTGGATATAAAAGCCAGTTTTCTTAATGATGCAGTTTCATTTGAAAGTAGTAGCTTCCTTTGTTATGTGGAAAAAAGATGAGAAAAATGTTTTCAGAGAAACCAATGACCTAAATTGCCAGGCTGCTGGAGCTGGGGAGGGAGAGGACAGAGGAGATAGAATAGCCGGATACATGCTTTACCAGTTATATGAGCTAAAAGATGCTACTTGGTACCAAGGAATGCAAATATCCATGAAAAAAAAAAAAAGGTGTAAGTTCAGAATGCATAAGAGCAATATAAGGTGGTAAAATCCAGTCCTGTGAGAGTGGCTCTAAGTGAGAGGGGATTGGACACAGTAAGGAGGAAGCTGCAGTAATAGAGCAAAACTGCGTAACAGAGCATCATTATTAGGGCATGTAGTAAATTCATGAGAAGAGTGTGCCAGAGAGCGATAGCTCAGAAAAGGAGAAAGTGTGGCATAACAGGCTGTAAAAGAAGGCATTTCCATAAGAATTTTCAATCAGGGCTATAATAGTTCTAATTATAACTAAGGGGAATTGCACAAATTTAAAAGGCATGAATGAATTCTCACCAACACATACAAAAAGAAAGAAAAAGACAGAATACATAAAAGATAAAGACTATAGTCCTGTGACAGGCCTTTTTTTTTCCTAGACACTTTATTAACTCTTCCTTTGTGAGTGGGAAGAGTGCTATACAGGAAATATCTCTTCTATGGCTGGATATTAATATGTGCTGAAGGTATTTGTTAAATTAAAGTCAAATTTAAATTCACTATATTACTGTCTTTGGGGAATTTGTTAATATTCTTAAGTCAACTGTTTATTAATTCTGTGGTATTTTATTCATGGTGTATGATTAATGTTCTCAAAGAAATTTTTAACAGCTTAACAGCTATCAGTTATATATATGTGCATACAAATCTCATTAGATTCTACAAGATGTCTGGTTACAACCAAGACAGGGAAAGACAGTGCCTGAATTTACTTTTCCTTATCCCTAACTTGTAGAGAGAAGGGAAAGAGAGAAGGGGTCAATTATAGAATTGTCAACACTAAAGATCATTTCTGCTTTTAAGTATTAACAGTTGCCATTGCTCCAATTATGTATTTGAGAACAGAAAACATGTTTAAATTGATGATTTTTGACACAGACAAATTGTATACAATTTTTGATTATTGATTGAATTGTTTTCCATATCCTTGATTCATGCCAATAAGCTTAAATTCCTACATCCTTGAGAACAGAGTAGATTGAACTGAATCTCTACAGCAGTGGCCTTCAAAGTTATATGCACTAATCCATAGTCCACTGAGATGTGAGTGAAACCATTAGAATTTAGGGGCTCCTATAATGCTCTTAAAAATTTTTGTGTTAATATGCATATGTCAATAAATTAATAATGTTGACAGACTATATAAAAAACTGTTTCCCATACTTAGAGAGGCTACACACATACATACATATATAGTGAGAGAAAGCAAACGTATATTCTATGCATTTACAAATAGATTATATATTCTAGAGCAATGCTACTCAATATGTTAACTACTAGCCACACGCTATTGAGTACTTGAGATGTAGCAAATTTCACATTTTGAAATAATATTTTGAATATGGTAGGTTAAGTATTATATTAAATATAGTTAGATACACTATGAAAATTAACCTCACATATTTAATTTTATTTTTTAAAAATTTATACTGGATAATTTAGAATTCTCACATATTGCTCACATTATGTTTCTATTGGAAATAATTTCTCTAAAGAATATATATCCTAGGCAATAAATAAATTCTCTATATTAAAATATATAATATACACTTTGGGAAATGATTCTCAAAAATTTTTGTGAATAGGACTGCATGATCAAATCACTGTTCTAGAGTATTAAATTCTTAGTCCATTTAAAATAGCAAATGAAGTAATACAATTAAAATGTTTATTAATTAGTTTATGTAATTGTGGGCATTGTACTGGGAACATTGTATTCTTGACAACTTGCCATTTCAGAGAATTGCCATATCTGACTATTTAAGCTCTACAAATATGGTTTTATAGAAACCACCCTGCTAATTGTCCTCTGGCCACAGATGATTACAACTTGTGAAAGCTAGGTTGAACAGAATCTTTCTGAATTCCTGAAACTGAGTAAGAGAATCATATTCTATTTAAGTGGCTTACAATGTAAGATGAGAAGTTCAAGAGCATATATTCTGTCCTGTAGAGAAAGCCAATTTGCTGAAAAAGATAAAAATGAAGAATGAAAGAAGCAGAGATGAGGTATGTAGAGACTATCTTTCTTCCTAATTCTAGGAACCACTTACATTGCCCATTCATTAGCTTTAGTAAAATGTGTTAGGGCCCTTATATCACATTTTCGGTGCCTGTCACTTGTAATAAAAATAGTTTCAATTAATGCAGTCATCAGGAGCATAGACTGCCTTATTTTATTAATGTACGTATCTTGATGATTAGATATTATGGTGATGAAGGTTCAGTCTATCTTCGAATTCCAGAAGAAACAGAACCCAGAAATTTCATTTTAACCTTTTAAAAATTAGTATTATTCTGATTTATATAAAAACTGCATGTTAGTAGGAAAAAGATCTATAAAATACAAGTAAATATGAAGAAATAAATTAAAATCATCTTACATCATTTCAAAAAAGCTTTATGAATACATTTTTGTATTTATGCAATTGATTCTGTACATATATAGCCTGTGTATCTAATTTTATTATTTTTCCAAAATTTATGCAATATTAGATAGTCAATATTCTATTCATGATTTGATTCCTGTCTAACACTGCAACATTACATCATGAACATTTTAGGTCAGCTTAAAAATTTATCCAACTATGCTTTTAATTAAGAACATTAATTCAAAAGTATAGATGTATCTTATTTTATTTACCAATCCTCTAATGCCTTTAGGTTTATCTTAGTTTTTTACCAGTATGAATATTGATGAAATGGATAAATAGTCTTACTCATAAGTTTGTGACTACATCCCTGAATATTTCCACTAGATAAATAATGAAATATATGGGTTAAAAATGTATGACTATTTTAACAGACTTGATTTGTGTTGCAAATTTCCTTATAAAAATGGTCATAGCAAATTCATCTTCTCTTACTGGGATTTTGCTGGTATAGGATATGATATTTTAAAATTTGTCTAAATATTACCTTAAATTTTATTCTAATTAAATACATAATCCAATACATTTATACAGGTAACAGTAAATTTAAATAAAATATTTTAAAAGCAAAATATATTTACAAAATCAATTAGTTTACTGAGATTTCAGAAAACATGCAAAGCACAACCTCACACAATCTAATTATAAACAATTAATATCTCAATGATATGGAAATGAAGAGAATTCAAACTGAAGAGCTTACAAGGAATTTAAGAATGATATATAAATCTGTATAAAAAAATGAGAATCACAGCATCAGAAAAGAAATAATGTATGAGTAGTAGAATAAGTATATAAAGGAGAAGAAATAAGCATTAATGTCCAAGGACAGTTTTGAAATATTGATTATTGATCAAGAGCTAGATGACGGAGGAATGATGGGATCTAAAATTGGAAATAATCTAAATACTGGTAACTATGTAGATAAAAGAGAACTATGTAGATAAAGAAAAATAAGCAGATTTCTCCGTGCTCAAATTTCTTTGATAATTGCTCTAAATCTTGTCTTTGCCTTTGTAAACACATTTAAAGCGAATCCTCCAAGGTCAAAGAGGTTATAGATAATAAGAGAAGTAACAGGATGCCACAAAGAATAAACAGAGGGTTTTACTTCATAGACAGCTGCTGTCTTTACAGGCAAGTTTCATTATTTGAAACCAACTTATCTATTTTTCCCCTTTGATTTGTTGTTAAAGAACGTTATACAAATTATTCAGGTATTGCTTCTCCTCTAATACTTTCAAACTGCTGATGCCAAGAAAGTGCCCCAAGGTTAATAAATTAATCTTTTATCATACAGAATTTCATATGTATTCTAACTGTGATCATGCTTGAAATCGTTCCTTAAAATGCTTCATTAATAATAGCTGATATCTTTACATTTTAAGGTGAGTCAATTACATTTGATGCAATCATTTCATTTCATTAAAAGGTAGAAAATATTAATCTTGTGGGTTTAAGAAACACAATCACTTTTTCCTTCTAAAGGAGGACATTTGATGGGGAATGAGTTTGAAATGCGTGAAAATATAATAATTTGGCTTAAGAAGAAATATCTAACTTTATTTTAGGTTAAGTATATGCTTTTAGAGTATAAATTCTCCAGGGCAAATGGGCTGTCATTGCCTCAGCCTGGAATCCCCCAAAGCAATGATTGAGACAAAGTTTTGCATGCAGTTAGTTTATTTGGGATATAATCTCACACAGGAGGATGAAAGGCAGAGGTATTCAGTGTCACCTTCTGAGAAGACTAAAACTGGTGGTTTAGATTTTAAAGAAAGAGACTTTTGATAGATATATGTCATGGTCAGCTTCATGTGTCAACTTGGCCAAGTAGTGGTACCTTTTTGTCTGGTTGGGCAAGTGCTGGCCTGTCTGTTGCAATGAGGACATTTCATAGAATTAAATCATGATCACCTCAGCTGTATCCACAGCTGATTCCATTTGTAATCAGCCAAAGTGAGTGTCTTCTGCAAGGAGTGATGCTCAATCCTTGTGAAAGGAAATAAAATGAGGATAAAGTAGAGGAATTTTTTGATGTTTCAATGAGAACATTGAAGGAATGTTTTAGGAATAATTGACTGAAAGACTTTTAAAAGGCAGGTAATAGAAAGTAAGATGACTGAGTTTCTGATTACTGTCTCCAATGAACGTGAGGGCAGTGACAAGGATGTTGCTAAACAACAGCCTGAAGGTAGGTTTTCTACAATTATCAATCATTGCTATTCTAACGGATAAGTATGAAAGTGTACCCATCAGTTTATCCACTCTTTTTTTTTCTATGAAAGGCTTAGTTTTGCTCATTAATAACCTTTCTTACTTCAGGTTCTTCTAAAAACAGTGAAACAAGTGTTAAGTATATTTGGGCAGTGGGCATGTGGGAATATGAGACAGGGAAATGAAAGCAACTAATAAAATGTGTGTTATTAACCAAGTGGCCTGTGGCAAATGGAGTCTAATCACAATGATGAGTTCTGGGAACCATCTCAGGGCATATACTTCAGTTATCCATAAAAGGAGTAGCTGAGTTATTTATTGGTTATAGGTACAGGGCTGCTCCCAGAGAGCATCAGTTTTCCACTATTCAGTCTGCTGCTTGGCTGCAGCAGTCAGAGAAAGTCCTTAGACAAAGTGGAGCAGATATCTCCTGTTGGAAGTCTGACACTTACCCTGAAATCAGGCTCTGATGGGAAAGTCATCAAAAGTGTCTGCTATGCCAACCACCACTCTGTGCAGCCTAGGTTCTTCAGGTAAAGGTAACTATATCTTAATCCAAAATTATGCCCTATTAATCAAATTAAATCTAGCACCTCGCTGCCAATGATTTGTTTAGAATGACGTGAAGAAAAGAATATTGACATTTTTGAAAAGATTTTCCTCATTCTTTTGGGAGAACATCCAGAAATGAATTTCTTATCTTTAATTCTGGATCCATGAGAATGTGAGAACTGGATCTGCTAAACTATCTCATTAATAGCTTGAGGGCTAAGCTGGTTCACAGATGAAGACAGAGCCAAGAGAATCACATGAAATTGAGCCATTACTATTACATTGTCTACTTTGTGGAGTAAAAAATTGCTTTCTAGTTTTTATAATTATATTTTAATTTCCCCTTTTAAAGTTAGTTTAAATTTAGCTTTCTGTCTCATTACTAAAATCATTCTTTCTATTTCAACTCCATTATTCTTAGGGTACATTTATTGCCTACTTTGATCTACAGCAGTTTTGTTGAGGTATCATTAATATACAAAAATTGTATATATTTAAAATGAACAAACTGATGTTCTTCCATAAGAATAGAACCATGAAACCATTACTCTAGTCAAAATAATGAATACATTCATCATCTCTAAAGGTTTGCTTTCGCCTCTTTTCTGACCCTCTTCCTTCCTTCTGCCCTCCACTGAACCTACCCAGATAACTACATACATTTGCATTTCTTAGAATTTTTTGTAAATAAACTTAAACATTCTAATTTTTTTTTTACTTATTTCACTCAGAAAAATTATTTTGACCATCAACCATAGAGTAGCACATCAATAGTTTCTTCCCTTTTATTGTCCATATCAATTTTATGGACATACCACAAGCTGTTTATCTGTTCACCTGCTGATAGATATTTGGGTTGTTTCTCATTTTTTGGTTATTATAAATAAAGCTGCTATTAATATTTGTGTATGAATATTTTCATACTTTAATTTTTCCTGGGTAAAATTTGGGATTGTATGGGTTAGACTGTATGAAAGTTGTACATTTGAACTTTTAAAAATACTGCCAAACTGTTTCACAAAATAAGCGGTTCTGACCAGCAGTGCATAAGAGGTCCAGTTCCTCCCCATTCTCACCATGCTTGATATGGTCAGACTTGTTCATTTTACCCACTTTAATCTGTAGTGCTCATTTGTAATGATTTTATTGTGCATATTCCTAATGACAAATGATATTGAACATCTTCATATGCCCATATGTACCTGCCATATATTTTATTTGGCCCAGTGTCTGCTCATAGATTTTGCCCATTTTGGCGGGCAGGGAAGGTGGTTGTTTGTATTCTTACTCTTGAGTTTCGAGAATTCTTTATATAGTTTATATACTAGTTATTTATCATGTATATGGTTTGCAAAACATTTTTCCTAGTTTGTAGCTTGCCTCTTTATTCTCTTAGTGGTGTATCTCAAGGAGCAGATATTTTAAAATTTGATGAATTTACCAATTTGATGATGCTCATGGTATTATATCTAAAATTTCTTTGCCTGATACAGGTCACAAATGTTTCCTCTTATGTTCACTTCTAGAAGTTTTATAGTTTTAAGTTTTGCATTTAGGTATGTGATTGATTTTGAGTTAATTTTTATATATAATACAAGACGTAGATTGAAATTCATTATTTTACTTATGTATAACCAATTGTTCCAGCACATTGATTGAAAATACTATCCTTTCTTTACTCAATATATTTGCACCTTTTCAAAAATTAGTTATAACTAAATATGTGGGTCTACTTCTATAGTCTCTATTGGTCTGTGCGGCATTTGTCTATGTTTATGCCAGTCTACACTATCTAGATTAGTGTGATTTATATTAAGTACCGAAACTTACGTTTAATGGAAATTTATATTAAGTTAATCTTCCAATTATATTTTTCTTTCTCAAAATTGTCTTGGCTAATTTACATCCTTTCCATTTCCCTATGAATTTTAGAAACTATTTGTTAATTTCCACCAAATAAAAACAACTTATTTGGATTCTGATTGGGACTGTGTTGAGTCTATAGAAGGATTTGCAAAAAACTGACATCTGAACAATATTAGTCTTCCAACCTGTAAACACAAAGCATATCTCTATTTATTTAGACTTCATTTAGTATCTTTCAGCAATATTTTGCAGTTTTTAGTGTTCAGGTGTTCTATAGCTTTTGTCAGATTTATCCCTAAATATTTCATATTTTTATGCTATTGTTAAAAAAGTATTGCTTTTTTTAAATTTTGCTTTCTTATTGTTGTTAGTATGTAGAAATATGGGACTTTTATATATTGATTTTGTGTCAGGGTTGTTCATTTCCCTTATATAAGTTTCAGTAACATTTTTTAATAGATTCTACCAGAACTTTTGTATAGATGATTACGTTTTCTGTAAATAATTACAATTTTACTCATTCATTTCCAGTCTGAATTTTTTTTTTCTTTTTGTTACGTTATTGCTCTGGATAGGTCATCTATTAGAAGATTGAACAGAAGTGGTAAGAGTAGATATTTTTGTCTTGTTCATGATCTTAGGGAAAAATCATTTGTCTTTCATCATCATGGTGTTAGCTGTAAGTTTTTAATGGAATCTTGCATTCATATTCTCACAAGTTATTGCTGTTCTTGATCTGGTTTTAGTACCAAAGAAATGCTGCTGTCATAGAATAAGTTGATAAGTATACTGCTTTAATAATAGTAATTTTATACATTCAAAAAATGGTTAGAGACTAAATAAATAGGAGAAGGACATTGGCATTACTGTAATCTTAGCTTTTAAATTTGGGTTTCTGTTTAGTGTGTTTAGCTTCTTTTCAGCTGTGTCTACATAATGTCAGCTAATTCTCTGGAGAAAAAATCAGTAGAAATATTAGCTAATTTATAGCAAAAATTGCTGCTTGATTAATTTTTCTCACCAGTTGGTTATAGTTTTAAATAGAAATAGCCTTAAGGCTGTTAGTTTATTTCTCTCTTCTGTCAAATAGAGTTCAAATAGAGTTAATTATAAGTTCCTATGCCCTTTATCCTCTTACTCAAGTGTGATACACTTAAACAATAAAAGGGAGTTAATAGTTATCCAGTAGAATAAATAAATGACTCTGGGACAACAAGACCAACAAAACATACTCTTTCCCCTCATTTCTACAATCCTCTGTGACAGTGAATATATGATCATAGTTTCTCATAAAGAGAAGAAGAGTACATTTCAAGTGGCCTTTATGCTTAAATGATTAAGATCTACTTAACATTATAACTATCTCCTCTTACAAGTAGCAGAACCATCTCTCTGGGCTGTTGGTTCAGCACCTTATGGGTTATTCATTACTATTATCAGAGCTATATTAAAACACAGCATCTTTGTAATGTCATTGCTCTTTTATAATCAACTTATATACTGTTAATGCAACTATAATATTTCAATCTTAAATTTTCTTGAAGTTGTCAAGGCATTTCAGGAAGGCAGTACTTTTGAAAAAATGTTAAATAATAGAACTTTGATCCTTAACTATGCAGCCTATATGCATTTACCTTTCAGAGAAATACATGTAAATAAATCTCTTTTCATGCTACACTGAAATGAGAAGATTAACACAATTCAGATAAATTGTGGATCAATAGCTTGCATTTTTAAAGACATGTTTATTTTTTCAGGATAATAAGGTTGAAGGGATTTTAGAGATTTTTAAATTTAACCCTCATATTTTTCAGAAGAAGAAAATTGAATCAGAGTGTGATGATATATATGCTAAAAGTCCTGCAATTTAGATGCTAGTGAAACTACCATGTAAGTGTTCTGATGCCTGCTTCTATGTCTTATCTGTGATAGAAGATTTTTCAAAGGACTCAAGGCAGAAACCTTTAGACAGTAAATCTATCAATATATTTGTGAAGATTGCATTGGAAAAAACATATTCTGACTCACATCTAGTAAAATTAAGGAGAATTTCATGGAAAGAGAGCCCTGGGAGTTCTGTCTTGGCCATTACTATTTATAGGACATAGCATAGTAGGTCACTTTGGTTTCAGATTCCTCACCTGGAGATCAGCTTATGTGATCTCCAAGGCCTCTTAATTCTAATTCTCTAATACAAATGACAACCCATCTAGCATGTCATTCAACATTTATTGGGAAATAATCCATTATGGGTGAATTGACAAGGCAGAATTCTCAGTGAATGATTCAATTCCTCATCTCTCTCTTTTTTAATAGAACCAGAATTGGCTGTGGGTAAACCTCCAAGGATGACAAAGTTTTGTTTCTGGTATTGTTCCATTGCATGTTCTGTGCTCAGTGCTCACATGTCATCTCTGACTAGCCCCTGGTCAGGGCCTCTTCCTGTGATACCACTAGTTGGGCAAAGCCTACATTTCCAGGTTATGCGCCATGCTGAAGTGGCAAGGTATTACTATGGGAGTCCATGGCTACTTTATTAGTCGGGGTTCCGTAGGGAAACAGAACTGACAGGAGATAATCTATAAATATTATGACATTTTTATAAAAATTATCTCACATGACCACGGGGATACACAAGTCCAAATTTCCTAGGGCCGCAAGCTGGGAACTCAGGTGAAGGTTTCTGATGAATCCCCAGAAGAAGCTGTTTGGCTGAAGAAGAGATAAAAATTCTCTTCTGACTGCTGAACTTATCACTTCTACTTTAAAAGCCTTTAACTGATTTAGTGAGACTTTCCTTGTTGTTGAAGGCAATGTCCTCAGTTCACTGCAGATATAACCAGCCATAGATGCTGATCTGTTAACTTACTGATGATTTAAATCCAGGAAATGTCCTCAAAGTAACAATCAGGCCAGTGCTTGCTTGAGCATGCACCTGGACACACCAAAACCTGACCAAGTTAGCACATGAACTTAAACACCAGAAGTACCTATTTGCTTAGGATGTTTTCTAAGGATTAAATATATATTCTATAAATACATCCAGCTATATTACAGTTATATTATAGGTATATGAAAATGCTATTGTAATTAAGAACAAAACTATTCAAGACACTATTGAATTCAGAATAATCTTTTGTCTCTTGTTTTCTCAGTCAGATACCAAATTATCTAACACATTAAATATATACTATCATATGCAAAGTTTGCAATTTTTTATATCAACAGGGGTCCTCCTAGAAGAAAAGGTTTGGAGTCCTTACTTTGGATTTTGATTTCTCCTTATTAATAATATATTTTGCTGAGAAATCAGAAGGGCAATGGTCTCTGCTAGGAATCATCAGATATACCAGTATGAGCTCAGACAGTTATGGTTGGTAGTGGTTTAGTGAATAATATCTTCTTGAAAGTATTTTTAATTTTTATTAGGAGATTATAGTCTTCAGCAAGTCACAATGGGGGAGTTCCAGGCACTATGACAGTTTCTAAAGTATGCATTTAGGGCAACAGGATTTTTGTTGCCTCTCCCATCACACCTACTCTGGTTTTGGGTGTTACCTGCTCTGCATACACATTTTAGTCTTCAAGTTCTTGATTATGAGAAATTTCATGCTTAAAAAGCCAGAACTTCTACTCCTCCACAGAGTGAGGGAGGGAATGACACAGTTTGCAAATTTCAGTGCTTTTGAAAGGAATAATGAAAAGGAGGCAGTGCCGCTTCAGAAGGCGGGCTACAGATGGAACAAAAGGTTAACTCAAATTTCTGCTGAAAATAGAAAGTAAAAATAGTGATGATGATCTATACAAGAGCAGAAAACATAGCAAAGTGAGGTTATTCATTTTGAATCAAAAGCTTCTTCTAAAAAATTCTCTGCTGGTGCAAAGGGCTTTATTTTACAAACTGGCATTCAGTAGGCATGTCTTGACAACTGGTTCATTGTGTCTCTTTTACCAATTGTCAGCAATAGTCTTCCTTTGGATCAGCTGAGGAGCTTGAATGTTCTGAGGTAGTTTCTTTAAGGACAATGATCCAACTTTTTCTCCATGTTTTCTTAAAAAGAATTCAAAGCTTAACTTTCTACTAAGTGACTTCTCTTTATTGTATCTGTAATCGCTTTCTATTTCCCTCATTGCCACAAATGAGAGATTCCTAGCTTTTAGGTGTCTTTGTCTGTCTAGTACCTCAAGCCCCCATAAATGGCAATCCATCTTTACAAACATTGCATTTCACTTAAAATATTGCTTTTATTAGACACTCCTAGAGGATGTACAAGTGGTGTGTATATAAGAATGTGACTGAAATAGAGGAATTCCTCCTGAGAATTTCACATGTGGTTTAAATATGTGCAGAGCAATTTGACAGGGTTGGCTTCAGTCGCTTCTTATCAAACACTAATTGCAGCCCACAGGCACTCTTGAATAGTTTCAGATCTCTTAAACTGGGTAAAATTATCCCTGCTAAAGTGAAAGATAGGTAGCAATATTTCCTCAGAAAACTACAGTGACAAAAGAAAAATAATAAATCCAGAGATTACACTCGATAGTCTTTTCCCTATTATAAACAGAATCTTTAAAACTATGTTGAGAAAATAATGCTGTAAAAATGACTAGTCAAAAACAATCTGTATATTCATTATTAATACAATATCCTATTTGCAGATTTTTCTATGTACAAACTTTTGTGAATAAATTGATGTCTTACGTTTACATAGCAATTAAATGTAAACAATTTACTCTCTACACGTTGACAGATACTTTCAAACAGAGCATACTATTTTATCACCACATTCTTACAATGTAGACATTATGATGCCTGTTACAGATGATGAATTTGTTGTTTAGGTAGGTAATGTCACTTGCATAAGGTCATTGTGGCATCGACTGCTAGTTTTCTATTAATATACATCTTGGAGTTTTGGCATGCACATGACTGCAAGTAAAGTCTATACTCAGCTTGCTTAGACCAACTGGGTATGGATAATGGTGAAGATTTGGCCAATAAGGCATAGGTAGTTGTTGTAGGATGCATGGTTTCTGAGAAGTGTCCTCAAAGGCAAAGGTCATGATTATCTTTTCTCCCTCTTGTTCTTGACAGTTTTAATGTGGTTATGATGGCTGGAGCTTTGGCATCCAGTATAGACAAAGACAAAGGCATGGCAGAACCGTAAGATACAATAAGATAGCTTAATTTGCCTTTTCCATGAGAGTATAAAATCTTGTGAATTTATACCAGGTTATTATTTTTGTCAGCCATGGATGACCCTGATCTTGATTGATAGTTTCTTATACTTAGGAAATGGGAAAACCAAAATTTAATCCCATATTATCTAAATCTAATCCAGAGGTTATTTGTAAAAAAACCTGTACATCTTCAGTACTTCTACTGGACATCAGTATTGTAAATCAGTCTTTGAACTCTATCTTGTATTTAGCCTGTTTGGAGTTTCTTCAACACAGTCGAAGAATTGTTGTTTTACTAATGTTGATGTCTTACTAGATCAAGCTTGAAATAATAAGGATTTTAAAGTAGTTTTCAAGCATTAATTTTAAGTAAGCAAAAAAGCTTATGTTATAATACTTTATAGAGATGTAAATGAAGATTTTTAAATCTTCAAAAGTCGCTGGGACTTTTAAGAAAAATAAGAGTAGGGATAAAAAATGGAGCCATCAGAATTGATTTCTTCTCCTGTCATCAAATCTGTCACATTCACTTCCTTCTAACAGATTCTTTAGTAAAACTCTTATTTCCTTCAAACAGCTGGTAGTAGTCTTATCTCCTAATGATATACACCACATTAAAACATGCTACTATTCTAAAAATTCTACTCTGTGAAAATAAGCATATAGTTTAGAAGATGAAAAATGCTGACTATATGATTACATTCTTGACTGCTTTTATATTACATGATCATAATTCATTCATCATTCTTTCTGTGGACTTAATTTTGGGATTGGGTAAAGGGGAGAAGAGGTAAGCAGAGAACTGATTAACTTTCACTTTAGTGGACAAAGGTTTTGGCCTCTGATGTTCTACATCTTCAGGGAAAATTTCCTAATTTTAAAGGCCACTAAACTGAATTTAGTGGCTTACCAGTCCGTTACAAAGCCACTTCTTGTATGCAGGTTTTCAGGCTCTTGAGTGCAGAGGTATTTCCCATATCAAGCTTTTTAAAATTTCACCCTCCATGCAACATTTGTGAAAGCAGTAGTCTGGTCTAAAATCCCTGTCATGCCCTTATTAATTGTGTGATTATTATTGAACTTCCTTTTCTATTTATTAAATAAATCTAATAATAATATTTACTTTAAGGACTGTACATGATGACTAAATGAGGTAATGTGTGTAAAATACTTTGCAAAAGAGCCTGGCATGTTGTAAATCCTCAGTAATTTTTTTATTCATGAACTTGATAAATGAATAGTAAAAAATATAAAAACAATAGAGAGGAAGAATATTTGGCAAGGTTAGATGACTTATTTGTCAAAGCACACGCAAAAAATATCTTCTGATTTTTCAATCAAGGGAGAAAGAAATGTGGGGAAGGAAATGTTCAAATACAGATAAATGAAGCAACATTAGGTCTATTGTACAGATTCACAAACTGAGCTACAATTTAGGTTAACAACCTCAGTGAGTAAATTCATACGATTTTGATCTGCCATGAAGAGGGCATATTGAGCCTACAGATTTTTCAAAACTAGCATGGTTTACATTTATTTTTAAAATAAATTTATGAATTTATGCTCTTTGATTTCATATTTTTTTGGTGAGCATTTACTGAAAAAATGAAAGAATGAATGTTAATGATATGGGTTGGGGGCAGTCATTTTCTCCATTACTGTAAGAAATTCAGGGCTTGTTTTTTGCAGAAACAAAGAGGCAAACAAATGAAACCCAGACTAATAACAGACCTATTGCTAGTTTAACAGAAGAAAGGACACTCATTATTAACATTAGCAGGGATCTTTTTGAAATTCCATGTATGGAGTAGTTGAATTTGGTTTCACTTTTCACTTAACACTAACAATCATTTCTACACTATTTATTGTGGACTCGTGGCTCTTTAGTAAGCACTTGTTTTACAGTGGTAAGGTAAACTGTTTTTTCTTCCTTCGGAGCTCATAGCCTAGAAAGGGAGGTAAATATTAATCAGAAACAAAAGTTAGAAACTGTTTCTAATGGCTACACAAAAGGAAGAGGTTCATGATGCTATGAGATGTGGTACCTAGAGCATTTGATTTGAACAGGGAAGTCAGGGATGTGACAGTTATGCTGACATCTAAAGTAGGAATTAACCTGATGAAGTAAAACCACTGCGTGCATAGAGACCTTGGCTAGAGGAAGCATGGCCAGTGTTGCTAAAGCAGAGAGTGATGGTGGGAGACCTGGCACCCACCATATATTTTTATTATATAAAAATATAAATTTTTTATTTATAACTAAATGCATTTGAAATTCAAGGGATGATTTCACATCTTTAGTGGGAAATGGGGGTAGACAAGAGGAATGACATCAGATATGTCCTTTGAAAAGACCACCCTGAGTGTTGTGTGGAGAATGGACTTAATGGGGACCAATGAACTTTTCTACTAGTGCTAGTGGGAGATGTATTGTTAAACTTCTTGTAAGCAAAGCTCCATCTCTTATGTTTTATAGTACCAGACTCAAATTGTGTACTGTTAATATGTGCAGATTAAATGAAAGATGGTAAGGTTATCAATTATTTAGATGACAGAATAATTAGGTTGATTGCATATTATCATTTAATTTAGTCATATGAATAACTGAAGCTGATTGGATAGTGAGCCTACTTACGCTCTATTCTGAACCCTTAGTGTTCCAATGGGTTGTGGGAGTTGTCCTTTCCATCCCAACCACTTGACATGCAAATCAAACTAGGAGGTAGTTGCTGAGTTGCTCATTTTAATTTTCCTTACTATTGTTCTATAGCAAACTTAAATGTTATCATGACTTTTTAATCCATTTTTTTATGGAAAGATAGAAACATGAGCAATCTAATAAACAGACTGTGCCTCCTACTTGGGATATTTTTTTCTTAGCTTTATCAGCTCACATTGTGTTTTGAATAACAAATGTATTCAAATTTTTTTTATAATCTTGGAAATATCCTTGCATACTTACACCTTGCACTGTTTTTTACAAATAATTTTGCTCAGGAACTAACATATAAGGGAACATAATTGCATACGAATATTAAGTAGACTATCTTTTCCAGAATTTATGGCCATATAGCATTCAAAAAAGGAGACAAACTGTCAAGTGATATCAACAAGTTGATATCTGGACCATTCCAAACAGGTAAACCACAATAATTTTTGGAACAGGTATGATTTTATTTTTACCTTGTTTTCAGAAATACTCAAAATAATACCTTTTGAATTCAATAGGCACTATATCTTTAATTTCTCTTTCAAAATTGACCTCAAAATGAGATTTTAGTACTCTAAAATATTATGAATGGAATCTTTTTTTCTCCCATAAAGTGCTAGGTTTCTAATTCTTATCAGATATGAAAAAAATGATTACTGAGTTTAACACATGCACACACACGATCATTTAAGAAAGTTCAAGGTAAAATAATTGAAGTGCCGGTAACTTAGATTGCAACATATTCATGTCAATATTTTACATTTGACAAAAATCACAGATAGAATTCAGTTCACTAAAAGATATTGTGGAATAGAGTCTGGGATATTTTCTTTATTAACTTTGAAAAGTAAGAAAAGTCAAATAAATTATTTCCAGTAGTTTTCTGAGTTTAGTGAAGATGATTCAGACCATCAACCTTTATAAAAAGGCTGAGAACAAGGCAGATTCCCACATGTGGTCCCCAACTTTAAGATACTCCATTTCAGTCACTCCCACACCAATTTTTCTTTTTTTTGTTTTATTTCCTTTACCTTTCTCAGCCTATCCTTTATCTCTCTCTTTCTATAGAAAGCTATACTAAAATACCATAGTTCAGTGATAATCTTATAGTACTAGATGTATGCATGATGGCCTACATATTAAGAACAAATTTGATATATCTACCTCTTATTTAGCAATAAGAGGAGGATGTGTTTTTATGCCATAAAATTCAGTTTTTTTTTAATCTTTACATTAAAGATTCTATCAAATATGGACTAAAAATGAGTTCAAATAGGAATAGATGACATTAATTTATATTAAAATACAGTGAAATATCATTGAATTGCTCCTTGTGGGATGTAGTGAGGAAGATAAAAATGAGTATCGAAGTGTTCAAGATTGTAATGAAATAATGTAGAATTTTAGAATTTCTGTTGGGCTCTTCTTCCTTCTCCTCCTCCTCCTCCTTCTTCTTTTTCTTCTCCTTCTCCATCATTTTTTTGGATAGTATATTTGATAGATTGTAGGTTAAGCTGCTGCAAACTCAAAATCCCAAATACAGGCCCCAAAATGATAAGACATTTATCTCATCTCATCAACCAAAGGGAAGAAATCAGTGCCAGTTGGGTAACTCTGCTTTCTTTAACATGTTGCACCTTTCTCTGTCACAGTTCTCCCTATCTTCCAGCCAGCCATAAGATGAAAAGAGTCAAGACTGCAATAAATACATACTCCTTTTTTGGACTAGAGTTGGCATTTGGTATCTCATTAGGCAGAATTTCATCAAAAGTCCAGTAGGAATTCTATTAGGAACTGAGTGGAGGATGACAGTGGCTTCTGTCACAGTTAGAAAAAATTAATTGATAAATTATTTTACCAAAATTCTCACCATCCTTGGGATTCATGTATTTAAAATCAGTTTAAAATCTGATTTATTTCATTTTTATTTTATTTTTTGTCAATTGATGACAATCAAGAAAAACAGCAAAAAAGGTTGAAGTTTAGCCATCAGTTTCTTAACATTCTACCACATGAACATGATTATAGAGTGTGTGGGAAATAGTAGGCAATTAAAATGTATCACCAGACATAATAAAGAATTGAATCATGCCCTGTTTCACTCAGTGTCGATGAAAAAATCCTTACAATGCTTTTCAGGACCTTACTAGATCTGGGCTTCTGTAATGTCTCTGCCCATATCTCTCATTTCTCTCTCTTTCTCTATCTGATGTTGTGAAAATCACATTTCCATTCTTGATTCTCCTCCAAAGTGCCAGGCACTCTCACCTCTGAGACTTTTTACTGTTCATGCTTTTTTTCTTAGAACACCTATCCCCCCAATATTTATGCAAGGCTTGCCTTATCATTAACTTCGGGTCTTTGTTAAATATCACTTTTCAATAAAACCTACTCTGACTTCCTTCTTTAGAATTTAACGTCCATCCCCAGCATTTTCAATTCCTCTTCCCTGCTTTATATGTTCCATTGAAGTTATTGCTAACATTATACACATTTTGGTTATTTATTTCATTTGTTGACTTTCTTCCCAAATAGGGTGGAAAATCTCTGAGGGAAGTGATTCTTGTTTTTTTTTATGCTTTTTTCACGTGGCTAGCATAGTGTTCAACACACAATGGCAACATCAATAAATACCAAAGGGCTGCAAATATAAGTGAGTGAGTGCAAATTGCAAGCCCCACCCTGCTGGATGCTTGCTGTGCAAATTCGCCTCCAGCCACAGGGCAACATGACCCCCAGGGAAACATGCAAGGAAAGAATGTTGATCTTTCTAAGGTCTGTCTTCAGCATTGCTCTACAGCTCTTGGTATTTTTTTTTCTATTCAATATCTCCCTCCCCACTACTTTTAGGGCACATAATGTCTCCACCTACTTGTCTCATTCCCATTCCAGAGTATCCCACTGTCTGGCTTTAATCCCCCTAACTTGTCAAACTCTTCTCTATATCAAAATGTCTGCATAAGTTATTTTTTACCTTAAATGCTCGCTATCTATCAGATGCCTTTTCATTCATTAAGTCTTATCTTAAATCTAACCCTTCTCAGAGAAGAGCCTCCCTAATTATGAATTCCAAATCAGGACTCCCGACCATCGCTAAACTTCCTTAGTCTCTGGTCTTGTCCTTCCTGACATTTGTCATAATGTGATGTTTTATACTTATTTGGTCATTAACATTTAAAAAAGAAGTCGGCCTTATTCACCATTGTGTTAATGTCTAGTACTGCAACTGGACAGTGTATTGTTGTCCTTTATAAATAACAACAGGAACACTCAATTTTAATGTAATTTATTTTTGAGAGTGTATTATATTAAAAACTACCGTATATGGCTGTCCTCCAGTGACCTGAGCCACCCAAGCCTCCTCAGCGCTGCACCACAATCTTGACCTGCACTATCTCATTTTATAAGCAAAAGAGCATTAGGAATCGTCATATTTACCTGTTTTACATAGAAGAAAACCGGCTATACAGTGATTATATGATTTGTCCCAACTCTTTAGAAAAGATAATGCCAAAATAACAAGTAATATAAACATTTCAAGCAATGTTGATAGGAAGCCAATAGTATCTCATAGCGTAAAAAGTATTTTAAAAGACACTCTGTCAATAGCTTCGTTCTATAGCATATGCAGTATTGCATTATCCCTGCATCAGGCTCAGAAAGTACAGCATGAGGAAAATGAAATATCAACAGTCAGAGCCATCACTGTGAGTAATTACAAACCACAGAAGACCCAAGTAGCATCTATGGGAATGTGATGTATGCGATTAAGAGAATTGTGGAAACACCAAGGTACAGATTACTAATGCCAATAAGGGATGTCGAACCTGCCTGTAACTATGCTCATATAATGATATGGTTAAGATTAAGAACCCTAGATGAACACAGATTTGAGCTTTAATCCGGGTTATACTCTTTGCTAATTTTTGACTCATTTGTAAAATGAATATAACAATCCTATCTCACAGCATTGCTGTGAAAACTAAATTACGTATTCAAAGCATTTTACCCAGTGTTTCTTTCCCTTCAATTTAATGAGATATATTCACACATCATGCAAACCATCCAAAGTGTACAGTCATGGCTCACAGTATCATCACATAAGTATGCATACATCCGCATGATCAATTTTAGAACATTTTCATCAAATCCAGAGCAGAAATAAGAATAAAAAGTAAAATGCAAATCCTCCAATTCCCCTTATGCCCCCTCATTGTTGAGCCATAGTATTGATGTGGTAAATTTGTTACTGTTGATGAAAGAATATTAAAATATTATTGTTAACTATAGTCCATAGTTTACAATAGCTGTGTTTTCCCTTATACCCCTCTATTATTTTATTTTATATTTGTAGTAGTTCATGCAAGAATTTATTTATATTTGTAGTGTTTATACATGACTTTAAACAACCCCTTTTAGTCAAATTGACCTACAATGTGGCACTGTTACTTATAACCCCGATTAATGAGCTACTATCACCTCTATCCATTCCCAAACATTTAAGTTCAATCTCAATAACTATTACGTATGTAGGTTTCTATAGAGATTTGAACTGCTCAATTGGGGGTGGGACTTTTGATTAAGTGGTCACCATGGCAATGTGTCTCTATTCATTCAAAGTGGGTCACTTACTGGAGTTCTTTAAAAGGGAACAATTTTGGAAAGAGCTCTGAGCCAACACACAGAAAGAGACATTTGGAAATACAGAAAATCAACACCCACAGGGAAGCTGTTTGAAACAAGAAGCCAAGATACCAGCCAAGTGCCTTCCCAGATCTGCCTTTCTTGAGTCAAGTTATCTTTCTCTGGATGGCTTTATTTGGACATTTTTATGGCCTTAGAAATATAAACTTACAACTAAATAAATTCCCTCTATAAAGGCCAAACCATTTCTGGTATATTGCATTCTGGCAACATTAGCAAACTAAAACAATCAATGTGCAAATGTCACTACTTTCAGATCTTCTGGGCATTTATCAAATAGCGGAATTGCTAAGTCATAGGGCAACTCAATATTTAGTTTCCCCAAGAACCATCAAACTGTCTTCCTCAGTGTCTGTACCATTTTACATTCCCTCCAACAATGAATAGTGTTCCTACTTCTCCACATCCTTTCCTACATTTGTAGCTTCTTGTTTTTTCAGTAGAGGTCATTCTTTTTTTTTTTTTTTATTAAAAAAAGAATTAACAAAACAATTAGAAATCATTCCAATCTACATGTACAATCAGTAATTCTTAATAACATCACATAGTTGCATATTCATCATTTCTTAGTGCATTTGCATCGATTTAGAAAAAGAAATAAAAAGACAACAGAATAAGAATTAAAACAATAATAGAAAGAAAGAAAAACAAAAAAAACAAAAACAAAAAACCTATACCTCACATGCAGCTTCATTCAGTGTTTTAACATAATTGCATTACAATTGGGTAGTATTGTGCTGTCCATTTCTGAGTTTTTATATCCAGTCCCGTTGTACAGTCTGTATCCCTTCATCTCCAATTATCCCTTCTCTTTTTTTTTTTTTTTTTTTTTTTAATTAACGGAAAAAAAGAAATTAACCCAACATTTAGAGGTCATACCATTCTACACATGCAATCATTAATTCTTAACATCATCACATAGATGCATGATCATCATTTCTTAGTACATTTGCATTGGTTTAGAAGAACTAGCAACATAACCGAAAAAGATATAGAATGTTAATATAGAGAAAAAAATAAAAGTAATAATAGTAAAATCAAAACAAAACAAAACAAAAACCTATAGCTCAGATGCAGCTTCATTCAGTGTTTTAACATGATTACTTTACAATTAGGTATTATTGTGCTGTCCATTTTTGAGTTTTTGTATCTAGTCCTGTTGCACAGTCTGTATCCCTTCAGCTTCAATTACCCATTGTCTTACCCTGTTTCTAACTCCTGCTGAACTCTGTTACCAATGACATATTTCAAGTTTATTCTCGAATGTCCGTTCACATCAGTGGGACCATACAGTATTTGTCCTTTAGTTTTTGGCTGGATTCACTCAGCATAATATTCTCTAGGTCCATCCATGTTATTACATGGTTCATAAGTTTATCTTGTCTTAAAGCTGCATAATATTCCATCGTATGTATATACCACAGTTTGTTTAGCCACTCTTCTGTTGATGGAGATTTTGGCTGTTTCCATCTCTTTGCAATTGTAAATAATGCTGCTATAAACATTGCTGTGCAAATGTCCGTTTGTGTCTTTGCCCTTAAGTCCTTTGAGTAGATACCTAGCAATGGTATTGCTGGGTCGTATGGCAATTCTATATTCAGCTTTTTGAGGAACCGCCAAACTGCCTTCCACAGTGGTTGCACCCTTTGACATTCCCACCAACAGTGGATAAGTGTGCCTCTTTCTCCGCATCCTCTCCAGCACTTGTCATTATCTGTTTTGTTGATAATGGCCATTCTGGTGGGTGTGAGATGATATCTCATTGTGGTTTTGATTTGCATTTCTCTAATGGCCAGGGACATTGAGCATCTCTTCATGTGCCTCTTGGCCATCCGTATTTCCTCTTCTGAGAGGTGTCTGTTCAAGTCTTTTTCCCATTTTGTAATTGCGTTGGCTGTCTTTTTGTTGTTGAGATGAACAATCTCTTTATAAATTCTGGATACTAGACCTTTATCTGATATATCATTTCCAAATATTGTCTCCCATTGTGAAGGCTGTCTTTCTACTTTCTTGATGAAGTTCTTTGATGCACAAAAGTGTTTAATTTTGAGGAGTTCCCATTTATTTATTTCCTTCTTCAGTGCTCTTGCTTTAGGTTTGAGGTCCATAAAACCGCCTCCAGTTGCAAGATCCATAAGATATCTCCCTACATTTTCCTCTAACTGTTTTATGGTCTTAGACCTAATGTTTAGATCTTTGATCCATTTTGAGTTAACTTTTGTATAGGGTGTGAGAGATGGGTCTTCTTTCATTCTTTTGCATATGGATATCCAGTTCTCTAGGCACCATTTATTGAAGAGACTGCTCTGTCCCAGGTGAGTTGGCTTGACTGCCTTATCAAAGATCAAATGTCCATAGATGAGAGGGTCTATATCTGAGCACTCTATTCGATTCCATTGGTCGATATATCTATCTTTATGCCAATACCATGCTGTTTTGACCACTGTGGCTTCATAATATGCCTTAAAGTCAGGCAGCGCGAGACCTCCAGCTTCGTTTTTTTTTTTCCTCAAGATCTTTTTAGCAATTCGGGGCACCCTGCCCTTCCAGATAAATTTGCTTATTGGTTTTTCTATTTCTGAAAATAAGTTGTTGGGATTTTGATTGGTATTGCATTGAATCTGTAAATCAATTTAGGTAGGATTGACATCTTAACTATATTTAGTCTTCCAATCCATGAACACGGTATGCCCTTCCATCTATTTAGGTCTTCTGTGATTTCTTTTAGCAGTTTTTTGTAGTTTTCTTTATATAGGTTTTTTGTCTCTTTAGTTAAATTTATTCCTAGGTATTTTATTCTTTTAGTTGCAATTGTAAATGGGATTCGTTTCTTGATTTCCCCCTCAGCTTGTTCATTACTAGTGTATAGAAATGCTACAGATTTTTGAATGTTGATCTTGTAACCTGCTACTTTGCTGTACTCATTTATTAGCTCTAGTAGTTTTGTTGTGGATTTTTCCGGGTTTTCGACGTATAGTATCATATCGTCTGCAAACAGTGATAGTTTTACTTCTTCCTTTCCAATTTTGATGCCTTGTATTTCTTTTTCTTGTCTAATTGCTCTGGCTAGAACCTCCAACACAATGTTGAATAATAGTGGTGATAGTGGACATCCTTGTCTTGTTCCTGATCTTAGGGGAAAAGTTTTCAATTTTTCCCCATTGAGGATGATATTAGCTGTGGGTTTTTCATATATTCCCTCTATCATTTTAAGGAAGTTCCCTTGTATTCCTATCTTTTGAAGTGTTTTCAACAGGAAAGGATGTTGAATCTTGTCGAATGCCTTCTCTGCATCAATTGAGATGATCATGTGATTTTTCTGCTTTGATTTGTTGATATGGTGTATTACATTAATTGATTTTCTTATATTGAACCATCCTTGCATACCTGGGATGAATCCTACTTGGTCATGATGTATAATTCTTTTAATGTGTTGTTGGATATGATTTGCTAGAATTTTATTGAGGATTTTTGCATCTATATTCATTAGAGAGATTGGTCTGTAGTTTTCTTTTTTTGTAATATCTTTGCCTGGTTTTGGTATGAGGGTGATGTTGGCTTCATAGAATGAATTAGGTAGTTTTCCCTCCACTTCGATTTTTTTGAAGAGTTTGAAGAGAATTGGTACTAATTCTTTCTGGAACGTTTGGTAGAATTCACATGTGAAGCCATCTGGTCCTGGACTTTTCTTTTTAGGAAGCTTTTGAATGACTGCTTCAATTTCTTTACTTGTGATTGGTTTGTTGAGGACATCTATTTCTTCTTGAGTCAAAGTTGGTTGTTCATGTCTTTCCAGGAACCCGTCCATTTCCTCTAAATTGTTGTATCTATTAGCGTAAAGTTGTTCATAGTATCCTGTTATTACCTCCTTTATTTCTGTGAGGTCAGTAGTTATGTCTCCTCTTCCATTTCTGATCTTATTTATTTGCATCCTCTCTCTTCTTCTTTTTGTCAATCTTGCTAAGGGCCCATCAATCTTATTGATTTTCTCATAGAACCAACTTCTGGTCTTATTGATTTTCTCTACTGTTTTCATATTTTCAATTTCATTCATTTCTGCTCTGATCTTTGTTATTTCTTTCCTTTTGGTTGCTTTGGGATTAGTTTGCTGTTCTTTCTCCAGTTCTTCCAATTGAACAGTTAATTCCTGCATTTTTGCCTTTTCTTCTTTTCTGATATAGGCATTTAGGGCAATAAATTTCCCTCTTAGCACTGCCTTTGCTGCATCCCATAAGTTTTGATATGTTGTGTTTTCATTTTCATTCTCCTCGAGGTATTTACTAATTTCTCTTGCAATTTCTTCCTTGACCCACTCGTTGTTTAAGAGTGTGTTGTTGAGCCTCCAGGTATTTGTGAATTTTCTGGCATTCCGCCTATTATTAATTTCCAACTTCATTCCTTTATGATCCGAGAAAGTGTTGTGTATGATTTCAATCTTTTTAAATTTGTTAAGACTTGCTTTGTGACCCAGCATATGGTCTATCTTTGAGAATGATCCATGAGCACTTGAGAAAAAGGTGTATCCTGCTGTTGTGGGATGTAATGTCTTATAAATGTCTGTTAAGTCTAGCTCATTTATAGTAATATTCAGATTCTCTATTTCTTTATTGATCCTCTGTCTAGATGTTCTGTCCATTGATGAGAGTGGTGAATTGAAGTCTCCAACTATTATGGTATATGAGTCTATTTCCCTTTTCAGTGTTTGCAGTGTATTCCTCACGTATTTTGGGGCATTCTGGTTCGGTGCATAAATATTTATGATTGTTATGTCTTCTTGTTTAATTGTTCCTTTTATTAGTATATAGTGTCCTTCTTTGTCTCTTTTAACTGTTTTACATTTGAAGTCTAACTTGTTGGATATTAGTATAGCCACTCCTGCTATTTTCTGGTTGTTATTTGCATGAAATATCTTTTCCCAACCTTTCACTTTCAACCTATGTTTATCTTTGGGTCTAAGATGTGTTTCCTGTAGACAGCATATAGAAGGATCCTGTTTTTTAATCCATTCTGCCAATCTATGTCTTTTGATTGGGGAATTCAGTCCATTGACATTTAGTGTTATTACTGTTTGGATAATATTTTCCTCTGCCATTTTGCCTTTTGTATTATATATATATATCATATCTGACTTTCCTTCTTTCTACACTCTTCTCCATACCTCTCTCTTCTGTCTTTTTAGTTCTGACTCTAGTGCTCCCTTTAGTATTTCTTGCAGAGCTGGTCTCTTGGTCACAAATTCTCTCAGTGACTTTTTGTCTGAGAATGTTTTAATTTCTCCCTCATTTTTGAAGGACAATTTTGCTGGATATAGGAGTCTTGGTTGGCAGTTTTTCTCTTTTAGTAATTTAAATATATCATCCCACTGTCTTCTAGCCTCCATGGTTTCTGCTGAGAAATCTACACATAGTCTTATTGGGTTTCCCTTATATGTGATGGATTGTTTTTCTCTTTCTGCTTTCAAGATCCTCTCTTTCTCTTTGACCTCTGACATTCTAACTAGTAAGTGTCTTGGAGAATGCCTATTTGGGTCTAATCTCTTTGGGGTGCGCTGCACTTCTTGGATCTGTAATTTTAGGTCTTTCATAAGAGTTGGGAAATTTTCAGTGAAAATTTCTTCCATTAGTTTTTCTCCTCCTTTTCCCTTCTCTTCTCCTTCTGGGACACCCACAACACGTATATTTGTGCGGTTCATATTGTCCTTGAGTTCCCTGATACCCTGTTCAATTTTTTCCATTCTTTTCCCGATAGTTTCTGTTTCTTTTTGGAATTCAGATGTTCCATCCTCCAAATCACTAATTCTATCTTCTGTCTCTTTGAATCTATCATTGTAGGTATCCATTGTTTTTTCTATCTTTTCTACTTTGTCCTTCACTTCCATAAGTTCTGTGATTTGCTTTTTCAGTTTTTCTATTTCTTCTTTATGTTCAGCCCATGTCTTCTTCATGTCCTCCCTCAATTTATCGATTTCGTTTTTGAAGAGGTTTTCCATTTCTCTTCGTATATTTAGCATTAGTTGTCTCAGCTCCTGTATCTCATTTGAACTATTGGTTTGTTCCTTTGACTGGGCCATATTTTCAATTATTTGAGCGTGATCCGTTATCTTCTGTTGGCGTCTGCACATTTAGACAGATTTCCCTGGGTATTGGATCCAAAAGTTTGGAAGATTTTTCTGTGAAATCTCTGGGTTCTGGTTTTCTTATCCTGTCCAGTAGGTGGTGCTCGTGGCACACGTTTGTCTGCGGGTCCCACCAGTAGAAGGTGCTGTGGGACCTTAAACTTTGGAAAACTCTCGCCGTCCTGGGGGTTCGCTAGTCAAAGCGGCTTGAGCCGGCCCGCGGTCCGAACGCAGGGAGGGTTGCTGGTCGCTGCAGCCAGGGAAAGAGCCCGTCCGAATTTCCTAGTCGGCCCTGGGCAACAAGTGTGGTGGGAGGGCGCCAGCGGCAGCGGCCCGCCCGAGAGAGTGCACGTTCCCCAGGAGTCACGGGTTTGGAAGGGGCCTCCCCCACCCGTCACCGTTCTCCGCGGCCTGGGGGTTTCCAATCCAATTCTCTCAGTTGGTCCGGGGGCTGCGCGTGGTGTGGGTGCCAGCCACCTTGGTTTCAGGGGACCGCCTCTCCAATTCTCCCAGCCGGCCCGGGAAGGGGGAAGGGAGTAACTCCGGCCGCTTGCCACCCCGCCCGGTAAGGCCCGCGCGCCTCGGCGATCTCACCCGAGCTGCTTCTCTCAGCCAGCCAGCCGTTCCAGGATGGGGTACGCTGTCTTTTTTTATCTCTGTTGTGGCTTTGGGCACTTTCTGTATCGTTTCTACTCCCCTAGTAGGTGTCCTGGAGAAGAAATTAAGATCCGCGCGTCTTACTAAGCCGCCATCTTCCAGGAAGTCCCAGTAGAGGTCATTCTTATAGGTCGTGAGATGATATCATTGTGGTTTTGATTTACATTTTCTGAGTAGTTAATGAAGATGCACATCTTTTCATGCTTTTTTTTTTATCCATTTGTATTTTCTCTTCAGAAAAATATCTTTTCATATCTTTTGACTATTTTATAATTGGGTTGTTTGTCTTTTTGTTGTTAAGTTGTATGATTTCTTTATATATGCTGAATATCAAACCCTTTTCAGTTATGTGGTTTCCAAATATTCTGTTCCATTGAGTTGGCTGCCTCTTCAAAGTCCTTTAAAAAGGACAGAAGAGTTCAGTCTTGAGGAGTTTACATTTATCTGTTTTTTTTGTTTCATTGCTTGTGTTCTGGGTGTAAGATCTAAGAAGATCCTCTCACTGGGTCTTGAAGATGTTTCCCTATATTTTGTTCTAGGAATTTTATAGTACTGGTTCTTATATTTAGGTCTCTGAACCACTTTGAGTTAATTTCTATAAAGGGTGTGAAGTAGGGGTCCTGTTTCATTCCTCTGGCTATGAATATCCAGTTCTCCCAGTCCCATTTATTGAAAAGACGATTCTGTCTCAGTTCAGTGGATTTGGGGACCGTATCAAAAATCAATTGACTGTAGATCTGAGGGTCTATTTCTGAATTCTCGATTTGATTAGAAAGATCAATATGCCTATCTTTGTGCCATGTCATGCTGTTTTTACCACTGTGGCTTTATGATAAGCTTACAAGTCAGGAATTGTAACTCCCCCAACTTTGTTCCTCTTTCTTACCATGCTTATCCTTTAACTTTCAACCTATTTGTACCTTTGGGTCTAAGAGGAGTCTCCTGTAAACAGCATATAGATAGATCATAGCTTTTAATCAATTCTGCACATATATGTCTTTCAATTGGAGAGTTTAATCTATTAACAATCAAAGTTATAACTCTAAAGGCATTTCTTAATTCAACCATCTCATCATTTGATTTTTATTTGTTAGATCTATTTCTTTTTCTCTCTTTTTATCCTGTAAGTTACCTGTACTAATACTCTTCAATTCTGTGCCCTTCTCCAAACCTCTCTCTCACCGTTTTTTTTTTTTCCTGTGGACAGAACTCCCTTTAGTATTTCTTGTATGGAAGATCTCTTATTAACAAATTCTCTCAACATTTGTTTACATTGTGAACATTTTAAACTCTCCCTCCCTTTTGTAGGACAGCTTTGCTAGATCAAGAATACTTAACTGACAATTTTTCTCTTTTAAAATCTTAAATGTATCATACTAGTGCCTTCTTGCCTCCATGATGCCCAGTCAGCAGTCAGTGCTTAGTTTTATGTGGCTTGCCTTTAATGTGGTAACTTGCTTTTATCTTACTGCTTTCAGGACTCTCCTTTTCTTCAGCATTTGACAATCTGGTTAGTATGTGCCTTGGAGTTGGTCTATTTGGATTTATTCTATTTGGAGTTCATTGAGATTCTTTGATTTGCATATTTTATATGTTTTATAAGGGTTGGGAAGTTTTACCCAATTATCTCTTCAAATAATCTTGTTAGCCCTTTACCCTTCTTTTCTTCTGAAGCACCTCTGGTTCTCATTTTTGCATACTTCATGTTGTCAATCATTTTCCTGAAATCCAATTCAAATTTTTCCATCTTTTTCACCATTTGCTGTTTTGCACACTTGAATTCAGTTGCTCTGTCCTCTAGTTTGCTTATTCTTTCTTCTGCCTCTTCAAATCTGCTGTTGTGTATCTCTAGTATATTTTTAATTTGATCTATAGTATCTTTCATTTCTGTAAAATCTGATATTTTTCTACTTATTCTTTCAACTTCTTGTTTATGATCTTCTAGGGTCTTCTTGATATCCTTTATCTCTTTAGCCTACTCATTGATGTTATTTAAGAGATTTGTAGGAACATCTTTGATGGTTGCTCCAAATTCTGTATCTCCTCTGGCTTTTAAATTTGGTCCTTTGGCTTGTCCATATCTTCATGTTTCTGAATGTGCTCTGTGATTTTTGATGGTTTCTTGGCATTTGATTATCTCGATAAAGTTGTTTTGAAGGTTGATTTTCCTTGCTTGTCTAAGATTTTGTAGTTGCTTGGGTTTGGGTTGAAGGTCTCCTTTGACACTTGTTTTATCAGTTATTCCCAGTCAAACCAGGGCAAGGGCCTCACTTAGGAGGTGCAACTCTTTCTGGAGTCCTTTAGGGTTTGGGCAGAAAAACAGTTTGCTTGAGGGCACTTTCCTTGTCTTACCAGAACATGGGACTCTTGGACCACCTCTTCGCCACAACCCTAACTCCATCTGATGGCAGCAGCCCACTGGGCTGGGATCTAACCAGGCAACAATGCAGTCAAGGCTGCACTTCTCTGTGTGTGTGTGTGCTAGAAGCTGCTGACTTTTGGGGTAGGGATGGGCAAAATGTGGCTGATGATTCCCAGGCCCCTGAGTGGAAAGACCTAGGGTTAGGGAACTGGGAAGTTCAACTTCCCCAGCCATCAGCTAGCCTAGGAGTGCTTTGCTTTTTTGCCATCCAGCAAGACTTGGGTTGGGTCATCTGTATTTCTGCACCAAAACAAGGTTGAGCTCCCATGTAGGGGGTGTAGACCTGCTCCAGTGGGCCTGGGATAGCATCTGGGAAGACCCTGAAAGTCCTGCAGTTCACCTGCACTTCCAGCTTGGCCAAGAGATGGCAATATTCAGTGACTTAATTGTCCTCAGAAGTTGTTTACCTCCTGGACCCCAGGCAGTGTCTAACTGGGCAGGGTTGAAACTGCAGGGTTCTTGTGCACTCACTTTGCCAGTCAAATTCTCACTCAATGTGTCCCCTATTTTACTTGCAGTGGGGAATACGCCCAGTTGCTCCAGTCTATAGCTATCCCCCAGGCAAGGGTTAGGCCTCTAACTGCTGTTTTCCTCAAGGGTTAGGGGTGGGCACCAGAACTCAAGGCTGGAAACACAGTCTCTGTCCATGCATTCCCAGATTCTTCACCTCTCACTGACCTGAGCCTTGAAATGTCCTCTTCTGTTTCCTGGGTCTCCAAACAGTTTATCTGGGGTATTTTCTGCCTGGCAACTTGCTGGTTTTGGGGAAGATTTTGCAGTTCCTTCCTTAATCTTCCAATTTAGAAATCCCTCCTTGCTGCCCTTTTGTTTCCTGCTCTCCTCTGCTGCTTAAATCCTGCCATGTTGGTTTGGGTCTCTGTGTTGGATAAAGGGGGGGATCTGTCTTATTGCTGTGAGAGATTTTAGTTTGTGTCCCTGGCAGAAAGTGGGAGGGATCCTAACTGTTGTTTCTGTGTACTTCCCGAGCTGCATGGAACTGAATGCAGGGGGACTAAAGAGGACAGTCTGGTCTAGAATGGAATTTTCCTATCTGACAGTTTTCTTTTTCTTTAATTCAGCATCTGTAGAATCCTTCTCCAATCTATATTTTCTTCCAGAGTTCTCAGCAAGTTAGAATTGTCATTTATTTTATTTTATTTTTTGCTAAATCTCTAGGGAGAGGTTTTCAGTAGCTGCTTACATCACCATATTGATGAAGTTGATGATAATAAATATTCAGCAAATGTTAGTACTTACTATGGATACTATTAATGTTATTATTGTCATAAGCTTGCTATTATTGTCATTATTAGAGTTGACATTGTACTACCAGAAATTTTAGCTCCTGTATTTGGAATTTCAAACATTAACTTCCATCTGTAGTTTGGAGGCTAGACCAACTAGGCTGCAGCAGCACTCTCCTGTCTACTTGAAAAATACTCTATAATACATTTTCTGATTATCTAATTACCAAGATTGCGAAAAAAATACTCTGAAAAATGTCATTTGGTTGTACATAATAGCCTATCTCATTTCAATAAATTTAATAGAATTTGTAAGTATATGGTCATCAAAAAAATTTAGAAGGTTTCATTTTTTTTCCTTTTGTGAGGTTGTTTTAAATATATGCTATGTACTTCCTTAAATTCTGCAAAAAAAATATCCAGTTTTATTATATGCTACCTGACAATTCATTCCCTCAGGGATATCATTTGTTATCATCCTAATTATCACTTTGAAGCATTCTCAACAATCACACTTAGAACAATTTGCTCAACCATACCTTGTTTAGGCTACATTCAGATTAGACTTTGCTGACTATATAAGTTAATCAGTGCCTTTGTACCTAAAACAAGTTTGCAATCACCTCCATGGGGATTTTCAGAATCACTTCATGTAGTGAGTGGAAACATTAATCTGGGTGCTTAACCATGGCTTGGGTATTAGTTAGCACTTGGATAGCATGTACTGAAGGATATCTCATAGCATAATTTAGCATAAAAGTAAGTTCTATTAAATAGCTAGTTCCTATAGCTTATGTTTCAGTAAAGAATGATGCTAATGATTGTGAATTTCAGAGCTATTAGCTTTAAGAATTCCCTTCATAGTGTAAGAAAATTATAAATAGCAGTTTTACTACTGGAATGATATTATAAAATTGAAATTTTACTACTTTTCAAAAGCTTCTAAAATGGGTGGTTAGGTGAAAACAAAGAATATTGAAAAATCTCAGTGCATGGATCAAATTTTACCAAAAAGGCTCATGGATATAGTACCATTCCAGCCTTCATGATTCATTCATTCAATCATGTATTCATTCATTCATCAATAAATAGAGTAAGATAGATGAAGATTATTTAAGATAAAAGTATAATTTATGGATAAACCTTGATTTGGGAAGACTTTAGCAAGTTGGAGGAATTGAAGCAAGACAGTGGGAAGAAGGCATTGGATGCCCTGGGATTGGAATAAGAGAAATAAGCAGAGAGACTACGTGCCCTAAGAGCAGAGGGAAGGCGGGCATTGAATAGGACAAAAAAGTGCCAAGAGCAGTGAGAGCAATTATGAAGATTTGGAAACTTTACAATTTTTTCCTTCCATGGTGCCTGTGATGGCCATGTGTACCTGTGGCTGAAAGAGCACCTGCACAGCATCCAATGGGGGAGGGGTGACCTGCAATTCTCAATCACTCACACCCTTCTCCAGGCCCTCTTATTTCCAATTAGCCCTGGGCAAGTATCTCTAGTCACACAGTACAGAAGTAGAAACTAAGAAAACAGCTTTCTGAAGTGTTCCATATGGGACTGTGTTACATTTAAAAGGCAGGTTCTGCTTGACAAGCTTATCACTCTAGCCTTGCAGTCCTACAGAGTTGCTTTGCTCAGTTTGTTTTACTTTATGTCTTTGATAATGGATCAACCAGGTCAATGAAAGGTTATATTTCAGCCCTTGCTGTTTGAAGGTGAAAGTAAGCATCCTACTAGCTGAGGGAAGAGCATTTTAAATTGTGTTCTGGGGTGAGCAATGACTTGGAGGAACTTGGAAAATTAAGGTAATTAGGCAAAGCAGAATAAAGGTCCCTAATGAGAGGTTGCAGATTGGATTTGGTCATCTTTCTAACTTCTGCTAATGACAGGATGCAAAATATTTTTAATTATTTTTGTCTGGGTAGTGAAGTATTTGACCCAGATTAGTATTGTGTCTCCTTGTTTATTTTCTGGTGGAGTGGGCATGCTGGGTTGGAGATATTGGGTAGGTGAGAACAAGATAATAAGGGAGGGAGGAAGGGAGGGAGGGAGTGGGAAGAGAGAGAGAGAGAGAGAGAGAGAGAGAGAGAGAGAGAGAGAGAGAGAGAGAGAGAGAGAGAGAGAGAGAGAGAGAGAGAGAGAAAGAGAGAGAGAGAGTGAGCAGTGGGGAGATAAAGAAAGAGAGAATAAGAATGAATGTGAGGATACTACAGACTTGCAAACAAAAATACAGATCTAACTGGTTCAACACATTTCAGATATGTTTTCCATTTTCTAAGGAGCTGTTCGTCTTTCCTACCTGCAACCAAACTGAAAACCAGAAATTTATCTTAAACAAATGACATTAATTAGAAAGACATCTAGCTGGCAAACTGTTAAAACAGTTGCAGCAATAAAATGTTGCTTATTGCTGTGTTTTCAATGACTGGTGGTAGAAGACATATTAGGCTGGGAGGGCTATACCAAGATGATTAGGAAAATCACCTGAAATAAGGCATTGTTTCTGCGTTCTTTCCCAAGAGCTTCTAGAAATTTTGTATTTGTATTTAGTCAAGTGGCAGCCTGCTTTGTGAAAATCATAGTATTTTATGAAGTGTTAGATATACCATGCAACCCTGGATTGTTTCTTGTGCTCTTGTTTTTGGCCACAAGGGGCATAATCTGTTAAAGTATGCCTCTGGGATATTCTGCATCTGATTCATTGTGTGGAGAAGATGCAAAACTTCTGTGTTTTAATACCCCAGCCAAGTGAGTCAGTCAGGAAAATGAAAATTCCCACAAAGCACTTAACCAGCTTTCTCTTTCTCTAATATGATATTCATACCTGACAGATGAAAGAATCACAATAGTCTGTCAGAATGACTTAGTAGGTTAAGGTTTAAGTATTTTATAAGGAAGAGTCAAAGACATACAGACATTCACATGGTTGGGGATGTTGAAGTACCAATAATTGAGGTCCCTGACTTGCAGATATTTCAAATCCTTGCTGAAGAGAGAGCAGCATTAAGATCTGAGTGTCAGCAATTTAACAGACCATGAATTCACCACTGTGTTCATGCCTGTAGTACTTTGTTGGGATTTTCAGTTTATTGACTAACAGCGAAAATAAACAAGATTATGTTTTCTATTTTTAATTTGAGGCACAAAGTCACTATCTTTTAAGTTGCTGGTATTTGTAGTACATCTAGTAGTCGTAATGTGTTTATGATTTCTAAAATTAAAACAAATGCTGCTTTCCCAAACTCTGGCTTTTCTCATTTTTCCTATGCCTACCTCAAATAATTATTCCTTCTTCTTTCTGTACACCTGCATCCATGCAGTTGAAAGAGACTGGAGGAAAAACACAGTACCATAACTATTATCTCTGTGAACCCTTTTTGCTATAGCCCAAATTACTACCTATCTCTGATCTGTTCTCTTTCCACTCTCCTTGATGTTTGTTGAATAGCTTTTTGCTTCTTACCTGAAACCTGCCACAACTTTTCTGTCATTTTTACTCTTAACTTGCTTGCTTATTTTTTTAGAACATAGAAACGTCTATAGTTTCCAAGCTGCCAGTTAAAGGTACAATCAGACTGCAAAACTTGCCTAAGACCTCTATCTCCAACTGCAAGGTGTTAGGGTCCAATTCTGAAGTTAGAAGAAGAGTCCACAAAGGCCACTCTTACTTTTGACACCAGCTACAATTCTATGAGTTCTTCCAAGCTACTCTTAGGGTCAATAATTTGTTTATAAGACACACAGAACACACTGAAAACTAAATAAATGTAATCATTTATTGCATTTATTGCAGGGGAAGGATGCAAATTGGAACCAACTAAAGGAAAAGACTCATAGGACAGTCCAGGAGGGGTCCAAATATGAGGCTTCCATCCTCTCCCCATGGAATCATGACAGAGTTATTTCCTCTTGATCATGATGTGCAAAAATATGCACAGAGTATTGCCAACCAAGGAAGCTCATCCAAACTTTGTTGTCCAGAATTTTGAGTGGTTGATTACTTTTCTACCTGCTGCACTCAATCTGTAGCCCCTGTGCTCTCCAGAGGTCAGGCAGATGTCACAGAGCCAAAAGATGCCAACCTAAACCCTACAGTTGGTTTTTATGTTGTGGCCAACCTCCACCCTGAGACATTCAGCTCTGGCAGATCCTATCCTGAGAATACTTGTTTGAAAACTATCAGAGGTGATTCAAGGGGCCCTCACGAGTAGCAAAAACACTCCTGTCACTTGGGAAATTCTAATGGTTTTGAGGTTACTTCATAGACCGAAAGCCAAAGGTCAGATATTGCTCTGGATGGAGGCTACATTTTTATCACAAAAGAAACAAACAGAAAAGAGCTTCCAAAGTGCCCACTTTTTTGCTTTCATTTTTGTCTGGTGATATGATATCAATTATTTTACCCTGGAAGAATGTTTCTGTCCATGGTCCTGAGCCAACTCCACTACTTTAGCTGTATATCCTTACTGAAAGGCATGGCTTCATCAAACTCGCACTCTTCTGCATTATCAAAATTTTCCCCTTTTTACTGGATTATTTCCATTAACATGAAAAAATCCTGAAATGTCTTACAGTAGGGGACTAGTTAAACAAATTGTGGTATATCTACACTATGAAATTTACTCAGAAATAAAAAAGGAACTAATATTGATACACTCAACAGTGTGACTGGATATCAAGGTCACTACAAAAGCTAACTTCAAAATATCATATACTGTGTTATTATACATATACTATACTCTAAAAAGACAAAATTATCAAGATAAAGAACAAATTGGTGGTTTCCAGGGATTATAAATGGGGGCAAGGAAATGGGTGAGTTTAACGATAAAGGGGTAGCACAAGATAGAACTTTGTTGTGTTTGAATAGTTCTATATAGTAACTTGATTGTGGTAGTGATTGCACAAATCTTCACAAATGATAAAATGACATATAACTGTACACACACACACATTATACCAATGTAAATTTCCTGGTTTTGATACTGCCTGATAATAACATAAAATGTAAATATTGGCTGAAACTGGATGAAGAGTTTAAGGGACCTTTTTGTACTATCTTTGTAAATTTTTTTGAAATTATAGTCATTTCACAATACAAAGGTAAAAAAACATACAGAGTCAAATATGCTATATACATAATGTTAACAGAGACTTCCAGGATACTTAGCAAACAAAACAAAACACAAAACCAAAGAAACCCAAAACAACTCAAAACACCCCATCAAATATTCTCTTGATCTCACATCCTTCTCTGACTATTACTTCATTTCTCTGTAGTCCTTCATCAAATATTTCTTAAAGAGATTCACCTATGCTCCCTCTCCTCAAATCCTCTCTCCCCATTTTCTTCGGAGTCTACTTTAAGCAGTATTTAATGCCCATCTCTCTGATGATATGGTTCTTACCAAAGTCACCATTGGTTTCTGTATTTCTAAATCAAATGGTTTATCTTCTTTCCTCATTTTAGTAAATGTATCAGCAGCATTTGAGAGACTGTGTTACAGTTTCCTCTTTTAAATCCTTTTTAAACCTTGTTTCCTAGAGATGATGGAGAGGGTTGAATTGTATCTTCTCCAAAGACATGTTCAAGTCCTAACCCCCATCTTATAAGTGTGACCTTCTTTGGAAATAGGATATTTGAAGATATGATTAGTTAAAATGAGGCCAAACTGGATTGGATGGACTCTAATTTAATATGACTGGTGTTCTTATAATAAGAGGGAAATTTAAACATATATAGGCAGGGAGATGCAATGAGACAACCAATGAGAGGAGAATACTATGTGACAATGTCATGACGTAGGCAGAAATTGAAGAGATTGCAGCTGCAAACCAAGGAGTGCTGAGGGTTGCCAGCAAACCAACAGTAGCTAGGAAAAGGCAAGGAAGAATTCTCCTTCACATGTTTCAAGGGGAACATGATCCTGCTGACATCTTGATTTCAGATTTCTAGTCTTCAAAGCCATATGAAAGTAAATTTTTGTTATTTTAAACTAAATGGTTTGTAGTACTTTATTATAGCAACCCTAGGGAGTGAATAGGCCAAGATTCATCTCTGGTTTTCACACTCTTCTAGCTTTTCTCTTTATATCCAGTTATTCCTTCCTAATTCACACGATCTGTTCTTCTCAAACATAAGATCTGTGGATAATTGCAGGGTTCAGAGCTTGTACTACGTCTTTTTATTTCTACATTTACTTCCATATTTACATGCCATTTTTTACTAATATCTCTCCTAATTTTAATCTCCAGCCCTAACTTCTCACTTCAGGTGTGGGCTTATACATCTAACAGCCTTCTTGATGTCTCTCTCTGCATATCAAATAGGTACCTCAAAATTTAATATATCTTAAAACAACCTCTTACCCTGTCTATTCTCTTGAAGTTTTACTTATTCCACTTAATGGCAGCACCATTCTTCCAGTTACTGGCCAAATAGCCAGAAGACATGCTTGACCCCTCTCCCTTACTACACCATTTACCCCCAAATCAGGAAAACACTATAATAGTTACCTGAAAAATCTACCATTGCCACACTAATTAAGCTACCAGCATCCCTAGTCTGCATTATAATAATAGCTTCTTTATTGGTCTCTCTCCTTGTGCTCTTCACACTTCTGCAGGCTATTCTAAATTCAGCATTTAGAAGGATCCCTTTGAAATATGAGTCATAGTTCATGTCATATCCTAATTCTTTCTAGGGACACATGCATTTATTTATCTTGTATAACTACTTAGCAGTGGAGTGGCTAGGTCATATGGTACATATATGTTTAGTTTTTTAGGGATCTGCCAAACTACAAAGGCGACACATTATTTTATGTTCCTACCAGGAATGTACGAAAATTTCAGTTCTTCCACATTGTAATCTATATTGTCAGAAAGCAGCTCTCCCTGCCTGAGGGAAAAGATAAGAATATTGTGGAGATTTGGGAGGTAGGGATGGATTACAAGTAAGCACTAGGAGACTTTTGGGGATGATGGGTATGTATGCTTATATTGATTATGGTGTTGGTCACATGGGTATATACGTATTCCAAAACTTACCAAATTGCACATTTTAAATAGAGTTTATTGAATGTCAATTATACCTCAATAAAGTGGTTATGTTCATGGAATAATGATAATGTTTCCTCTAGTCATCATGAGTATTAAGTGAAGTAATGCATGTAAAGTACTCAGCACAAGCCTGGCTTATGGTAAGTGTCCAATAAAAAGTACTATTATAACTTTATTATAGGTAATAAAAGAAATAATCTTGTGATTTTCTGCTTTGGAGATGTATGACATTAATTCAGAGAAGAAGAGGAAATAATCTCTTTCCAAGTATAGTTGTACTTTTAGGGACAATGTTTAATATTTCCTAAGGTAATGGAATTCTAGTGCTTTTTCTTTACCATGAAAGAAGACATTTAATACACTGAAAAGGAAACATGAGCTTGGAGTCAATTTTCAAAAAAGTGGTGAAAGTGGACTTAGTTCCCTTGTCCAATTCCCTATTATGGCCCATAAATTACAATCATAGGAAATTACCCAGAATATAAAGGAGTGGACACAGAAAAGAGTGAAACTAAGTGGTCAATTTCATGTTATCACCTTTGATTTTCCTTAATTGGGAGCTTAACATTGAATCAATATATTCATTTAATAATTATATTCCCCACCAAAAAATCTTCATTTGTTTTTCACTAATGTCCTTCTGTTATTGCCTTATTGTTAAATTTCATGATCTTCTCCAGATTCAGACGATTCCATGATTAAATATTGTTTTGTGCTTTGGGTTTCCATTTGAATAAATAAACTATTTGCCTATGTGTTTTCCATGTTAATCCATTTATCAGAACCAAGTTTATTAAAAAATAAAATCAAAATAGAAAGGAAAATAAAGCAATAGCAACAATGAAATATCACTTCGCATCCACTAGAATGGCTGTGCAAAAAAATCAGAAAAAGGATAAGTGTTGATGAGGATGTGGAGAAATTGAAACCCTTGTACATTGTTGGTGGAAGTGTAAAATGGTGCAGCTCTATGGAAAACAGTCTGGTTATTCCTCAAAATGTTAAACAATTACCATATAACCCAGCAAACTCACTTCTAGGTATAGACCCCAAAGAATTGAAAACAGGGACTTAAACAGGTACTTGTACATCAATGCTTATAGCAGCATTATTCTGAACAGGGAAATGACTTAAATGTCCATTCATAAATGGATGGATAAGCAAATTGGGTATATACATACAATGGAATATTATTCAGCCTAAAAAGGAATGAAGCTCTGATGTGCTACCTCATGGATGAATGTTGAAAACATAAAGCTAAGTGAAATAAGTCAGACACTAAAGGACACATATTGTATGATTCCATTTGTATGAATTATATAGAATAGTCAGACTCATATCTTTCATAGAGTTCATTTTTTTCTTTCATAGAGAAAGAGAGGAGATTGGAGGCTACCAGGAGCTGGGGGAAAAAGAAAATGGGGAGTTATTGCTTAAAGAGTATAGAATTTCTGTTTAGGACAATAGGTAGTGATGATGGTTGAACAATATTGTGAATGTAATTGATGGACTGTATCTGTAAGTGTACACTTTGATTAAAATAGGACATTTTGTCTTATATATATTTTACCAGAATTAAAAAAAAAAACCCTCAAAAACCAGCATGCTGTTGTTTCCTTGTTACATATAGTACCGTGGGTCCAACAGTCAGGAGGCAGTGTATGCCACCAGGACGATGAGTGTCTATGTACCTACTGCACCATAATTAACTCCAATTCTTATCTGTGTGTAAGTGTGCAGCAGTAGTTACAGGTGGAACCAGCCTGCCCTCAATGAGTTAGGTGATACTGGTGTCTCTCTGGACTTCTGGACTTCAGTTTTCTCATCTGTAAGGTGGAGAAAATATTCATCCCTATCTCAGAGGTTCAAAATGAAGATTTAATGAGTTTGTATGAATTCAGTGTTTATAACAATGTTTGGAATATAGTAACTGTGAAATGAATGGAAGCTATTACTAACGTAATTAGTAATTTGAATTAGTGTATATATAAAGCTTCACCTAGGTTTAATGACTGAGTAAATCTTGGAAAGTCAAGTGTAGTAGATACTATTACTTCTAAAAGCAACCAGTAATAATGATGCTTAATATCTCTGTAAAATATGTTCACATCTTCTGTCTGCACTAGGTGACTCATTATAGCCTCAAAACAACTCTTTTTTTTTTGTTTGTTTGTTTGTTCATTTAAATTAATAAAAATGAAAGTCTAGGTATGACCTCTCCTGACTTTCTCAATAGCTGGATCAGACAGTACTACTTTTAATTGAAATAAAGTGCTAAAAATAATAAAAGTTTCTATGATACAATACAGAAAATGCAATTAGATTTTACATACTAGAAATCAGACATCATTTATAATGTTGGAAATAGAAATGAGGAAAATCACTGATTTTACTTAAGATTTGTTTTTCAAATTATTTTAATGTACAGTTGAACTCCTTTCACTTTGATTTGATTTTAACGATGAAATGAGGAAAATATGCAGAGCAACACAGTCCTTGAGCTGACTATAACACTCAGTAAATGCATTAAACACTTTTACTGTGAGGCTTTCAGTTGACCAATATGCCAGCTTAAGATGGCCCATGGTGCCACTCCCCCCAGAGAATCTCTGTACAACTAAAAATTGGCAGAGCCTTTTTCTTCAAAAATTTGAAAAATAAACAAAGGGCTGTAGTAACTGGCAAGGGAAGAATAAAGAAAATGTACTCATAAAAATGGTAGGAGAAGTTCATGGAGCCTTTGCTGACCTTCCTGTATCCCATCCATCGGTGGTGTGGAGCCAGCCTGTGAGCCCATTGTACATTCTTCCTTTTCTGAGGAATCAGAGTAACCACCAGGCACATACTGGGATGCCTGTATGTCCATGCTGATCTATTGGGTGGCAACCAAAAAGACTGATCGAAGAAACTCATCTTGGGCATATCCTCCCACAGCGTATATGTGTAGGCAGAAAACAGCTTATGGACACTAATGTAGTGTAAGCAAAAATTAAGTCAAAACATCCAAAGGCAAAGTATTTTTGGGTTTAAAACATACAACAGAGCATCCCAGAGGGGCAGAAAGTCTATTTCATAAGGAGTAGAGAGGGCATTTGAATTCCTGTAAGTGAGGAAATTCCTAATCTAAGTCCATGAACAAGGACAAGTCCAGGAGAAAACACAGGTGCAGAAAAGAGAGAGCAGACTCTGCACTTCACATTTGCAATGATCTTCTAGATAGGAGGACTAAACTCTGAAGGAGACAACCAACCACCACGGAGACAATTTACAAAGACTGTTAAAGGTGTTTTTTGCCTTGGTTTGTTTGTGTTAGCATCTAGCACTCAAGGAAATATCTGTCCTATTACTAGCTATAGATATAAATTTAAGGAACAGTACTCAGGAACTAAATCCCAGAGTTGAAACTTTAAGATATTAAAATGTAGAATGTACAAATATTACAAAAAAACACAAGGAAACAGGAAATAATTTTTCATCTAAAGGAACAAGATAAAACCAAGAAACCATTACTGAAGAAGACTAAAATTTTGACACATTGGACAAAAACTTAAAAAAAAAAGAAAAAAGTTCCTCAGTGCACAAGGAAATAAAGAAAAGCACATAAAGTAACTAAAGAATATCAGGAAATCAATGCATAAACAATATGAGAATTTCAATAAAAACTCTTTGGAACACCAAACAGAGTAAACATGAAGAAAAATATGCCCTGTCACATACTGATCAAATTGTCAAATATGAAGGGCAAGGAAAGAATTCTTAAAGCTAAAAGAGAAAATCAATGTGTTATGTACAAGGGAGTCCTGATTATATTAAGTTCCAATTTTTCAAAAGAAACTGTGAAGGCAAGAAGGCAATGGGTTGAAATGCTTAAAGTACTGAAAGAAAATAAATGCCAAAAAATGACTTTATATATGGTGAGGTCTTATTTCAAATAATGAGGGAGAGATTAAGACATTTCCAGATGAACAAAAGCTATAGGAATGCATCACCATTAGACCTGCTCCATAAGCAATGCTAAAAGGAGATGAGAAGAAAGGACACTAGACAGTGGTTCAAAGCGATAGAAAGAAAGAAAGACCTCACATAAAGATATCCATGCTACTACTATTTTATTGCATTTTATTTTTGTTATAGATTTCCACTTTTTACTTCCTACAGGTGCTAAAATGAAAATGCATAAAAGGTAATGATGAATCTATGGTTTTGGATATATAATATAAAAACATGCTATTTGTTAAAAGTACAAAAAAGTGGAAGGATAGAGGGGTATAGGAATAGTGTATGTGTATGTTATTGAAGTCTAGTTGGTATCAGGTCAAATATGATTGCTATATAGTAAGGGATCAAATTTGAACCCCATGATAACCACAAGAATAACATATGAAAATATACCCAGATAGAAACGAGAAAGTACAAAATATGGTACAACACACAAATTCAAATAAATATGAAAGTAGGCATTAATGGAAGAGTTAAATGACCAAAAGGATAACAGACTTACCAAGACTAAATAGCAAAATGGCAGAACAAAGAATTGCATTATCATTAGCAACTTAAAATGTAATCACTTAAATTCTTCAGACAAAATGCAGAGATTGGAATCATGGATAAAAAAGCTGACCCAACTATAGGCTGTTTACAAGAGACTTACCATATATTCAAAGATATGAATAGGTTGCTAGTGAAAAGATGGAAAAAAATATACCATAGAAGCATTACCAAAAAAAAAGAGCTAGGTTAGCTATATTAATATGAGATAAAATAAAATTTAAGACAAAGATTTTTATGAGGGATAAAGTAGTCTTTATATATTGATAAAGGGATCAATTGAACAAGAAGATGAAACAATTATTGATATGAATGTACCTAATAGCAGAGCCTAAAATATATGAAGAATTACTGACAGATTTAAAGGGAAAAATTAATGGTTCCACAGAAATAGTAGATTTTAATACACCAATTTCAAATAATGGATAGAATATCTATTCAGAGGATCAAGAAAGAAATACAAAACTTGAACAATACTTTAAACCAACTAGACCTAGCACATATATAGAGCACTTCACCTAACAAATACAGAACCCATTCTTCTCAAGCATACAGGGAATGTACTCCAGGATAGACCATATCTTGGGTAGACAAAAAGTGTCAATACATTTTTAAAATATTGAAATCATATGATGTGCCTTCTCCAACTACATTGGGATGAAGCTAGAAATCAATAACAGAGGAAGAAATGGAAAATTCACAAATATGTAAAAATTAAACAACATACTCTTAAAAAATGGATTAGAGAGGAAATCACAAGAGAAATTAGAAACTATTTTTGGGTAAATGAAAATGAAAATACAACATAGCAAAATTTGTGGGATGAAGCAAAGGCAGTACTGATAAGGGCATTTATAGCTGTAAATATTTACATTAAATAGAAGAAATATTTTAAATCAGAGAACTTACCTCAAAATCGGAAGAACAAGCAAAAGCAAACTAAACCCAAAGCAAGCAGAAGGAAGGAAATAACGAAGATTAGAATAGAAATAAATGAAATAGAGAATAAAAAAGCAAAAGAATGTGTTAATATATACAAAGGTAGTTCTTTGAAAATATCAATAAAATTGACAAACCTTTAATTGACTGATGAAGAAAGAAAGAGGGAGAACACAAATAACTAAAATCGTATCCCACTGAAATAAAATAGAACTATAATAGGATACTATGATGAACTGCACACCAAACAAATTAGACAACCCAGAAGGAGTGGACAAATTTTTAGAAAAGAAAAACTACCTACACTGATTAAAGAAAGAAGATCTCAACAAACCAATATCTAGTAAATAGATTGATTCAATAATCAGAACCTCCCAACAGAAAAATTCCAGGACCATACAGTGTCACAGTGTCACAGGGTAATTTTGCCAAATATTACAAGAAGAATTAACACCAATTTTGCCCAAACCCTTACAAAAAATTGAAAAGGAGTGACCACTTCCTAGTTCATGCTACACGGCAAACATCATCCTCATAATTAAGCCAGAGAAAAGAAACCACAGGAAAAGAAAATTATAGAGCAATATCTCTTATGAATATAGATGCAAAGTCCTCAACAAAATACTGGCAAATCAAATTCAATAGAACATAAAAATATTTACACACCATGAGGAAGTGGTATTTCTTCCAGTTAGCAAAGTTTTGATCAACATAAGAAAATCAGTTAAAGTAATTCACCACATTAATAGAATGATGGAATAAAAGCACATGATCATCTCAATTGATACAGAAAAGGCATTTGATAAAATCCAAAACCCCTTCTTGATAAAAAATGCTTAGAACACTAGGAACAAAGGAAACATCAACATGATAAAAAGCTACATGAGATACCCACAGCTAACATCATATTGAATTTTGAAAGACTGAAAGCTTTTCTTCTAAATTCAGGAAAAGACAAGGATGTCTATACTCACCACTGTTATTCAGTACCCAGGAAGTCCAATGTAACAACTAGGCTAGAAAAAGAAATGAAATTCCTCCAAATTGGAAGGTAAAGTAAAACTTTCCATAATTGCAGATGATATGACCATTTATATAGAAAATCCTGAAAAATTCACAGTATAGCATAAAGCTAATTAATGAATTCTGCAGTGTCGTAGGGCCCAAGGTCAGCATGCAAAAATCAGTAATGTTTCTATGCACTAGCAGTGAACAATCTGAAAAGAATATCAAGATAGTGCATACACAATAAAAATTAAAACAGTCAAATATCCGGGAATAAATTGAACCAAGGATATGAAGAACTTGTACATAGAAAACTACAAAACATTGCTAGAAGAAATTTTAAAAGCTTAATTATAGGATATTCCATGTTCATGGATTGATAGACAAATTATTGTCAGGAAGTCAATTGTTCCCAAAGTGATTTAGAGATCCAATGCAATTCCGCTCATAATTACAACAGCCTCTTTTTAGAAATGGAAAAGCAATAATCAAATCCAGATGAAAATGTGAGAGGCCTTAAACAGCTGAAAGCATCTTTAAGAAACAGAATTAAGTTGGCTAACTCAGACTTCCAGAAAAACTCTTAGAAGAAAACCTAGGAAAGGTTTTCAGTATCTTATGTTAGGCAATAGTTTTTTTTTCTCTTTCTTTCTTTTTTTTTTTTTTTTTATATACCATACACCCAATGCTCAAGTAAAAAACAAACAAACAAAAATAGATAATTAGACTTCATTGGAATTAAAAACTTTTGTGCATCAAAGGAATTTTAAAAAGACACCTTACAGAATGGAAGAAAGTGTTTGGAAGCTACATTTCTGACAAGAATTTCCATATCCAGAATATATATAGCAAACCCTACATCTCAGCATCAAAAATGCAAACATTCAATTAAAATGGACAAAATACTTGTACAGAAATATCTGTACAAGAAAGATATAGAAATGGCAAAAAAACATGAAAAGATTCTCAAGATCATTAGCTATTAGAGAAATGCATATCAAAACAATGAGATACAATGTCACTCTGCTAGAATGGCCACTATTAATGTTAAATAGCAAGTGTTGTAGAGGATGTAGAGACACAGGAACACTTGTTTATTGTTGGTAGGAATGTGATATGGTGCAGCAACTATGGAAAAGAGTTTCAATAATCCTAATAAAGTTCAATATTGACTTACCATATGCCCTGGAAACCCCACATCTAAGAATATTCCCAAACAAATGAAAGTAGGGACTCTAACAGGTCTTGCACACAAACATTTATAGTGGCATCACCCAAGTATGCATCAACAGATGAAAGGATAAATAAAATGTGATATATACATCAATTTCCACACAACGGAAATTGTTTAGCCATGAAAAGAATAATATTCTGATACATGCGGCAAAATAATGAACCTTGAAGAAATCACATTGCATCAAATAAGCAAGATACTAAAGGACAAATTTAATATGACCTCACTGATGTGAAGTAATGAGGTAATCAAATTCAGAGTTCGAAACTAGAATACACATTACTAGGGTTGAAGCTGTGGGTGGAGAATGGGAACTTAATGCTACATCTGTATAGAATTTCTGTGGTGATGGAAATATTTTGGTGATGGAACATGGTGATGGTAGCACACTGCTGTGGATGTAATTAATGTCGCTGAATTATATATTTGAATGTTGTTAAAAGCAGAAATTTTAGGTTGCATATATGTTACCAGAATAAAAATAAACTAGGAGTACATGACACAGTAAGCCCTAATGTTAATCATGGACTATAAGTAATAGTACAATTCTAATATTCTTTCATGAATTGTAACAAATTTACCACACTAATGCAAAGTGTTAATAACAGGGCAAGTATATAGGAACTCTGGTTTTTCTACATTCTATTTCTGTGAAACTTTAACTTCTCTATTAATATATATTCTCTAATAATATATAACATATTATTATTCTCTAATTATATACACACATGCTAATGTAAAAAGAAACTTTGCTGTGGTGGTATCTTAAGGAAATTTTATTTTTTCAAGAAAATGATACTTTGTTGTGAAGGACATGACTCAAAATATTAATGATACTTTGCATGTTAAATATGAGAGCAACTTTTCTGGGACATCTGCCTATTGTTAAAGTTAATTTGGCTAATCTCTGTGTCCAATCAGATCATTCTTGAGAATATGTAGTTTTCATGGCAGGGTATTTATTTTATACTTTTATAAATTTTCCAGGTATTTATAGGATAATCTGCAGAAGTTAACTACAAGAACTATGGCTACAGCCATAGATTTAATACCTCAATGTACTCTGTTAGGTTACCAAGAGATAAATTCCATTACTACCACACAAGACCATAAACAGAAGCTATTAAGGACATAGTTATCACAGGAAAACACAAATCCAAGCCCCCTTTTCTGGAACACATGAGGTATTTTTTTAAATATTGTAAATGTAAACACACCTTACTAGCCATGCATACCCATAGATTTATATATTTCTGCAGTGAAATCATAAGTATCAATTGATAAGACACACGTGTCAGAATGCTGATGGACTGTCATAAACAAGGAGAAAGAGGGTTTGCAGTGTGTGGAGTGTATCACTTAAGTATGTAGTTTGCTTTTGATGCCTCATTGCTTCAACTGAGTGGAAAGATGATGCCAGAAATAGTTTCTAAACAAAGTGTTCTGGCTTTCCTGACATGATGGACTTTTTTTTTTTGCATTAAAAATAATTTATTTCCACCTTCACAAACATGTGAGTCTGAACATTATGCAAGGCAACACGAATTAAATAACAACCTACATTAGAACACATTTGTCAGGTATGATTTAAGATAAGGTAGGCTTTAAAAGCAAATGGTGCCACTTCCAAGGGATAGGTGGGGATTTGGGTACCATCAAGAGGTGCAGACGCTTTCTACATTATTGGCTGCAGCAGGCAGGAGGGCAGTTAACCGTAATTAGGATATTCAGGAGCAGTGTGACATCTGAGTTTCTTTTTTCATGTAATAAAACCCCAAAAGTACTTGCCTAAAGTGCAAAGACTTTCCCTTGGTAGTCTTGGCGCCAGTAATAAGCAGAATATGATTTCTAAATATCTTCAATGTGGTTTTCATTATCAAAAAAAAGCATGTTTCAAATAAAAGCTTTGTAAATATAATCCAGAGGCAACATGTTTAAAATGTGAAGCCAGGTTGGCTATTTCTGACAGTGTTTTCATTTCTTCAGAGTTTTTTACTTTTATAAATATGCATCCAGTTTACTACCAGTGTAAGTACACAAAATGCTTTGCTCTGAGCACCAGGAATTGCCTTTCAGAAGCCTCTCTTGAACTGCAATCCCAGTCCAAGGAGAAAAGCCCTGATTTCTATCCATATTTGCTCCATCGCCCATATCATTTTAGCGTTGACCAAACCCTAGCAAGTGTCGGATACAAAGGAATATTTGTGAGCTCAGGCCCAAATAATATTTATCGATAATTTTTAATCCTCCTTTGGTCTGATTCACTACACCACTTTAAAGTTCCACAGTCTTCGGGTTAGGTTGACTTTCTCCAAAAATGTTCAAGTATTGAATGACAAAGACAAAGGGACATGAAAAATTCACCTTTTTTTTGTCAATGCTTGCATACTTTAAAAATATTGTTCTAAGCTCAGCTGAATCTGTTCTCTTGGTTAAAGCCACCTTGGCAGCCGCCATGCTTCGCGGGGAGAAGGAGATCCGCTCACTGAATTGCTTGCGCTACGGCACGGCATGGGAGGCTCACTTCCCGTCCGGATGACAGCAGGAGATGCGAATCGGTGGGGCAGTGTGCGCGCCTGGCCTGCCTCATCATGCCCTCTCACCGGGCCCAGGTCATACGTGCGCCGCCGGCCCTTTGGCTGGGCCTGGCTTATTGACTTTTAAACTGGCTCTGCTTGAGGAGATGCCAAGTGTGGTAAAAGTGGTTGACCGTCTGACATAGTTTTTTATTTTTATTGGTCTATTTGAGATTGGAGCCGTGAATCCAAGTGATGCATTTCTAGCTCCGGGTACAGTTTGCAGTCAGTTTAGGAATAAGCAAAGTCAAAGAGAATTACAGTTCAAGAAAAAATATTTGTTGTGAAACACTTCAAAGTGCAATTTTTAGCTCAGAATTTGTAGTGAAAAATTTTGAGGGATCAAATTGCAAGCATTTATATATAATTTGAAATTAATTTGCACCTGCAGTATTACCAAGTTTACTTTACTTTGGGAGAAATAATGGGTCATTTGTTGGCTATTGTATTTTAGTACAGGCACATTATTTGGGAGAACAGAAACAAACACAGATTAATAGAGCCTACACATTTTTTGTGTCTTCCTTATAGTTGCAATTTCTTTAAAGGGCCGTAGTGTAGACAAAGATCCGGCCAGGCATTTAGTGTGCTTTATTACTTCTACCTCCTCAACTTCTCACATGCTTCTTAGCCACTTTCTAAAGCAGTGACAAATTCTTGGTGGCACGCAACTTACTTGTAGGTGTTCTAAGGTTTCTATTCATTGGAGGATAACATTAATGATTTTAATGTGTTTCTTTTTAGGGATTGGGGTAGGGTCGATAATTTGTCACAGAGAATAAATCCTAATTTCATTGTCTTAAAATAAGATTTCAACTTCAAGTTTTGTCATGAAGCAAGAATATCTTCTTACGGAGATGGGGAAATGTTTCTGGTATTTGTTTTTATTGCTTCTAGACTATAAAGCATCATGAGGGAAAGGACTCAGTCATTTTCAACTGTATTCCTAGGGCTTGGAATAGAAGGTGCCAGTATGCTTTTATTGATAAAACATATTGAAGGAAGGAAAGAATGAGGGAAGGAAGAAAGGAAGGAACTCATTTTCACTATTGGCTTTTAAAAGAAGTTTGCCATATTTTTCTTAAGTGGCCACAGGTCATAAATTTGAGAACTACTCTCTACTTTTTGTGAAATGTATAATGTGTCTGAGGGATAAGTGTGCAGACAAGGACATCTCCATCTCTTTTCTTCCCAATATTCAATAAAAAAGAACTGTGTGGGAGACGTAAGTGCTGCTCCCTATATTTCTGGTTCATTATGTCATTTGATTTGGTCAGTGAAATGTGAACTGAGTGAAATATATCACTTTTGTGATATATATTGTCTCCCCTTTCCCCTGCCATTGTATCCAATGATGTTCCATGTGACAGAGTCTAGGTTTCTAAATGGAAATAACATAGAGCTGAAACCTCCCCATTACCCTATCATATACATAGCCCTTTGTATTTTAAGCTAGCAATTTTTGTTTTTATTTTTGCTACTAAAAGAGGTAAGGCTCCAATTACTGCTGCCATTTACTTTATTATTTATCTTGCATTAAGTTTGCAATCTTGTTTTTACATCTAATACCCCAAGAGTTTACTAGTGGGAAACGTGCATTATTATAAAATAGTTTTCTTGTGATTTCACAAATAATGCATGCTATTTGACAAAAAATCTATAAAGTACAGAGAAACACTATCTCAAAAATTATAATTCCACTTTTCAAAAATTGCATTTCAAATGTAACTACTGATCATATTTAGAACATTTGCATCATTCCACAAAAAGAAATAAAAAGATTAAAAAAAAGAAGAACTCATATATCCCATACCCCTTACACCTACCTCTCATTGATCCAATTTTTACCCTTTATCTCTTTTTGTTATTCATTTGATATCCTTATTTTTTTATCTCATCTGTCCTTACTTTGAATAAAAGGCACATCAGCCACAAGGTTTTCACAATCACACAGTCACATTGTAAAAGCTATATAGAGTCATATACAGTCATCTTCATGAATCGGCACTACAGAAACACAGTTCAACAGTTTCGGGTACTTTCCTTTAGCCACTACAGTGCACCATAGACTAAAAAGGAATATCTATATAATGCGTAAGAATTACCTCTAGGATAATCTCCTGACTCTGTTTTGCAATCTCTCACCCACTGAAACTTTATTTTGCTTCATTTCTCTCTTCCCTCTTTTGGTCAAGAAGACCTTTTCATTTGATGATGATGGGCCCTGGTTCATCCCTGGGAGTCAGGTCCCATGGTGCCAGGAAGATTTACACCCTGGGAGTCATGTCCCAGATAGTGGGGAGGCAGTGAGTTCACTTGCTGAGCTGGCTTAGAGAGAGAGGCCACATCTGAGCAACAAAGGAGGATTTCTTGGAGTGACTCTTAGGCATAATTATCACTAGGCTTAGCCTCTCCTTTGCAGGAAAAAGCTTCATAAGAGTGAACCCCAAGATCAAGAACTCAGCCTATTGAATTGGCTGTACCGTCTGCTTCCAAGAATATCAGGAATTTCACAGATGGGAAAGTTTACTATTTCCTCCTTTCTCCCCAGTCCTCTAAAGGGACTTTGCAAATACTTTTTTATTCTCTACCCAAATTACTCAGGAATATGTTGGGGTATCACACTAACCAGTACAAACCAAGAAGATCTCATGCCCTATTCAAGATTCCATGTAGGTATTTAAATAAACTGACTGTAGAAGTTAAATTAGATAATGTGTTAACAAAAATTTAAATTTTGCATCAAATAAACCTCTCTTCCTTTGATCTCACACAGAGGTTGAAGTTTGAAAATATGGGCCATATCATCCTTTACCCTACTGTTCTAATTTGCTAGCTACTGGAATGCAACAAACCAGAAATGGATTGGCTTTTAATAAAAGGGTTTTATTTTGTTAGTTCTTTAGAGGTAAGGCAGCTTTCATCTGAGGTTCTTTCTTATGCGGGAAGGTTCAGGGTAATCTCTGCTGGCCTTCTCTCCAGGCCTCTGGGTTCCAACAACTTTCCCCAGGGTGATTCCTTTCTGCATCTCCAAAGGCCTGGGCTGAGCTGCAAGTGCTGAGATGAGGTATGCTGAGGTGCTTGGGCTGTGTTATGTTGAGTTCTCTCATTTAAGCACCAGCCAGTTAAGTCATTCATTGCAGCAGGCACGCCTCCTAACTGACTGCAGATGTAATCAGTAACAGATGAGGTTCACGTACCATTGGTTCATGCCTACAGCAACAGAACTAGGTGTCTTCACCTGGCCAAGTTGACAACTGAATCTAACTACCATATGTCCACCCCTTGGCAACTTGGCAACTACACACATCACCTTAACAATATTAAGGTTCAAAAAATTCTCTTCTGGCTGTGGACCTGTGAGTCTCAAAACAAGTTGTCTGGTGCCAATATGCAAAGGAGGATATTCACAGGATACAGGTTTTCATTTCCATAGGGAGAAATTGGAAGGAAAACCTGCAGGACAAACCCATTGGATTTCAAAGTCTGAAAGTTATTTATCCTTCAGCTTTAGAAAGTGGCAGTCCCACCCTTTCCAAGGGCCTATGCAGTGGCCCACATATTTCCAAATCAAGCTTGGGGAACATTGAGGAAACCACCTTTTTCTCAGCTCCACTCTCTCCAAGCATCTGGGTCACCCCTGTGCTCTCTGCCATTTCTGGGGCACACGCTCAACCCCTCCATGTAGTGGCAGCCAAGCTCTCTCCAATCCCCAAAGACTGTGATGTACCTTTTCCATGGCCTGAGGCTGCATGACTCTTCCACTGCAATAAAATGTGGAACTCATCCTCGCCCTACAGGATAAACTCACCATCTTTATGTATATGGGTGGGTCCACTTTCCTGGTTGAGGTTTCTTGGCTTCAGGCCCGAGTTTCCACGGTTCTCACTCTTCAAATGCTAATCTCTCCCTTTTGTGTCCACCTTTGTCCAGGTTGGCAGTGATTCCATTTACACCAACAGTCTCTTCAAGCACTCCAGGACTTCTCCATCATTCTTTTCACAGTTCCTCCAAAATCTTCCCTTTAGCCATCCAAAAAACCATTCTAACATATCTGGTATTTGCAAACCACAGCAGCACCCCACTCCTGGTACCAAATCTGTTCTAGTTTGCTAGCTGCTGGAATGCAACACACCAGAGATGGATTGGCTTTTAATAAAAGGGGATTTATTTTGTTAGTTCTTCAGAGGAAAGACAGCTAACTTTCATCTCAGGTTCTTATGTGGAAAGGCTCAGGGTAATCTCTGCTGGCCTTCTCTCCAGGCCTCTGGATTCCAGCAACTTTCCCCGGGGTGATTCCATTCTGCATCTCCAAAGGCCTGGGCTGAGCTGTGAGTGCTGAGATGAGGTATGCAGAGCTGCTTGGGCTGTGCTACGCTGAGCTCTCTCATTTAAGCACTGGCCAGTGAAGTCATTCATTGCAACAGGCATGCCTCCTAGCTGATTGCAGATGTAGTGAGCAACAGATGAGGTTCATGTACCATTGGCTCATGCCTGCAGCAACAGAACTAGGTGTCTTCACCTGGCCAACTTGACAACTGAATCTATCTACCACATCTATATTCTTATTTACCTTAGTCCTATCCAGATGAGCTTCATTCATATCTCTAGATGAAGTCTGACACTTTTTCACTTTTTTTTAGCTCTTTAAATAATTGCCAAATGGGGGAATGCTGACTTTTATGCTTCAGTGCTCTAACTCTGAGTCTCAAGGGTCACATAAACACCAAAAGTTTCAGGAAATGACCAAGTTACATATAAATAGCTCAGTATCTCAGAATTTAGAAATATCAGTTCAACTCCTAAATAAATGTGACTGCTAAGAGTTTATAATCTAGGAACCTTTGCAATAGGCCCAAATTTAATAACCTGTGCTCTTGACTTCAATTCTTTGAGTCTATATGTTATAGTTAATTCATAGGACTGAGGCATGATGATATTTGTCTTTTTGTTTCTGACATTTTATTCAACATACAGTCCTTAGGTTTTATTCATCTAGTTGCATTCCTCACAACTTCATTCCTTCTTGCAGCCTCTCAATAGTCCATTGTTAAAAGCATTCTTTTTATGTGTATATGCCTACATGTTTCCCCATATAAAATAATTTAAAAATATTTAATGGAAATCGATGGACCAGATAGTTTGGTATATTAAACTTCAACTCTAAAGACTTTTTTTCTCCTCCCAAGAATATTCAATTCCTTTATGTTCCTCCTAAAGGGGCATATCTGTAAAAGAAAAGCATTTACTTATAAACCACTTTATCTTTTTCAGTGTGATTAGGATTTTATCTAATTTAAGCACACCCTCCCCCCCCAGAATACCTGTGCAATAGGTAGGACTGGGACCTTATTTTATATATGTGAAGAAGTGATTTGGCAAAGTCAAAAGGCTGATGCTGAGAAAATCTAATCAAAAGTCCAATGTTTTGTATTTTCTTCTTCTTTTTTTGTCCTGACAGTGTAGGGCTTTCCTTAGAAGAAGCTAATGATTTTCACTTGCCTAAACAAAGAATGAAAGATTTACAAAAATGGGATACCGTCTATACCTACATTTTATAGTAAAAGGCACTTATTTTAAATTTCCATACTTCTAACTGAATGCATACCAAAAATGGCACAAAATTTCATCACTCCTTACCAAATGTATTTGCCATAAATAGAATTCACACATTGACCATTTAATTAACCCAATATAACATTATTTGTGTAGCTTAATGGTGCTGGATATGGTGGAAGAGCATTGGACTATGTTACAGAAGATTTGATTTCCATATCTACTGAGCTCTTAACTAATCTTTTGTGTCTTTATGTCTCCATAGTACTATGTGTAAAATGGGAATAATAATACACGCTTGCCAAATTTTTGTCAGAATAGATAGAAAGATAGAGAGATAGATGATAGTAGACCAGAACAGTGATTGGAAAATAACCTCTACTTGATAAATGGTCTGTATTATCATTTGTAAGCAGGACTTCCATTTTAAAGCCACAGGCAGTTCTTTAATTTTTCTAGTGATGATAGATTGAGATCATGTATTGGGGCAGACAGATTTTCTGTTTTAAGAAAAATCATTCTATGTTCAAAGCTGAAGCAAGAATCATATTTTTAAATGGATATGGCACTGCTCTGAAATAATAAAGCAAAAGTTTATCTCTATGTGAGGAGTTCCATCTTTATAGATTATCTCTTCTAGGAACAAATGTTTCTTTTCTGAATAGATATGTAGACTGCATCATTTTGGAACACTAGTTATGAAGCAGTTAAATAATAGTTCAAAGTAGGCGTGAGATTGCTTAAAGGTACTGGATATGGTGAGATCACTCTACTTGGATGGGAATCACAGCTTCCTTATTTACTTGCTGTTTGACCTTGGACAAGTTATATAACCTGTCTGTGTTTATAGGTATAATCATAAACCTACCACATGGAATTGTCAGAAGCAGAGACCTAGAGATGGCAGTCAGGTTGTGGGGATGTTTATTCACTTCATATGTTTAAAGGGAACCTTAAAGGACACAATTTGAGAGTCTAAAGCTTATACTGAGCTGTCAAAATATTCTTTGAAAGGTATTTAAGAACAAATTATCCTGGTTAGAGAAATAATATCAGAATGTTAGATTCTGATGAATTGTCCTAGTAAAAAGTTAAAGGAAGACCAACTCTTAGGTTTAAAAAGCAGAAGTTGGTATTTATAATGTCAAGCCACCAGGGAAGTTAATCCTAGGATGAAAATGGTGAACATGCAAGTTAAGTCTTAGCCTAGAGTAACAGAGAACTTTTACCCTTTCTCCAGGCTTCACTAGTTGGTAGGGAAACATACTTCTGTGTAGTCCCCCTAAGGAAAGTACCATGATGGCACCAAGATTTAAGGAGATTGTCACTTAGGAAATAATTCCAGTGCAAGGTGTGTGAGTTTGAAAGGAACATATGCTCTAGAAAAGTTGAGGCAACTGTTTCTTTTAATCCCTATTTAGCACTGTAGGTTGGAAATTTGATTAGATTATCTCTATGGAGATGTGAACACCCAATTGTGGGTATTAACCTTTGATTAAAGGGAGATATGACTCCCTCATTCCAGCTGGGTCTTGATTAGTTTACTGGAATCCTTTAAAAGAGGAAACACTTTACCAAGAATGATAGAGCCACAGAACCATGAGAACTGTGAGAACCACAAGAGCCCAAGCATCTAGGAACTTTCGGAGATGAAGAAGGAATATGCCCCTAGGGGAGCTTCATGAAACAAGAATCCTGGAGAGAAAGATAGCAGATGTTGCCATGTTCACCATGTGCCTTTCTAGTTGAGAGAAAAACCCTTATCATCATTGGCCATCTTGAACCAAGGTATCTTTCCCTAGATGCCTTAGATTAGGCATTTCCATAATCTTTCTTTAATTTGGACATTTTCACAACTTTAGAACTGTAAACTTGCAATTTAATAAATTCCCCTTTTTAAAGTCATTCTGTTTCTGGTATATTGCATCCCAGCAATTAGCAAAGTAGAACAGCGGGGCATAAGCCTCTGACCTGAGAACAGCTGTAATTACTGTCCAGGTTTAACAGGTTTAAGATGTTTGCTTTGTAATTCTCTTGCCTTATTACCAAGCCTCTACAAAAACTTTATGTGTTTTATATCCTGTTCATTTCTCACTCTGAGGAATCAAATAAAGGGCTGGTGCCTGCATGAAGGGCCAAGTGTACCAGGAAAGAAGCATTAGTCTGTGGGAGGCCAGTCTCAGGAAAATAGGAAATGTTCTACAGAAGGGGATGATACTGTTCACAAGCCAGAGAGCTGGTGGAGGAGGTTTGCAGTAAACAGAGTGAATCTGTGGAACATTACAATATTCCTTAGATATCCTTAAGAACACTCAGGGATTGAAATCTGAAAGAAGGATAGGCTATTGTGATTTGGACATTAAAGGCAAGTTTGAGCTTATAAATTAATTAAGAAAGGATGTCTTTGTTACCATCATCACCATCTGTGCTGGTTTGAAAGAACGTACATACCCTAGAAAAGCCATGTTTTAATCAAAATCCCATTTCATAAAGGCAGAATAATCCTATTCAATACTGTATGTAATTAGATCATCTCCTTGGAGATGTAACCAAATCAAGAGTGGTTGTTAAACTGAATTAGATGATGACATGTCTCATCCATTCGGGTGGGTCTTGATTAGTTTACTGGAATTCTATAAAAGAGGAAATATTTTGGAGAAAGGGAGATTCAGAGGAAGTAGAGAATGCTGCAGCACCATGAAGCAGAGAGTCTATCAGTCAGTGCTTTGGAGATGAAGAAGGAAAATGCTTCCCAGGGAGCTTCATGAAATGGAAAGTGAGGAGAGAAAGCTAGCAGGTGACACTGTGTTTTCCATGTGCCCTTCCAGATGAAAGAGGAACCCTGACAGTGTTCACCATGTGCCTTTCCAGATGAGAGAGAAACTCTGACTGTGTTTGCCATGTACCTTCTCACTTGAGAGAGAAATCCTGAACTTCATCGGCCTTCTTGAACCAAGGTATCTTTCCCTGGATGCCTTAGATTGGACATTTCTACAGACTTGTTTTAATTGGGACATTTTCTCAGCCTTGGAACTGTAAAATACAAACTGATTAAATTCCCCTTTTTAAAAGCCATTCTGTTTCTGATATATTGCATTCCAGTTGCTAGCAAACTAGGACACCATCATTATTGGCATTAGCTGGCTTCACTAATCTGTAATGAAAAAAAAAACATTTTTTCATTAAATTTTTTCATTGCAAGCCTCAGCATAATTGAAAGAAATTATCCCTTTGAAAGTTTCCTTGATATTTTTGTGATTTTTTTTCAGGTTTCTGATGCTGATAACTTCCTCAGTTCTCTTGCTCTGCCCTCCTCGTCTGCATCTAATACTACTGCTCAGTTGGCGTAGCTATCTCCCACTGTAAAGGGACACTGATACCCCTCTCTGGCCTCAGGGAGGAAAAACTGCAAACTATAACGAAGACCAGGCCATAGCTTTTATAAGACATCACTAAGTGTTATAAGTGCACTCTAAAGCATTTAATCAGCTTGTGTTTTATAATTTTTAAGCCCTCAGACTCCAAAATCAAAACCTGACTTCCTCCTTCAACCCTGGCAAGGCTGTAGATAGCAGGGACCAGACTAACACCCACTTGCCCAACAGCAGTGGGATTCTTTGTAGCCATCTTCATATCTCAACTTCACAGGCCTCATTCTTGTCCTCAGCCCCTATTGTCCTGTTCTCCCAACTCTAGAGAAAATGGAAGTTCTTTCTTCTTTCGTCCAAGCTTTGTATCATGTCTTCCCTTAAGTTATAATGTGATTCTAATATGACTGACCCTGAGAACAACCACTCCTTTCAGAGGGAAATTCCCACATGTCAGACATATGGCTGGAAAAGGAAAATCACAAAAATTTCCAACCATCACGCTTATTAAATCTTAAATAATATCAAATAGAGGATACCAACGGTCCAGTCAGATCTGTGAATGACTCTGTTATCTAGTGTGAATTAAAGAGTTAACCAGCTCAATATGACAGATTAATTATGATTTGGTCTTGGCAAAGAGATAATATTATATACAAATGTCTAAGTAATATTTCTCCTATTTTTTGAAGCTTAATATTGTGAAAAATTAAGCTTTAAAAAAATTAAATAAATTAAATTCTCATTAATGTTTCTCTACAATTTATAAGTGTCCCCAAGTGGGACACTTACACTTACTACAATGGTGAGTCTGCTACAAAGATGAATTCCAATTACAACCAAGAAAGCAGGACCTCAAATGTACCTTTGTCATTCTGATGCCGATGACTTCCTTCATTTGGAAATTTTAATGTATAGACTCTTCCAGCTTGGTCCCAATATCTTCAAAATGTGACACCAGATTTCTAATGGAACTTCAGGCCATTTTTATTGTTAGAAGATGGAAAATATGTAAAGATTATTGTTCCACAGTTAGAATGAAATGGATTCTTAACCCATGTATTTGGGTATTCTTTAGTAGACTAAAGGAGATTTAATATACATTAATATAGAATTCCATAAGGAATGTTTAAGTACCCCTGGTCTCAGACTTATAAGGATTCTTATACTCAGGGATTCAGAAATACTGAACATGATTTATTATGTGTATCTCCCAGAAGATTCTAGAATGGGAACCTCTACTTCTGTGTCACAGTGTCTTACTTTAGAAAAGTATGACCATGAGAACATTCTTGTTTTGTGTTTAGTTTGGGTTCCTCTTCTGTCTTGCTTTGCCCCAATCCTGACAGCCATTTTTATTGTGTCTTTCAAAGATTTATATTATGGGATGAGTTATCTTTTTTTCAGAGCCCTTAATTTTGATGACCAATATTCCTGAATCTGTTTTTCATGGATGCTCAAGAAGTGTATTATGAAAGTTCTGTACTTATATCTGAAAAGTTTGCCTTGCTCCAATGTAAACTGATAAATGGTTCTATATGGAAGTTCTGTATGCTTACACTCACAAGCTGTATGATCTTGTTAAGTTATTTAACATTCCTATGCCTCAGTTGAATTATCTAAATGGTGGTAATAACAGTATCTACCACATAGAGATTTTTGAGGTTTAAATAGAAATGTGTGGTATACATATATAGTATACAATATGTACATATATATTAACATTGCATGGTTAAAAATGGGTATATCTTAAAATATTATTCAAAAATTAGGTTCCCAATATATTAAAAATATATTATCTTCCTGCTTCATTTCTGTATGTCACTTCAATTCTCTATCTTCAATTTGTGTATTCTGTCCTGCATCTTTGCCCTGTGGCTATGACTGCTGTTCTATTCAGAAGTGAGGGAAGAAATATTCTATACCAAGAAATGTTGCTTACAACCTAGAGCTTAAGTCAAAATCAGATCACATTTGCATCAGGCTCTGACACTGTAATAAAATCAATCACTGTTACCTCCTCCATCCACAGGGTACAACAGTTCCAGAGGAATTATTCTTTAATCACTTCATGTCAAATATCCTGTGGGCTCCAAATAAACTTGGCAGCCATGAGCACTGCCTTTTTTGCAAGTAGGAATTGATAACTCAATAATTTTGAACCTCTAATTTTTGAGAAACAAAATAAATTACAAAAATCAACACTGTGGCATAAAATGGAAAAAAATAAAGGTCTTTGCATAAGAATCTTCTATTTCAGACTAGTCAAGAAGTCTGACATGTCCAACTTCCTTTAATTATGTTGTCAGTTCCAGCCCACCCCACTGTTTCTAATTATAATATTTGGCAGCATTTCATCATTTCATCATCTACTAGATTATAAGAAAATGATAAGGATGAAACAATAATTTCTGCTTTTATTTTATGGTTTATGCTTTATGGTACTGAGTTTTGAAACAGACTCTTAGAAGAAAAAACTACTGCTCAAATGCTATAACGTCTTAGGAAGTAAAAGATTTTCATGAGCATTACACTTTATGAGAGTGATGTGTTCTTTTTCTACAGAAATGGCAAAGGGCATTAGTAGTAATAATGAAAGACATATACCCTGTAGTGAGACCCTTGGTGTATTAGTTAGGGTTCTCTAGAGAAACAGAATCAACAGAGAACACTCACAAATATAAAATGTATAAAAGTGTCTCACATGACTGCGGGAATGCAGAGTCCAAAATCCGCAGGGCCGGCTGTGAAGCCGACGACTCTGAGCTCACCAGCCAAAACAGGAATAGCATCTGTCTCTTTTGAATCCTCCTTAAAAGGCTTCCCGTGATGACCTTAAGCATCACTCATTGCAGAAGACACTCCCCTTGGCTGATTACAAATGGGATTAGTTGTGGATGCAGCCAACATGACCATGGTTTAGTTCTATAAAATGTCATCATTGCAACAGACAGGCCAGCACTTGCCCAACCAGACAAACAGGTACCACAACTTGGCCAAGTAGACATGTGAACCTGACCATGACACTTGGGTTTACAAATTGTGTGGCTTTGATCATATCACTTAATCTCTCTCTGTCTCAGGTTTTTTATTTCAAAAATTGTGGGATAATAGTACTATCTAGTGTTGTTATGAGGACTAAATAAGCCGGTATATGTAAAGCTCTTAAAAGAGTATGTGGCACAAGGTAGGTGCTAGATAAGAACTCTTATTAATAACTTTCATCAAAAGACAGCATGTCTGAGTTGACTTTTTCATAAATCACATAGGACAGTAACAGTCATCCTTAATTTCTTTCTTTCTCTTCATACCTAGTCATTGTTTATTGATTTTTAAAATAATCTTTCTGAAATATTCCATTTGTTTTTATTCTGATGGACTTTAGTCAGATGGGATTTTTAGTCCCTTGTATCTTTATCAGACTAAATCCCTCCTTTTCCATCTGAGTTCTATGTCTTCAGCCTCATCACCTCACTGCATTTGAAATATCAATCATCTTAAAACTCAGATTGAGTACAACATTGTTCAGCTTTAAGTCTTTAATGGTGTACTATTTCTTAAAATCTAAAATCTGGACACGTTATGTTTATATACAATCTCCTTAGATATTTTTAGCCTCAACCTTGGCAAAACCTACACTGCTCTTGTTACTCAGGAGTATGTTTCTGCTGCAAGTTTGTCCTTTCAGCTCATTCCTGTGGAAAAAATGTTATCCTCATTCCTTGCCATTTGCAGTCTAATTGTATATGTGCATATAAAAATAAAGTACACATTTTTTGCAGAAAATTAAGGAATGAAGGTTTTGCTGACAATTTTACCATTACAGGAATATGTAATAAGTATTCACTGAATGAATATTTTCCATGTTGCAGTTGGTGGAGTACTTCTTAAAATAAGGTGACTCTGGTACAGATTTGCTTAAACTACCATATGAGGCAATTGGGAATCGTTCCTTTTAGAACGTTCAAACTGCCATCCCATTATACCAAGGAACTTCATTCTAAAGATGCATTTTCTACAATATTTTGGGATATTATTTTATGATCTATTTCTTCATGTTAAATAATCATATACTATTACTACATGCCAAACATATATATATATTGTGTATTCTATATTCAATATCTCATTTAATTATTTGAAAAACATCCTGAATCAAGGAAATATACTGTTCTAATCCTTTTTTATGTAGCTTGAGTCTCAGAAGGTTATGTAGCATTCTAAGAACTACCAAGCCATATGTGGCAAAACATAATGTATCAAAGTAATTAATGTATTCAGAAATTAATTTCGAACTGATTAATTTTCTTGGGATTTGATTCATAAGAGCTGAGGAAATTTGGCTGGGAAAAAGCATGAGTTCAGAAGCAGGAGAAATTGGCCTGGAACTGCCTGGAGCCCCATGTCTGGTCTCTGATTTTCAGGAGGGCTTATCAATTTTTGAATATGCTAAAGTTCAGTACTAAAATGTAAGGAGCATAATTAGTAATTGTAATGTAAGTAAATGACAAGAAACATTCAGGTGGCAGAGATATCCAAAGGTAGAACATGTTCCCTTGTAGATGATGTTCTAAGAACTGAGGAAACAAGAGGTAACAACTGGATTCATCTGTAAAATAACCTCAAACAAGCAGATACAACTATAAATATATATAGCTCATGGAGACTGAGACAAATGGAAGACTTTACGGATGTGATGTGGATAAAACGTAAGTATGCACATTCACCAAACATTGCTTGGAAAAATAGGATACATGTAGCTGGACATGTGCCATTTATTTCAAGGAGAAGCTAGCTCTTCTGTGCAAATTAGAGCGATCATCTCTGCTTGCATCACTGGCGATGCACTTGATGCTTCCTAAAAGGGAGAATGTAGGTATATGTGGGTAGAAAGAAGCCTCTACCTTTTTCTTCTCCATCACTATATGAATGCATAGTAATTCTATTTTTTTAAATCCCCAAGTGTAGGCTGTATTGTGTACCACTTCTTGTCTAGATCCATATTTTAGTTTGGATAAACTGTATCACACAGATCAATTTACATATGTGCATACATTCTGGGTTTAGACTTACGGATACAAAAGAACAAAGAAGATTTACTCAGAAATAAATTCATTAATTCTTACATTAGAAATTTATTCTCTATATTTATACTTTTTGATGTTTTCCCCCTCTCCAAATTGTCAGGTTAGTACAATACTTTCTTTTTTATTTTGTCATTTGAAAACAAGTTGTCTACTCTGTTAAATGAAGGAGTACAATTAAAAATGTTGAGAACATTGTATATGTAAATATGTATGATTACTTTCCTTGTGAAAGATATCTTTATGCTCCCTCAGATTAATTTACAGCTGCAAATGCACAAATTTTTAAAAGAATGATTCAGAAATCACAGATCAGCAAAGGAGCAGTGGTGTTCAGTATGCCCTTTTGGGTGGGTTAGTCTGAGCAAATGGACCTTTAGTCTTTATTAAAGGCCAATAGACATGTAATTTTGCCAAATGTGTGTGGAAAAAAAATCAAATTCTGTCACTCAAATAAGTTGTTCACCACATATTTTCTGAAAATTCAAATTTAATTGTATAGTTGTTTCTAATTCCTGATGAAAATCCTGATGGCCAAAATTAATGCACAGATAAAGTTGGAACTTAGCCTGAAATTTGACACTCAAAATTCTCATACTGACCCCGGTCCTTCATTCATCTCAACTTTCATTACATCCCTACAGAAATGCCTCTATTCCTATAAAATAGATCTCCCAACCAATGCTAAATCCATTTGGTTTTCTAAATCTGAAATAGTGTCTTTTTATAGTATAGCAGGAGTAATTTCCCTCAAATTCTAATTAGAGTTGTCTGATATAAAAGACTTTTTCTAATGACTCTAATAAAATTGTTACTTTATCTAAGCTCCTTTATTCCTTGCTGTGTATTTCATTAATTTAAATTTTAACATCATTTTTAACATTGTTAGTTCTCTTTTATGCACTGTTTTGTCTCCCTGAGTGGTATGTTAAGATTAGGACTGTTGTCATTCTTATATTAGATAAGGAGGAAAATAACTGTGACTTAACAGGCATATATAATTATACAGCAATCAAAATAAGGCCTTTCTTTATCAGTCCTTATTTTTCATTAATTACTGAAATTTCAGGCATGCCTTTCTAAGAAATGAGAGAGGTACCAGAGAACTGTTCTTTGTTTCCCCTTATAATGCTTATTTGTAAATTCATTTGCAAGCCAAAATGAGTGCATCCTTACTACTTTCGGTCAAGCCTTTTGGTTTTACCTAAGTTATACTAATAATATTTGTCTAATATCAAGTTAGATAAAAACCTCTGAATATAGAAAATTAATATATTAATATAGAAGTTGAGTTCCACTGAACTGTTTATTCACACTAAAAGTTTCTCCAGGCTTTTGTTCTCTTCCCACAGAAAGATTATGTCACAGAATAAGTATTAATTTTAGGACTAGTCAAGAAAACCTGCACAGAGTTATCAGTTGTTCCTAGAGAAGAAACAATAATGAATTCTAAAGCCCATTTAGAGAGTTCAGATTTGGTTTTCTATTATTTTTCTTACTGTGTTATTGATTTTTTAATTGCTTTTCTTCAAGGGGTGGGTTGGCATGGAAGGAACGAGATGATATTGGAAGGATCAGGGTACACGAGGAGGGAATAAAATAGGGAGTCTGACATTAAGAGCCGTGATTTTCTCTTCTCTATGTTTTATAAATTCCCTAGACCAGTGGTGCAAACAATATGCTCGCAGACTGCAGTTAGGTTTCCTTAAGCTGAAGGTGTGCTTTGTTTAGTTCTCATAATATTGTTCTGTTTAGTGCTTTGAAAATTTTGTTGTAGATGCTAAGATTTTAGATTTGAGAATTTTACACAAATGATTTTGGGCTTCTTTAGAAAAATAATCTTAATTTTTATAAAGCAATAATCATCTTGAGTTAGGTAGTGACTTTTCCCATTAGTCAAAACAAAAGCCATCCAGTTTTGGTGGCTTCTTTTTTTTAGATAGCTGAATTGGACCTCAGACATTAAGTTAGCTACACATCCGCCCTAGACGTATAGAGAACTAGATTTTGGATATACTAAAACAGAGCCTTGAGTAGTGCAGATAATAAGAAGTTATGTTGCTGCACCAATGAATAATATTACACATTTAAAAAATATATACTGTCATTATTTAACGAAAATGAAAATCACAAGTATACATGGTACGGAGTTGTCAAATGTATGCAATTTTTCCTACTTTTGTAAAAGCATTTGTTGAAATATATCAAAACACAAATATTTAGCAATATAATTCACCATAAGTGGGATTGATTATAAAAATTGGAAAACATTCATTTTCAGCAATTTGGGAAGTATATTTAATTCCAAATATACTTCAGTACATATGAAAGGCAAATGGGGTCATCTGATCCGTGCTTTATATGGAATAGTTCTTTAATATTTCCCTGATTTCTATAAAAAATAGTGGTAAAAATTCCCAGTAAATTTTTTTCGAAAGGGGGAACTGCTTTCTGTGAAGCAGGTTCAGGCAGACCAGCTATCTTTTTGTGGTCTCTTGGAGCAATCTTATTAAAAGCAGAGATAAGTTCTGATAAATTACCTCAAACAATCCACATCTCATGAAATCTGAACTTTTTAAAGCTTCCTTCATATGTTATCAGTAGAGTCGTCTGGAGAGATGAGGTTCACTAGTTTATTTAATATAGGATGTTAGAAATCATCCAGCCTGTAATGCCTTTGGGGCACTACATGGGAGCCTAGAAGAAGCAGTTTTAACTTTATATAAGCAGTGTAATTTTGAAAACACTTGATGGTGGGTAGATTATGTAGTCTTATGGGAAGTTCCCTCTTACATTTATAGACTTGAACTTTCTGCTGAATATCTTTAATGGATTTTAAAGCTCTCTAAAAAGGTGCTAATAGTCTGCAGGCACTTAGAGAATGGATTTTCTGTTGATATTGAGTAGTGCATAGAATATGTGTGATAAGTTATTTTTGTTTATTTCAGTAAGATTACTCTTCTTAGTTGAAAAATGCATTTTCACTTAATACTGCTATTTAAACTTTATATAAGAATCTGAACTTCAGTGGCTGTTGAACTCATCCTTGACAAAAATAAGTACAATTCTACAAACTGACGTTATGATTTTTTTTAGAATAAGGAAGATGTGCTCTAGAAAATTCATTCCAAATGCATTGGCCATAGCTGAAAATATCAGAGAGATGCCTATGACTTTGCAAAATGAATGTATTGATGAATAATATCCACTTCTCTCTCTACTTGGTTTCATTTCCCCAATTAACAGAGTGAGTGGCTTTGGAAACAGTCTATTCTTAAAAATATGTAGATAGAGTCCATTAAAACACTGTATTTCAGCCAGTGTGATTGTAGCTAATGACTACACTTCATGAGTCCATTTTAACTGTCATGAATTTGTGTCTTAGTGGAAGCAATGCATGTTCTGTGCATACTTAGGTATCAAATTTATGAAATCCCTTGTGAAATAGAAAAGTAGAGATGACTTAAGATTGCCATTTTCTTTCTTTTTTTTTTTTTTCTTTCCCTGAAGCTATGTGGTGGAATTGCAATACCTTTAGGGAATTAAATATTAAAATAGGCTACTTCTGCACATTCTAGCTCATTTCGTATTATCCTAGAAACACTGACATTAAGGGGATTATAAAAACTATCTTGTTTAAGAACCCTCTCCTGACTGTACCCTCTCTATATCATCTCTGACAAGTTTAAGTCTTACTTCTGCTTGAATTCACTCTGGTGATGAGAACGCCGTCTGCCCTGAGGCAGACTCTTTCACTTGTGAACATCTATGACTATTACAAAAGCCTTCTCTGCAAAGTGTTGAAATCTTTTTTTTTCTTTTTTGGTATTACAACTCTTTGGTCCCAGTGAGTCCCTCTGAACAAGTTGCATATTATTTTTCAGTACGACAGTATTTCAGATATATGAAGACAGTTAACTAATAATTCTTCTTAAGCCTCTTCATGGCTTCTCATAGAGTTTCTTCAACTCAAAAATTAACATTGGTTCAAGTTTCTTAATTAATTTGTTCATTCTTCCCCAGATAGATGCAGATTTTTCAATGTTTCCTATAAATTGTGATTCCCCAATTTTTATACAGATTCCAAGAGTAGTTCAAACTGTATAGAGTAAAATATGACACCCACACACCCACACATCTTTGTAGCTTCTATGCATCTATTTATGCATTTTAACAGTATTCTACTTGGTTGTTGGTCACAACATATTGTTGACTGGTTGTGTTTCCTGTTAATTAAAAGAAGCTGCAACTGGTCTTTATCTACCGGATAGCATATTTACATAACTAATTCTTTTAAATCTATGTTCTAGTTCTTAAATCTTTGATATTGATTTTAAATTTTTATTTATAAGACATTTATGTTGCTGTATTTGACTTGTTATTCTAATCCATTATGAATATTTTGAACTTGGATTGTGTTATCTAATACACTCACTATCTTTACAAGATTTGCGACCCCAAGAAATATGTTATTGAATAATTATGAACATTTTGAACTAGACAGAACAAATATCTCAGGGCGTTTTTACCCACATTAGAGTCCTCTGTAGTTTATTTCATACCTCTCTTCTCAAAATCCACCCCAACTTCTCTTTGACCTATTGCAACCATCAGGTTCAGGAAGGATTAACCATCACTGTCTTAGTTTGATATGCCTGCTCTAACAAAGCAACACAGACTATCTGCTTTAAACAACAGAAATTTATTGCCTCACAGTTCTAGAATCTACAAATCTGAAATGGGTGTCAGCAGGGCCATGCTTCCTCTTGAAGGGAGAACCCATTCCATGCCTGTCTCCTGGATCCTGGTGCCATTCCGTGGCTTGTAGTACCACGACTCAGTCGCTGCCTCTCTGCGTAACTATCTCGCAATCTGTTTCTCTCTTTAAAAAGACACCAGACATATTATGCCTCATTCTAATACAGTTTGGCTTCATTTTAACTAGTAACATCTTCAGAGATCCTATTTATAAATAAGTTCACAGTCACAGGACCTGGGGTTAGGATTTGAACATGACTTTTTGTGGCCCAATTCAACCTATAACACTCATGATGAGTATTTTCTGGCTTGGACCGTGATTGGTTGAAGCCAATCAGCATAATTTAAATATCGAGGACTCAGAGACTGATTCAGAGACCACCCAATCAGATTAAATGATAAAAAGTTAATTTAATGATTGAGGAAAAGGAAGCCATTTTTTTTTCCTCTAGATGGTAGGGTGTGCAGATATGAGACCTGGAACCACTTACAGTTATTTTGCTGTTATGAGAGATGCTTAACTTGAGGGTGAAGCCAAAACACACAGCTGACCAGATTTCTAAATATGAAATTAAAGCTCTAGTCTAACAATGTACAAGCTTTTAAATATTTGTAAATTCTTTCAGTTTATGAGTAACTATATGAGAGCAGGGAAATCAATGCCAGGAATACTGAAATGCCATTAAGTGTGATAGTTTAACCCAAGCTCCTTACATCTCACGATGTCTCATCTCAATCTCAACCTTACATCTCAATCTATAGTCTCCAAGAGAAGCAAGGATAGAATTGGAGCATCAGCTTTAAATTGCCTTGGTCTGAAATAAAATAAGTCAATTTCACTGGTAGTCCGTTAGCCTAACCTGGTCACATGATCCCACATTAAATGCAAGGGAGGCTTAGAATTGTAAAGCAATATTTAGAATATTTGGTGAATACTAAAGGTATATGCAACTCAGCACCATCTCATGGAGGAACATAGGCTTTATCAAAGGACTAAAGGAGTCATTGATCTCAAGCACTGTCCCCTTCCCACTAATAAATATTCCAGAGGCAGGAATATAATAATGTCCGAGATACTGGCTTATGAAAGTAATAACACACACATACAATAAATTACTCTAAGATGCAATCTTTTTCTCTGAGTTTAAAGATCATAACTAAATGCTTCTAACTGTGGATTCCTGATCATTTTTCCTGTCTTCCACAGCGGCTGTAAGATTAGAATTTGCCGGTTATGCGGTTCACTTTCTAATCTACAAGCTTTTACCATACACTGGCATGTAATCTTCTCTGGCTTGGAGACTTGAAATCATTTAGAAAAGCTAAATGCTATCTTATCATCTCTTAACATATCTTGAGGTTCAATTGCTTCTTATCAATATTTATTACATCTTCTTCAGGCTAAAAATTATTCTCCTAGTCAGAGAACATGGAAGTAAAGTAAACATTTTGGAATTCCATTTTGCGAGGTTTGTTAAGTCTGTACCATCTTATCAGACATAACACAAGCAAAAACTTTCTTTGTCCTTGATCTGAATGTAACTATAACTTAAAAATTGTTTTGTTTTCCTTGCACAGTTTATTCATAAACCCCAGCTTATGTCAGGCTTTCTGGCACTGTTCTCACAGACTCATGTTCTTTTTATATTTGTTCTTGGTTATGCCTCTGAACTCCTTTTCTACATGGAAATGTAAAGTCTGAACCCATCCAAGCCCTCCATATGGAGCCACTATGAATCTTTAGATAGCCTTCTTGATAAGTGTTTTTATAATTTCATAGGTGGAAATTCAATTTCAAGTGCTTTCTAAACTCCCTGAACTTTTCCATTTTAGAGTCTCAAACCGCTGATCATTTTTATCTTTCATCTAAGCTCTTTGGCAACTGCCTTCTTGAAGTTAAGTGTAACTTTCTTCCTGATCATCGCTGTCACCAGGCGTTTGAAATATTTTTGGTGCACAAGAAATAATTTTTAAATAAATGCATTTGAATTAATCAAGGACAAGATTTCTTTTCTAAGAAAACCTTATCTTTTTCTCAAAATTTAATTTTTGGTCAGTCACATTTTTAAAAATGAGAATTTCAGTCTGAATTTTAATAATTTCTGATGTTTCAAGTTCTGGAGATTAAAATCCCTACTTTTACTGAGCTCTTTTGAATGAGTATACTATCAAGGTCAAAATTACAGGTTTAAGGTCTATACAACACAGTTGTTTCACAGATAATTATATCTTATCTCATGTTCTTACCCATTCACTCTATTGATCACTAGAGAGATGTCAAGAGAATAAAAACAGCTCAGTGTAATTCCATTGTCCTTATTAAGGACAGACAACAGTTGATATTTCTTCCTGTTTTTTTTAAGACTTTATAAAATGATGTAGTTTATACTCAATATTTTATAACATATTGTTTTTGCTCTCTTATTTTATTGAAGTTCTTTAAGATGGCTTCAGAATGAAGAGATAAATTATATGCTAAATTTAAATGCAAGCCATTGGCATTGCTATTAGCATCAACAAATGAAGGAGACACCCATGATTCATAATCAGAGAATCATTAAGAATTTTAAGTTTAGAGACAAGAGTTCGCCTAATCTAGCTCCGAATATATTTCTCTACAAAACTTAAGATGGATAGTTGTTAGAACTGTTTGAATACTTCTGTAGAAGTATTCTTTTGGTGTTCTTTCCTTAATTGACTAACTGAAACTTCCCTTTATTGCTTCCTTAAGTTCTCCCTTATTTCTTGAATTCCAGGTCTACATTTTGGTTCATGTCCTTGTTTTGCAGGGGCATATTCTCAGTAACTTCTTTATGGGAGCATATAAGGTAAATTTTCTGAATATTTGATATTTCTGGAGGCAAATATGAAAGGGAATGAAGTGGCTATTATACTTAGGTTGGCACAGCAGATGGAAAACTGGTATGTTCCAGAGCAACTCTGGATGTATAACAATGCTATTAGCATTGGAAGTATCTTTTTAAAAACAATTCTCAAATTTTAAGGATAATTTGACTTTGCATATTATTTTAAATTGAAAATAATTTTATCTCAAAAATTCAAAGGAATTTGTCTTCTGACATCAAGAATTGAATGCAAAAAGTCTGAACCTGTTCTATCACCTCCTCTCCTTTAGAAGTATTTAGAACATTCTTTTCATTTTTGGTTTTATGATCAAAGAGATTATGCATTTATTTTGCCAATGCAAGAATTTCTTGAATATTTCAGAAGATACAAATTAGATTTTTAAGTTCTCTGTTTTTTTCTGGGTGATAATTTTTCTGTTTATTTTCTGTTTTGTAGCTTCTTTTTTAAAAGGAAGTTGATCAATGACCTCTAATTTGGGAAATTTGGGGTGCAGTATATTTATTAAAGAACAAAACCTGTGAAAAGAGAGGAATAAACAAGACTCAGAAGAGAAAAAAATCAAAACACCATTGAGATTTCTCTTGAGATCTAGGGATGATAGACACAATATTGTAGAGATATGTTTTTAATGCTACCAGACAAAAGACTGATAGGTTGTGGACGGAAAGTCTTTTCCTCTTCTTGAAATCTTGGAAGATAATCTATATTTTGTAAGTTCTAGAAAAACCTAATTAGCATTTAATATCTTGCTGCTTGTTTTTTGTAGAATAACCTTCAGAAGTTTGTCCTTGACAACTTGATAATAAGCTGTCCTGGAGTGTGGGAACACTGCTGAGCCTTAGCGTGGAGGACACTTGCTAGAACTGAAACTGTGAGTGCAAAGGAGAGTCTTTGCTTTGCCTTCACTGATGGATGTTGACACATTGGTTACTGATCTGAAAAGGCAGAAATCCTTGCTTACTATTTCCTGGGTGATACTAAAGACAGGCCAATAGGTATGCAAAAGAAACAAACAATGTTTATTTGTACTAAGTAAGAAACTGGGAAATATCCTATCAGCCAGCTAACAAGTTAGCCTACCACAGTTTACGAAACACACCAGAGACAGGACATATTGCAAGAGAGAAATCCAGAGTTAAAAGATGCCATTCTGATACAATGCTTCTGGTGACTTGCCGATGCTTTTCTCTTTCAGACAGAAAAAGCCCTTATCTTTATTGTAGAATGAAAGAAAATCTTTTCTGAGAAGGGGAAGGAGAGTTTTTGTCTTTTAGTCATCCTGGAATGTCTCTGGGTAGGAGGAGCCCTCTCTAACTTTACTATCTTTGTATGTCACTTTATAAAAAATTCCTTAATTTACTATAAATTCCTGTGCTCAGTGAACCTGGACTGTGTAGAAATGTGAGATATTTATGGAAAATTTCTTCTCAATATCAGACGAAGAAAAATTTCCAGTTTAAATAACTGGAAAGGTTTTGATTTGAGAGAGGAAGAGAAAACTAGGATTGTTCCTAATGAAGAAAAGGTAACAGAAACAAATCTAATGACTCTCATTGTAGTTCAATTATATCACAATAAATTTACTGAAACTAAAATAATAAACCAAAATAGAGACTGGTCACAATTCACATAAATTATTCTAATTTATGGTCAAACAAAAGAGCTACCTCAGACCCTTGGTCAAAGCCTCAAAAAGATGGCATGATGAATAAAAAGGTAAGAGATGTGAGGATCAGAACAAAAAGATTCAACACGATAACAAATGAAGAAAAAGAAAAAGGAATAAAAAGTAATAATTAAAAAATGATAGAAGAATATTTAAGAAAAACTCAAATTTTTATATATGAAGGACTCATCAAGCCTTTGGCTGAATTGATTAAAAAAGATAAAAACAACTAGATGTCTGGCTGAAATTTCCACACTTTAAATGTAATGATTCAATGAAAAAAGAATACATATCTATAAGAGCAACTAAAGATGTGCTCTTGAAAGATTTATATCCTTAATTGTATTTATTCATGAAGAAAAGCAAAATAAATGCATTTAACTTAAGAAGTTATGAATAGAAACAACAGCAACAAGACATGAAATATAGATTCAAGGAATAAATAAAGTTAAAAACTGCAATTACTGAAAAAGAAAAATGTCAGAGAAAGAATAAAGCAATTAAAATAAATATCTCAGTATGCTGAATTACAGAAAAAAGAAGGAAAGTAACAATATAAAATAAAAATATCCACCTATACATTTTATAACTGTAGGAGTTTACCATGCACATATTCATAAAAAATAAATATTATGTAGGCAGTTGATGAGTTTTCAATCCAAAAGTAAATTAAACTTGACTTGAGAAAAGAAAAAAAAAATCTGAATAGACCAATGCACAGAAAAGTTCTAAAAATACTAAAAATTTAGTAATGATAAAGGTTCCAACTAAGATTAAATTCACAGCTGATGACTATATAAATGTAAAACATCAGATAATTCCTCTTTTTCAAAATATTCTGAAACATAGAAAGATGTTCAAGTTCTCAGAAAAAGAAAAATTTAATATTTACTCTTGATAAAATATATAGCAGCACAAACGAAATCAGAAGGAAAGATAGATGATGAAGACTGAGATGGTTTTATCTAGGAATGCCTAGAATGTATAATGATAGCAACTAAACGTGAAAATTTAAAAATGTTTTTGCATGAGGAAGAACAAAGGAATGTCAATAATGCAGGGGGTTGAAAATAGATGGTAATTAGCATTTTAAAACTTTAATTTATGTGTGAGACTAAAGCAAAAAATGTTTATTTGGTACAAAATTTATGTTTTGACTAGCGCATTTCCTAATATAACTTATGTGGACAGCTTAATCGATCACCATAGTACTTGGAACCTTGAGTAGGGCATGAGATTTTATAAGTTTGTCCAGAGAGTGATACCCTGATAAATTCCAGAGTGATATGAATAGTGAATAAAAAAGTATTTGCAAAGTCCCATTGGGGAAATGGTGAGAAAGGGAGAAAATTCAACTTCTCCAAGTGGCGAAATCTTGATATCCTCACAAGCAGTGGGGACAACCAAAGCAATAGACTGAGCACCCAATCTTGGGGTTTGTTCTTATGAAACTTAACCCTGCAAAGGATAGGCTAAGCCTACTTAAAATTAGGCCTAAGAGTCACCCCCAGGAGAACTTCTTCTGTTGCTCAGATGTGGCCTCTCTTTCTCAGCCAACATGACAAGCAAACTCACTGCCCTCCTCCTCCCTACGTGGGACATGACTCCCAGGGGTGTGGACCTTCCTGGCAATGTGGGACAGAAATTCTAGAATGAGCTGGGACTCAGCATCAAGGGATTGAGAAAAACCTTCTCGACCAAAAGGGGTAAGAGCAAAATGAGACAAAATAAAGTGTCAATGCCTGAGAGATGGCAAACAGATTCGAGAGGCTATTCTGGAGATTATTCTTATGCATTAAATAGATATCACCTGTTTATTTAAGGTGTAATGGAGAGGATGGTGGAAAGTGCCTGAAACTATAGAGCTGTGGTCCAGTAGCCATGTTTCTTGAACATGATTGTATAATGATATGGCTTTCACAATGTGACTGTGTGACTGTGAAAACCTTGTGTCTGATGCTCCTTTTATCTACCTTATTGACAGACAAGTGAAACATATGGATTAAAATAAATAAGTAATGGGGGAACAAATGTTAAAATAAATTTAGTAGATTGAGATGCTAGTGATCTGTGAAAGGGAGGGGTGAGGGATATGGTATGTATGAATTTTTTCCTGTTTTCTTTTTATTTCTTTTTCTGAATTGATGCAAATGTTCTAAGAAATGATCATGATGATGAATATACAACTAAAAAATATATAGCAGTAATATAAATATGTCTTACTCATGGTTATTTTAGCAAAGATAAGAATGGATTTTAACAAATAGGCTTTATCAGTGTACTCAATGATAAGATCTATTTTATTGTAGGAAAGCAAGGATGGTTCACAACAGCAAATCCATCAGCATAATCATACATTAGCATTGATAAAATTCAGGAATCATAAAGCTTCTAAGAGATAGAATAGACATGATTTTACTATATGGTGACTACTTACTCAAACTAACTTTAAAATATTAAGGATAATTTGCTTAAAATTGGGAACAGTAGATATGTCATTATTATCATTTTACCTCAATATTAAAAAAAAAATTCTAGCATGTACAGCAAGACAAAAGTGAAATAATTAATAACAGTATCAGGAAATAAGATAAATTTATTTACTTACTAATGCATTTATATTTGCAAAGGTACTAAAATTAATAAAAGAGGATTTCCCCTTTAGACTAAGATGATATAACAGAGACTAGATTTACCCTTCCAGGTAAAACAATAAAAAATGGACAAAATGTATGAAACAATGGTTATCAGGATTCTGGATACCAGGCTAAAAGGACAGTAATCCCTGAAAGAGAGAAACAAAGAAGCCCAACATTTGCACGAGTACTGCCTTGAGGTAAGTCCTAGTCCTTAGATCAAGATGAATAAATACAGGTAAAGCCTGTTGGGCTCCCTAAGTTGAAGGATGTACCTGATGGTTCAGGGAAACCAAGGTACTTGGAATTCGCAGAATAAAGTACCAGAGATGAGAAAGATGAAAAAAAGTATCACTCTAGCCAGTGAAACAACCCTAGGCTAAAAAATGAAAGGCATCTAGAATAATAATTTTTAAAAAAATGCTATCATTTTTCACAAGCAACAAAATCTGAAAATCTAATAGAATCTACAAAGGTACTAAAAATCATTAATGAATTTAGGAAGATTGCAGGAAACAACATTGATATTTAAAAATAAATTGGATTTTTACATACCAGTCATAAACACCAGAATTTGGAATTTACAACATTCCATCCAAAATGGAATAAAATATAAAATGATTAGTGATAAATCTAACAAAAGATGTGCAAGACTTGTGTGCTAAGAACTAGAAAATGTTGCTGAGAAACATTAAAGAAGACATGTTTAAATTGAGAGATATGCTGTGTTCATGGGTCAGAAGACTCATACTGTTAAAATGTTGATTTCCCCCAAACTAGTCCATAGAGCCAACTAAATTCCAATCAATGTTCAAGCAGGTTATTATTTCTTTAGGAAATGAAAAGCTGACTGTAAAATTTATATGGATATGCAAAGGGCCTAGAGTAACCAAAAACAATTTGAAAAAATACAAAGTTTGAAAACTATTACTTCCTTTTTAAAGACATTTAAAGCCTATAAAGTTACAGTGACCTTGAGTGTGGTATTGGTAAAGATAAACAAATATATCAATGAAATAGAGTAGAGTTGAGAAATAGACCTACACATATACAGAACAGAGTTGTGAAATAGACCAAAACATGTATAGGCAACTTAATTTTGACAAAGTTGTAAAGGCAATTCCATTGAGAAAACAAATGGTTGGGAACAACTGTATACACAAATGCAAAACAATGAATTTTGACCATATGTCATACTATCTACAAAATGTAACTCAAGATGGATCATCAATCTAAATATAAAGCTTAAAAATGTAAAGCTTTTCGAAAAAATTATAAGAAAACATACTTTTTGAAATTGGAATACAATTCTAAAAGTATGCTCCATAAAAGAACAAAGTGATTAATTAAACTTTATCAAAATTATACACTTCTTTTCTTTGAAAGACATTGTTAAAGGAATGGAAATATAAGCCAAAGACTGAGAAAATATTTGCCAATCATATGTCTAAGAAAGAAATTATTTCCAGAATATATGAAGTATCACTCTCAAAACTGAGCAATAAAAAAAGCCAATTAAAAAAATGGGCAAAAGATTTGAACAGACACTTGCAAAGATGAAGATATATACATGGTAGATAAGCCCTGGAAAAATGCTCAATATTATTAGTCTGTAGGGAAATAAAAATTAAAATCATGATGTGATGTGACTGCAAACCTATAAGAATGTCTAAAACTGAAAGCCTGACACTATGGAGTGTTGGTGAGTGTTTGTATAAACCGAACATCCTGTAAACTGCTAATGGAAATGCAAAATTGTATAATAATTCTATAAAAAGTTTGGCAGTTTTAAAATTTTAATATATACCTATGATGTAATTCAGACATTCTACTCTATATTACCCATATTTAGAGAAATGAAAGCATATGTCAGGCCAAAAACCACATGTTGCATAATTCCAATTATTTACAATTCTGGAAAATGCAAGCAACCTCTAGTAACAGAAACAGATCAGTGGTAGCCTGGAAATGGGGGATGGGAGATTGGGTAATTGTGCTGAGAAGGTAATGTTACAAGGGAATGAGGAAATTTTTAGGGGTGATTGATATTTTCAATATCTTGTTTGTTTCATGGATACAATTGTGTGCCAAATCTTACAAATGTATACTTTAAATATGTGCATTTTATTGTACTTCAATTATACCTCAATAAAGCTATTGAATACCAAAAAGAGAATGTGATAAAGCAGAAATAAGAATATACTAATGGAAACTGGATAAAAATTCCATCCTTATTAATATTCTAAATCACTAAAATTTTAGCAATAATTTTACCAAGAAAGATAAGGAGCTTCAAAGAAAAAATTTAAATTTAATAGAAGGATAAAAAACAAATATGACAAAAATGAAGACAAGCCATATTCTTGAAGAGAAGACAATGCCACAGTTAAATTTCTTAAAACTAATATTTTAGAATCTAGGCATTCTTTGGGTAGATGCAGATTGGATAAAACAAACTTAGAAATTTCTGTAAGACTGAATGTTTCAGAATAGCCAAAAATACTTCATTTTTAAGAAAAAGTGAATTGGGTCTTATCAGATTTTGGAACATACTATAAAACCTTTTTAATCAAATCTATATGACATGGTATAGGAATAGGTTGAGAGATCAGTGGAACTGAAAAAACTCCATAATTAGATTCCAGCAAATGTGATAACTTCATACATGCCTAAAATAATATTTCAACTAAGTCATAAAAGAATCATTTATTTAATGAGTAACAACTGCTTTGTCAACTAGAGCAGAATTAGCTTTGATTTCTATCTCACAATATAAATATGAATTTTAGAATCAGTACCATCATGTGTGTGGTCCTAATCATGTTCCTCCCCATTTCACATTTCTAATCTATTTAAATATCAGGTGGATCAGGTAGATTATCATAATCTAAACAGATTATGTGCCTAACTCACAACTACCCAGAATAACCTGGATATTTTCAGATCCATAGGGTCATAAATGCTCAGGAATGAGTAAAACAATGTTTAGATAATAGAAACTTAAGACTGGGCCTAATTAGGTCCACAAGGCACAGGTAAATTTCATTAATAAATCTAGAATCCTACCTATAGCCTCATGGAACATACCCTGCAAGTAACTGAAGAGGGCAAAGTACTTGGATCTAATTCCTGAATGTCCCAAGATGTGATGCTCATCTACAATGGAATACTGCCCCTTTATGAAACCACTGAGGATAGAGTGAAGGGAGATACTTTTTGTAGGCAGCATAGAGAGCAATGAACTTGATCGTTCACTTCATGAGGTAGGAAGTGGTAGAAGTAGCTCCATGTGTGTCTGACTGTGTAAACATGAGGCATGTAACAAGGAGGTCCGGAGAAGGGGTTGTGGATGTGGGTGAATGAGAGGAACAAAGAACATGCAGGTCTTTGTTTCACTTCAGTGCTCTAGAGGAGGAGTTCAACAATAAGTGGACAGGATGATATGATTTGTGGATGTTATTCAATCTCTTTTTAGCAACTCTAATGCTGGCATAAGAAGCTATGGCGGCATATTAGAGGATATTCATGATCTCAATGGCATAAGGTCCCATATACAAAGGTTTATTAACTACTACTTCTGATGAGTGTCTAATCTGTCAAAAAGTAGAGAGTGATATTAAGCCCTCATCATATACCGTTCCTTGCGAAGACCAACTAGCTATTAATGGTACATTGACTATATTGGACTACTCTTTTCCATGCTGGAAGAGGCAGAAGTTATCCCTATTAAAATCAATATTCACTCTAGACCTGTTTTTACCTGCAGTGCCTTCATCAACATCACCATCTGAGGGGTTCTAGAAATCTGGTTTATCAATATACACCTTCCCATAGGATCTTGACATTTGATGGCAAAGAATGCCAAAACGCAAAGCAGAACAATAGGATACACTAGTCTTACGTATCTTATGTATCTAAGAGGTTAGATAGTTGCTACTAACCTCTTAGAATGAAGGAATGGACTGCTAAAGTCTCAGCTAAGGCTCTAGTTTAAGGACAACAACCTACAGAGTTAGACTTGGTCTCTAGGAGGCAATATACATTCTGAACTAAAAGTAGATTTTCTGAGGGAGGATGTCCCAGCCAAAACTTAAATATATATGTCCAGGCACTAAATGTCGGAAATAGGGTTGGCTCCTATCACCATTTTTCACTGTCATTATAAACATAGGTTCTATGGAGGTTTATAATTTTCAGAGAAGTAGTAACAAATTCGTTGGCCACAGAAAAAAAGAATTTCATTGAAATGTAAACTGTGAGTAGCATTAAATGGCTTTCAGCTCCTTGTGACAGTGGATCATCAAGAAAAATAGAAGTTACTATACTGTCTTAAGTAATTAATTCTATTGCTATTAATAATTAGGGTTGATGTAATGTAGTGGGAACAGAAAGGGGTATGTACAAACTCCGGGGGTGGCACTAGGATATCTCTTGGTTCTTCTATGCTTTGTGCTCAGAATTAATAGTGAATGGCCAATAGCATCAAGTATAACCTGGCAAGGGCAGACAGAAGTTCAGAACCTCTGGGGATGAGGGTTGGAAACCCTCAATAGGTGATTTCAGATGGTTTTAAAAATATACCAAACAAAATTGCCATATTGAGACAAATACATGACTTGATTTATTGCCAGTGTCATTGAGTTTCCAAGTCTGACTGTTTTACGTGTATTGGACTCATTAATATGCATCTCTTTTGATTCCTTTTGTTCACATCCCTACTCTTATCACACCTTCAGTGTGTGTTTACATTTATTGAACACATCTACAAGCCCTCACTTATTTCCCCTTTTTTCTTCTTTTGAGCAATAGTTACACTTTTCTAAAAAGAGCAATGCTGGATAGCAGCTAGAGCTGTTACTTTTACTCATGTGCACTCCCGCGTAGGTGAGGGGGCCAGAGAAACCACATAAAAATGATCTCTACATTTGCAGGTAGGGATTAACTGTTTTTATATATACAGGTCCTAGGGATTCATGCTGAGCTCTAGGGCTAGAGTGTAGCTCTAGCAGTTCACACCTGAAAGAGGATAGAGCCAGGGCATAGCACCTGGCAGAGCGAAGTGCTACCAGTGAATGGGTGTGTACATGTACATGTAGGGGCTCTGCGTTTAACTGCTTGGGAGCCAGAGCTTTACCTCACAGCAGGCATCCGATCTAGGTTGTGGGAGGCTCAAGGGTAAGAAACAAGCTTTGTGTAGTTTCTTTCATGTTTTTGAGTTTCCCGATTGCATCTCCTATATTGCATGCCCAGTAAAAGCTAAGTATTTTTTATCAACGAATAAATTAAGTATTACTTGCTATATGACAGACAATAGCAATATGTTTTTTTTCTCTTTATTTGGGTATATTGAAGACGAATTTTAAAGAACACTAATGAGAGCTTACCCCTTTACCTATTTTTTAAAATAAAACAAGGGAGGGCTTTTCTTCTGGATTCATAAATTAAAAGTCAAATTTTAAAATAATCTCTTTACAAATAGATGTATTTTGGGGGGATCTTGAGACTCTATCTAAATATTTATTTTCCATTTACATTTATTTTTCTTCTATGTGTGTTTGCTTTTCTTTGTATGCTGCATGGAAGGGTCACATTTCATTATTTTTCCATGTGACTATCCTGTTATAGCAGCACCATTTGTTGAATTTTTGTTTGTTTGTTTTGCTTGTTTGTTTTTTGGGATGTACATGGATTGAGAATTGAACCCAAGTCCCCAGCATTCCAGATGAGAATTCTGCCATTGAACTACCTTTGCACCCTCTCCATTGACTTTTAATTTATTAAAGCATAACTAGTTTCTTATCCCAGTAAAATGATTCACATTTCAGATGTGATGACTTCTTCAGAGAGGCCTTTAAATCTTTTACTAATCATAGAAAGAAATTAAGTCACTTAAGTATAAAATTATTATAGGAGATAACTATTAAGAAGAAATGAAATTGGCTTGGGCCTTGGCAAACCTTGGATTATTTAAATCACTAAGTAGTCGTATTGTCATGATTGCAGGCCTGGTGAAAATGATTTTGCACTTAGAACCCTGGCATGGCTCTGCAAGGAATCCTCAGCAACTGGTTACCCACTACCCAGTTACCCAAATAGCAAAACTCTGAAAGATAAGGTGGGCTTTTTCAGATCATGAATTCCTCCCTCCTTATGGTAATGAGCCATGGTTTATCCAGTAACAACATTTAAGCCTGGTTTCCAGCATTTCAAAATAGGGAAAAAATAGCTATTGTTCATAATACTTCTATATGATCAAGAAAATATAAATGTAATTCAGTGGATTGTGACATTAGTGCTGTTAGTTTATGCAAATCTTGACAAATGCTCCCATCAAAAGTAAGAAACTGAAAAAATCATTATATTTAAGGATTTAGCTGGGTTACAGCCTGACTATAATTAACAACATTTTTTAAAAATCATTTTTCATGTGCTTATTTTCTCCATATTTTACTTTTAGAAATATTTGTTTGTTTTTCTTATGAAAAGAGGGCTGGGTCTAATTTTCTTAGGACCTAATTCCTTTTAAATTATTAATCCTCTCATGAATTCAGTGCTTGGCCTTTTTCATTTGTCTTTCCTCAGATGAGCTTTTAGAACTATTTTGTTCTGAATTCCTGTCCAGTAGTCCCATGTGAGATCATATCTCTCTCTCCCAACAGTGTGAATTGTCACTTGCATATAGGAGGGTTTACCTTTTTAGTTGCTTTTCAAGAGCACCTCTGAGGGAGTTGTAGAGCTCTAGCCATACACTTCCATCTAGTGCAAGTGCTCTAAGTAGATCCATCCACGAATAGGTGTATACTTTTTCCTACTTTATTAACTTGTCATAGGGAACTTTTCATGAGGCCATGGATATGGTTTGAGAGAGGGATGTGAAGCAGCAGGAGCAGGTGCCATGGTTGACTGAGATCACAAACATATGTTGAGGGAATGTCCTCCCAGATATCCCAGGGTCAGTGGCTAAGAAGACTGCATCGAATGGATCCATTCTCAAATGCCCCTTTTTCTAAGAATCAAGACTTCCTCCTTTAGAGTATGACAAAGAAACTTCTGTCTTTCAACCTCATTAATGGAATCTCTTTGAGAGAAAAGGCTAGTGCAGCGAACCCAAAAGAACATTATGCCATTCTTGATGTTCAGACCTACACATTAAATTCCAAAAGCAGTGTGAATGTATCTGTGTCCATTAATTAGAACCTCATTAATCTTAAATTGTATCTGTGGTCTAACGCACTTAGAACCAACTGCCACACAAACTCCCCAGACTCCCGTCAAATTAGATCAGTGAGGTTTTTAAAATCATTTCATGTATAAACTGTTTCCTCCTGGAAGAGACCTTGTACCTTGCTCTCTGCACTGTATTGAGATCTAAGTCTTGTTATGGATATGAAATTAAGGAGAGAAGAAAGAGATAGTTGTAAAATTAAGGTCATTATATTATTAGGCTAATTGCACCAGGTGTGTCAAGGTATTGAAGGAAGATTGATTGTCTCAGGTGGGGAAAATCTTAGGGGATTTTGAAGTTTCTAGATCCCCAGCTTCACCCAAGTCTGAATTGTCCCCGCTCCATGTCTTAGGGAACTGATCCTTCCCCATCAGTGCCATAACCTGGGATGGTGATCCCTTGGTTGGTGCTTCACTCCAACACTTAAACACTTAATAGAATTTCGTATGCTTGGTCTTCTAGTAATGTCTTGTTACTGTTGAAAGTGTTCATAAAGACTGTAATACAGACATTTTGTTTTTCCACCTATTTCCTTAGTTTCATGTTCATATGAAATTTCTTTTTGTTCTATGTGAATTCTCTAGGACAACTGAAAGAACCCAGGTGACTCTTTTGAGTTTTAAATTTATTATCATTGTCATAGCAAAGTTTTAAAACACTTACTCTCCCCATGCTATTTCAACAGATGCATTTCATCCAATGTAGAACCATTGGATTTAATTAGGTATTGGTGTCCCATTTCCTCTGGAATGGAGGTTATCTGTGAACTGCTGGAAGATATGACTAACCCAATCCAAGAATTCTATTTTCAAAGTAAGTTTCCTAGGACCATTCCTAGAACTAACTTCTATATTAGACAACAGGAAGTAGATGGTAAATTAAATAAGGATAATTTGAAGGGGATTTATTTATAATATGCCTAATTTAAAAGGATGGGTAGATGGTGGGTCCTGATAGCTTAGCAAGCAGAGTTCTTGCCTGCCATGCTGGGGACTGGGTTTGTTTCCCGGTGCCTGCCTGTGCAAAAAAAAGAGGATGGGTAGAGTTGTAGAAAACCAGAAAGTACAGAATCCCAGAAACTTGATACCAGAAACAAATCTACTATTATTCCTAGGTATAAAAGTGTTGGGAGAGGTTTTCAGAACCAGAAAGAATGTGTATAGAAAATGATAAAAAGTTTTGAATGTAGCAGTGACCGTTTTTCAAAGGATACAACCTGCCTCAGTGACTTCAGTGGAAAGAAACCAAGGGAATTAACTCCCTGACCTCATTATCATCCCTTTCTATAAAATTTCACTGGAGCTGCCCAACTGGAAGTGAGGACACAGGTTTGATGATGATTTTCGACAGCCCAGCATCCTGTGGCACCGAGCAAGACACAAAAAGTTAGAGAGTGTATCCTGAAAAGCAGATGGAGATGTCCAATATATGTTATTCTTTTGTGATTATTCCTAGGATCCCGAATATAACAAGGGATGTTATTCTTTTCTAATGGTCATATTCACATATATTACAAGCCTAATATGATAATAACCAAATTTCCTAAGGGTGTTATTCATGCAAAAAGAAAAAAAAGCTGGTAATACGTACTTTGTATAACCACTTTGAATTTTATGTAGTCATTCTTATATAGTTCAGAAAAATGACCTGCAAGGATTACATTCTGAAGAAATTTAGTTGGGTTTATGTACTCAAATGTACTGATTGATTTACCTTTTTTGCTAGAAGCATAAAATTCAAATATTAAGATGCTATGAATCATTGCTGTAAGTGATGTAATGCTCTGTTAAATATGCAAGTGGTTTCTTCAGGTTAAAGGGTAGTTTGATCTTTATAGCCATTTTAAAAAAAATTTCTCATCTAAACACAGCTATATAGACTGTACACTTTACACTGCAGTGAAGTTACATACAAGCTCAGTTTGAAATAGATTAATAAGTGATATTATATAAGATTTATAACAAAACTACGTTGCCATTTTATACAATGAGGTCTTAATCTAAAGTTACTAACTCAACACTCTTACTCATTTGTTGAACCCAACCTTCTCTGTATAACTCCATTATCACCTTTGATCTTTCTCTCAATCTTTAGGGGTATTTGGGTTATGGCTATTCTAATTTTTCCTGTTGGAAGAGGCTGTTGATAATATAGGACAGGGGGACAGAACCAGTTGATGTTCTGGAAAGGCTGGCCCTTCTGCATTACAGGACTTATCTGGTCCAGGGACCCATCTGGAAGTTGTAGGTTTCTGGAAAGTAACCCTAATGCGTGGAACTTTTGTAGAATCTTATATAATGCCCTAGGTATTCTTTAGGATTGGCAGGAATGGTTTTGGTTGGGATTTGGCAGGTTATGACAGTAGCAATGTCTAACTGAAACTTGCATGAGTGACCTCCAGAGTAGCCTCTCAACTCTATTTGAATTCTCTCATCCACTAATACTTTGTTCATTACGCTTCTTCCCCCACTTTTTGTCAGGATGGCAAAGTTGATCCCACAGTACCAATGCCATCAAATCTATATGTTTAAGGTCAAATATTTTTTGACAGCTCACCATGAGTCCCTTTCACTACTTGCACTGAAAGTATTTATAATTTGTCATTCTTTTCATCAACTGCATAGCTATTTAAAAGTTGAGGGAACTGGAAAATTTAGGTCTTGTTTTTTGGGGAAAGATTTCAATTCTCATAGCTCAGCTATAAGCAATAACGACAAATGTATTGCTCAAATAAAATATGTGGTGGAAACACTTCCAACACCTCCATCTACTGTTACTTTTTAGTTTAATATGTGAGTTAAAACAGGAGGTTCATTCTGCAAGCCACATTTACTTTGCAGTAATACATACCACTGATCTGGAATGTTTAAAACTCAGTGTTACATAGAAATAACAAAAGGAGATGAGAAGAGAATTTTTATTTAAACTAGCACTATCTTGGTAACAAAGAGGCCAATAACAACAATTCAGGATTGGCACTTTGTTTTCTTCTTCATTTTTTGAGACACCAAAATCATGAATGTTAAGATGAAAATAGTTTTTATGAAAAAAAAATGTCTAGGGAGCACTATAATATTCTTCTATGACTTAATTTCAATTCTTTCGTATTTATGATTTTATTTTAAGGCTGAAAATAAGGAAAGTTTCTCAAATTTTCTGTCCGTTTGCAAGAAAAATATGAATATTTGATTTTAAAAAATCAATTGATGGAAAAAGTTACAATTGAAAAAAGTAGAATTGTGGAATTTCTCTTAAGCAATAACATTAAAAATATACAGTCTAAATTAAACCACTAGTTGTAAAATGAGAGTTTTAAAGTTAGGGTGATGCTAATTATGTTGATTGCCGATTTGCAGGCTTCAGCAGGTCAGGACAATCTTAAACTAAATATTAATCTCAGATTTGAAGGTCCTAAATAATCACTGTTCTTTCTAATTCTAATAATAACAAGTTATTATTCTAGGCTTACTTGACCTTCGAAAAACTGCACTCATACCTTGAGGTCAGGTAATAAACTACTGTTTTATTTATGGCCAGGAATGCTTTATTAAAAGAAAATACAAATTACACGTGTGTTTCTAAAGTCTAACATGAAGTAAACTAGTGTATGTAAATTATTTATTTGACTTTAATTATCAGAATAACTTCAGAACACAAAATGAATATTTTTACACTACTACGTGACAGTTTCTTATTGATTGATTGAAGGGAAAGCTAGATAAGTAAATAATTTGATCCATTTTGTTTTCTTAATGGACTACAAAAATCAAGCAATCAACTTAACATTTAAACCTCCAGCAGATTATTCTATCAGAAATCCAGAAGAATAATAACAGTATAGTGATCACAGAATTTGGATAAGTTCAAAAATTGGAAATTACTGATTGGGCAATGTGTTCTAGCAATATTATGAATTGATCAATTACAAAACCATAAATAAAAGTGAGTCAAAGTTCCATTTCATTTTATTATAGGAATCATTCATATTCATTATTTACCAAAAATATATTAAGTCCCTGTGAAAGGTAGGGATTAGAGTAGGTTCTGGAGGTTTGATGACAATAAGAAAAAACACTTGCCTTCAAATGGCACAATATTTATTTTGTTAACTCAGTCCAATAATTTGATTAAATATACATTATTGCATTCAGGGAAGCTTTTTTGTATCCTTAGTCTTATTCTTATACCCTTTTTGAGTATATTCATTTGCAGTGCTCATTTTAATTTTTTATTTATTAGTTTTATTAATTACAGGAGTTGTGGGTTACAGAACAATCATGCATGAAGTACAGAATTCCCATTACCAACCTATTATTGATAGTTTGCGTTGGTGTGGAACATTTGTTGCAATTGATGAAAGCACATTTTTATAGTTGCACTATTAACTATAGTCCGTGGTTTTATTTAGGGTTCACTGTTTATGTTGTATGCAATGTTCACTTTAATAATTCCTGTGCATTTCTTTAGAAGATAATGGTCAATCAGGAAGTTCTGGGGCTGGAATTCATTCCTAACACAATGCTAAGCTCAGAGTAGACACTTAATCTTAGGTGTATGAATCAAAGTTGGATATACACATAGAAGTCCTATTCATCTTTGGAAATGGTAAAAAAGAATATGTCTTGGAAACTTGATGATCACTAATATGACAAAAGCATTGCTTTAGGTGTTACTGAATCTATCCATATCACTTTAGAACTAAAACAAAATAAAAAAAAAATAAAGACCACAAAGAAAATAAGAGCTGAAAATTTTGCAGTTTCAGGATAATCAAATTAGTTGTTTATTGTTTTCCAGTATGGTAGGAGCTCTTTGAGAAGAGTAAATGCAATGGCTTTGCAAATAACTTTGGCAAGACAGTTATGAAAATGAAATTGATAGCTTGATATAATTGCAAAAACCAATGAGCATTCCATAACTGTATCATCAAAACACCGTTTTCATGAGCCACCTAAACATAAGCTTATATCTGAAAACTTTTTATTAATAAACTTAAATCTTATGTGGATTTTAATCATAGTTTCCAACTCTAAAACATAAGTATTGATTTAAGTATAAGCATTTGTTTACTTATTAAGCATCCATTTTGTGTATGATATCTGGGAATATACAATAAGTATGAAAATGTTATTTGCTTTCAAGAGTTTTTTTTTGTATGAGAAATAATGTATTATACGGAAAACCTAGCAAATGGATCATAAGAAATGATCACTATGTGGTAATGTAGATAAGTGAAAAATGAAAACTTGATTATTGAAAATTTTACCATTTACTTAGAGGAATACAAAGTGAGGGATCATTTTGAAGTATTAGGGTAAAGAAAATGGGTTCAAGGAAACAGAAGGCACTGAGAAGACCCAGGAGGTGTCCATGGTGCTGAAAGCATGGGCGAACACACAAATATATATTTTTTCCTCTACTGCTAATTTTTTCCTCTACTGCTAATTTCATGCTACTTTTTACTTTAGCTGACACCACAGCTGGTAGGATTCTATTACTATTCATTAGGGATCTAAGCCTTTGTAGTCCTATTTATATAGGATTGATGAAATGTTCCATTACATTGCACCATTATACATGTCAGTACAAAGAGGAGTCCTAGGGACCACTTGGGTTCCATCTATATTGTTTTTTGTCCTGCTTGTACTAAAACAGATATTTTTCCTCATTTCAGTTAAAATGAAGTGTCATACATAACACAATAACCACATTTTCTCCTCCAGTTTTTCTCAACATCATGGAGAACACTAAAAGTCCAGATGATTCTCTGTTGTGAATTCAGTGGAGACATGGTGAGGGCATACTTTCTTTGTGCATGTTTTTCTTAACCAGCAAGTTCCAGAGGAGTGATATTAGAATAATATACTGTGAGAAGCTTCTTAGGTATGTTATGAAAAGCACGATCCCTCCTTATGCCACTTGATTCTATTAAGATTGTGAGATAAACAGGGCCATATATTGTTCATTGGCTTATAGCTCACAATGTCTTGCATTATATCATTAAAATGGCTGATACTGTGATTGCTAGTATCCCCTTCCACCTTTCTATAATTTCAGCCATGTTTATATGTTGTGATCTATGGTGAAACCTTGGACATAGTGCTTGTTTAACTACTTGTACTGGAGAATTGCTTAGTTAAAATCAATATTTTTATACTATACGGTTGTATATCAGACACTTAGTTTGCCTATGGATAGTGGTGAAAATAAAACAATGACAGGTAAGTTCCATAATTCTTCCTCTAGAATATGTGTCTATTTCAGTGAAGAAAAAATGTTGTCCCATACTTCATGGGTGGAATTCAAATGCAATAAACCTATCATAAGTAACTACATGGCTCTTCCAACACTACAATTTGAAGCACCCTATAGGGTATATGTTTTAGATGGCTTCCAATAGATACTTGGTACTAGAAATTTGTTGAATTAATAAAGGCCAGACCATAGTGTAAGTCCCTGCATAGACTCTATCCCTATCACCTGGATTCCATGAGATAACTGATGATTAATTACAGTGACTGATATGTGATAAGATAATGAACATGCACAGAGTGGTTCTTCTTCCACCTGCTTATTAAGGTCTTCATACAAGTGTCTGACTTTTAGTGAACATGAACACATGACCAAAATATCTTTATAAAGGGTTTATGTTGAGAAATCCATATGCAATGCCCCCTTTATAAACCACTATATCAACAATCTTCTAAAATTGTTTCTTAGAAATGGCTAAATATTAGCTACTGTCCATGGATTAATGTAAATCATAACCTCAGGTTACTTCTTCTTTTGAACAAAGTAGGTAATTTGCTGTTTGGATTGAAATTGCCTTCTCCATTTTTCGTGGATTATTATAATGCTCACCAGTCCACATATAGGTAATGACAACATTTTATGCAGCATCATGTGAAGATAGGTTTGCTCTATTTCTTCCCTGGAAATTGACCACAGAGAATTCTCATGGGTCTACTGGTTTGTGTTGAGAGAGCATTACATTTTATCAGATATACATACTTCAGAAGTATGAGAGAATTTCCAATGTAACTAGCATGTATTTTCTGCACCAAACCTGGGCCTGTACTGTAGATACCACCCTTATTTTATAATAAAGTCAGATTTTGAACAACTGAAATGCATGACTTTGTGGGTCAGATAACACCTAATTAATGATGCAAGGCTTGTGTTTAATGGTCACCTATTATTCCATGCTAAGTTGCTCAGGCTCTAGCAGATCTGCTTTGGAAAAAAGAAAGTTAATTGTTAAGAGTGCATAATTTTTCTTCAAAACCCTGAGAGTCCCCACAAGACTCATCACAGGCACCATACAGCACCTCGCTTTGCAGAACTCTTTAATCACCATTGACTTCTGTCAAGTAAAAGGGGTTAAAAGCAGAGTTGCTTGCATGGTAGCCTATAATCAATTGAATAACCTCTTCTTGTGAAGAAGATCTGTAATTTAAAGATTACAGATTTTTAGAAAACCTATAAACAGGTCTCAGGATTTCATCACATATAGTCTATGTTGTTCCAAAAATACAAAGAAACCAAATAATGAGTCTTTTTCTTAATTATAAAGAGTGAAGGTGCAGAAACTTACCTTTAATTTTTGGAGTAAATATCATAACATGCCCAGGACATGAAAGTTAAATTTCTATTGTATTTTTTTCTTTCTTGTTCACATGCTTTTCTAAAACATCCAGGGAATTAAGCATTCCAGATTTCATGAGATGAAATAAATCTTTCTAGTGGGAGGACCACATCTGGAATAGCGATTGTAATTTGGAGTCATTCCCTGATTATGCTTACAAAAATGTATTCTTATTTTCTAAAACCCATCCAGTTAATTTGGTAAAACAGTCAAGATAAATTATTCTTCAAGTCTCAGTGGAGACATTTATCTTTGACATTCTCTCAGTGATGTTATATTGTTTCTGATTTATAAGTTTTGTAGAAAGTGGAAGCTCTGGGGCCTTTGCTCTTACCATTTCCACCCTAATAACTCTCAGAAAGCAATAGGAGATATGGGGGGTTTTGTAGTGCCACATATCTCCTCCAAGAACTGGGAATATAATTGCAACATGAGTAATTCATGCTATTCATATGTTCATGTATGTATTTTCCACTTTTTAGGATCCCAGTTTTTCCAGAATAATGCCACATCTTATATAAAATAAGAGCATAGCTGCAAATTCAACTGTCAAAGTAAATCAGCAACTTGCTGGTTTATCTTTGCATTTGGTTCTGTGCTACTTAAATCTGTGACTAAAGTGATAATAAATTTTTAACACCATCATAGTAAGTCCTTGGACTTAAATTCATTACATGATTTGAAAAGTTATCAATTTGTTTTTGTAATATTCTTATGTAAGCTATCTAATACTGTTAAAAGCAACAACCATACTCCACAGTCGAGATTCTCTCTCTCTCTCTCTCTTTCTTCTTATTCTTCTATCCAGCTACACCACAGCCTCTTGCTTTGCATTCAGACAAACCTAGGTGCTAATTTATTTCATATTTTTCATCTGCATGCATGAAGTTCCAATTTCTGAATTCTTACAGAATTTCACTGACTTTGGTTGAAGCTAAAATGATAATTCATAAAGGTGTCTCTTATTTCCTTAGTGACCTATGTTCTGAATCCCACTCTGGCTGCTGGATTTGGGCAGGCAAGTTTCTTGGTTGCAAACAATAAGGATCAATTCAGGATTTAAGGAAAGAAAGTTATCTTACATTCTCAGATGGTAAAATGAATACCATGCAATGGGTTAGCTTAACAACAGGAAATTTTGGTCCATGGTTTCACAGGATAGAAGGTTTACTTCCTCCTGAGGTTAGTATCTTCTGACTGGCTGGAAATCTTTGAAATTCCTTCACTTTTCTGTCACATGGCAATGTACATGGTAGTCTTCCCTTTTCTCTTGTAAGTTTCATTGATTGTCAGCTTTGGGTTGTTCCCTGTGGCATCTCCTTCTGTATCTGATATCCTTTTCTTATAGTGACTTAAGCCATATTAGATTAAAGTCCACCCTTTTTCAATTTGGATATATTTTAACCTAATAACATCTTTAAAGGTCTTATTTACTAATGCATTCACACTCATAGGACCAGGGGTTGGGACTTAAACATGCCTTTTGTGGAGGACATGATTCAATCCCCAACAGAAGGGATTTATTGTTGGTGCCTAGAATCCTACAGAATAAGTGGGAAGGTTGGAGAACCATGCTTGATTACAGGTCAGAGGCAAAAAAATGTCTGAGTCCAATTTAGTTTATACTAGAGAAACATGCACTTAGGATGTTGCCATAGTAGTTGCTGCCACTGAATGTTTATCTCTGCTAGTGCCATAAATATATCTTAACTGTCCAGGAGCTTAGTTTGGTCTCAGTCTTAAGATTCAAGTTCTTGATTGAAGTCCAGTTTGATGAATTTACATTTTTTCCATACTTTAACTACTAGGGATCAGGAAGAACGAATACCCATCCTTGTGGATTTCATAGATAACCACTGGGAATATCCCATAAATTTTAGGGTCTCAATATATTTGTACCTTAGGTAGTCAGAAATGCATACATGCATATACACATACATACTTCACTATAATATCCTGCTCTGAATTTCTGAAGAAATCATCCCCTATTCATTTTTCTTCTTATTTTGAACTTCACCTCCATCACTTAGACCAAGGCATTCCCTCAACTGAGGAAATTTTTCCCCATAACATTTTAGGCCAATTACTATGTTCAGTCTTCATATTCTCCTTGCTAGATTCCGACAGTGTTCATAACATGGAAAGCATAAGCCATTTTCATTGACTTTCATTTGAGGCAATGAAAAGGGTCACTAAAGTGTTGAATGGAAGGGAGGAAGGAAGGGTATGAAAATGATTAGAAAACAATAACATTTATTAATATCTCCTATAATGTATACTTTACAGATAAGGAGACAGAGGTTCAAAGAAGATAAGTGACTTGTTCAGAATCACACTAAATAAAGTAAGTGGTAAATCTGGAAAATAAGTCCAAATTTTCTGACTAATGTTCAGGCTTTCCTAATGTACCATGTTCCTCCATGATTTACCAAGTACAAAAAATTTGAGTTGACACTTAAAATTATCCAAAGATAAAATCTGTATTCATAGAGAAAGAGAAAGCTAGTACTGAAAGGGTAAAATAGCATGAAAATGCAAATTTAGGGGATTCTTAGGATACTGTTCTTTTTTTAAATACTAGGCTGGGTTAATTCCAAGAGAAGGGCAAGTTTTGAGAGCAGAGTTAGACTGAGCAACTTTAATACTAGATTATAGAATCTTTGGGGAGAGGAGTGAAATATTGCAGCTAGATTTTAGAAAGAAGTTTATGAGAACAGCCTTTAAGAATTTCTGGAACATGCAGAAACTTGCACAAAGATAACAAACAGCTTATTCCAGAGGAATAAGACAACAGCATGGTAATGCAAATGAATGAAAAGCAATCTGTCTCAATTGCTCACTTATATTTTCTCTCTTTCCATCTCCACTAACTTCTTCTAAGTTTGCAGATTTCCATCAATAATTTTCATTTATAAATGAGATACATTCTTGCCTTCGACACATACTTCTTAAAAAAGTAATTATTCATAGTGTATTCACATTGTTATATACCATTCTCTTCTTAAGCAATCTTATTTTCTTCCTATTTCTCTCCTAACTTGGAGTTTAAAAAACCTCAGACTTTGAGCTTAGTATTCTTCATCAGCTAACCCGTTAGTTTTGGCATTCCTTAAAGGTGTGTGTATTTTTTAGTGGAAGCATAAGAAAAATAGTGATTGTCCAGTTGACATGTCCAAGTAGTCAATTAGGACAACAAGGCAATCTAAAAGTAGTAATCAAGCTTTTGCTCACTTTCTGAGATGGTATAAGCAAGAAGAAAAAAAAAAGTGCCCGCTCCCTGTTCCAATTCTTCCAAAGGAGAAGTACCAGACAAGGGTCAGTCAAGTGACGTGATAAACAGGTGGAGTGAATTGGCTTACTGTTGAGGAACCCTGAACAAAAAGTTCCTTCCATTTTTCTGGACCTGGGAGACAAGCAGGAGGGGGAGGGTAAAGGACTGGAGGTGGAAAAGTAATTGAGTCAGAGTGGAGAAATGGATCATGGTCAAGACCCTGAATACGAAGACGTTGGGAAGCGCCTGAGTTAGGAATGCATATATGTAAATAAGCATATGAACATGGCTGATCCAGGGAATGGGAAGAGAGGGGGGATGAGTCTGACTCACTCCAAAGACTGTAATGTACTCACTCTGCACAGTCTGATGGAGGCTGTACTCCTCATTGAACTTAGCCTGCTTTTCTTCACAATATTTTATATTCAAAATGTATATTTAAATATATATATTAACTTTACAAATAAAACTAACACAGAGTTGAGCTCAAGCATAAATTGGCTCAATTATTTGAAAAAGGGTTTAGTAATATTTTCTTAAGTTAAATATATATCTGTGATCCAGTAGTTCCACTACTAGATACATTCCTATCAGAAATGCTATATGCCCCACAGATTTGTACAATAATTTTAATACCAACACTATTCATAGTAGTCCCAAACTGAAAGACATCAAGTGTCCATTCATATAAAATAGATTAAAGTACATTGGTATATTCAGTCAATAGAACATTGTTTGACAATGTCTATGAGCAAATTACAATTTATACTGAAAAAACTGAAGGGACGTCTTAAATGAAATGATGAATGAAAGGAAACACTTGTAAAAGAGTATGTATTGTATGATTCCACTTGCATGAAATGCAAACATAGGAAATATTATTCTATGGGTGTTTTACTTTCCTTGTTGCTACAGCAAATGCCATGCAATGGGTTGGCTTAAATATGGGGAATTTATGCTCATGGTTTTGAGACTAGGAGAAGTTCAAATCAAGATGTCATCAAGGCAATGATCTCCTCCTGAAAATTGCTGTTCTGGGGCTGGCTGCCACTGATTCCTGGTCCTGTGTAACTGCCATGTTGCAAAGCATGCAGTGGCCTCTTTTGGTCTGTCCCTCCTCTTCTGTGTTCCATTGACTTTTAGCTTCTGACTGCTCCATCAGTGCTTTTTTCCTTCTCTCTCTCTCTCTCTCTCTCTCTCTCTCTCTCTCTCTCTCTCTCTCTCTCTCTCTCTCTCTCTCTGACCTCTCCTTTAGGGCCTTCAAAAATAGGATTAAGCCCCAGAATGAGCTGGGACTCAGCATCAAGGGATTGAGAAAACCTTCTCGACCAAAAGGGGGAAGAGCAAAATGAGACAAAATAAAGTGTCAATGGCTGGGAGATTCCAAACAGTGTCGAGAGGTTATCCTGGGGTTATTTTTAAGCATTATATAGATATTACCTTTCTAGTTAAGGTGTAGAGGAGAGGCTGGAGAGAACAGCCTGAAAATGTAGAGCTGTGTTCCAGTAGCCACGTTTCTTGAAGATGATTGTGTAATGATATAGCTTTCCCAATGTAACTGTGTGATTGTGAAAACCTTGTGTCTGATGCTCCTTTTGTTTACCTATTATCAGACAAGTAAAACATACAGATTAAAAATAAGTAATAGGGAGAACAAATATTAAAATAAATTTAGTAGATTGAAATCCTAGTGCTCAATGAAAGGGAGGGGTAAGGGGTATGTTATGCATGAATTTTTTTCTGTTTTCTTTTTATTTCTTTTTCTGAATTGAAAATGAAAATGTTCTAAGAAATGATTATGATGAATTAAAAAAAAATAGGGTTAAGACCCATCCAGGGTCACAGCTTAACTGAAATAACTTCATGTAAAGGTCCTATTTACAAGAGTTCATACCCACAGAAGTGGATTAAGTTTAACAACATGTTTTTCTGCGGCACATCTCTCCAAACCACCACAGATTAGTTAGAACTCAAAGATCATGATTCCTTTGAAGGGATAGTGACATTTGAATAGGTGCAACAGACACTTCCAGGATACTACTTATACTTTATTTCTTATCTGTTGGTAACATAGTTGTGTTCCATTTACGAAAATTCATTAAGCTATGCAATCATGATTTGTGTACATTTGGTATGTATGTTGCACTTCATCAAAACATTTACTTTTAAAATGTTTCTGTATAAGTGAGTTTCTAATAATGACATGATATGTAAGAAAAGATTAACTATAGAGAGATGAGAAAAAAAGGACGAAGAAGAATGAATATAGATTTCGTAGTAAAAAAGGAAATAAATAACAGCTAAAATCATTCCGATGGCGGAACTGTCACTGAAAATAAGTATGTGTCGAGTTAGGAACTAGAAAGTATAATTGTTAACCTTAAGATACCCAGAATTAATACGTCAAAAGGAAAACATATTAACAACAAAGGAGATGGAAAAAGAATGTAGAGGAAACATTAAGAGAAAACAATTTTCTCAAATGTAGAAGTAGCTAAGAATTTGTTTTGAGCAAATAGCAAATTTTTCAGTCATGCAGGGGAAAAAACTAAAGAAAACAAAAAAAACAGTGAAATACAAATGGACAGATTTATAAGTAATTGCTGGTCATTTTGAAGAAATGTCAATGGTTGGTCATAATTAAAAATCAGAGTGTGAGGGTGGTGATATGACATCTGGTGAAGAATAGAGGCAGCACTCACTCATTATAAACATTTTGAATAGTTTCACTGGAGATATGGGAAAAATGATGACTGAAAAGAGCACTAACAAAATTTTCTATACTAAATAATACATCTCCTGAAAACGTCAACTAATCATCTGTCTTCAACCTCATTTCTCTGAGAGACATTGATGCCAGAAGCTCTAAAATAGAAATATATATAGATCACCTTTCTTACCTATACAATTCTTTATTATTCTATGTTTTAGGTATATCTATGAACACATGGTGGCTGAAGATGATAAATGTCACATAAAATACCCCAAATCCATCTTAATTACTAATTAAAATTATGAATACATATAAGCGTCTTCAAAATAGACAAAAGAAAAGCTGAAGCATGTAATTAATGATGAATTGAGTCATAGATGTTCAGGCAGCATAACTGATTCAATGAAACGTGGCTCCATGCATTTCACACTTGTGAGAGTTTATTACATTCGTTACGAACTAATTAGTACTACAGTGTAAAAGTACAACCTAAGGGGCTGGCTTGCCTTCAGTGTTCTGAAGGTAGTGGAAGTTGTAAGCTTGTCTCTTCTGGCAAATAGTCCTCTCATCCATTACATATCTTATTACAATATATTAAACAAAAATATGATGCAGTGTAAACTTGAGCACTTCAAAACATATGAAGAGAAAATGTTGAAAGAAAGTTTTAGAAACAAAGTTTAGGTTATCTATTAAAGTATCAATGATATTATATACTGCTTCCTAGAACATATGTCATTTAAAGGAGTCAATCTGTAAGTAGAAAGATGAAGCAAAACCATGCCTAACCCCACCTCAAAGCCACTGCAGGGTAGTCTTTCTCTTAGAATTGATTGCTCATCTAAAAAGCATTTTAATTATAGTAGTAGTACTGCAATATAGTTTACTGGAACCAGATTGCCTTTGCTCAAATCCAAGTTCTACTTCCCTGCTGTGTGATTTGGGTGAGTTCCTTAGTTAAACTGTGCCAAAGTTCCCTCAACAGTAAAATGGAGTACAGTCATAGTTCCTTCCTCATAAGTGTGAATGGTCAGGATTAAATTATTTAATACATATAAAAACACTTAGAGAATCATCTGGCACACGGTAAATTCTGTGTAAGTATTAGCTCTTATTTACAGTGTTTGAATTAAGTCTTTAGATATTTAAAGAGAGGTCTGCAGCTGAGTTTAGGGTTAAAGTCTGGAGAGAAGTGTATTATTCTTCGTAATAAGAGATAATCATTTCTGCTATCTTGTTGCTACTGAGTGAAAGGGAGATGAAAGAGAAGAGACAGTGGTAAGAAGAAGTGCGAGAGAGGGGCCAAGAGGCATATGAGGAGACTTGAACTGAAGTGGTATAAATATATGAGATTCCTTTTTCATTTTATTAAACTACATTTTAAAGAAGAGAGTTATGCACTGATTTAAGAACATTTTGGCATAGAAATTTTCAAGAATGAAATGGAAGAGAGACTACTATAATGAACCCCATCCTCTTTCTACCCATTGCCCAATTTCAACAATTATCAGAACATGGACCATTTTCTTTCATCTTTACAATATTTGGACACATACCCCTCCCCACTAAGTCTGCACTGGATTATTTTAAAACAAATCTCCATGTCGTATCACCTGTAAATACTTCTGTATATATTCTAGAAGTTAGTCTCTGTTTCTCATATATGCTTATTTATATATATATATATGTACAAATAATTTTACTTCCTTACCACAAGTACAACAAAACAATCCCTTAATGTGGTCAATATGCAGCCAGTGTTCAAATTTTCCCTACTTCACAAGAATATTCTATTTTATTTTAAAATTGATCTTAATTAAAATGAAAATAACCTTTCCCCTCAGATCTTGAGTAAAGTTCATTGCATACAAAGTTTGCTTTGGGTTTGTGGATGTGTGCAAATCTCTTGCACATTTAATTCCATAATCTTCACTGCTACTTTTTGGAGGATGAGAACTAATGCAATGAACAACACCATTCTACTTTTCCTGGAGCTGATGGAAGAGGAGTTTCTTTTGATGAGGACACCACTAGGAAAAGACAGGAGAGAAAAAATATTAGGAAAATTCTTGCATTCCCTGGAACTTCTTCCTCCCATTTCACCTTCATTATTTGTGTATGTAGAAAATTAAAAGGCAAATCTCCCAATCACTTTATGTATACCTTCCCCATCTTATTCTGGATTTGAATGATGAAGATACATGTCCCACTCCTGAGCCTCTTGTTCTGAAGACTCTGCCCTGGAAATTATTCAAACAACAATGTTGTTGGGAAAGACAGAAAGAGATATTTTAACTATTTTGAAATATGGTTAAAATGTTGAGTCTCTAGTAGGCATTTGCTAAAATTAAATAGTTTATACATGCCACTCTCATTAAGACTTCAAATATTACTATATATTGATTTTTAATAGAGGTAAGCATTTATTACCCAACAATTTAGAATAAGTAATTAATTTTAAAGTTAATGGGGAAAATTTTACTTTTTGAATTATAGCTTCAAGTTTGTTTTTGACTCATCCAGTTCCTTCATTGCTTATAACCCATCATTTAAAACTTTTAACATTTTCCTATAGCCTTTCTCCATTCTCACTGCCATCACACTAACAGAGATTTTCAGCATTTCTATTTATATTGCTGAAATAATCTTCTAGCTACTTTGTTTGGTCCACTGTGGTGAGTAACACAGTCTTTGGAGTCAGATAACTGAGTTTGAACCCCTTTGTTTTATCATGTCAATTAAAGTCTCAAGATTAAGTCTTAATCTGCATTTCCCATCTGTTCAGAAGTTCAAATGAAAAAAATATATATAAAGCTTACAGAATAGTTCATGAACTTATCAGCTCCTAATTAATGATAAATACTTTTATAAATATACATTTTCCTGTGATTATATTCCTTAGAAACCTTCCTTTTTTCTCTTTTTGCTATGGGGTCAGCCTAAATCTCTCTTTTTATTTTAATCACTTACAATTGCTCTTTCCCACTTTGCCATCTGGCAAATGTTTATTGAGCACAACTGTATCCTGTAGGGCAATTTTTCTCTGTTCCTAATATGTACTAATCACCTCCAAACTCTGGATAGGTGAGGTTTCTCTCTGTGACATCAGTGGATTTGGTTTGGGTATGCTACAAAAGCAGTGTCTTTCATGCCACCTACCTCAGGATATTCCTTTACACTTTCCTGTGGTAAAATGAGGTTTAGACTTCCGGAGAAGATGGCGGCTTAGTAAGACGCGCGGGTCTTAGTTCCTCCTCCAGAACAGCAACTAAAGAAACAGAAACAATACGAAACAGCTCCCGGAGCCACGAAAGAGACCAAAAAGACAGCGTACCCCATTCTGGAACAGCTGAACGGGCAGGGAGAATCCGCTGCGGTGAGATACCCGAGGGGCGCGCGTTTTCCCGGCCGGGGCAGCTGGCGACTGGGGTCCACTCCACGCACGTGGCTCCCTGGTCCGACTGGGAACACTGGATAGCGGGGCCCTCCTGCCACGCTTGGCGTCTCGGGCCAGCTGGGCAATTTGGACCGGTACTCCCCCAAGCCGCGGCGGCTGGCGACCCCCCCCCTCCACACGCGGTTTCCCGGGCCGACTGCGAGATTCGGATTGGCAAGTTAAAGGAGCCACAGCATCTTTTACTAGTGGGCCCCGCAGACAGACAAGTGCCACGAGCGCCAGCTACTGGGCAGGAAAAGAAAAACAGCCCAGAGATTTCACAGAAAAACCTTTCAACCAGCCGGGTCCCACACCCAGGGAAATCTGATCAAATGCCCAGACACCAGCAGAAAATAATGGATGACGCTCAGAAAATTGAAGATATGGCCCAGTCAAAGGAACAAACCAATAGTTCAAATGAGATACAGGAGCTGAGACAACTAATGCTGAATATACGAACAGAAATGGAAAAACTCTTCAAAAACCAAATCAATAAATTGAGGGAGGACATGAAGAAGACATGGGCTGAACAAAAAGAAGAAATAGAAAATCTGAAAAAACAAATCACAGAACTTATGGGAGTGAAGGACAAAGAGGAAAAAATGGAAAAAACAATGGATACCTACAATGGTAGATCTAAAGAGACAGAAGCTACAATTAGTGAACTGGAGGATGGAACATCTGAATTCCAAAAAGAAACAGAAACTATAGGGAAAAGAATGGAAAAACTTGAGCAGGGGATCAGGGAACTGAATGACAATATGAAGCGCACAAATATACGTGTTGTGGGTGTCCCAGAAGGAGAAGAGAAGGGAAAAGGAGGAGAAAAACTAATGGAAGAAATTATCACTGAAAATTTCCCAACTTTTATGAACGTCCTAAATTTACAGATCCAAGAAGTGTAGCACACCCCAAAGAGAATAGACCCAAATAGGCATTCTCCAAGACACTTACTAGTTAGAATGTCAGAGATCAAAGAGAAAGAGAGGATCTTGAAAGCAGCAAGAGAAAAACAATCTGTCACATACAAGGGAAACCCAATAAGACTATGTGTAGATTTCTCAGCAGAAACCATGGAAGCTAGAAGACAGTGGGATGATATATTTAAATTACTAAAAGAGAAAAACTGCCAACCAAGACTTCTATATCCAGCAAAATTGTCCTTCAAAAATGAAGGAGAAATTAAAACATTTATAGACAAAAAGTCACTGAGAGAATTTGTGACCAAGAGACCAGCTCTGCAAGAAATACTAAAGGGAGCACTAGAGTCAGATACAAAAAGACAGAAGAGAGAGGTATGGAGTAAAGTGTAGAAAGAAGGAAAATCAGATATGATATATATAATACAAAAGCCAAAATGGTAGAGGAAAATATTATCCAAACAGTAATAACACTAGAAGTTAATGGACTGAATTTCCCAATCAAAAGACATAGAATGGCAGAATGGATTATGACCCAGCAATACCACTGCTAGGTATCTACTCAAAGGACTTAAGGGCAAAGACACAAATGGACATTTGCACACCAGTGTTTATAGCAGCATTATCTACAATTGCAAAGAGATGGAAACAGCCAAAATGTCCATCAACAGACGAGTGGCTAAACAAACTGTGGCGTATACCTACGATGGAATATTATGCAGCTTTAAGACAGACTAAACTTATGAAGCATGTAATAACATGGATGGACCTAGAGAACATTAAGCTGAGTGAGTCTAGCCAAAAACTAAAGGACAAATACTGTATGGTCCCACTGATGTGAACCGACATTCGAGAATCAGCTTGGAATATATCATTGGTAACAGAGACCAGCAGAAGTTAGAAACAGGGTAAGATAATGGGTAATTGGAGCTGAAGGGATACAGACTGTGCAACAGGACTAGATACAAAAACTCAAAAATGGACAGCACAATGATACCTAAGTGTAATGTAACTATGTTGGAACACTGAATGAAGCTGCACCTGAAATATGGTTTTTTGTTTGTTTGTATCTTTTGTTTTTGCTTTTTTTCTTTTTCCTTTTTTGTATATATATATATTTTTTTATTAGTATTATTATTTTAATTCTCTTCTCTATATTAACATTCTATATCTTTTTCTGCTGTTTTGCTAGTTCTTTTCCTAAATCGATGCAAATGTACTAAAAAATGATGATCATACATCTATGTGATGATACTAAGAATTACTGAGTGCATGTGTAGAATGGAATGATTTCTAAATGTTGTGTTAATTTCTTTTCTTTTTTTTGATTAATAAAAAAAATTTTTTAAAAAATGAGGTTTAATCTCCTCAGATGATATGAAGTTTGCTTCCTTCAGTGAGGCAGTTATAGTTTTATCAGGCACAGTAAAGTTAATTTCTTTAGGTGCACATGGTATGGCTGATTCCTCAGGCAGTCAAGGTCAGGTGGCTGATTGCTTAGAGATGATCATTACAGGTTTGTCTGGCAAAGACAACTCAGTAGAATCTAGAATTGCTATGTCCTCACCATCATCATTATCAGCCCATATGTCCCCATTCTAAGTTTCAGAATTCCATTCCTTCCCCATCAATAAACTCCCATAAACAGCAGACGACGTACAATTTGGGGATTAAATTTGTTGTAACTTAGTCACTTGTACAATCAGAATCTGGGTCTGGTTTTCAAAAACTTCAAGTCTGTGAAGATAAGAAATAAGAATTTCCTTTAGGGAACACATAAAAATATTTGTTTTTCATGTGGTGATTGAGCTGGGCACTTCAAGACTAAGTTCATTCTTTTCTTTAGTAACTATATCCTGCATATTTATGGACAACCAGCCAACATCTTTATACTTTATAAATCCACAAAACTCTGTTAAGATATCAAATATACTGTAATCCAAGGCTTTTCTTCTTAAAGACATTGGAGTAGCAGTGTGCAATGATAATACGTTGGAGATCTCTATTGCCAATTCATTACATGGACTATCAAGTGTGATGTTTGTCTGTGGAAACAGAGTTATTAGTGGCTTTCAGTCTAATCAAATATGTGAAGCAAGTCCCAAAGTCTCAGAACCAATTCAGAAATCTCATAGTTAAAATTTTGTTTCTTAAGAACCAGTTTCAGTACCAGAATCTGTATTAGTCAGGGTTCTCTAGATAAACAGAACTGACAATATATAGAGCTTGGCAAGTCTGAATTCTGTAAGACAGAATGAAGGGCTCAATGAAGGAGAATCTGGCTGACTTAATTAAAGGTAGAAATTCCTCTTTCTCATTTTTGAAATCATTGGTTCTTCTATTAAGACCTTCAAATGATTGGATGAGACTTCTCTCATTGCTGAAGAAAAGCTCCCTTGGAGCTGTAATTAGTCATAAATGCCTTAAATTGGCTAATGATTTAAATCAGAGCAGTAACAATTAGACCAATGCTTGCTTGACCAAAAAATTGGATACACAACCTAGCTATGTAGGCACATGGACTTAACCATCATAGGGAGCATCCCATACTTCAGTTTTCTTTTCTGTTCTTCTGTCATTGATACAAAAAAATGAAGGATGAGAGATTTGTTGAATTCAGCTGCTTGGACCCAAATGTCAGTCTAGCATCTTGAAAAAGAACCATTCTGGACCAACTTGTAGTCTGATAAGCTGAATAAAATTCTCTTTAGTTGATTTTGAGCCCTGTGAGTATGATAATTAATGCCTATTTCTTGATTCCATGGAGTTGTAGGCTGGTTGTTAAACAAATTCTTGCTGGGAAAGAAGAAAAATGATTAAGTAAAATAGTGGCAAAAGTTTGGAAGATAAAGAGGTGAATAAATTGGATAGAAGAGATATATTTTGAGGTGCAGGAGAAAATAGGAATTGTGGTTCTAAAGTCGTCAATGAATGAGTATGAGAATGAGGAATTTGGAAGATGACAAGATTAAAGAGAGAGAGAGAGAAAGAAAAAAATATTTCAGTAAAATGTCATTAACCTCAAAGAAACAGGGTTTTAAATATGAAGATGAAGTTATTATCTGGAGGGATTAAGGAACATGAGGAAACCAGTTCCACTTTTCCATACTTCAGTATGTGGGCTGTCAAAGAAAATACAGCTTCAGATTAAAAGAGTCACAGATGAAACTGTGTCCTCAGAGGAAAACCATAATTCAATGAGACAAGAGTTTAAGGATGTTTTCTGTGAAGAAACTGACCTTACTGTTCCCTTACTTTCTCCTCAAAACATAGCATAAATAAATCTGAACATTAATTGGTCTTGGGAAATTAAGGGAGAAGCAGTGTCTATGCTTAGGTGTGAGGGGAGAATAGCAGTTAGAAGATATATATATATATATATATTTTTTGATATAGAAAGAGAGATCAGCAAACCAATGCAAAAGTGTCTGAAAGAGAATGAGCACAAAAAGTGAAAACAGTCTGTCAGAGTGAATTTGTTAAAAGAAAAATAACTTGTAAGCATATTTTGCTCACTCTCAAATGACCATAACACTATGGAGCCATATTTAAAAATGTGACATTCCTGGGTGTGCAAGGGTAGTTCAGTAGTAGAATTCTCACCTGTCGTGTGGGAGATCTGGGTTAGATTCCCCAGCCAACTCACTTTACCAAAACAAAATGAACAAGCAAGTAAACAAAAAACAAGTAAAAAAAAATTAACAGATGATGCTGCGATAATGGGATACTCACATAGAAAAGGAACGAAATGTGACCCTGGCCATATAGTATACAAAAAACAACAACGACAGCAAACATGATATTCCTGCAGCCACACAGCATCACAATTCAAAGATTCTGCATAGGTTATCTGATGTTCACTTGTTTGTATAAGTTCACAAACTTCAATCTAAATTTTACGTTCTTTTATTAGAAACCATAAATAATTATCATAAATAAAATTTAAGTTGCACTTAATAGAGAGCAATCGCATCGCTTTTTGAGGACATGATCATTCTTTTTATAAATAGACCTCCAGCAACAATTTGAATAATCCCACATCAAAGGAAATTTGAATCCTTCTTTTTATAGATAAGTGTTATGAGTATAGCATTCTAAGGTTTTATCATAGAAACTGTATTCTGCTGTAGAAAATTTGACTAGATTTTGTTCAGAAACATTTATGAAGTACCAGGCACCAGCGTGTCATTGTGCTAGTTATTGTGTCAGGTCTAGGATTGTTCAAAATACTGCTCCTGTCCTTGAGAAGATAATAACTTGTTGGAGAATGAAGAATTTTAATTTACATGCTCTAGAACATCATGGACTAAGGAGCATTTGATGATTACAATCCAATTTACAGGTACTGACAGAAAAGCATTCTGAAGGGCAACACGAACGCCTTTGAAAAAATTATTAAGAAAAGTGGAAATTGTATACTAATAATTTCTTATTGCCACTGTCACAAATGAACACAAATCGCATAGCTTAATTATAAAGGTCAGAAGTCCAAAATGTGTCACACTGAGCTAAAGTTATGCTGTCAGCAGGGCTGTGTCCCTTCTGGAGATCTGGAGTATATTAGTTTGCTGAAGGTGCTGGAGTACAATATATCAGAAATAGAATGGCTTTTATAAAGGGAATTTATTACATTATAAGTTTACAGTTCTAAAGCCAGAAAAATATCCAAACTAAGGCATCCAGAAAAAGATACCTGGACTCAAGAAAGGCCAACGTCTGCCACATGGGAAGGTACATGGCTGACACTTACTGGTCTTTGTTTGTAGTTTCATTGCTTCCAATTTCTGATGCCAGTGGTTTCCTCTCTAAGCATCTGTGGGCCTTTGCTTAGCTCCTCTGTGACACAATTCTGGGTTATGACTTGCTTAACAGCTCATGGGAAGGCACATTGTAATATCTGCTGGACTCCAAACATACCTGTCTAGGCATCTGCTCTCTGTGGGCATACCAAGCATCTCCAAGCATTTCTGTTGGCTCTGAACTTTCTCTGTTTCCTCTTTTAAAGAACTCCAGTAAACTCATCAAGACCAAGATTGAATAGGTAGAATCACATCTCCATCTAATAAAAAAGACACACCCATAATGGGGCATGCCACATCTCCACATCACCATGGAAATAATTGAATCAAAGGCCACACCCACAGCTGAGAGCACCACATCTGGCTGGAGAGAATCTAATCAAAGGGTTTCCACCCTACAATACTGAATCAGGATTAGAGGACATGACTTTTCTGGAGTACACAGCACCTTCAAATTAGCACAAGGGGTGAATTGGTTTTTAAAATTTTCTAGATACTAGAGGCTTGGTTCATGGTCTCCTTCAATCCTCAAAAGCAGCTATGACCAGTTAGTTTTTTTTCACAGTGACTCGCTCTTTCCCAACACTTCTATCTATTCTTTCCCATTTAAGGAACCCATGTGATTACATTGAGTCCACTAGATAATCCAGAATAATCTCTTTATTTAAGTTAGTGGATTTGCAATCTTAATTCCAACCACAGCCTTAATTCCCCATTGACGTATAACATAATTATTCACAAATTTTGGGGATTAGAAAGTGGGCATCTTTTTCTTTTGTGGAGAATATGTTTAATCTGCTACCAACAAATAACAAAAATTTACTGAGACTGGAAAGAACAGGACATCTCTGAGGAAATGTATGTCTTCATATTGTGTGGGTTTTAGAGGTAGGATGAAAGAGACAAGTTTGGAAACGTAGATCTTTACCAAGTAACTGTGGACCGTAAAGCCAGGATATGTATTTGGGAATTTACTTACAGACAGTGTAGCAGTAACATTGTTTAAGGAGAACGATGTCACAATCATAGTTCACATTTAGATGGATTAAGCAGGAATGCAGCATAGAGAGAAGGAACCCTCCCTGGGTTGCTTACCAGTATAGTCCCAATAAATTCTTGGATGCTGATACTCAATAATTATTTGATAGCTTTCTTTTCTCTACCACAAAAAATATCCTATTAGGATTACTGATATTTTAAATACATAGAACTTCAAAATTTTTATGACAGAAATAAGGTGATATATGACTCTACCAAGTAAGTTTTTATATAATAACTACCTTATTAAAATATAACTTTAACATTCATGAAATATGGATAAAATAATAAATGTCTTATGGGATTACTGTGAGATTTATAAGGGGTTATACAATGGGACACTTGCAGAGCAGCTGCTACATGGAAAGCCCTCAATAAATGCTAACTGATTTAAACACTCTATACACAAATACAATTATCCTCTTTTGTCATTTTACGAAGAATGTTTGCACCAACTTTCCCTGGCTTAAATTTGTCATTTGAAATAATAGATCCCTATAATATCACTTTTAGCCTGCCTCAAGAAGCCAGCTTACCACATATTTCTCATTATGCTCTCAGTGACAAAAATTTGTTTCTCACAGTAGGGAGCATGAAAGCTACTCAGCAAGGATGATAAATATAGATAATGGGGCAGTGATTGGCAGAATTATAACATCCAATAATTTCCACTTCCTCCTTGAGTGTGGATGCATCCTGTGACCTACTTTTAACCAATAGAGTATGGAAAAGGTGTGGGGGTGTCACTGCCTTGATTAGGTTATTAGTTTTCTGTAGTTGTGTAAAAAAATTACCCCAAATTATAGACTTAAAACAATACACATCTATTATCTCAGAGTCTATAAGTCAGATCTCAGAGCAGGCTGAATTGTGCTTCCTGTTTATAGTTTTCTGAGGCAGAATTCAAGGTGTCAGACAGGCTGGAGTACTTACTGGAGGCTTTGGGAGAGAATCCTCTTCCAAGTTCATACAGGCTATTGGTAAAACCCAGTTCTTTAAGGTTATAGGCTGGAAGACCCTGTTTCTTGGTTTGCTATCAGCTGGGACCTGGCCTTTACTCTTAGAGAGTGCTCTCATTTCTTTCTTTATGGTTGACTCTGTCTTCAAACCAGCTGCAGTGTGTAGAGTCCTGCTCATGTTTTAACATTCATTTTCAGTCAGACAAAACACTCTGCTTTTAAAAGGTCACTGTGATTTAGATCAGATATACCAGGATAGTCTCCTGGGATTAAGTTAAACTGCGCCACATTATATAACATAATAATTGGAGTGATTTCTCCTCATATTCACAGTACCGGGGATTAGGGCATGGTGTTTTGGAATTCTGTCTACTACAGACTCCATCATAAAGGACTGGTGAAAGAGTCTCTTACTGGCCTTGAATAAGCAAACAGCTATGTGGTGAACTGCATATGGAGAGGGCCACATGACAGGAAATGCCAAGAGGGCTCTAAGAACCGAAGGAGGCCTCCAATCAACAGTGGCAATAAATTGGGGACCTCAGACCTACAGCTGCAAAAATCTGAATTCTGCCAACAACCATGTGAGTTTGGCAGAAGATGCTGAATTCCAAAATGAAGGCAGGCTCATTGAGACTTTTGTTATAGACTTGTGAGACCCTGAGAAGTGGCTATAACTTAGGGGTTGGGATCAGAAGTCTGTATATAAACAACATGAATTTGATACAGATAGTCTCCAGACTAGTTTGAGAAACCTTGAATTTATTTCTCACAATTTCCATTTTTCATTAAGATGTCAGAAAATCTCATTATAGTTATTTTATGTCCAGGAGAACTGCAGGTAGTCAAAGTTTTCATTCCTTCATTTCCTTCCAGAGAACATTGCTCAGTTAAAGTAGCTTAAAATCTGTAATAACCTGAGAAAGACCCAAGTAATAAAATCTACAAAATCCATGGTACTTGAAACATAAAACAGCTTGTTTCTTCCAAAGATTGGGTAATACAATCATTTTCCAGAAGGCTACCAGCAGGAGAATGATAGAAATGACATATTTGCTGTTCATGGAAGAAAAAATGTAATTGGAAGGATATAAAACAAGATGTTCACAGATAAAGGAGGAAATATGTTGGTTTAAAAAATTGAGTGCTAGTTTACTTCTCTGCCAACAATGAATCACTATTTTAAGCTCCACAATTGAAGCTTGGTTAAGATTAAACATTGTGAAAACTTTTTGCATTCAGCAGGCCAGTTTTTTTTTAATTATTAATGCCTAGAGTTGGATCTATAAAGAATAAAGGTTACTCACTTCAGCAGAAGAAGGGGTTGTTTATCACTTCACAAGCTTAGCTGATTTCCTAAGAAATAGTGAGCACTGGGGGTACAATTATAACTACAACACATAGATTTTGGCATTTAGGAAAAAATTAAATTTTGTGATGGATATCACTTTGCCTTGTGCTTATGGAATATATACATATATATATAACTTCCCTAACTGAAAAATATATATCATATATTAATTGGAAAAGTTTTAGGTTTAAAGAAAAATTGTGTAAAAATTACAGTGTTCCTGTATACCCCCCATTATTAACATTTTGCATTATGTGTAAATATGTTACAGTTGATGAAAGAATATTAGAATTGTACTATTAACTATATTCCATAGTTTACATGATGAGATATTTTGCCCATATACAGTTCTATTATTAACACCATGCATTACTGCATTACACTTGTTACAATTAGTGAAAGAACATTTTATAGTTCTACTGTTAACTCTGGTCCATCATTTACAATAGAGTTCACTGTGTTGTACATTATTATATTTTTTCTTTTAATTTTTATTCTACAGACATATATACTACCTAAAATTTCCTCGTTTAACCACATATATTTCAATGCTGTCAATTACACTTATAATGTTATATTATCATCACTGCCATCCATTTCCAAAACTTTTCAATCAACCTAAAGAGAGATTAGATTCTGTACAAATCAAGCATTAACTTCCTGTGTGCTCCCACCAACCCAGTTCCTGATAACCCATACTAAAGATTCTAAATCTATGAGTTTGTGTATTATAATTATTTCAGATCAGTGTGATCACACAACAGTTTTCCTTTTGTGTCTGGTTTATCTAACTCAACATAATATCTTCGTGGTTTAAGAATACTGGTGCATGAACCAGAACTTCATTCCATTTAATACCAAATAATACTCCATTGTATGCATGTGCTGCTTTTTGTTTATCCATTTTTCAGTTGATGAATATTTGAGTTGCTTCCATCTTTTGGTATTTGTGAATAATGCTGTTATGAACACCAGTGTCCAAATACCTGTTTGAGTCCCTGAATTCAATTATTTGGGGTATATAACTAGTAGAGTTATGACTCAGTATTGCTGAATAATTACTCAATATTGCTGAGTCATAAGGTAATTATGTACTTAGCTTTCAAGTCGCTGCCAAACTGTCTTGCACAGTGGCTATCTTCCCACCAGCAATGAATGAGGGCTCCTCTCTCCTCATTTTTTGCAACACTTATAATTTTCTATTTTCTTTTTAAATAGTAGATATTCTGGTGGGTGTGAAATGGTATCTAACTGTGATTTTGATTTTGATTTCCCTAATATCTAGAGGTTGAGCATTTTTGCATGTGCCTTTAAGTCATTTGTTTATCCTCTTTGGATAACTATATATTTTTGAGGTGGTTTTGGTGCTTTGATCTGTAAAGTCATTTAGAGGATATATTATTCACAATCTCTTAGCCAAGGTATATTTTGATATAATTAATCAATATTACTAATTATCACTGAGGACAATGGCTAGTGCATGTGATGTTCACCTTGCTAAATCATCATATATTTGGATTAAGGGAATTAATTGACAGATTTAACATGTTTCTCTAAAAATGTTTAGGAGAACTATCCTATTCATTAGAAATATTACTTGAAATTAGAACCTAACATTAAAGCATTAATTAAAAAACAAAGGCTCAAAGTAAAGGAAAGATAGAGGAACTAAAAGCTTGAGGTCATACTATAGCTCTTTGGGGGTATACAGAAGTAATTTGATTGTTAAAGAGCATTTACTAAAAACAACTGAAGAAATTTCTACTGCAATAGGCTTTTCCTGCTACTACTACTGTTTTGCATTTGAATAGCTTTTAAAAATTTGTCAAATAAGATCCTCAAACCCACCTATGACATAAGACTCTTTCTGTGCTTCAGCGGCCAGCAAACTAAAGCTTGTGGGTCAGTCTGACTCAGAGTCTGTTTTCTGTACAGCCAGTGAGCCAAGAATTATTTTTACATTTTAAGAGGATTTTTAAAATTAAGATATACAGCAGAGATTGCATGTGACTAACAAAGTTTGAAGTACTTATTATCTGTCCCTTGAAAGTAAAAGTTTGCCAAACCTTGCTCTAGACCTATGTAAGGATATTTGTTAAGCACCATGTGGCTGGGATAAAATTTATTAACAACTCTCTTTATCCAGCCTGCTCTTATGTCTTCATATCTTAGTCAAGTCCTCTAAACAGTTCCACTAAAAAGAGATTTTAATTGAGAACAATATAGAGTATATGGCTTACCCAAGGTAAAATAGCAAAAAACAAAAACAAAAAACAATGCAGAAATAAGACAGGAACCCATGTTTTATTGCTTTAAGTACAGTGTCCACTCCATCAGTTGCTCTGAAGACTAAAAGAATAACCATATTCACTCGTTAATCAATTATTCACTTATTCAGCTCAACAAATATTAAAATACTCAACAAACATTATGTCTACTGTGGTAGTTAGATTCAGGTGTCAACTTGACCAGGTGATTGTGCCTAGTTCTGTTGCTGTGGACTTAAATCATTAGCATGTAAAACTCATTTATGGCTGATTACATCTGCAGTCAGTTAAGGGGAGTGTCTTCCACAATGAATGATGTTTAATGTAATTAGCTGAAGGCTTAGTAGACAACGATCAGAAGAGAGCTCAATGCAGCATAGTCCAAGCAGTTCGGCATACCTCATCTCAGCACTCACAGCTCAGCTAAGACATTTGGAGATGCAGAAAAGAATCACCCCAGGGAAGGCTGTTGGAACCCAGGAGCCATGAGAGAAGGCCAGCAGACATTGCCATGTGCCTTCCTGTGTAACAGAGGAGTTCAGATGAATGTTAGTTACCTTTCCTCTGAAGAACTATACATTTTTAACTAAATAAATCCTTTTTATTTAAAACCAATCCATCTCTCGTGTGCTGCATGTTGGCAGCTTTGGCAGACTAAAACATCTACTAAATACAATGAATACTTAGATAAATAAGACATAATTCTTCTCTATAAGGGGAGACAAAATATTGTGCAGATTTATAACAGAAGGTTATAAGTGCTATTAGAAAATAGCAATTCACCTCTAGAGCAGTTAGTAAATATTCAGGATCTGTCTGGAACAACTGTTTGGAGGATATCTGTGGCACATCATTCACCAGTCTGGAATTGGTGGAAGGGCTGAGATCACAGCACAGAACTATAAGTAAAGCTCCCAAACTTTAGAGCCTGGTGCATTTCCCCTACTGACATTTCAGGCTGTTGGAGATGCTTTCCCAATGGAAAAAGAAGCAGTGTCTACTAGGAGCAAGGGAAGGTAACTCAACCAATTTCCAACTGTAGTTTAATGAACAGATTTGGGCTGCTAATTACAAGCTCTGAGCACAGACAAGACCAGAGAAAGCAAGAAAGTAACACTGAGTTCTCTTTTCCTAGCAGAGAGGAGAAGGGGCTGATGAAGAAGAAAAGAAAATAAATGGAGGCTTTTGGAGTTGGCTGAGTTCAGGAAACTGGAAAAGGGCTGGGCCCCAAGAAAAGGAACATGTTTAGTTGAGTACCAACTCTGGCTCTTGACTGACAAACATTGGGAGCTGGGGACTGGCTCTGAAAAGGGAATTTATTTATTTTATTTGTTTTATTTACTCTTTCTCTCTCTCTCTCTCTTTTTTTAAAGTGTTCTAAGCAGCTCATTAGAGAAAGCCTCAGGCATTTTCAATTGTGAGTGCTGAGCCAGGAAAGGGCAGAATTAAGATACGTCTGAGAGAAAAACTAACAAGTCAAGTGGAGGAAATAATTCCCTGAATGATCTCTCTTCCCCAGGAAAAGGGGGGGGGGTGGGCAGGGCCTAGCTCATGATGGCCCTCCTTCAGAGAATTCAGACCCCAGGGGCTGGGAATCAGAAATATCCAAAGCTGGCCTTCCATTGCAGCCTCTGTATCAAGGATGCCCTAGCAGGGACAGGGACTGCTGAGAATTAAAGCCACCACACCATTTTATGCCAGTGGGAAGCCATAAGCTGACAAGTGCCACCTACTGGTCAGGAGAAGAAAAGCACGTAGTCTAGGGGTTCCACAGGAAAGTCAAACAACCTGCTGAGTCTCATCCTTAGGGACATTTGATACTAATTACATCTTCCTCCTGAAACCTAGGCCCATATTTTCCAGGAAAATGTGATTGGGGTGGATCATATCTGGAGAGAACCTTCTCAAAAATCTTTCCATAGGGGTAGGGCAAGAACCAGAAAAACAAGAGCTGAAAATCAGAATTTTTAGAATATAGGTCTAAAATTCAACTTATTTTAGACCTATATGCTAGAGGTCTAAAATAAGTTGAATGAATGGCAAAGAACAGATAGAGAGCAAAGTCAATCAATAACAAGACTCTAGGATAAAGAGTGCAAACAACCTTCAGAATAAATTAATCAAGGAAAACAGATGCCTAGACACCAGTAAAAAATTACAAATCATACAAGGAAAAATGAAGATATGGCCCAAACAAAATACAAACTAACACTTTAAATAAGATGCAGGAGTTGAAAAACTAAAGATTTTCAAAGAAGCATGCTGAATCAACTAAAAATTCAAATCAATGAATTGAGAGAAGCTATGGCATTAAAAGATGAAGACTATAAAGAAGACATCAAGTGATCATAGAGAAGTACATAAAAGCTTGAAAAAAGTGGCAGAATTTATGGGAATGAAAGGCAGAGAAGAAATACACAATGGAGACTTACAACAGTAGATTTGAAGAGGCAGAAGAAAGGATTAGTGAACTAGAGGAAGAGACATCTGAAATCCAACCCACAAAAGAACAGATAGGGAAAAGAATGGAAAAATATAAGCAGAGTCTCAGGGAATTGAGTGACAACATGAAGCTCATGAATGTATGTAATATGGGTGTCCCAGAAGGCTAAGAGAAGGGAAAAGGGGAAGAAAGAATAATGGAGGAAATAATCACTAATCACTTCCCATTTCTTATGAAAGACATAAAATTACAGATCCAAGAAGCACAATGTATTACAAACAAAATAGATACAAATAGACCAACTCCCAGACAGTTATTAATCAGATTGTCAAATGTCAAAGACAAAGAAAGAATTTTAAAAGCAACAAAAGAAAAGTGATCCATCACATTCAAGGGAAGCTCCATATGATTATGTGCAAATTTCTCAGCAGAAAACGTGGAGGTAAGAAGGAAGTGATATGATATATTTTATACTGAAGAGAAAAATTGGCAACCATGAGTTCTATATCCAGAAAAACTGTCCTTCAAAAATGAGGGAGAATTTAAAATATTTATAGACAGACACTGTGAGAGTTTGTGAACAAGAGACTTGCTGTATAGGATATATTAAAGGGAGAATGACAGGCAGATGGGAAAAGACAGGGGAGAGAGGTCTAGAGAAGATTGTATAAATAAAACTATCAGTAAGGGTGAAAAGTGAGAAAAATAAGATATGATGTATCAGAATAAAGTCACAATGCATGCAACAATGTGGGTAAACCTTGAGGACATTATGTTGAGTGAAATCAGCCAGAAACAAAAGGACAAATATTGTATGGTCTCACTAATATGAGCTAACATTAATGACTGAACTTTGAGGGTTAAAGACAAAACACACAGTTTGTTAGGAGATAGAAAGAGGGTAGAGGGCATTTGATGCTGAAGGAGTAAAGAATATTTAAGAGGATTGATTATAAAGATCCAGAAATGAATAGCACAATACTATCTGATGGTAGCACAATATTGTACGTACAATGAACAAAGCTGAATGTGAGTATGGTTGAAAGAGGAATGCTAGGGGCATGTATGACACAAAAGGGAAAGATAGAAGCTAGAGACTGGGACTGTAAAACTTAGCAAAACCTAGAATGGATAATGATGGTGATTAAATGTACAACCATGTTTTTACATAAGGGAGAATAAATGAATGCCATCAGTGCAAGGTGTTGAAATGGGATAGTATATAGAAAACATATAATCAATGCAAACTAGTGTCTATAGTTATCTGTAACATTGTAATATGCTTCCATTAAATATAACATAAGCAATACACTGAAGTTAAATGTCAATTAGAGGGACACGGGATTCGTGTTTTATTTCTCCTATTTTATTTTATTATTTTTTTATTCTTCATTTTTTTTCCTCTTCATCTTTCTTTCTGGAAGAAATGGAAATATCTTCATATAGATTGTGGTGGTGACTGCAAAACTATGATTATACAGAGAACCTTTGATTGTTTATTTGGATGAATTGTATGGTCTGGGAATACTACTGCTTAAAAATAAACAGAAACAGTGGTGCAAGGGTAGTTCATTGGGAGAATTCTTGCCTGCCATACAGGAGTCCCCAATTCAATTCTTGGCTCATGCATTTTCCAAACAAACAAGCAAACAAATAAATGAAAAAAAAAGCAAATAAAAATTTAGCAAATGGTGCTGCAATAAGTGGATACTCACATGGAAAGAGAATGAAATGTTAACCCAGCATATGGCATACAAAAAAATAGAGAGAGAGAAAGATAAAAGTACTGGGGAAGATGTGGAGAGATATATGCCTATTCACCGTTGTTAGGGAAGTAGAATGGTGAATGGTACAGCCCCTCTGTAGGGCAGTGTGCTGGTTTCAGAATGTTAAGTATAGGGTTGCCATATGACCTTGCAACCAGTTTGTGCTTTTGAAAGGATGTATACCCCTAGAAAAGCCATGTTTTAATCAAAATTCCATTTCATAAAGGCAGAATAATCCATATTCAATATTGTATGTAATTAGATCCTCTCCCTGGAGATGTAACCCAATCAATAGTGGTTGTTAAGATGGATTAGGGGAGATGTGTCTCCACCCAACTAAGTGGGTCTTGGTTGGTTTACTGGAGTCCTATAAAAGAGGAAACATTTTGGAGAAAGTGATTCAGAGATAGCACAGCAGAATGACATAGTCAAGAGAAGCAGAGTCCACCAGCTGGTGACCTTCAGAGATGGAGAAGGAAAATGCCTCCTGGGGAGCTTCATGAAACAGGAAGCCAGGAGATGAAGCAAGCAAATGATGCTGTGTTCACCATGTGCCCTTCTAGATGAGAGAGCAACCCTGACCGTGTTTACCATGTGCCTTTTCAGAAGAGAAACTGTGAACTTTATCAGCCTTCTTGAACCAAGGTATCTTTCCCCGAATGCCTTAGATTGGACATTTCTATAGACTTGTTTTTAATTGGGACATTTTCTCAGCTTTAGAACTGTAAACTAGCAACTTATTAAATTCTCCTTTTTAAAAGCCATTCTGTTTCTGGTATATTGCATTCCGACAGCTAGCAAACTAGCACACAGTTATTAGGTATACACTTGGAAAAACTGAAAGCAGGGACATGAATGGACATTTGCACACTGGTGTTTATGGTGGCACACATTATTCTGATTTCCAATGGATGCAGGTTGCCTAAGGGTACAACAACTGAAGAATGGAGGGACAAATTGTGGTGTATTCATACAAGGGAATCCTGAACAGCATATATATATATGCCTAAGAGTCACCATCAGAGAACTCTTTTGTTGCTCAGATGTGGCCTCTCTCTCTAAGCCAACTCTGCAGGCAAACTCACTGCCCTCTACCCTATGTGAGTCAGGACTCCCGTGGCTGTAAATCTATCTGACAATGTGAGACCTGACTCCCCGGTATGAACCTGGTGCTGGCATTGTGGGATTGAGAAAGACTTCTTGGCCAAAAGGGGGGAGAGGAATGAAATAAAGTAAAGTTTCTTGAGGACTATACTCTGTTCATGTGATCACTGGTGAATCAGAAGTGAGAGGCAGGGATTTCTTGTCTCAATAGGATCAAGCACACTAAGTGATATGGCAAATACACTACATCTCTCTGTAAACACTAGCCATGCCTCCCTCATTCTCCCCAATTTCTAATTCAGAGCCATGGAATAAGGCCCAGAGATTGGCATTTTATACAAGCACTCTGGTGTTTTCCTTTCAGCTAGTTCCCCTTTGAGAACCCACATAAAGTTGGTAACATTTTTAAATATTATCTAATTTATTCATTTATATGTGGGAAGAATTATTTTGCTGTTGTGCTGGTCTGAAAGGAAGTATGCCCCCTAGAAAAGCCATGTTTTAATCAAAATATCATTTCATAAAGGTAGAATAATCCCTATTCAATACTGTATGTTTGAAACTGTAATCAGATCATCTCCCTGGATGATGTGATTTAGTCAAGAGTGGTTGTTAAACTGGATTAGGGGACGACATGTCTCCACCCATTTGGGTGGGTCTTGACTGGTTTGTTGGAGTCCTATAAAAGAAATATTTTGGAGAATGAGAGATTCAGAGAGAGCAGAACGATGCAGCCATGAGATGCAGAGAGTCCATGAGCCAGCAACCTTTGGAGATGAAGAAGGAAAACGCCTTCTGGGGAGCTTCATGAAACCAGGAGGCAGGAGAGAAAGCTAGCAGATGACGATGCCATGTTTGCCACGTGCCCTTCTAACTGAGAGAGAAGCCCTGGCTGTGTTTGCCATGGGCCGTCTCACTTGAAAGACCCTGAACTTCATTGGCCTTCTTGAATCAAGGTATCTTTTCCTGGATGCCTGTGACTGGAGATTTCTATAAACTTGTTGTAATCAGGACATTTTGTCGGCCTTAGAACTGTAATCTTGCAACCCATTAAATTCCCCCTTTTAAAAGCCGTTCCATTTCTGGTGTATTGCATTCTAGCAGCTAGCAAACTAGAACAGCTGTGATGAAAAGAAATCAAGCAAACAGAAAAAATAAGTTAGATAATAAATAATATCCCTTTGTTTCTGCTCTGCATCTATCCCAAGGGAAAATAATAGGTTTTTCATTTTGCATTCATAGTAACTCTGTTAATTCTAAGGATATACAATTTATGTAAATTATTATCTATAATAAGTCACATCTCACTTAAAGTATACATTTTTATGATTTTTGGTAGATGTGCACACCTATGAAACCATGGCTACATTCAAGATACAGAACATTTTCATTACTTTTAAGAGTTTCCTCATGTTCCTTTGCAATTCATCCCTCCTTGTGTCCCTGACCTCAGATAATGATTGATGTGCATTTTATTACTGTTTTTGACCAATCTTATATTTTCTCTCATTCAGAATCTGTTCAAATCTTTCTCCACTTTTGTTGGATTGTTTGTCTTTTATTATTAAGTTTATCTTTTCTTTATAGTATTCTGAATCCAAGCCATTTATCAGATATATGGAGAATATTTTCTCCCAGTCTGTGCAATGATTTTTCATCTCCCCAACAGTATCTTTCAAAGAGAAAACACTTTAATTTTGATAAAGTTTAATTTTGCCATCTAGGACACCCACCATTTGTCTCTGTGGCTGGCAGATGGCCACCCACAGAATGATACTTTGAGTCAGCAGTAGGTACACAATCTATGTAAGTGGAAATTCATGTGGTTGAGCCCTTGTGTAGCCTCTCTTTCTGTTACTGTAACCACTTCAATCACATGCCCATCATTTTAATCAAGGGAGCTGATGAAAAAAGCTGGCTTCCACAAGTTGGCTCAGTCATTTTGTATACTGGTTTTGGTGCCTTTTCTATGGTGGATGACTTTAAGTGGGCATTAACCTGTGATTCAAATATCTTCATACTTCTTTCCCTTTCCTATATGTCTCTACTTCAGACTTCCTTGTCTCTAGCTTTCCAGTCTTTCCCTTCTAGGACCCTGACTAGATGGTCATAACACTGGCCACTGTCAAGGAATCTCTTTAGATTCTCACACTGAGCTAGATAGATTTTCACAAAAAGTGGATATCCAGGTGTGCCACTCATAACTCTATCCACAGAGTAATTTTCCCCTCTCTAGTATCTTTCTTTGTGGACCTGAAATATAATCCAACCCATGTCAATCTTTGGTTTGCATGCATATATCAAGATGACTGTTCTAGTTTGCTAGCTGCCAGAATGCAATATACCAGAAATAGAATGGCTTTTAACAAGGGGAATTTAATAAGCTGCTAGTTTGCAGTTCCAAGGCCGAGAAAATGTCCCAATTACAACAAGTCTATAGAAATGTCCAATCAAAGGCATCTGGAGAAAGATATCTTATTTCAAGAAGGCTGATGACGTTCAACGTTTCTCTCTCATCTAGAAGGGCACGTGGCGAACATGGTGGTGTCTGCTGGCTTTCTCGTGGCTCTACCAAAAAGGAACTCTCTCCAAAATGTTTCCTCTTTTAAAGGATTCCAGTAAGCAACTCCACCTTCAGTGGGTGGAGACACACCTCCATGGAAATCATCTAATCAAAAGTTACCACCCACAATTGGGTGGGTCATATCTTCATGGAAACAATCAATATGCTCCCACCCAGCAATATTGAATGAGGATCAAAGGGCATGGGTTTTCTAGGGTCCACCACAGATTCAGATTGGCACAATGACATACCCACAAACCAAAATCAAGATTTTTTCTTCCTTCAGTTGGTTGTGTGGGATCCATTTGTTACAGGGTTATAGGTACATGCCAGGGGATGGCACTGGTATGACTGTGGTATGATAGGGGCACCTGAGTCACCTGCTCAAGTAACTTACTTGTGTTCTCTGGTCCTACTCAGAATTCATCCCAATTATATCATTCCATTTTTATTTTGAACTTCTTCCTGACCTGTGCCACTTCATGAATTGCTGCAACCTATAGAGCCTAACTTACAATGGGCAGGTCCAGTTGCATGATCACCTAATGACCATGGTTAAACAATTTCTCTATTTCAGAACTCTGCAATATACAAAAAGCTGTTTCTCAAAAGACATATAATTCTTTGCAACAGTGAGCATAACCTTGCTTAAGAATGATTCTCCCCTTGGAACTTGCCCCAAACTCCACATGCAAGTTTTCCCACCAATGAAATATTTTCTGCTGAGCTATATGACCCATGCACTAGAGATGTTAACACTGAAACCTAAATCTTCTGCAGATCCCTTCCCTGCTCCAGGTCCCACTCAAAGCTGGCAGTAGTTTTTTGTCACCAAGTATTGAAAGAGGCAAAGTAGGCACTGTATTTCTTTATGATAAGTAATGCTAGATGCAGCAATTTGTCTTTACTTTGGAAATAATATCCTGGAACCCTCTGACCATGACATCCATAAGTCTTCAATCAAGTGGTATTTCCCAAATTATCATTAGGTTTAACTTCTTTCCATTGGAACACAGGTATCTTACCAAGGCACCCCGCCTCCAGTGTACTAGCCACCTCTACTTATCCTGTTCAATTAGCATGATATCGTTAATGTAGTAGAACAGTGTGATGTTCTGTGAGATGTCCAGGCAGTCATCCTAGCTCTTAGGACTGTATTATAACAGAGTCAGACTGTAAATGAATGTGACCATCTGTACCATGTGAATACGAACTTCTTTCAATCCACTTTTGAAATCAGAAAGAAAAGGGCTGCATTCACCGTCAATAATTGCAAGCAGTGTCCCTGTAGACTTATTAATCTGCTTTAAAATGATATCATGTATAGCACAGCATGTTTGATTAGGACTACTGATTAGTTAGTTAAGCCTACTATAGTCTGTAGTCATTCTCCAGTATTCTTACAGATTCTGTAGGGGCCAGGTTAGCAGTATTAAATGGAGACATGATAGGACCTTTAGAGCTAGTGGTGTTACTTATCTCCTCATCCATATTAGGATGCAATATTGGTTTCAATTTACCATCTTGTCCAGGGGAATACAGTTTCAAATATTTCCACTTGGATTTTTCACTATGATAGCTCTTAAGTTCTATATCAATAAATAATTAGTGGGGGTTACTTCAACTGCTAACTAAAGCAATTACAACTATGTACTTGGATACTGGGAAAATGACCACTGGATTGCTATTCAGACCCAGTGAACCTACTCAGATTTGGACTTTACCCATGATTCCATGTATTATCTGGTTCAATTGGTCTCCACTCTAAAAGGGTATAATAATAATGATGCCTAGAGTCTTGAAGTATCAATCTCAATAACCTCTTCCCAACAGTACTCAAAATGCTTTGGTATTTCCTTTTCTGCAGTGTGTAGTCACACCAAAAATGGCTTTCACTTCCTTTAGGGAGGGACTGATGGAATCATATTTATATATTTGCCACAGAGCTGTAGTCTTTTCTAAGACTGATTATCCTCTGTCAGTGGGTTCCAGATCTGAATATTGGCTCATTTATATCTGAATATTTAGCCATGACTCCATGTATTATCTGGTCTGGGAACTGAGCAATGAATCATGACTTTATGTTAGGGCAACTGCACTCTGCCTTTTGGGTTTTTTATTCTTGGGTGCTGGATTTTAAATAGCATCATTTTATTCTGGTCATCTAATTTTCTCCTAATGATGCCACCATACTCTATTAGCCATCTCTACCACTTCCTGTGGGACAAGCCCTCTTACGTGTGCCCTCAATCTTGCCAGTCTTTACTGTAGTTAGGGCCTCCAGGCTTCTCATGGTTAAGCTCTGCCCTTTGGCCTCACCAACTCCATGGCTATTAATGAGCCTGGGCTCAGTTCTGAGTTCAGTATGGCTCCCCTCTGCTGTCCAGTGCCAATGGAAGGAAAGGCATCAGCACTGGACTGAGGAGGGGGGTCACACTGAACTTCTTAGTGATTTTTGTTCTTCCTCACCTGAGCATTTAATATTATCTTGATGAATGATACAGGGGTGTTTTCTGAGTGGGGCACATGTTGCCTTATTGGAAAGTCATCTCTGTACTGTTTTCCCACATAGGGAAATGCTAGTCCTTATTCTGGAAGCATGGACCACTTTTATCAGTTCTGAGGATTTAAGGAACTCTACCAGGCCAGAATCTTCAGAAATATCCATCTAGATATCCTTATTCTGTATTTAGTGGTCCCACATTACATAACCAGTGCCCTATAATTTTAGTAAAATATTTCTGTCTTGGTTGAGAGTCAAGCATCTGTTGAGCTCTGCAGTTCTATTGGATCAGCAGTCTCTGCTCATCTATGTCACATCAAGTTTTTCACTACTTGTCAGTGACCCTTAGTTTCCATTATCCTCTTCAGGGCATCAGTAGAAATCGGCAGTTACTGATCAACCCAACTGTCATTTTATGCATGCTTTCCTTATATTTTTCAAATTTCTGGATCATTGGATCACTGTGGCATTTACCCACACTGTGTTATTCTCCTAGGTAGCCACCATTTGAAAGCTTTAGCTCTTGTCTTAAGCCAGGAATTATCTGTGTCCTACCTACCTATCCTCGTTGACCACTGGACAGTGAGTGAACCAGTCTCAAGTCCCCAATTTATTGTTTGTTTTCTGGTACCAGGCTGAATACCATAGTGCTAGTTTGGGTTTCCTGAGAAGCAGATGTTAAGATAGAATTAGAAATGCAAGGGATTTATTGAGGAAATGTCTGTTAGGTAAAAGTGGGGAGGGAGAAACAGGAGGGAATAATGGATGGAAGGGGGTATGGAGAGTCATCAGACCAAAAAAGTAGAGAGGGGTGTATTGTGTAGGAAGAGTGTGAGACTACACTGCAGTTCTAAGAAAGTTTTGACCAGGACAATGAGAAGTCTATGAAACAAAAAAACCCAACAGTGAAATATTACCTCCTATAGGAATTGGCTTGATTTAGTATCCCTATCATACTTGGCTGCTGGCTGGGAGCAGTCACAAGAAGCCTGAACTCAGTAAAAATTGCAATGGATTCAGAGTGCTGAAGTTGGGACTGCCTATCAATTACATTCCCCACAGCAGGGGATCTGAAAGGCTTACTTTCATGATTGTCACAGATACTAATGAAACATGTCCTGTCAAAAACAAAATTCCCTTCAGTGTATAGGGAGATATTAAATATATAAAAGTAAACTTTATATTATTTTCTTTGAACATTAGACTTGTTGCGCTTAACATGAGGTTCGTTGTATTTAATGAGTTTGGGAGGCCGTTCTGATTTACTAAGTGATGGAAAAGAGGCTTTGGAGTGGCATTGTGGCCCATTTGCTGAAAATATTATTATCTGTTTCAGAAACTTAGAATTAAATTTAGGTAAAGGGCAAGATTAGCAATATTTTACCAAGAAATGATGTCCAAGCATTAAAAAAGGATTAGCTTCATAAGTAAAGAACGAAGGAAGAGAGGAGATAGGGGAATTCCAAGGAAGGACTTTATTATCTAGTCTCTGTGCTAACAGTTGTAAACATGACTCAAAATATAAAATATTTTCAAAAGTTAAATAATAATAACCCAAGAAGGGTCAGTTTCTTTATGAAGTCTCTGGCTCTGGGTACTTGCTCTTTTTTCTTTTTTTTTCCTTTTTCCTCATGTCCATGCACATCTCTGTTTCTCATTTTAAAATATCTGCACCATTATTGCATCTGCTTTTCCCCCTCTTTTCCCTATTTCTTAGCATTTTCTATCTTTTCTACTAATACCTTATCCTTTAAGGTGGTGATAATTGGACCATTATATTACAGCCACAGTTAAGATTGAAGAGAAGAAGGGATTGGCAAAATTAACTCATAATAAGCTATCAATCAGAAACGCTAAGGAAGAGCTGGTAACTATAAATGAGTTGAAACTAAAACATTTTATTGCAGAGAGAAAGAGAAAATGAAAGCTAGTAAGCATTAAGGAAGGCTGAATATGAAGCAGATTTTAATTAGCTTCTGTATATTTTCAGGGAGATTTTTAGTGTTTTCCTGTCACTAAATTCATTTGAGCATCTTTCTGCTCAAATTGCACCAGCAGAAGTAAAACTCAATGATAAATAGGAATTGGCTTTTAAATTATGTCTTCTAAATTGTATAATGGTGTATAAAATAAGACAAAAAAACTGTATGCTTTCTCATTATGACATTGTAAACTACTGAAAAAATAAAATCTGAAGTGAAAAAAGACATTTCAAATAGATCTTTAAAATCTTTAAAAAGATTCTCAAGTAATCTGATGATATCGCAACAAGACACCATAATAATAAAGTTAATATTTTATAGTCTGAATTTTCAAAATGAATTCTGTTCTGATGGACCTTATCAACAAGAACCTTAGTTTTAATTAAACTCTAAGACCCTATGGCAATTTAAATAGTTCTTATGAACTTCCCTTCCAACACATACCAAAAAGTAAAATATCAAATCAATTTGTAGAATTAAATTGGTTCTTGCCTAGCTTTTAATTCTCTTCAGCATTGAGCACAGTGTCTTGGATTTGAATTTGTCTTAGCCAAAGCTGTGAAATGTCTACTCATAGACAACTCAGACACAAAGAATTGTGGCAAATGGAATGCATTTAATGATCTCTCAGTCCACACAGGCAGCTGTATAGCTGACTGAGAGTGGAAATTATTTTTTATCAACAACTGACATTTTTTTTTCTCCAATGTTGATACGTCTAGTGGCAAAGTAAAATATATAACTGAGATCTTTTTGGGTTTGTCGGAGATGAGTTAAAGTCCTCAGCGTAGTGAAATATGAAGCTAGGATCCTCTTATGCTAAGCATTTCTCCTACCGGAAGGAGGATGTCTGATTTTTGCTCAAGTTGATAAGGATCAGTTCAGATTCTCCTCTCCTTTGTGGATCTGTGGGAACACTGTAGCGAAATGTGAAACTTGCTTGTATTTTCTCATTTTGTAACTAGTCTCTCTTGCTGCTGCTGTCCCAGCTACAGACAGCCCTCTGCCTTCAGAGTTTTGTAGGGGTTGCCGTGTCAGTAACTGCCAAACCTAAAATTCTAGTTACATTTTTTTTGCTCTTTAGGGCTTTTTAATGGTTGCAGGCATTGTTTTGAAATTAATTTTAGGATATTTGGGGTATTTTTTTAAAATACCTTGTGTCAAATGCAGAATCTGTACACTTTTTAAAAATAGTTTTATCCTAGGGCCATATATACAAACTAAACTTTCCCTTTTTGACCAAAATCAAACCTATATTTCAGTGCTGTTAATTATGTTCCCAGTGTTGTCTCCCATTCCCACCATCCATAACCACAACATTTCCATCATCCCAAATAGGAAGTCTGAACACTTTAATCCTTAATTCCCTATTGCCTCTACCTACCCAGCTCCTTGGTAACCCGGAATTTGTATGCTTTTTAAGGTATTATTGAAAGGATTAAATAACTTGTGAAGATACAATTCATACCAAATTTTGAAAGGGTCCTACATGTTTAGACACTATTTAAATTTGTTGAAGCTACTTTAGAAACTGTTTAATCCACCAATGATTTTATTTCATTTACTGACTATTTTGAAATGTAATATGACATTAGTTTCTGCTCAGAATGATAAAACTGAATATTCAAGTTGTTGGCATAATGATTATATGGTTTGTCTTAACCTAAAAAAATAAAATCTGGCATGGAAGAATTTATTGTTTGCAGAAACCTAATATTTTGAGTTGTGGAATAACTCCTGTCAGTGGAATTGTTTTCGTTGATTAAGCAGGTTACTAGTGCTGATTGTATGCAGCTCAGAATAACAATTATAACAATATATGTTGAAAAACTATAAAATATACCTGCATGAAACTGTGAAAAATATAAAATGGTGATTTTTAACCATTTGTAAACTGCTAGAATGAGAAGAAAGTGTTGAAGTCATTACCCTGAGGGGAATGAAAAAAGAACATAGATACTAGAAATATATTTTAAAATGTGCTATATTAATATTAGATCATTTATTTGGGCCATCCATTTCGATCTGTTATAGAACTCCAATGTGATTGGATATGAGCTTCTGAAAGAGTCCAGATGATTTGGCAGTTTTTGCTTTCTTCTGGTTTACATTCTATATTCTTCTATTGTCTCTTACTCTTGCTCAGCATTCTTATTTCTAAATTTGTCCTTAGGGCAAATGAGTATAAATCCAAGGACTTAAAGTCTTGTTTTGTGCTGGTTTGAAAACGTTATGTACCCCGCAAAAGCCATGTTCTCTTAATCCCCATTCAATATTGTTTAGGGAAGGACATTTTGATTGGATTGTTTCCATGAAGATGTGACACACCCAATTGAGGGTGTGACCTTTTGATTAGATGGAGATCTGCCCATTGGGTGGATCTTAATTTGTTTTCGGAAGCCCTTTAAAAGAGGAAACATGTTGAAAGGAGTTCAGAAATGACAGAGTTGACACAGAGTGTGATCTTTGGAGATGCAGAAAGAAAATGCCCTGGGGAAGCTGTTAGAAACAGAAGCCAAGGACAAGCAAATGCCAGCCTTGTGACTTCCCAGCTGACAGAGATGTTCCAGATACCTCAGCCTTTCTTGAGTAAAGGTATCTTTCCCTGGATGACTTAATTTGGACATTTTATGCCTTAGAACTGTGAATTTGTAACTTAAAAAGTTCGCCTTTTAAAAGCCAATCTCTTTCTGGTATATTGCATTTCCGGCAGCATTAGCAAATGAAAACACATCTCCTCCCTTTCTTACAAACTAGTATAGAGAAAAGAATGAGTCAAGTAAATCCTGCCTGGAATCTCAACTCTGTCATTTGTAAGCAGTGTGAACTTGATCACTGCTTCTCCTCAAGTCACAAACTGGTTGCCTCAGGGCAGACATTTTTTTTGCTTGGCCCAAATAACACTCTCTTCAAAATATGATTAATTTCCAACATTTGAAAGTTAGGAGTTTCCTCATAAAATTCTAGCTCTCTGGGTGATGTGATAACTCAGCAGGCAGAATTCTTGCTTGTCATGCCAGAGATGTGGGTTTGATTCCCAATGCTTGTCAAAGCAAAAAAAAGAAAAAGAAAAAAATTCTAGCTCTCTGGCTTCTTTTAAAAATTAGTGTATCTGACACAATTGTTCATATTTCTTGTTTTTCTAGCAGATGTCTATAGGTGGAACAGACCTATAGACAGTTGGTCAAAGTTTTCTTTTATGCAGTTTCACTCATGTAAAGTTATTGCTTACCTCATCTCTACCTCTGTAACTCCAGATAATCCATTTGTCCCTAAATATCCTTATTTTAAAATTCAAAAAAAAGGAAAAAACCTCTTTGTCCTACAAGTTTGGTGAAAGTATTAAATGAGGTAACTTTCAAAAACAATATCCAGCATTGTTTCTAACTCTTTAGATATTCAAAACATATTACTTTAAGCAATGGTGTGCTGCTAAATGTTTAACAACCAGCTCTCAAAAAGCTAAAACATAAAACCCTGTTTTGTGGCACTTGCTGATTTCCTTGGTGTAAATCCCCTCACTGTAGCTGATTTCAAGCAATCAGTGAGAAGTCCCTGAGAGGGGACTTGTGGCAAAATGTCCACATTGGTACTTGCATGTCCTCTGGGAGAGGCTGTTGCTGACTTGTTCATATCCCCTGGGGCCACACCACTTCTTGGCATCCTGCCCCAATTTCCAACTGCTAGCTTATTATCTCTCTGCTCAAGGGTTATCTGTGCTTGTCTTACTGGGGTAGCCAGAAGTGCCAGGAAATTATAGCTTCTGGCAGCAGTGTTCAACCAATGTCTGACAGGAGATGGTGCAGAAATTCACCAACTCCAATCACCTCTACTGTAGGGTATGTCTGAGATGTATGCTCTAAAATGGCTCCCGTCATTCTGCAGCAAGATTTCCAATTGCCTCTGGAAATTTAGAGTTGCTGTAATGCATCCTATATTCATGTTTCTCCTTCGGTTTATCACTGTTCTACTCCCTCCTTAAAAAAAAAAACACACACACACTTGCATTGAATCTTGTCTCAATACCCACTTCTGGTAGATACTAAATGAAGACAACCTCTTTCCATTCACTTCAATTTCCATCTTCTTGCAGATGGCTGTGGAATATGTGTATCTAGGCAAACCCGTGTATGTATTTGGTGTTTCCCACAATTTCTTCAAACTCATAATGACCTTGAATTCTCTTAGAGTTCTTCTCCTGTCATATTGTTGTATAAGAGATGGAGTGACTCTTGCTAAGAATCTTTTTATCATCTCATATCACTGGACCTCCATCAACTACTTTCAAACAGAGAGAGACAGCATTTATCAAATATTATCTACTTCAAACCGGGATAAATTCTGATCCCTCCTGTTGTGATTTTTCAAGTTTTACTAGGAGAAATGTGGAGAACGTAGACTGAGTAAAGAGTTGCAGCTAGAAAGGGGATGGCCAAAGAACAGAATAAGGAAGCATGAAAATATCCTACTGGTATAAACTGAACTTGACTTCCTTTTTGTTTTTTGAGGCATTTTTTGTATATAATCTCTGTGTTCTTATAATTTGTTCTTGATTTTCCTCTTCCACACTGACGATATTTTCTCTGAACTACATTTGAAAATGAATTTTTCTTTTTGTTTTGTTCTGTTTTGCTGCTCAACTTTTTGACACTAAACTTGACCAAAAACACAGCTACAGGTCACAAAAGGATAATTACAGTGTCTGTCTCCATCTTCAAACTGGGAGGAAATATTCACCAAGGAACTGAAAAAGCCAGAAGGAAACCATGTGAAATGTTTGCCTTGTAAAAACTATACCGATCCTTGCACTTTTATCCATAATGACAACTGTGCCCTCCCCCAATTGATAATATAAACATAGGAATAGAAGCAAAAATGGAAAGGAGACAATGCAAAAAATATTGTTAAATTACCTTCCCACCTGTGCTGTACATCCTGCTTAATTGTGATAGAAGATCTGCCATTTGTGTGATGCTGTTAGTGTTGGCTCAGAATTGCCCCGAGACTTCTCATGTACATTCCAGGAATCATAAAGCCCCAGTAATAATGACAGGAAATGGTAACTACGGTCCAGCTTCCAAGTCTGGCATTCAGTGTTGTCCCGGATTTTAAAGATAACTTCTGTTTATCTAGGTTTCTGAATGTTACCATTTATCTTGTGAAATCAATTTACTGACACTTGAAGTGAGTCTTTTTATAAAACACTTGGAAAAATCAGGCAATCATGTTTTTGAGATTAAAATTGAATCTTGAAATAAAGTGCTTCTCATCAATGTACAGTTTGTTCTGGCTCTCATTACGATGTTAGCTGTTCTCATTATAAGTGAAATTAGAATTGCATTTTTATTTTACACATAGCTCCTAGTGAATATGGGGAATTGGGGAAGAAGTTTCAGAAAGAGTCAAACACCATATGAATTAGCTACATAGCTTTTGGATATTTCAACTTGTCAAATAAGTGAATCATTTAATGCCACGATTGTTTATTTCTTTGATAACAATGTTAGAAAAACAGAAATGGCCAACAGATGATATTGTTGAAATGGAGGCCTTACAATGAAATAAGAGTAACAAATATCAGATAAATTTCTTCTTAGGGAATTTTTGTTTATATTTTTTATATTGCTAAGAATGCCACATATCATGATTATTTCAGCTGAAATTGAACGTCATTTTATCTTTAAATGTTTGCTGCCACAGAATTTGTGGCATTTTTCTCTTATATTTAGACTTTCTGATCTTTGATTTATGTTCTTTGGTTACTAATCCTCATTTATAAATGATGATTGAAGTTTTGCTATTTAGGAAATTTTTTTTTTTGTTACTGCAATTATGGTTTAACAAAAAGAAAGCAGTAGAAAATTTATCAGCAAAGTGGATCATGTAAAACTAAATAAGTTGTTTTCTAGTGAATGGGGACTTGCGTAAGTGGCCCATTATTATTTTCTAATATTGGATAGATTTTGTTCTTTAGTATACTTTAGAATCCAGGTGTATTTTCGAAGATGCCATGGTCAGGTTCATGTGTCAACTTGTCCCAGGTGGTGGTGCCTGGTCATCTGGTCGGGGAAGCACTGGCCTGTCTGTTGCTATGAAGACATTTCATGGACTTAAATTATGATGACATTGACTGCATCCACAGCTGATTGTATTTGTAATCAGCTAAAAGGAGTGTCTTCTGTGATGTGTGATGTTTAATCTAATCACCGGAAGGCTTTTAAGGAGGATTCAGAAGAGACAGTCACTCCTCCCGTTTCAGCTGGTGAGCCTCTCCTGTCTACCCTTCATTGGAGCCGCCAGCTCCACAGCCTGCCCTATGGATTTGGACTCTTCCATCCCCACGGTTGTCCTACCACCCTCTCCTGAGAGTTTGTTGCAGACCTTGATCAGAGTTACCAGTCTGTGGTTTGCTCTACAGATTTGGACTATACATTCCCACGGTTACATAAGGCACTTTTATAAATTTTATATCTATGGATGTCTCCTGGTGATTCTGTTTATCTAGAGAACCGTAGCTAATGCAGAAGGAATATTTAGTTTTTAGTTTTTTACTTTCCATCCTCTCTTTATTTCAGATTGGCAAAATAATAAGTGATTGCAAAAAGAAAATATTTGCTAAATAAAATAGCGTAGGATAGTATTGTGTCACATTTTGAACAATTCAACTGAAAACATATCTGAATACTTTGGTGATATCTAGAGTAACAGAAATATCCCTAATTAACAAGCACATTAAGTTACGGTATTGACCCAGGCAGAATTTCAAAGTGAGCAAATTTTCTTTGGTTCCTTTCCATCTCCTAGTTTTCCCCTCACTTCCTCTTAGCTAGCTTTTTTCTAGATGCCTATTAACTCCTATTTTGACAACTAACTCAGACCTTCTTCGTATAACTTTCATTTCCTTAGAGAAGAATTTGGCAGTTGGCTATTATGAGGTATGGATAACACATGAGCTAAAACTTTCTGGATAGAAATTTTATTTTTGCATGCACTCAGATCAATCTCAAATATATCAAGTTCAGGCAGTCGTAGGGGGATCATTTGATAGTAAAACCACCTAGACAATCCCCCAGCCTGTTCTTTTCTTTTTATCAAGTCATAACTTGTAGCTTACTCATGCATGAGGAAAAAACTCTCAGGAATCATAGAAGGAAGCTGATTGAGCATGTGGGAATTCTAAAAGACTTTTACATAGCAAATAGTGAAAAACTGATTTCTTTATCAATGAAGGCATAAGAACACATGGCCTTAAAACTAACAACTGAGAAATTTCTAGGCTAAGACTTTAAACTGAGAAATTTTGACTAAGTGGAAAGGCCACATAAGTCAACATTTCCAAAATCTGGGAAAACTAGTCTCACAAATGCCAACCTAATAGCCATTTATCAAAATAAAAGCAAAAACAAAATTTCAATGGTCTTGGGGAAAAAAAATCATACTATCATTAGGAAGATCACAGTGTGTATCAGGAAAATAAAGCCCTGCAGAGAGTCAGTCTCTCTAGGTTCAACATTTACAAAATCCATTTGACATTAGGTAATTTAAAAAAAAAGAGTATTTAATATTCCAGAGCTTTCCTTAGGGGGTGGGGAGTCTCCTTGGGTTTCACCTTTTTTTCCTAAAAAATGAAGAATTTGAAATGTAGTGTTCAAATGTAAGTATGGTGGTTATCTAATAAATGGAGAAATCATAGTTAGAAATCTGATGAAGGCCATGTGAAGTGACCTCGCTTCAATTCTAAAAGTGTGATTTTATGAATAACTGAACTATAAGTTTGTTTCCAGATCTCATATTCCTCAATTCTTAGTACTCTACAGTAGTATAAATTGATAAATATTAAAATGATTCATGAGAAGAAATTTAAAAGACCCTACTCCATTAAATATAAAATGCCTTTCCATTGGTTTTAGCTATTTATGGATTCATTCAAGGGTAGATTGATAGTTAATGGGACTCTTTCTTGGAACTATTAGTTTTTTTTGCACAGTTAGAAGTTATCTGTGAGGTTAGTAAATTTACTCTAATTTATCTTAGAGGCATTAATTTTTTTTTTTTTAGGTAATGTACCTTTCGTTAACTTTGATAATGGGTTGAAATAATCACGATCCAGGTGATTATTAATATAGCTTTTAAATATTTTCTTTTTTAAACAGGTTGCTCATCTTGTTTCTATAGGTTTATATTTTCTTCTTTTCCTTTGTTTTTCTTCTGTCTGCCTTACAGCTACAGAAACTTGGAAGGGTCACAGTTTGTACCAAATATCCCCCTTCAATCTCCTTTTTACAACATTTCATTTCTTTAAACTCATTCTACAAGACATTTATGTTCTGAAAAATAGAACAGCCTGTGTTAAGCACTGTTCATTTCCATTGTATTCTTGTGTTCCACCATTGTAAGATATGCTGAATGCAGTGTTCAATTGTGGATGTGTTAAAGCAGAGAGAGCAGTTCTGAGGTCTTTGTTCATTTCCTTTCTATCATACTTCTTATATTTTGAAAAATAGTTTTTCAATTCATGAAAGAAAATTAAATACCTGCATCTTTTCTCCCCTCACAGAAAAACAAGGCACTAACTTTCATTTAACTATATTTTCTGTAAAAAAAAATAAATAAATAGAAACAGGTTTGTTGTTGTATGTGTTTAAGGACCAAAGAAACCTGATACAATACTGGTTTTTGTCCTGGGAAATTAGCTGAACAGCATTCAAAGGCTTTCTTACAAGTGCTCCAAATTCATTTCTTTGATTTTTGAATAGAAATTTGGCCAAGCAGGTGTATGAATGAGAGAGAATTTTTTTTTTCCCCAGAAATGAACATTGACTTTCTTAGTCCTGCTGTTTACCTGTATGTGTCTATTTGTCTGTGTAGCTCTGTGGAGCCTGACTCTATGGTACCACAATTTTCTGTTACAGAGAAGACTATCTAGTTCTGTCTTTGGAGTCCTGCCCAGATCCTTAAAGAAACCACATATTTGGGCAGAATGAAGTCTGTCAGGAATGCATTTAGGGAATGTCTTCAACAAGAAAAGCCTTATCAGTAATGGGACTTGCAATCTCATCCTGCAAATATGGCCCACAATAAATGAAAGGAAGGGGTCCAGACATGGTCACTGACAGTGTATTGCAAAGTTGTTGTGCACAAAATGACTCAGAGCAATGGTAACTGCTTTTAAAATTATTCTAGTTTTGGACAGGGCCTAATACATGAGCAAACCCAAAGACCATTTAGATTTTCAGAATGAATAGTAAGAATAATTTGTGGAACAAGGTAATTGAAAAGTCAGGAAAACATCTGAGATAATGTAGGCAAATTCTAATGAGATAGAAAAGGGATGGATGGGAATCTCCTGGAAATCTCAGATGGTGGTAGCGGAAAGTGCTGACTTTATTCTCAGACAGACTGAATTCTGGGGCTATGCAGTTGGATAGTTTTCATCAAGTTGCTTAACCTCTGTGAGTCATCGTTTTCTCAATTACATATAGTTTTGATAAGATCTCAAAAATAAGTTACATAAAGTGCTTGGAGTAATACATGATGTGCTGGTTTGAAAGGAAGCATGTCCCCTAAAAAAAGCCATGTTTTAATATAAGTCCCATTTCATAAAGGTAGAATCATCCCTATTCAATACTGTATATTTGAAACTGTAATGAGATCATCTCCCTGGTTGATGTGGTTTAGTCAAGAATGGTTGTTAAACTGGATTAGGGGATGACATGTCTCCACCCATTTGGGTGGGTATTGATTGGTTTACTGGAGTCCTATAAAAGAGGAAACATTTTGGAGAAATAGATTCAGAGAGATTCAGAGAGCAGAACGATGTAGCCATGAGATGCAGAGAGTCCACGAGCCAGCAATCTTTGGAGATGAAGAAGGAAAATGCCTCCCAGGGAGCTTCATGAAACAGGAAGCCAGGAGAAGATGCTTGCAGATGATGCCGTGTTCGCCATGTGCCCTGCCAGCCGAGACAGAAGGCTTGACTGTGTTCGCCACGTGCCCTTCCACTTGAGAGAGAAACTCTGAACTTTATGGGACTTCTTGAATCAAGGTATCTTTCCCTGGATGCCTGTGACATTTCTATAGACTTGTTGTAATTGGGACATTTTCTTGGCCTTAGAACTGTAAACTAGCAACTCATTAAATTCCCCTTTTAAAAAGCCATTCCGTTTCTGGTATATTGCATTCCGGCAGCTAGCAAACTAGAACACATGACATAGTTATTAAGTTATTGCTGTTATCAACGTCCTTATTATATTGACCTCTTCAGTCCTTTATTTGTCCAGCCATTGTTCATCCAAGCTATATTTTATTCTCATTGCTGAAAAGCACAAATCAGGGCTCAGAAGAACAATTTGTAGATGTGGAAAAATTGTCCATATCCTAGATGCTATTCTGGGAAAGCACCAGATAATTGAAATCTGAGAAAAGTATATTTGTTTTTTTATGAAGTTTTTCTATATTGTTTTGTATTTTTATGATTTCAAATAAAATGGAGGAAAACAAAATCCAGAACATGGCTTAGAGTTTTTTAACTGAAGATCACAATAATGTGAAGACACTCTATGAATTGCAGTGTAATACAAATTTAAATATGTTTCAATACTGGTCATTGTCCTACTTTTATTTCCCTTTTGTTCTTCATCCGCATATTCTCAACTTCTTGCTTCTTCACCAACTCCTTCTTCTATCATTTTCTTTTCAGCGCTTCTTTCTTTTATTTATACCTCCTTGTCTTCTTCCATTTCTCATTTTTCAAAATCTCCCAATCTGGGTATTCACACACTAAAGAAGGCTCTATTAGCATCATTTGGAGGGTGAGGATGTGGCTAGGAATACTCAGTGATGCATTTATCCATGTCAAGTTTTTTGCTTGTTTGTTTTGTTTTGTTTGTTTTTTATTGACAGTGTTTGAAATGTTTGTAGATATGTGATTTTTTTTGGTAGTACTATGATCTCTTTTAAATTCATCCTTAAGAATTTTAAAACAATTAAAAGTATAAACTGGAAAAAGTTTGTGTTCTAGTTTGCCAGCTGCCGGAATGCTACACACCAGAAATGGATTGCCTTTTAATAAAAGGGGATTTATTTTGTTAGTTCTTCAGAGGAAAGGCAGCTAACTTTCCACTGAGGTTTTTTTCTTACGTGGAAGGCACAGGATGGTCTCTGCTGATTTTCTCTCCAGGCCCCTGGGTTCCAACAACTTTCCCCGGGGTGACTTCTTTCTGCATCTCCAAAGGCCTGGGCTGAGCTGCGAGTGCTGGGATGAGGAGTGCTGAGCTGCTTGGGCTGTGCTACATTGCGCTCTCTCATTTAAGCACCAGCCAATTAAGTCAAATGTCACTCATTGCAGCAGACACGCCTCCTAGCCGACTGCAGATGTAATTAGCAACAGATGACGTTCACGTATCATTGGCTCATGTCCACAGCAACAAAACTAGGTGCCTTCACCTGGCCAAGTTGACAACTGAATCTAGCCAACACAGTATGATCTAAGGGTTAAAAGAAGCTTTAGTGGCTCCTAGAGATGGAACCTTGAATTTCACATTTGGAAAACGTCTTTTTGGGGTTGGATGTAGATAGTGCATTATATTGGTTCTTCACATCATAAAGCAAATATCGCTCTTTATTATTGAAGAAATTAGTGAATCATAGGGACCCATGTGCTTTAGATTGGGGAACAAGTTGTCTCATCGAATAATGCAGATTGTGTTAATAATTGAGACACAGTTATGTGTCAGAGTTTTATTTTTTCTTTAATTTTGCACTTATTTGGAAAGCGAGTGGTTGTTTATTCCCTTTTGTCTAGATATAACGTGTTACTTTTGTAAACTCTGCTTGTTCTAGTGTCACACACGTGCTTTTGTTTGAATTGAAGAAGTGAGAGAGAAGGGACTATAGAAAAGATATATAGGCTTAAACATCATCTCTCACTGAAGAAAAAACTGGCAAAGAATTTGTTGGGTTTTGACACAGCTCAATACCAACTAGTAGACAAATAATTAAGTCTGAATAACAGAGGTTGTATTGCACTTTTTTGGGTCCATAGTGTACATATATAACTGCATTGTTAAGTGGTTGTGACTTTTCCTGACAGCAACAAATATTCTTACAGCAAATCAAAATTGAATGAGACTTATCCTAGAATAAAAAGAGAGATGGATCATTATTAGCATCCTCAGAGGTCATTATAACTGGATCTGGCATAAAAAGCCTGATCAAGAGGTCAGCAAACTCAGAGCAGTAATATAGGTTGAAGTAATCTCAGCCAAGACATGGAAATAAAGCAATCAATCTTCTCCATGGTTGGAGCAAAAACTAAAGCAGTGTTCCTCCACATCCCTCATGACTAAGCAAGCTTATTGTGGAGCCACTCTTCTTATTGGCTACAGGAAGGCAATGGTTCTCAAGCTGCCTGAGATGGTCAGGTAGAGTGATTGAGTGTGGAGCCTAGAGGAAAAGATACAAAACTGTCTCTGTGTCTGATAGAAGAAAGTGTCCCCTGTTTGCTTCTCAGATATATCTGGGAATACTTGAAATAGGGAACTGGGCCTTACACCACCATAGAAAAGTGATCCCAAATGATACAGGCTGTGGGAAAATGCTGGTTACATATTTAAACGTAAGCCAGCAAAAATAATTCCAATTCTAAAGGGATAACTGTCTCTTTTGGAAAGAAATGAAACAAAAAAAATTATTAAAATCAGCAAATTTATTTCTTTTGTTATTTAATTTTAATGGAGACACTCAGATGCAATTTTATTGAAATATGATTTACATATAATGAGCTGCAAAGATTTTAAGTTTGTAGTTAGCTAAATTTTTGATAAAGGCATGCTATTTAACCAACACCCAGCAAGATATAAAGCATTATCTTCAAACTAGTAATTTCCCTCAAGTACCTTTCCAATACACCCCACCTCCCCAAACCACTGCTCTGATTTCTGTCACAATAGATTAATTTCCCTGTTTCAGAACTTCATATAAATGAAATCATATAGTTTGAACTCTTTTGTGTCTGGCTTTTTTTGTTCAGCATATCATTTTTGAGAATCATCCATGTTGTTTTCTATAGCTATAGTTCGTTCCTTTTGTTGTCTAATCAGAAGCAATGTTAGTCTGTCTTCTTTATAGAACTATAAAGCAAAAAAAAAAAACAGAAAAAAGTATTTTAGTGTTCTTTTTTTGTTTAAGTAACAAGAATATTAGCATGATTTTCCTAGGAATTTTGAATAACTTGTATTTAAAAGCTTTAATAAAATTAAATCAATTATTAATCAAGCTGTAATTTAATGAGAAACCCAAAGTTCCAGAAATTGATAAGAAGTATTCCAAATTTCATTTTAGCAGACCCACAATATAATGTTTTTATTAAATATATTTAATCATTAAATCATTTAACAAAAAAATATGTATATACTTGAACATGCTTATTTGTATTATTCATGGTCTCAGTTTGGGTTTATGGCAATAGAAATGTGAATTTAGTAACAGCAATTTAAATATATTAATTTCCTGATTTGATGCTAAGGATTTGGAAGATATAAATGTGCAGAAGAATGGAAAAACACATTATATGAAAATAACTATAAACTTGCCTATGTGAACATGCTATGCCAAACATTTGCCTGTACTGTCTGTTTTTTGTTCCTGTTTGTTCTTTCTCAATTTTTATTCTATGACTATGTTCTCACCTTTCTATCCTCTGCATAAACCTCTCTACCGAATCCTTATCACTAGCATTCGATCATGCTCTAGTTCTGCTCATCTTAAAACATACATATTCCCCAAACATACAAACAAAATCTTCCTCCTTCCCTCATTTTCCTCAACCATTGCTCTATTGCTTCCTTTTCTCATTCAAATTTCTCAGGAACTGTCTATGTACCCTGTACTCAATTCCTAATCATAGATGCTTTCCTCAATTTACTCTAATCTAGATCGCACACTATCATTCTCCAGTCTTCCTAGCAGTCCTCTTATTTAGATAACCAGTGACTTCCAGGTTGTTGTCATCAATAGTAATTTGATTTCTTCTTCACATATGATAGGTTTGAGTGTTTCTCTTTCTTGAAAGGTTCTCTTCCTTTTGAATTCCATGTTATTCTCCTTTGTTTCCTCCAAACTTTTTGGACACGTTTGACAGTCATTTGCTGGTTCCTGCTCTTCTACCTAGCCTTTGGATACCAGGATACTCAAAACTTCCTTCCCATCTCCTTCTACATCTTCTCTCTATTGTGTCCATCTTTACCACAGCTTCAGTTACCACCAGTAGGATGGATCAAATATTCATGCTTAATCCAACTACTCTTCTGAGTTCTCAACATACATATTCACTCACTAATTTTACATCTCTAACTGTACGATTCAAGGTACTACATTTATGAGATGGTGACATAGTAATTTTTTCACATCATGCTTAGTTTTTTTCCAAGATTCTCTAATTCTTTATCTCAGTGAACAGCTACCTTTATGTTTACAGTTTTCAAGCTTAAATACTTTAGCATGTTTCTTTCCTACATGTTATATGCAGTTCAGTAGAGAATATAAAGAATTTCACCCTGTATAAGCAAAAGCATAATTAGTCTATTTATTTTTATTTCTATCCTCCGATAACATATATTAGAAACTATCAGTATCTATCACATGGACATTTTACTCCCTTTTGTCTTTCAAATTTATTTCTCGCCACATGGCCACCACAATGGCATAGCATTTTTGTACACATATCGCCATGTTATTCCTCTGCTTAAATTCTCCAGTGCCTCGCATTTCTGATAGAAGTTCTACCAGGCCCCCTGCATGATCAGGCCTGTGCCTCTTTTAGAGACATGTCCCATATCACTCCTCTGCTCTTTTCCTACACCATCTATTGACCTTTTACATACTTTATTCTGACCTAGAACTCCAGGCAATTCTCCATCTGTTTTGGTCTGAGTCATGCTTATTCATCCTTCAGGGAAGTCTTTCTTTTTTTTTTTGTATGGGCAGGCACTGGGAATCAAACCTGGGTCTCTGGCATGGCAGGCAAGAACTCTGCCACTGAGTCACGGTGGCCCACCCAAGGGAAGTCTTTCTTGAGAGCAATTGTACATGCCCATATCAAAAACTCTCATCACCCTCTGTTTTTGTCTTTTTTTTCCTTCATAGCATTTTTTTTTCACAGATTATGGGCTACATCTGAATCCTAGAGTAGGCTTTAAATTTCATTAGGATACGGATATTGTTTTGTTTATGGTATATCCTTAGTCCTGGCACAGTGTCTTGCAAATACTAGACACTTCATATTTGTTGCCTGAATGCTTCAGTATAAACAGTGTGTGAAATATCCTCTCAATCATTGAAAATTTTGTTCATTTATGTTCAGGTTTTAGTAAAGCTGAGAAGATACATGAAATTGATCCTTTCACATGGGCGGGCACCGGGAATTAAACCCAGGTCTCTAGCGTGGCATACGAAAACTCTGCCTGCTGAGCCACTCTGGCCCACCTGAGAGAACACTTTTAACCAGATGACAGTTGAGTGCTGAAAGAAGAGATTATTTTTATACTCAGAGATTTCTCTGACCTTTTGAATAGTCCCAACATAATTTATTACAGAAAAAATAAGAAGGTCAATCAAAAACCGATTCAAATCTTTCTTTCTTTTCTGGTAGAGACATATAAGCTACTGTATTCCCCACATATATATTTTATGGGTTAGCTATTGTCATTTATTTTTAATATTTAAATATGGGAGATTTAGAAACTTCTAGATTGTAAATATTTGAGATGTTTATATATATATATTTATGTGGACATATTTGTGTATATCTCTACGTGGTTTACAAATAATCCTATGTTTCAACCCTATTAACTGCTTTGTTTTCTAGAGTAATATTTACAGAGATAGCACAGATATTGTTGAACATATGTAACTGAATCCTGTTGGAATTAGCTGAATTTTAGGATTCATTAGTCCCATTATGTAGGCAAACACAAACCTTGACTGGATCTGGCAGGCCATTTGTTGCCACTTAGATACACTAGAAGCCTCATTTCTTCCAGGAGTAGGTCAATAGACCTAAAAGATGTGCCATACTATCAAGAAGATAGATAACATGAACCAATAATCACTTTATCATGCTCGTAATTTGGGGGATAAGAAGTGTGGGAAGGGCACAGCAAAGATGGCATGTCTCTGCTCCACAAGAACTGGTACTCAACCACTGTGGCCTAAATTTCTAGGGATAGTTGGAGACTTCTGTGGTTTTGGTATTGGCAGTCAATGGATTTTTTGCTTATTCTATACATTAGCCTGCTGGGGTGGAAATGTTCAAGATGGTTTCTTTATTCACATTCATGGTGCCTGGGTTGAGAAGCCAATAACTGCTGGGGCTGACCTGGCATTTCTCTCTCTCTCTAGGAAATCTTTCAGCATGGTTAGCTTAGGGCTGTGTAAGGGCAATAGGACTTCTTACAGGTGCTTGACTTTCCCCTAGGGGTGTATTTTAAGAGAACAAAGTAGAAGCTTCAAGGGGGCATCTCATAACTTGGCACATTATACCATGTCACTTCTACCCCCATTCCATGAATGGATAGAGCCAGCCAATATCAATGTGGCTGGGTCTAAATACCAGCAGATGTAGTTTAAGAAGGGGGTCACATTAGGGACCTACCATATTGGTGTCTTTGGCTCACTGATTTTTTCTGCTTGTGTCTTTTCATACACATTAGTCCTGATATATTATTTAATATAAGAAGTAAAAAAGGGTCACTATTTAGACTTTTACCATTGGAAAAATTAATGAATTTAAAGTGTTTGCTTGAAGAAAGTCTCATCAAGATTTTGAAAGACTTGGGAACAAAACCAACAATTTATATATCCTTGCCCTTCTTGAAACTAGATAATTGCCCTTCTTAGATTTAAACATTAAATAGTCCAAGAAGGAAATCATTAATTTTTTATATACAATAATGTTATTGTCAAGTTTAGAATTATAACCAGGCTAGGAAAGCTGCAATAATGTAATTCTTAAATGGTTCCATGTACTATGTAAACTATTCTTTACTGTGGAACATAGTCAAATGGAATGTATTTTCCAAAATCTTTGTTCTTTCTTGTATTCCTAGTGAACTTTATAATGAAATTTCTTTTAATGCTTCCTCCTATTTATTTTCCTCCTATTTATTTGTTTGCATGAGGAAGTGTCTGAAAGAGACCAACAAATTACTAATACACATATGTTTATTATAACATTTCCTTCAGATGAACAAATACTGACTCTTATAGATTAAAACTTTATATAAATTGTCTTAGGAAAAATACAAGTTTCACCTTCTGTAGACTGTTTTATAGTTTTTTTTTCTTTTTTTCCTAAAAGATCATAGCAAATTTGGTTCAGGCTATATTTGCACAGCATAATGACTATGTTTATAAACTTTATATAAGAAGAAGCACCATGGCAATTTTTTTATTATTTAAGTCAAATCAGGTTTACTGTCTGTCTATTTTTATTCTTAACACAATTCAGCAAATATTTACCTGTTACTTTGTATATGTCAGGAATAATACTCAGCCTTAAGAATATTGAGATAAATATAATATTACCACTGCTAACAAGAAGAGAAAGGCATGTAGACAAATAAACAGAATACATTCTGTTAGGTAGTCCCCAAAGCTAATGAAGAAACCATTTCTTTTGCTGGGTTTGAGAGGTGATGGGAAGTTAGAAAACATAGATAATGTTTGATCAGCATTTTTATAGCCAAGAGGGCACATGCAAATGTATAAGCTAACAGGAAAATTTTTTCCAATATAAGCAGCTCTTTTTTTTCTATGATCCAGTTTGAAAATTTAAAATTTAACAGTTTCTACCCAAATTAGAATTTATAATATTAACTAAGAGCAATTGTTCTATCTCAAATATAAGGGTGGAACAAGTGATTAATAGGATAAGGTGGATTCTTATAGCTGATCATTTGTCCTCCCATTTGCCAAAAGAAATAAAAATTCTATAATCTGGTTAGTGTTTCACAACACTGAATGTGATTAGTTCCACTGTATTGCATGGTTGGCAGTGGTTGATGTGGGAAATGTTATGATATATATATATATATATATACTCCCATAATTTTTAAAAAAGAGACTAAAAATTCAACAAACAGTTAAGGATGAGTAAAGTTAGGATATTTATCTACATAGTAAACACACCTTACAAAATTATATCTGGCTTTTGACTCAAGAATGTCCACCTAGTACTGATTTAGTTTTAAATTTCCAGTTTTATATGAAAGTTATTGGATATTTTAAATTTCCATGTCTTATAAAGATTGTTAATTCATAGAAAGTGTAGTCTTTTTTTTTTAAGAAAATAAAATTCAACTCAACTTTATTTACACTATAAGGTATGTTTATTGGCTTACTATTTTAGTTTCCTAGGCTGCTCAAGAAAGCACTATGAAATAGGTTGGTTTAAACAACAGGAATTTATTCACTCATGGTTTGAGGCTGCAAAAAAGTCTAAATAAAGGTGTGATCAAAGTAATGCTTTCTTCCTGAAGATTGTGGAATTCTGGGGCTGGCTGCTGGTGACCCTTAGCTTGTCACATGATAAGGCACATGGCAGCATCCCTTGATCTTTCCGTTCTCTTCCTGGTTCCATTGATGTCCACTTTTCTTACCATGGCTTTCTTTCTATTTGAATTTCTCTCCATTTATGAAGGAATCCAATAATAGGATTAAGACCCGTACTGATTAAGGTGGGCCACACCTTAACCGAAGTAACCTCTTCAAAAGGCATGACCAATGGATTCATGCTCATAGAAATGGATGAGATTTTAAAATATGTTTTTTCTGGGGGTACGTGCAGCTTCAAATCACACTTAGGTAAGTTTAAAGTTCAGGAAAGTCTTTATCGAGCATTTACTTGATTATTTAACGTGGAACCTGACTTCTTTATTGACTTCTTTTCTGTTTTTCTTTTCTTTGCTATTTTGATTACTCTGGTTGATCCCAAGTCTGACTGTCTCTGTGGCCCTAAAAGACTTTAATCTGCTCCTGATCTATTTGACTCATTGCTATGTAATTTTAGAATGAGATGGATTTATTTTTCCCCCAGGCAAAGTGATGATTTTCATTCTGAGTGGACAGTATCAGGTCTTGAACCAATTACCATGGCCAGAGGAGTGGAATACTAATGGGCTTAACCTGAGTTACATGTGCCACTGCAGGATTTGCTGTGAATTTAACTTCCCAAAATAGAAATTAGGGTTGTTAAAAGGGGAAGGTGAAAAAAAAAAAAAGATGGGAGGTTGGGGAGGAGAGGTAGAGATATGACTGAGAAGGCAATCAACAAATTACCCGCTATACAGATAACTATTTGGATAAATAGTAAATTAGATAAGTCTATAGGTTTGAACTTTTTCAATTCTTGATTCTAATGTGGATCACATAGGAACAACAATAAAAGGCCCACCTCATATAAGCTGTTGTCCCAATTGAAGGAAAGATACAAAATTTGTAATGAAAGGATATTTATTCATTGAAATTGAGAAATGATAAAAATACTTGCATTCAACTTGCTGTGCATAGCTGAAAGTGCAGAAACACTTCCGACAGTTTTGAAAGTTCTTTTGCCTTTAGGTCTCAGCAAGGTGCTATCTCTGCCAATAATACTAGATAGGGTTGAGGACTCCATCAGATTCTTAAAAAATTTCCCCTTGTCTTTCTCACAGGGATTTATATGTCCTCTTGTCTCTTTTAAGTAATCTGAAAACTGGCAATACACCTACTTGCTTTCCAGGTGCAATATTTCTGAGTGTTTACTTGAAATGCATGAACCAAAGGCCAATTTTTACTCAGTTAAAAGTAACTAGAATTCCAGTGAGAATAAAAGACTCAGAGTTCTCAATCAGTAATGACATTTTCTTTTCTCCAGCATACCATATTGCTAATATACCTTTAGGCTTACCTGAAACTGTTCTTGTAGTGTTGTTATTGAGAGATGTCTATTCAGATTTAGACTGTAAACTCTATAGCAATAAATAACTTTTGTTCCTTAGAGTGTTTAGAAGAATGTAAACTATACAAAAGGAAAGACTTCTTGTCTATTTTATATATTGAAGGATTTAGTTTTTAAAAAATAGTGATTTTCAATAAGACTATTGTAAAAAATTTTGAAAATCTAGAAAAATATATTAAAAATTCACCTGAAATCTCACCATTCCTAGGTAATCATTATTAATATTTTTAAGGGTCATATTATGTATATAGTACTTAGTGCTTAGTAAATGTACAATATATGTTTTCTGTGTTTGAATGTTGAATGAATATAAATAGGATGCACTCTTATTTATAAAAAAGTGTTTTATTTATCTTTTAACATTGGTGGTTTAGTTCTTTTGTAAACTTTTTTATTAATTAAAAAAAAATTAACAAACAAAACATTTAGAAATCATTCCAGGCGCGGGATTCCCCAGCCGCGGCAGCTGTGGCGGCAGGAGCTCCTCCCTCCCTCCTTCCCAGGCCAGCTGAGAGTCTCGGAGAGGCAAGTTTCCCAAGCCGCGGCGGCCAGTGCCCCTCTTTTGCAGGCGGCTTTCTGGACCAGCTACGAGTCTCGGATCAGAGGGCTACCCAAGCCGGGGTGAGTGGCAACCGGCGCCCCTCCCCCGCGGGCGGCTTCCTGGTCCAGTGGCAAATTCCCCAAGCCGCAGCGGCCGACGACCGACACCCCTCCACGGAGAGGAGGGAATTTCCAACAGTGGCAGGGACTGGGTCCAACCAAACACCAATAGGGGAATTAATAAAGGAGCCACAGGGTCCCCTCAAGCTGCGGTGGATGACGCCCCCACCACGCGCAGCCCCCCGGACCAACAGAGAATTGGATCGAAAATCCCCAGGCCACGGAGAACGGTGACCGGGGGGATCCCTTCCAAACATGTGAGACAAAGGTGTGCCACGAGCGCCACCTACTGGGCAGGATAAGAAAAACAGAACCCAGAGATTTCACAGAAAAATCTTACAACCTTGTTGGGTCCGACACCCAGGGAAATCTGACTAAATGCCCAGACGCCAGCAGAAGATAACAGTCCACACTCAGAAGATTGAGAATATGGTCCAGTCAAAGGAACAAACCAATAGTTCAAATGAGATACAGGAGCTGAGACAACTAATGCTGAATATATGAACAGAAATGGATAACCTCTTCAAAAACCAAATCAATAAATTGAGGGAGGACATGAAGAAGACATGGGCTGAACAAAAAGAAGAACTAGAAAAACTGAAAAAACAAATCACAGAACTTATGGAAGTGAAGGATAAAGTAGAAAAGATGGAAAAAACAATGGATACCTACAATGATAGATTTAAAGAGACAGAAGATAGAATTAGTGATTTGGAGGATGGAACATCTGAATTCCAAAAACAAACAGAAACTATCGGGAAAATAATGGAAAAATTTGAACAGGGTATCAGGGAACTCAAGGACAATATGAACCGCACAAATACACGTGTTGTGGGTGTCCCAGAAAGAGAAGAGAAGGAAAAAGAGGAGAAAAGGAGGAGAAAAACTAATGGAAGAAATTATCACTGAAAATTTCCCAATTCTTATGAAAGACCTAAAATTACAGATCCAAGAAGTGCAGCGCACCCCAAAGAGATTAGACCCAAATAGGCATTCTCCAAGACACTTACTAGTTAGAATGTCAGTGGTCAAAGAGAAAGAGAGGAATTTGAAAGCAGCAAGAGAAAAACAATCCATCACATACAAGGGAAACCCAATAAGACTATGTGTAGATTTCTCAGCAGAAACCATGGAAGCTAGAAGACAGTGGGATGATATATTTAAATTACTAAAAGAGAAAAACTGCCAACCAAGAATTCTATATCCAGCAAAATTGTCCTTCAAAAATGAGGGTTAAATTAAAACATTCTCAGACAAAATGTCACTGAGAGAATTTGTGACCAAGGGACCAGCTCTGCAAGAAATACTAAAGGGAGCACTAGAGTCAGATACAAAAAGACAGAAGAGAGAGGTATGGAGAAGAGTGTAGAAAGAAGGAAAATCAGATATGATATATATAATACAAAAGGCAAAATGGTAGAGGAAAATATTATCCAAATAGTAATAACACTAAATGTTAATGGACTGAATTCCCCAATCAAAAGACATAGATTGGCAGAATGGATTAAAAAACAGGATCCTTCTATATGCTGTCTACAGGAAACACATCTTAGACCCAAAGATAAACATAGGTTGAAAGTGAAAGGTTGGGAAAAGATATTTCATGCAAATAACAACCAGAAAAGAGCAGGAATGGCTATACTAATATCCAACAAATTAGACTTCAAATGTAAAATAGTTAAAAGAGACAAAGAAGGACACTACATACTAATAAAAGGAACAATTCAAAAAGAAGACATAACAATCATAAATATTTATGCACCGAACCAGAATGCCCCAAAATATGTGAGGAATACACTGCAAACACTGAAAAGGGAAATAGACTCATATACCATAATAGTTGGAGACTTCAATTCACCACTCTCAGCAATGGACAGAATATCTAGACAGAGGATCAATAAAGAAATAGAGAATCTGAATATTACTATAAATGAGCTAGACTTAACAGACATTTATAGGACATTACATCCCACAATAGCAGGATACACCTTTTTCTCAAGTGCTCATGGATCATTCTCAAGATAGACCATATGCTGGGTCACAAAGCAAGTCTTAACAAATTTAAAAAGATTGAAATCATACACAACACTTTCTCGGATAATAAAGGAATGAAGTTGGAAATCAACAATAGGCGGAGTGCCAAAAAATTCACAAATATGTGGAGGCTCAACAACACACTCTTAAACAATGAGTGGGTCAAAGAAGAAATTGCAAGAGAAATTAGCAAATACCTCGAGGCGAATGAAAATGAAAACACAACATATCAAAACTTATGGGACGCAGCAATGGCAGTGCTAAGAGGGAAATTTATTGCCCTAAATGCCTATATCAGAAAAGAAGAAAAGGCAAAAATTCATGATTTAACTGTCCACTTGGAAGAACTGGAGAAAGAACAGCAAACTAACCCCAAAGCAAGCAAAAGGAAAGAAATAACAAAGATTAGAGCAGAAATAAATGAAATTGAAAACATGAAAACAATAGAGAAAATCAATAAGACCAGAAGTTGGTTCTATGAGAAAATCAATAAGATTGATGGGCCCTTAGCAAGATTGACAAAAAGAAGAAGAGAGAGGATGCAAATAAATAAGATCAGAAATGGAAGAGGAGACATAACTACTGACCTCACAGAAATAAAGGAGGTAATAACAGGATACTATGAACAACTTTACGCTAATAAATACAACAATTTAGAGAAAATGGATGGGTTCCTGGAAAGGCATGAACAACCAACTTTGACTCAAGAAGACATAGATGACCTCAACAAACCAATCAGAAGTAAAGAAATTGAATCAGTCATTCAAAAGCTTCCTAAAAAGAAAAGTCCAGGACCAGACGGCTTCACATGTGAATTCTATCAAACATTCCAGAAAGAATTAGTACCAACTCTCCTCAAACTTTTCAAAAAACTACCTAATTCATTCTATGAAGCCAACATCACCCTCATGCCAAAACCGGCAAAGATATTACAAAAAAAGAAAACTATAGGCCAATCTCTCTAATGAATATAGATGCAAAAATCCTCAATAAAATTCTAGCAAATCGTATCCAGCAACACATTAAAAGAATTATACATCATGACCAAGTAGGATTCACCCCAGGTATGCAAGGATGGTTCAACGTAAGGAAATCAATTAATGTAATACACCATATCAACAAATCAAAGCAGAAAAATCACATGATCATCTCAATTGATGCAGAGAAGGCATTTGACAAGATTCAACATCCTTTCCTGTTGAAAACACTTCACAAGATAGGAATACAAGGGAACTTCCTTAAAATGATAGAGGGAATATATGAAAAACCCACAGCTAATATCATCCTCAATGGGGAAAAATTGAAAACTTTCCCCCTAAGATCAGGAACAAGACAAGGATGTCCACTATCACTACTGTTATTCAACATTGTGTTGGAGGTTCTAGCCAGAGCAATTAGACAAGAAAAAGAAATACAAGGCATCAAAATTGGAAAGGAAGAAGTAAAACTATCACTGTTTGCAGATGATATGATATTATATGTCGAAAACCCGGAAAAATCCACAACAAAACTACTAGAGCTAATAAATGAGTACAGCAAAGTAGCAGGTTACAAGATCAACATTCAAAAATCTGTAGCATTTCTATACACTAGTAATGAACAAGCAGAGGGGGAAATCAAGAAATGAATCCCATTTACAATTGCAACTAAAAGAAGGAAATACCTAGGAATAAATTTAACTAAAGAGACAAAAAACCTATATAAAGAAAACTACAAAAAACTGTTAAAAGAAATCACAGAAGACCTAAATAGATGGAAGGGCATACCGTGTTCATGGATTGGAAGACTAAATATAGTTAAGATGTCAATCCTACCTAAATTGATTTACAGATTCAATGCAATACCAATCAAAATCCCAACAACTTATTTTTCAGAAATAGAAAAACCAATAAGCAAATTTATCTGGAAGGGCAGGGTGCCCCGAATTGCTAAAAACATCTTGAGGAAAAAAAACGAAGCTGGAGGTCTTGCACTGCCTGACTTTAAGGCATATTATGAAGCCACAGAGGTCAAAACAGCATGGTATTGGCATAAAGATCGATATATCGACTAACGGAATCGAATAGAGTGCTCAGATATAGACCCTCTCATCTATGGACATCTGATTTTTGATAAGGCAGTCAAGCCAAGTCACCTGGGACAGAACAGTCTTTTCAATAAATGGTGCCTAGAGAACTGGATATCCATATGCAAAAGAATGAAAGAAGACCCATATCTCACACCCTATACAAAAGTTAACTCAAAATGGATCAAAGATCTAAACATTAGGTCTAAGACCATAAAACAGTTAGAGGAAAATGTAGGGAGATATCTTATGAAACTTACAATTGGAGGCCGTTTTATGGACCTTAAACCTAAAGCAAGAGCACTGAAGGGGGAAATAAATAAATGGGAACTCCTCAAAATTAAACACTTTTGTGCATCAAAGAACTTCATCAAGAAAGTAGAAAGACAGCCTATACAATGGGAGACAATATTTGGAAATGACATATCAGATAAAGGTCTAGTATCCAGTATTTATAAAGAGATTGTTCAACTCAACAACAAAAGTACAGCCAACCCAATTACAAAATGGGAAAAAGACTTGAACAGACACCTCTCAGAAGAGGAAATACAAATGGCCAAAAGGCACATGAAAAGATGCTCAATGTCCCTGGCCATTAGAGAAATGCAAATCAAAACCACGATGAGATATCATCTCACACCCACCAGAATGGCCATTATCAACAAAACAGAAAATGACAAGTGCTGGAGAGGATGCAGTGAAAGAGGCACACTTATCCACTGTTGGTGGGAATGTCAAATGTTGCAACCACTGTGGAAGTCAGTTTGGTGGTTCCTCAAAAAGCTGAATATAGAATTGCCATATGACCCAGCAATACCATTGCTGGGAATCTACTCAAAGGAATTAAGGGCAAAAATTCAAAGAGACATTTGCACACCAATGTTTATAGCAGCATTATTTACAATTGCAAAGAGATGGAAACAGCCAAAATGTCCATCAACAGACGAGTGGCTAAACAAACTGTGGTATATACATATGATGGAATATCATGCAGCTTTAAGACAGGATAAACTTATGAAGCATGTAATAACATGGATGGACTTAGAGAACATTATGCTGAGTGAGTCTAGCCAAAAACTAAAGGACAAATACTGTATGGTCCCAATGATGTGAATCGACATTCGAGAATAAACTTGGAATATGTCATTGATAACAGAGTCCAGCAGGAGTTAGAAACAGGGTAAGATAATGGGTAATTGGAGCTGAAGGGATACAGACTGTGCAACAGGACTAGATACAAAAACTCAAAAATGGACAGTGCAATAATACCTAATTGTAAATTAATCATGTTAAAACACTGAATGAAGCTGAATCCGAGCTATAGGTTTTTGTTTTGTTTTGTTTTGTTTTGTTTTTACTATTATTACTTTTATTTTTTTCTCTATATTAACATTCTATATCTTTTTCGGTTGTGTTGCTAGTTCTTCTAAATCGATGCAAATGTACTAAGAAACGATGATCATGCATCTATGTGATGATGTTAAGAATTACTGATTGCATATGTAGAATGGTATGATTTCTAAATATTGGGTTAATTTCTTTTTTTCTGTTAATTAATAAAAAAAGAAATCATTCCATTCTACATATATAATCAGTAATTCTTAATATCATCACATAATTGCATATTCATCATTTCTTAGTACATTTACATTGATTTAGAAAAAGAAATAAAAAGACAACAGAAAAAGAAATAAAATGGTAATAGAGAAAAAAAACTATACATACCATACCCCTTACCCCTTGCTTTCATTTACCACTATTTCAAACTGAATTTATTTTAACATTTGTTCCCCCTATTGTTTATTTTTATTCCATATGTTCTACTCATCTGTGGACAAGGTAGATAAAAGGAGCATCACACACAAGGTTTTCACAATCACACAGTCACATTGTGAAAGCAATATCATTATACAATCATCATCAAGAAACATGGCTACTGGAACACAGCTCTACATTTTCAGGCAGTTCCCTCCAGCCTCTCCATTACATCTTGAATAACAAGGTGATATCTACTTAATGCGCACGAATAACCTCCAGGATAACCTCTGAACTCTGTTTGGAATCTCTCAGCCATTGACACTTTGTCTCATTTTACTCTTCCCCCTTTTGGTCGAGAAGGTTCTCTCAGTCTCTTGATGTTAATTCTCAGCTCATTCTAGGGTTTTTCTCAGTCCTTTGATGCTGAGTCTCAGCTCATTCCAGGATCTTTGTCCCATGTTGCCAGAAAGGTCCACACCCCTGGTAGTCATGTCCCACGTAGAGAGGGGAAGGGAGGTGAGACTGCTCATTATATTGGCTGGAGAGAGAGGCCACATCTGAGCAACAAAAGAGGCTCTCTTGAGGGTGACTCTTAGGCCTAAATTTTAAGTAGACTTGACCTATCTTTTGTGGGGTTAAGTTTCATGTGAACAAACCCCAAGACTGGGGGCTCAGCCTATAGCTTTGGTTATCCACACTGCTTGTGAGAATATCAATAATTCAACTTGGGGAAGTTGAATTTCACCCCACTCTCACCATTCCCTGAAGGGGGCTTGCAAATACTTTTCCAGTCACTGATCAAATCATTCTGGGATTCATCGGGGGATCACTCTGGACAAACCAACAAAATCTCATGTGCTACATGAGATTCCAAGTACTTATGACATTCAATCAAACTATCTACACGAATTATATTGGGAAATGCTCTAGTCAAAATCTAAATTTTGTAACAAATAAACATTTTTTGCTTTAGTCTCACACATAAGGTAACATTTTAAAGTATTAGTTGTCTTCTATTTTCAGCACCCTGCAATAATGACAATCCTTTGTTCTTCCTCATGCAGAAACATTTTTAAAATTTGTACATTGTACATTTCACTATTGTTATACACTCTAGGCATTCCTAGATTATACCATCTCGATCTTTGACATCTATCTTTCTTTCTGATTTCATTTATGTCCCCAGCCCTCCTCCCTCTATCATTCTCACATGCAGCTTCATTCGGTGTTTTAACATAATTACTTTACAGTTAGTTAGTATTGTGCTGTTCATTTCTGAGTTTTTGTATCCAGTCCTGTTGCACAGTCTGTATCCCTTCAGCTCCAATTACCCACTCTCTTACCCTATTTCTATCTCCTGATGGTCTCTGTTAACAACGACATATTCCAAGTTTATTCACTAGTGTCGGTTCATATCAGTGAGACCATACAGTATTTGTCCTTTAGTTTTTGGCTAGTCTCACTCAGCATAATGTTCTCTAGGTCCATCCATGTTGTTACATACTTCATAAGTTTATTCTGTCTTAGAGTTGCATAATATTCCATCATATGTATATACCACAGTTTGTTTAACCACTCGTCTGTTGATGGACATTTTGGCTGTTGTAAACTTTTTTTAATTAAGTTTGATTAAAGTTGAAATGTAATGAGATGGGCTCTAGAATACCTTACAAATTGCTATTCTCTGACAGGAATTCAGACGTTCTGATCCTATTTGGATGATATCCTTTTAATTACATGTCACCTTCTAAGCGATGGATCAGTGAGTGATTATGCCAACAGGAACATTCGGCATGTGATGGAGGGAGGGCAGGAGATTTTCAATGTAATATGACTTACTCAGACAGTAAACATAACATTCTTCCTCCTGGGCAAGGGCTGTATTATCATCAGCTTGTCACTAGGACTAATCCCTGATTCATCAAAGGATTTTTCTGAATGATCCGCTTGGGAAAAAAGTTAGTCTCTGTTTAGGAGGCAAACAGTTTAACTTTGGGGAAATTGGAAGGATGGGGAGCAGGCCATGTTATTCACTGAAAAGCAGGACCTGACCTTGCATCTTCTGATATTCATAGGAAGCAGAGTTGAAGATACTAATTGTGGGAGAGAGGGAGGAAGAGAAATTCAACAGGCTAAGTGTAGATTCCACTCCTGAGCTATGCTAAAGATCACATTCTTGGGGCTTTCAGGGGAATTTAACTTTTTTGATAATGGTTTCTGGTAGGCTATTGCAACCTTCTCAACAAGTTACTTAAATTGTGGAGGTGGAGGGACAAAATTCACTCATGTGTTTTGCTTGCATTTGCAATACCCTTGGGACTAATTAGTTTATTCTTCCTAGTGAGTTCAAGGTCTTTAAGGAAATCATAGCTAATAGAGAGTAGTTACTACTCTCAAAGTGAGGAAAATAACTCAAAGTGCAAATGCACTCTTAGAATCATTAGATTTTTGTGAGTAAAGGAAAGGAAGATACATATAGAATATCATAAAGTATGTGCTAAAGAAAAGCATCATGATATAAAACTGTTAAGAAAGAAACTGAGGGACATAGCTATATTCATATGATTATAAAGCAATAAAAAGTGAAAATCCTGTCCATTACTTAGACTATTAGTCCACCACACCCCATGTAATCAGATATTAAGTGCACATGATAATATAAACTGCTCTTTTATCCAGTTATTTATGGTTTTAGGAACAAAATATAAGAAAACTTCCAAGACAGAGTAATAAAAATGTCAAGAAATCTGGAAACCATATATTCATTCATCCAGTATAACATTACAAAGAGTTGGAGAACTCAAGACAACTATTTTGTGAAGAGATTACATATGAGGACATAGCAGCAATCTTCAAATATCTGAAGCAGTATTGTGTGGAAGAAGAAAGATAAATGGAAATTATAGGGAGACAAATTTGCACCAATTAAAAACCATCTATATATGTCCAAAATGGAAGAAGCTGCTTAGGCAAGTGATTAGTTTACTAGACATAGTCACAGAATAGATTTGTTTAATGAAAGTAGTATAAAGGGCACAAAGCAACAGGCTGGTTACTGGAATCTGTGAGGTGTAAGTGAATTTCAATATCATAATTGTATAATTTTCTATATATTCAGATACCCAAACTATCAGAATTAAACTAGTAACTCCAAAATTCACATGTAAATATGATGGTAGAAGTATACATTACACATTTGATTCTGAAAGCTCATTATACAAAACATGGTATGTTTTTTATTTTCTAAAATTAATCTTTCTCAGAAAAATAAGCTGTGGCCAAACTTCACACACCCCATATGTCTCTCATATACTCAATGGGAATTATATTCTGGAAGGCAAACATTGAGTGAAAGAAAACATTCTGGCTTTTGATATATTGCGTTACATAATGGCTCCACTGTAGTAATATTCATCATTCTGCAGCTAATCAATTTTTGCACTATAATAACATGGCTCAAAACTACTTTTTAAAAATAATCTTATATTGTATAAGACTGTGCTTCTTTCCCTTAATTACCATTAGAAAGTGACATTCAAGGACAGCTGTGTTTGGGAAATCAGAGCATGACAAATAGCATAACATCTTCAAATAATCTCATAGAGTTAAAAGAGTAGGTATGCAGGTGTCTATGCAACTTGCATTTGAGGAATAATTCCTATTGGCGAATAATTTATAGAGTACATAAATGTTATTAGTATGCCAAGTACCGCTCAAATTGTGTTAACGTAAGTATTTACATCTCTATGACAACAAATTTACCATCAAAAATCAAATTCTTCCATTCTTTTAACATTTTACCGACATAACACCTGATGTTGGGATGTTTGGAAACATGCATAACAAAATGAATTTATCTCTTTTCATTTGGATATCTACATAGCGAACTGAACATTTCTTTCTACAGATTTGAAGTTTGACACATCATAAACACATATATGTGTTTTTGTGTGTGCATGTGAGTGCATGAGTGTGAAAATCTGCACCAAGTTTCCTCTCCATGAGGATACCTCCTCATTCACTTAACTTGGGCTTTAATGCCTTCTGGGCTGCTCTCTCTCCCTCACCAGGAATATGCTCTTGCTGGGGCATGGACACTGCATGCTGGTTTGCCCCTCTGTGTGTGCAGACTCTTCATCCTGCTTGGGCTATGATTCCAGAGGCCAGGCTTCAACCCCTCCTCTACAGGGATGGCTTTCTCACCTTACTCAGATACTGACATCCCATACCAGGCTGCTTCTGTGTGAATGCCTTCCTCTTCCCTCCTGCATCCCAGCACCCCACTCCAGGTTGGCCCTTGCTGTGAGTGCTCTCTCACACTCCTCTGGCTCTGACATCCCTATGGATTGAATTCTCACTCTCCCTTCTATGCTTTCCTCATTCCTCACTCCAATAAGGCTCTCCCAACCTGTCCTAGATTGTTCCCCTGTGGACGTCCTGTTCTCCTTGCTCCAGCTCTGAACTGTGATCCATCCAGCCTTCATATACCCGTGTGGGTTATGATATTCAACTCTGGGCCACTATAGCTTCTACTCTCCACTCCCATTTGTATGTATTCTGATCTTGCTGTGCCTTATTTAATGGCTTTAGAACTGAGTAGTTCAAGAAGAGAAATGAAGAGGAAGAGAAAAGGCTGAAAATGATTTCTTATTCAGAAGAATTGAATTAGTAGTTTTTAAAACTGCATTTTCTTAAATATATAATTTATCCCTAATTTTATTCAATCCATTTTTTTTTCTCATTCCTGTTGGCCCAACAAAATGTACCAATTTTGGAACTCTGGCAACTCCAAAATAAATAGGATCTTGATAGGGGGAATTAAGATATTCTGAAATTCTACGCTTTCTATCTTTTAATATTGGGACACACACATACACACAAAGTATATGTGGAATCAGGGAAGATGTTAAATTAGACATGCATATTTCTAAGCAAATTGACTCTGAAAATGTAATATTCTACAAAAAGCTCCTATGCCACCAATATTTTAACTATGCCAAAAAGATAGCTAATCTAAGATGTGCTTCTGCCTTTCTGTGCCAAAAGTAATTAAGTTGAGAGTCTTGGGCCCAGAAAATTAAGAACTTGCATATGTAAACATGCATTTACCATCTTGAAGTTTCTAGTCCAACTTGGAGTTTCTATTTAAGTTTGTTATAAAATTGTTTTCTACTTAATTTTTTAAAAAGTAATTAAATTTAGACTTAGAAAAAGAGATTTTGATTTGTGATAGCAGTCATTACAATGTGCATTAAAAGAAAGCATGCACAAAGATCCAATTTAATAGCTTGCCAGAACCATTTTTTTACTTTTCCATTCATTTCTTACCTCTATTTCTGTTTTGGTTTTTTCTGTCCTACTGGATTCTATTTACTTTTTAATGCTTTGAATTCACTTTCCACAGTCCAATAGTTGACTGATTGATTGATAGTGTGAAATAAGCATTTACAGAGGCTTAGCATTGCAGTTCATGGGATAAAGATATCTGGGCCAACTTCTGCTGCTTCTATGAAAGTAGATAGGGATTGTCATGGTCAGGTTCATGTGTCAACTTGGCCAGGTGGAACTGGAAGAATCCCCACACTGGCTCTCTAACTCATGCAGTGAGGGATATTATGGTGGGAAAAGCCAAGTGGAAGACATTAGAACTGCCCTTACCTAGCAAAATAGCAAATCAGAAGCAATACCAGATTCCTGGAAGGATTGCAAGAAATTACTGTCACTCTTAAGGACTTGAAGGATGCAGTAGTGGTGATTCCCACTACATCCCCATTCAACATCTTATTTGGCCTGTGCAGAAAACATATGGGGCTTGGAGGGTGACGGTGGATTATTGTAAGCTCAACCAGGTGGTAACTCCAATTGCAGCTGCTCTTTCAGATGTGGTATCATTGTTTGAGCAAATTAGTACATCCCCTGGTACCTGATATGCAGCTATTGATCTGACAAATGCTTTTTTTCTCAATAGCTATTAGTAAGGACCACCAGAAACAGTTTCCTTTCAGCTGGCAAGGTCAGCAATATACTTTCACTGTCCTACCTCAGGGGTATATCAACTCTCCAGCCCTATGTCATAATATTGTCCGCAGGGAACTCTATCGTTTCTCCCTCCCACAAGACATCACACTGGTCCATTATATTGATGATATTATGTTGATTGGACCTAGTGAGCAAGAAGTAGCAACTACTCTAGACCTACCAGTAAGGCATCTGTGTGTCAGAGGATAGGAGATTAATCCAACAAAAATACAGGGGCCTTCCACCTCAGTGAAATTTCTAGGTGTCCAGTGGTGTGGGGCATGTCACGATATCCCTTATAAGGTGAAGGATAAGTTGTTGCATCTGGACCCTCCTATGACCAACAAAGAGGCACAATACCTAGTTGGTCTCTTTGGATTTTGGCGACAACATATTCCTCACTGGGTGTGCTACTCTGGCCCATTTATCGAGTGACCAGAAAAGCTGCTAATTTTGAGTGGGGACCTGACCAAGAGGAGGCTCTGAGACAGGTCCAGGCTGCTATACAAGCTGCTCTGCCACTTGGAACATATGCTCCAGCAGAACCAATGGTGCTGGAAGTGTCAGTGGCAAATAGAGATGCTGTCTGGAGCCTTTGGCAGGCCCCTATAGGAGAATCACAGTGCAGACCCTTAGGATTTTGGAGCAAAGCCTTACCATCTGCTGCAGATAACTACTTTCCTTTTGAGAAACAGCTTTTGGCCTGTTACTGGGCCTTAGTAGAGACTGAACGTTTCACCATGGGCCACCAAGTTACCATGAGACCTGGGTTGCCTATCATGAGCTGAGTGTTGTCTGACCCACCAAGCCATAAATTTGGGTGTGCGCAGTAGCACTCTGTTGTAAAATGGAAATGGCATATACGAGATAGGGCCAGAGCCGGTCCTGAAGGCAGAAGTAAGTTACATGAAGAAGTGGCCCAAATGCCCGTGGTCTCCACTCCTGCCACATTACATTCTCTTTCCCAGACCAGAGCAATGGCCTCTTGAAGAGTTCCTTACAGTGAATTGACCGAGGAAGAGAAAACTCGGGCCTGGTTTACAGATGGTTCAGCCCAATATGCAGGTACCACCCGAAACTGGACAGCTGCAGCACCTGTCCAACCAGACAAACTAGGTATCACCACTTGGTCAAGTTGACACATGAACCTGTCCATGACAGGGAGGGAGGTAATTATGTAGGAATATATCAGGCTGTGCCTATTTTCTGAAAATGTATATGACCAGTTCAGTGAACTTACTCAAAATTGTCTTTAATCATACAAGTGCTTGACCCATTTCATCTAAATCAATAAAATATTTGATACTGCAGGTAGACCTAATCATAGGAAGATACTTGCATTGAAACATTTGATTTGACCAAAGTTTGGTGATAGGCAAATAAAGTCTTTTTCTGCATAAGACATTTTTCATATATTTTACTGAGAATATCTCCTATATGCCTCAATATGTCACTTGGCATTTCTTGACAACATAAGTAATATTAATGATAAAAATTACAAATCAATTTCAAAAATTTTTATAGACATACATTTCAGACCTTCTAAATTTCATGAAATTGTGTTTTCTGTTACCTAAAATCAAACAAGATATGACTATGGTCATTCAATGTCATAATTTTTAAGGTTTAAGCCCCATAGCTTTGGCAAGACAGGCAAGAATTCAGCCACTGAGCCACTGTTGCACCACACCCCTACAGATTGATTTTTACCCATCTATAAGATAACAGTTGTGGAATGACTATTCTCCTGTACATATATGCAAATAGAATAAGTAAATAACTGAATTATGAACATGAAAAAAATACATTATGTGAATTCATACAACCAGTTTATGGTGGAGTTCTAATTCTTATGCAGTTCTGTGTACTTTTAAATAGTGGCAATGCATCAGGCAAATAAGGTTGATTGAGGCACCCATTTACACTTTTAACTGCATATTTTGGGTGTCTGGGTATGTGTGTGTTCATATATTTATGTGTGTGTGTCTATAACTGAATATATGTATGTGAACTGGATCCAAGATTAAAAAGTTTTTTTTCTTGGTTATAAATATAGTGTATGCTTTTTGCATAAAGCTTAAACAAAGCACAGAAGTGTTAAAAAGCAAGTAAGAGTTGCTATGCAGGCCGGAATACTCCTAACATCTTGATGGATGTCTTTATATATTTTAAATGTATTCCATATGTATAAATAATGGTATGTAATTGTATACCAATAGGACCACACTACGCATTCTTCTCTGTAGCCACAGAAAGTACTTTATTACTAAAGTTCTAAATAATTACTGTTTTGCATAAGTTTTTAATACTGGTTTTACAAAATTGCATTTTAGACATATGTTAATTTATTAAAGAGATTACATAATTATGATTAGGTTGTTTATAATTTTATAAATCTTTTTCTTTACCGTAGATATTTTTGTGAAATATTTTATGTGAAAAATATTACATAAGCATTACATAATAGCAAAATATATATTACATAAATAAGATGCAAAATATAATTAAACAGCTACATAGCTACCTTCCAGTTTAAAGAAATTATAGCTAATAAATTGAAATTCCTTGTATGTCCTTTTCCAATGGCATATTCCTTTCTTCTAACTTGGAAAATTTATTTTGTTTTTGCCTTACATTATGGTTTTATTGAATGTGTATTTATCCTTAAAACAAATGTGCATTTTTTATGTTTTTCAATTATGATATTTTTCCATATTGTACACAATTCTCTGTAACTTGCTTTTTTTTTTCACATGGGCAGGAACGGGAATCGAACCTGTGTCTCCAGAATGGCAGGTGAGAACTCTGACTGCTGAGCCACTGTGACCTGCCTTGTAGCTTGCTTTTTAAATTCAGTTTATTTTGATGAGGCCCATGTATGTAGATACATGTTATTATGTTCTAGTTCACTCATTTTCATCACTGTATAGTATCATTTTATGCTCTTACTTCAATTTTTCCTCCATTCTTATAACAATGGACATTTTGGTTATTTCCATTATTTTGCATTGTAGACACTGCTGGCATGAACAGTTCATCATAGGGCATCTCTCTCATCCTCAGTAACAGATATGTTGTGATAAAAAAAATAAGTGAAATTGCTTGAAAAAAATTTTTAGCCTTTTGTAGGAGAGGCAAGTATGAAATATACTATGATAAGGGATATATCAATTATTTTATGAATGAAATTATTGTGTGATGGTGAACATATGTTCAAACATGTAACTTCTATTTTATTTCTATTATGGTTGTAGTAATTTTTACTTACAGTAGTGGAGTATTAGAGTGTTGTTATACATCTTCACAAATACTTGGTGTTAACAGATTCTAAAAACAAATAATAATTTTAGTAATCTGATGAGTATGAAAATGTATTACCTTGTATATTTGATTTACATGTTACTAATTTCCAATGAGATTGAGCTTTTATTTTTTAGATTTGTCTTATTTGCAGTTCATTTTTCCTCTTTTGTGAAAGGTATGTTTATAGATTTAGTCTATTTTTGTATTGGGATTTACTTCACTTATTGATTTTAAAGTTTTCTTTACATATTCCGAATGCCAATGCTTTGTCAGTTATATTTGCTAAAAGTACATTTTCTCACTCTTATTTGATGACTTTTGATGAATAATTTCTAAGGTATAATATAGTAGAATATGTCCAATTTAAAATTTTTGTTGCTTTTTATTTCTCGTTTAGGAAATACTTCCTTATTCTGAGGTGACAAAGATATTTTCAAATAGCATGCTTTCTATTCTATGATGATGAGTTTCTGACTTTCAGGATTTGCTTATTCTAATTATTTTATATCAGTGAGCCATACATAAATCATCCTTAGGCGATTGGGTTATTTCATTCCACGTGATGTCAAAGTTCACCCATGTTGTTGTATGTATCAGAAATTCAGTGCTTTTTAAATGGTTGAATAATATTCCATTCAATGTATATACCACATTTTGTTTATCCATTCATCTGTCAAGGACACTGGGGTTGCTTCAGTCTTTAGTCGATTGTGAATAATGTTACTGTGAACATTGGTCTTAGTTCCTGTTTTCATTTCTTTGGTGAATATAACTTGGACTGGGTAATATGGCAATTCTATACTTAAATTTCTGAGGAACCACCAGATTGTCTTCCACCATGACCGCACCATTTTACATTCCCACCACAAATGAATGAGTTTTCCTATTTCTCCACATCATCTCCAACACTTGCTAGTTTCCATTTCTTTAAGAGTGGCCTTTTACATGGATGTGAAATGCTATCTTGTGGTTTTGATTTGAATTTCCCTAATGGTTAGTGGTCTTGAACGTATTTTCACATGCTGTTTTTTGGTCATTTGTATAATTTTGGAGAAATGTTTTTTCAAGTATTTGGTCTATTTATAACTGGGTTATTTGTCTTTTTGTTGCTGCATGGTAGGATTTCTTTATAAATTCTGGATATTCTTTGGACCACATTCTTGGGTATGTGATTTTCAAAAATTTTTCCCCATTTTATACATTGTTTCTTTACTTATATAATGAAGTCCTTTAGTACACAAAAGTTTGTAATTTTGATGAGCTTTGATATTAGCTGGGGACGCTTAGAAACTAAGTATAAATCAATCTATTTTTCTTTTTGTTGCACATGCTTCTAATGTAAAGTTAAGAAAACATTGCCTAACACAAGTTTCTGAAGATGCTTCCCTACTTTTTTTGTAAAACTTTTACAGTTTTGATTCTTATATTTAGGTCTCTGAAATACTTTGAGTTGATTTTTATATATGGGGTGGGGTAAGGGTCCTCCTTCATTCTTTAACATATGTGGGGTGGTTTAAAGCTATATATACCCAAGAAAAACATTTTCTTAATCTTATCTATTTTTGTGGGTATAAGCACATTGTAAGTACAATCTTGTGGTGAGGCTACTTCAGTTAAGATGTAACCCACCTCGTTCAAGGTCTTACTCTTATTAGTGGAGTCCTTTGTAAACTGAATGAATACAAAGCCAGAGAAAGCCAGAGAAATGGGAAGCTGAATGCAACAAAACTCAGAAGAGAGGGGAGAGACCCACATGCAACACCAAATGCTTTGCCATATGGCAGAAGAGCCAAGGAAGCAGAGCAGTAGTCTTCAGGAAGAAAATATTGCACTGATGGTGGTTTATTTTTGACACGTTTTCTGTCTCAAACTGGAAGGTAATAAATTCCCATTTATTTCATGGTATCTGCCTTAAGCAGCCTAGGAAACTAAAACAGATTTGGTACCAGGAGAGTGGGGTGCTGGTATTGCAAATATAATGGCTTTGACATTAGGTAATGGGTAGAGGTTAGAAGAATTATGAGGTGCTTGATAGAAAAGGCCTAGATTATTTTCAAGAGACTGTTGGTAGAAACATGGACACTAATGGTACTTCTGATGAAGCCATAGACAGAAATGATGCTGTGGTATTCTTGGAAACTAGAAGAAAGGCAACTCTTATTTTAAATTGGCAGAGACATGACAAAATTGATTTTTTTTTTTTTTTGCATGGACAGGCACCAGAAATCTAACCCTGGTCTTCAGCATGGCAGGCAAGAGTTCTGCTACTGAACCACCATTGAACTGCCCAAAATTGATTTTTAATATCACATGGAAGGCAGATTTTGAAAGTGATAAACTTGGATATTTAGCTGGGGAGATTTACAAGCTAAGTGAGAAGAGTGCAGCCTGATTCCGTCTTGCAACTTGTAGTAAAATGTGAGAGGAAAGGGAAAAGCTGAGAACTGAACTCCTGGGCATAAAGAAAGTGATGGTTTGGAAAATATGAGTTTCTGGAAAATGAGTTCCCAGAAAATGGTACTCTATATCAGGGTTTTACTGACCAGCCATTTCAGCGACAGTCAGAATTACAGACACACTTATCCAGGAAGAATCTCTGGAAGGTTCTTTTGTCTGATGGTTTATACTATATGCAAAACAGAAAATTTTTTGTGAGATCTATATGAACAGAACCACTGCCAGCCTGTACTAAAAGGAACAAAAAGGGATAGAATGAAGGAAAAATCACTTTGAAGGCAGGACTATGGAAGATGAGATTTGGACTGAAGACATCCTCTTGGACCAAGAAAACAGACCCACCATATTAATGTGAAGGGTAAGTATGTCCTGGTGCTTGAGGAAGACATAATTTCTCCCTCAACCCTGCACCATTATTTAGGAAGAGTGCTGCTATCCCAATCTTCAGAAAAGGTGCAACATTTCTCCCAGGGGACTGTACCCAGTCTGATCACCACCTCATTGTTCTGAGAGGGTCTGTTAATTCTAGCTGGTTTACAGTATTAATTAAATCCTCTATTTCCTTATTGCTCTTATGTCTTTTTTTTTCTGTTCATAATTGAAAGTCGTGTATTGAAGTCTCCAACTATTGAACTATAACCATTCTATTTTTTTTTTCAAGTCCTTCAATTTTTTCTTCAAAGTTTTGAGGATCTGTCATTAGGTTCATATATGTTTATAATTGTTAGTTTTTCTGGTTGTATTAATTCCTTTGTCAGTATACGGTACCTTCTTTACTTCCTGTAACAGTTATTGTTTTCAAGTTTCTTTTATGTTTTATTAGTAAAGTTACCCAAGATCTCCTTTAGTTACTATTTGCATGAGATAAGGTTTTACATCCTTTCAATCTACTTGTGTCTTTGAATTTAAGGTGAGTGTTTTGTGTACAGTGTATAGTTGTGTCATGCTTGCTTATTGATTCTGCCTATCTCTGCCTTTGACTGGCTTTTTTTTCCCATTTATACTTAAAGTAACTACAGATAATGAAGTATTTTCTTCTGCAATTTTCCTCTTAGATCTTTGTAGCTCTTATACCTTTTTGTCTCTCACTTCTTCTGTTAATGCCTACTTTCATATTTATCTTATTTTTTGTGTGTGTTGTGCCATTTTAAGTCCCTTATCCTTAGTTTCTATATATATTTTCAGATATTTTATTTGTGCTTACCATGAGGCTTAAATTTAACATCATAAATATGTAAGTATCATCTTTGATTTCATCCAACATAACTCCAATAGCATAAACAAGCACTATATCTATACTCTTCCTTCCCCACATCTCTTTTTTTCACTTGTTACAAATGATATCTTTATAGATTTTATATAGAAAATTATAGATTTATCATTGCTTTTTATGAATTTGCATTTTTATTTGCCAGCTATGAAATTCTTGGTTGGCATTTGTTTTCTTCAGCACTTTAATATTTCATCCCACTACCTCTGGTTTCTGATGAGAAATCAGTGTTAATTCATATTGGGAATGTCTCATACACAACCATTTTCTTTTCGTCACTTTTGGAACTCTCTTCTTGTCCTTGGTATTCAACAATTTGACTAATATGCATCTGGCCATAAGTTTCTGCTTTTGGAGTTCATTGAATTAGACATCCATGTCTTTCATTAAATTATATGAAAATAAAGCAAGCCACCCATGTATTTCTGGAGGAAACTACAAGTATAGGGAAACATATTCTGATGCTGAATAAATGATATCTTGTCTCAAATATTGAGAAACTCTGAATTTATTAATCAATTGAGATTTTCTTATTTTTCTCAATAATTACTTCTAATCACTTGGATTGCATGATCTCATAATTCTAAAAATGGTGCAGCATTCCTTAAATATAGAAGATTTAAGTTACTACTTTTCATAGATAAATTTTCAAGTTCTCATAAAATACTGACAGAGAAAAAATATTTACTTTTCAAGCAAACTAAATGTGACAACTAATCAATCAAGCTATTTGCCACCTGGTATAAATATTGAAGAATAGCTCCTACTTCTCCACAGTGTGCTTCAGCAATAAAGACTTTTCTACTTCCTGAAAGGTTAGGCAGATTATTAATTAAAAAGTAAGTGCAACTTCCGGAGAAGATGGCGGCTTAGTAAGGTGCATGCGTCTTAGTTCCTCCTCCAGAACAACTGCTAAATAACTAGAAACAGTACAGAACAGCTCCCGGAGCCACGACAGAGACCAGACACACAGTGTACCCCAGTCTGGAACAGCTGGACTGGCTACAAGACTCCACTGCAGTGAAGTCCCCGAGTGGTGTGCACTTCCCCGGGCTGCGGCGGCTGGCGGCCGGCCCTCCTCCTTCCCTCCTTCCTGGTCTGGCTGAGAGACTCGGATCGGCGGTTCCCCAAGCCACGGTGGCTGGTGACTGGAGCCCCTCCCACGCACATGGCTTCCCGGGCGGGCTGGGAGCCTCGGATCAGCGGTTCCCCAAGCCACGGCAGCCGGTGGCCGGAGCCCCTCCCCCACGCGTGGCTTCCCGGGCTGGCTGGGAGCCTCAGATCAGCGGTTCCCCAAGCGGCCGGTGCCCCTCCCCCACAGGTGACTTTCTGGAGGGAAAGGAAAGGGTCTCCAACAGTAGCAAAGACTGAGTCCAACCTAACACCAATAGTGGCATTAATGAACAACTTCTGACTACTAAAAATAGGCCCTCAGCTCAGGCAAAACTGATCAAGGCGGAAGTCACCAATTGGGCTAACTGAAAAAGAGGAAAGGGGGCGAAACAGAGCCTTCTGCGGCTGTTTCTGCAGAAGCTTGGTTGCCTCTGGGCTCAGTGCTGGGATTAAACAGGTTGCAACTGCCCTGAACGCAGAGGTGGGCTGCCTTCAGGGCTCTCTACCACCTGAACCTTCCCTGCGGGAGGGGTGAAATGCAACTCAGGTGGAATCCCTCTCTCAAGGAATTCAGATCCCAGGACTTCACAATTTGAAGTCATTAAAAACAACCTACAACCTTTCCTCTGTCTCCACCACATACCCAGCAGCGAGAGTCTTCCAAAGTTAAAGGAGACACAACATCTTTTGCTGGTGGGGCCCGCAGACAGACAAGCACCACATACTGGGCAGGATAAGAAAAATAGAGCCCAGAGACTTCACAGGAAAGTCTTTCAACCTGCTGGGTCCCACACTCAGGGAAATCTGATTAAATGCCCAGATGCCAGCAAAAAATAACAAATCACACCAGGAAAATTGAAGATATGGCCCAGTCAAAGGAACAAACCAATAGTTCAAATGAGATACAGGAGCTGAGACAACTAATTCTGAATATATGAACAGAAATGGAAAACCTCTTCAAAAACCAAATCAATAAATTGAGGGATGACATGAAGAAGGCATGGGATGAACAAAAAGAAGAAATAGAAAGTCTGAAAAAACAAATCAAAGAACTTATGGGAATGAAAGATACAGTAGAAGAGATTAAAAAAACAATGGAAACCTACAATGGTAGATTTCAAGAGACAGAGGCTAGAATTAGTGAACTGGAGGATGGAACATCTGAAATCCAAAAAGAAGCAGAAACTATAGGGAAAAGAATGGAAAAATTTGAGCAGGGGCTCAGGGAATTGAATTGTGTTAGTTAGATTCAGTTGTCAACTTGGCCAGGTGAGCATACCTAGTCTTGTTGCTGCGGACATAAGCCAATGGTACATGAACCTCATCTGTTGCTAATTACATCTGCAGTCAGCTAGAAGGCGTGTCTGCTGCAATGAGTGATGTTTGACTTAATTGGCTGGTACTTAAATGAGAGAACACAATGTAGCACAGCCTAAGCATCTCGGCATTCCTCATATCAGCACTAGCAGCTCAGCCCAGGCCTTTGGAGATGCAGAAAGTAACCCTGGGGAAACTTGTTGGAACCCAGGGGCCTGGAGAGAAGACCATCAGAGACCATCCTGTGCCTTCCACGTAAGAAAGAACCTCAGTGGAAAGTTAGCTGCCTTTCCTCTGAAGAACCAACAAAATAAATCCCCTTTTATTAAAAGCCAATCCATCTCTGGTGTGTTGCATTCTGGCAGCTAGCAAACTAGAACAGAATGATAATATGAAGTGCACAAATATACATGTTGTGGGTGTCCCAGAAGGAGAAGAGAAGGGAAACGGAGGAGAAAAACCAATGGAAGAAATTATCACTGAAAATTTCACAACTCTTATGAAAGACTTAAAATTACAGATCCAAGAAGTGCAGTGCACCCCAAAGAGAATAGATACAAATAGGCGTTCTCCAAGGTGCTTACTAGTTAGAATGTCAGAGGTCAAAGAGAAAGAGAGGATCTTGAAAGCAGCAAGAGAAAAACAATCCATCACATACAAGGGAAACCCAATAAGGCTATGTGTAGATTTCTCAGCAGAAACCATGGAAGCTAGAAGACAGTGGGATGATATATTTGAATTACTAAAAGAGAAAAACTGAAACCAAGACGTCTATATCCAGCAAAATTGTCCTTCAAAAATGAGGGGAAAATTAAAACATTTTCAGACAAAAAGTCACTGAGAGAATTTGTGACCAAGAGACCAGCTCTGCAAGAAATACTAAAGGGAGAACTAGAGTCAGATACGAAAAGACAAAAGAGAGAGGTATGGAGAAGAGTGTAGAAAGAAGGAAAATCAGATATGATATATATAATACAAAAGGCAAAATGGTAGAAGAAAGTATTACCCAAACAGTAATAACACTAAATGTTAATGGACTGAATTCCCCAATCAAAAGACATAGACTGGCAGAATGGATTAAAAAACAGGATCCTTCTATATGCTGTCTAGAGGAAACACATCTTAGACCTAAAGATAAACATAGGTTGAAAGTGAAAGGTTGGGGAAAGATATTTCATGCAAATAACCAGAAAAGAGCAGGAGTGGCTATACTAATATCCAACAAATTAAACTTCAAATGTAAAACAGTTAAAAGAGACAAAGAAGGATACTATCTACTAATAAAAGGAACAATTCAACATGAAGACATAACAATCATAAATATTTAAGCACTGAATCAGAATGCCCCAAAGTACGTGAGGAATGCACTGCAATTACTGAAAAGGGAAATAGACACATCTACCATAATAGTTGGGGACTTCAATTCCCCACTCTCATCAATGGACAGAACATCTAGACAGAGGAGCAATAAAGAAACAGAGAATTTGAATATTACAATAAATGAGCTAGACTTAACAGACATTTATAGGACATTACACCTCACAACAGCAGGATACACCTTTTTCTCAAGTGCTCATGGATCATTCTCAAAGATAGACCATATGCTGGGTCACAAAGCAAGTCTCAACAAATTTAAAAAGATTGAAATCATACACAACACTTTCCCGGATCATAAAGGAATGAAGTTGGAAAGCAATAATAGGCAGAGTGCCAGAAAATTCACAAATATGTGGAGGCTCAACAACACACTCTTAAACAACCAGTGGGTCAAGGAAGAAATTACAAGATAAATTAGTAAATATCTCGAGGTGAATGAAAATGAAAACACAACATATCAAAACCTATGGGATGCAGCAAAGGCAGTGCTAAGAGGGAAATTTATTGCCCTAAATGCCTATATCAGAAAAGAAGAAAGTGCAAAAATTCGGGACTTAACTGTCCACTTGGAAGAACTGGAGAGAGAACAGCAAACTAACCCCAAAGCAAGCAAAAGGAAAGAAATAACAAAGATTAGAGCAGAAATTAATGAAATTGAGAACATGAAAACAATAGAGAAAATCAATAAGACCAGAAGTTGGTTCTATGAGAAAATCAATAAGATTGATGGGCCCTTAGCAAGATTGACAAAAAGAAGAAGAGAGAGGATGCAAATAAATAAGATCAGAAATGGAAGAGGAGACATAACCACTGACCTCACAGAAATAAAGGAGGTAATAACAGGATACCATGAACAACTTTACGCTAATAAATACAACAATGTAGATGAAATGGACAAGTTCCTAGAAAGGCATGAACAACCAACTTTGACTCAAGAAGAAATAGATGACCTCAACAAACCAATCACAAGTAAAGAAATTGAATCAGTCATTCAAAAGCTTCCCAAAAAGAAAAGTCCAGGACCAGATGGCTTCACATGGGAATTCTACCAAACATTCCAGAAAGAATTAGTACCAACTCTGCTCAACTCTTCAAAAAATCGAAGTGGAGGGAAAGCTACCTAATTCATTCTATGAAGCCAACATCACCCTCATACCAAAACCAGGCAAAGATATTACAAAAAAAGAAAACTATAGACCAATCTCTCTAATGAATATAGATGCAAAAATCCTCAACAAAATTCTAGCAAATCAAATCCAGCAACACATTAAAAGAATTATACATCATGCCCAAGTAGGATTCATCCCAGGTATGCAAGGATGGTTCAACATAAGAAAATCAATTAATGTAATACACCATATCAACAAATCAAAGCAGAAAAATCACACGATCATCTCAATTGATGCAGAGAAGGCATTTGACAAGATTCAACATCCTTTCCTGTTGAAAACACTTCAAAGGGTAGGAATACAAGGGAACTTCCTTAAAATGATAGAGGGATATATAAAAGACCCACAGCTAATATCATCCTCAATGGGGAAAAATTGAAAACTTTCCCCCTAAGATCAGGAACAAGACAAAGATGTCCATTATCACCACTATTATTCAACATTTTGTTGGAGGTTCTAGCCAGAGCAATTAGACAAGAAAAAGAAATACAAGGCATCAAAATTGGAAAGGAAGAAGTAAAACTATCACTGTTTGCAGACGATATGATACTATACGTTGAAAACCCGGAAAAATCCACAACAAAGCTACTAGAGCAAATAAATGTGTACAGCAAAGTAGCAGATTACAAGATCAACATTCAAAAATCTGCAGTGTTTTTATACACTAGCAATGAACAAGATGAGGGGGAAATCAAGAAACAAATTCCATTTACAATTGCAACTAAAAGAATAAAATACTTAGGAAAAAATTTAACTAAAGAGACAAAAGACCTATACAAAGAAAACTACAAAAACTGTTAAAAGAAATCACAGAAGACCTAAATAGATGGAAGGGCATACCATGTTCATGGATTGGAAGACTAAATATAGTTAAGATGTCAATTCTACCTAAATTGATTTACAGATTCAATGCAATACCTATCAAAATCCCAACAACTTATTTTTCAGAAATAGAAAAACCAATAAGCAAATTTATCTGGAAGGGCAGGGTGCCCCGAATTGCTAAAAGTACCTTAAGTAAAAAAAACGAAGCTGCAGGTCTCACGCTGCCAGACTTTAAGGCATATTATGAAGCCACAGTGGTCAAAACAACATGGTACTGGTGTAAAGATAGATATATCAACCAATGGAATCGAATAGAGTGCTCAGATATAGACCCTCTCATCTATGGACATTTGATCTTTGATAAGGCAGTCAAGCCAACTCACCTGGGACAGAACAGTCTCTTCAATAAATGGTGCCTAGAGAACTGGATATCCATATGCAAAAGAATGAAAGAGGACCCGTATCTCACAGCCTATACAAAAGTTAACTCAAAATGGATCAAAGATCTAAACATTAGGTCTAAGACCATAAAACAGTTAGAGGAAAATGTAGGGAGATATCTTATGAAACTTACAATTGGAGGCAGTTTTATGGACCTTAAACCTAAAGCAAGAGCACTGAAGAAAGAAATAAATAAATGGGAGCTTCTCAAAATTAAACATTTTTATGCATCAAAGAACTTCATCAAGAAAGTAGAAAGACAGCCTATACAATGGGAGACAATATTTGGAAATGACGTATCAGATAAAGTTCTAGTATCCAGAATTTATAAAGAGATTGTTCAACTCAACAACAAAAAAGACAGCCAACCCAATTACAAAATGGGAAAAAGACTTGAACAGACACCTCTCAGAAGAGGAAATACAAATGGCCAAAAGGCACATGAAGAGATGCTCAATGTCCCTGGCCATTAGAGAAATGCAAATCAAAACCACAATGAGATATCATCTCACACCCACCAGAATGGCCATTATCAACAAAACAGAAAATGACAAGTGCTGGAGAGGATGTGGAGAAAGAGGCACATTTTTCCGCTGTTGCTGGAAATGTCAAATGGTGCAACCACTGTGGAAGGCAGTTTGGCGGTTCCTCAAAAAGCTGAATATAGAATTGCCATACGACCCAGCAATACCATTGCTAGGTATCTACTCAAAGGACTTAAGGGCAAAGACACAAACGGACATTTGCCCACCAGTGTTTATAGCAGCATTACTTACAATTGCAAAGAGATGGAAACAGCCAAAGTGTCCATCAACAGACGAGTGGCTAAACAAACTGTGGTGTATACATATGGTGGAATATTATGCAGCTTTAAGACAGAATAAACTTATGAAGCATATAATAACATGGATGGATCTAGAGAACATTATGCTGAATGAGACTAGCCAAAAACTAAAGGACAAATACTGTATGGTCCCACTGATATGAACCGACATTCGAGAATAAACTTGGAATATGTCATTGGTAACAGAGACCATCAGGAGTTAGAAACAGGGTAAGATAATGGGTAATTGGAGCTGAAGGGATACAGACTGTGCAACAGGACTGAATACAAAAACTCAAAAATGGACAGCACAATACTACTTAATTGTAATGTAATTTATGTTAAAACACTGAATGAAGCTGCATCTGAGCTATAGTTTTTTTTTTGAATGTTTTTTTCTGGTTTTTTGATATATTTTTTGTATTTTTTATTTTTATTTTTTTCTCTATATTATCATTTTATTTCTTTTTCTAAATTGATGAAAATGTACTAAGAAATGATGATAATACATCTATGTGATGATATTAAGAATCACTGACTGCATATGTAGAATGGAATGATTTCTAAATGTTGTGTTAGTTAATTTTTTTTAATAAATAAAAAAAAAAAACAGTCTGACTCAGCAGGGCCACACCAAAAAGAAAAAAGAAAAAGTAAGTGCATGACTTAAAATTTCTGAGGAGTTAATTCGTACTGAGTAATTCTTGATCTGCAAGGTTTCCTAGGCATTGCTTTCCTTGGCTATTGTTAATACTACAAATATATTCATCATACTATCTATAGAAAATGAAATGTGTACTGATATTAAAAAATTACAAACCTTTCCAGGAATATATTATAAGGTAATAAAAATGAATTTTTAACTTGTCAATGAATCAGTACATTTTTCATTAGTTAAGTTTCAATTTTTGTGGGAGTGCATTCTTTCATATGACATATTCTTTTTTTGTTACTCTTGATTTGGGGGCCAATTTTTCCTATGGTGTGAATTATGTTGCTTATTTTTTTTTCAGGTAATTTTTATATCAAGTCATAGATCTGCTTTATCTTCTCTTTCTATAGATGATAATGCATTCTCATTTACTTGTAAATATATAATTTTGGTTGTTTTTTTTAGGGGAAAAAGTACTTATATTACTTATACGATGGCTTTCACTTAGAAGCCACTAATATTCATGTTCCAGACCAGCTCTGGTGCATATGAAGCTTTTCATGAAGCAGATTCAGTTGTCACCTCATTTTGTTGTTCCTCTGAATTCTCTTCCATAGACGCTCAGATTAGTAGCTATTTTTGCAGCAACCTAGGAGTTCTCTTCTGCTCAAATAGAGAGTTTTCTGAGTTCCCCTCCCTGAAAAATGCACACAGAAAACACATACTTTAAATATCTTCTATTGTTTTTTAGATTCCCTGGAGCATCTACATGGGACCCAGGTTTTAGATTTAGTATGCAATACTGAAGTCTGTAAACCAGATACATAGAAATTCATGCCCTTCCATCTCTACCTGCCCTTCACATTCATACAGATACAATTTTGGCTTTAGGCACAGGATTGAGAATTCCCAAGCAAGAACCATAAAATTCCATAATTCTTAGAAACATGACTTCCTTTGAATCTCTTAGATTCAAGCAAAAATAAATAAATAAAACAATGGGAAAATTGAGGATGAATCAATTATCAATTTAAGGTTAATTTTAAATACTGAAGAGCATCCTTGTTAGAATATAAAGAGAATTCAATCTCCTGTAACCAGAAGGCAGAAAAATCTGAGGATCAGTTTCAGGATTTAGCTTTAAAGATAATAACACTTCATAGACAATTGAACTTTCAACCTCAACAAGTCTACCATACCAAAGTCATGTTACTAATTGGGAATGAATGAGATATGAATTGAATGGGACAGCTAGGTTGATAAACTTGAAAATCCCTCCTGGAAAAGGTAACATCTTGTACCTTCCCTCAGTGTCTACCCCACTTTCCTTACTGGGCACCAGACTAATAACTAGGTTAAGCTGGTAACCCAAACTCTCTGTGGAATATTGGGCCTGGTAGAATCTAAAAGCTTGAGGAAAGCAATCACCACACCAAAAGAAGTTGAAATGCCAAAACTACCATGGCAGAAGGTGGAAGAAGAAATGAAGATGCTCAGAGAAGTAGAGCTGCTAAAAGTACTATGTAAGGCTTGAAAATCTTCTATTGATTCTATACTATGGGAGGAGCAAGAGGATGTTCCATTTACTAAATCTGTGTGAAACAGAGGAAAGAGGTATCAGAATCTCTGAGAATTCTTTGTAGTCCTGTACTAATTAATGGTAGGAGATGCTATGAAGAGTTAAGTTTCCTTATAGCAACTGGGCTCTCATCTGTCAGAAGAGAGCCACAGCTATCATGAAAAACGAGGTCAGAATAACAGCCAAATGATCATGACCCATAAAGAGCTATGGAGATAGTTAAGAAACCCTACAGACAACATGGATTGGCAAGTAATAAGAATATTTTTCAATCTATGAAATCAAAATAATCAAGAATAGATAATCAGGAAGTTGAGAGCAGTCATGATAATCAAAACTAACCCCTTAGGCAGTCAAAGCCTCAAAAAGTTTTCAGATCTGAAACTCATTGATGGAAAAAGAGTTCATGTCCTCAGTAGGGAGGTTCCACTAGTACCACAGCATGTATTTATGTAATAATTCACTTAGTCCTTCGATATAGGAACATATGATTATTTGCTCCAGTAGCTATGTTTTGGCAAAAGGTTATGTCCAAATACTTCAAAGACTCTTGGAAATTGATCCTTCTATCAGGGACCCAAAACATCATCATGGCCTCTTGTTAGAATGGAGGTATATGGATGCCAAGGAATAAATGCAGAATTGAATCAGTTTTGGTTCTTGGTGGATCCACTAATTCATGGACTCACCCAATTGCCATCCCTTCATACTTAAATATGTAATTGGAGTAGACATACTTAGTAGTTTTCAAAAGCACACACAGATTCCTTGGACTATGGAGTAAGAATGATTTTACTGGGAAAGACCTAGTGGGAGCTACCAAAATTGTTAATCCTTAGGTGATAGAGTAGATTGCAGCAGATAATTTTACCTTATCTTAATTTCCTCATTTTGATAATTATCTTGTAGTTAAAAAAAGAGAAAACCTTTGTTAAGAAATGCCCACTTTAGGGACTTCCGGAGAAGATGGCGGCTTAGTAAGACGCGCGGGTCTTAGTTCCTCCTCCAGAAAAGCAACTAAAGAAACAGAAACAATACAAAACAGCTTCCGGAGTCACGACAGAGACCAAAAAAGACAGCGTACCCCATTCTGGAACGGCTGAACGGGTAGGGAGAATCCACTGCTGTGAGATACCCGAGGGGTGCACGTTTTCCCGGCTGGGATGGCTGGCGTCTGGGGTCCCCTCCAGGCACGTGGCTCCCCGGTCTGGCTGGGAACATTGGATAGCGGGGCCCTCCCGTCACGCTTGGCGTCTCGGGCCAGCTGGGCAATTTGGACCGGCACTCCCCCAAGCCACGGCCAGCGACCCCCGCCTCCACGCGCAGTTTCCCGGGCCGACTGCCCCGCAGACAAACGACCGCCACGAGCGCCACCTACTGGGCAGGAAAATAAAAACAGAGCCCAGAGATTCCACAGAAAAACCTTTCAACCAGCTGGGTCCCACACCCAGGGAGATCTGATCAAATGCCCAGACACCAGCAGAAAATAATGGATGACGCTCGGAAAATTGAAGATATGGCCCAATCAAAGGAACAAACCAATAGTTCAAATGAGATACAGGAGCTGAGACAACTAATGCTGAATATACGAACAGAAATGGAAAAACTCTTCAAAAACCAAATCAATAAATTGAGGGAGGACATGAAGAAGGCATGGGCTGAACAAAAAGAAGAAATAGAAAATCTGAAAAAACAAATCACAGAACTTGTGGGAGTGAAGGACAAAGAAGAAAAAATGGAAAAAACAATGGATACCTACAATGGTAGATCTAAAGAGACAGAAGCTACAATTAGTGAACTGGAGGATGGAACAACTGAATTCCAAAAAGAAACAGAAACTATAGGGAAAAGAATGGAAAAACTTGAGCAGGGAATCAGGGAACTGAATGACAATATGAAGCGCACAAATATACGTGTTGTGGGTGTCCCAGAAGGAGAAGAGAAGGGAAAAGGAGGAGAAAAACTAATGGAAGAAATTATCACTGAAAATTTCCCAACTCTTATGAAAGACCTAAATATACAGATCCAAGAAGTGCAGCGCACCCCAAAGAGAATAGACCCAAATAGGCGTTCTCCAAGACATTTACTAGTTAGAATGTCAGAGGTCAAAGAGAAAGAGAGGATCTTGAAAGCAGCAAGAGAAAAACAATCTGTCACATACAAGGGAAACCCAATAAGACTATGTGTAGATTTCTCAGCAGAAACCATGGAAGCTAGAAGACAGTGGGATGATATATTTAAATCACTAAAAGAGAAAAACTGCCAACCAAGACTCCTATATCCAGCAAAATTGTCCTTCAAAAATGAAGGAGAAATTAAAACATTTATAGACAAAAAGTCACTGAGAGAATTTGTGACCAAGAGACCAGCTCTGCAAGAAATACTAAAGGGAGCACTAGAGTCAGACACGAAAAGACAGAAGAGAGAGGTATGGAGTAAAGTGTAGAAAGAAGGAAAATCAGATATGATATATATAATACAAAAGCCAAAATGGTAGAGGAAAATATTATCCAAACAGTAATAACACTAAAAGTTAATGGACTGAATTTCCCAATCAAAAGACATAGAATGGCAGAATGGATTCAGCTTTAAGACAAGATAAACTTATGAACCATGTAATAACATGGATGGACCTAGAGAATATTATGCTGAGTGAATCCAGCCAAAAACTAAAGGACAAATACTGTATGGTCCCACTGATGTGAACAGACATTCGAGAATAAACTTGAAATATGTCATTGGTAACAGAGTTCAGCAGGAGTTAGAAACAGGGTAAGACAATGGGTAATTGAAGCTGAAGGGATACAGACTGTGCAACAGGACTAGATACAAAAACTCAAAAATGGACAGCACAATAATACCTAATTGTAAAGTAATCATGTTAAAACACTGAATGAAGCTGCATCTGAGCTATAGGTTTTTGTTTTGTTTTGTTTTGTTTTGTTTTGATTTTACTATTATTACTTTTATTTTTTTCTCTATATTAACATTCTATATCTTTTTCGGTTATGTTGCTAGTTCTTCTAAACCAATGCAAATGTACTAAGAAATGATGATCATGCATCTATGTGATGATGTTAAGAATTAATGATTGCATGTGTAGAATGGTATGATCTCTAAATGTTGGGTTAATTTCTTTTTTTCCGTTAATTAAAAAAAAAAAAAAGAGAAGGGATAATTGGAGATGAAGGGATACAGACTGTACAACGGGACTGGATATAAAAACTCAGAAATGGACAGCACAATACTACCCAATTGTAATGCAATTATATTAAAACACTGAATGAAGCTGCATGTGAGGTATAGGTTTTTTGTTTTTGTTTTTTTTGTTTTTTTTTTCTTTCTATTATTGTTTTAATTCTTATTCTGTTGTCTTTTTATTTCTTTTTCTAAATTGATGCAAATGTACTAAGAAATGATGAATATGCAACTATGTGATGTTATTAAGAATTACTGATTGTACATGTAGATTGGAATGATCTCTAATTGTTTTGTTAATTCTTTTTTTAATTAATAAAAAAAAAAAAAAAAGAAATGCCCACTTTTACATTTTGTATTTTAAAGAAATAAAAGTGATATGTGGGGCACTGCAATGGTGGCTCAGTGGTAGAATTCTCACCTGCCATGCCAGAGACCCAGGTTTGCCTGCCCATGCAAAAAGGAAAAAAATATGTGATGTGTGTTTATTCTTGGTAGGTTCAGAAAAAAAACATTATGTATACATATGTGCCCACATATTCACATCATACACAACATTTGTCTAATACGGTATGTGGTAGATTGAACCCATGGATACGGCAGAAAAACATGTTCTTAAAACTAATCCATTCAGTGGGCACATAGCCCATTGTAAACAGGATCTTCTGACAAGATCACTTCAATTAATGTGTGACTCACTTCATTCAGGATGGAACTTAATCCTATTATTGTAGTCCTTTACAAATGGAATTAATAAGAGAAAGAGAAAGCCACAAAAGTGAGAAAGTGAAAGCAATGAAACCCAGAATAAAAAGAAAAGACAAATAGATATTGCCATTTGCTTTGCCATATGGCAGAGGAACCAGGAATTGCCAGCAGCCAGTCTTCAGAAGAAAGCATTGCCTTGATGATGCTTGATCCCAATCATGATTGGGATATTTTATTTTCCTCAACTGTAGAGCACTAAATTCACATTATTTAAGTCAACTCATTTCATGATATCTACTTTCAGCAGCCAGGAAAACTAAAACACTTACTGAAAAGAATAAACATAACTTCAGATATGTAGTATGCACAATTGATGTGCTGAAAGTGACATCTTTCATCATTTTCATTCAGAAGAACTGAAAGCAGTTTCCATTCATGTGAGACAAAAAATAGTATTTCCAGGTACTTTTTGTAGTGTCTTACTCTCTGTTATAATACAGTTTACATGGATCTGGAACATTTAGATATTCTGCAGAACATCACACTTTCCTGCTATACCAATATCATCCAGCTTATCTGACCAGATGAATAAAATGTGACAATTGCATTGGAGGCCTTGACAGAATGCATGCATTCTAGAATGTGAGAGATAAATCATACAAAGTTTAAGACACATCAGTGAAGGATTTAGGATTCCATTGTTTAGGGACACTGTGAGACATCTACTGGAAAGTAAAAGATAAATTACTACATCTCACACCTGCACTGAGAGTGACCTAAATGCTTTCTGGGTCTGTTTGGGTTCTCAATACAGCACACATTTTCCTTTAGGAATACAGCTCCTATCCATTTACCTAGAGACATAGAAAACTTAAAGTAGGACCTGATAGTACAAAAGGGATATGCAAAAGTTCCAGGATGTAGTGCAAATCATCCTACCTATTGGATCACATGAGCCAGCAGATTCTATGGTATCACAGGTATTGGTGGTGGGGAGAATAATGCAATTTTTATGGCAAGCTAAAAAAGGGAATCTCAACATAGACATTTAGGGTTCTGAACCAAGATCATGCCCTCTGTGGAGAAAATACACTATTCAAATAGCAGGTTCTTGATTCTAACTGGGTCTTGATTCTTGATAGATGAGTACATGACCATGGGATATACAGTAACTTTGCAGCCAGAACTATTTTCTATAATCTGGATTCTGCCAGACACATGGTCATGAATTGGTCCCAGTCCAGCAGCAATTCATCACAATATGGAAGTGACATGTTTTAGATCAAACAATAACAGGGTCAGAGGCATAAGTAAGATGCATGAACAAATGGCCCCAAAGCAAATGGCATCATGTCTCCTGCATTTTATGGCTCAGTTCATGATTATGAACATATGTCAGGAAGCAGGGCATTCTTTACGACCAACTGACGGAGGAGGAAAAGGACAACCATGTTTACAGAATAGTCAGCTCATTTTAGGTATGACAAAAAAATATCTTCAACAGTATAATAACACTTGGCGGTGATGTTGAAAGTAGCAATGAAGAAGAAACTTCCCAAGCATTAGAAGTTTGGCTCATGTATCTGGTCATTCACTTTGTGTGGGAAAAAAAAAGTGTCAAAAGGTCAGAATATATAGACACTCGTGGTCAATAGCAAACGGCTTGTTGCTCAGTGACTGGGAAGGAAAAAAAAGGACAACTGAGAAGAAGGAATTCTGCAAAAGAGGTATATAAGTAGATTGATGACAGTGGGCAAAAAGTATGAAGATTTTTGTATCATATGTTAATCCTTTTTAGAAAGTTCCCAACATTGAAGATTCATTGAAAAGTAGAATAATGAGTAGTTGACATCAGTCAGCCTCTGTCATAAGTCACCCCAGTATTACACACAGTGGTTCATGGTAGCATGGATGGAGTCTGTGGATGGGTTCAACAACATGGGCTTTCTTTCACTGATGACAATTTACCCAGTACTACTGCCAGATGACCAAGATTCTCAACAGTGTGGACCAAAACTAAGCAGGTGATATGACCACAATATTTAAGGAGGCTCAGTGACATACTGATTATATTGAGCTCACTTATTCAAGAAGAGACAGAAAATCATAGCGACAGAAATTAACCCATATTTTGAGTATGAATTTTCCTTTATTTCCCGTAAGGCTTCAGCCACCTTCATTATCCACAGGCTTAATGAATGATTGACTCACCAACAGAGAAACTATATCACATTTCATTGTACCAAATGACCTGACCTGCTTATATTATCACAAAGGAGGCTTAGCAGAAAATACGTAACCATGAGATTTCCAGATCCTATCATATACTGTACAACTTAGAAGATTCCAGCTGATAAAATGATGGGACAGTCATTTGAATTGCCACCTTGGAGTGGCATATTTAATGATTCATTTTACATGAACTTTTCAGTACATTTTCTCTGATATTTTTCTGCATAACATCCATGATGATTATAAATAAATATTTGTCTGACAACTGCATCACATAAAAGTTCTAAATTCCATAAAGGTAGGGATGATGTCTTCCTTATTTACCCCAATTATCTCCAGTTTATCTGTTATACATACTTAAAATCTAAAGGAAATGTAATTAATATATTTTGAATGAAGTACATTTTTTCACAGAAGAACAGAAAAATCTCTGAAGTTGTACTATACAAATTGTACCTGATAGAAAACTCCTCATTCTCCTAGTCAAGTAATTTTTATTTTTACTAAGGAATCACTTTATTTTCTATCATAGTTTTATTAACTTCTGGATTTATATGCATATCCATGTACTTGAGGTAAGGAAAATCTAAGTTATGGAACTTATGGTTTAAGGCATAAACTAAAGTTTAATTAAAACTATGTTTAGTCAAGTTGAAAAGTCTTGCACAATCTAGTTTGAAAGTTCTCAAATCAATGCAATGCGTTGATGTGTTTTGTAGGATTTTAAATTAAGTACTCTGTGAAATGTCTGATAAAAATGTGCTCTAAGTAAAGATGAGATTAAAGTGAAGCCTGCGGGGACACAACAAACTGGTTATTCCACATCAGGGGAAAACATCATACCTATTTATATTCATTTATATAAATAATTATGTATATGCACACACAGCATTTTGAAAACATTAGAAGTTTACACATTTCATGTGAAGATGTTTTGTAACCAGCTAATCAACAGAATCTTGGAGCGAGATTATAAAAGTGAAAATTCTTAATAGCTACCATCTGAATATTGTATTCACTAAGAAAGTCAAGAAATCAAAGAAACTTTTTTAAAAGTGTTCATTTCCCAAATCCTTGAACATTTCATAATTTACTAAATATAAATTTCCATGGGCAAACATTAGGCATCTATAATACTTTTGTAAAATGCCCCAGATGATCTTAAATCTCAGATTATTTTAGATCTTCTGTTCTGAAGTAATTTTCCTGTCATTATCAACAGCAAATTTGTCTTTTAATTAGTTTAGTGACCAATTTTATACACACACACACACACACACACTCACACACATCGGTCAGTCCAACTGAAAAGATAGAAGTATCCTTATTAGCTCTCTGGTGGTATAAACAGGCTGTCTCAGAATAAAACCATACTTTGATGTAATTAAAGAAATAATATATCAACCAGAAGGTGGATTAATCAATCATTGAGACAGAAAGACTATAAGGGAATTCACAAATGATAACCCCATATGAATACATATTAATAAATCTAGTATTCATAGAGAACACTTTAGCCAGTGGTCTGACATATTTGGGATCCATTGTTGGAGTGTTCCCATGATCAGATGGATGTATCAAACTATATTACCTAGATGATTTTGAAGATACATTCATCTTCTTGACTGTATTATTGTCTAGTCTCTAGTCTCTGATCATAATTCCCCTCATCATGAAAATCTAATTATTATAGATAAAACACATGCTTTTTGTGTTGATTTCAAATTCATTGCTTCATAGAAGTCTGAAAACTACAATTGTAAAATCAGAAGTTGATATTGGGAAGGTTCCTTTGTTTATCCATCAATATATAAAAACCTTCTATAGTGCTAGATAGTATGTAAGATGATAAGAATAAACTAAGCAAGCCAACTATTGTCCTTATCCTCACTGAGTTTATTCTGGTTTGGAACATGGACATAATACACAGTACTAACCCTGAGTATAATACTTAATGTCTAATGAATGGATATAAATATTTAAGATGGATACAAATTTGTAATGCTTCTAGCATTATACTTAGGATATTTAAATATATAGAATTGCACCAAACACTATTTTTATCAATTCTTCGCAACTTTAGGCTTCTTAAAGAATTTGTTTATAATCAATTTCCTGGCTCAATCTCTCTCCAAAGTGTGTGTACTTTCCAGTGTAACTACCACTATAAGGGTCTTTTAGAACAAAAAAAAGAGTTACTGAATATCTTTTAACCAATAAATTGCATCTTATTGGTGAACGTAATATTTAAATGTTAATCTAGCAGACATATGCATGATATTTAGAGTAGGAGAATGGAGATAGCTTAAATGCTATTGAAAATCACAAAACATGTGAGACTGATAGCGGCAGTGGAAAGAACCAAATAAACCAAAATGAGCCTATGGGTTCTTATTTTAAAGTAGACACTGGAACTTCATTCAGTATGGTTCTTTCTCCAGCACAATCTCTTCTCTATTACATTCAAGGAAGAGACTACAGAAATTGCTCCAGCCCCTTTGTATCTTGTTTTCCCAACTGTTCTTCTCATGGCTTCTGTCACCTCTGATAGAGATTCTAAGGAAGTAAAAATCAAATTCTCACTGAGAAAAGCCTTAGAGATTTTAATGCAAAGAGCAGGAAGTTTGTGATAAAAAATGAAGAGTCATCTCTACTATATGTAATGGGGAAAGGTTTGGGCACATTAAAGTGTCTCTCATATCAGTCAAAAATCTTCAGGAGAAAAGTGAAAATGTTATCAAGATTCTATTTCAGAAGACAGAAAGTTGACTCAGTCAACTTTCATAATGCTCCTCTAAGAAAGATGATTGTGTATACTTGTCCAAGAAAGGGAGAAGGGAGAAAACTAAAGACACTGGGCTATCATGTGCACAAAAGATTCAGTTTCATTTAAAAACAATACCCCAAATTTTCAAATATACAGGACCTAAGTAATTTTCTCAAGGAATTTTTGGTAACCCAATATATATGCCATTTTCTTTCTATCTTTTTACTGCACTGTACTTGACCTTGAGATGTGCTTGATCAAAAACTGTAATTCTACTTTGGTGGGAATATCTTTCTGAGGTTCACACCTCTTTGAGAAGGGTAGTATTTACACTTTAAGGGTGCAGCTATGATTCCATCTGATAGAAAAACAAAATTACATTTTTGTTACCAATCAAACCTTGGGAAAACTGTGTCCTGTAGAGACAAAGGCAATATCAAAATGATGAAACTTTTGGCAACCATTATGAGCTTCAAGCTGTGTCTTGTATTCAGATACTGAATGGACACTACACTTAGGGAGATTTGTTGGTGACAGCTGCCACTTCATCTATCAGCCATTATAGGAATAACATTAGAGTGACCATTTAGCTTCCCAGATTTAAATGCTTCTTGGTTCTGGTTTGCCTGAAGGGAAGTAAAGTTTTGGCAGTGTTTCAGAGCAGTAAAGAAAAAAATCCACAGGGGCAGAACTACTCTGTTTTACCTAATGAATCAGACCTGTATGTTGATGGACAGTGTTATTGTTCCAAAGTCTTTCTGTGACATTGCAAATGCTCTTTACAATTATAGCTTTATTTGGAGGGAAAGAGAGATTGCAAGCTGTTGGTATTTGTTTTTGCCTTTGCGGTGCATGCTGAGGAGACAATAAAAACTCAGGGAAGTCAATTGAATGGAGCCAATATTTTGTCAGCTTTCAAAACAGACTTACATACCAGTTTCACAAGTTGTGAAAATCAAGAAAAGGAATGAAATTCAGTAAATAGTTCAAGGTTGACCTCTACCACAGTTCAGAATCCAAAGCGCCAACTTTTCAGTCATTAAATTGATGTGTTAATATCATGTTGCTGGTGGTTTTTAGAGAATTAAATACGTCATCTGCTTTGATTCATTTTGATTAGATATTTATTTATGGATTACTTTGATAATTTGAATTTTGGTTAGAAATAATGGTAGCATATTGAGGTATTTTGTGAAAAGGAGAATTTGTACTATAAATCAGTGGGGAGCTTAAACACTCCTCCACTCACCAACAGCAGTAGAATGCCATTGCCAGCTAATGCTTTTTGAAATGTGTTTTGAGAGCTGAAGACTATACAACTTTTCAGCGGAATGAATTTTTTTGTTCATTTTGAAAAAGGAACACCCAGACAGAATTTACTTCTATAGAGAAAAAAATAATTATAAAAGCAATGGTAGCAGGAAGAGGATGTTTCTTATCCTTTGTACCAAAGCTTAATCTTCACAGCTATGTTTCCACTAGGACCAGAAACAAATGTTAATCATTCAATAATTCAACACACTATCATTTATTACTTTGTTCCTCCTTCAATGATTATTTGGAATCCTGTTTGTGCCAGAGACACAAAAATTAATAGATTATGTGGCTATTATCTTTAAAGAAGTTAGCAGTTCATGATAAAACAGAAATTAAATTGCAGTATTAAAGTCCTATTAAAAAGTATGAACAAAAGACCAAGGGATTGTAGAAAGAGAGGGTCTAAGTTAGAGCTTCAAGATGGGCTGAGAAGGCTTTACAGAACATGTGCTCCCTACAGGGTTGTTAAGGAAAAATAGGAAGTAGACAAAAAAAGGGTTGTTCCCATTTGAATGAAACATACAGTGCAAAGTAATAAATTATGGAAACTTTAAATCATCTCATCACGTGAGAAACATGAATAGATGGGGTAGTATATATTATAGAAAGCAATTAGGTCAAAATATGCAACTCTAGAGATTACTGAGTACAATATACAAAATTAAAAAAAAATCTTGTCTCTTTTTACATATTTAATTTATTTCTAGATAATTATTGCTGTTCCACACTTTTCATAGAGAATTGTGAGTAACACTTGAATGTATGACAGTAAGAGATTGGTTATAAATTTTGGTAGATGTTTTAGTTTGCTAGCTACTGGAATGCAACACACCAGAGATGGATTGGTTTTCAATAAAAGAGGATTTATTTAGTTAACATATAGTTCTTCAGAGGAAAGACAACTTTCAATTGAGGTTCTTTCTTATATGGGAAAGCACAGGGCAATCTCTGCTGGCCTTCTCTCCAGGCCTCTGGATTCCAACAACTTTCCCTGGGGTGATTCCTTTCTGCTCTCCAAAGGCTGGGGCTGAGCTGTGAGTGCTGAGATGAGGAATGCTGAGCTGCTTGGGCTGTGCTAATTGTGCCCTCTCATTTAAGCACCACCTGCCAATTAAATCAAACATCACTCATTGCAGCAGGCATGCCTCCAACCTGACTGAATATGTAATGAGCAACACGTGTCCACACCCTATGGGCTCATGTTCGCAACAACAGAACAAGGCACCTTCACCTAGCCAAGTTGACACCTGAATCTAACTACCACAGCAGATTACAAAATAGTCACTGAACTGTGGAAAAAGTTTAGAAATTAAACTAACTGGCAGTTGCAATTTTTCATATACTTTAAATTTTGGAAACATTGACAGGTAGATCAAAATAAGTGAGTAAAAAATAATTTAGATATTTCAAAAACCCTCCGAAATTCCAGATGATTTATATTTTTAAAAGTGAATTATTTTAGATGATTGTATTTTTTAAAGTAATTTAATGAAATTAATGAAATGATTTATATTTTTAAAAGTAATTTCATTCATTATGTTACCAAAAAATGAATGAGAAGCCAGCAAAAATTTATAAATAAATAATTACTTACTAACCTAAAGATAAACACTTCTATTACTATAATATTTTGCATTTTTAAGACCTGTTGTATATATAAATATATATATGTGTGTATATATATATGTTTTTTTTTTTTTTTGTATGGGCAGGCACCGGGAATCAACCTGGGTCCCTGGCATGGCAGGCAAGAATTTTATCTGCTGAGCTACCATCACACAGCCCTGTTCTATATATTTTGAGGCTGATAATTTACAAATGTATTATAATATTCAAATTGTTTTGTAACCAAAACTTTATTCAACCAAACCCTTATTAGTAACAATTTAAGTTTTCTAAAACTTTTTACTATTTTCAAATATTTAGATGGTTTTCAAATGTTTGCATTTGTACACAATGGAAAGCAAAAATAAGACTTGGGGAATCCTTTTCAGAAAGATAAAATTACTCAAGTGGCATGAAGAACTTAATAAAAAGCCCTTGATGCATCAAAATCCCTAACTTAAGAAAAGTTCTGAGCAACTTTGTAACCAAATTTAACAGAATTATTGAAACCAAATGCTTTTCACCAATTGATTGACCAATTTCTTTGGGGCTAAGTTACCTGAGCTTAATGCACTGAACAGGAGCACAGTAGATTCATATTTTTAAAAGTTTACTCTTACAAAATTGATTAAAGGGAAGTGAAGTGATATAATTGAGTCTGGAATAAAAATTGGAAGCTATTGTAGTCATACAATTGAAAATGATAAAGACAAAAATTAAAATAGTGAGAACAGACATGAAACAAAAGTGAAAATCCATGACACACTGAAGATATTAAACATGTGGGGAAAGATGGATAATAAAGGTCAAAGATTGTAAGGTGGGAAATTAAGTGGATTTTGGTGTTGATAACTAAAGTCAGAAAATGGTGGAAGTAACTTCAGGGGAAAGGTGATGAGTTTGGGTATGAATTTGAATTGCTTATCATATATCTCTAGGAAAATTTTAATAAATGGACTTTGAGCCCTGAAGAGAGATTTGAGCTAGAGATACAGATTCCAGAACCAAGAACAAAAAATGGGAGATAAAGTGATGGGCATAAAATGGATCAAACATAACATAAAGTGTGCAAAGAGAAACTACAGAACTGAACCCTAAGGAGTAATTCATTTAAAGAACTAACAAATATGAAAATGCATAGAGGAGTTTGAGGAGAAAGAGCATAAGAGGTATGCTTGAAATTAGAATAAAGCTTCACCGCTGAGGCTAAAGGAGAAGTTCAATAATAAGCATATGATAACCTTGTCCTACATACAAAGAGGTCAAGCAAGATGATTCCATGTAGTGGGCATGCTCTTATAGTAACCTCTCCTAACCCAGGAAAAAGTGACCAGTCAGAATGTTGAATTGCGAGAAGGAGCCAACATGCTTCCCTTCTCTTCAGATGTTCCTGACTACAAACAGGAAGACTTACCATCCACTCCCTGTCATAGGGAAAACCCGGTCTCTCTAAGGAGACCTGCAGCTTGGCTGATTTGTTTCATGAGAGTATTAGAAAACCTATTTGGCCACATGTTTGATCTGTGTCCTTCAACTGAGGTATTGTGAGAGATAATGCTGAAGTTTTCATCTCCATTTTCACTGATCCATGTCCTATTTCTCACTGGGTTCAGGTCTCAAGCATGACAGAGAGAGTTGTTATGTACTGACTGGTTCAAACAGCGGCGATAGTGATTGAAGAGTATTTATTCATCTAATATAGGGAGAACGTGATTACAGTTGTCATGAAACCACAATGAGAGCAGTTTTATTGGATTGGTTGTGGGTAAAGTCAGACAGCAATGGGTTGGAGAATAAATGTATGAGAAGTGGTGACTAGAAGTATAGATTATTTTTACATGAGTGCTGACTCAGAGAAAAGAAATAGTGTGCCCTTTAAGGAGAACTTAATGTTGTGGCAGTACTGGGGCTCGGGGTGTAGTTGCTGTGGGTGCTGCTGCTGCTAATGCTTTTTAGCATGAAAAGAACACCATGTGTTTAAAAGCTTCAGGGTAGAACCAGCTGAGAGATGCAGGAGAGACAGGGAATACTTGATGAGGATGGTCCTTGAGGGGGAGGGAGGGCATAGATTTAAGAACACAGGTGGGCAGAACAGCATTTGACGGAAATGAGAGCAAGGCAGGTAAGGACAAGTTTACTAGGAACTAAAAATCAAATAAGACAGTCTTTAGATTTCAAGGAGCTCCTTCTGGGGGTTGAATCAGGCAAAATCTAATCAAGCTAACCATAAGACAAGTTATAGAGTGATAAGTTTTTAAAATCCAACTGTTCTTTAGAAATTGGCTCTTCTTCAATCAGAGTGCTCATTTCTTATGGGAAATAAATAAAGCAGGAGATCATGTCTCTGAAGCAGACTTTATATGAAGGTGGTTTAAAACGTAAAGATGAGTACTATTCCCCAAATCATTGTTTTGTAAACTTAGGTCAGTCCTTTGTGTCTCCTTCGATACCTTGGCCTTAATAGCTTGCATGGATACCTGAGATGAGGCCTATCACTGTTGAAAACTGCATGCATTTAGGCTTGAGAGCTTCTGTGGTTATAGATTTTAACATATTTATAAGAATTTTCTACAGGGATACAAAGTTAGAAAAAAATTTTCTTTGGAAACATTCTGATACAAAGGTAGCCTCATAAAAATGCAATGTATAAAATCAAACATTTGTCTGTCAAAGTCATTTAAGTTAGTACATGAGTGTCCATGGAGAAATTGTGTATAGCAGAGTAAAAAAGAAACAAAATAAAATAAAAAGACTGTAAACTGGGACGTAAGAATTTTACTAATTGTGTGATATCTGATAAATTACTTTGTATTTTTTTCGATTTCATTGATTGTTAATCCAAGAAAGAAGGGAGAGAAAAGAGCAGCTCCCCTCATCAGGTACTAACTTTGTTTGTTGTGGGATTCATTTCCTGGTAAGCAAGGAAAGTAGTGGTGTCCAGATCTGACTTCGAAAGTTCGAGATTTGGGTTCCCACTAGATAGCTGCGTAATTCTGGTTCATTTCTTAAATTCTTTGTGCCATTGCTGACTCATCTGTAAAATCTGGATAACAAAGCTATATGACTCATTTAGGATATCCTGTGATAATTGATTTAAAATATGAAAGCACTTAGAACTGTACTTAGAACATGGTAAGCAGAATATAAATAGGAGCTATTATTGTAATCTACCTCACAATCTAATATTAATGAATAAAGCCCTTCTTAGCACAGTGCCTGACACATAATAAATGCATGATATATGGCACCTATTATTAGATTTTCTAATGAAATTTGATTGACATTCTTGGCAGTGGGTGGTGGCAATTTCCTTTTACAAAATGAAGTAACTGAAACAATAAAATTCCAAGAAACTTTGTAAGATTGAGAAGTAAAATCCAGAATTCAAGGTCTTTTCTAAATATTCAAAAATCTATGCTCTTTCTTTTAATTCATTCTGCATAAATGATAGGAGGGCTTTAAAATTTAATAATGTCAAACACAAAAAGTGTAAAATTCACGGTGTTATTATAAGAATTAGATGAGTTAATATTTATAAAATCCTTTGTGAACTTTAGGAGTTGAGTTAATCTAAAGTGTTATTACATCTCATGAGAAAGTTGTATATTCTCAATTCCTATGTGTTATCATATTCCAAGAGAATATGCATCAAAGTGGTTATCACAATATAGAGTGTCTCAAAGTCTCTCTTCTCATTACTTCCCCAAGGTAAAAATAATGCCTTGGTTTATAAATTGCCAAAAATATACTTAGGCCTTGCTATGGATTGAATCAAGTTCCCCAGAAAGACATGTTCAAGTCTGAATCCCTGAACCCATGGTCATGAACCATTTGTAAATAGGATATTTGAAGACGTTATTGGTTAAGGTATGACCAAATTGAATTTGGGTGAGCCTTAATCCAGTATGACTGGAATCCTTATAAACAGAGGGAATTAGGACGTAGTAGTAGGAGAGAGCTGGAGAGAGATGGTTATGTGATAGAGGCAGATACTGAGTTATGAATTGTTAGCAAACCACAGCAGGACTGAACAAACTTCAGAGAAAGCAAAGCCATGCTGACACCTCGATTTTGGAATTCTAGCCTCCAAAACCATGCAACAATAAATTCCTACTTTGTAAATCAACCAGTCCATGGTATTTTGATAGCAGCTTTCACAGATTAACATAGGCCCTGGAGCAATTGCATGGAACCCAGAGGTTTTGGATTTAATATGCAATACTGCAGTCTATAAACCAGATATCCTCTATCTTGTCCTTTACATCCATATAGATAGAAATTTGGTTTTAGCCACAACATTGAGAATGCCAAGCAAGAGCCATATAACTCCATGTTCTAGTTTGCTAGCTGCCGGAATGCAACACACCAGAGATGGATTGGCTTTTAATAAAAAATGATTTATTTTGTTAGTTCTTCAGAGGAAAGGCTGCTAACTTTCATCTGAGGCTCTTTCTTACGTGGGAAGGCTCAGGGTAATCTCTACTGGCCTTCTCTCCAGGCCTCTGGATTCCAGCAACTTTCCCCAGGGCGATTCCTTTCTGCATCTCCAAAGGCTTGGGCTCAGCTGCAAGTACTGAGATGAGGTATGCCAAGCTGCTTGCGCTGTGCTACATAGCACTCTCTCATTTAAGTACCAGACAATTAAGTCAAACATTGCAGCAGGCATGCCTCCTAGCCAACTGCAGATGTCACCAGCAACAGATGAGGTTCATGCACCATTGGCTCATCTGCACAGCAACAGAAGTAGGTGCCTTCACCTGGCCAAGTTGACAACTGAATCTAACTACCACACTCCATAATTCTTAGAAACATTAATTCCTTAGAATCTCTTAGAAGCCTAAGAAATTGCATCTATCAATGCATATGCATTCTCTTCCACTCCTCTCTTATCCCAGTGTGTTAACAATAAAAATTTTAACAATTGTACTGTTATAGCATGTCAGGGGCTATTAGCTCTTTATCCACCATCAGTGATGATGTCCTCATTACCAATCAGATAATGGGTGATCCAACTCTAATATCCCATTTTAAAATCTGGTAACAACTGTTATAGGTTTGGTTACTCGGGAAGCAGACTATGAAATGAAGATTTTCATGCAGGTGACTCATTAGGGAATGCTCTCAGGGGTAAAATCTGTAAGGCAGTGTAAATCACAAGATTGGGCTAAGAAATAAATTAAGCTATAATGAAATTGCAACAGTGGCCTCTGCTAATATTCCAGGGTGAGACTGAGCTAGCTCTTCACAAGTGTCTCAATTTAGCCAAAGGCTTTGGTCTTTGTATCCATCTATGAACCCATTATTTGAAGCTGATTGTTCATAAGAAGAGGCTGTATCCTAGGGCCAAGTAGCTCCATTCTACACTGGGAATGTTCTTGGAGTGACTCAGCTGTAAGACATCAGCAAGCAATCCTATTGGCTGCTGGGGAGTATTTGGATACTGAAAAGGAGATCTGGGTGATGTACCAAAACTTTTGCTACATGTTTCAATCCTAAATAGTCACTTTTCAGAATATTGATAATATTATATATGAAGAATAAACTTTTCTGTTCATATTTGGTATTTTTCTCTTCATCTTATTGCCATTTATAAAGTTCTGTACAGGTTGTATGACTATGTAATGGTTTCAGTTATTGCATCTTCCAAATATCTAAATTTCTGAACACACTTATTATCATGGATTGAATTGTGTTCCCCCCCAAATGCCATGCTTAAGTTCTAACCCCTGGTCCTGTGAATGTAAAAGTATTGTAAATAATACCTTTGAATATGGTATTTGTTACCAGCCTAAACTGGGTCAGGGTGGGCCCTAAGCTAGTACGCCAGGAGGTAACATAAGGAGAGGAAATTTGGACACAGAGTGACAGAGACAGAGAGAGAAACAGCAAAGTAACAGAGGCAGAGATTGAATTATGCCACCATAAACAAAGGAACCCCAAGGATTGGCACCACCCACCAGAGATGATGTGAGAGGCATGCAATGGAGTATCTCCATTAAGAGGAAGGATTGTCCTGTCAACACCTCAAATTCAGATTTTAGCTTCCATATCTGTAAGACAATAAATTTCTGTTGTTAAGGCCAGCTAGATGGTGATAACTTGTTACCAAGCAGCATTGGCAAGCTAACACAGTCATTAGGGAGAAGCCAGTGAGGGAGGGAAGGAAGAATCCAAGCAATGTTGTCAGGCAAAGTCTCACAGAGGGTAGTTTCTCCTGGTCCCAGAGGATGATGCTGCTCTAAGTTCTAATTCAGGTGATGTGTAATTTCCAAGTTCCTGACCCTGTGGTTATTGGATAACAGTAGTCTAAATTCCCAGGTGTCCTGTTTTCTGCTCTGAAGGCAAACTGACTGAGTAACCTGTGTACAGTATATCAGAGAAAACCAAATATTTGGGCTATATCAAGAAATAAGAGAGGTACACTGAAAAAGTCAAAATGGGATAGGAGGTGATATGGGCTGAACACCAGTAGTGTCAGCTGTAAGGAATGAAGTAGGAATATACATTTAAAAGGTAATGGTTTGTGGGCCAAACTAGATTTTTTTCCTCCTTTCCTTTCCTACTCTAGCATTAGAAACTACTAGAGTACTCACATCATCACTTTTTCTTCAATTAAACAGGGTGATTAGCTGCCTTTTCCTTTTGTTTCTAATGTTTCAGTCTTACTCTTCTCCATGCTGATGCAGAAAATCAGTGTTATTTTGGTATTGTTATGAACAAAGGACATGGATTCTTTTGCCTGACATGTCTCAGTAACCAATTCCTGAAACACTGGGTTTTATTACTAGGTGTGTAGTAGGTGACCAGATGGCCTAGTGGGCCAAACTCTGTATCCCTGCATTGTAATAGTTCTGATCTTTTTATTAGAAAAAACTATGGGCAGGGTTTAGAATAATGAGCTCTGTACCTCAGATGTTATAATTAGAGGTGATCTAGTTATTGAGCAAGCACAGATTGATTACATTCTTAGTCACAGAATGTGTGTAAGAAAATGGCAGAAATGTGTTGACCTGAAGATTAAAGTCTAAGCTACTGTGCATGTCAGGTGGGCCATTTTGGTTCCATCCAGTCTCAGTTATCAAGATTACTTTGGAATTGAGGTGGGTTAGTTCTGGGCTGACCCAAGACCCTTCATTAATAAACATTGGGGGTTGTCTTTAGTGATTTATAGATATCTAAAGTTGAAAAACTGAATAACTGGATACAAATGAAGGTTAGTCACAAGCTTTTTATAATCACAAGCATAAGATAAGGGCCATACAATCATTATCAGAGATCAAGGCAGATGTTCACAATTCAGAGATTTCAGGAATTTCTCTCTGTCTACTCCAACATACCAGAAAGCAAAAAGGAATATCTATATAGTGATTCAGTAATCAAAATCATCCCTTAAATCCTGATTTCTCATTTATAGTATTGATCTTATTTATTGATTTTAGAGATTAAAGCACACCAATGAAATATTCTATGTATCAATATATTAAGTAAAGCCCTAAACTATTTTGAAGCATTTCTGTTTTCATAAGCAAGATGCCAAGGACTCACAAAATAAGATGAGAGCTTGAGAATTTGATAACTAAATAGGAGAGAATGTTGCATTTGTAGGCTGATTCTTTTTATACGTGTATCCAATACCTCTTTTTCTTGTATTAAGATGTCTCTCTCACTAAAGTACTTGGAAGAAAAATGGAAATTGGAATGAAACAGTGTAACAATGAAATGGAAGCAAAATTTTGTGTGTATATGTGTGATTTTTATATATTTTAATCCAAAGGGAGTACTGTTACCAAAGGCCGTGAATTATTTTGCCTTACATGCTCAATAACCAATTCCTGAGACAATGGGGTTTCAAGGAGAGAAAGAGTTTATTACTAGATAAGTAATAGGAGAGCAGATGGCCTTTCAGCCCAAAATCTGCCTCCCCTAGTTTAGGGGGTTCAAAGTTTTTATGGATTTTAGCAAGGGGAGATGAAGTCATTACAATTTCAAATAGCAAGTTCTGAGGAGAAAAGGAGACAATGTTATCATTATCATTTCAATAGGAGGACAGAATTGGAAAGGAGGGAAGGCAGAGCTATCATTTCAATACTAAAGGTGTAAGCAGAAAGAAAGGGAGACAAGTTATCTTTTCACTAGCAGAGTCTAGCCATATGATTTACAAATGTAAGAAGCTGGAACTAGTTAATGGTTGACTTCAAATTCTTCATTATCATTAGGGTCTTTGCCTTACAAGAAAATGAACAGCTCTTACAATCACAAAGGCACAAGATAAGGAGTTTTACAATGATTTCAGATATCAAAGAAGCTGAATTATAGTTTAGGGATTTCAGGTATTCGCTTTGTCTACTACAACAGAGCAGAAAGCAAAAAGAAATATCTATATAATTGTAACTGAGAAATCAGAATTTAAGGATGATTTTGATTACTGAATCATATAGACATTCCTTTTTGCTTCCTAATATATTGAATAGACTGATGGAAATTCCTGAAATCTCTAGATTGTAATCCAACTGCCCTGATTTCTGATAATGATTGTATAGCCTTTATCTTCTGCCCCAGTGGTTATAAAAACCTTGTTACTAACCTTCCTTTGTACCCAGTTATCCAGTTCTTCAACTTTAGATTCTTGTAACAACTAAAGGCAACCCCTAATGTTTATGAATGAAGGGTCTTTTGTTTGCCCAGTACTAACCCACCCCAAGCCCAGAATTACCTTGATAACCAAAGTGGGCCCACCTGACATGCATAGTAGCTTGGACTTTAACTTACAAGTCATCTATACCTCATTATAATATACTGCCATTTTCTTACCTGTGAATAAGCATGTAATCAGTCTATGCATGCTCAATAATTAGACCACCTCTAATTACATCATCTCAGGCCACTATACTCATTATCCCAAACCCTACCCATTTTTCCTCCAATAAAACTATCAGAATTACTGCATTTTGAGGAGACAGATTTTGGGCTGTTAGATCACCTGGTCTCCTACTAGGCACCTAGTAATAAACTCTTTCTCTCTTTGAAGCCCCAGTGTCTTAGGAATTGGTTATTGGGTGTATCAGCCAAAAAATTCCAAGGCCTTTGTCTAGTAACATAATGATTCAGTAATCAAAATCACTTTAAATCCTTATTTTTCAATTGCAGTACTTTAGACCAGGTGGGAGATTCTATCTCTGTTCCCATTAGGTAGCAAATGTCAAGGCATAAATAAAACATTTTTTATTTTGCAAGTCAAGCTACAGCTATCTATCTTCTCTTTTATATTTTAATACCCCAAATGTCCATACAGCCTCAGTGGTGTGGTGGAGTTCTCATACTGTTATCAGTATATTTAAAGTATAGCTTTTTTTTAAAACTTTTTTTTTGCCATATTCATGGTTATTACTCAGCATCATTTTGCACTTTTTGCCTGTAATTTTTTCCATTTAAAAATTAATTACCCCAATACAACAGCATATCCATGTACTGAATAATTTTTTCTAATCAGCCTCTCTTAATTTTTCTAATTAAAGTCTTCAGTAGCTTTTCTTTGCTTTAAGTGGAAATGTTGACCTCTTCCATGATATAAAAGACTCTTCAACTGTACCATGCCTGTTTCTCCAACCTCCTTTCGTTCTTATATCATACATAGGCCAAACTTCAGCTGCACCAAGCAATGTCTCAATGGGTCATATTTTCTCTTATATGCATCTTTACTTAACATATTTCTGAATTTGCACTTTCTACAATTTATCAATGGGTTGACACCTATTTATTTTTTGCAACTTATCTCAATATTTTTTTCCAGTGCTTTCTCTAACTGGTTCCATTCGGCTCTGAGTTAGGATTTCTCTCCACTTCATCTATATGGAGCTTCAGCATTGCAGCTATTCCACTCTACTGCATTTGTTGGCTTACCTTTCTATCTTCCTTGTCCCAATTCATCACAAAAAATTGTGACAATATTTACAATATTCCAGTCCAAGTGCTTGGGATACACAGATGAATTAAATTATCCCCGTTCTCTAATACTTCCTAAAGTAAAACTATTCTGTTATGATATAAATGTTATAATGGAGATACTTCCTAAAGTAAAACTATTCTGTTATGATATAAATGTTATAATGGAGATAGAAAAAAGAAGCACAAGGAGGGGATGTTAAGGAAGGTGAAAGTAAAGATGATATGCAATCTGGATTATGAGCAATGAATAGGACTTTTCTAGACAAAGTTTGGCATGGAGGTGAAGAGAATATTCTATTAAAGGAAAAAAGGATAATTAATGGAAAGCAGTTATGAAATTTTATGTTTCTAGAGTATATAATAGTTGCAGTGTAAAATGAAGCCACAATGGTGTGCAATAAACAGGATTTATTTCTGCTTAACTTTTTTCCTTTTTATAAATACCAGGTAAGATGGCATGCAATAGAGAAAAGCATAGAAAAATGAAATGTATTAAAAAAAAAACTGTGCTGTTATTCAAAAAGAAACATTGATGACATTTGGTAAATGTCATTTCAGTCTTCTAACTCTTTGTGTGTGTGTGTAAAGATTAAGAAAGAGGGAAAGGGAGGGAAGGAGGGAGGGAGGGAGGGAGAGAACAGGGTTGAGAAAGAGACAAGGGGAGAGAGGAGACTTTATAAGAATGGGATCATAATATTTAATGTATTTATAATAGAAAAGTACTAAATGTACTTTACTAAATAAAAAAATAAATTTGAAGTATAACTATTAAGATCATTTCTTTTTACTCTGATATTCATTAGTTACTAAAATGTCTCTGTGACTAAGTAAAAAATCATCAAACTCTTGAAGGGAATGAAGATTTATTTTTAAAAACAATTTCAATTTATGAACATACAGTTCAACTCCTACTACAAACAAGTAGGCAGTAAGCAATTTTACATTTTTTAATTTTCCACTCCCCTCATTACTCAGATATGTTGCTTCTATTATGGTGTTTGCTTTTTTGGGGGAGCAGGGGGTGGATGGTCCAGGATTGAACCCGGGTATCTCACATGGAAGGCCAGCATTCTACCACTGAGCCACCCATACACCTCCTAGTAGGTTTTTTTTTTTTGGACAGTTTTTATTACTTTAAGATTCGATTCTAAAAGAATTTTCTCAGTTGCTGTGATCTTTTAAAAATAATTTTGTAATCACTTTTCCTTTATCTTTTGACATTGAATTATGCCTTGGAGGGGTCTATAGTCAGCCTGACTCAACCCCCATTCCTTGTCTCCTCTATAGCAAGCACAGGTTTCCAACTTCGATGTTTATAGAAGCTTTTTTTTCTTTTCAAAATGTAAATACTGTAAATAAATGCTTTGATTTTCATCATTCTCTACTTATACTTGGAGGTGAGCTCACTGGGGTTCAAAAGAACATCGTGTTACTATGTCAGTTTGATGTTATTGTGTACTTCAGAAAAATCATGTTCTTTAATCCTCATACAGTAAGGCTGGGTGGGATTTTTTTTGTTCCCTTGGAGATGTGACCCATGGAAGCCTTATGAAATGAGGAGAGAAAGCTAGCTGACATCACCAGATGCTCTTCCAGCTGAGAGAGAAAGTTTGAACCTCATTGGCTCTTTCTTTGTGGTTGAGACCTTTCACTGGACACATTAGTTTGGACATTTTGATGGCCTTAGAACTGTAAACTTACAACTTCATATATTCCCTTTTTAAATGTCATTCCATTTCTGGTATATTGCATTCCAGAGCTTACAAACTAAAACACTACATAATAATGAAAACTTCACTCTATTTCCCTGGCTGTACTTCTCAAAGTTTAAACTACAAGATAGAAGTCCTTTCCTTGTTTGGTTTCTGCTGTTGAATTTTAGTTTTCTAATTTATTGGGTGCTTCATAGGAATTTGTGGTCATGGTTCACAAAGCCATCAATATCCAAGACTGCTGTTTTGGATCACAAATAAATTAAAATGATAGTTTTAACTTATTCCCTGCCACAGTTCTAGCATCTAGAACAATTCCTGGTATACAGAAGGTATTCAATAAACATTTGATGAATAATTTTTTAAATTGTGGATAAATTGAAATTATTTTATGAAGTAAAGAATTGTCTAGTGTGAAATAGACATGTTATTTTATTGTGAAAATTTCACAATGGTATTATTTTTCTCTATTTTGAATCTTTCAGGTTTTATTTTGTCATCTGTCATTTCCATAGCATACTGAGGAGGTGTTAAACTAATTTTATGTTTTTGCACTCTCACCTTGAGTGTGTCTATATGCTATAAAATTTGGTTTAATCATTATCAAATGATCTTTTGATATCCATTAGAAAGCATATAAAAGCAGTCATGAGATTTTAGGTCTCAGCATTATCATACGAGTAGTGGAGGTGATCACTTATTTTCCTACAACAGGAATGAGTTAGACACAGTGAAAACAAGTCACTTTTCTTGGGCAACCAAAATCTAAAAGGATAGGAATATCCTGAAAGCTGCAACAATCAAAAATCTGCCAATCTGGAACAGAAGCAATGGAAAACTAATTATCAAATTTATTTGGAAGAATAAAAGGCCCCTCACCTTCATCTTGAAAAAGAAGAATGGAATTGGAGGACTTAACTTCCTGACTTTAAATCATATTACACATCTGCAGTGAGCAAAATAGTATGGTACTGGCATAAAAATAGAGATATTGATCAGAACTAGACCCTTGCATCTGTGGTCAATTTATTTTTGGCAAGGCTGCCAAACCCACTCAACTGGAACAGAACAGTCTCTTCAACAAATGATGCTGGGAGAACTGCATACCCATATACAAAAGAATTAATAATGACCCTTATGTCACACTTCATTAACTCAAAATGGATCAATGGCCATTGATAAGAGCTTGAACACCTAGAGAAAATGTAGGGAAGCATCTTCAAGGTCTTGTAGTAGGCAATGATTTCTTAGACTTTACATTCAAAGCACAAGTAATTATAGAAAAAAATAGGTAAATGAGATCTCCTCAAAACAAACAAAAACTTCTGCATTTCAAAGAATTTGTCAAGAAAGCAAAAAAGCAGCCTACTCAATGGGAGAAAATATTTGGAAATCACATATCTTACAAGGGCTTAATATCCAGAATATATAAAAAAAATCCTACAACTTAACAATAAAAAAAACCAAAGAACCCAATTACAATAACAAAATGGGCAACATACTTGAATAGACATTTTTCCAGAGAGGCAATACAAATGACTAAAAACAAATGAAAAGATGCTCAAAATCTCTAGCTATTAGGGAAATGCAAGTCGCCACCCAGATGAAATATTTCACACCTACTAGAATGGCCACTATTAAACAAACAGAAAACTACAAGTATTGGAGAGGATGTGGAGAAATAGGAACACTCATTCAGTGCTGGTAGGAATGTTATGTGGTATAGCCACTGTGGAAGATAGTTTGGTGGTTTCTCAGGAAGTTAAATATAGAATTTCCATATGACCTTGCAATCCCGCTACTAGGTATATATACAGAGACATTGAAAGCAGGAATGCGAACAGATTTTTGCACACCAGTGTTCATAGTGGCATTATTCACAATTGCCAAAAGATGGAACCTACCCAAGTGTCCATCAACTGATAAGCAAAATGTAACGTATACTTATGATGGAATATTATTCAGCTGTAAGAAGAAATGAAGTTCTGATGCATGTCCCAACATGAATGAAACTTGAGAACATTGTAAGCCAGACACAAAAGGATAAGTATTGTATGATCTCACTGATATGAACTAAGAATAATAAGCAAACTCAGTTAGAATCTAGAATATAGGGTTTCTAGAGATATAAAGAGAATAGAGAATGTGAAACTGATGCTTAATTTGTACAAATTTTCGAATTAAGGTGATTATAAACATTTGGAAATGGATAGAGGTGATGGTAGCACATTATTGAGTATAAATAACAGTGCTGAATTGCATGTGAATGTGGCTGAAATGGGAAGTTAAGGATCATGTATGTTACTAGAAGGAAAGCTAGATGATAAAATGTGGGATTGTATAACAGCAAACCTTCTTGTGGACCATGATTGTGATTAATAGTGCAAATATGAGAACGTTCTTTCATGAACAATAACAAATGCATGTCACTATTATAAGATGTTAATAGAAGGGTGGTATATGGGCTAAAAATACAACTAATGCAAAGTATGGACCATAGTTAAAAGTAATGTTAATGATGCTATCATCAAATATAACAAAGTTAGCACACCAGTGCTAAGTGTCAACAATAGTGAGGAATAAGGACTATGGTGCTTTTCTTTCTGTAGTAATGAAAATATATTAAAATTGATTGTGATGATGAATGCAAAAGTCTATAATTATTCTGAGAGCTTATGGTTTTACACTTTGTATAGATTGTGTGGATTGCTAATGGATCTCAATAAATCTGCTTTTTAAAAGATCTATTCTTATTAACAAATGAACTCTCACTCAGAAAATCCAGCATCTCATTCAGAATCTGGATTCCCTTGTCCACTAACCTGAAATAGAGATCTTTAAACATTTCTATTATAAATAAAGCATTAGACAGAGCAAATAATTTTAGGAAAATATTCCTTCCTGGGTATCTTTCAAATAATTTGTAACTCTACTATGTGTCCCAACCACACATTTTAGAATTCTATTTATGAATTGGCAGAAAATAAAAATACAGCTCATTTTCTTATAAACTGAAATCTATATCTCCAAGCCTATTAAACTCTTTTACCTTTATAAGTATATGATTATGAAACTATAAATTGATGAAGAGCTTTGATTGAACAGTCAAAAACAAACTGTCTCTGGCACAGATGTAAGAATGTATATCCATTAAAGAGTGCCCATTTTCATTCTCATTGAGGACACTGTGGTTGATCACTTTCATTAACTTATTATTTTCTCTCTTTATAATTTTGGTTGGTATATGTGAAAGAACATGAAAAACATAAATAAGGTATAGTAGGTATTGATTTTATTTTCATTTTTATCAACATCATCATAAACATATCTTTAAGTAATGACATAAATCTTATATATTGTATATATGTACTTTGTTTTTAAAATTTTCCCAAGACTTCCAATTCACAATTTTGAGTTAAGAAAGAGTTACTTTGTTATTTCCATTTTGGAAATAAGAAAATTAGCCTTGGAAAAATAAATGTTAATTTTTCAAAGCTTTTCTCACAGGTGATAGGTGTAACATGTTATCTCACAGCTTTAAAATTCATATATTCCTGGTTGATAAGCTCATTATCTTTTTATATGTTTATGAGGTACTGATACTTCTTATTCTGTCATCCTATAGTAGTTGATCGGAAAGCATTCATGATAAAAATTTTCTGTTATTTATTTTCTTTTTTTCTTATTGTTCCATATTGTTCTTATATTTTGATGTTAACTCTGTTTTTACTTTTTATTTATGTTCATGACTTCTTTATGTGTAGGAATCTTTAAATTTAATGATGACAGACCTTTTCCTTAATTCACTTTGTTTTTGGTGTCCAACTAATTAAACCATCCTCTTTGCAAAAATTAATGGATATACTCTATATTTGGTTTAACAGTTTAAAACATTGTTCTTCATTATTCTCCATATTTTGTTATCAAATCGATGTAGTATTATTTCTGTGTCTGAATAGCATTCATGTGCTATTAAAACACGCAAAAATGTTTTAATAGCAATCATTAATGAGTCTAATCTTTCTTTTCTGATCTGAATGCTACTTTGTCATATTCTATGTATGGCTCTGTTCTTGCACTGTTGATTTTTTTTATTATTTACATATATATATATACATACACATATACATATATCTATATCTATTTATCTATCTATCTATCTATCGATCTATCTATCTATCTCCTTGTAGTAATAAAATGTTTTCTTACCTATAGCTCTTAAATATGCTCTGATACCTGGAAGGGAATATCCCTTATCTTTACTCTTCTTCTGCAAATGCCATTATTGAACTGCTGTTGGCTGTATTGCAAATGCATTCTCATGTTAATTTTCAAAAGCGACTTATTTAGATGTTTTATTGTAAAATAACATTTTATCTGGAATTCCCACTCATGTACAATCTTGCCAAACCCTCCAAATATTTTCTGTATAACTGCTTTCTTTTAATATTTTTACCCTTTCACTTCATTTGCAAACAATAATTTTTGCTTCTCTTGCTAAATCTTAAGCTGCATATTTCTTATTCTGCATTATTGTATTGGCAAGAAATTCCTTATATAATGTTAAATAGAAATAGTGATAAAGGTACTCCTTCTCTTGCTTTTAATTTTAATGGGAATGATTCTAAGGATTATATTTATTTAATCTTGCGCAGATAATCTTTGTCAAACCAGGAAGTTTCACTCAATTCCTAGTTGCTGAAATTAAAAAAAATCAGACATATATTTAATATCTAATGTTTTTTTCCTGAATCTGTGTATTGCAAGTGTATGCATGTATTAAATATATTAATGTGGTAGTTTACATCTTGTATTTTCAGATCTTAATCAATCCTGTGTTTATATCACTATTGAATTAATTTATAAAATATTTATTGGCAGCCTACTCTGTCTTAGGCAAGGTTCTAAGGCAGTGCTTTGGATACATTGGTGAAGAAAAACAAGATCTCTACATTTAAGTATTAAAATCTATTTGTCATGGTGCATTTTATTTTATACAGTGCCATACTTCACTTGCTAGTATTTTATTTAGGATTTTTTATAAGTTTATACATGAGATAAACTTTATAGCTTTATTTTTTTTATCTTTTTCTTGACATAGGAAAAAATCATATTAACCACAAAATTATTTTAATACTTTTCTCAGTGGAATACTTTTGTTAAAAAGAGACTGTCACTTAAAGGTTTGCTAATGCCTCTGTGTTGTGCATTTTTTAGTAGATTGGTATATTATGGATTTCAAATAAATTGGCACACATTTATACTTTAACATTTTCCTAGTTACGTATCCTCTCTTTTTCATATTTTTGCTTCTCAGAATTTTTCCTTTTAATTTGTCTTCCTAGAGGTGTGTTTAATCAATTCTTTCAGGTTTTACATTTGGCAGCTCTTTTTTTTTTTTCTTTAATTTGTTTCTGGTTCATCAGTTTTACCAATATCTCTATTTCCTTTTCTCTACTTTCTCAGCATTTATTTTTCTGTCTTCAGAAAATATCGTTCCTTAGTTTCTTGTGTTTAATTCACTAATTTTTAGTCTTTCCTTTTGGCAAATTTATTCCTAAGTACTATTTTATCTTCATCCTGAACCTAGCAAATTTTGATGAATAGTACTTTCATTTTCAGATCGTTTGAAGCATTTCTTAATATCCATTATGATTTTTTTAATGCATTGCTACTTAAATATGGGGGCACATTTTGCTTTCCAAACTTTTGGGGTTTTAATTGTTTAATGACCTTTATTAAGTTCTAATTTAATTGTATTCATGTCATAATGTGTGGGTTGTATTATATCAATTATTTGGAATTTACAGACTTTTATGCAATATAATACTGATTCCACATGTGCTTTTGAAGAGTATTCACTTCTATTTATTAGGTGAGTGGCTCTGTGCCACTCACATTAGTTAACATTTAAAATTCTTTTGTTGAAATGTTCTGTATCCTTATTAATTTTCTGTCTCTGGGATTTATCACTTAGAATTTAATCACTTATTAAGAAAATGACAAACAGTTCAATTTTCATGATAGAGTTTTTCAGTTTCTTCCTGAAAATTCTGGCAGTTTTTTTTTTTAATTCGTAAGTTACACTCTGTCTGTTAAATAACACTGTTACATATTGTTTGTGGCTTATTTCTTTTAACAAGCTTCCCTCACTATACAATAGTTATGATACATCTCTTAAAATTCTACTTAACCTTTTTCTTAAAGCCATGTCAGGTCTCTTTTCATTAGCTTATTGCATATATAATTTTCTCAACTCATAATTTTATTCTTTTAATGCTTTTTTTCCTAGTTATGAGAAAAATTAGCAGCTAGATCTTATAAAATCTAATTTAATGATCCTTATGTGATAACTAAGTTAAATTATTTATACTTATTGCAATTCATTATATATATATGTATATTTTGTATTTATTCCTTAGCATGACTTTTTCCCCCTGTTTTCAGTTTAAAAATGATTTTAGTTCCCTGTTCCTTTTTTGCTGTTTTAGAAATTGTCAGTTGTATATATATATATATATATATATATAATTTTAATAATCACATTTTAATATCCATTTTTAACTTTATATTTTCTTTAAAATGTTCAAGGTAATCAGTACCCAGGTTACTTTAACTAGCATCCAACCTTTCTTCTCCCCTTATCCATTTAGTATTATCTAGTCTTTTATATTCCTTTTTAAAAATACCAATAAAATTAGAATTTTAACATCAATGAGTTCATTGGGTTACCTAGAATGTTTTACTCTTCTTTTTGCTCAAGCTCACATTTTGAATCCATAATATCTGTCATTTATTCTGTTTTCACTTTTCTTCCAGCTGCAGTAAGGTATTTAGTAATTCTTTCATAAGGGTCTATGGCTAATTCATGGCACTAGTCTATATTTTAATGCTGACTTGGCCTTGAACAGAATTCTAAGTGGTTGTTATTTTTACCTTAAACTTTGAAGCCATTACTCCAGTTATCCAATGTTACAAACAAGTTCATTTTTAGACTGGTTGTCATATTTATGCATATGTATGTAACACATATTTTCTTCCTGCTGACCTCTAAGATTTCTTTTCCATCCTTGATGTTATGTAATTCCACTAATATGAGTAAGTGTACATTTATATTATTTCATTTTTTGACAATTAACATTTACTTTGTAAGAACACACGGCTTACTTCAAGTTGGGAACATTCTAAATTATTTCTCTAATACTGTTATTCCACCATTTCTTTTCTTTTCTTCTTCTAGAGCTTCTGTTAGATTGAAACTTTTCAATATACATATGATTCACTTCTCTTAATGGGTCTTTTCTATTCAACATTTGATTACATCTCTGTGCATTACTCTGCATCTATTCCCCAATAATTGCTTTCAATTCACTAATTTGCTCTTTAGGTATGTCCTTCTAAATAACCATTTTCCCCATATTTTTAATGTATTTTAAAAATTTGCTTCCTTACACTATTTATATCTCCTTAGGAATAAATTTGTCCATTTGTTTGTTTTGTTAAGACATCTTTAGGGATCTTAATTTTCCTATTATCTTTGGAACTTCACTTGCAAGGAGTTTCTTTTATTTCACTTATTTTTTTCACCTTATCCTTTTCCCAAGTCCACATCTCTTGACTACTGGCATAATGAATACTTTTACCTGGTCCATCAGGGTCTCATTTCACAACACAATCAGATCTTCTATTTTCAGTTTAGGGTCTTTTTTTTTTTGCTTTGTTTTGGAAGCAGGATCAGCAGGAGGTAGGCAGGCTTCTAAACACGTGGACATGGACACGCATCACCTTCCTGAGTACAGTACACAAAAAGTGTATATGTGTACCTGTGTGCACACATGTGCATATGGATTTTTATTCCCAATCCTTCCAATATCATTCTAAGACCCAAAATAACGTATTTTCTGAGAATCTGGATCTTTGTAGATGCCAATTCTCAGTCAAATCTAAGAATCTGAGTAGTCTACCCACAGGAAGCAAACTTTCTGATTTCCTCTCTCCATTTGGGGGAAATCAAATTCATTGTCTACTTCCATAAACAAGGGTAAATAATATTTTTGTTCAGACAGGAAATATTTTCCAATATATGAAAAAGTACAGAATGTTGATAATAAGCTATAATTCAGTTTAAATGTATACATATACATACACACACATCTGTGCATAAATAGCTCCAGAGGTATATGTGGGAAACATAATATTTCTTATCTGCTGGGAGGGAGTTGTGTGGATGGAGGACGATGTTTTCACTTTTCCTGCTATTGCTGTTGTTTGTAAGAAATCTTTTCCGATGTTAAATTTCCATATGGACTTTTGAATTTTTTGTTTCTGAACTCAGATTCTTGAATATGATTTTCTTCTTTTATTTTCAGTCTTGTTTTCTGTTTTTACTCCTTAAGCTCATTATACAGCTAAGAACATTAATATCTTTTGCACTTCATATCATTCTAATGTAATACAATTTCAAGTAATAAATTAGATTAAGAAAGTTCTGTCATCCAATAGAACAGAAACTTGAATTGAAAAACAAATGGTTCCGTTTTAAAAAGACAGAAACATTTTTGCACATATGAATGTTTGTCTGAGATTATTGTTGCCTAATAGCCCTTTTCCTATTTGATCATTATTACTTTAAGAAGGGTGGTAAGACAGAATTCTGTTCTAGGAGTTGAGGTAATAGGTTGAAGTCCAGGATTTTCTGGATCACCTAAATATTTGATCAAGCAAGGCCTTAATTCACTCAAATGCAAAAAGAGGAGTGATTCCTTTCCTTCCTAGCATTAAGACAATTCTGTAACATAATCAATAGCCAAACCCAAGTACAAAAATGGTTGAACGATCACCCAAATATACATGAAATCTGGTGTTGGTTGTTTTCTATAAATATTTAATATTCATATAAGGATCCTGATTGCCCTACTATGACTTTTTATTGTACTCTGCTTTGTTTTTTATTATATATTTTAGTGTTAATGTAACTCAGTGATCAAAAACATTATAGAACATAATTTAGATATACCTAAAAGGGAATAGAGATCTCTTAATCTCATTTTAAATCAGATTCCTAAATAATTTCAAGAGAAGTGTGAACTTTTCCAAAGAATTGTATGTGAAAACATTAGACATGACAGTTTTCTCCACCCCTTCTCTTTAGAGCATGATTACTTTTTTCTGTGCACTTGCTCTGTATAACACAGTTGATATATATATTTACTTATATAGACACAGAAACACATACAAAATATATTCTGAAATGACATCTTAAGTGTAACAAGTATGATCATCAATTGATTGATGCAAGAAGATAGTAATGACAACTCAGCATGGCCTTAAAATCAAGTAAACAAGTAATAAGTCCTAGAAAAAAGGGATGGATTATTTCCAGAAAACAAAATATCATATCACAATTCTTTCCAGGAAGGATTATTCATTAAGCTTTCATTTGAACTCCTGGGCATATTTTCGTGTTCTCATTTTTTTTTCAGCACAATGCACATGATGTGTTCATATAGTTTTCTGGAACTTAGCAGAATAAATGGCATCTGTGACATTCAAACAATAAGAGTAGAGCCCTCATTAGGGTATGCTGTTTGCTACTGCCTGTGGCTTAGTTGATGACCATGTAAATGATTTGCTGGCATTCTGTTAGTAATTTCTGGTCAACATGCGGTCCTTGATTATTTTAATACTTACCACGAGAATGCTTTCACCTCCACAATTCCTTTTTTCATTTGCTCTAAAACAGGAACCACTAAATTCATCCAATAAGATAAGAAATTGGAAGTCTTTAATAATTATTCTTTTTAATCACTGCTGTGGCCTTTATCAACTTGTCAGCCCAGAATTTTTTTTTGGGGGGAGGAATGTTAGTTTTTAAAATAATAGATGTTTTAGGAAAAGCTTAACATTTTTATATTATTCAAAACACTTCGTGTCAACCTGCTTCTTTTTTGCTTTCTTAAGCTGAATTATCTATAACTCTTCAATAAGCAGCATTTGCAAATATATTATTTTTGTAAATTCTAAATTTTCTTATACACATCTATTTTGTGTGTGTATGTGTGCATGCGTGTACAAATTGCTATTTGGGAAATTTTTATAAATATGCACCAATAGGTGCTTTGCCAGGTAAGACCATGTGAATATTTAAAGTTAGAATTGCAAATGGGTATTAATTTTCAAATTGTGAAAATTACCCTTAAGCAAACAGTATAAATTAATTATTTCTAGTTTTTACCTGCCTAAACTAAGGTCATGCATTCTAATTGCTAGGAGAAACTACACAGCTCACCTAATCCTAGCCTTATCTGGTGAATGAATTGTGGCTTTTGTCTTAGAAGATCTTTCTTAGAAGAAAGTTCTGTTTTGTAAGTGAAACAACATAGTCCCTAAAATTATGATCTAAGTCTTTTGATTACATTGAAGGCTAACTCACACCCTGTTTGAACTTTCTTGGTGCCAGAGGTGGTAGTACCTATGGCAGCTCATTTTTATACTAAGCTTAAGTACCTCCTTTCTCTGTTCTCTGGACTTACTGTGTAGGTCTACATATTCTTCCATTATGATAGTTCCTTCTGCACTTGAAGACTGATATTGTGGGCTGCTTCCACATTTCTGTGGAACATCTCTTCTTGTTAGTGACGATTAATGATTTGGAAGGGGGAGAAAGTTATGGACAATGTGATAACTGATATCATCTTGGTTAAAATTATAAAGCGAAATTGTTTTTCAAACTCTTGCTTCTATTTGAGCTACTTGAGAAATTTCAAAGATGGCAATCATCTTCATTGAAGGTACTATAAAGTTTGTGCTTATAAAATGAAAAATGGTTACATAACAAATGTTATGTACACAATTATGCACCCTTACTGCAGAACGCTATGCTATGCACCATTTAAATAAAAGGGGTCAGATCAATGAAACACTCCCAAGACATGTTGTTAAATGAAACAAATCAAGGCACAAAACAATATGTGTGTATGTGCAGGTGCATTTAAAGTCAAAACTATTTGCAGAAATGATCATTTCATAACCAGCAATAATAATTTTTTTCTTAATTTGTCCTTTAGATTTAAAATAAATGATTGCCCATTGGAAAAAAAAACACAATTCTATTGAACATAAGATTAATGCACATTTGTATTTCTTTATAATACTGGAAAATATAAAATATAGAATAATCCCACAAATCATTCGTAAGCCTAACCAGAGCTGACCATAGTTAGAACAAAACACATGCACACTCTCACATGCATATACACACATGAATTCTGTGAAAGAATGAATAGCTTAGACCAGTTATTTCCTAGCCTTTTTGAAATACCATCGATTTTTTCAACTACTACTAATAGAGTTAAAATTAATTGAATACAATTTAATGTGAATGTTTTTCATATGGTCAAAGCAGTTTGTCACTTATTGCTGAAAATTTTTTGGAAAAAGAAAAAACGCACACATACACACACAAACTAGATATGTATTACAATCTTCTTATTTTTAAATGGAGACTGTGTTCCATTTAACAGTAGATAAATTGTAGACATAGAACATTATATCCCAAAGCACAGAGAATATTTAATATTTATCTTAGCTTCAAATTTGAATTCTAAGACTTAAATGAAGCATAAATTAACATTATATATTTAAATATATATACATTATATATGATAAATGGGAATTTACCTTACTACAAAATAAGCATGAAGCATGTTGAATTGTCCTTGAATTTTATTTTAATTTCCTTAAGTTCACTATCATATTTATAAAAAAATGATAAAAATTAAATATAGAATGTTTTTTCATATTTATTTTTATTTTATCGAAAAATTGCTATTACTATACATATATATGTATATATATACATATATATATAAAATATATATATAAAATATAAAATATATATATATATTTTAAAGGCCTTTAGGAAACATGAAGAAAGGTTGAGGGAGAGGGCCACAACCTCATTAGGGGACAGTAGGGGTAAAGTAACTAACTAAAGTAAGTTTATTTTCGGATTTAGAATATCAATGTATTTTGGCCGATTATCGGAATGACCTGTACCTCTTAAAAATAAGAGATATCTAGAAAATTTGGAGCAATGCCATCTTTTTCTCCATTATTTCTTTTAGCCGATCAGAGATACGCAAAATTTTCTATTAACCTTGGAACTACCTGAAGAATAATATAATTTCTCTACTTATTTCAAGTATAGAAAATCCTCATACTCTTCTGGAAAGCCACAAAAACAACTTACTGGTCGTCTGAAAGAACTTTAAAGAGATGCTCTAGTGTAGTACTCTAGAAGGAGAAGAGACTCAGAGTTTTATGCTTTTGCTATTATACAGATTCTGTGTAACTTCCTGTAATTTACCTAAACTTTTGTGGTTTCCTTTCACCTTCTTTGTAAGGAGAAGTGACTCTGACTCAGATTTGCAAAGATCTGGGCAGTTCACACATCCTGTGAATCTACAATAAATTATGGAATTGGGAAACCTACCGCAATATAATAACCCAATCACATGTCAACACTAGTGCTTTAACCTGAGGATTTAGAACACTTTTGAGGGTACAGAGATGTTTAATTTCTTTACAAATGTGGAATAGATGGAACTATTCAAAATATTTTACACCTGCTATACAGGGTCTTGCTTTTTTGGAGGCAGCAGTATTGTCTAAAATCAAAGCAAAATTTTAAATACTGTCCGTTTCAATGTATCAGTGGTCTACAAATTAAGAATAGTACAAGTATGTTTTGTTTTCACAGGATTTCTCTCCTTCATTTTAAATCCTAGCAATATTCCTAGAAAAAATCTACATAATATATTTTTAAAAATATGTTTTCATTCAAACTAAACTTTTGACATATATCTATATATCTATATAGATATCTATATATCTCTCTCTCTATATATAGATAGATATAGATATATAGATATATATATATATATATATTTGAGGAAAAACTGGGGGTTTGTATCAGTAAATTCCCATTAGGATAAGTTCTTTTAAAACAACATGATCACCAAGCCACAGAGTTTCTTTAATAATCTTAATTTTACTTTTAGATTTTGAGATATCTTTACAGATTAAAGCCGTCAAAATGTATAATGTGGTTGCATTTAACCATGCTTCATAGCTCTGAATTTAATTTTTAACTCAAAATCTCTTGAATTCGATTTAGAATCATGGTCTAGTGTTGTAAAATGATTCTTAATAAATCATCTATGAGAAATTAGTGAGCATTTGATCCAATTAATGGCTTGTTTGTTTGTTTACAAATGTGATAGCAAATCAGATGATTTTCTATTTGTGGTTGCTGCAGTGTGAATACAAAAATCATTTCTGGCAACTTTTTCAACTTTTTCAGCTTAATAAAAATCACCCTAAAGAAGTAGTATAAAAGATGTGCAGTATTATTAACCACATATTTTCTAGGATTATGCCTTAAGGATTGATTTAGTCAATATTCATTATTTTGAGCCATGGTCATACAACATTTTGAAATTGCAAATGGGAAAAACAAATAATGCTGGCATTTTTCCTAGCAACACAGAACCTTGCCAATACAGCATCTTTCTCTACTGATTTAACTCAGCAAAGATCTATATTAAGACAGGTGTGTGACTCCATCAGGACTATAAACCTCAGAAGTAGATATGGATTTTATTTGTACTAGGTTTTATATCTAAGTTCTATTTAGTTTGGTGTATTTGTCAAATAATAAAGAAAAATGAGATTAAGACAGAGTTCACAAACTGATGATCCACAGGCTGAATTCTGTCCACAGATGTGTTCTGCTGCACAGTTTATCCAGAATGTGATTAAAAATATATATCTCCTAGCCAAAGTTAATAATAAATCTCCAGCAAGGTAAAGGCAGAATCTTTTCATTCCACGTGCAAACAATCAACTTCTTCCCTTGATAGGGACATGGTAGGACCATCTACTGAGTTAGAGTCACCCTTTTATATTATTTGATGACTTTTATCTTGGGAACAGCATTTTATTTCACCCGTATTACTGCTTTTTGAACGCTGTTTATGAATTTCATCATCACTAAGTTATTGGTGTCATTGCCAAATTACCAGGAGTAGAATTCTCCTTATTTCAGCTTTTTCTGTCATATTTATCCTGATCTTTTCCATCCTCACTGCCCCGTGCATGCTTTCATGATAAAATCATAATAAAATTGTATTAGATCTTTATTTTCATCTCTTAAACTTGAGAATGGAGAGAAGAAGAAACATTCCCTCAACCTCATTGGAATATCATTTTTTTTGAGAGAATGATGGTCATGAAAGTAGAGAATAGGAAAGGATGAAAGGAGTTCATTGGAAACCCTAAATTTCTTTCCCTTTGGACCTCTTCAAATCTCTGCTGGGTAACAACTACAACAACAAAATTTGGAACTAGAAATTGTGCTTAAAGATGCTAGAGCAAATTAAGTGCTGTGAGAAATGTTTCACAAGGATGGTATCCTTATGTTTCTCAGAGATTTGCAAAAGAGCAAAACCAAAAACATCAATTCATTATGCACAAAGATACAGCTCAGTTTAACCATCTTTTCCCTAATCCTCCGTTGCATAAGAGAGAAGTCCACTATTGTATAAATCCATGATTGACTTCTCTTTCCATATTTATGATGGCCTGACATCAGACACATACAGATGATAATCATGAATTTATGTTCCTCTCACTTATATAACGTCATTGTGAATATGCCGGTGTTGAATTCAGTTCCTCTATGTTGAATGGATTCAGTCTTGAAGAAGAAAACTCTTCTAGTCCTACAACAACTTGGGTTTAAAAATCTACATTTTTTGAAAGAAGTAAGCCCATAACTTCTAACTACAGATTGTTCTACATGGAGGGAAAAGTGACACATGATAGAGAGAAATTAAAATTAGCTTGTGGTTTATTTACCATTATCAACTTAAAAATCCTCTTTTTTAGAAAAAATAAAGTCCCTGTTTAGATAGTGCTTGAGTGTGATGTTATTTACGGGAATAACCTTGACCAGACTATAATTCATAGAAAGTAAATCATTCCCAAAGCTTAAATATTGTTTGTAACAAATTACCCATAGCACATCCCCATGACTGATTACAACACACCAATTTGTCATTTCACTGTAGCTGAAAACCACTGGATTACAAGTTGACCTTTTCAATGGCTTTTCTAAAGCATTTGTGCAAATCTTACATTTTAAAAGAAGCTCCTTCTGTGTGTTATAAAATGTCATCATAATTTGTCTTCACTGCTGTAGGTATTTTTATTTACTCAAGGGAATTACCTTGCCTCAGGAAGATTTTTGTTCCTAACATCCTTTAACTTCACCGAAGAATAATTTTTACAAAATGGCCTTCTAGTAACCATTTTAAACTTCATAAACATAAACTTATTAACACACAGGTTTCTTTTGGCCATATACAACTGATGGAGCTCTGCAGTTCTGTTGCTTGAGAAGTAATGATATCATAAATAGGTGATATTTTCTGATACTGGAAATATCTGGGCTCTCAACAGTTTTTTTTAAATGCATTGTTATATTCATCCTATATTAAATGAAAAGCATTTCCGCAAGATAAAAATAATTTTTGTTTCATAAAAGAATTGAGATTGAGAAGGCCTTATTTCCTGGCTGCCACCGGGTTTGCCATGGATCTAGAAGGAGAGAGTCCAGTTGACAGTACTTGTTTTCATTAATCGCATGGTCTCAGTTGCCAATTTTTTTTGTGTGTGTGTGATACATTTTCTCCCCTGCTGATGAGGACCTGTTCATTCTCCTTTAAAATACTTTCTTTACATGTGATTGTTATCTTTTAATTGTCTAAATTCTATATCATATATGTTATTATTATAAATAGTGCATTTTTAATAGGGTTTTATAAATGTATGCAACATTACCACATGGAAATGGGAGAATGCTTATTATATTATTTAATGTGAGTATTGTTACCATAATTATTTGGATTGCATATCAGAAATATATTAATGAAGCAAATAAGGACATGAAAAACATAATCCATAAGTAACAATAAAGTTTCATTTTATTTAAAGTTGCAACTTTTTTGTTACCAAACCTTTTAATAGATTTTGCAGTCGATATCATATTATGCTTACCAATTTTTATGTACTACTTGATGAAGGGAGAGAACAAGTAGAAATACACAATACATATTACCCTGTGAAAAGAAATTTGTTTTGGATAATGGAATTAAGCTTTATTTCCCAAATAATGGTACACATTTTAACGTTAAAAATCAACTTTTGATTATCAATCCCCCTTTGTCTGTGACCTATGGATCCAAGTCGCAAGCCACAGAACTGATTTTGACTTTAACTGTAAAATGAAAATCATTTTATTGATTTCGTGACTGGAAAATTAATTTATCAAAAGGAGATTATGCAGCTCAAAAACTTGTTAAGATTCTGAGAACAAACATACTAATCCAGAATCATACCACAAATCTAGTCCAGTGCCAGCACAACTCTCCTCTATTAGTAACAGGCACATTAGCTTGAAGTACTTCCACCCAACACTTGACCTTGGATCCTGCCAGAGCAGAGCTGCCAATATTTCCTTCGTAAACTGGTGGCGCATTCACCACCGTGCTCTCTAGAAAGCGCTCGGCATTGTGTGCGGTGGGCATTTAGGTCTTACTGTGAGGATCTAGGTCATGCTCCAACACCAAAGCTGCAAAGGAGACTTGGGAAAATTAATGTTTGGAATTCTCTGTTTCTACCATTTATATAAACAGAGGTAGATTGGCTTATGTAGCCCAATTTAGACATGTTCTTAATCTTAAACCACATTCCTTTGGGTGTGAACCTATTACAAATAAAACCTATTAAAGTGTTATTTTTGGTTAAGGTATGACCCGACTGAATGAGGGTGAGCCTTAAACCAGATTACTGGAGTCCTTTATAAGCAGAAGAAATTCAGACAGAGCGAGAGAAAGACACAGGCCACAATCAGAAGCCAGAGGTCAACAGAACTCAGGAGAGAAAGGAGAGCAGCTGCTTCCTGAGACTCGAGGAGGGACACACACCAAGGAACTCCATGGATCGCTGCAACCAATATTAGAATGTTACAGACTTTACACGATTTTGGGGGAAAAGTATTGCCTTGCTGTCACCTTGATTTTAGGTCCCTAGTCTCAAAATCATGAGCCAATAAATTCTGTTAAGCCAACCTATCACGTGGTATTTGTCATACTAATCTGAAAAATGAAGACATAAGCTTTGTCTTCCATGTAATACTTATAAAGTTGCCCCCCAAATAGGGAAGAGTTTCAGATGCTGGGTGAATTTAAAAGGAAAAGTGTTCTCTATGAAATTTGTCATTTTTCTGATCAGTGATTTTTAAACAGCTGCTTTTTTTTTCTTGTGTGCTTTATTGATGAGAATCCTACAAATATTCATGAAACTGAACAAAAGCTACTATTCCTTGGTTACCATTTAAAATCTAAAAATATCCAAGTAATTTCCTTCAGTATTTCAAACTCTTTCTTTGTGTGGCTATGTGGGTGTACGTGGGGGTGTTTTGTGTGAAGCCAAAAAAATAATACTGCAATCATTTTCAGAACTTGAATTCCATAGTTCCCATTTTTTTGGTCTTCTTTTTAAAGAGGAATAGGAGCACTCCCTCAATGGCAGTTGTCTGTTCATCAAGTAATCACTTTGCTTGTGACAGAATAAGCGTCAATCAATGTGCTTTTAACAATAGTGAAGAAAATGCGCTAAACTTTTCAAGTTTCTATCCTGAGCTTGGCCTGAGGGCTCAAAAGATTTAGTAATTTATTTGACTTTCTTTTTCTAAAGTTGAAAAACACATCATTTCTTTGATTTTTGCCTTTTATATTCTCTACGTTGCTTTCTAGATGCTGATTTCTGACAAAATGTCAAATACCTGAGGGAGATGGTTTATTAAATGTTGCCTTTCTGCCCGGCCACCTGGAGATGTTTCTGGGTTTGGTGTAAATCCGAATCTGCCAGGATTTGGAAAATCTCCTATTTGGAAAAGCTCCTAACATCATAACATAGTACCCAGCAATTTACTCTTTAGCATATATAGCAAACAGAAATGTGTATGTTTATTCATAATGACACGCACAAAGAATGTTCACAGGAAGACTATTCATAGCAGCCCAAACTGGAAAGAACTCACATGTTCACAAACTGTTAAATGGATAAATAAATTTGGTGTAGTTAGTAAAATGAAACACTAATCAGCCATAAGAATGAATAAACTATTGCTAAATCAGCAAAATAAATGAGTAACAAAAAATTTGCTTTGCAAAAGAGTATATACAGTTTGATTTCATTTTCTGCTGTATTAAAATCGGCAAAGCCTACTGATTCTAATAGAGCTGAGGATATTGGTTAACTTTGCTGAGAGCAAATGACTGGAAGATAATACAAAATGATTTTTAGTTACTGGTAATATATTTCCTGATTTGGATGTTATTTTCATGGGTGTGTCTACTTTGTGCAAAGCAACTCATTGAATTGAATACCTGTCTGGGTGTATGTTATACTAAGGTAAAAAGTAAACTGTAAATCATTTCCATTGGTAAATTTGACTATTGCTTTTACTCTCAAAGATGTAGTATTATTCCCTAGAGCAGAGTAATTTGAAAGTTTCAGATACTTTTGAAGAGACTTCATATTGATTCTGATTGTCCTGATTATTATTACCATGTCCTATTTATGGGCAATGCATCCAGCTCTCTTACTGGGTAGTTATCCAGTAATGAACTGTAAATAAAGTAGCCATCAGTGACATCATTTTGAAGCAAAATAATGTACCGCAAACAATCAGTTTTTTTGAAAAGTGAAAAATATGCCATCTGAAAAAGTTCAATGTCCTAATAATGTAGGCTACCCTCGATTGCCCTTGTTCTTAATTCAAATTTTCTGTACCTATCATATAAATGCCCAAGATTATCATAATCCTAATTAAACAGCAAATGCCATTATTTTACTTGAATATGAATAGACTTAACTAATAATATATGTTCTAATAACATCCTGCACTTCAAATACTATTCTTTTTATGTATTATTGCAGGTCCTTGATTAATTGGTAGTCTTTCCAGCTAGAATGCATGTTCCATGAAGAACTACATAATGTCTGTCTTGTTCACCATTTCATCTACAATATTTTCCTTATGAAATGATATGTATATTATATGTTTAAGTAATAATTGTAGGTCTCTGAATGTACTAATCCTAATAGCATATTTACGTGGCAACAGCTTTATGAATTTTAGAAATTTTGCATGTTCGTCCAAATCCCAAGCCTGAGAGTAAACAGCTAAATAATTGGAAAAATTAAAAAAAAATGTATATTTATAATTCTCCTTTGAGAAATTAAGTGTAGCTAAAAACACAGATACTTTAGTGATTTGAAGGAATATGCTAACATCCAGTCCAAAGAAAGGGCAGGAAACACTAACACACGCACTAAAAGATTAAGATCAACATTTCCGGGAAATGGGACAGGAGAACGTAAGAAAGAAGCAGTCACTGTCTAATCAAGAAATCTTACTGTAGCTGTTACCATGGTGCATGTATGTATTACTGGGCCTGTCTACTGCCAATGGCAGTCTTGCAAATTGAATAACACATATACACATACACATATACAAATATAGAGAAAGAGAATAGTTTATATAAATCATCTGAATGGCATGCAAGAAATAAGTTTAAGATGCTAAATAAATTTTTAAATTGACAATTTTGACACATGGTTCTGTATAGTGCTGCTACTTTGCTAGGAGAGCAGAATGTTGCATTATTCAAATACTTCCCTGTAATTATGGGTGTTTCTCAGTGTTTGAATATTTGCTATAGGTCACAATTCTTAGTAAATGCAATTAAAATATTACTGAAATAATAAAATATTCTACTACAAATATTACTAAAGTATTAATTAATATTGCTGTCTTTATTAATACTACTAAGACATAGAATAACTTGGTATTTCAATAATTCTCAAGAATTCCTAGGAATTCTAACTTTTGTTCTAAAGCCCTGACAAATAATAGATGTTGGACATTTGGAAACACTAAATCCAAGTAAGTAACTCATCCTAAGGAGAATTACCTATTTGAAAATAAAAATCTCTTTATAAAGTATATAGTATTTACAAATCAGAATATACTTGACTCCAAAATTTATAGGTGTAGATTTCAGAACAATAGAAAAAAAGTTGGAAACAGCCTTGTGTAGGAAGAGGTATTTGGGTTACACTGAAAAAAGTGAGCAGGGGAGGAAAAGACAAAAGTAACTTTAGGATAAATAATGGGAAAAGCAAGTACATAGGTCTTCTAGTTTGCTAGCTGCCAGAATGCAATATACCAGAAATGGAATGGCTTTTAAAAAGGAGAATTTAAGAAGTTGCTAGTTTATAGTTCTAAGGCTGAGAAAATGTCCCATTAAAGCTAGTTTATAGAAATGTCCAATGTAAGGCATCCAGGGAAAGATCCTTGATTCAAGAAGGCCTGATGACATTCAGGGCTTCTCTTTCAAGTGGAAGGGCACATGGTGAACACAGTCAGGTTTCCTCTCTCATCTGGAAGGGCATGTGGTGAACATGGCATCATCTGCTAGCTTTTTCTCCTGGCTTCCTGTTTCATGAAGCTCACCAGGAGGCATTTTCCTTCTTAATCTCCAAAGGTCACTGGCAGGTGGACTCTGCTTCTTGTGGCTATGTCATTCTGCTCTGCTCTCTCTGAATCTCTCTCATTCTCCAAAATGTTTCCTCATTTATAGGACTTCAGAAACTAATCAAGACCCACCCTAATGGGTGGAGACATGTCATCACCTAATGCAGTTTAACAACCACTCTTGATTAAATCAGATCACCAGGGAGATGATCTAATTACAGTTTCAAACATACAACATTGAATAGGGATTAGAAGAAATGGCTGTCTTTACAAAATGGGATTAGGATTAAAACATGGCTTTTTCTAGGGTACATACATCAATTCAAACCAGCACAATAGGCAAAGAGTTTCTATGGCTAAATCAAAGGACCAGTTTTTTCCCCCTAAGGAATGACATGTTCATATTATATGAGAATATATAAATATATCAAAAACCTTGTTAAAATAGATGGCTGTCACTTGTGTTGTTATTTGAACATTTGTTGAATAGCAATGCTTGTAAAATTTTAAAATTAAATAAAGTTTACGATATACACTATTAGAATTCTGATCAAGTTACAGGGAAAAATATGTGTGCACTGATGGAAGCTGTGTATAAATGATATTATTATTGATTTAATTAAACTTTGTTCTCCATCCCTTATTTTAAACAATATTGTTATTTAAATAATAATTAAAAGCTCTCATGTAAAATCTTCCAACATAGAGTTAATTTTAGAGATTGGTAATATAACTTATGTTATTATTCAGTTTAGAGTTATTTAAAATCTATGTGAAATAATCTAAAGCAAAATTCATTCATTTATTCATTCAATTGTACATTCAACAAATTATTATTAGCTCTCTGCTATGTATAAAGTACTAGACTCTGTTGAAACACTTGAGTAAAATAAAAAATAAATTCTAGACTTCTCAGTGTTCATATTTTTTAAAGGCAGGGGCAAACAGAAAAATAATCATCATGAATGAACAAATTATGCATTTATATGTAATTTATAATATAATTCATATTAGATGGTAATAAGTACCATGGAGGCAATAGATCAGGGTAAGGGTGATCAGGAGTGTCAGGGGTATGTTGTTAGATTTTAAACTGATTGGTAAACAGCTCACTGAGAAAGCAACAGTTGAAGAACAATGAAAGAAGTGAGGGTGTTAGTCATGCTGCTATCTTGGATAAGAGAGTTCCAGATAAAGAAACAGCTTGTGTAAAATCCCTTACGTGCTATGGTGTCTAGAATGTCTCAGAGGTAATTCTGAGGCTAGTGTGGCTAGAGCGGAAAGAGTATGGCTTGCGGGATAGTAAGAGAAAGTATGGGTGGGGGAGGAGTGAGTGGTTATGGGTTGAGCAGGGGCTTGAGGGCATTTTACTCTCTGTAAGATGAGGAACCTACCGGACAGTTTTAAAGAAGAATTAGTATAGTCTGACATTTTTAAAGAGATCACTCTGATTAGTTTGATAATAGATTATATGATAAAAAGAGTAAAAACAGGGAGACCAGTTAAGAAGCCATTGCAATAATCCAGGAAGGAAAGTGATGATTTGACCTATTATGATGATAGCAGTGGAACTTAGCAAGTGGTATGATTTTTAATGTAGAGCTAACCAGATTTTCTAGCACACTGAGTATAGGTAATGAGAAAAGTAAAAAATGGCTCCAATTTTTTTGGCAGAATGAAGTTGCCATCAACTAAGATTTGGGATATTATGAGTGAATTAAGAAGCTTGGGAGAAGACCCAGAGTTTGCTTTAAAAAAAAAAATCTAAGTTTGAGATATCTGTTAAGCAAAAAAGGACATTTTTAACTAGTAAATCATGACTTAAAAATCACTCTGATTTTCTTTAGACATGACATACATTCTAATATTTACTTTAACCTGTTGAAAAAACTGGCATAGATTCGGTGTTTTCAAGAAGTCCGCAACACAGAGGTTGCATTTACAAAACTTATTTAGTCACGGATGAATTGTTGTTTTAAGAATTTCCTTTTTGACAATTTTAGCCTCTATAAAATATTACAGTACCACCCATTTTCCTTTCTTTAAAACTAGACTCATATAATGAGGATAAAGTAACACCTGTAGGGTTTAGACAATGACTAATTATGTGGTATAAGTTCAGTAAATAATATTTTTAGGAAAGCATTATCCTTCAGGGGTCTAAATATCCCTGGCAACATGCAACATGACTCCTAAGATGTGCTGGCATCCAGTGTCATAGCATTGAGAAAGCTTTCCTGACCAAAAAGAGAAAAGAGAAATGAGACAATTAAAAGTTTCATTGGCTGAAAGATATCAAACAGAGGTGAGATGTTATCCGGGAGGTTATTCTGTGCATTATAAAGATATCCCTTTTTAGTTTATGGTGTATTGGAGTTGCTGGAAGGAAAGTATCTGAAACTGTATGTCTGTGTTCCAGCACCTAGATTCTTGAAGACAATTGTATAACTATATAGCTTTTACAATGTGAATGTGTGATTATGACTATCTTGTGGCTGATGCTTCCTTTATCCAGGGTATGGATAGATGAGTAAAAAAAGTAAGGGGAAAAATAATGGGGGGTGGAAAAGGGGTTAAAAAAATGGGTAGATTGCAATACTAGTGGTCAATGAGAGGGAGTGGCATGTATGCATTTTTTTCTTTTTTCTTTTTATTTCTTTATCTGGAGTGATGAAAATATTCTAAAAATGATCATGGTGATGAATACACAACTATGTGATGATATTGTGAGCCATTGACTGTGTGCTTTGGATAGACTGCATGGTACATGAAGATATCTTAATAAAAATATTTTTTTAAAAAAACTATGTTGCCCCTGGTCTCTCTTACCTCTTTCTTCATAAATTTTCCATCACTGCAGAGCAATTTTTTCTATTATAAGAACATCCATGGAAAGCACTGTAATGGCTCACAGATTCTATTGACTCCATGGGTTGATTACCTCTCAGAGGTTTAGCCTCAGTTTTCTGGAAGACACTGGGATATGTCTTGCCTTAATAAAGAGTTGTCCCCAGAGGAAGAGTGTACTGTTTTGAAGTAGTTATGTACCCCAGAAAAGACCATGTTCTTTTAACCCATTCCTGTGAATTAAGACCTGTTGCAGGTGGGACGTTTTGGTTATGTTATTTCAATTGAGATGTGATCCACCCCATTCAAGGTGGGTCTTCATCCTTTTACTGGAGTTCCTTATGAGATAATAAAGGACAGAAAAAGGCAAGAGCTTTTAGAGAAAGAAAAACCCAGGGATGCTAAGAGAGAACCCACAGAAGCTCAGAGAGCTTATCTATATAAATATTAATTACATACCATACTGACATGAGTGTTGGAAGTGCTCAGTAGAGAGGTTTGATCACACTTGCCCTTGACAGGTATTCCACAAGGCCACGTGCAAGTCCTACTTATAATGTTGCTGGAATGCCACAAAAGGCAGCTCTGCTTAGCTCGCAGTTTATTTGTTATCTACTGACAGGATCAGAATGCGAATTTAGTTGTCTGACCATGAGGAGAAAGGCTAAAAAAATGCAGAGACATGTCATTAGTTTGAATAAAACTGTGTCCTTAAAAGTTCCATTTATTTACACAAGATCAATATCTTCTGGACTGAGGAAGTATAAAGTGATGTATATGAGTATGTTTTAAAGAGTAGTTGAGAAAGTGGACTGGAAGTTTGTAGTTATGTAATTCAAGTAATTCACTGATATGAAGAACATGAAGAGTTTAGTATAGTTTCTTATCATGACAAAATTATATTATCATAATTCACTGATATCCTGGAAATTTTAAAATGAAATATGAGCCTCTCAGTCACTATTAGAGGCCAGGTTGGTAACCTGTGTTAAGAATACAGCCTTGATCCCAGGAGTGGAGGAAAGTCTAGATGACCAATTTGAGGTAATAGATTCCACAGACTTCAATCAGCATATAACTGTACCCATTCTTCTAGACGACATAAAATGTCTATAAAGCATTTTATGTGGGAGGTCTATGGATATATAAATAGGCATCTTCTATATAAGTATGTGATTTATGAAGGACAGTTTGGAAGTGAGGACCAAGGAACTGAATTCAGCAAGATACCAGACTAACTATGGTATTGTGTTATTTCAATAGTCCAATACTACTTACGTGTAGACTATTGAGAACTGAGTAGGGTTTCATTTCATTGGGGTCCCAAGAACCTAGCTTTTGAATCAGAAAGCAAAATTTAGCCTGGACCAAATCTTGAATCCTCCTGCCTCATGGTACATGTTTCTATGTATGCAAGCTTCAGCCATGATTTTCAGCATGTAACACAAACCCTACTTTAAGTTGTTAGACTTTAACCTGGATAAATTTCTTGATTCAGATCCATTTGGGTTATATACACACTCCTTCTTATAACAATAGCTGCTGCTCTTTCAGAGAACAAGCCATCCAACATATGAGCATGATCTTTCCCAATCTCAGTGTTTTCAGTGTTGCTTACCTTGAAATTATCTAACACAATAAAAAATATAAAATCATATTTTGACTTAGAAGTATTCTGATGATAATTTAACACCCTCAATATACTCATGCTACTATCTCTAAAAAAAAATTAACCTAGTTAAAGATTTATTAGAGACATAGAGAAGCCTTGTAGTGTCTCACTGATAAACTCACTTTTCAATCTTATTCACATTTTTCTCCAAATGCTGTCAGAGGTTTATTGAAAGAAAAACAAAAACAGCTAACTATGTTTGAAATTTGTACTTGTATTTATAGACATGACAAATACTTTCATTTGGAGAGGGTAGAAGACTTTTTTTTTTGCATATTACATGGTGGGTGTCACATTTCATTCTCTTTCATGTGAATATTCCATTATAGCAGCACCATTTGTTAATTTTTTTTTCTGTTTTTTGGAGTGCATGGGAGGACAGCGGATTTTTATCACTATCTGTGTTTCTCCTCTTCTTCTTATGTGAATCAATTTTCTCAGATCCTTACATCTAGGTCAGGAGCATAGAACTGAGTCCTGGTAAATGGAATGTGGGAAAAAGTTCATATAGAGCACTCTAAAGCCTAGCCCATAAAAAAAAAAGTGTGAATTTCCACTTTCTTTTTCATTGTTTGTCAATTATGGAAATCACATCTTGAAAATTATAGAGTGCAAGGTGAAAACAAGCAGGGTTTCTATGTCATTCTTTGTAGCATAGCACTTCTCTCCTGCCTAATTGATTCTCTTTGGACAGTGATATGTGCAATAAACAAAGCATCCATGAGTTAAGTCATTTGTTATAATGACATATACCAAAAAAAATACAAAATTTGGAATCTTGAAATGTAGTGCCACCTTAGTAAAAACTGAAAATATATCACATGGAAATAATTGTCAAAAGGTGGACAATAAGGAAATGATCACTGGATAGTGGAAATATGGTGATATATGGTAGGTAATACAAGAATTCTTGGTAAAAATGATGCATATATTATCTTTGAATACAGTCTATATATACTTATTGAACTAGCATTTCCAGGAGAATTGACTGAAAAAATTAAGAAGTGTTAGTGTGTACATTGTCTGTTTTTTGGCACAGTACTTCAACAGATGAACAAAGATGATAATTAGGAATTGACTAGTTTGAAAGTGCAAGAAAAGATGATATAGCACAGAAATCCAGGGCCTCAGTGCATTGGAAAGCTAACTATTTCTAAATATCACATGGTGAGAAACAGAATGGAGAACATTTTTCAGCATAAATGGTCCATTAAAACCCAACCTTGGGCCAAAGATCAGATGAAAACGGCTTTCTCTTGCTCATGCCTGAAAACCTCAACGTTGCCTCCATAAGATGAGAGTGAGAACCCTGGGGAAAAGAAAGACAATGTAAACAATAACTTTGTGGGTGTTATGGGTATATGGAATTCCTAAAAGTGAAGAGCTCAAAAGCCTATGGAGATTTTGAATAAATTCTATTGATAAAAATTTTCTGATCTCAGGTTATAAAAATAAAAGGAAATGTATGATTTCACTAGCTATTAAAGAGCTTCAGGAATATAAGCAGACATGAAGTATGCAGCTGCCAAACCTGATACATAAAAATCTCTCAGATACTATCCATCACTCTTGCTCTCCATTCTTCAGCAAAATTGGAGTCCAAGTGTTGGAGTTGAAGATGGTGTTGCCACAAGATAGAATGAACTAGGTACACTGAAAACTGCTTGAGCAGAGACTCCTGTTTTTCTTCTATCCCCAGCCCCCCGACTCCAGACTGGAATGTGACATGATGAACAAATAACCCTTTATTGTATCAGGCCATTGCTATTTGGAGAATATTCTTTACATGATTAGCATATCCTGTCAAACACACACACTTACAAAGCAGATTGCAATTGAAATTGCCTGAAACATCTAAGACTCATGCTTTAGCATATCTTTATAAAGACAAGCTTCAAGAAATCGGTTAATAAGCCCACTTTATCTTTTCTGCTGGAAAAGAAAAGAGACTAAGTCTGCAGGAGGGAAATTTATCGGTAATGTATGGCATGATGGTTTGGAGCTGTAAGTACCCCAGAAAATATGTTCTTAAACTTAATCCATTCATGTGAGTGTTAACCTATTGGAGGTAGGACCTTTTGCTAAACTTCCTTCCTTCCTTATGGTGTGGCCCACCTCATTCAGGATGGCTCTTAATACTATTAATGGAGTCCTTTATAAATAGAGTAAAATTCAGAAAATAGGAGACAAAGCCACAGGAATTAAGAAGCTGACAATCAATAGAAACTGAAGAGAAAGTAGAGGCCAGGAAAGGCTTCCATGTATATTGCCATATGTCAGAGGAGCCAAAGACCAAGGATCACCAGAGGCCAGACTAGTACTCCAGTCTTTGGAAGAAAGCATTGCTTTGATGATAGCTTGATTTGGACTTTCTCAGCCTCAAAACCATGAGCTTTTCAAATTCCCATTGTTTAAGCCAATCCTTTGTGTGGTATTTGCTTGAACAAAGAAGGAAGCTAAAACAGATGGTGTATGAAGATTTAGGAGAAACTTAAAATATCCCCAACCTTCCTATCTTGCAGAACCTGTCTAATCATGAATAAGGATTGTACAGCTGAGGTCTCGGATGAACATTTGAAATTCAAAAGGCAATCTGGCATATTCAGTGGGAAATCAGAACTCAGAGCTCTCTATACAAAGGAATTCTTTCTGAATAAAAGATAAAGGAGGGCCAAGATAGAGTTTATCACATTGGTTTTGGAGGTAGGCCAAATCTAACATGTGGCTAATGTAGAAATCAGATTTCCATCAAATGCTAGTGGCCAGGATGGCTAGGTATCCAAGAAGTCTATGCAGAATTGGCCAGAAGTAGCTTAGTGAGTCTTAGAGGATTGTGGAAGGCTCAGACTCAATAGCATTAAGGAAATGTTTGTAACCTTAGGAATAGTGCAGATTTCAGCCCATGATAGTACACACAACAGACTGACAGACAGGAACGTAGTATGGTGCAGGAGTCTGTAGAAATCCAAGGACTGTTTGGGGGCTGCTTAAGAGGAATCTAGTCAAGAATGGGAGTTAACGCAAAGATAATGTTTTGGTTTGTCACTACTTTTCATTCATATTTTGCACATACTACAAGATATAAATTAGACTATATCTCTCTCTTTGTTGCCCAACAGAGATCAGGGCACAAGGAAGGCACTCAAATATTTATTCAATAAAATTATAAATATATTTTGTTATTATGCCTTAGCCTCTCAAGATGTATTTACATTTGTGCATATTTATTTTAGGGAATCTAAAGTTTGAGAAACAACAGAAACAGCATTTCTTTTCAGGACTAGAATATGATATTATATGGCAAACTGTGCCCATATTATTGTAATTGTGGATAAAGCCAAACTATTTTAATTGCATCTGTTCTTTTTTTCCATGTTACTTAATTGTGAAACTAAATCAGGCAGCTTATTTCAGATTTACATTAAGAATTTATTGTTTTTCAACATGTCTCTAAAAAATTTATGTTCTTGCTCTAACCTGAAGTTTAGAATAATAAATAATTTATTGAAACTTTCTCTAGTATTTGGCCTTCACTAATTGTTATTTTATTTGTTTATTTTTTTACATGGGCAGGCACCAGGAATCGAACCTGAGTCTCTGGCATGGCAGGCAAGAACTCTGCCTGCTGAGCCACTGTGGCCTGCCCACTAATTGTTTTTTGAAGGTTCTTACTGCCAGAGTCCTGTGATACTTATACCATCAGCCACCACCACCACCCACCTCACCTCCCATTCTCATAAAGTCTTTGTTCTCTTCCCTCTTTAAAAAAAAATAAAAGGAAGCTACATCCACAACTGCTTGAATGTCAGAGCATTTAATGAGTCAAGGTGTTGTGGATCTAGTGATACATCTGTCATTGCCTTTCTTGTTATTAACGGGATTTTAATTAGACCAATCAGTTTTAATTAACATGCTGTCATGTAGCAATCTAATAAAATACGGTGTCTAGGAAAATTGATCTGGGTTTGATGATAATTACTCTCCTAGACTCAAAGCTTTATAAAAATAGGAATTGATTGTTTCCAGGCAACCTGTGTTGTGCTGTTTCCCTTCCTTTATGTTCTCTTGTTTCTTACACACAGATCTTCTACTTAATTTCTCTCCTTAATTCATATGGTAGCCCCATTCTCAGTTTGTTTTAGCCACACCTTTGTCTCCAGTGTAACCTTAAAAGAGTAGGGCTTAATCACTTGTCAGAGAGAACAGTCTCAGTTAAGTGTTTCCTCTAAGGATTGTACCAGATCATAGTCCCGTAATCTTAAAGGCTGCCTCAGTATTAAAGCTTGACAGAGTTATGCTCAGGTCAGCTTTGACATAAATCAAAGGCAGAGAGAGCCAAGGTGAGGGATAGAATCAGAGATTTACAGAGATAGTAACATCAACATTACAAAGAAATATTTTAACAGTTTTCACATAGGATTTATTTGTCTCTCTTTTCTCAAGGCAGTATGGGATTTTTAAGATTAAACAAATGAATATTTCTAAGAATCAAGTGACTGAGAGATGTTTCCCACAGTACTGTTAAATCTGTTGAAAATAGCAATAATTTAAGATAATTGATATTTTCTTTTAGTCATAATGTACTTAGAATACAACTCTTAACAACTGACTTAAATATTAGATTCATTTTTAGCTCATTAAGTGCACATTTAGACACTTTATGAAATTGTCATTAAAAACAAGATTTGAATATATAGTCCTGCTTAAAATAAATTGAATTCTATTTTTCCTTCTTCTCTTTAAATTTATTTTGTTTTTTTAGGTATTTTAAATTTAAGGACAAGTAGGAACTAATTCAATGTAAGAGATACCTGGGTTTTTGTAAAAGTTCCTTTTTTTAAATACATGGGCCACCGGGAATCAAACCAGGGTCCTCTGGCATCACAGGCAAGCATTTCTGCCTGCTGAGTCACCATGGCCCACCCCAAAGTTCCTTTTTTTATAACAATATAACAGTTGTTTTGGACATTGAAGATCTTCACTAATTTTCCAACTTTTTGCTTTGTATGCAATGCTCAGGGAGTAAGTAGCACCTATAGAACTATATATTTTCAGATGAAGTAGTTATTGTGACTACATAAATTAATTCAGGGAGCTTTAAAAGTCTTGAAAACCTACAAAATGTCCTACAAGGATATTGGGAACATATTAACAATTTTATGTGATTCCATAGATCAGTGTTTCTCAAAGTATATTCTGGCACAGCAATCAATTCAAGAAATTTGTTGCCTATGCACAATGAGAGAGGAGCTTAAGCTAACAAGACTGTATAAATGAAGAAGAAGTAAACTGAATTAAATTCTAGCACAGGCTTCTTATTACATTATGTATTTGCACTTTGAGTCACTCTAATGTAATCAGTCAGGACATACTGAGAATATGAAAGACATTTTCCTAGATGGCACAGGGAAGATGATATGATGATGGAGGAAGGGAAGTTCAATTATTCTACCTTCTCCTGGAAGTTCCACTATGGTTAAAGCAGATCATCTGATATATTTTTTATTAGTCTTGCTAGAACTTCACTCTCAGTATATGCAAAAAGCCATATCATGAAAGATTACTGTTCATTCCATTCCTACCAGCAAGGAAAACAACAGGGAAAGAATCAGCTATGATTTTTATTGAATAGCTTGAACAAGAGGTCCATTTAGAAGAGCAATGGATTCCCAACAAATGGAGTATTATGTGGCAGAGTGCAGAAAACCAGGGGCTAAGGAAAGAGGTGTTGCAAGTTGTCAGTCATGGGAAAAGTCTGATTTAGGGGACTGTTCTAGCTTGCCAGCTGCTGGAATGCAATATACCAGAAACAGAATGGCTTTTAAAAAGGGGAATTTAATAAGTTGCTAGTTTACAGTTCTAAAGCTGAGAAAATGTCCCAATTAAAGCAAGTCTACAGAAATGTCCAAACTAAGGCATACAAACTAAGGCATCCAGGGAAAGATACTTTGGTTCAAGAAGGCTGATGAAGTTCAGGGTTTCTCTCTCAAGTGGAAGGACACATGGTGAACACAGTCAAAGTTTCTCTCTCATCTAGAAAGGCACATGGTGAACATGGCATCATCTGCTAGATTTCTCTCCTGGCTTCCTGTTTCATGAAGCTCCCTGGGAAGCATTTTCCTTCTTCATCTCCAAAGGTTGCTGGCTGGTGGACCCTGCTTCTCATGGCTATGTCATTCTGCTCTGCTCTCTCTGAATCTCCTTCATTCTCCAAAATGTTTTCTGTTTTATAGGATTCCAGAAACTTATCAAGACCCACCCACATGGGTGGAGACATGTCATGGCCTAATTCAGTTTGACAAACACTCTTGATTAAATCACATCTCGAAGGAGATAATCTGATTACAGTTTCAAACATACAGTATTGAATAGGGATTATTCTGCCTTTATGAAATAGGATTTAGATTAAAACATGGCTTTTCTAGGAGACATACCCTTTCAAACCAGAACATTCCACCCTCTGGACCATAAAAAAGACATGTTTTCCCCATATACAAAATACATTCTTTTCATAACAATATCAGAGAAACAAACCATTTCAGTAGCAATATACATGAAATACAAAGTTAGAAATGTACAAACTTCTATCAAAGTTAGTTACAGGCATGGTCTGTTCTAAGGCAAAATTATCCTCTGGCATTGGACCTTTGAAAACTCATAACAAGTTATTTGCTGCCAACATACAAAGGAGGAGAAGTCATGGGATACATATACATATTTCCATAGGGAGGAAGGAACACAGGGGTCACTGGAACCATACACAGTTTCAAAACCCTGCAGGACAAAGTCCATTAGGCTTCAAAGTCTGAGAAACATTTATCTTCGGGGCTTTAGAAAGCAGCAATCCCACCCTTTCCAAAGGCCTATGCAAAAGCCTGCCTCTCTCTGAACGCAACCTTGGGGGTCATTGGGGAGACCACCTTTTTCTCAGCTCCATCCTCTCCAAGCATTGGAGCTGCACCCAGGCTCTCTGCCATCTCTGGGGCACATGCTCAATCCCTCCATGTGGTGGCAACCAGGCTCTCCCCAAACCCCAAGGAATGTGTTTCACTCTCTCCAAGGCCTGAGGCGGCATGACTCTTCCACTGCAAGGAGGTGGAAGGCTCATCGTCTACCTCTGGGGCAAACTCACCCTTTCCACAGGCTTGGGTGGTTCTGCTCTCCTGGCCCAAGGCTTCTTGACTTCAGACCTCAGCCTCCATGGTTTTGCTTCTGAAGTTATTTTTCTTCCAATGTGTCCCTTCTCTGAACCCTCCAGTCCAGGCTGGCAGAGTGACTCTGTATATACATGTCCCACAGCACTGTCGCTGGCTTTCTATGCAGTAGTCTTGGATCATGCCCATCAGACATAAGGAGTTTCCACAAATCCTTCTTGGGTAACTGCATGTCCAATCCTAGCTTTCCCTGAAATGACTGACTGAGTCCATATTTGGCCAAGACCTCATGTGGAGCACTATTCTCAGGGGTCTCCCTTTCTGGAAGCCCAGAGTTTTCTAGAACATCAATTTCTGGTTTCTTTGTACTCAAGAGTTCAGTTCTCTGCTTATCTCTTTCTTTATTTCACTACAATGTGAGGAGAAAACAGACTGCACTTTCCACATTTAATTTGGAGATCTCTTCTGCTAAATATCCAGGTTCATGGCTTTTAAAATCTGCCTTCCAGCCAATGTCACTAGTCAATTTTGCCAGATTATCTGCCATTTTAAAATGAGGCTCATCTTCCTCCCAGTCTATAATAACACATGCCTCATTTCTGTCTAAGGTTTATCAGAAGTGTCTTTAGAGTCCACATTTCTACCAACAATCTCTTCAAAGCATTCTAGGCCTTCTTATCAAGCTCTTCACGACTCTTCCAGAATCCTCCCCTTATCCATTTAAAAAGCCATTCCAATATGTTTGGCCTTTGTAAACTGCAGCAGCAGCACCCTACTCCTCAGGTACCAAAATCTATTCTCTGGGGTCTCCCTTCCTTTATGAAATGGGGTTTAGATTAAAACATGGCTTTTATAGAGGACATACATCCTTTCAAACCAGCACAGGGACTGTTGGTAAGAATCCACTGAGGGATTCAGAAAGTCTTAGAAGTACAGGGAGAATGAAATATAAATACTAGAACACTTGCAGGAACTATCAAGGACATCAGAAATCCTTGGCTTTGAGCTTGACACCACTATTAGATGGTACTCTGGGGGGCATTAAAAGGTTATATTATGGTAGTGGTTTAGTACTACTTACCAATATTTCTAGTTATTCTTCCAAGCCCCAAGAAGGGATGTACTTCCCTGCCCCCTGGAATTTAAGAGTGGCCATGTGATTTCATTTGTTGAGTAAAAATAAACCAAAAGGAAAACAAAACAGCAACACAAAATAAAAAACAAAAGACAAGCAAAAGTAATATATATTGCTATTGAGGAAGTGTTTACAAACCAGGGAACTAGTCTCCCCACCTACGTCCTGCCATTAAGGTGATTACAGAAACCCATATTTATATGGAATTCAAAACATAAGACATCTTTTACAGGACAGTTAAGAGATGGCTTATAGTGGGCTTTGTGTGGGTAAGATTTTGAATTTTTTTTATATTATTCCAATATGACCTAGCCAAATATGATTAGTACAACAGATATGGGGTTTTAACCCTGAAGACAAGAGTTCTACTACTGAATACCTGCCCCACCTCCCTGGTTGTAACAGAAATTATAGCTCTTCTGAAAAGCTGGGACCAGCCTAAAACTCTCTCTGCCAGGTATTCTAATAATTTTTAAGTACTTAATACTCTGGTTTAAATACTTTTCTATTTAAAATACATAGAGTGTGCTCTGTTTCCTATAGCAATGCCCTGACTACTATGTATAGCCAGGTAGAAAGGCAGCGCTCAAGGCTAGAATGGAAAGTCCAATACCTAGCAGCTAATCTAATGAATAAACTTGCTATATAAACCAAAAAGTTAAGAAACTTTGAAATCTAGGTTTGAAGAATATAGAAATGTGTGGGTGGCATGAATTATAGAATGGAAATACAGGGCTAATTAGAACCAATTTCCTAAATAGTGTGCTGAGGAATTTTAAATGGTTCCAATATGAGCCTTTGTGGGTATGTCGGATTAATGAAAGGGAACTACAGTGGTGCTAGAGGTAATTCTGAGTGCTCCAATGATGAGAAGTGGGATCAAATTGTTACTTAGTGCAAGAAATTACTTTCTAAAAGTGTAAAAGCAGTTCAACTTCCCTCTGAGGCAATGAGCTTCTTGCCATAGGAAGTACACTAGCATTTTAGCTATGATATATGTAAAGGATATTGTTGAGGGAGTTTTCATATCAGAAAGAAGTCACACTTTGGATTAGAAATGCCAAAACAAAAACAGCTAAATGGTTAGTGGAAATGTCTCTTTCAATCCGGAATAAGTTAGGAAACTTAATATGCATGTTTATGTGAATCTGTATGCAACCATGTGTTTGTTATTTTATGCTCTGGAAATCTATAGGGTTTTTAGACATAGTATAAAGCTATAACTGGTTTTAGATCACTCTAAAATAAGATAAGCTGTCAGTGTCTTAGATGATTTCCCTGCCAGAAGGTAGGAATCTGGAGAATGAGCTGGGTGCTGCAATGAGGCACTTTGTTTCTAAGATATGTGAAAGATGGAAATAGGCAGAAAGGAAAAATATAAATTATTTAGACAACAAAACTTTATTAGTGTTAATGAGGCTATAGAGAGCTATATAATAAATAAGGAACACATGTCTTCTAGAGGAAGTAGCCACTAAGATAACAGGAAAAGTCCTCTATTCCTGTTGGAAGTAAGATTTGGTTTGCTTTTGCAGATGAAACTAATTTGATGTTCTAATTAAAATATAAAGAAATTACTATTTTGCAATAAGAAGTTTTACCTTGAAAATATTGGTTCTGAGAAAGCATCGCATTTTAAATAATCTTAGATTAAAAAGGAAAAAAAAAGTAAAGTCGAGTTTCTGCTAAAACAGTTACTGGAAATAAAACATTGAAACCTAAGAGGTTTGTAACATTAAAGGAAGAAAAAGTTAAATGTGGATGATATTAGTGACAGGATGCCATCTAGCCAGTTTGAGAATAAATCTTATAAAATATGTACTATTCCCTTAGGTTTATAAATTGACCACATAAAAAACATCAAAATTTTACTTGTGAGAAAAATGGGATAACACATGCAAGCTAACTGCTGAGAAAAGAGTCTCTAAAACAAAAGAAAATGTGCATTTTGTGATTCATATTTGATACTTGACTGTGGCTTTATGTTGATGTCCCTCATTTGTTTTCAGAAGTCAACAATGTTGGAAATCAGGTTTGAGCATGGCCAGCTTCAGTAATAATATTTTCTTTAAATCTTTTCAGTATGTAGCAAACTACTTTTTTTTTTTTTTTTTACTATTAAAGGCACATGAGCTCTTCTTAGTATTTATCTTATCCTTCTGCTCACATTTTCTCTCAGATATACTATTAACATCCAGGTAAATTCCTAGTAACAGCTTAATATTTACCCCATTCTTGGGGGGATCCATTTTCTTTAATGATAAAAAAAGATTCTAATTTTCACAGTATCAATTTTACATTTGTAAAATGTAATTACATTTGTAATTAGAGAAATTGTAGTTCAATATGTACTTTTGGTTTGACTTGGTTGGTAGAGGATGGTTATTTTAAATAATAGCATTTCTCTTTGTCCATAATTCCAAGACATTGTCAGTAATCTGTGTCAGGTCTCAGAAAAAGAACTTTACATATTAAATAGACCCTGTGACCTGGGGTCCTCCCTCAGCTTCTTTCCCTCGGCTTCTTTTCCCCCAGCTTCTTTCGCAGACCCGGAAACAGTGATTAGCAATCACAAGGTTTATGGCTAAGAGCTGTTTGAGAGCCCCAGATATGCTGGTGCCGCACCAACCAGAGGCCTGTTTGATAATAGAGCAGTGTGTCAGAACCCTAGCAACGAATCAGATCTTAAGCCAATGAGCCCCCAACCAATTAAGGGACAACACACCACTTAGTGACCACCCTCCCCTCCTGGTGTAAATACCCTTTTAAAATGTGGCTCCCAGAACAAAGAATGAGAGCCATTTTTCTCTCTTTCTGCCGGCTCCCCAGGTGGGAGCTATTTCCAGGCTCCCACCTGCTTTCCCCCTGCTTTATCCCTTCAATAAATCTGTTAAGCTTTGACTCGCTGTCCTGTGTGGATTCCTTAATGACTCTGTGCCTAACAGTCTGTTCTACATGGACAGGTGGCTTGTCCTGGTTATAAACATCCAGACATTGCCACTCCCAATATCAATTATATTTATTAAATGGCTAGTTTGTGCCAGGACTCTGCTATGAATCTGAAGGCAAAGTATAAACTATCTCATAAAATATCTCATAATGTAGCAAAAGAGAAGTATATACAAATAAATAAAGCAAATCTGATAAATGCTAAACTAATTGTACAAACAAAATGTTATAGCAACAGAAAGGATAGAGTCATGATTTCAATCTGGGTTGTCAAGGAAGTGTTCAAAAATATAAGATGACAATCATCTGTGTGTTGAAAAATCACTCACTAAATGAATTACAGACAAAGGAGTGGGGGTGGGGGACAGAATTAAGTAGGCAAGAGGAAGCATAGAATGTTGAGGAAAGATCTGGAGCTTATACTGAACAATTGGTAGTAGCTGAGCCAGAAAGTTTATGCAGTTCTAGGAAAATTGAACTTGACTCTGGGAAATGCAGAAACATTGAAATTAATTCAGGTGAGAAGCAATGCAGTGATATTTCTGATTTGGAAATCTAATTCTGATAGATAAGATGAGGAAGAATTAGAGTCTGAAAGAGATTGGAGTCAAACAAGTAAATTAGGAAACGGTTATAACTGCTCCACTAAGAGATGATAAGAATCTAGATTACAGCAGTAGAAATGGAGAAGAGAAGATGGATTTAAAAATATATATATTTGGAAGAATTTAGGATGTTTCACTAAATGAATGCAAAAATATGGGGATTCAAAGATTATCCCAACATTTATTATAACTAAAAATGCCACAATTATATGTATTTTCAGGGAAATCTTTCTAAAAATTATTGGATACTTTTTATCTTTTACAAAGAGGATATCAGACATAATTTAACTTCATAATACTTTAAAGTTACCAATATGAACATTCACTATTTTACCTACTATAACTTATAGCACACTTTTATTTGCCTTTGTAATGCCTTTTTTCTTTCTTTTCTTTTTGGTTCCAGTCTGCTCCCTTTTAGCCATTTTAAGAGTTCTATTTATTAGAGGCTTTCTATAATTTCTTGTTTATTGTCTCTACTAGAAAGTAGACTGGAAAACTAGAAAACAAAATCACTGGTCTTTAAGTTTTCTTGACTGTTCAAGCAAATACTATGCAGTAGATTGGCTTAAACAACAGAAATATATTAGCTCACACTTTTGAGGCTAACAGAAAGTCCAAATTAAGGAATTAGGAAAGCAATGCTGTCTTCCTAAAAAATATCCCATTCTGGGGCTGGCTGTTGATGACCATTGGTTCTGACTCCTCTGTCACCTGGCAATGCCCTTGGTGGTCTCTCCTGGCACCTCCCTGCTTTCCTGGGTTCTATTGATGTTCAGTTTCTTGAGTCCCCTGACTTTCACTATTCATTTTGCTTATAAAGGACCCTAGTAGTAGGTTTAAGACCCATCCTGACTGAATTGGACCACACTTTAACTGAAGTTACCTCATCAAAAAGTTCTACTTATAATGAGTTTACACCAACAGGAGTGGATTAAGAATATGCTTTTCTGGGGCACAGTGCCCCAAACCACCACAGCTAGCTGGTGGAAATTTGTGAGGGTGAAATGGTGTTTCTTATGGGGAAAAGACAAGGCTTTAGTGCTGAGGTTTTGTGTCAGGTTTTGTGTATGTTTGAACACTCTGAGACTTTTTTCACTGACTTTTATTTCATGATAGTATGCCAGAGAGTTTAGATTGACAGTACTTTAACTCTAGATTGGGAAGATTTTCATTACAGATATGGAAACAATGTGCTGTATATTCAAGAGACGAAAAAATATATATTATGTACTAATAGAGCTAAAAACTATCCTTACTAGATTAAATATGCCAAGTAAAAAAATGTACACTAGCACACAAAAAGTTTATCCTCATGCAGGTTTCAATTTGAAATAAACTTTTATTTGATTATATAGATAGAATTTTATATTACTTATCATTATAATTAAACATTAAAATAAATCCTATAAGAATGGATTCTTGTAAAAATAGATTACTGGCTTTCTAAGACGTTGACTTTCTATTTAGAGAGGCACATGATTGCATGAAGCTTGTGTGGAGAGTTCAAATGCGCTGAAAAATTAGCACACATGAAGCTTTTTGGCAAAATGCAGCAGGGAGAAACTCTTGAGGTTATCTTTAAGAATAAATACCATGGATTCACAGACTCAAAAGCCTGGGGGCAAAACATACTCAAATAAAAATGTCTACTCCATTCTTAAAGATTCATAAGGAGAGAAATTCTACCACTTTCTTTGATAGCCTATTCTAGGATTTATTTAACATTTTGATTCTGCAAAACTACCCTGTATATTAATACTTCTGCCTTTGGAGTGAAGGGTGATTTGATCCATAGCCTCCTTAAAAAAATTATCTGATAGAGGTTACTTCTAAAGTGAATTACTATTTTGCTTTCTCTCTTTGGCTCTGATTTAAATGTGAACTACAATACCTTTTATCTTGTGTGACAAGGATGAACTACAATGTATCAATTGGCATCTTATGGGTACAAGTCCATTCATAAGAAGTGTATCATTTTTTAAATTTACTTTATAGTGCAAGAATTGTCAAAATCCAAAAATTATGCAATTATGTATTATGGAACATGCTTCTGAAAAAAAAAAAAGCTGCTTTTGGCATTGACCCTTAGAGCTTTGTTTTTGAACTAGATTAATTATATTCATTTCTTAAATCTAAGGGACAAAATCTTTGATTATCTTAGAAATAATTTACCTAAATTTATGTTCAAATATGATTTAATTGTTATTTGAAACTCTCAACATCTAAACTATAATTTTTCAAATAAGATCTCATTATTGGCATACTCAAATGCCAATACCCATTCTCAAGAACAGGTAAAACCATAAATGATAGTAAAATGTTTAGTTTATAGTTGTTCAAGGGAAGAGACAATATTGAATCCATATTGGCTATAGTTTATTTCTAAAATAAGCCTGCAGATGAATAAAATGTTAATGGTTGAATCTCTGTAACTGCAAATTTCCCATGAAATTATAAATACCACTGAAGAAGTGGAAATAAATTGCCCAACAAAATGATAAAGGGCATCATTTTTGTGAAGAAATGCTAGAAAGAATATAATAAAAATGCTTTACTCATAATTATGGGAAGAGAAAAGATACTGCATTTTCTTTTATAGAAGAATGAGCATTTAATCATAGTATATTTCAAAACAAATTTTGCATTGACTCATATTCAATGTTAATGACTGTTTTATGATCTTATATCAATGATTTTTATATCATTTTCTATTTCAATTAATTATGTTATGAATTATTGTCCAAAATGATTCATGGATTAAAGCTAAAGGTTAATCTATATTTCTTCTTTTTGTCTTTGTTGAACTCCAAATTCGAATTTGTTCAATTTCTAGGTGTTAGACTTGAACAGTTTTTTTCCTTTTATAGAAGTTAACTATTGACTCAAGCTTATGAAATTGTGATTCTTTTTTTTAGTAAGTTGAAAGCTAATAGCCTGACTTTTCAGTCATAAATCTTTCTTTTGATTTTTTTATCCTCCTCTTTGTTGACAATATGTTAATTCATGAGAAGAATGACTAAAAATTTTACTTTACCATATCTCTTAATACTATGTGAATATACCATTTTTATACTGAAACATAGATTTGGGTACCATAATTAGAAAACTGTATGTTTAAATTGCCATTCCAATGTCATGATTTCCTACTAATCTAGTTGCAAAATGATATGGTATTAGTATAATCCTCTGAAAGATATTTCCTTAATTATCTCAGAGAAGTTATGGAGAGTGGCCAGTTGTAATCAGTTTGGTTCTCTGGAAAACAGATGCTGAGATAAGTTAGGTGTATGAAAGATTTATTGAGGACTAACACCTGTGAAAGGAAAAGACAAAAAGCAGGATTGAATAGGAGTAGCTTTCAGATCTTGATGCTGACCTTTCCAAGTCTTTATGAGCCCAACATGGATTTACAAAGTGCAAATATCCCACTAAAGAATTCCAGTGTAGGGTGGGAATGAGTTGGCCCTTGTAGATTTCATTGCAAAATCATTGGTCAAACTCTACTCTGAGATAAACAGGACTTGCCTTGAAATCTGAGTTGGACCCTGGATGAGTTAATGGTTAGAGGCCATCAGATAATAACATTCCTCACAGCTGGCCAGCAAGTCCTTTCTTCAAGGGGCATCTAAGTGGCTCATCTCATTGTTCATCACAGTCCACCCTTGGGCCACATAGCTTTACCTTCACTATAGAAGTTTAGGGAATGGTTCCTCTCAGGACTTAGTGGGCATTTCTTCCTGAAGGGAAATTTGGAAAAAGGAGTCCAGAAGAATATACTGACTCCCTACAACTGGTCTTGGTCTGCAGCTAAAATGTATCACTAATCCACTCAAAATTTCCCTCACCCTCAGATTTCACCTCTGCTGGCCTAGATGGCTTACTTGCCAGAGTGACCAAATCCTCATTCCTTAAGATTCTGAGCCATTAGTAAATAAATCTGTCCAGGCCAGAGTTGCTGCATTCTTTCATTCAGTTATATTTTCATACCTACTTCACACAGGTATTGAATCCAAAGTGGTACTTCAGCAACTTCACCAGGAACCTTTAAAGCCCTATCAGGCTTGTAGGTGGTAAATGTAATGTGTGGATCACATCATCATTGAATCTCTCCCACATATTCTTCTCTGTCAAGTGGGTTCCATGGTTATTTATAGTTAAACATTTCATCTTTACCAGGGCTCAGTACCATGCTGGCAGCTGTTTTGTCAAAACATATCTAATTCTGTGTTTGAGATGACATGGCCTTACTCCAGAAACCCAGAGACTCATTTTGTGATTTTTTCCGGTACTGCTTGCCATAAACTCCTTACTTCATCTTTTTCCACCGCTGAAACCTCCAGTACAACAGTCAGGTGGATCATACAGTCCAAGTGTCAGGGCTGCTTGCACTGCAGCATGGGTCTTCTGCCAAGATCTATCTTGCTCCAGGTATCAGTCACACAGGTAGCCTCCCATATTAAACTGTATATAGGCCAGAACAGTTTTCCTAGCAGTGAAATATGTTACATCTAGAATTTAAGAAGCCTAGCTCACATTGAGTTTCCTTTACAGTAGTAATGTATTCAACAATCTGTCATTTACTTTGGAGGGGAAGTGGGGTCCACAGCTGCTGAGGGAAGCGTTTGATCCTGATGACCATGTGACACCCTTTGCTATGCAGCAGGGCTATTGAGAGCCACTGCTCTTGTCTTCAAACCTGTCCTGATGGCACAGTGTGCAAGCTGGGGCTCTGGGAGGGGGCTCCTGGGCCAAGCTGCTGAGGCCATTTGTCCCACCCCTGCCTCCCTCTTTGACAGTTCATGACCATCTAGGCCAGGGCCCCGCCAACTATGGCATTTGGTCCACTTCCTGTTTTTTGTAAATAAAGTTTTACTGGAATACAGCAAAAAAAAAAAAAAAAAAAAAAAAAAAAGGCATAGCCTTGGCTATTAGATGATTAAAAATTGTTCCTGAAGTAGCAGATACCTAATTCTTCATGGAGTTTACCTCACATCCTTTGGATTGCACATGCAATTTAATGAGATATCCTAACTTCCTCTTGCTATCTAATCAGCATGATGACATAATTATAATGTATAAATTTGATGTTCATGATACTCTGTGAAATAGTCAGATGCCCTATCCCTTTGGAATCTATTAAGACAGAAGATGGTGGTGGTGAGGGTATTATACAAGCCCTAGTGAAAAACCACATGAATACTATGGTGCATTCTATGTGAATGTGAACTCTTTCTGATTTTCTCCCTTTCTTGGGATAGGTAAGAAAGTGGTCCCCAAATCAAAGCCTGCATATTATGTACCTGAGGCTATATTAGTATTTTTAGGTAACAATACAAATTCAGACATGGCAGCTGTGATTGGGGCTCCTACTTTTATGAGCCTGTAGTATTCTAAACTCTTCTCCAGGGACCACTTAATTTCTGCAGAGGCTAGACTAATGAATTAAATATATATGTGATGAAAATTACCATTCTTGCATACTTGCAATCTTAAGGGTTGGCTTTAATCTCGATGTTTCCTCCTATACACAAGAAGCCATACTATACTATCCTAACTGCAGGGGTGTGCAGTTTCTGAGGCTTCCACTAGGCTATGACATCTTCTACTCCACTGGCTAAGGATCCAATGTAGGATGCACTACAATCGTCATGTTTGCCCATCACAAAAATGCACTTCATGATCATACACATGACAAATGATTGAATTTACAGTTCCAGATGACCTACACTAAGCTGGAATTTGGCCAAGAGTCATTTTATTACTTCATCTCCATAGGCTCCCATACTAAAAGGGGACCATGATGATATTTGAAATCTCCAGGTATCAATGTCTACTGAACTTTGTGTCTAATGATACTTAAGATGTCTACATAATTATTTTAACTGAGTTTACAATTTTTCAAGGAATTTTCCATAATTAGCTTTGAGGAAGGATTGGGGAATCATTACAGTCTATACTGGTTATGGTTTTCCATGGTCCTTCCCCCTAGACACTAGTTTAACATATCAGATTGGAGATCCTAACTTAGATTTGATAATTGGCTCAGATTTGGAAACTTGGGAAAGTGCTTTATCTAGAGTGAGTTCCCTCAGATCCCTGTTCATCACCTACACACATACATACAACACACATATATATTATTGCCTATTGATTTAACTATGGGGGATACCATGGATGGCCTTTCAAACACCTCCATGGCTCTCTATGTTGTGTCAGGTCCTCTTGTTTTCCACTACAAAATTGTATTCATTATGAAATGATAACCTCTGGCTTCTGGTGGCTAACTCTGCTTCCTGGCTACTATAATTTTGGAGCCATATTGTGTCCATTGTTATCTGCAAGCCAATTTCTATAACACCCTCAGCTACCATCAGTTCTGGCCTGCAGGGGAGAGCCACCAGAGAGTTCTTAATGATATTTGTGGCTAAGCATTTTTCTCACTAGTGTACTTAAAAAAATATTGTGGAAAATAATATATATACAAAAAAGCAATAAATTTCAAAGCACACCATGACAATTAGTTGTAGAACAGATTTCAGAGTTTGGTATGGGTTACAATTTCACAAATTTAGGTTTTTACTTCTAGCTGCTCCAAGACACTGGAGACTAAAGAAAATATCAATATAATGATTCAGCTATCATACTATTTGTTAAATCCGACCTTCTCTGTATAACTCCACCTTCTGCTTTGATCTTTCTCTCAATCTTTAGTGTTATTTGGGATATGACTATTCTAATTTTTCATGTTCAAAAGGGCTATTGATACTATGGAATAGGGAGATGGAACTTGATGTTTTGGAGAGACTGGACCCTCTGCGTTTCAGTACTTATTGGGCCCAGGAACCCATGTGGAGTTTGTAGGTTTCTGGGAAATAACCATAGTGCATGCTTCGTAGAATCTCAGATAAAGGCTTAGATGTCCTCTAGGGTTGGCAGGAATGGTTTTGCTTGGGGTTTGGCAAACTAGTATAGGTAGTAATGTCTTCACTAGTGTAGTTTCGATAGTCTTAGTGAATGGTGTGTCTTCTAGGTCATGGAACATAATTATCTGAATGTTCAGACCTCACATAATTGTAGGTCCTATGTAATATAAACATCCCAGGATGTCCACCTTTCTTAATTTAATATATTTACTGTTTGCTGTGGCAATTTAGGCATTTCAATCCCACTCAGCATGTGCCACTTCCTTTCTTAAATTTTCAAGTGCAATCATAACAGTGAGTTGGCACCAACCCCTAGGGACTTTTCCAGGATGTATAATAATATTCTGAAAAAGTTCCCCAAGTTAATAAGTTGTCTTTTATCTAGGCTTTTGTCACAATTTCCTTGGTCAAGGATACTGGGAATCTTGTTCCATTGTTCCTAGAGATACATGCTGCCTGGTTCTAGCAGTGACTTTAGAGTATAATCTTCTTGCTCTCCTATCTGGCCCAACATGGTCATAGTTGATTTATGCTATAACTCTAATAATAGTGTTGGTCTTCAGGCAAAAAGAGGAGATGGAGGCAACTCTCCAAGGTAGCAATTGTGGACTACTGGGGAAAGATCTCTGTATTTTATTTCCATGGAAGTATTAACTCTCATTTGAGAGGATGAGCCACTTCTGCAGGCTGAAAGGACACAGACAACTTGAGGAGTGGAAATCTTCAGAGATACACTCCCAAATGTCTTCAAACCATATGTCATAATCCTAGGTCTTCCAAACTAGGGTCCTGACTTTGAAGTACCTTATCTGCCTTGGTTGAACATTAAACAATTTTCAGGTTCAGTCAATCTGATTATTAAATCTTATGCTGACCTCCATCTTTTTCTGCTTGTCTGCCATATGAAATAAAGCTTCTTTTGTTTCTAGAAACTCTGGTTCTCACCATAAGTTTTCAATTCTTAGTTATTGTCTTCATCTTTCCATTATCTATCTGTGAAGCACCAATATGATTTAGTAACAACATCCAATTTATCTTTCCTTGTGTCTATTATTTACATGTGTGTTTCAAATGGCTGAATCATGGCATTAGTAATTGGTCTGCAGCCATATGCCGGAGAAACATCCCTTACCACCAATCATGTCTTGTAGAGGACCTGATGGGCCCGTCTACCTGTCCACTAAAAATAGTTATAAAATATCTAGATTTGTTACTCCTCTCTCATTTTCCTTTCTATGAACTATGAGATATAAGTTGAAAACAGGAAACAGAAGAGGAGAGAATTTTTTAAAGCCCAGTTGCCAAGTTATTACCATGTCCTTGGCCAGGGACTTGCAAACAATAAACAGAACAAAACAAAACACCAAAAGAAAGAAAAAAAAAACATTATATTAGTGTTCTATTGCTGCACTAAAAATTTTTCATAAACATTGTATTTAAAACAACCAGTTATGTGAGGGTTTTGGAGGTCAGAAGTCTTAAATCCAAGTTGTCAATAGGGCTACTTTCCTAATGTTCTAAGGGGGAAGATGTTTCTTTGTCTTCTTCTGCATCTAGAGGCCTCCCCTGTTCCTTGTCTCATAGCCACATCTTACATTTCCAAAGCCATCATCATAGCACCTTCTAATCTCTTTCTCTCTATTTATTTGTCATCATATCACCTTTTGTGACAATGATTCTCCTGTCTCCTTCATATAAGGTCTATTAATCAGGGTTCTCTAAAGAAACAGAACATATAGGAGATATCTGGAAATATGAGATTTATAAAAGTGTCTCATGCAACCATAGGGATGCAAGAGTATAAAATCCACAGGGCAAGCTGTGAAGCTGGCAGCTCTGACGAAGGGTCTGGATGAGCGCCACAGGAGAGGCTCACTAACTGAAGAAGCAGAGAAAAAGTTTCCCTTCTTCCTTACAACCTTCAAGTGATTGGATTATCTCATTGGTGGGAGACATGCCTTAGTTGATCACAGATGTAATTAGCCACCCATGCAAAAAACTGATTGATGACTTAATACACTAGTCTTCCAGTTTTTCGACCAGCCATGAAATATCCTTGCAGCAATGGTCAGGCCAGTGCTTGCCTGACCAGACAATTGGCCATCATCACTTGGCCAAGCTGATACCAGAACCAAACCATCACATAGGATTCTTGTAATTAGACTGGGCCCACCCATCTAATCTAGATAATCTCCCCAGCTCAAGATCTTCTACATATATAACAGAAAATGTTTTGAGATTCTAAACTCAGATATATTTCTCTCACTCTCTTTATAATTATCTTCTTCCAGGTCTCTTCAGGGAGACTTTTTTATGGGTAGGTCAATAAAACAAAAATTTAAGTGTGGAAGCTTTGGGCTTGCATTCTAATTCATGTTCTTGAAATCATAGCAGGATATACCGCTATGAGCAACGTGTCTGAGAAAGAAAATCTTTTATTCTTACTGTGATTTTTAACGACAAAATTTTGACTTTGAATATGGAAGACAAATCGGAAGCACTTGGAAGATGAATTTTATAATAAAAAATAATTACAATACAATACAAAGTGTAAGACACAATTATTACTCTTTTCCTATCTACATAAGTTTCTTTATGTTATGAGTGAAGAACAATTTAGAGAAATATGATCAATGTTTCATTTGGTCTTCTGAGAAGAGATACAGTACCTGATCCCCTGGACTGGATCAGGGAGTAGGTGGGGTGAGGGATGGCAGGATGATATTAGAAGATAAATCTCAGATAAGTGGAGTGGGATGAATCTGAATGTGGATGGAACCTCTGGCCAGCTTAAAGATTATGCCATAGAGTATGTCCAAACCTTACAGAGAACCCCAGGTGTACCATGATACCTGAATGGCTATTAAGTAGTGACTGAGCAAAAAGGCTAAGAATCTGTGCCTGGGATGGAATTGGGGGATGTTCTAGAAAAGGAGGTTCTAGATTTACTTGCATGTGTGTGGTGTTCAAAATATAGAAAGAAAATACTAATGCCTCATCATGGAAACCTTCATAGTCTTTTTGATAGCCAAAGACTAGTGGGAATTCCACATTAATAGAAGACAGTGGATAAGTACTAGAAACTCTGAACCAAATACATCTTTCTGATCTACATATACATGTAAGTTCTAAGAGTCTTGGATGATAACTGGGAAAGGATAGGAAAAGAGAGGAACAGAGGGGACGTTTCTAAATTGATGGAGTTTTACACAACATAAAAGTGACAGTTTACTTTGATGAGCAAAATTAGAAAACATAGAATATACAGATATACAGATAGAGATGTACAGAAAGTTAAAAACCTTTGCCGAGCTGAGTTTTATCTACTAGCATAAGGATTGCTTTATTTAATCCATTTGATAATACTATGAAATAGTTTTTTTCCAGATAATTTTTTCAAGGTTGTTGGCATAGCAAAGAGCCTTGAAAAATAATGTCTTCCTCTAGGACAAAAGGTCTATTTTAATACTAGGATAGTAAAAATCATGTCTCCCTACAGGGTAAAGTTAGGGCAAATTTTATAATAATACCCTTGTACAGGATTCTTCCAAATACTGGGTCCTATAGCTATGACACAAACCCATGTGGCTAGTTCATCCTCTTGCCATCTTCAGGGCAACCATGGAGGTTGGGATTAAGGGAAACTAATGTGAACATGAAGTCATGGGTAATGAATTTTCTGCTTCTGACCCAAGAGTTTCATGACTTCTGTTAGCATCAGTGACACTGTGAAAGGCTAATTTGCTAGCTTATAAACAGGGTAAATTCTCAGAACCTTCACAGTTCTCGACAAATGTAGAAGCATATTAACATTTGGGCAATTTAATTTCAGTGCTCTTACTTGAAATCAGGAATCTGGGTATTAGACAATTTTCACTAGGGAAGCCAGGAAAAAAGAAACTAGCATAAATATAATGAGGAAACTTGCTAGTTCACTTAATATGATAAAAAACTGTGGTCTTCCAAGGTTGAAAACAGGATAATGTATATTTTTTTGCTTAATAAACAACAGTATCAATCTTTGTTTTCCAAAATATAATTGTCAAAACAGTAGTCCTGGGAAATATCCCACAGTAAATCACGGTTAAACAAATTGGGTGTCGGGGGCAAGGATAGAGCTGTGGAGAGAACAACCTTGGTCCCACTTATCGTGCTTAGAAATTCTGAATACACTGATATTTAAGCCCTCTGAAAAATCCAAAAATTGTTTTACTTCATTTGCCTCAAATATACCAAACTAATTTGATAATAGAATTTCTGTTAGCATCCTACGGACCTACTGTTCCACTGAACACATTTTGAGAATCACTGAGTAAGATGGATGCATCCTTTAAGCCTATTCTCATTCTGTTATCTCAAAGCCTCAAATAACTGTTGGTTTAAATAGTTGTATCCATCTAATAGAGATAAGGAAAGATTTGTGAATCCATACTTGGGCTATAACAATTATTCTTCAACCTTGGATTTGCAATAAAGTCATCTAAGCGATGCTAAAATAATGTATTTTGAAGCTCCCCAGGTTGAGCAAATGTATAGAGAGTTAAGTACCACTTTGATAGAGTAGTAAAGCAGAAACTCACTCCTGGAGCAACCATTAAAAGTAGAAATTTAGAGTCTATACACCATTATTCCAATATGGTTGTTTCTAGTCATATGTGGCTACATAATTTTAAATTTGAATTAATGTTATTGAATATTATAAGCAATTCATTTCTTCAGTCACGTTAACCACATTTCACATAATAGTCATGTGGAGCTAGTAGCTATGCTACTGGACACTACAGATATAGAATATTTCCATCATTATAGAAAATCCTATTGGGCCTTGGTGGTATAGAAAATCAAAAGTTCTCTCCTTCCATAGATGTAGTCAAACTTAGAAGCTCTTGGTTTGGTTTTATTAAGACAGATAATGAACTTCCCTAAAGAAGAATAAAGCTACAAAGAGATGCATACAGAAATCTATGTGGAGTACATATGAAGTGTGTGTGTATGTGTGTGTGTGTTGTGGGGGTAGTTGTGACAATCTCATCTTTTTGCTCTTATGAAACTTCTGGAATTTGTTAAAGTTATTATAAAGTTATCATAATAAAAATTGTTAGAAAGGACTTATTTTACTTCAAAGGTCAATCATAGGAATTTTCTTATTACTCAATTGTATTTAGTCCCAAAAGGACTTTCTCTAATGTAATTACTTCTGATTTTCTCCCGGAGGGTCTCTGATTTCTCTGGTTCTTTACCTGGACTGGTCTCATAGCTAGAGAAGAAAACATGCCCAATAGTTTAGTCAATTACTTTCTAAGATGTTGCTATCAACTACAAAATCCAAAATCATAAGAATTTAGGTTTTCCTTCAGTATAATACCTGTGCCAGTTTGAAAGTATTATGCATTCCCAAAAGCCATGTTTCAATCCTAATTCAATCTTGTGGGGGATGCCATATATTTTAACCCTGATTCTATATTGATGTGGAAACTTTTGATTAGATTATCCCACAGAGATGTGGCATGCCCAATTGTGAGTATAACTTTTGATTAGATGGAGATGTGACACCACTCATTCCAGATGGGTCTTGATTAGGTTAATGGAGTCCTTTAAAAGGGGAGATATTTTGAAGAAATCTCAGAAATGACATAGCCAACAGAAACGTCAGAGCAGGGCTTAGACAAATGTTGACACTTGGAGAACAGAGACATAGATGTTTGGAGATGTTTGGAGCCCAGCAAATGTCATCATGAGATGTTAAGCAAGCCAGAACCTGGAGAGAGACAAGGGAAGCCAAGACATAAAAGCCAGCCCTAGAGAAGTAAGGTGAGGAAACCCTACAGGAACAAAATCTGAAAGCAATATAGTCCAGGAGCAAGGGACCAGCAAGGGACAACAGCTAACAGGTGTTCCAGATGCATTGGCCTTTCTTGAATTAAAGTATCTTTTCCTAGATGCCTTAGTTTGGACATTTTCATAGGCCTAGAACTGGAAACTTGTAACTTATTAAATTCCTTTTATAAAAGCCATTCCATTTCTAATATATTGTGTTCTGGCAGCTTTTACAAATTAAAACAATACCTAAAGAAGAATAGGAAAATGCTTTGGGTAAAAATGAAAGTAAATAAAAGGAAATGTTTGGTGTCATGAAAACATCTGATAACTTTGCTACAATAAAAAATACATTTAATATTTTGCAAAGTTGGATTGAATATTTAGCAAACCAGTGTAGACTCTGGACAGAAAAGGGGCTCATCTATACAATTCCATGGTCATCAAGTATGTGGCATTTAATGTGATGTGAAGTTTAGGAGGAAAAAATATTTCCCTTAAGAATGCTTATTGGGTAGGGCAAGATGGCAACATAGAGAGTGAATTTGTTAATCCTCTAGGGCAGCTAATATATAGGAACTGCCTGGAACAACAGTTTAGGGGACTTTTGTGACTGGACACACATAGTACACCAGACTGAAATGGGTGGAAGGGTCAAGATCACAGCAGAGAACTGTATGTTTCCCGAGTCATGGATGCTGGCACCCCTTCCCCACTGGCATGACAAACTATTTTGGAGTTACTTCCTCATGGGAAAAAGAAGCCATCTCGACTAGAAGTGAAGGAAGCAGCACAACCAAGCTCCAATTGTGGAATTGGTTAAAAATTTAGACTGCTGAAATAAGCTCCAAGCACAGACAAATCTGGAGCAAGCATAAAGGAACTGGAAGGTTCATTCCAGCAGAGAGGAAGTGGGGCTGATGTAAAAAAAAAGGATTTTTGAGTTGGCCAACCTCAGAATACTGGAAAAGGGCTGTGCCCCAAGAAAAGGGGCACATAGAGCTGGGTGCCAACTCTGACTCTTGAGTGACAACATTAGATGTAGGAGGTCTAACTCTGAAAGAGATTTCTTTTGTCTTCATTTCTTTTTAACTGCCCATTAAATAAAGCTTCAAGAATTCCCAGGTTTTGGCACTGCGCCAGACAAAGATGTATTTAAGGTATGTCTGAGAGACAAAGTAACTAGTCAGTTGAAGGAGAAAATTCCTTAAAGGACAAATTTTCCCCAAGAAAGGGTGCAGGCCTGGCCCAGCCCAAGTGGTGGCTCTCATTTAGAGAATTCAGATGCCAGGGGCTATATGCCAGTTTGAATCTGTTGTGTACCCCAGAAAGGCAACGTCCTTTAATTCTCATTCAACATTGGTAGGATATTTCAATCATTTCCATGGAGATATGACCCACTCAATTGTGGGTGGTAGCTTTTAATTAGATGGTTTCCACGGAGAAGAATCTCCACTCATTTAAGATGGCGTGCTTTCTGGAGCCCTTTAAGAGGGAACCATTTTTGGATAAAGCTTTAAAGCCACCGGAGCCAACAGAGTCCACACAGCCAGAGACCTTTGGAGGTTAAGAAGGAAAATTCCCCGAGGGGAGTTTCACAAAACAAGAAGCCAGAAGAGAAAGCTAACAGATATTGCTATGTGTCTTTCCACCTGACAGAGGTGTTCTGGACCTTTCGGTTTTCTTGAATCGAGGTATCTTTCCTTAGATGCCTTAATTTGGACACTTTTACAGCTTTGCCTTAATTTGAACATTTTTATGTTCTTAAAACCGTAAACTGGTAAAAACAATTTCCCTTTTAAAAGCTGTTTCAGTTCATGTATTTTGCATTCTGGCAGCTTGCAAATTAGAACAGGCTAGAAAACAGAATCAGTTTAAGCATTTCTTCTATATTATGTTCAGTCCCCTCCACATCTCTGGCAGGGACAGGGTCTGCTGTGAATTAAAGGTGCAGCATCACTTTATGCTAATGGGGAGCTGAAGGCTGACAAGAACCACTTGCTGAACAGGATTGGAAAAACATAAAACAAAGAGTCTTCACAAAAAAGACTAGCTGCCTTCTGGGTCTCATCCTCAGGGAACCATTATACTGATTATACCCTGTTTCTGAGTCCTGAGCCTATTCTGTCTGGGAAAAGTCGATTGGGGTCAATCATATCCAACAGGTCAAGAATCAGAAAACTAAGAGTCAAACAAGTCTGATCAGTTAAATGGAAGATAAATTAGATGTCTAAAATAAGTTGAATTGAAAGTCAAAGAACAGAGAACAAAGCCAACCAAAAAGGAAACCTTAGGTAAAAAAGAAAATAATCTCCAGAGTAAACTTATCAAGGAATTTAGATGTCTAGATGTCAGCAAAAAAAATCATGAATCATACTAGGATGAACAAAGATGTAGCCCAATCAAAGAAACAAACTAGCCCTGTAAATGACATACAGGAATTGAAACAACTAAATAAAAAATGTCCAAGCAAATCTTCTAAATCAAATCAGTAAGGTGAAGGAAAACATGACAAAAAAGATGAAGAATACAATGAAGATACCGTGTGACCATACAGAAGAATTCAAAAACTGAAAAGGAAACAAACAAACAAAAAAGAAAACAAATGGCAGAATTTATGGGACTGAAAAGTACAAGTGAAAAGATAAAAAGCACAATGGAGACATGGAACAGGATATTTGAAGAAGAAAAAGAAAAGATTAATGAACTAGAGGATAGAACATCTGAAATCTTACATACAAAAGAGTAGATAGAGAAAACAATAGAAAAATATGACCAGGGTCTCAGGGAATTGAATGATAACATGAAGTTCACAAATATATGCATTATGGGTGACACAGAAGGAGAAGAGAAGGGAAAAGGGGCAGAAAATCTGATGGAGGAAATAAGCACTGGAAATTTCCCAACTCTTATTAAAGACATAAAATTATAGACCCAAGAATCACAGTGTACCCCAAATGGGATAGATACAAATAGACCTACTCCAAGACACTTACTAATCAAATTGTTCAATGCCAAAGACAAAGAGAGAATTCTGAAAGCAGCAAGAAAAAAGAAATCTATCACATACAAGGGAACCTCAATAAATCTATGCATGGATCTCTCATCAGAAACCATGGAGAGAAGAAGGCAGTGTAATGATATATTTAAGATACTGAAACAGATAACTGCCAACAGAATTTTATATCTGGCAAAAGTCCTTCAAAAATAACTTTAAGAAAAACAGATACTGAGAATATATGTGAACAAGAGAACTGATGTACAAGAAATACTAAAGGAAGTGCTATAGGCAGCTAAGCAAAGACAGAAGAGAAGTTTAGAGATGGTGTAGAAAGAAAGACTATCATTAAGGACAAAAAGAAGGAGAATAAAAAATAATGACATAAAATTATAAAGACAAAACTGTAGAAGTAAGTAGTGCCTTTACAGTAGCAACATTAAATTTTAATGAATTAAACTCCCCAGTCAAAAGACATGGACTGGATGAATGGGTTTAAAAATAGGACCAACCGGTTCTTTACAGATGTGTTGTCTACAAGAGAATCACTTTAGAACTGAAGACAAAATTAGGTTGAAAGTGAAAGGATGGAAATGATATTCATTGCAAAAACAACCAGAAAAAAGGTATACAAATATCAGACAAATTAGACTTCAGTTGTAAAACAATTAAAAGAGACAGAACAGGACAGTATATATTAATAAAAAGGACAATTCATCAAAAAGAGATAAAAATAATAATATTTGTGCACCAAGCCAGCATCCAAAATATATGAGTCAAACACTGACAACATTGAAGGAAGAAGTGGACACCTCTAAAATAATAATTGGAGACTTCAATACACTGCTCTCATCAACAGATAGAACAACTAGACAGAGGATCAATAAGGAAACAGAAACATTGAAAAGTATGATAAATGAACTTGACTTAGCAGACATTTACAGAACATAACACCCAACAACAGCAGGATACATATTTTTCTCAAGAGCTCATGAACTATTGTCCATGATAAACTACACGTTGAGTTACAAAAGTCTTAATAAGCTTTAAAAGATCAAAATTATGAAAACAGTTTCCCAGATCATAATGGAATGAAGTTGGAAAACAATAACAGGCAGAAGGCTAGAAACGTCACAAAAATATGGAGGATGAACAAAATACCCTCAAACAACCAGTGGATCAAGGAATAAATTACAAGTGAAATCAGTAAATATCTTGAGGCAAATGAAAAAGAAAACAGATCATATCAAAACCTATGAGATGCAACAAAGGCAATGCTGAGAGGGAAATTTATTGCCCTAAATGCTTATATTTATGAAGGAGAAAGAGCAAACATAGAGGAATTAACTGTTCACTTGGAGGAACTAGAGAAAGAACAGAAAACTGACCCCAATCAAACAGAAGGAAAGAGATAACAAGTTGTAGGGGAGAAATAAATGAAATTGAGAACATGAAAACGATAGATATCCCCCAAACCAGAAGTTGGTTCTTTGCGAAAATAAAAAAAATTAATGCACCCTCAGCTAGGCTAACAAGAAAAAAGAGAGAGGATGTAAATAAACAAAATCAGAAATGGGAAGGGGGACATAATATTGATCCCACGGAAATAAAGGAGATAATGAGAGGCTATCATGAGTAACTATATGCTAAGAAACTAGAGAACTTAGGTAAAATGTACAACTTTCTAGAAAAGCATGAACAACCAGCACTGACTTGAGAGAAATAGAAGACCTCAGCAAACCAATCACAAGTAAGGAGACTGAATTGGTCATCAAAACCTCCCGACAAAGAAAACCCAAGGGCCCAATGGCATTACATGGGAATTCTACCAAGCATTCAATAAATAATTAGTACCAATTCTGCAAAATCTCTTCAAAAAAATTGAGGAGGAGGGGAAGTTACCTAACTCATACTATGGAGCCCACATTCCTTAATACCAAAGCCAAAGAAGGTGCTACAAGAAAAGAAAATTATAGACCAATCACTTTAATGAATATAGATGCAAAAATCCTCAAGAAAATAACTGCAAATAGAATTCAGTAGCACATTAAAAGAATTATACACTATGACCAGGTGTGATTTATTCCAGGTGTGCAAGGCTGGTTCAATAAAAGAAAATCAATTAATGTAATACAGCATATCAATAAATCAAAGGTGAAGAATGCTTGATCATCTAGATTGATGCAGAAAAGTCATTTGAGAAAATTAAACATCCTTTCTTGATGAAAACACTTCAGAGGATTGGAATAGAAGGAAACTTCCTAGTATGATAAAGGGAATATATGAAGAACCCACAGTTAGCATCATATTCAATGGGGAATAATTGAAATGTTTCCCTCTAAGTTTAGGAAGAAGACAAGGATGCCCACTGTCGCCATTGTTATTCAACATTGCACTATAAGTTCTACCAAGAGCAATTAGGCAAGAAAAAGTAATAAATGACAACAAAATTAGAAAGGAAGATATATAGCTCTCACCATTTTCAGATGACATGATCCTAAATTTAGAGAGTCCTGATAAATTTACAATAAGATTATTAGAGCAAACAAATGAGTTTAGCAAAGTGATAAAATACAAGATCAACATGCAAAATGTAGTAGATTTCTATACAGCAGTGAAGAGCAATCTGAGGAGGAAATCAAGAAAAAATTCCAATCACAATAGCAACTAAAGGAATTACATATTTAAGGATAAATTTAGCCTAGGACATAAAAGACGTATAAACATAAAACTACAAAAAAATTGCTAAAAGAAATCAAGGAAGGCCATAAATGGAAGGACATACCATGTTTGTGGATTGGAACACTAAATACAGTTAAAATGTCAATTCTACACTAATTGATTTACATATGCAATGCAATACCATTTAAAATCCCAATAACTTAGTTTTCAGAAATAGAAAAATCAATGATCAAATTCATTTGGAAAGGCATGTACCCCGAATAACTTAAACAAAAATGAAGTGGGAGTGCTTACACTACTTGACTTTTCAAAAAATTAACTCAAAATATATCAAATATGTAAACATTATAGCTAGGGTCACAAAATTTTTAGAAGAAAATGTAGTGAAATATCTTAAAGATCTTGCAATATGAGGTGGTTACCTAGACATCGCACCCAAAGAAAAAATAGATAAGTGGGAATTTCTCATGTTGAACATTTTTGTGCAAAAAAAGGACTGTGTCAGGAAAGTAAAAAGGCAGCCTATACAATGGGAGACAATATTTGGCAACCATATATCAGATAAAGGTTTACGACCCAGAATATATAAAGGAGTTCAACAACTCAACAACAAAAAGACAAACAACTCAATTAAAAATGGGCAAAAGACATGGATAGACACTTTTCCAAAGAGGAAACACAATTGGCCTACATATAAATGAAAAGATGCTTCACTTCAATAGCTATTGGAGAAATCCAAATGAAAACCACAATGAGATGTCATCACACACTTACCAGAATAGCCATCATAAAGCAAAACAAATAGAAAACGCCAGGTGTTAGAGAGGACGTGGAGGGAAAGACACACTTATTCACTGTTGGTGGGAATATAGAATGGTATAACCTTTCTGGAATTCAGTTTGGTGTTTCCTCAGAAAGCTAAGTATAGAATTGCCATCTGATTCAGCAAACACATTACTAGTATATTCTTGGACAAACTGAAAGCAGGAACACACAAGGACATTTGCACACCAATGTTTATAGCAGCATTATTCATGGTTGCCAAGATATGGAAATAGCCCAAATGTCCAGCAATGGACAGGGGATAAACAAACTGTGATAAATGTATACAATGGAATATTGTTAAGCTGTAAATAAGAATAAAGTCATGAAGCAGGTAACAACATGGGTGAAACTTGATGACATCATGCTGAGTGAAATGAGCAGAAACAAAAAAGACAAATACTGTAAGGTCTAACTAATATGAACTAACTCTAATGAGCAAACAGAGTTAACATTAAGAACACAGGTTATTGGGAGAGAAAAGAGAGCAAAGATCAGGCATTTGATGCTGAAGGAGGGCAGAATGTTCAACAGGATTGATTGTAAAGATTCAGAAATGGACAGCACAATGTTATCTGATGGTAGCACAATACCGTAAGTATAATCAACAAGCTGAGTGTGAATGTGGTTGAAAGAGGAAAGATCAGGGCATGAATGACACCAGAATGAAAGATAGAGGATAGAACCTGTGACTGTATAATTTAGCAAAATCTAGAGTGGACAGTGATATTAAATGTACAAATACAAGAAAGTTTTTACAAGAAGGAGAACAAGTGAATGTCATCATTGCAAGCTGCTGAAAATGGGATGATGTTTGGAAAAAATACAACCAGTGCAAACTAGGGTCTATAGCTAACAGTAACATTGTATTATTCTTCTATTAATTGTGACAAAGTCTATACACAAAATTTAAATGTCAATAAGAGGGGGATAAAATAGAGGGGTATAAGATTCTTATTATATTCCTTCTTTTTATTTTTTGTTCTTTATTTTTTTAATTTTCAATTATTTGGTTTTTACTCTTCTTTCTCTGTGGATGAAATGTTCTCATACAGATTGTGGTGGCGAATACATAATTATGTGTTTATACTGGGAACCATTGATTGTTCACTAAAGAGGAATTGTGTTCACTTAAGATGGATTGTGAATGAAACAAAAGAAAATAAATAGAGAGGAAAAAGTACTGGAGAAGATGTGGCAAGAGAGATATACCTACTCATTGCTAGTAGGAAAGTAGAATGGTGCAGCTCCTCTGGAGGGTAGTGTGGTGGCATCACAGGAGCTAAGTGTAGGGTTGCCATATGATCTTGCAACCCCATTATTTGGTATATACCTGGAAGAATAAAAGCAGGAACACTAATAGACATTTACATACTAGTGTTTATGGTGGCATTACTCATGTTTGCAATGGATGTAGGTGGTCTAAAGGTAGGTACATCAAAGAATGAACAAAAGGGAGAGCTGTGGTATACACATATCTTCGAATATTGAGTGAGTGCAAGAAGGAAGTTGTGAATGCAACTAAGTGAATGAAAATTGAGAACATTATGTTGAGTGAAATAAGCCAGAAACAAAAGCACACATATTGTAAGCCTCCCTAATACAAACTAATTATAGTGAGCAAATGCTGAGAATTGAATTTGAGAACGTAGGTTATCAGGAGATAGAATGTGGGTAGAAAATGGCCAATCAATGATTATGGAGTACAGAATGTTCAATAAGGCTTATGGTAGAGGTTTCTAGCTTGCCAGTTCTTCAGCCATCATATCTATTCCTGAGCTTTAACTGCTATTTCTAATTTCTGAGATGCTACACCTTTTGTGTATAATGCGGTAGTTCCTTGGAAGTTTGGGTATCTGTGTGGCACCTGAGATTCACAGTTAGAGTTCTACAGCTCTGAAAGTCAGCATTATTCTATACATCAACTGTTAAAAAAGCTGAAAAATAGATCAGATTTCAATTAGATGTATGAATGAAACAGATTTGGTTAAGATTAAGGTAAACCTGAATATAGTATAATGGATGATATTGACTATAGTTTAAAGCTTCAACTTCTGTGTGAGACTAAAGGGAAAGATTTTTATTTAGTACATAATTTATATTTTCCCTGGCACAATATCTAATTTAACCTGTATATTAAAGTTATTTAAACAACCTAATTACATGGAACCTAGAATAGAGAATGAGATTTTGCTATTCTTTACAGGTTAATGTAATATCCCAATAAATCTGAGAATATTTTAGGTAGAAAATGAAAAAAGTATTTGCAAAGGTAGGGACTGGGGGAAAATGTGGAAATATAGTTTCCCACCTCAGGAATTCCTGATATTTTCACAAACATTAGGGACTCCCAATGTCTATGATTCTGTCCTTTGAAACTTATTCCTACAAAGGAGAAGTTATGCCTATTTATAATTCTGCTGTCCCCCAAGACACCCTCTTTTGTTGTTTAGATTGGTCTGTCTCTTTAAGCCAATTATCCAAATAAACTCACTACCCTCCTACTATGTAGGACATGGCTCCCAGGGATATAAGTATCCCTGCCAATCTGGGACATGACTCCTAAGAATGAGCCTGGCCCTGCCATCGTGTGATTGGGAATAATTTGACTAAAAAGAGTAAAAGAAATAAAATGATATGAAGTTTCAGTAGTTAAGAGATTTCAAAGAGAGTCAAGAGTACATTCTGAATCTATGTATTCTTATGTATTTCATAGATACTTGTTTTTGATTTTTACTATATTAGAATAACCAGAAGGAAATACCTGAAACTGTTGAACTTTAATCCAGTAGACTGGATTCTCTATGATGATTATATAAAACTATATAACTTTTATCTTACAACCATGTGACTTGGGACTGACACTCTTTTTATCTAGTATATGGGCAGATGAGTAATAAAATAAAGACAAAAATAAATTAACAAATAATAGGGGATATAAATGTTATGGGATATTTTGCATTCTTTTTCATTTTTTAAATTTTTTCTTAGAATAATGAAAATGTTCTAAAATTGATTGCAGTGATCAATGCACAACTAGACAACGATTCTGGGAGTCACTGGCTATATACTTTGTATGAACTATTTGGTGTACGAATATATTTTAATAAAATTGTATAAAAATATTTGTCACATTAAAATCAATGTTTTACTACACAGAATAGCACTGTATCCCTTCTATGATGTGACTGAAAAACACGAAATTCAAGAAAATGTTCTTTTGGCTCTAAGCTAGATTTGTTAACCTCAAATTTTCCCTCTATATTACAATATGGAAATACGTGCTGATGACCAATATTAAAAACCATTCTTAACTTACTTACTGTGTTTATGTTATTGTCATTCTAGGAAATTAAGAAATGGGGATAAATGGCCTAGTTCTTTATATTTTGTACTTGGTTCGCTTTTATTATGGTAATTTTGCAAGGTATATGAGATTAGGGACAATATTGATTGAATTTAATAATTGCCTCAACAACTACAGAAACTGTCCTAAAACTAAGGCTCTTTAAGTGATAAAAAAGAGACCACAAACAGAAAAAGTGTGTTTCTAAGTGAGGTACATCGTAATACTTCACAAGTATATAGCATCTCATTTTGAAAGTGCTTTCACATAATTTCCCTGCCTTAATCCTCATTAGAACCACACAAATTCGATAAGGTACAGGTTACTACATTCATTTTTCAGTGGAAACTGAAACTTGTACTAGACCAGAAGTTTGGAAACTTACACTAACTGAGCTATAAATCCATCTCACAACTCTGGATTTGTACGCTGCTCCTTCTGGAAACTGATAAAACAGTGCATTCACTGACATCATATAGAGTTCTTAAATCAATATGCTAATTGAATTTAATTGGGATTTAAAACTCTTAGGGTGCATAGATGTATTTGTGTGTATATATGAATATGCACACATATATATGCATATACAATCTCGCTAAAAATCTTGCAGACCAAATAGTATATCTTTAATAGTGTTTATGCCTTTTGTTTGGAATACCTAAAATCATATATTTAATGGGATATTTAATAAAAAACAACAACTTGGCATGAGTTAAAAACCTCAGAACTGACATTCCAATCTGATAGTATACTTTATTTTCTGTATATAACACTATGTTAAAATGCTGAAAACAACATCTCAAAATTATCAACATTCAGGAGTTTCTAGATAAAAATGGTCACAGATGGATAGAAATACAGTTATTTTTCCATCTCTTTCACAAGCGCACTTGTGGATTGACACTCCTGCCAAAATAACATTGAAAAATAACCATGTAGCAAAGAAGAACGTTTTATTAAATATTAAATTATGCTATGCTTCTAGGCCCAGCTCATTGTAACAAAAACAGGCAAAGAATATATTTGTATGCAAAAAGATCTGACACATGTCTGCAAAACAGCCCATCTGGCTCATTCTACCTATCTTTCTTAAAAATAACTAAATTTTGTTAATCTATGTGCATATAAATATGTCCTTAAAATCTCTCAAAGTTATTAATATTTCTGTCATAAATATTTTCTGTTCTTTGTAATACATTGATTCTATTCCCACTAAAGAAGGTGGAGAATGTCTTACTCTCACTTTTTATTTATTTTTTGTCTTATCCCTGGGAATGCAGTCCTATGGGTTAAGTCTTCTTTGCTAACTGTGTGCAACAGTAGGCATTTGTCAGGTAGAATTTACCCTTCTTCTCTGCCCTCCACAGCCCAAAAAATCATACCATCCCTCTCACCCATCCCTACATTCCAACATAGCATCTGCTCTACATTTTCCTCTAGTATAAACTTTTTCAACAGCACTCCCCTTTCTGAGTTCCCCTCCTTTCACCCACTTACCACCCCACTAAGCCACATTCTTTATTTTTCACAGACATAAAATTCAAAGAGGGTGCCTGACTATGATTTTGCTCCTGTATCAAATTAAGTGTGCACATTGAATATGGTATAGAGAGCTTAAAGTGAATTTATTTACTCTATTGTTCTCTCAAAATAGGCCTGTTGCTAACAGGTCTCTGGGTATGCATCAAAATCCATACAACTATGAAAGGAAAGAAGCAAATGCCAGGCACACAA